>NW_027361822.1:21139660-22405380 GCF_039654945.1 Dendrobates tinctorius
AAGGTCATACTGAAAACCCACCTCTTCAGGAAAGCTTACAGTCTGCAATGACCCCGCTGCCTCCTCACCACTACCAGAGCTACAGCATCATCTTCACTGGAGCTGCTGCAACCCCCCAACCTACTGTCTCCTTCCCCACCATCCTGTAGAATATAAGACCGCAAGGGCGGGGTCCTCTCCCCTCTGTATCAGTCTGTGATTGTTTACTGAAAGTGATATCTGTAATTTGTATGTAACCCCTTCTCATGTACAGCACCATGGAATCAATGGTGTTATATAAATAAATAATAATAAATACACAAAGCGGCTCTGCTCCGTACACCCCGTACACACACGGCTCCGTACACCTCGTATACACACACGGCTCCGCTCCGTACACCTCATACACACACAGCTCAGCTCCGTACACCTCATACACACACGCGGCTCCGCTCCGTACACCTCGTACACACGTGGCTCCGCTCCGTACACCTCATACACACACGCGGCTCCGCTCCGTACACCTCGTACACACACGGCTCCGCTCCGTACACCTCGTACACACGCGGCTCCGCTCCGTACACCTCGTACACACGCGGCTCCGCTCCGTACACCTCGCACACACGCGGCTCCGCTCCGTACACCTCGCACACACGCGGCTCCACTCCGTACACCTCGTACACACGCGGCTCCGCTCCGTACACCTCGCACACACGCGGCTCCGCTCCGTACACCTCGCACACACGCGGCTCCGCTCCGTACACCTCGCACACACGCGGCTCCGCTCCGTACACCTCGTACACACGCGGCTCCGCTCCGTACACCTCGTACACACGCGGCTCCGCTCCGTACACCTCGTACACACGCGGCTCCGCTCCGTACACCTCGTACACACGCGGCTCCGCTCCGTACACCTCGTACACACGCGGCTCCGCTCCGTACACCTCGTACACACGCGGCTCCGCTCCGTACACCCTGTACACACGCGGCTCCGCTCCGTACACCTCGTACACACGCGGCTCCGCTCCGTACACACGCGGCTCCGCTCCGTACACCTCGTACACACGCGGCTCCGCTCCGTACACCTCGTACACACGCGGCTCCGCTCCGTACACCTCGTACACACGCGGCTCCGCTCCGTACACCTCGTACACACGCGGCTCAGCTCCGTACACCTCGTACACACGCGGCTCCGCTCCGTACACCCGCGGCTCCGCTCCGTACACCTCGTACACACGCGGCTCCGCTCCGTACACCTCGTACACACGCGGCTCCGCTCCGTACACCTCGTACACACGTGGCTCCGCTCCGTACACCTCGTACACACGCGGCTCAGCTCCGTACACCTCATACACACACGCGGCTCCGCTCCGTACACCTCGTACACACGCGGCTCCGCTCCGTACACCTCGTACACACGCGGCTCCGCTCCGTACACCTCGTACACACGCGGCTCCGCTCCGTACACCTCGTACACACGCGGCTCCGCTCCGTACACCTCGCACACACGCGGCTCCGCTCCGTACACCTCGCACACACGCGGCTCCGCTCCGTACACCTCGCACACACGCGGCTCCGCTCCGTACACCTCGCACACACGCGGCTCCGCTCCGTACACCTCGCACACACGCGGCTCCGCTCCGTACACCTCGCACACACGCGGCTCCGCTCCGTACACCTCGTACACACGCGGCTCCGCTCCGTACACCTCGTACACACGCGGCTCCGCTCCGTACACCTCGTACACACGCGGCTCCGCTCCGTACACCTCGTACACACGCGGCTCCGCTCCGTACACCTCGTACACACGCGGCTCCGCTCCGTACACCCTGTACACACGCGGCTCCGCTCCGTACACCTCGTACACACGCGGCTCCGCTCCGTACACCCGCGGCTCCGCTCCGTACACCTCGTACACACGCGGCTCCGCTCCGTACACCTCGTACACACGCGGCTCCGCTCCGTACACCTCGTACACACGCGGCTCCGCTCCGTACACCTCGTACACACGCGGCTCTGCTCCGTACACCTCGTACACACGCGGCTCCGCTCCGTACACCCTGTACACACGCGGCTCCGCTCCGTACACCTCGTACACACGCGGCTCCGCTCCGTACACACGCGGCTCCGCTCTGTACACCTCGTACACACGCGGCTCCGCTCTGTACACCTCGTACACACGCGGCTCCGCTCTGTACACCTCGTACACACGCGGCTCCGCTCCGTACACCTCGTACACACGCGGCTCCGCTCCGTACACCTCGTACACACGCGGCTCCGCTCCGTACACCTCGTACACACGCGGCTCCGCTCCGTACACCTCGTACACACGCGGCTCCGCTCCGTACACCTCGTACACACGCGGCTCCGCTCCGTACACCTCGTACACACGCGGCTCCGCTCCGTACACCTCGTACACACGCGGCTCCGCTCCGTACACACGCGGCTCTGCACCGTACACCTCGTACACACGCGGCTCTGCACCGTACACCTCGTACACACAGGGCTCCGCACACCTCGTACACACAGGGCTCCGCTCCGCACACCTCGTACACACGCGGCTCCGCTCCTTACACCTCGTACACACAGGGCTCCGCTCCGCACACCTCGTACACACAGGGCTCCGCTCCGCACACCTCGTACACACAGGGCTCCGCTCCGTACACCTCGTACACACGCGGCTCCGCTCCGTACACCTCGTACACACGCGGCTCCGCTCCGCACACCTCGTACACACAGGGCTCCGCTCCGCACACCTCGTACACACAGGGCTCCGCTCCGTACACCTCGTACACACAGGGCTCCGCTCCGTACACCTCGTACACACAGGGCTCCGCTCCGTACACACAGGGCTCCACTCCGTACACCTCGTACACACACGGCTCCGCTCCGTACACACAGGGCTCCGCTCCGTACACCTCGTACACACAGGGCTCCGCTCCGTACACACACGGCTCCACTCCGTACACCTCGTACACACACGGCTCCGCTCCGTACACCTCGTACACACACGGCTCCGCTCCGTACACACACGGCTCCGCTCCGTACACCTCGTACACACGCGGCTCCGCTCCGCACACCTCGTACACACAGGGCTCCGCTCCGCACACCTCGTACACACAGGGCTCCGCTCCGTACACCTCGTACACACAGGGCTCCGCTCCGTACACCTCGTACACACAGGGCTCCGCTCCGTACACCTCGTACACACAGGGCTCCGCTCCGTACACACACGGCTCCACTCCGTACACCTCGTACACACACGGCTCCGCTCCGTACACCTCGTACACACACGGCTCCGCTCCGTACACACACGGCTCCGCTCCGTACACCTCGTACACACACGGCTCCGCTCCGTACACACGCGACTCCGCTCCGTACACACGCGACTCCGCTCCGTACACACGCGACTCCGCTCCGTACACACGCGGCTCTGCTACATCCCCCTGTAAACCCCTCCTGACCCCACACAGAAACTTCCCCTCATCCAGCACCATGACAACCAGCACAGCAGAGTCCTGCATACACTGAGGCCCCTGATCATGTGACCCCTGACTCCTCCCCTCCTGTGACCTCATCCCAGGTCCTGTGCGCACAGAGCAGCCATATATGTGGAGTGCGGCTCTGCAGGTGCTGGAGATTCCCCATTACTGGGCTGCACAGGGGGCAGTAATCCCTCCATTCCCGGAGATAGCGCCCCCTGCAGGTGGAGGTAGGTGCTGGAGATTCCCCATTACTGGGCTGCACAGGGGGCAGTAACCCCTCCATTCCCGGAGATAGCGCCCCCTGCAGGTGGAGGTAGGTGCTGGAGATTCCCCATTACTGGGCTGCACAGGGGGCAGTAACCCCTCCATTCCCGGAGATAGCGCCCCCTGCAGGTGGAGGTAGGTGCTGGAGATTCCCCATTACTGGACTGCACAGGGGGCAGTAACCCCTCCATTCCCGGAGATAGCGCCCCCTGCAGGTGGAGGTAGGTGCTGGAGATTCCCCATTACTGGGCTGCACAGGGGGCAGTAACCCCTCCATTCCCGGAGATAGCGCCCCCTGCAGGTGGAGGTAGGTGCTGGAGATTCCCCATTACTGGGCTGCACAGGGGGCAGTAACCCCTCCATTCCCGGAGATAGCGCCCCCTGCAGGTGGAGGTAGGTGCTGGAGATTCCCCATTACTGGGCTGCACAGGGGGCAGTAACCCCTCCATTCCCGGAGATAGCGCCCCCTGCAGGTGGAGGTAGGTGCTGGAGATTCCCCATTACTGGACTGCACAGGGGGCAGTAACCCCTCCATTCCCGGAGATAGCGCCCCCTGCAGGTGGAGGTAGGTGCTGGAGATTCCCCATTACTGGGCTGCACAGGGGGCAGTAACCCCTCCATTCCCAGAGATAGCGCCCCCTGCAGGTGGAGGTAGGTGCTGGAGATTCCCCATTACTGGGCTGCACAGGGGGCAGTAACCCCTCCATTCCCAGAGATAGCGCCCCCTGCAGGTGGAGGTAGGTGCTGGAGATTCCCCATTACTGGACTGCACAGGGGGCAGTAACCCCTCCATTCCCGGAGATAGCGCCCCCTGCAGGTGGAGGTAGGTGCTGGAGATTCCCCATTACTGGGCTGCACAGGGGGCAGTAACCCCTCCATTCCCGGAGATAGCGCCCCCTGCAGGTGGAGGTAGGTGCTGGAGATTCCCCATTACTGGGCTGCACAGGGGGCAGTAACCCCTCCATTCCCGGAGATAGCGCCCCCTGCAGGTGGAGGTAGGTGCTGGAGATTCCCCATTACTGGGCTGCACAGGGGGCAGTAACCCCTCCATTCCCGGAGATAGCGCCCCCTGCAGGTGGAGGTAGGTGCTGGAGATTCCCCATTACTGGACTGCACAGGGGGCAGTAACCCCTCCATTCCCGGAGATAGCGCCCCCTGCAGGTGGAGGTAGGTGCTGGAGATTCCCCATTACTGGGCTGCACAGGGGGCAGTAACCCCTCCATTCCCAGAGATAGCGCCCCCTGCAGGTGGAGGTAGGTGCTGGAGATTCCCCATTACTGGGCTGCACAGGGGGCAGTAATATTATATAACGCACTGATAATGCTCCAACATTTTAGTGGGCAGAAGCCAGACGGCCGTTCCTCTGTTATTTTGGAATATTAAATGTACAATTACTAGTGATAAGCGAGCAGTAAAAGCTCGACTTGAGTAACAAGTATAATGGAAGTCAATGGGAAACTTGACCATTTACAAAGCCTTTTCCGCTCCTTAGGCTATGTTCACACACAGGATTTTTGCACCGTCTCATTTCTTTCAATGGTGAAAAAACACTGACAGAATTGACATGCTGCTTCTTTCAAAAACAGCAGTTTCTATTTCAGTCAGGAAGAAAAAAAGCAATCGTGCATGAGATTTATGAAATCGCATAGTTTTTACTGGTACTGTAAAAATCAGCTTTTAATTTGCATGAAACTCATGAAAAAATGCTGCAGAAGCAAGAAACACCGCAAAAGCGCAACGTGAGAACATAGCCTTAATAGCCGGGCCATTTCTCACCGTATTTCCCCATCACCTATGAGTACAGTAGATGACATAGTAGAGGGCGAAATAAAGCTACACCCTCCAGTGCATGTAATTGTATCATTTTACTACCGTATCTGGGCATGTGGTGTATGACATGGTCAGGCACATCTTGTGTAATTTATGAAGAAGAGACTCTGAAACTCACAAAGTCTATCAATGCAAGAACTGCCAAAAATTAGAAGGAAGAGGGACCCTGTATTAGACATAAAGGAGGGCCTCATACACATTCTGTTAAAATAGTTAGTGGGACTCTTAGACTCATAAAGCCTATGCACTAAGTGCAAGGGTTTCCAAAAACTGCAATACACCCTGGAAAACTCAGAGGAGGGCCTCAAAAAACATTTTTTTTTCCCCCAATTTTTAAGAAGTGAGACTCCTAGACTGGTAAAGCCTGTGCGCTAAGTGCAACGACTACCAGGGAGGTATACATACATATATGTAAGAGAATGGTAGAGGTATGCCTCATACACATCCTGTAAAAATTATGAAAGAGGGCACCATACACACCCTGGAAAAACTGAGAGCGAGCATCGCATGGTGACCATCTAAAAATGATGAGCGAGGATAACCTTATGATCCTCTAAGAATTTTGAGCGAGGGTCGCCTACTTACCCTCTGAAGATTTTGAACGAGGGCCGCCTGTTTACGCTCTCAAAATTTTGAGCGAGGGTCGCCTGCTTATGCTCTCAAGCTATTGAGCGAGGGCCACCTGCTTACCCACTCAAAATTTTGAGCCAGTGCTGCCTGTTTATCATCTCAAGGTTGTGAGCGAGTGCCACCTGATGACCCTCTAAATATTTGGAGAGAGGGTCTCCTATTTACCATCTAATGATTTTGAGCGAGGGCCACCTGTTAGGTGTTCCCCAGTCTGTTTTTTTTTTTTTTTTTTTTTTAAGTAAGAAAATGTGGACTATAAAAGATCAGTCACTTGCAGCCAGGGCTGCAGGGCTATGGAGTCGGTAAGCCAAACCTCCGACTCCTCCATTTCCCTTACACCGACTCCACGACTCCGACTCCCACATATATTGCTTATATTTAAGTGAAAAATTTATTGTAGTACAATGTGAACATCAGACATTGAATCATTTTTGTGATACAATAATCAAGATATTTAGATAGAACATAATATATTTATTGGAATACAACTTTAGAACACAAAAAACTAATAAATTGTAAATATGTAATACACTATGTAATATCGATTACATATATACAGTATAAACACTGACTTATCTCAGCTAAGACAAACCCTAGATCCTCAGGCTACATTCACACCATGGGCATAGCCAGGATCAAACCTAGGGGGGTAGAACCTCATACTGTTCCGCAGAACCTCATACTGCACACCCCTACACTTGAAAATAAAGCCTGCACCATAATAAGATGTGTTGATGAATGCAGTCTATTTATTCCAATTATCAATTGATGTTGATGTGTTACTGAAGACGAGCAATGCCTGTCCTGGGCGTCCTTTTGGGCAGCTGTGAGGTGTACCTGGCTGGTGCTAAAAAAAAAAAAAAAAAAGCGTTAGTCTGTGTGCTACCTGGCTTTCATTCTTTTTGGTACAGATATGATATGGATAGACAGATATGGATAAATGGATATATAGAGCAGATTTCTAATCTGCTTTTGCTATTGAAAACATTATCTATGAGCTCAAAAACCTTTCAGGTGATGCGGTTTTTTAAAAAGCTGATCTGCTTTTGCAGCTGAAAAACGTATCCTCAAAAAAATGCAGGAAAAACGCTGTGTGTGAATGTAGCCTTAGATCAGGAATAGAACAGCCATTTATAGGACATTTCATAACTTTCCCAAATTCCTGTGAAAAAATATTCAGCACATTCTGCATTGACTTACTGTATCCAATTTATTATATATTTTCGGAGTCGGTCCATTTTATACCGACTCCACCAAAATGAGCTCCGACTCCAACTCCGACTCCACAGCCCTGCTTGCAGCCCACGCTGTACCAGGGGCCTGACCACCACCAGCATGCTAAGGCACATGTCATCAAAGCACCCAACTAGGTGGGATGTACGCCTGGGTCTACTACCGGCATCTGCAGGTGACACCACTGGCTTTTTTCCTGTGGCACGTGCTTGCCAATTCCCTGTTCAGCACACGTGTCGATGCCTTCTGCCCTTCACCTGTTGTTCCAGCGCAGTGTTCAGTTGTCCCTACCTCAAGCCTTGGAATGCAACAGAAAACACCCAGCCACCCACCCACTGGCACATTTCGAGACTGCTTGGCCTGGAAATTTTTGCCGTTTAGTCTTGTGGACACTGAGGCTTTTTACGACCTCATGGCAGCGGCCAGCCCTTGGAACTTGGTCTCCAGCCACCCTATTTTTCCTGGTGTGCTGTCCCTGCCTGTAGACCAGCATGTATCCCATAACATAACCCGTGCCATGACCAATGCAGTTACTGGGAAGGTCTACTTAACAACCGACATGTGGACAAGTGCTTGTGGCCAGGGACGCTACATTTCCCAACGGCACACTGGGTGAAGGGCAGGAGGTAATGGGGAGTCATCATCCTGGTGGGGACAGGGAAGTCTTGCCTGTTGGGAGTCTGGCACACATAGCTGACTTTGTCCTGCTGCCTTTCTCATGACCTTCGCATTATAAGCATTTTGGCCATACACTGATTACTGATCGTTCACCCTTCTCAACCCATACTACGGCGGAGAAGACTAGTGAAATAGTGCAATACCAGAAGGCCCTATAGTACAAAAATTCTCATCTGACAACACTGGCAGCAGAGGTCATAGAGGCTTAAGCAACCAATGAAGAGAGACAAGGGAGACACATACAAGGTCCAACAGAGGCAGGGGAGCACTATCAAAGGTATGGGGAAGTTTCATTAGACCCTCTGTTATGAATGGGTCACCGAGGAGAAAAAAAACAAAACAAGCTAAGCCACAGAAAACCAGAGAAGTTGGTAACTATGCAGATTGCAGATCCCTGATCTTACCACACAACTAGCAGTAGCCGTGGAGCGTGCCTACGATGTTCCTAGACGCCTCGTCCGGAGGACTACATAAGCCTAAAGAAAGAAAAGGGAAAACTAACTACCCCATAGCAGACCCCAAAGGAAAGATATCCCCCACACATGTATTGATGGTGAAACAAGATGAAGGCACAAACACAGGCAGGAAAATAGGCTGAGCAAATGATGGGGCCCAAACTAACTAGACAGGAAAGGAAAGGCAAGTCACTGTCTGCAACCTGCAAAAAACCCTACAAAAATAATGTCCAACACTTCTGATCCAAAATTAACCCTGAAGTCACTAGACTTCTCCCACTATATCAGCACTCTGGAATATTCTGAGACAGAGCAAAAAGAGACCGAACTAGTAAGAGACAAAAAGCCAATTGGCAAAACACTGATTGATAAGAGTGGAAATTCAGCTCAGCCCCCAGCCGGGGCTGGCAGACCACACAAAAAACTGAATAGACCAACAAAATCAAGTGGGAAAATTAGCAGAAAAACTTAGCTTTAGATGACTGGAACAGAGCTGAAAACCAAGAGCTGACAAGCCAGAAGGAATCACCAGCAACTGAATAGGGCGTCGGCTGTCTTAAATCCAATCTGAGAATCCTGAGATCCAATCATAATCCTCATTCTCAGGTGGCAGATTTCCACTGATCAAACCAGCAGCACCACCTCCTGTCCCCAGAAGGGGAACTCACAACTGGTGAGAATGAACTCACCACAACCCTCCCAGCGCACAGGCCCTGATGCAGGGGGTGGTCTGACAAGGTGGAAAAAGTTTTAGAAGATGGTGAAGTACCTAGCCAACTGTATCAGCATCCTTCGTGATTTCCCTGTGCCGTACTGGATACTTGGCATGAATAGTCCCTCTACACCTTGGAGGTGCTGGCCTGCCCTACTGGTGTTTTGTCAAAGCAGGTTTTTAGTGCTGCTGTGGTCAAAATAACTGATAGGTGCAACTGAAAATACTGACATGCTGACATTTATCAAATTGAAAAAAACATGATTGGCCCTGACTTCTCAACCCCACCAGAAAACAGAAGCGGAACATAAAGCCAATTCAAATGTTTCTTATTCTTTCTGGTGTATTCCCATGCACCCCTTCCCAACCCAAAAAATGGTATACAGTTCATGGTTTATTCTTTTTCTTCTCCACCATATCAACAGGGTCATCATGTGGACCGCGCTCAAAATTTTTAGAGGGATATCATGTGGCCCTCACTTAAAATTTTTAGAGGGTAAACAGGCAGCCCTCATTCATAATTTTTAGAGGGTAAACGGGCAGCCCTCGCTCAGAATTTTCACATGGTCATCAAGCGGCACTTGCTGCAAATTTTTGAGTAAACTGGCAGCCCTCACTCAAAATTTTTATATGGTCATTAGGCGGCCCTCGCTAAATATTCCTTTTCAGGGCTACCTATTTTCTTTTCCTTATTAATACCAGAAAGTTTTCAGGCATATATTATATATTTAATTTAAAATGTGCAAGGTGTGCACAGGGACGGGGAAGTGGATGTGCTACTGTTGGTGCATGCTGAGGCCGTGGGTCAGGTGAAACTGTGCCTGCTGCGGGAGCACAACAAACGCGCTCATCCACGAGACCTAGCTTACTGTCCCACTTTGCAGTGTGGCGAGGGACACTACTCTTGAAACCAGAACAGTGCGAACAGCCACGATCCGAGAAACATGATGGAGCAGAACGGCAATTAGTGTCTCAAGAGGTAGCTTATGATGAGATACAGTTGCCAACAAGTAATATTGTTAAGTCAACAAGTCAGGAGGACCAGAGTTGAAAGTGACGAGGTGATGGACGATGAAGTCACTGACCCAACCTGGGAAGGTGCCATGTAGATCGAGGACAAAACCGTAGAGGGTAAGGGATCCACAGTATTGTCACAGGCAGGAAGAGGCAGTGGGGTGGCCAGAGCGAGATAGCGGGCAGTTGTTCCCCACGAGCACCCATACACAGCAAGTTCCCAGGTTAAGGGTTAGGTATTCATTTTTTTCTGGTGTATTTCCATGCACCCTTTCTCACCCAAAAAAATGTATACGGTTCATGGTTTTTTCTTTTTCTTGCCCTCTTCCTCCTCCTCCTCCAGCATATCAACAAGGTCATCATGTGGTCCTCACTCAATATCTTTAGAGCAGGGGTCCCCAACCTGTAGCCTGAGAACCACATGTGGCTTGCGGGCCTGTGATGTGTGCTATGTGCCAGCTTGGTGCATTAGCACCAGATATAGCAAGCAGCTATTATGAGGAGATCTCTAGATGGTGACTTGTGTGTAGCCCTGCACAGAAGAGCAGATCTAAATGGGGGTAAGTTAGGAAACCCTGGAACATGGCATACTGCCTTGGCATAATTTTAGTGGAAAAGCTTTGGCTGTCATTATACCAGTAATGGAGCTCTGAATGTCATTAATGTGAGTGGGGCAGGAGCTGAATGTGGCTCACAACCAGGGCTGAGACAAAGGGTATGTAGTGTAGGCACCTTCCTAGGGCACTGTCTTCCCGAGGGGGGTGCACTTTGGGGGAAAAATATCTTCTGACATTGCTGAATACCTGAGATCGCCCGGCACCTTCCCCCAGCCGCAGGTATTCAGCACAGTGACACAGAGGAGTAGTGTCAGTCACTTACACCACTCTCCCCACTTTCTGCCTGTACTCCCCTCTCTCCCTATACTGGGGGTCTATCACACTCTGAGGTATATATTATACCGGAGGCCTATCATACTACGGGGTATATATTATACTGGGAACCTATCAAAACTATCGAGTACCCGCGTCGCTGATTGGTGGCGCCCGGCCGGCCGCAACCAATCGGCGACCGGCACAGTCCGGCCGCAAATTGGCGCGGAATTCGAGCGACACATGCCACCACTACCGTCGGGAGATCTGCGGCGCTAGCGACTGGTCTCCCGACGGTTGCTGGGGGTCATCTCCTGCCGCATGGTGGTCAGCGACGACGCAGCCGGGAGATGACCAGCGCAGTGCTTAATGTGCAGATGGTACCCAGGGTCCGGAGGAGAGGAGACTCTCCTCCAGGCCCTGGGTACCATAAACCTGTAAAAAATAGAATTAAAATAAAAAATAGTGATATACTCACCTTCCAATGGCCCCTGGACTCTTTCCCTCCTCTCACCACGTGCCCGGCATCTTCTGGTCCCAGTAATGCTTTGCGCGAAAGACCACTGATGACGTCGCACTGTCGTGAGTGACATCATCTCTGGTCCTTCGCGCTAAGCATTACTGGGACCGGAAGATGCCGGGAGCGTGGAGAGGAAATCGGGGGCCGTCGGAAGGTGAGAATAACTTTTTTTTTTTTTCTTATTTTTTACATTCTATCTTTTACTATTGATGCTGCATAGGCACCATGTTTGACAAGTGTGACCAGCCTGTCAATCACATTCCAAGCGATGCTTCAAATCGCTTGGAATGCGCTTGAATTTCGCATGCGAAAATCACGGAAAAAGCCATCTAGTATATAATAACTAGTGATGAGTGAGTATGCTATTACTCGAGATTTCCGCGCATGTTCGGGTGTTCGAGTAGTTTGGGCGTGCTCTGAGATTTAGTTTGTGTTGCCACAGCTGCATGATTTGCTGCTACACAGCCTGAAAACATGTGGGGATTGCCTATTTGTTAGGGAATACCCACATGTATTCAGGCTGTCTAGCAGCCGCAAATCATGCAGCTGTGGCGACACAAACTAAATCTCCGAGCACGCCCAAACTACTCGGAGAACACCCGAACATGCGCGGAAATCTCGAGTAACGAGCATACTCGCTCATCACTAATTATAACAGGGGCCTATCATACTATGAGGTATATATTATACCGGTGGCCTATCACACTATGGGATATATTATATGGGGGCCTATCACACTACAGGGTATATATTACATATATTACTCTGGGGCCCTATCAAACTATGGGTTATACATTATACTGGGGGCCTATCATACTATGCGATATACCGTATATTATACAGGGGCTTGCTGTGGGGAAACATTCTGGTGCCTATCACACTATCGGTACATATTGTACTGGATGCTGGTTGTGGGGTACATTATACTGGGTACCTATCACTATGGGGTATATTATACTGGCGTCTAGCTCTGGGGGACATTATCCTGGGGCTATCACACTATGGGATATATATTAGAATGGGGGCCTTTCACGCTATGGGGTATATATTATACCGGGAGCTGGCTGTGGGTAACATTATACTGGGGACTGGCTGAGGGGGAACATTATACTGGGTGGTTGCTGTGAGGAAAATTATAATGGGTGATTAGGACACTATGGGATACATATTATACTGGGGGCCTATCACACTATGGGGTATATATTATACAGGGGGCTGGCTGCGTTAAACATAATACTAGGGACCTATCACACTAGTATGCATATTATACTGGACGCCTATCATACTATGGGGTATATACAGCTCTGGCAAAAATTAAGAGACCACCACATTAAATCCCTGTCATGGGCAGCCCATTCTTCAGAGCTGAACTCCATTGAAAACATGTGAAATATACAGTTGTGGCCAAAAGTATTGACACCCCTGCAATTCTGTCAGATAATACTCAGTTTCTTCCTGAAAATGATTGCAAACACAAATTCTTTGGCATTATTATCTTCATTTAATTTGTCTTAAATGAAAAAACACAAAAGAGAATGAAGCAAAAAGCAAAACATTGATCATTTCACACAAAACTCCAAAAATGGGCCAGGCAAAAGTATTGTCACCCTCAGCCTAATACTTGGTTGCACAACCTTTCGTCAAAATAACTGTGACCATCCGCTTCTGGTAACTATCAATGAGTTTCTTACAATGCTCTGCTGGAAATTTAGACCATTCTTCTTTGGCAAACTGCTCCAGGTCCCTGATATTTGAAGGGTGCCTTCTCCAAACTGCCATTTTTAGATCTCTCCACAGGTGTTCTATGGGATTCAGGTCTGGACTCATTGCTGGCCACCTTAGAAGTCTCCAGTGCTTTCTCTCAATCCATTTTCTAGTGCTTTTTGAAGTGTGTTTTGGGTCATTGTCCTGCTGGAAGACCCATGACCTCTGAGGGAGACCCAGCTTTCTCACACTGGGCCCTACATTATGCTGCAAATTTTGTTGGTAGTCTTCAGACTTCATAATGCCATGCACACGGTCAAGCAGTCCAGTGCCAGAGGCAGCAAAGCAACCCCAAAACATCAGTGAACCTCCGCCATGTTTGACTGTAGGGACCGTGTTCTTTTCTTTGAATGCCTCTTTTTTTCGCCTTTGCCCAAAAAGCTCTACTTTTGTCTCATCTGACCAGAGAACATTCTTCCAAAACGTTTTAGGCTTTTTCAGGTAAATTTTGGCAAACTCCAGCCTGGCTTTTTTATGTCTCGGGGTAAGAAGTGGGGTCTTCCTGGGTCTCCTACCACACAATCCCTTTTCAATCAGAAGCCGACGGATAGTATGGGTTGACACTGTTGTACCCTCGGACTGCAGGGCAGCTTGAACTTGTTTGGATGTTAGTCGAGGTTCTTTATCCAACATCCGCACAATCTTGAGTTGAAATCTCTTGTCAATTTTTCTTTTCCGTCCACATCTAGGGAGGTTAGCCACAGCGCCATGGGCTTTAAACTTTTTGATGACACTGCGCACGGTAGACACAGGAACATTCTGGTCTTTGGAGATGGACTTGTAGCCTTGAGATTGCTCATGCTTCCTCACAATTTGGTTTCTCAAGTCCTCAGACAGTTCTTTGGTCTTCTTTCTTTTCTCCATGCTCAATGTGGTACACACAAGGACACAGGACAGAGGTTGAGTCAACTTTAATCCATGTCAACTGGCTGCAAGTGTGATTTAGTTATTGCCAACACCTGTTAGGTGCCACAGGTAAGTTACAGGTGCTGTTAATTACACAAATTAGAGAAGCATCACATGATTTTTCGAACAGTGCCAATACTTTTGTCCACCCTCATTTTTATGTTTGGTGTGGAATTATATCCAATTTGGCTTTAGGACAATTCTTTTTGTGTTTTTTCATTTAAGACAAATTAAATGAAGATAATAATACCAAAGAATTTGTGTTTGCAATCATTTTCAGGAAGAAGCTGAGTATTATCTGACAGAATTGCAGGGGTGTCAATACTTTTGGCCACAACTGTAATCAAGAGGATGATGGATAGTCACAAGCCATCAAACAAAGAAGAACGGCTTACATTTTTGTGCTAGAAGCGTGAAAGACTAGAGGAAAGCATGCCAAGACCCATGAAAGTTGTGATTAAAAATCATGGTTATTCAGCAAAATATTGATTTCAGAACTCTTCCTGAGGTAAAACATTAGTATTGTTGTTTCTAATTGATTATGAACTTGTTTTCTTTGCATTATTTGAGAACTGAAACCCTGTTTTTTTTTATTTGACCATTTCTCCTTTTCAGAAAAAAAGCTCAATTTATTGCTTGGAAATTTGGAGACATGTTGTCAGAAATTTATAGACTAAAAGAACAATTTACATTTTACTCAAAAATATACCTATAAAGAGAAAAATCAGACAAACTGAACATTTGGAAGTGGTCTCTTAATTTTTGCCAGAGCTGTATTATACTTGGGGACCTATCACACAATGGTGTATATCATACTGAGGACCTATGACACTATGGGAAATATACTGGAGACTGACTGTGGGGAACATTATACTGGGGTCTGGCTGTGTGAAACAATACTGGGGGCCTATCACAATGTGGGGAACATTATACTGGGGGGATATCACTATGAGGTACATATTAAACTGGGAGCTGGCTGTGGGGACATCATACTGTATAGGGGGGGCTGTGGTGGATATCGTGCTGTGTGAGGTTTTATACTGTATATGAGTCTGGGTCAATTACACTGTCAATTACTGGGTGGACTATAATACTGTATGGGGTGCTGTAGGGGTCATCACACTATATATGGAGGGCTGTGGTGGATATAATACTTTATCCGTAGCTGTGGTGACCATCATACCATGTAGGGGAACAGTTTGGTGAGAGCAAAGTGTAAGAAACGGTCTCCGAATGGATAATGGAGATGGAGCAGCATGAAATGGGGGCATAGTATAAAGAGAGGTTAGTTTGGCAGGGGGAGATAAAGGGGCACTGAAGACATATAGAGAATGTAAGAGAAACCAATGGAGAGAGCACAGCCATGGTATAGGCCTGGTTCATAAGAGGGGATGGTGGGACTGATAATTGGGGTGGTTAGAGATCAATAGGAAGGACATTCTGGTGGGTGTAGCACATAAGAGCAGAGAATGTGGAGGCCATACCCCGTAGAAGGCTTATTTAGGTTATAGTATGGAAAGATATTTTTATGCAGAGGACATTTTAATAACACTTCTATTTTTAAGGGAACTGTGTGGGGACATGCAATTGGTATCATGCAATAGTATGTGACAATGAGCAAACTGCTGCAGTATCGTGATGTACAGTAATGGTAAATATCAGGACGAGAAGGGACTTTCCAACAATCGATAACTACAAAATCTACATGTCACATCTAGGATTCTTTATGTTACATCGTCTCATCTTTCCATTCAGGTCCCTACAATATCGGATCCTCTCTGTGGAGATCTATATACAAGCATTTTCCTGATTGACACATCAAGGATGGATAGAGACAGGGAAAAGATGGCGAAGAGGATATTACACCTCACCCTAGAGATCCTCTTCCGGCTTACTGGAGAGGTGAGAGATTCTGATGACGTTCCATTACATCATTCTTATCTATGGGAATAACAGATGGACAGAACTGGAGAGGTGAGGACTCTGGAAATGTCTGTAGTGAGATTTATTAATGTGTCTCCTTAACCAGGATTTCACAGTAGTGAAGAAGACCTCTCGTGAGCGCTGTCAGGCCCCTGTGTCTGAGGGATGGGGAAGACCCCTGAGCCCAATCATAAGACCTCCACCTCACTCCCTGATACATGAGGACATCAATGACCAGAAGATCCTAGAACTCATCTACAAGATTATTGCGCTGCTGACTGGAGAGGTGACACTGCTGGGAATGCTGGGACATTATACAATAACGCTATGAAGTAATTGGAGGGCATGACGGTATTATTGTATTTGTCAGGTTCCTATAAGGTGTCAGGATGTTGCCATCTATTTCTCCATGGAGGAGTGGGAGTATTTAGAAGGACACAAAGATCTGTACAATGACATCATGATGGAGGTTCCCCAGCCACCCACATCACCAGGTAATAGACAAAAATAAATACACACAGCCTATATCTGTATGTAAAGAATGAATTCAGTCCCTGTATGTGTTTCCTCCAGCTCTATCCAGTAAGAAGACAACACCAGAGAGATGTCCCCATCCTCTTTTTCCACAGCACTGTAAACAAGAAGATCCCAGTGTTCCTCAGGATCATCAGGTAGATGGAGAGAAGGTGTCATGAGATCTCCCCTATGATGTGTAGATGGCTGTGAAGATCTTGTGCTCAGTCTTGTTTTATCCACCAGTATTATATATTTTATACTTGTATAATGAGAATGGTGGAGATGACAGAATTAGAGCTGATCATAGATCTCCCTCCTCTAACAACTCTCACTGAACTGCTTCCTGAGCACAGTGTGTCGAGCATCACATCACCTGGTCTTGACCCCATGACGTGATGCGGCCAGCCAATCACAGTAATGCCAATATCCAACATAGCTACGGCATTACTGTGTATAGTGGGCAATCTCCCATGTTCATTGTCTGTTTAACAGGTGACAAACATGCAGGACAGGGAGTCGAGCATGGCGGCACGTACCTGCGATACTTGATCTAGTATCGAGCGTGCCCAAGCACTTCAATGCTCTATCGAGCATTGGCGAGCATGTTCGCTCATCACTAATAATTACGCATAGGTATTATTTGTTGCATGACTTTCCACAATGTCATCTCATTACTTGGGAATAAATTTTACTTTTATGTCATCAGTCTCCAAGTACCAGGATGTTTGATATTCTTTCAATCTGCAATGGCAACAATTGACACCGTGTGATCACATAGCGAGATGCGGATGTAACATTCAACAACCAGATGAGACAGTCACTATTGATCACAGCATCTAGCGATTTAAGCGACCCATGCAATGGAATCATGAAATAGTATGTGACACTGAGAAAACTGCAGCTGCGTCGTGATGTACAGTAACCGCAAATATCAGGACGAGAAGAAAGGGATTTTCCCACGATCAATAAATAAAAAATCTACACATCACATCTGGGATTCTTTATGATGTTACATGGGCTCATCTTCTCCCCATTCAGGTCCCTACAATTTTGAATCGTCTCAGTGGAGATCTTCTACATAAGAGAATTTTCCTGAATGACCCATCAGGGATGGATGGGGACAGGAGCAAGATGATGGAGAGGATATTACACCTTGTCCTAGAGATTCTCCTCTGGCTTACTGGAGAGGTGAGAGATTCTGATGACGTCACATTACATCATTCATATCTATGGGAATAACAGATGGACAGAACTGGAGAGGTGAGGACTCTGGAAATGTCTGTAGTGAGAATTATTAATGTGTCTCTCCATAACCAGGATTACACAGTAGTGAAGAAGACCTCTAGTGAGCGCTGTCAGGCCCCTCTGTCTGAAGGATGGGGAAGATCCCTGAGCTCAATCATGTGGCCTCCACATCACCCCGTGATACATGAGGACATCAATGACCAGAAGATCCTAGAACTCACCTACAAGATGATTGAGCTGCTGACTGGAGAGGTGACACTGCTGGAAATGCTGAGACATTATACAGTAACGGTACGAAGAGATCGGGGTGATGACAATATCATTGTATGCATCAGGTTCCTTTAAGGTGTCAGGACGTTGCCATCTATTTCTCCATGGAGGAGTGGGAGTATTTAGAAGGACACAAAGATCTGTACAAGGACATCAAGATGGAGGATCCACAGCCCTTCACATCACAAGGTAATAGACATGACTAAGTACATACATCCTGTATGTAAAGAATGAATTCAGCCCCTTTATATTTCCTCCAGTTCTATCCAGTAAGAGAACGCCAGAGAGATGTCCCCGTCCTCTTCTTCCTAAGGATTGCAAACAAGAAAATCCCGACGTTCCTCAGGATCATCAGGTAGATGGAGAGAAGGTGTCTTGAGATCTTCCCTATGATGTGTACTGTAGATGGCTGTGAAGGTCTTGTCTTCAGTCATATTTTTTTCACCAGTTTTATACTTGTATAATGAGATCGGTGGAGAAGGCAGGATTAGAGCTGATCATAGAGGTGACTTCTCCATCTGTCTGTGACTTTTACAATATTTGTTTCAGGGTAAAGATCTGACCCATATTAATACTACAGAGACATATGTGAGAGGTGATGAGCGGTGTAAAGAGGAGATTCCTACATACGACTACCCAGGTGAGCAGTAACCACTAATTGCAGAGAAGCCACAGATTTTTCTCAGTCACTGGCTGTGGCTGCTTTTTCGGTTACGTTGTCCATTCATATCACAATCATGTGATCTCCATTCTGTCACTATACCACTATATGCTCCACATTAGTTTAGGCATGTATATAAGACCTTATACTGGGAGTCATCCACTGATAAATCTGAGAGTACAGACACTTTTGATAAATTAGCATGCTGTGGATTTGCAGATCAAAAATTACAAATATGCCTCTTTAGTGCCCAATACATAACGCTCAGTTTGTGTTTTACGAGATTCACACATAATAAATTGTTAAAGGGAATCTGTCACCCCATATTAGCCCTATAAGCTGCAGCCACCGCCATCAGGGGCTTATCTACAGCATTCTGTAATTCTGTAGATAAGCCCCCGATGAAACCTGAAAGATAAGAAAAACACGTTAGATTATACTCACCGGGGGGCGGAGTCGGATGCGGTGGGTGTTGCGGTCCGGTCAGGGTCCTCCCATCTTCATACGATGATGTTCTTCTCCCTCGGCTCCTGCACAGGCGTACTCTATCTGCCCTGTTGAAGGCAGAGTAAAGTACTGCAGTGCGCAGGCGCCACGAAAGGTCAGAGAGGTCCGGCACCTGCGTATTGCAGTACTCTGCTGTGCCCTCAACAGGGCAGATAAAGTACGCCTGCGTAGGAGCCGAGGAAGAAGCAAGGAGGAGGACATTATCGTATGAAGATGGGAGGCGCCGGACGGGACGGCGACACCCATCGGACCGGACCGAACCCCGGGGTGAGTATAATCTAATTCTTTTTTTCTCATCTTTCAGGTTACATCGGGGGCTTATCTACAGCATTACAGAATGCTGTAGATAAGCCCCTGATGGCGGTATCGGCAGCTGATAGGGCTAAAATGGGGTGAAAGACTCCCTTTAAGTGTGTTCTTCCCTGCATGGCCTAAATAGATAGAGACATTTGGCTTTGAGATTGCATATTTTGCTAGATTGTCTTTTGGGAGTCATATCCGTTTAGACTACATATTATTTTTAAAGGCTTTTTAGTCCACTGTTTAGGAGGTGGCATGAACAAAATGAACCGAACATCATGCCCTAGTGGTTTGTGCTGAGGTCTACTGTTATAACGTGATTCGTTTTTGTCTTATTAAATTTTGCAACAAAAATTTGCATTTTGTATGTATATTTTACTTAGAGATGTTGTAAAAATATAATTTTTAGGATTATTTTATTAAAAAATATTTTTTTTTATTCTTGGCAGATGATTATACCAGATCAGAGAGGAATGTGACATCGTCAGTTTTTAAATCACATGACCTTGATGTCTCAAATGATATAACTGAAGTGTATGGCATTTTTCCAGCTTTACCATCATTCCTTCACAGCACTGAACTAAACTCTGGTCCTATTAATCAAGTTCTACCTTCTGATTCAAAACAGACTTTTAGGAAAAATAAATATCACAAAATGGGCATGAAATATCAAAGTGTTCTTACAGCAAAGAAGCCGTTTTTACATTGTGAGTATGGAGATAATGTTTCCCTCAATAAGTCTTTTGTTGCACAACAAAAAACTCACACAAAAGATGAAAGGTTTTCTTGTTCAGAGTGTGGGAAATATTTTAACCAGAAATCACAGCTTGTTACACATGAGAGAGGTCACACAAGAGAGAAGCCGTTTGGGTGTTCAGAATGTGGAAAATGTTTTGGAGATAAACAAAATCTTATTAAACACCAGAAAATTCACACAGGAGAGAAGCCATATTCATGTTCAGAATGTGAGAAATGTTTCACAGTCAAATCAAGTCTGGTTAATCATGAGAAAACTCACACAGGGGAGAAGCCATTTCCATGTACAGAATGTGGGAAATTTTTTAACAAGAAATCAAATCTTGTTAGACATCAGAGAATTCACACAGGTGAGAAATCAGTTTCATGTTCAATATGTGGAAAATGTTTTCCAGACACATCACATCTTGTTAAACATCAGAGAAGTCACACTGGGGAGAAGCAATTTTCTTGTTCAAAATGTGGGAAATATTTTCCTGAGAAATCTCATCTTGTTGCACACCAGAGAACTCACACAGAGGTGAAGCCATATTTATGTTCAGAATGTGGGAAATGTTTTACTCATAAATCATTTTTAATCCTACATTCGAGAACTCACACAGGTGAGAAGCCATTTTCATGTTCAGAATGTGGGAAATCTTTTACACAGAAAATAAATCTTGTTGTACATCAGAGAATACACACAAGAGAGATGCCATATTCATGTTCAGAATGTGGGAAATGTTTTAACGAGAAATCAAATCTTATTAGACACCAGAAAATTCACACAGGAGTGAAACCTTTTTCATGTTCAGAATGTGGGAAATGTTTTACACAAAAAATAAATCTTGTTAAACATCAGAGAATTCACACAGGGGATAAGCCTTTTTCGTGTTCTTTATGTGGGAAACGTTCTCCAGACATCTCACATTTTGTTAAACATCAGAGAAGTCACACTGGGGAGAAGCCATTTTCATGTTCAGAATGTGGGAAATGTTTTCCAGAGAGATCAAATCTTGTTAAGCATCAGAGAACTCACACAGGGGTGAAGCCTTTTTCATGTTCAGAATGTGGGAAATGTTTTGCCAGCAAATCAAACTTGATTATGCATCAGCGAGGTCACACGGGGAATAAACCAAATAAACCGTATTCATGTTTAGACTGTGGGAAATGTTTTACTCATAATTCATTTTTAGTTGCACATGAGAGGACTCACACTGGGGAGAAGCCATTTTCATGTTCAGAATGTGGGAAATGTTTTACACAAAAAATAAATCTTGTTGCACATCAGAGAACTCACACAGGGGAGAAACCTTTTTCATGTTCAGAATGTGGTAAATGTTTTAAAGTTAAATCAGGTCTTATTAGACACCAGAAAATTCACACAGGTGAGAAGCCTTTTTCATGTTCAGAATGCGGGAAATGTTTTACACAGAAAACACATCTTGTTGAACATCAGAGAATTCACACAGGGGAGAAGACACATTTATGTTCAGAATGCTAGAAATGTTTCGCTCATTCAGAACTTTTTAAGCATAAAAACAAAAAATTCACACACAAAAATCAATGTAATGCCTATAATACAATAAAGTTAGAAATGTTTTACTTAATAAATGGTCGACCATCAAAACAACTTACATGGGGAGAAACTATATTTTTTTGACAAATTGTACAAGAAAACTTAACAGTTAAAGTAAAGACGCATGAGAAAGAAAGGCAATTTAGAATTTTAAAAAATATATGTAGTTAGAAACAGACATCTGTGGAAAAAAGTGTTGTGCTTTTTTGGTGGGACAAGTTGTAGTTTTAAATGAGACCATTCACTTTACCATTCGATGTTTTGAAAGACGGGAAACTAATTTCCAACTTTTTCTGAAATTGTAAATAAATGCAATTCTGCAATGGTTTTTGTGTTTTGTTTTTGCGGCATACATCCTGTCTTAAAAGCTACTCGGAATCATAATTCTCCAAGTCAGTACGATTATGCAATGCAAAACTTGTTAGGGTATGTGCACACGCTGCGGTTTCCGCAGCGGTTTTGGCCGCTGCGGACCCGCAGCAGTTTTAGCTGCGGTGTACAGTACCATTCAAATGAATGGTAAAAAAAAACGCTGTGTAGACGTTGCGGAAAAATCCGCGCGGATTTGCTGCGGTTTTGAAACCGCAGAAAGTGACATGTCAATTCGTTCTGCGGAATCCGCAGCGGGTTCCTATCTCCACCATTGTGGAGATGGTGAATCCGCAGGACCAAACCGCAGTCAAAACCGCAGATAATCCGCAGGTCTTTTGACCTGCGGTTTATCTGCGGTATTTGCAAAATCCGTGCGGATTAATCCGCAGCGGATTCCGCAGCGTCTGCACACACCTTTAAAGATTTTTATTTACATAGAGAGAGAAAACTCAGTGTTGTAAAAAAAAAAAAAAAAAAAAGTGTATGTGTTGGCCATTTTTCGTGACTTGTAACATTGCTGTGTTTCTATCGATTGAGCTGGATGAAGGCTTGATGTTTTGCTTGACGAGCTGATGTTTTTTTATAGCATTTTTGAGTATAAATATTTTGATCTGTCTATTTTATTTTTAGGGAGGAGTAGGAGCCAAAAAACCCCCAAATTTCTGGCTTTTTTTTATTGTTTCTTTCACGTGACCGCGTCTACCGATAAGGTTGATTAATGTTATATTTTGATCAGAGTGGTATAAAGGTGACAATGCTAAAATATATTGTATTTTTTTACTTTCATTGGGCATAAAAGGAGCGCATTGTAACCTTTTATATTTAATATATATTTTTTAAACTTTTTTGTTTTATTTTTTACTTAATCCTTTAAGTTCCCACAGGGGACTTGAGCCTACAATCATCTGATTGCTTATACTATAAAATGTAATACCACATTATATAGTGTAGAGCTCAGTCTCCTTTGAAGCTGAGCATATATATGAACTTTAGAGGAGTACGAAGATGGCAGCGTTTGGGGCCTTTAGCAAGCCCGACTGCCATAGCAACCCAGCGACGACTCATAATTGCATCATAGGGCACTGATGATAGCCGGTAAGCTGAAGAAGCGGTCGGAGATTGACGGCAGTGTGTAAATGCTTAACAGTCGCAGCCATAGCTCATCTCCGTTCACGGCTGTCAGACACAGATACCGGCAATTTAAACCCTTCACCCCCAAAGCCTGCTTTCACCTTCCTGACAAGGCCAATTTTTTCAATTCTGACCACTGTCACTTTATGAGGTAAAAACTCTGGAACACTTGAATGGATTCCACTGATTCAGAGGTTGTTTTCTCGTGTCATATTGTACTTCATGATAGTCGTTAAAATTTGTTCAATATGACTTGCATTTATTTGTGAAAATATTGGAAATTTGGCAAAAATGGTACAATTTTTAATCTTTCAATTGTTATGCCCGTAAAGGGAATCTGGAGCACAGATTTTTCTAAAATAGTTTGCAGACTCCATATACAGAGCCCCTAAGTGCTAGAAGGGCAGAATCCCCCCAGAAGTGACACCATTTTGGAAACTATACCCCTTGGGGAATTTATCTTCAGGTGTAGTGATGATTTTGACTCGATGGGTGTTTTCCAGAAACAAGCAGCAGTGGATGTTGCTGAGTGAAAATGTCAAACTTCCAATATAGTGCCCAGTATGTTGAAGTCACCAGCTCATGCTTCTGGAGACCTGCACCTGTAAATTTGGCAGGCTGTCTTCGCTATAGAAATGCCAAACATGCGGACGCTAAATGTGGCTTAGGCATACTGTGGGGCTCAGAAGGAGGGACATTTGTATTTGGGAGTTCAGAATTTGCTGAATTTCTTTTGGGAGGAGAGTAACTATAGCTCTTTTACTGCGCCTTTGTATTACCAGTAACATGGAAGCTCCCTATATTTCCGTTAACAGATGATGGACCTGAGTGTGGACTTGCTTTTTTTGTGGATTGAGTTGAAGTTTTTTGTTGGTAACATTTTAAATAACGTTTGGGATCACATTTATCTGGTTCTGTACGCTGAGCACTTACATTGGGGTTTCCATCTATATCTCCAAATGACGTGATAGTGATTAAACCCCCAAGGGATCTATTCACTATAAAGGCAGCAGAGTGCACCAAACTTTGGCAGACCATGCTTTTATGCATGCCTAAGAAGACGGAACCGTTGAATCACAGGTCAGATGGCGTACACAGTGATTCAGTCTGCCTCATTATAGGGAATTTTCCGTCTGGCGTTGTCAGAGTCAAGTATTTCAGAGATTCACATGGAAACCCCGGTTTAAGCGCTCAGCACAGTGTGCTGGATAAATGTGAGCTGAGCCTTACTGCAATCTTTGGGAGGCAGGATGAACAAATCAACAGCAAGTGTAGAATTGTTTTTATTTTTTACGCCATTCCTCATGCGGTATTAGTCATAAGTCAAGACTATTCTTTGTGTCGGTGCGCTTGGAGGGATACCAGATTTATATTGAGTTTATATATTTGGCTGCTGTCACACACTAAAAGATACTTTTTTCCAAAAACAAGTTTTTACATCCCTAGATTTAGATAATTATAGTTTTTCCATATTTTGTCCCACAGTCATATGACAGTTTGTTTTTTTGCGGGACATGCTGACTTTTTATTAGTGTTTTTTCACGCACATTACACTTTTAATCGCTTTCTAGTCCAATATTTAAGAGGCAGAATGAACCAAAATCAACAATTTAAGAATTATTTTTTGTTCTTTTTTATGTTGTTCCACATATGGTAAAATTGATAAGGCAACTTTATTATTCGGGTTAGTATGATTACAGTGATACATTTTAATTTTTTTTTTACATTTTGTGCTTTTACATAATAAAAACTATTTTATAGAAAAATTGTTTTTAAATCTTCTTAGAGCTATAACGTTTTTATTTTTCCACTGATGGAGTTGTATGGCGGCTTGTTTTGTTGCGGGAAAAGATAATGTTTTCAGAGATACTATTTTTATTTACATTTGCCTTTTTTTTCCCAACAATAAACTTTTTCAATTAAATCTTCGCTGTATCATGTGAGGCATTACAAGTTCATGACAAAGGTTCTTCAAAAATAGGCGTCTCCTGTCCTTCCTCCGTGCATGGAATTCTGGATGAGTTTCTGTATAAATGTTGAATGAATTTAGGGCTGCTGCATCAAGCATATTTGAAAAAAGTACTACAGGCCATCGTTTTGTTTGCCTCTTGCATGAATATTCTCCCACCATCTCATCCATTTTGTCTACACCTCCTTTTGTTTTATTGTAATGCAGGATGATTTCTGGTTTTAATTTTCTGTCATTGCTGTCAATACTGCAATTGTGATGCATGGTACTGAGTAAAATCACTGATTTCTCCTTCACTTTGTAAGATACCAAAGTCGCTTTGTTATTGAATCCAAAGACACTCTCATAAAGTGCTCGCTGATGATTGTGTTTCAGTGCTTCTGGAATTTCTCGTCGGTTTGGCTTGATAGTACCAATAAGTGTAATAGCTTTTTGAAGCAGAAAATTGCCTAGTTCAACATTGGTGAAATAATTGTCCATGGTAATGTTTCTACCTGAATTGAATATTGGAACAGCAAGAGTTTTGACAATTTCAGACCCCAGATCCTTCTGTACTGGTGCACCAACCTCTTTGCCACAGAAGATTACGCCATTTATGCCATAATAATTTGCAGAATCACACAACCAGAAGATTTTGATTCCATATTTGGCTGGCTTACTGGGCATGTATTGTATGAACTTGCAGCGTCCTCTGAACGGTACAAGTTGCTTATCTACTGTAACATTCGTACTAGGATTGTAAAGTTTGGTGCAATTTTTGATAAATATGTTCCAGATATAACTGATAGGGGCTAATTTGTCTGTTCTAAACCTCAAGGCACGTGTTCGCTTATCAAATCGAATGTGTCTTCTAATTTCCTCATATCTGTCCACTGACCTTGTCGCCTTATAGTGTGGATCAGAAAGTGGGTCCAGAAATAATTCTCGTATTGGAACATCATACGATTTTTGACTCCCTGCCAGCAGTAAAAGTCCAATGTATGCATAAAGTTCCTCTTTTGAGATATTTTTCCAGGACTTATTTTTTGCAGAAGCGATACGTCTTCCTTCTAGGTTTGAACATAAAAGGACCTCTTCTGCAATATTGTCAGAAAAAAAAAAGTACAGAATACGTCTTTAGGGGAAAAGTAACTGGGACTTCCCACAGCTCCTTGAGCCTGTCTCACAATATTATGGATTGCAGTACGTCCGACTAATGTAGGATTACTGTCCCAAAAAAACATTTGTTTTGGCTGATCTACTTACACTTCTTGAGGATCAACTGTATTCACTTCATCATAAGAAGAATCACTTGAGGATGTTTGATTCTCTGGTGGCAGGTACTCGTCATCGGACAAAGATAGTTCACTTTCATCATCACTTTGAAACACAATTGCTTCAATCTCTTGGTCACGCCAATGCTTGGAGGAAGACTGTGCCATTGCTGACTAGATGTTAGCAAACTAAAAGAAAAAACAATGAACACAATCAGGGTTGTCCACTCTTTGCTTGTGTGTGACACACTGTAAGTGTAAAGTATCCCCCCTCCCTCCTCTCACCCTCTCTTACCTTTTATACTTTCATTTAGGTGTTGTACAATTCTCTGGATGTCTGTAGCTCAATAGCTTTACCCTTTGCAGGCTTCTTAGAATCAGAGAAACTGAATCAGACTTCCTCTCAACATCTTATCTTATCTCAGGTCCTTCACAATTAGCTCACAGTGTATACTGTCCTCATTACTCTCTACACAGTTCATTACTGTGTTCAGGACCTGAGATGATGTCATGGCCTTATCTCTCCCTCCAAAAATCACATGACATCCTCATATGGCATTATCCACACCCTGGCCCCTCCACCAACATTACTGAGTACAAATAAAGTAACTTGAGACACAAACACTACTGAGAACATGCTAAAAAATACATGGGGGCCTAAAAGGCCCCCAATCAGTACAGATGTGGTTTTCACCAAAAAAGCATTGCTACACCGAAATGCCTATGAAAAAAATTATATGAACAACTGGATATTACCAACAACGACATACTTGAGGATTACCTGGAGTTTCAAAATTGTAACGTAAGTAATTTTGCAGCTAATAGCAAAAAAGTAAGCATGGGGGCTTAAAAGGCCCCCAATACGCATGCTAGGGTTAATGCAGGAGGAGTATCTTTGTGCGAATGTGGCCGCAGTCCACCAGTGTTCAGGGGTGGATGAAAAAGAGAGTGCTTTCTCCCAGACATTCATAAAGGGGAGTTTGACCGACTCCGCTGGTGAATTAAGAGTCCTATGAAACAGAGACAATCCATGTTTCTTTGGCTATTCTACTTTAACCTCTTTACCCCCAAGGGTGGTTTGCACGTTAATGACCGGGCCAATTTTTACAATTCTGACCACTGTCCCTTTATGAGGTAATAACTGGAACGCTTCCATGGATCCCGGTGATTCTGACATTGTTTTCTCGTGACATATTGTACTTCATGTTAGTGGTAAAATTTCATTCATATAACTTGCGTTTATTTGTGAAAAAAATGGAAATTTGGCAAACATTTTGAAAATTTCGCAATTTTCCAACTTTGCATTTTTATGCCCTTAAATCAGAGATATAGCACACAAAAAACTTAAAAAATTTTGGTTCCAAAATTGTTCTGATGTACAGTAAACATGTGGGAAATGTTATTTATTAAGTTAGGAAGTTATAAGGGTTAAAAGTTGACCAGCGATTTCTCATTTTTACAACACCAATATTTTTTAGGGACCACATCACATTTTAAGTCACTTTGAGGGGTCTATATGACAGAAAGTACCCAAAAGTGACACCATTCTAAAAAAAACTGCACCCCTCAAGGTGCTCAAAACCACTTTCAAGAAGTTTATTAACCCTTCAAGTGCTTCACAGGAATTTTTTGAATGTTTAAAAAAAAAATGAACATTTAACTTTTTTCACAAAAGAATTCCTTCAGGTCCATTTTTTTTAATTTTACCAAGGGTAACAGGAGAAAAGTTATTGTGCAATTTGTCCTGAGTATGCTGATACCTGATATGTCAGGAGGGAACACTGTTTCGGCGCATGGCAGAGCTCTGAAGGGAAGGAGCGCTGTTTGACTTTTTCAACGCAAAATTGTCTGGAATTAAGATCGGACGCCATGTCGCATTTGGAGAGCCCCTGATGTGCTAAAAAGTGGAAACCCCCACAATTGACCCCATTTTGGAAATTATACCCCTCAAGGAACTTATCTAGATGTGTGGTGAGAACTTTGAACCCCCAAGGGCTTCATATTTTTTCCACAAAAATTATCTAAACAGAACCCTAAAAGTTATTGTGCAATTTGTCCTGAGTACTCTGATACCCCATATGTAAGGGTAAACCACTGTTTGGGCGCATGGCAGAGCTCGGAAGAGAATGAGCGCCGTTTGACTTTTTCAATGCAGAATTGGCTTGACGCAATATCTCATTTGGAGAGCCCCTGATGTGCCTTAACAATGGAAACCCGCCAGAATTGACACCATTTTGGATACTAGACCCCCCAAGGAACATATCTAGATGTGTGGTGAGAACTTTGAACCCCCAAGGGCTTCTCACAAGTTTATAACGTACAGCTGTAAAATTAAAAAATCATATTTTTTCCACAAAAATGATCTTTTCACCCCCAACTTTTATTTTCCCAAGGGAAACAGGATCCCAAAAGTTATTGTGCAATTTGTCCTGAGAACGCTGATACCCCATATGTGGGGGTAAACCACTGTTTGAGCGCATGGAAGAGCCCAGAAAGGAAGGAGCGCTGTTTTCAATGCAAAATTGGCTGGAATTGAGATCGGGCTCCATGTTGTGTTTGGAGAGCCCCTGATGTGCCTATACATTGGAAACCCCCCACAAGTGACCCCATTTTGAAAACTAGACCCCCCAAGGAACTTATCTAGATGTGTGGTGAGCACTTTGAACCCCCAAGTGCTTCACAGAAGTTTATAACGCCAGGGCGTGAAAATAAAAAAATATTTTTTCCACAAACATGATCTTTTAGTCACCAATTTTTTATTTTCCAAAGAGTAACAGGAGAAATTGGACCCCAAAAGTTGTCCAATTTGTCCTGAGTACGCTGATACCCCATATGTGGGAGAAAACTACTGTATGGGCACATGGGGCTCAGAAGGGAAGTAATGACGTTTTGGAATGCAGACTTTGATGGAATGGTCTGCGGGTGTTATGTTGCGTTTGGAGAGCCCCTGATGTACCTAAACTGTGGAAACCCCCACAAGTGACCCCATTTTGGAAACTAGACCCCATAAGGAACTTATCTAGATGTGTGGTGAGCACTTTGAACCCCCAAGTGCTTCACAGCAGTTTATAACGTAGAGCCATAAAAATAAAAAAAATCTTTTTTCCACAAAAATGATATTTTTGCCCCCAATTTTTTATTTTACCAATGGTAACGGGAGAAATTGGACCCCAAAAGTTGTTGTGCAATTTGTTCTGAGTAGGCTGATACCCCATATGTGAGGGTAAAACACTGTTTGGGCGCATGGCAGAGCTTGGAAGGAAAGGAGCACTGTTTGACTTTTCAACGCAGAATTGTCTGGAATTGAGATCAGACGCCATGTCGCGTTTGGAGAGCACCTGATGTGCCTGAACAGTGGAAACCCCCAATTCTAACTCCAACCCTAACCCCAACACACCCCTAACCCTAATCTCAGAATTGAGTGATTCCATAATTTTTCCCCTATGCTTGGCTTAAAAAAGTAACCATTACTCACTACCACATTTTTTGTTCTTGATTTATTGTAGTGTTTCTTAAAGCCAGAAAGTTGCATTTGAATTTACTTTAGTTTTGTGCCATGTCTGTGATCTGCTTTTTTTCTGCAAAATTGTTGTAGTTGTAGTTCAGGTCATTCCGGATGCGGCGATACCAAATATATGTACTTTTTTTTTTGTTTCTTTTTATTTTTACATAAATGTATTTATTGGATTAATATTTTTTCTATTTTTTTGTTCTTTGTGATTTTTTTTTTTAAAATATTTTTACAAATTTTATTAACTTTTTTTATTTACTTTCTTTTACATTGTTCCAGGATGGGACATCAACTTTCCACTGACTGATTGCTGGTATAATACTCTTTAAACAGCGTCTCGCACACAGGAGGGAGGCGTATCAGCTCCTGCTCTGAGCAGGAACTTGCAGGCCATCGTCCCTGGATGACCCCACGGCCATATTTCGGCCTGGGGTCACCATGGAGACCATGAGCATAATGCGATCACAATTGCATATTGCTGATGGGAGTACAGAGGGAGCAATTTCTCATTTTACAAAACTATTTTTTTTTAGGGATCACCTCACATTTGAAGTCCCTTTGAGGGACCTATATGACAGAAAATACCCAAAAGTGACTCCATTCTAAAAACTTTTTTCTCAAATTTTAATTTAGACCCAAATTTTGTTATTTTCACAAGAGTAACAGAAAAATGGGACCCCAAAATTTGTTGTGCAATTTCTCCTGAGCACGCTGATACCCCGTGTGTTGAGGAAAACTACTGTTTGGGAACACGGCAGGGCTCAGAAGGGGAAGGAGCACCATTTGACTATTTGAGTGCAAAATTTGCTGCAGTAATTAGTGGACGCCATGTCACGTTTGTAGAGCCTCTGATGTGCTTAAACAGTGGAAACATCTCACAAGTGACACCATTTTGGAAACTAGACCCCTCATGGAACTTATCTAGATGTGTGGTTCAGTACTCACACTGATTTAAAACAAAAAACAAAAAAAAAAAAAAAACACTCCTCACCTTCTCCTCGTGCCTGCATTGCTCCCGGCTCCTGTCTCTCCCCTGCACTGCCTGGTACACAGTGAGAGCACAATGAGTTCATCGCACACCCACTGTATCAGAGGCAGAGCGGGGAATGATGGGAGAGGGAGCGTCAGCTGGTGCTCTCTCCTCCAGGCTCCATCATTGCCTCCTTCAATGAGGGGAGTGGGGGTGGAGTCGGCGCTGTGGGCAGGCGAGCCCCCCTGCCTCACAGGGGCATCTTTGCCTCCCACAGAGGCGTATCCAGGGGGAGCAGGCAGCAGGGGGGCGCAGTCAGGCCACCTAATGCAGCGGTCCGCAGTGTCTCCCCCGGTGGCTGCGTTCTGCCGCTCCCCATCCTGTGAGTCGGCTGTTCTCTGTGACAGCTGTCAAGCTGACAGCCGGCGCAGAGAAGGAGGCCGCGCCGGCTCACAGGCAGAAATTGTACTTGGCGTCTATACAGACGCCAGTACAATTGAAACTCTGACCGCCGGGTCAGAGCGACGTCAGCAGCGTGATCATGTCATGTGATCACGCTGCTGACGTCACTCCCCGGCGCCCAGAGCAAACGCTGGTGGTAAGTGTGCTCCTCTGTGGAGCTGAAGAACCACCGAAGATGGGAGGTGGGGGGTGTTAATGAGTGGAGATGGGGGTTAATGAGTGGGGGTTAATGAGTGGGGGTTAATTTGTGGGGGGTTAATGAGTGGAGATGGGGGTTTACGTGTGGGGGTTAATGAGTGGGGATGGGGGTTTATGTGTGGGGGGTTAATGAGTGGGGATGGGGGTTAATGAGTGGAGGGATTAATGAGTGGGGATGGAGGTTAATGTGTGGGGGATGTGGAGTGGGGGTACATAATGTGTGGGGATTTGGAGTGGGGATGGGGGGATTTGGAGTGGGGATGGTATTTAATGTGTGTGGGGAGATTTGAGGACACAAAATGAAGAGTATGTATGAGGGCATGTATGAGGAAACAGTATGGGGGATGGATGCAGACAGTAAGGGGTGCGAACGGGTGAATGTATGTGGACATAGTATGGGGAGTGAGGGTGATGGCATGTGTGCAGACAGAGTATGGGGAGTCGGGGGTATGTGTGAGCAGACAGTATAGAGAGTGAGGGGGTAAATATTTGAGGAGGCAGTATGGTGAACAGGTGGGATGTTAGAGGAGACTGTATGAGGAATTTTTATTTTATTTTCCCAAGGGTAACAGGACCCTAAAAGTTATTGTGCAATTTGTCTTGAGTGCGCTTATACCCCATATGTGGGTGTAAATGACTATTTGGGTGCATGGCAGAGCTCGGAAGGGAAGCAGCGCCATTTGACGTTTTTGGCTGGAATTGAGATTGGACATCATGTCGCGATTTGGTACATCAGGGGTTTTCCAAACAGTGGAAACCCCCCACAAATGACACCATTTTGGAAACTAGACCCCCCAAGGAACTTATCTAGATGTGTGGTGAGAACTTTGAACCTCCAAGGGCTTCACAGAAGTTTATAACATACAGCCGTACAATTAAAAAATCATATTTTTTCCACAAAAATGATCTTTTCACCCTCAATTCTTATTTTTCCAAGGGTAACAGGACCCTAAAAGATATTGTGCAATTTGTCCTGAGTGCGCTGATACCCCACATGTGGGGGTAAACCACTATTTGGGCGCATGGCAGAGCTCGGAAGGAAAGCAGCGCCATTTGACGTTTTTGGCTGGAATTGAGATCGGACACCATGTCGCGTTTGGAAAGCCCCTGATGTACCAAAACAGTAGAAACCCCCCACAAATGACACCATTTTGGAAACTAGACCCCCCAAGGAACTTATCTAGATGTATGGTGAGCACTTTGAATCCCCCAGTGCTTCACAGAAGTTTATAACACCCGGGCGTGAAAATAAAAAAATCATATTTTTTCCACAAACATGATCTTTTAGTCACCAATTTTTTTTATTTTCCCAAGGGTACAAGGAGAAATTAGACCCGAAAAGTTGTTGTCCAATTTGTCCTGAGTACGCTGATACCCCATATGTGGGAGAAAACTACTGTATGGGCACACGTCGGGGCTCGGAAGGGAAGTAGTGACGTTTTGGAATGCAGACTTTGATGGAATGGTCTGCGGGTGTCATGTTGCTTTTGGAGAGCCCCTGATGTACCTAAACAGAGGAAAACCCCCACAAGTGACCCCATTTTGGAAACTAGACCCCCCAAGGAACTTATCTAGATGTGTGGTGAGCACTTTGAACCCCCCAGTGCTTCACAGAAGTTTATAACGACAGGGCGTGAAAATAAAAATATCGTATTTTTTCAACAAACATGATCTTTTAGTCCCCATTTTTTTATTTTCCCAAGGGTAACAGGAGAAATTGGACCCCAAAAGTTGTTGTCCAATTTGTCCTGAGTACGCTGACACCCCATATGTGGGAGAAAACTACTGTATGGGCACACGTCGGGGTTCGGAAGAGAAGTAGTGACGTTTTGGAATGCAGACTTTGATGGATTGGTCTGCGGGTGTCATGTGCGTTTGGAGAGCCCCTGATGTACCTAAACTATTGAAACTCCCCACTAGTGACCCCATTTTGGAAACTAGACCCCCACGGAACTTATCTAGATGTGTGGTGAGCACTTTGAATCCCTAAGTGCTTCACAGAAGTTTATAACGCTCGGACGTGAAAATAAAAAAATCATTTTTTTTTTCCACAAAAATAATATTTTTGCCCCCAATTTTTTTATTTTCCTAAGGGTTACAGGAGAAATTGGACCCCAAAAGTTGATTTGCAATTTGTCCTGAGTATGCTGATACCCTATATGTGGGGGTAAAACACTGTTTGGGTGCATGGCAGAGCTTGGAAGGGAAGGAGCACCATTTGACTTTTTCAACGCAGAATTGGCTGGAATTGAGATCAGACACGATGTTGCATTTGGAGAGCCCCTGATGTGCCCAAACAGTGGAAACCCCCAATTCTAACTCCAACCCTAACCCCAACACACCCCTAACCCTAATCTCAGCCCTAACCCTAACCCTAATGGGAAAATGGAAATAAATACATTTTCTTTTAGTTTTATTATTTTTCCCTAACTTAGGGGGTGATAACGGGGGGGTTTGATTTACTATTTATGGCGGTTTTTTTATGTTTGGCAGCTGTCATACGCTAAAAGACGCTTTTTATTGTAAAAATAGTTTTTGCATCACCACATATTGAGAGCTATAATTTTTCCGTATTTTGAGTCATGTGAGGTGTTATTTTTTTGCGGGACGAGTTGACGTTATTGGTACCATTTTCGGGCATGTGACATTTTTTGATCGCTTTTTATTCTGGTTTTTGGGACGCAGAATGAACAAAAACCAGCGTTTCATGAATTTCTTTTGGGGGGTGCGTTTACACTGTTCTGCGTGCGGTAAACTTGATAAAGCGGTTTTATTCTTCAGGTCAGTACGGTTACAGCGATACCTCATTTGGGTCTTTTTTTAGGTTTTGTCGGTTTTATGCAATGAAAACTATTTTATATAAAAAATAATTATTTTTGCATCGCTTTATTCTGCGAGCTATAACTTTTTTATTTTTTTGCTGATGATGCTGTATGGCAGCTCATTTTTTGCGGGACAAGATGACGTTTTCAGCGGTACCATGGATATTTATATGCGTCTTTTTGATCGCGCGTTATTGCACTTTTTGTTCGGTGGTATGATAATAAATCATTTTTTGCTTCGTTTTTTATTTTTGTTTTTTAAGGGGTTCGCTAAAGGGGTTAACTAATGGCACAGTTTTTTAGGGCGGGTCGTTACGGACGCGTCGATACCAAATATGTGTACTTTTATTGTTTTTTTTTTTTATTTTCAAAAAATGAATTTATTGGGGAATATTTTTTTTTTTTTTTTACTAATTTATTTAGCGATTTTTTTTCAAAATTATTTTTACACTTTTTTTTTTTTTTTAACTTTATTACATTGTCCCAGGTGGGACATCACTATCCTGTGACAGATCGCTGATCTGTCACATCACAGATCACTGTGACAGATCAGCAGGCTTCCTCATGCCTGAGCTTTGCAGGCAGTGAGGAAGTCATCTCCCTACAGGCCCCCGAAGGTCCCCGTCGCCATCTTGGATCCGGGGGCCTGTAGGGAAAGAGCCCCCCGCAGCAGCGCTGCACACTGCGCTGCCGTGGGGGGCTCAGGGAAGCATGGAGGGAGCCCCCTCCCTGCCGATGCTTCCCTTTAACCCCCCGGTACACCGCAATCGTGTTTGATCGCGGTGTACAAGGGGTTAACGTGTCAGGGGCGGTCCGTGACCACCCCTGACACATTGTGCCGGGTGTCAGCTGTGATCATCAGCTGACACCCGGCCGCGATCAGCGGCGCTCACCACGTGAGCGCCGCTGATCGCTATGACGTACTATCCCGTCCCTGGGAATTAAGTCCCAGGGCACATAGACGGGATAGTACGTCATATGGGATTAAAGGGTTAATTTAACCTGCATAATGAGGTTTTAGTTTAGAAAAAAGAAACAGAGAGAAGAGAGTAGACAGGGGCAGCACAACAGGCAGGAGTAACAAGGTGCAGCCACAGACAGGTTCAGGGATGCCAAACTGCAGATATAAAAGAATATGCTCCCCCATCTTTTATGCTCCCATATCCTGATATTTTCTCTACCATCCTGGTATATGTCTCTCCTTTATGGTATATGTCCTTCTATCTTGGTATATGCTCCCCTATCCTGGTATATGTCTCCCATCCTAGTACATGCTCCACCATCCGATTACATGCCCTCTCATCCTGGTATATGCTTTCCCATCCTAGTATATGCCTCCCCTTCCTGGTATATGCTCCCCCATCCTAGTATATGTCCCTACCTCCTTGTATATGCTCCCTCGTCCTAATATATGCCCCCCCATCCTAGTATATGCTCCCCCATCCGGGTATATGCTCCACCATCCTGGTATATTACCAGGGCCAGACTGGGACAAAAAAGCAGCCCTGCCACACAAACTATAACACTCCTCACCCCGATCAGTGAATTTTTGCTATACTTTGTCGTCTCCTCATCACTCTAAGGAGTTATTTCAAGAGCCACATGTGAATGGCACCACAGGGCGTATAATTGACCACAGCTCCATTTACATGGTGCTCGTCAAAGCAACGCTTCCCAGGATCATGGGGTCCCAGCGGTCAGATCCAAAACAAACAAAGTCATCCCCTATCCCCACATAATGCTCCATACAGTATTATGTGCCCCATAAGTTACTTTGTACAGTATAATGGGCCCCATATAATGCTCCATACAGCATAATGGGCCCCATATATTACTTCATACAGCATAATGGGCCTCATATATTACTTCATACAGTATAATGGGCCCCATATAATTCTTCTCCCCAAACCCCGCTACTCAGTCTCCTCAGTGTATTCTGATCCTCTGCACTGCTTGGCACAGGGACATCATTAACTTTACGTATATAATTGTCCACTTGGACTGATAGTAATAGTGATTTGTTTGTACCCTGTTGTCTGGGGCTGGCCCTCTTTATGGAGGTGCTCAGGGCATTTGATTATACACCAGTAAAAAGTATGAGAGGCTCAAATGACCAGTGCCACCTAGTTTCCTACCCCCTTATTCTATTGGTACTGTGGGCACACTGACTGGTACTGAGGAAAAGAAAGAAAGAACAGAGAGAAAAAAGAAAGAACAGAGAGAGAAAGAAGGGAAAGAAAGAACAGAGAAAGAAGAAAGAACAGAGAAAGAAAAAAGAAAGATTAGAGAGATAAAGAAACAGAGATAGAAAGATTCTATAAAGATACTATAGCAGCCCGGCTCCCACTGTAGTGCCCACCTGAGCCTCCCGATGCAGGACATACCATGATCCGCTCACATGGCCAGCATCCCCGAGTTCAAGGTGATCCTGCTGTCCGTGCTGTTGGACACGGTGATGGATCTGAAGCATTCCCTAAAGTGCCTCCATGGTTCCGTCACAATCTCCTCCCGAAATTACCTCATTTCTTGTTAGCTTCTAGCCCGTCACTTACGGTGGAACGTCACATGCGAATTTTAAAGTGCTCCTCAGGGCTCCGCCGTGTACTCCTGTGTCCGCGCGAAAAGTAAGCTCCCAGCCGGGGCAGTATCTCTCTCAAAATCGGGACTGTCCTGCTGGGAGGTATGAATGCTCCCCACCATACACCTTGTATACGTATGGCACTGCATACATCATACACACACGGTTCCGCTTTTTATGCCTCATACACACGGCTCCGTTCTGTACACTTTGCACACACACACGGCTCAACTCAGTACACACATGGCTCCACTCTGTAAACCTCGTACACATGCGGCTCTGCTCCGTACACCTTGTACGCACATGGCCACGCTGTAAACCTTGTACACAAATGGCTCCACTCCGTAAACCTTGTACACATGCGGTTCCGCTCCATACACCTTGCACACACGCAGCTCCGCTCCATACACACATGTGCGACTCTGCTCCGTACACCTCACACACTCGTGGCTCTACTCCGGTCACCTCATACACACACACACACACACACACGACTCCGCTCCGTACACCTCGCACACACACTGCTATGCTACATCCACCCTGTAAACCCTCCCTGACCCCACACAAACTTCACCTCATCCAGGATGATGAGAACCAGAACAGACAGCAGAGTCCTGCATAAACCAAGGGCTGATACTGGGTACTGGGGGAACATTATACTGTGTATGGGGGGGATGGCAGTACTGGGGGAACATTATACTGTGTGTGGGATGGCAGTACTGTGGGAATATTATACTGTGTGGGGGATGGCAGTACTGTGGGAATATTATACTGTGTGGGGGATGGCAGTACTGTGGGAATATTATACTGTGTGTGGGGGGATGGTGATACTGTGGGAACATTATACTGTGTGTGTGGGGGGGATGTCGGTACTGGGGGAACATTATACTGTATGTGGGGACGGTGATACTGTGGGAACATTATACTGTATGTGGGGACAGGAACGGGACATTGTAATGTGTTTCGTTACTTCCTGTTTTCCATACTTGGGTGACATGTATCTACCAGAGGAAAAGGAACAAAATGCTATGATTCTTAAGGTACTGTCACAATTAGCGATGCACCAGCGATCCCGACCAGCGATATGACGTGGTCAGGATCGCTGGTGCATCGCTAAGTGGTCGCTAGTGAGCTGCCACAAAGGCAGATCTCACCAGCGACATCGCAGGGGTCGGGGGTCGCTACTTACCTGTCAGACGAGGCGATCCTGACGTCCTCCCGCCCGCGTCGCTCGTCTCCACAGCAGGAAGCTGACGACGAGAATCGGTCCAGGACGTTCTCGCGCGATCAGCAATAATCAGCGGGGGAGCGGTCGGTGGTAAGTATCAGACATAGCGATATCGCTAGCAATATCGCTATAACGTCACAAAAACCAGTGACGTTATAGCAATATTGCTAGCGATATCGCTTAGTGTGACAGGCCCTTTAGAAAGTGACAATAAAAAAGCACAAAGATAGTCTCAGCTCTGAAAAGGTTACTGCCCCCTGTACCCAGTAATGGGGAATCTCCAGCACCTACCTCTACCTGCAGAGCCGCACACCACATAAAAGAATAATGGGGGCTCCAGCATCGACCTCCACCCACAGAGCCGCAATCCACATAGAGAATTATAGAGCCTCCAGCATCGACCTCCACCCGCAGAGCCACACTCCACATACAGAATAATGGAGCCTCCAGCACCGATCTCCACCCGCAGAGCCACACTCCACATACAGAATAATGGAGCCTCCAGCACCGACCTCCACCCACAGAGCCACACTCCACATAGAGAATAATGGAGCCTCGGGCACTGACCTCCACCCGAAGAGCCACACTCCACATAGAGAAAAATGGAGCCTCCAGCACTGACCTCCACCCGCAGAGCCACAATCCAGAGAATAATGGAGCCTCCGGCACCGACCTCCACCCGCACTCCACATAGAGAATAATGGGGCCTCCAGCACCTACCTCCACTCGCAGAGCCGCACTCCACATAGAGAATAATGGAGCCTCCAGCACTGACCTCCACCCACAGAGCCACACTCCACATAGAGAATAATCGAGCCTCCAGCACCGACCTCCACCCGCACTCCACATAGAGAATGGAGCCACCAGCACCTACCTCCACCCGCAAAGCCCCACTCCACATAGAGAATAATGGGGCCTCCAGCACCGACCTCCACCCGCAGAGCCGCACTCCACATAGAGAATAATGGAGCTTCCAGGACCGACCTCCACCCGCAGAGCCACACTCCACATAGAGAATGGAGCCTCCAGCACCGACCTCCACCCGCACTCCACATAGAGAATAATGAGGCCTCTAGCACCTACCTCCACTCGCAGAGCCGCACTCCACATAGAGAATAATGGAGCCTCCAGCACCGACCTCCACCCACAGAGCCGCACTCCACATAGAAAATAGTGGAGGATCCAGCACCGAACTCCACCCGCACTCCACATAGAGAATAATGGAGCCTCCAGCACTGACCTCCACCTGCAGAGCCACACTCCACATAGAGAATAATGGAGCCTCCAGCACAGACCTCCACCCGCAGAGCCTCACTCCACAAAGAGAATAATGGAGCCTCCGGCACCGACCTCCACCCGCAGAGCCACACTCCACATAGAGAATAATGGGGCCTCCAGCACCGACCTCCACCCGCAGAGCCACACTCCACAGAGAGAATAATGGAGCCTCCGGCACAGAACTCCACCCGAAGAGCCACACTCCACAGAGAGAATAATGGAGCCTCCGGCACAGAACTCCACCCACAGAGCTGGACTCCACATAGAGAATAATGGAGCCTCTGGCACCGACCTCCACCCGCACTGCACATAGAGAATAATGGGGCCTCCGGCACCAACCTCCACCCACAGAGCCACACTCCACAGAGAATAATGGAGTCTCCAACACCGACATCCACCTGCAGAGCCACAATCCAGAGAATAATGGAGCCTCCTGCACCGACCTCCACCCGCACTCCACATAGAGAATAATGGGGCCTCCAGCACTGACCTCCACTCCACATAGAGAATAGAGGAGCCTCCAGCACCGACCTCCACCCGCACTCCCCACATAGAGAATAATGGGGCCTCCAGCACCTACCTCCACCCGCAGAGCCCCAATCCACATAGAGAATAATGGAGCCTCCAGCACCCACCTTCACCTGCAGAGCCACACTCCACATAGAGAATAATGGAGCCTCCAGCACCCACCTTCACCTACAGAGCCACACTCCACATAGAGAATAATGGAGCCTCCAGCACCGACCTCCACCCGCAGAGCCACACTCCACAGAGAGAATAATGGAGCCTCCAGCACCGACCTCCACCCGCACTCCACATAGAGAATAATGGGGCCACCAGCACCTACCTCCACCCACAGAGCCGCACTCCACATAGAGAATAATGGAGCCTCCAGCACTGACCTCCACCCGCAGAGCGTCACTCCACATAGAGAATAATGGAGCCTCCGGCACAGATCTCCACCTGAAGAGCCGCACTCCACATAGAGAATAATGGAGCCTCCGGCAAAGACCTCCACCCGCAGAGCCACACTCCACATAGAGAATAATGGAGCCTCCGGCACAGACCTCCGCCTGCAGAGCCACACTCCACATAGAGAATAATGGAGCCTCCGGCACCGACCTCCACCCGCAGAGCCACACTCCACATAGAGAATAATGGAGCCTCCAGCACAGACCTCCATCCGCAGAGCCTCACTCCACATAGAGAATAATGGAGCCTCCGGCACAGACCTCCACCTGCAGAGCCACACTCCACATAGAGAATAGTGGATCTTCCAGCACCGACCTCCACCCGCAGAGCCGCACTCCACAGAGAATAATGGAGCCTCTGGCACAGACCTCCACCTGCAGAGCCACACTCCACATAGAGAATAATGGGGCCTCCGGCACCAACCTCCACCAGCAGAGCCGCACTCCACAAAGATCATAATGGAGCCTCCAGCACCGACCTCCACCCGCAGAGCCGCACTCCACATAGATGATAATGGAGCCTCCGGCACCGACCTACACCCGCAGAGCCGCACTCCACATAGAGAATAATGGAGCCTCCAGCACCGACCTCCACCTGCAGAGCCACACTCCACATAGAGAATAATGGAGCCTCCAGCACCGACCTCCACCTGCAGAGCCGCACTCCACAAAGATCATAATGGAGCCTCCAGCACCGACCTCCACCCGCAGAGCCGCACTCTACATAGAGAATAATGGATCTTCCAGCACCGACCTCCACCCGCAGAGCCGCACTCCACAAAGATCATAATGGAGCCTCCAGCACCGACCTCCACCCGCAGAGCCACACTCCACATAGAGAATAATGGGGCCTTCAGCACCGACCTCCACCCGCAGAGCCGCACTCCACATAGAGAATGGAGCCTCCAGCACCGACCTCCACCTGAAGAGCCACACTCCACAAAGAGAATAATGGAGCTTCAAGCACCGACCTCCACCCGCAGAGCCGCACTCCACAAAGATCATAATGGAGCGTCCAGCACCGACCTCCACCCGCAGAGCCCCACTCCACATAGATAATAATGGAGCCTCCGGCACCGACCTCCACCCGCAGAGCCGCACTCCACATAGAGAATAATGGAGCCTCCAGCACCGACCTCCACCCGCAGAGCCGCACTCCACATAGAGAATAGTGGATCTTCCAGCACCGACCTCCAACCGCAGAGCCGCACTCCACATAGAGAATAATGGAGCCTCCAGCACCGACCTCCACCCGCAGAGCCGCACTCCACATAGAGAATAGTGGATCTTCCAGCACCGACCTCCAACCGCAGAGCCGCACTCCACATAGAGAATAATGGAGCCTCCAGCACAGACCTCCACCCGCAGAGGCACACTCCACATAGAGAATAATGGAGCTTCCAGCACCGACCTCCACATAGAGAACATTGGAGCCTCCGGCACCGACCTCCATATAGAGAATAATGGAGCCTCTGGCACCGACTTTCACCCGCAGGGCCGCACTCCACATACATGGCTGCTCTCAGTGCTGTGCGCACAGGACCTGTGATGAGGTCACAGGAGGGGAGGAGACAGGGGTCACATGATCTGGGGCCCTGACACCTTCCCTTCTGTGATCACATGACAAGACTTTGCACGGTATCAGCAACACCAGCGTTCAGGCTAAATTGTAGGTGCTGCTGGTAGCAGAGCACATAATGCAGCCCCCACGGACACTCACTGTCAGGTGGGGAGAAGATGGAGTGCGGAGCAGCAGGAATACGTCCGTGGGGGCTTTGGAGGACAAGCTGCTGGTGTGAGGTGAGCGGAGCGCAAGATCCTTTCTCCGTGTGGCAGTTTTGTGCTGCAACTGCTGTTTCCCCCCTGCCAGCAGTCTCTGGCTCCGCCCTCAAAGAACCCTCTAGGGTGCCGCAGCGCTGCCTGCCGCCTTGCCAGCAAATTTAAAGTGCCGGCATTATCTGGCAAACGACCAGAGGAGCGGGCGCCCAGGCAACGACCCATAAGTGCATTAAAATGGCGGCCCAGCGGGAATATGCCCGGTTAGGTAAGTGGCCAATCCGGGCCTGTATATTACCCCCATCCTGGTAGATGTCTCCATCCTAGCATATGCCCCCACCATCCTGGTATATGCCCCCCCCCATCCTGGTATATGCCTCCCCATCCTAGTATATGCCCCCCCATCCTGGTATATGACCTCCCATCCTAGTATATGCCGTCTCCATCCTAGTATATGCCTCCCCATCCTAGTATATGCCGTCTCCATCCTAGTATATGCCCCCCCCATCCTGGTATATGCCCCCCCCATCCTGGTATATGCCCCCCCCATCCTGGTATATGCCTCCCCATCCTGGTATATGCCTCCCCATCCTAGTATATGCCCCCCCATCCTAGTATATGCCTCCCCATCCTAGTATATGCCCCCCCATCCTGGTATATACCCCCCCATCCTAGTATATGCCCCCCCATCCTGGTATATGCTCCCCCGTCCTAGTATATGCCCCCCCCATCCTGGTATATGCCCCCCCCATCCTGGTATATGCCCCCCCCATCCTGGTATATGCCTCCCCATCCTGGTATATGCCTCTCCATCCTAGTATATGCCCCCCCATCCTAGTATATGCCCCCCCATCCTAGTATATGCCTCCCCATCCTAGTATATGCCCCCCCATCCTGGTATATGACCTCCCATCCTAGTATATGCCCCCCCATCCTGGTATATGCTCCCTCGTCCTAATATACGCTCCCCCATCCTGGTATATACCCCTGCATCCTGATATATGCTCCCCCATCCTAGTATATGCTTCATGATCTTGGTGTATGTCCCTACCTCCTGGTATATGCTCCCTCGTCCTAATATATGCTCCCCCCATCCTGGTATATGCTCCCTCGTCCTAGTATATGCCCCCCCGTCCTGGTATATGCCCCCCCGTCCTAGTATATGCCCCCCCATCCTGGTAGATGTCCTCCATCCTAGTATATGCTCCCCCGCCCTGGTATATGCTCCCCCATCATGGCATATGCTCCCTATCTTGGTATATGTGTAGGAAGATGGACCAGGCCAGTGCTACCTCTCTTGCGTCGGTTCCGGAACTATTGGGGATATGACCATTGTTGCCGGGGGGACAGACCTTTGCACCCAACTGTAGGGGGTGTGACAGAGATAAAAGAGTCGGTCGCGGTAAAACAGGACACTTGGTGTGAAGACAGAGCAAGCAGCAGGAGAAGGTTGATTTCCTCTCCGTGGAGCCATGCAATAATTCAGGCCCGCGCTGCAGCTCCCCAGCCCATACACACACTGACTGTGAGCAACTTATTTGTGTGTGTCTGTTGACTCCAGTGACTGAAAATCCATCCCGCACCTCTCCGCTGACTGCCACGGGCGCGTGGCCTAATTCTGACTAAGTAAATCATACAGAGCCGGGTTACTTCACCCCAGCCTCCGTCACTGAACTGAGTGACACTCCAGCGGCGCCACATACTTCACACCACGTTCGTCGCTCTGGGAACGCAAAAGGGCTGTGGAGTCGGTAAGCCAAATCTGCGACTCCGACTCCCACATATATTGCTTATATTTAAGTGAAAAATTTATTGTAGTACAATGTGAACATCAGACAATCGTTTCTATGATCCAATAATCAAGATATTTAGATAGAACATAATATATTTATTGGAATACAACTTTAGAACACAAAAAACTGTAATAAATTGTAAATATGTAATACACTGTATACATGTACATGTATACGGTACAGACCAAAGTTTGGACACACCTTCTCATTCAAAGAGTTTTCTTCATTTTCATGACTATGAAAATTGTAGATTCACTCTGAAGGCATCAAAACTATGAATTAATACATGTGGAATTATATAATGTGTGAAACAACTGAAAATATGTCTTATATTCTAGGTTCCTCAAAGTAGCCACCTTTTGCTTTGATTACTGCTTTGCACACTCTTGGCATTCTCTTGATGAGCTTTAAGAGGTAGTCACTGGAAATGGTCTTCCAACAGTCTTGAAGGAGTTCCCAGAGATGCTTAGCACTTGTTGGCACTTTTGCCTTCACTATGCGGTCCAGCTCACCCCAAACCATCTCGATTGGGTTCAGGTCTGGTGACTTGGAGGCCAGGTCATCTGGCGTAGCACCCCATCACACTCCTTCTTGGTCAAATAGCCCTTACACAGCCTGGAGGTGTGTTTGGGGTCATTGTCCTGTTGAAAAATAAATGATGGTCCAACTAAACGCAAACCGGATGGAATAGCATGCCGCTGCAAGATGCTGTGGTAGCCATGCTGGTTCAGTATGCCTTCAATTTTGAATAAAGAGAATAATGGAGCCTCCAGCACTGACCTCCACCCGCAGAGCGTCACTCCACATAGAGAATAATGGAGCCTTCGGCACAGATCTCCACCCGCAGAGCCGCACTCCACATAGAGAATAATGGAGCCTCCGACACAGACCTCCGCCTGCAAAGCCTCACTCCACATAGAGAATAATGGAGCCTCCGGCACAGACCTCCACCCGCAGAGCCGCATTCTACATAGAGAATAATGGAGCCTCCGGCACAGACCTCCACCCGCAGACCCACACTCCACATAGAGAAAAATGGAGCCTCCAGCACCGACCTCCACCCGCACTCCACATAGAGAATAATGGGGCCTCCGGCACCAACCTCCACCCGCAGAGCCGCACTCCACAGAGAATAATGGAGTCTCCAACACCGACATCCACCCGCAGAGCCACAATCCAGAGAATAATGGAGCCTCCGGCACCGACCTCCACCCGCACTCCACATAGAGAATAATGGAGCCTCCAGCACTGACCTCCACTCCACATAGAGAATAGAGGAGCCTCCAGCACCGACCTCCACCCGCACTCCACATAGAGAATAATGGGGCCTCCAGCACCTACCTCCACTCGCAGAGCCGCACTCCACATAGAGAATAATGGAGCCTCCAGCACCGACCTCCACCCGCAGAGCCCCACTCCACAGAGAATAATGGGGCCTCCAGCACCGACCTCCACCCGCAGAGCCACACTACACAGAGAATAATGGGGCCTCCAGCACCGACCTCCACCCGCAGAGCCGCACTCAACAGAGAGAATAATGGGGCCTCCGGCACAGAACTCCACCCGAAGAGCCACACTCCACAGAGAGAATAATGGAGCCTCCGGCACAGAACTCCACCCACAGAGCTGCACTCCACATAGAGAATAATGGAGCCTCTGGCACCGACCTCCACCCGCACTCCACATAGAGAATAATGGGGCCTCCGGCACCAACCTCCACCCGCAGAGCCGCACTCCACATAGAGAATAATGGAGCCTCCGGCACAGACCTCCACCTGCAGAGCCACACTCCACATAGAGAATAATGGAGCCTCCGACACAGACCTCCACCCGCAGAGCCTCACTCCACATAGAGAATAATGGAGCCTCCGGCACAGACCTCCACCTGCAGAGCCACACTCCACATAGAGAATAATGGAGCCTCCAGCACCGACCTTCACCTGCAGAGCCACACTCCACATAGAGAATAATGGAGCCTCCAGCACCGACCTCCACCCGCAGAGCCACACTCCACATAGAGAATAATGGAGCCTCCAGCACCGACCTTCACCTGCAGAGCCACACTCCACATAGAGAATAATGGAGCCTCCAGCACCGACCTCCACCCGCAGAACCGCACTCCACATAGAGAATAATGGAGCCTCCAGCACAGACCTCCACCAGCAGAGCCGCACTCCACAAAGATCATAATGGAGCCTCCGGCACAGACCTCCACCCGCAGAGCCACACTCCACATAGAGAATAATGGAGCCTCCGGCACAGACCTCCACCCGCAGAGCCGCACTCCACATAGAGAATAATGGAGCCTCCAGCACAGACTTCCACCCGCAGAGCCTCACTCCACATAGAGAATAATGGAGCCTCCGGCACAGACCTCCACCTGCAGAGCCACACTCCACAAAGAGAATAATGGAGCTTCAAGCACCGACCTCCACCCGCAGAGCCGCACTCCACAAAGATCATAATGGAGCCTCCAGCACCGACCTCCACCCGCAGAGCCACACTCCACATAGAGAATAATGGGGCCTCCAGCACCGACCTCCACCCGCAGAGCCGCACTCCACATAGAGAATGGAGCCTCCAGCACCGACCTCCACCTGAAGAGCCACACTCCACAAAGAGAATAATGGAGCTTCAAGCACCGACCTCCACCCGCAGAGCCGCACTCCACAAAGATCATAATGGAGCGTCCAGCACCGACCTCCACCCGCAGAGCCGCACTCCACATAGATAATAATGGAGCCTCCGGCACCGACCTCCACCCGCAGAGCCGCACTCCACATAGAGAATAATGGAGCCTCCAGCACCGACCTCCACCTGCAGAGCCACACTCCACAAAGATCATAATGGAGCCTCCAGCACCGACCTCCACCCGCAGAGCCGCACTCCACAAAGATCATAATGGAGCCTCCAGCACCGACCTCCACCCGCAGAGCCGCACTCCACATAGAGAATAGTGGATCTTCCAGCACCGACCTCCAACCGCAGAGCCGCACTCCACATAGAGAATAATGGAGCCTCCAGCACCGACCTGCACCCGCAGAGCCGCACTCCACATAGAGAATGGAGCCTCCAGCACAGACCTCCACCCTCAGAGCCACACTCCACATAGAGAATAATGGAGATTCCAGCACCGACCTCCACATAGAGAACATTGGAGCCTCCGGCACCGACCTCCATATAGAGAATAATGGAGCCTCTGGCACCGACTTTCACCCGCAGGGCCGCACTCCACATACATGGCTGCTCTCAGTGCTGTGAGCACAGGACCTGTGATGAGGTCACAGGAGGGGAGGAGACAGGGGTCACATGATCAGGGGCCCTGACACCTTCCCTTCTGTGATCACATGACAAGACTTTGCATGGTATCAGCAACACCAGCGTTCAGGCTAAATTGTAGGTGCTGCTGGTAGCAGAGCACATAATGCCGCCCCCACGTACACTCACTGTCAGGTGGGGAGAAGATGGAGTGCGGAGCAGCAGGAATATGTCCGTGGGGGCTTTCGAGGACAAGCTGCTGGTGTGAGGTGAGCGGAGCGCAAGATCCTTTCTCCGTGTGGCAGTTTTGTGCTGCAACTGCTGTTTCCCCCCTGCCAGCAGTCTCTGGCTCCGCCCTCAAAGAACCCTCTAGGGTGCCGCAGCGCTGCCTGCCGCCTTGCCAGCAAATTTAAAGTGCCGGCATTATCTGGCAAACGACCAGAGGAGCGGGCGCCCAGGCAACGACCCATAAGTGCATTAAAATGGCGGCCCAGCGGGAAAATGCCCGGTTAGGTAAGTGGCCAATCCGGGCCTGCATATTACCCCCATCCTGGTAGATGTCTCCATCCTAGTATATGCCCCCCCATCCTGGTATATGCCCCCCCATCCTGGTATATGCCTCCCCATCCTAGTATATGCCCCCCCCATCCTGGTATATGCCTCCCCATTCTAGTATATGCCCCCCCATCCTGGTATATGACCTCCCATCCTAGTATATGCCTCCCCATCCTAGTATATGCCGTCTCCATCCTAGTATATGCCCCCCCATCCTGGTATATGCCCCCCCATCCTAGTATATGCCCTCCCCATCCTGGTATATGCCTCCCCATCCTAGTATATGCCCCCCCGTCCTAGTATATGCCTCCCCATCCTAGTATATGCCCCACCATCCTGGTATATGCCTCCCCATCCAAGTATATGCCCCCCCCATCCTGGTATATGACCTCCCATCCTAGTATATCCTCCCCCATCCTAGTATATGCCCCCATCCTGGTATATGCTCCCTCGTCCTAATATATGCTCCCCCATCCTGGTATATGCCCCCCCATCCTGGTATATACCCCTGCATCCTGATATATGCTCCCCCATCCTAGTATATGCTTCATGATCTTGGTGTATGTCCCTACCTCCTGGTATATGCTCCCTCGTCCTAATATATGCTCCCTCGTCCTGGTATATGCTCCCTCGTCCTAGTATATGCTCCCCCATCCTGGTATATGCCCCCCCGTCCTAGTATATGCCCCCCCATCCTGGTATATGCTCCCCCGTCCTGGTATATGCTCCCCCATCATGGCATATGCTCCCTATCTTGGTATATGTGTAGGAAGATGGACCAGACCAGTGCTACCTCTCTTGCGTCGGTTCCGGAACTATTGGGGATATGACCATTGTTGCCGGGGGGACAGACCTTTGCACCCAACTGTAAGGGGTGTGACAGAGATAAAAGAGTCTGTCGCGGTAAAACAGGACACTTGGTGTGAAGACAGAGCAAGCAGCAGGAGAAGGTTGATTTCCTCTCCGTGGAGCCATGCAATAATTCAGGCCCGCGCTGCAGCTCCCCAGCCCATACACACACTGACTGTGAGCAACTTATTTGTGTGTGTCTGTTGACTCCAGTGACTGAAAATCCATCCCGCACCTCTCCGCTGACTGCCACGGGCGCGTGGCCTAATTCTGACTAAGTAAATCATACAGAGCCGGGTTACTTCACCCCAGCCTCCGTCACTGAACTGAGTGACACTCCAGCGGCGCCACATACTTCACACCACGTTCGTCGCTCTGGGAACGCAAAAGGGCTGTGGAGTCGGTAAGCCAAATCTGCGACTCCGACTCCCACATATATTGCTTATATTTAAGTGAAAAATTTATTGTAGTACAATGTGAACATCAGACAATCGTTTCTATGATCCAATAATCAAGATATTTAGATAGAACATAATATATTTATTGGAATACAACTTTAGAACACAAAAAACTGTAATAAATTGTAAATATGTAATACACTGTATACATGTACATGTATACGGTACAGACCAAAGTTTGGACACACCTTCTCATTCAAAGAGTTTTCTTCATTTTCATGACTATGAAAATTGTAGATTCACTCTGAAGGCATCAAAACTATGAATTAATACATGTGGAATTATATAATGTGTGAAACAACTGAAAATATGTCTTATATTCTAGGTTCCTCAAAGTAGCCACCTTTTGCTTTGATTACTGCTTTGCACACTCTTGGCATTCTCTTGATGAGCTTTAAGAGGTAGTCACTGGAAATGGTCTTCCAACAGTCTTGAAGGAGTTCCCAGAGATGCTTAGCACTTGTTGGCCCTTTTGCCTTCACTCTGCGGTCCAGCTCACCCCAAACCATCTCGATTGGGTTCAGGTCTGGTGACTGTGGAGGCCAGGTCATCTGGCGTAGCACCCCATCACACTCCTTCTTGGTCAAATAGCCCTTACACAGCCTGGAGGTGTGTTTGGGGTCATTGTCCTGTTGAAAAATAAATGATGGTCCAACTAAACGCAAACCGGATGGAATAGCATGCCGCTGCAAGATGCTGTGGTAGCCATGCTGGTTCAGTATGCCTTCAATTTTGAATAAAGAGAATAGTGGAGGCTCCAGCACCGAACTCCACCCGCACTCCACATAGAGAATAATGGAGCCTCCAGCACTGACCTCCACCCGCAGAGCGTCACTCCACATAGAGAATAATGGAGCCTTCGGCACAGATCTCCACCCGCAGAGCCACACTCCACCCGCAGAGCCACACTCCACATAGAGAATAATGGAGCCTCCGACACAGACCTCCACCTGCAGAGCCTCACTCCACATAGAGAATAATGGAGCCTCCGGCACAGACCTCCACCCGCAGAGCCGCACTCTACATAGAGAATAATGGAGCCTCCAGCACCGACCTCCACCCGCACTCCACATAGAGAATAATGGGGCCTCCGGCACCAACCTCCACCCGCAGAGCCGCACTCCACAGAGAATAATGGAGTCTCCAACACCGACATCCACCCGCAGAGCCACAATCCAGAGAATAATGGAGCCTCCGGCACCGACCTCCACCCGCACTCCACATAGAGAATAATGGAGCCTCCAGCACTGACCTCCACTCCACATAGAGAATAGAGGAGCCTCCAGCACCGACCTCCACCCGCACTCCACATAGAGAATAATGGGGCCTCCAGCACCTACCTCCACTCGCAGACCCGCACTCCACATAGAGAATAATGGAGCCTCTGGCACCGACCTCCACCCGAAGAGCCACACTCCACATAGAGAATAATGGGGCCTCCAGCACCGACCTCCACCCGCAGAGCCGCACTGCACAGAACTCCACCCGAAGAGCCACACTCCACAGAGAGAATAATGGAGCCTCCGGCACAGAACTCCACCCACAGAGCTGCACTCCACATAGAGAATAATGGAGCCTCTGGCACCGACCTCCACCCGCATTCCACATAGAGAATAATGGGGCCTCCGGCACCAACCTCCACCCGCAGAGCCGCACTCCACATAGAGAATAATGGAGCCTCCGGCACAGACCTCCACCTGCAGAGCCACACTCCACATAGAGAATAATGGAGCCTCCGGCACAGACCTCCACCTGCAGAGCCACACTCCACAAAGAGAATAATGGAGCCTCCGGCACAGACCTCCACCCGCAGAGCCTCACTCCACATAGAGAATAATGGAGCCTCCGGCACAGACCTCCACCTGCAGAGCCACACTCCACATAGAGAATAATGGAGCCTCCAGCACCGACCTCCACCTGCAGAGCCGCACTCTACGTAGAGAATAATGGATCTTCCAGCACCGACCTCCACCCGCAGAGCCACACTCCACAAAGATCATAATGGAGCCTCCAGCACCGACCTCCACCCGCAGAGCCGCACTCCACATAGAGAATAATGGAGCCTCCAGCACCGACCTCCGCCCGCAGAGCCCCACTCCACATAGAGAATAATGGAGCCTCCGGCACGACCTCCACCCGCAGAGCCACACTCCACATAGAGAATAATGGAGCCTCCGGCACGACCTCCACCCGCAGAGCCACACTCCACATAGAGAATAATGGAGCCTCCGGCACAGACCTCCACCTGCAGAGCCACACTCCACATAGAGAATAATGGAGCCTCCGGCACAGACCTCCACCTGCAGAGCCACACTCCACAAAGAGAATAATGGAGCCTCCGGCACAGACCTCCACCCGCAGAGCCTCACTCCACATAGAGAATAATGGAGCCTCCGGCACAGACCTCCACCTGCAGAGCCACACTCCACATAGAGAATAATGGAGCCTCCAGCACCGACCTCCACCTGCAGAGCCGCACTCTACGTAGAGAATAATGGATCTTCCAGCACCGACCTCCACCCGCAGAGCCACACTCCACAAAGATCATAATGGAGCCTCCAGCACCGACCTCCACCCGCAGAGCCGCACTCCACATAGAGAATAATGGAGCCTCCAGCACCGACCTCCGCCCGCAGAGCCCCACTCCACATAGAGAATAATGGAGCCTCCGGCACGACCTCCACCCGCAGAGCCACACTCCACATAGAGAATAATGGAGCCTCCGGCACGACCTCCACCCGCAGAGCCACACTCCACATAGAGAATAATGGAGCTTCCAGCATCGACCTCCACATAGAGAACATTGGAGCCTCCGGCACCGACCTCCATATAGAGAATAATGGAGCCTCTGGCACCGACTTTCACCCGCAGGGCCGCACTCCACGTACATGGCTGCTCTCAGTGCTGTGCGCACAGGACCTGTGATGAGGTCACAGGAGGGGAGGAGACAGGGGTCACATGATCAGGGGCCCTGACACCTTCCCTTCTGTGATCACATGACAAGACTTTGCACGGTATCAGCAACACCAGCGTTCAGGCTAAATTGTAGGTGCTGCTGGTAGCAGAGCACATAATGCAGCCCCCACGGACACTCACTGTCAGGTGGGGAAAAGATGGAGTGCGGAGCAGCAGGAATACGTCCGTGGGGGCTTTGGAGGACAAGCTGCTGGTGTGAGGTGAGCGGAGCGCAAGATCCTTTCTCCGTGTGGCAGTTTTGTGCTGCAACTGCTGTTTCCCCCCTGCCAGCAGTCTCTGGCTCCGCCCTCAAAGAACCCTCTAGGGTGCCGCAGCGCTGCCTGCCGCCTTGCCAGCAAATTTAAAGTGCCGGCATTATCTGGCAAACGACCAGAGGAGCGGGCGCCCAGGCAACGACCCATAAGTGCATTAAAATGGCGGCCCAGCGGGAAAATGCCCGGTTAGGTAAGTGGCCAATCCGGGCCTGTATATTACCCCCATCCTGGTAGATGTCTCCATCCTAGTATATGCCCCCCCCATCCTGGTATATGCCCCCCCCATCCTGGTATATGCCTCCCCATCCTGGTATATGCCTCCCCATCCTAGTATATGCCCCCCCATCCTAGTATATGACCTCCCATCCTAGTATATGCCCCTCCATCCTAGTATATGCTCCCCCGTCCTGGTATATGCCCCCCCCATCCTGGTATATGCCTCCCCATCCTAGTATATGCTCCCCCGTCCTGGTATATGCTCCCCCATCATGGCATATGCTCCCTATCCTAGTATACGCTCCCTATCTTGGTATATGTGTAGGAAGATGGACCAGGCCAGTGCTACCTCTCTTGCGTCGGTTCCGGAACTTTTGGGGATATGACCATTGTTGCCGGGGGGACAGACCTTTGCACCCAACTGTAGGGGGTGTGACAGAGATAAAAGAGTCGGTCGCGGTAAAACAGGACACTTGGTGTGAAGACAGAGCAAGCAGCAGGAGAAGGTTGATTTCCTCTCCGTGGAGCCATGCAATAATTCAGGCCCGCGCTGCAGCTCCCCAGCCCATACACACACTGACTGTGAGCAACTTATTTGTGTGTGTCTGTTGACTCCAGTGACTGAAAATCCATCCCGCACCTCTCCGCTGACTGCCACGGGCGCAATGCCTAATTCTGACTAAGTAAATCATACAGAGCCGGGTTACTTCACCCCAGCCTCCGTCACTGAACTGAGTGACACTCCAGCGGCGCCACATACTTCACACCACGTTCGTCGCTCTGGGAACGCAAAAGGGCTGTGGAGTCGGTAAGCCAAATCTGCGACTCCGACTCCCACATATATTGCTTATATTTAAGTGAAAAATTTATTGTAGTACAATGTGAACATCAGACAATCGTTTCTATGATCCAATAATCAAGATATTTAGATAGAACATAATATATTTATTGGAATACAACTTTAGAACACAAAACTGTAATAAATTGTAAATATGTAATACACTGTATACATGTACATGTATACGGTACAGACCAAAGTTTGGACACACCTTCTCATTCAAAGAGTTTTCTTCATTTTCATGACTATGAAAATTGTAGATTCACTCTGAAGGCATCAAAACTATGAATTAATACATGTGGAATTATATAATGTGTGAAACAACTGAAAATATGTCTTATATTCTAGGTTCCTCAAAGTAGCCACCTTTTGCTTTGATTACTGCTTTGCACACTCTTGGCATTCTCTTGATGAGCTTTAAGAGGTAGTCACTGGAAATGGTCTTCCAACAGTCTTGAAGGAGTTCCCAGAGATGCTTAGCACTTGTTGGCCCTTTTGCCTTCACTCTGCGGTCCAGCTCACCCCAAACCATCTCGATTGGGTTCAGGTCTGGTGACTGTGGAGCCCAGGTCATCTGGCGTAGCACCCCATCACACTCCTTCTTGGTCAAATAGCCCTTACACAGCCTGGAGGTGTGTTTGGGGTCATTGTCCTGTTGAAAAATAAATGATGGTCCAACTAAACGCAAACCGGATGGAATAGCATGCCGCTGCAAGATGCTGTGGTAGCCATGCTGGTTCAGTATGCCTTCAATTTTGAATAAATCCCCAACAGTGTCACCAGCAAAGCACACCCACACCATCACACCTCCTCCTCCATGCTTCACAGTGGGAACCAGGCATGTAGAGTCCATCCATTCACCTTTTCTGCTTCGCACAAAGACACGGTGGTTGGAACCAAAGATCTCAAATTTGGACTCATCAGACCAAAGCACAGATTTCCACTGGTCTAATGTCCATTCCTTGTGCTCTATAGCCCAAACAAGTCTCTTCTGCTTGTTACCTGTCCTTAGCAGTGGTTTCCTAGCAGCTATTTTACCATGACGGCCTGCTGCACAAAGTCTCCTCTTAACAGTTGTTGTAGAGATGTGTCTGCTGCTAGAACTCTGTGTGGCATTGACCTGGTCTCTAATCTGAGATGCTGTTAACCGTTAACCTGCGATTTCTGAGGCTGGTGACTCGGATGAACTTATCCTCCACAGCAGAGGTGACTCTTGGTCTTCCTTTCCTGGGGAGGTCCTCATGTGAGCCAGTTTCTTTGTAGCGCTTGATGGTTTTTGCCACTGCACTTGGGGACACTTTCAAAGTTTTCCCAATTTTTCGGACTGACTGACCTTCATTTCTTAAAGTAATGATGGCCACTCGTTTTTCTTTACTCAGCTGCTTTTTTCTTGCCATAATACAAACCCTAACAGTCTATTCAGTAGGACTATCAGCTGTGTATCCACCAGACTTCTGTACAACACAACTGATGTTCCCAACCTCATTTATAAGGCAAGAAATCCCACTTATTAAACCTGACAGGGCACACCTGTGAAGTGAAAACCATTTCCGGTGACTACCTCTTGAAGCTCATCAAGAGAATGCCAAGAGTGTGCAAAGCAGAAATCAAAGCAAAAGGTGGCTACTTTGAGGAACCTAGAATATAAGACACAGTATTTTCAGTTGTTTCACACTTTTTTGTTAATTATATAATTCCACATGTGTTAATTCATAGTTTTGATGCCTTCAGAGTGAATCTACAATTTTCATAGTCATGAAAATAAAGAAAACGCTTTGATTGAGAATGTGTGTCCAAACTTTTAGTCTGTACTGTGTGTGTGTGTGTATGTGTATATATATATATATATATATATATATACACTCACTGGCCACTTTATTAGGTACACCATGCTAGTAAGGGGTTGGACCCCCTTTTGCCTTCAGAACTGCCTCAATTCTTCGTGGCAGAGATTCAACAAGGTGCTGGAAGCATTCCTCAGAGATTTTGGACCATATTGACATGATGGCATCACACAGTTGGCGCAGATTTGTCGGCTGCACATCCCTGATGCGAATCTCCCGTTCCACCACATCCCAAAGATGCTCTATTGGATTGAGATCTGGTGACTGAGGAGGCCATTTGAGTACAGTAAACTCATTGTCATGTTCAAGAAACCAATCTGAGATGATTCGAGCTTTATGACATGGCGCATTATCCTGCTGAAAGTAGCCATCAGATGTTGGGTACATTGTGGTCATAAAGGGATGGACATGGTCAGCAACAATACTCAGGTTGGCTGTGGCGTTGCAACGATGCTCAATTGGTACCAAGGGGCCCAAAGAGTGCCCAGAAAAAATTCCCCACACCATGACACCACCACCACCAGCCTGAACCGTTGATACAAGGCAGGATGGATCCATGCTTTCATGTTGTTTACGCCAAATTCTGACCCTACCATCCGAATGTCGCAGCAGAAATCGAGACTCATCAGACCAGGCAACGTTTTTCCAATCTTCTACTGTCCAATTTCGATGAGCTTGTGCAAATTGTAGCCTCAGTTTCCTGTTCTTAGCTGAGAGGAGTGGTACCCAGTGTGGTCTTCTGCTGCTGTAGCCCATCTGCCTCAAAGTTCGACGCACTGTGCGTTCAGAGATGCTCTTCTGCCTACCTTGGTTGTAACGGGTGGCAATTTGAGTCACTGTTGCCTTTCTATCAGCTCGAACCAGTCTGCCCATTCTCCTCTGACCTCTGGCATCAACATGGCATTTCCGGCCACAGAACTGCCGCTCACTGGATTTTTTTTCTTTTTCGGCCCATTCTCTGTAAACCCTAGAGATGGTTGTGCGTGAAAATCCCAGTAGATCAGCAGTTTCTGAAATTCTCAGACCAGCCCTTCTGGCACCAACAATCATGCCACGTTCAAAGGCACTCAAATCACCTTTCTTCCCCATACTGATGCTCGGTTTGAACTGCAGGAGATTGTCTTGACCATGTCTACATGCCTAAATGCACTGAGTTGCCGCCATGTGATTGGCTGATTAGAAATTAAGTCTTAACACACAGTTGGACAGGTGTACCTAATAAAGTGGCCAGTGAGTGTATGTGTATGTGTATATATATATATATATATATATATATATATATATATATATATATATATACTGTGAGGTAGCGCTGTCCTTCAGGGTTAGGGGACACTCGCTTGGCAGCGAATAAGTCACATCCAGCACAGGTTTTCATAAAGCAGTATAATCCATGCGGTTTATTTCAGCTTCACAAACCGTCACAGCAACAGAAAACAGCATAAAGTCAGCATTGCGTCCATTACAGAGTTCAGCTCTGTTATCCTTGCATCACAGAAATTATGCACTGTTCAATGCGCAGGCTTTCTAGCCACCAAGTTATCTCACCCACGTCAGGGTTGCCTCGTGCTGTTTCACCATGCTGCACGTTTATTCCCTCCAGGGAACTAACAGGCACACATCGCCATTACACACAGCGTCCACATGTGCTGTCAGGCAGGAAGCCCTATGTCAGCGGGACCTTCCTCTCTGGACCAATCGGGTCCCTGCATTCACTCACTTGTGACCAGACCTCAAGTACCTTATATGGTCCATAACCACACCCACAGGTGATCACATGGCTATGACCTCACCCAAGGTCCTATTGCAGACAACCACACACAGGCTTCCCTGACACATTGTAACAGAACGTACTAGTCAGCAGTACCTCTGCTGATCATTATGATCTTTCAGTATCCTACACCTATCAGGGCAATGGAAATGTTTATACGGCTGTCCTGGGACACCCACACAGCGCCCCCTAGTGGACACAGCGGTCACTGCACCACAATACACATACACTAACACACTATGACTTATCTCGGCTAAGATAAAGCCTAGATCCTCAGGCTACATTCACACTATGGGCGTAGCCAGGATCAAACCTGGGGGAGGGGGCAGAATCTCAAACTGTTCCGCAGAATTTCATACTGCACACCTCAGCTGCTGCAGAACCTCATACTGCACACCCCTACACTTGAAAATAAAGCCTGCACCTTATGAAGATGTGGTGATGAATGCAGTCTATTTATTCCAACTATCAGTTGATGTTGATGTTACTGAAGACGAGCAATGCCTGTCCTGGGCGTCCTTTTGGGCAGCTATGAGGTGTACCTGACTGGTGCTAAAAAAAAGGAGTGTTAGTCTGTGTGCTATCCGGCTTTCATTCTTTTTGGTACAGATATGATATGGATAGACAGATATGGATAAATGGATATATAGATAAAAGCAGATTAGAAATCTGCTCTGCTATTGAAAACATTATCTATGAGCTCAAAAACCTTTCAGGTGATGCAGTTTTTTAAAAAGCTGATCTGCTTTTGCAACTGAAAAACGTATCCTCAAAAAACGCAGGAAAAACGCTGTGTGTGAATGTAGCCTTAGATCAGGACTAGAACAGTCATTTATAGGACATTTCATAACTTTCCCAAATTCCTATGAAAAAATATTCAGCATATTCTGCATTGAACCCAATTTATTATATATTTTCGGAGTCGGTCCATTTTATACCGACTCCAACTCCACCAAAATGAGCACCGACTCCGACTCCACAGCCCTGCAAAACTTCGCCTAGGAGAGCCAGGATATGCCACTTCGGTCAGGAGATGATGAAGATGCACCCCATGACCACTGCATTAGAAGCCGAGGTGGCCATGATGGATCTAGATGGAGAAGCCAGAGATTCAGTTATGTTACGACCCCCCAGAGAGCGAGTGCTACAAATTTTGGAGGAGTCCCATGGGGACCCCACAGATGTAGGGGAGTTAAGGATGCGTCTATTTAGCCATATGCATAGGGAGGGGGAAACGGTGACTCAGTGCATGAACACTCTTCATGAGATCCATACTGCTATCATTAGAAAGGACGGCATAGTCGTAGGGCCTACTGACGTATTGCTGTGAGATCAACCGGTGACAGGCTTGCGGGACGTGCTGATGAAACAGGCTTTGCAGGAGCGCTTGCGGGTGAATCCTCACATGACCTTTTCTGAGATAGGAAGCAAAGCACGCACACACGAGCAGGAGCAGGGAGTGACAGTCCTGGTAGGGAAGGTCCAAAGCGGAGAGGTATCTGTAAACATGATCACTGAACCACAATGGGTGGATGAATTGCAGAAAGAAATTCAGGATATTGGAGGAGAGTTGGCTGATGTAAAGAAGTCGGGAGGTACCTTAAATCCGCCAGGGGGCAGAGATGACCCCGAACCCTGGTTTGAAACAAGGATGTTCCATCGAGAGAGACCCCTCACCTGTTATAATTGTGGAGAAATTGGACATATGGCTCGGGAGTGCCCACGATGGGGTAGGCCCCTTCAACGTCACCCGTTAAACTAGAGGGCTCCGAGCCCTGGGGACACCGCCCAGTTGCCTGAACAGTCATGAAGGAGTAACAGAAGTCCCACACATCTAGTCTCTACATGCGTTCTCGTTTGGGCTGAATTGGACAATCGAGCAGTATGTTGTCTGGTAGATACTGGCTCGCTGGTTACTACGATGCCTGAAACTAACTTTCGGTGACACTTTCCTGAAGCAATGCGGCCTGAGTGGGGCCCAGTGATAAAGTTGACAGCTGCCAATCACTTACCCTTTCCGGTCGCAGGAGTGGTCTGGATGCAAATAGCCATCTATGACAAAGATCTGGGTCGGAAGGGAGTGGTGTTGACCATTGGAGAAACAGGTAACGGACATGCCGTCACCCTGGGCATGAACGTGCTGAAAGAGTTCAGCAGTCTTCTCATCAGTGAGCCCTCAGACGTCACCCTGAAGCAGTGGAGCCCGCACACTCCCCAAAGGAGAGAGTTCCAACAGTTAATCCGCATGGCTCAAGCTCAGGGGACCTTGTTGTGAGTTCATTTTCCCCTTCTTCACTGAGGTCTGGGGAACCCCCTATTCTGGTAAAGGAAGGTAATGAGCCTGATTATCAGGCACCTGAGTCTAATGAGGATGACTGGCTGAGTGGAGTCACTGACTGGATATAAGGCTGCCGACGCCCTCCTGCCCTGCGGGTGATTTCTCTGTGGACTTCTAGGACACCAGTCTGATTCCTGCTTCCCTAAAGCTAAGTTTCTGCTTTGCCTGTTTGCATTTGTGTTTTGTTTTTGTTTTCCTTGCTTTTCTGGATTCTGTCATTCCCTGCTGGATGAGCTGAATCTCCTTTTGCCGGTTGCTCTGTCTTCAGAATATTCCTGAGTACTGACATAGCTTTTTGAAGCCTACCGTCTTCAGGGCCTTTTTCACTGTCAGTCTGTTGGCTCTTATTTTCATAGGGTTTTTCAAGGATTGCAGACAGCAGCCTTCCTGTCCTTTCCTATCTAGGTAGTTTTGGGCCCCGTCTTTGCTCAGTCTATCTTTCTGTCTGTGTTAGTGTTTTCATCTTGCTTCACCGTCATTATATGTTGAGGCTGCTTATTGCTTTGGGGTCTGCTCTGGGGCAGTTTAGATTTCCCCTTTCTTTCTTTAGGCCTATTTTATTCTCCGGCTGTGATCGAGGGGTCTAGGGCATCGTAGGAACCCCCACGGCTACTGTTAGTTGTTGTGATAGGATCAGGGGTCTGCAATCCGATAGCTGCCAACCTCTCTGGTTTTCTGGACTTAGCTAGCATTTTTGTTTTTGCCTCCTACGGTGACTCAATCATAACAGAATCACCCGCCATACCGCAGATCCTAGGGTACTCAATAGCAGGAAAGAATTGTGTTTAAAAAAAAAAAAAGTGTGTGTATATTATTTCCTCTATATCTCTGAGGCCGTAGGGGGAATTTTTTTTTCTCTCAATGGAGATAAAGCAATTGTCTGATCGTGTGGAGCAGCTCGCTGCGGAAGTGCTGGCAATTTCCGCCTACCTTGCTCGTTCGCATGCTGTTGAACCAAAGATCCCTACACCTGATGTATTTTTTGGGGATCGATCTAAATTTTTGAGTTTCAAAAATAATTGTAAATTATTTTTTGCCTTGAAGCCTAACTCGTCAGGGAGCTCCGCGCAGCAGGTTAAAATTGTCATCTCTTTGCTGCGTGGCGATCCCCAGGATTGGGCGTTTTCTTTGAAACCAGATGATCCTATTCTGACTAATGTGAACGCATTCTTTCAAGCTTTGGGGTTGTTGTATGATGAACCTAATGCTATTGATCAGGCTGAAAAGACCCTGTTGGCATTAAACCAGGGTCAAGATTCTACAGAGTTGTACTGTCAAAAGTTCCGAAAGTGGGCGGTCCTTACTACCTGGAATGATAATGCCTTGGCTGCTCTCTTTCGGAAGGGTTTGTCAGAAGCCGTAAAAGATACTATGGTGGGATTTCCTGTTCCCTCTGGTCTGGACGATTCTATGTCATTAGCCATTCAGGTTGATCGGCGTTTACGTGAACGCAGGATTGCACGAGAGGTGTTGCCACCGGTTGAACTGACGTCTGAACCTATGCAATGTGATAGAGTTTTGTCTAAGGCGCAATGTCAGGAGTTCAGAAGGCGTAATAAGCTGTGTTTTTTCTGTGGAGATGCCTCGCATATTATTTCTGTTTGTCCTAAACAAGAGAAACGCTTTGCACACACGTTTTCTGTTGGTGGTGTTCAACCTAAGTTTCTTCTGGCAATTACTCTGATCTGCTCCCTGTCCACATTTTCCGCCAAGGCTTTTGTGGATTCGGGAGCAGCGCTAAACATAATGGACTTGGATTTTGCTAAACGTTGTGGATTTCCGATGACACCTCTGCAGACGCCTATCCCTTTGAGGGGGATTGATGCTACTCCTTTGGCTAAAAATAAACCTCAGTTTTGGACCCAGGTGGTCATGCGGGTCGCCCCAGACCATCAAGAAAATTGCAGATTTTTGGTGTTGCATGGTCTGCATGATGCCGTTGTTCTGGGGTTTCCCTGGTTGCAAATTCATAATCCAGTTTTGGATTGGAAGTCTGTGTCTGTGGTGAGTTGGGGTTGTCGGTGTGCCTTTAGTGAGGCTCCGGTTTTTTTCCACCTCTCCTCAGTCGCATGATGTTCCTGACTATTTGGCGGACTTTCATGATGTATTTAGTGATAATGAGTCTGCGTCCTTGCCTCCTCATAGGAGTTATGACTGTGCAATTGAACTAAGCCCGGGGTGTAAATTTCCCAAGGGTCGGCTCTTCAATTTATCTGTACCCGAGCACGAGGCTATGCGGTCCTATATTAAGGAGGCGTTGGAGAAGGGTCATATTAGACCATCCTCTTCACCCTTAGGTGCCGGTTTTTTTTTTGTGGCCAAAAAGGATGGTTCTTTAAGGCCTTGTATTGAATATTGTGCCCTCAATAAAATTACTATTAAATATCAGTATCCGTTACCCCTGATTTCGGATCTATTCTCTAGAGTTAGAGGTGCTTGCTGGTTTACCAAGCTTGACCTCAGGGGGGCGTATAATCTTATCCGCATTAAGCAGGGGGATGAATGGAAGACGGCGTTTAATACTCCGGAGGGACATTTTGAGTACCTGGTGATGCCTTTTGGGCTCACTAATGCCCCTTCTGTCTTCCAGTGCTTCATGAACGATATTTTCCGAGACTTTGTCGATAAATTTTTGATTATCTATCTGGATGATATTTTGATCTTCTCCAAGGATTGGGATTCTCATGTGGAACATATTCGGACTGTATTCCGGATCTTGAGGGAGAATTCCCTGTATGTCAAAGGATCGAAATGCATTTTTGGAGTACAGAGGATTTCAGTTTTGGGATTTATTTTGTCTCCGTCAACTATTGAAATGGACCCGGCCAAGGTACAGGCCATTTATGATTGGGTTCAGCCCACTTCTTTGAAGGCCCTCCTGAAGTTTTTGGGGTTTGCTAATTTTTATCGGAAATTTATAGCAAAATTTTCTAGTATTGCCAAGCCATTGACTGATCTGACTAAGAAGGGTGCTGATGTGTTGAATTGGTCTCCGGAGGCTGTTGCTTCCTTTCAGGAGCCACTCTTCTAGCTGCTTTCCAGAGCCATTGTCCTCCACCTGGTCGGAAGAGACCAAGGGCTCTGCTGCCTGCAATGAGTTGTTATTAACAGTGAGCAGCTTGGCAACTGTGGCGTACCGAGGTATTGTGGCTTCCTCCTCCCCACAGTTCAAAAGGCGTACAGGTACTCTCCCCTTTTGTACATCAACCACCCCTCTGGCTGTCAGGACAGTGGGCCTACTTTCGGAGTATACCGGTTCCACCAATGCCTGGTAATCCCTCCCTCTAAGGCCTATAGCTGCCCGACACCATATCAACATTTCACTCCTGGGGGGTATTACAATGGGGAAAGCATCACTCACTCTGACGCTGCCAATCTCTCCACCAGAGAGTTCTACCTGTTGTCTTTGCATCAGGGCTCGGATCTCCTTCTGCAGGACTCGTTGGTCACCAGAACCAGCAGTCTCAGCCACCTGTTGCAACAAGACAATAACCTCGGACAGACAGTTTTCAATTACATTTGTACCAAGAGTCATCATGGGATTACATTCACGTCGATCAATATCAACAATTATCAGACCTTGTGATTTTAGTTCTACCCGCCCCACTTTAACAGTAATTTCCTTGCATCCAATCTGCGGCAAGGTATGACCATTACTAGCAACTACTGTTAGTTCATCAGCCACGGGTGAGTTCAGAATCAGCCCAATATCTCTTGTACAGAATGTACGGCATAGTGGTCACCTGGGAGCCAGTGTCCAGCAAAGCATTCATGGGGATGCCGTCAATCACCACAGGAAGGATAGGTCTCCCTCCCACATAATTGGCTCTCCAGTTCCTCGGGCCTGCTGAACCTACTCCTGGGGGTTGGCCCTTTGCCCCAGGGGTTGCTCGTTTAAAGGACAGTACCTTACAAGATGACCTGCATTGTAGCAGCGACGACAGATGGGACGTCCGTCCTGGTCATAGCGATCATTGTTCCTTCCTCGAAGTGGCGGGGTTCTCCTCCTCCGGAGTCATGGGACATCCTCTGGACTGGAAGCAAGCTGGACCTTTTCTTTGGAGGACTCTTGCAGGGACTGCACGGTTTTGGTAAGTGCAGCCATTCCCTTGGTCAGCTCCTGGACCTGAAAAGGCAGCTCCTCCGTGGGGTCTTTATCCAGGGTCTGGGCATCAGCCTCCACAGGGATGGAAGGAAAAGGCGTTGTTTCCTGATGGTAGGTGATCGCTAGGTGCCTCTGGGGCGCTGGACGGCTGTCCGTGGGTTCCAGCAGTACCCGTATAGCTTTATCCTTAAAATCAGCAAAGTTTGCATGGTGAGGATGCGTAGCTGCCCCCTGTGGGTACTAGACAGGAGTCCTTCAATGAACTGCTCCTTCAACAGTTTATCTTCTTCTTTTACGCTGTCAGGATCAACTTGCTTAACTGCTCGCAGCGCCTCCTGCAGGTTGAGGACATAGTCCCTGATACTGTCTTGTGCCCTCTGTTTACAGCCAAAGAACCGCATCTTGATTTCAGCTGCAGTACGGGTGTGAAAGGTGCTCCTCAGCTTGACCAGGACCTTTGCAACAGTCTCTTTATCGGTGGCCTGCCAGACTTTCACCTCCCTCAGTGCTGCACCCGTTAACTGTCCAATCAGGATATTCACTTTCTGATCTTCAGACAGAGGGTAAACTTTAAACAAACTGCACAGTCTCTCTTTAAATTCGCTCAGGGTGTGTGACTCACCCGAGTACTGCGGTAGCCAGGCCGCTCCCGGTATGTAGGGCATAGACAGCGGCATGATGGGGACCGCTGCGGCGGGTTCTCCTCCTGGCGGTACCGTGTGATTGGCAACGGCAACGGCCGCTGCATTGCCATCTGGCGCGGACATCTTCTCCCCCCCTAGTGGACGTTGGCCCGGGCTGGGGGTTGTATGAGCTCACCGGCGGCTGCTTTGCAGGCCCGGCGCCCTAGGCCTCAGCTACTCCTCTTCTCGCGCGCTGTCCCCTCTTCCCACGCGGCACTTCACCTCTTCGTGCTCTGCGACAGGCTCCGCCCATGAAGGCCTGCCCCTTCTTCCCGCGCGCACCAAGCAGCGCGGCAATTGGCGCCAAATTCACACACAGTTCACAAACACAATCTATGGCACACAGGACCCGGGGATTCCGGACTCTGTAATCCTGTTCGTGACGCCAAATTGGGTCGCCCTCCTCAGGGCTGTGGGGTACTCGGTACCGGGCCAGTGTCAGGGGGATGTGTCACAGCAGCGGTGACCCGGTCCGTGGCCCTGGGTGCCCAAGCAATGGGGAGATGTAGTTAATGGTAGAATAGTTTGTGACGCCACCCGTGGTGTTTGGCAAGTATGGTGTTAGGCCAACGCTGCATACAGATCCGCTGGGACTGATGCTAGGGTGCAGCAAAGATGTAAAAGCTCCCCACAGGTGGAGCTGTAGTCCCAGGGCGGTGTAGATGTATCCGGCACAAGGATGTAGCAGTGCTGGAAGCGTAGGGAACAGACAAGACACAGCGGTTGCAGTTTCTGTACCTTTACTTTGTATATGCAGTCCAGGGTCCTGATTACAGATGGTGTTGGAGCAGGTTAGCCTGGAAGCAGATCAGGATTCTCTCTCAGCAGAAGGGCTGTGCAGTCTCCTTCCTAGCGCCTTGAGGTGTGAAGCACCCCAGTACTTAGTTACTCTGGATTGCCTCTCTTCGGATGTTCCTAGAACTATACTTGTATGACAGATAGCTGTAACCTCTCTCGGGGACTCCTCTCTTGAGTCCTGGCTCTCTATTCAATTGCTGTTCTGTCCCAAGTCTTTGATGGGAGCAGGGCATTTACAGCCTCCTACTCCTCTGGTATCTGTGGCAGGACCGTTAGTATCCGTACCACCGTGGAGACCAGGCTCCAGTTCGTGCGCTCTCAAGCTGGGGAGACCGCCTTCTGCAGCTCAACCTCCAGCTTCGCTCCACACGTCTGCACCCTTCACCCTCCGCAGACTCTCTGACTCCTACTTCCTCCTGGCCCTCAGAGAGCACTCCTCACCTAAATCTGGGTTCAGAGCTCCCCCTGCTGGCCAGGAATGGAACTGTGTTGCATGCATTAGGTTAACTGCTGGAGAGACCCGTCACTGCTGCCAAACCTGGCATTACCCTCCCCTGGAGGAAGGCAAAGCCAGTGTGGCGACCATACCCCTGGGGGTGCCACATTTATACATACTGAAAGCAGAAAGACAAACAAGCAGCAACAGCGGACACCGGCAGAAGAGGCCCTTGTGCAAGAACTTAATATGGGCCTTTCGCAGTCAGAGCGTGCATCATTTATACACAATTATACATGGTATGGAGGTGGAAAGAGACCTCCTTACCTCTTGGGCACAGGTTGCACCAATAATAAGTCCGCCCCTGGTCTGCAGTAAAGGCTTGTTTGGTAAAGTATCTGAAGGGCAAAACCCCAGTATTTTGTGATGTCCATGTGTTCCACACTTCAGAATGACACGCTCAGCGCTGTGCTGCTGATCGGTTGGGGGTCCAGGTCCTATGACCACCATCGATGAGTCAAAATACGGCTCCTACATGAACTGTGCGCTCAAAGCTTTCTACAGGTTGGGGCATTTTTTGTACTCCATTGAACTTTTTTTTGCTTTGTCTTCGCCTAGTAATTCACACTATTTTGCTGTTTTTATAAAAAAAAATACAGGCCAGATAATTTAAAGCGGGGGATCTCTGTCACAGGCCTCACCTATCTGTGGTCTAAAAATTGGGACATTTTTTGAGCTCAATTGAACTGTTGTTGCTGTGACTTAGCCTATTTATTCACACTCTTTTTGCTGTTTTAAAAAAATACAGGCCAGATAATTAAAAGTGGGGAATCTCTGTCACAGGCCTCACCTATCTGTGGTCTAAAAATTGGGGCATTTTTTTGGCTCAATTGAACTGTTGTTGCTGTGTCTTAAGGCCCCGTCTCACATAACGAGATCGCTAATGCGTCACTGATTTTGTGATGCAGCAGCGATCTCGCTATACGTGACATGCAGCAGTGACTGGACCCCCTGCTGGATATTGCTGATCGTGCAGGAATGTCCTGGGCCATTTTTTCGTCGTCGGCGTTCCGCTGGCCAGAGCGCATCGCTGTGTTTGATCACTGGATCATTGCTGCGTCGCTGAAGAGATCTGCCTGTTTGGCAGCTTACTAGCGATCATTTAGCAACGCACCAGTGATCCCTACCAGGTCGTATCGTTGTCGGGATCGCTGGTGCGTCGCAAAGTGAAACGGGACCCTAAGTCTAGTAATTGACATCAGTTTGCTAACAAAAAAAGGTGTTACCTACAGGCCACATATTTTAAACTGTGGATTTCACGCACACGGATCACATATAAGTTTGCTCCAAAGTCATTCATTTTTAGTGAACGTGCCAAATATTGTAGTCCATTTAAAATGGGCAAGGCATGTGGCAAGGGACTGGGAAGTGGACGTGATGGTGTATGGAGAGAGCGAGGACGTGGGCAAGCTAAAATTGGCCCACAACAAACACCCACATCTTCTCGCTTGACCTTCCTGTCACAATTGCTAGGGGACTGCAGCAGCACACCATTATTGAACCAAAAGCAGTGTCAAAAGGTTGTTGGTTGGATAGCAGATAATGCTTCCAGTCAGTTTGCCGCTGCCACCATCACCACCCTGTCTTCCACATGGTCAAATCTCAGTAGCCGTGAGTCTGGACCGCATATTCCTTCACCTTGATCCTCCTTCCACCCACCATGCAGAGCGCCCGGAGACAACTGATCCCACACTTGGACACTCCGAATAGCTATTCACTTTTCCATTTAGAGATTCGGGCCTCTCTCCCAGTGCAATTGAAGCGTGGCAAGAGGAGATCACATGTAGCAATGCCCAAATATTTGAGCAGCCACGTTCACAAGAAGATGACGGTGGAAATGTGTCACAAGAGGTGGACGATGATGAGACACAATTGCCAAAAAGTCAGGAGGAGGACCAGGTTGCGGAAGTGGAAGAAGAGGTGGTGGATGATATAGTGACTGACCCATCCTGGCAGGAGGACATGCAGAGCGAGGACAGCAGCACACAGGGGGAGGGAGGCGTAGCAGGAAGAAGCAGTGTGGTGGCCACAAACAGAAGATGGGTAACCGTTCCCTGTAACACCAACACGACGGAAGTTGCCAATACAATTGATAGGTCTTCCCGAGTCTGGTTGCTTTTTAAAGACTCTGCCGATAACCGCAAACAGGCCATTTGCACCACCTGCCATGCCCGTATCAGCAGGGGTAGCAAAACTACCAGCCTGATCACCACCAGCATGATCAGGCAAATGGCAGCAAAGAACCTGACTTTGTGGGCCAAACCCCAGGGTCCAGGAACAATGTCTGCATGTGACACCACTGCTTCTTCCTCTGTTGTGTGTGGAAGCCAATTCTCTGTCCATGGTGCCTGCGAAGATGCCTCCTGCCCTGCACCTGTCGGTGCAGACACTCAACTAGCTCCATCATCAAGCACATCCACGTCCTTGTCCCAGCGCAGCGTTCATTTGAACATACCCCAGTCCTTGGAATGCAAGTGGAAATACGCTGCCAACTCCCCACAGGCCACCCTACTAAATTCACATATTTCTCATCTGCTTGCGCTCAAAATGTTGCCTTTTAGGCTTGTGGAGGCGGAAACTTTCCGCAACCTGATTACGGCGGCCGTCCCAAGGTACTCAGTCCCCAGCCGCTACTATTTCTCCCAGTGTGCCGTCCCCGCATTACACAAGCACATGTCCCACAACATTAGCTGTGGCTTCAACAATGCTGTTACTGGGAAAGTCCACCTAACCACGGACACGTGGGCAAGTGCTTCTGGGCATTGATGGTACATCTCGCTGATGGCATACTGGGTTATCAGAGTGGAAGCCGGGACCCAGTCAGACCTTGAGATGGAACACGTCCGCCCGATGCCAAGGATTGCGGGCCCTACGTCAATCAGGGTTGCTCCCACAGTCTACAGCTCCTGCACCTCCTCCTCCTCTTCAGCCTCCATCTCCGAAATGACCACATCAGTCACAAGCTGGAAGCACTGCCTCAGCCAAGCGGAACAGGCTGTGCTGAAGCTAATATGCTTAGGTGACAAACCGCACAGTGCTGAAGAGTTGTGGACAGCTCTGAAAGAGCAGGCAGATCTGTGGCTGACACCGCTGAACCTTCAGCCAGGCATGGTCATGTGTGACAATGGCCGGAACCTGGTGGCAGCTCTCAGGTGAGGCGAGCTCACACACGTACCATGCCTGGCCCATGTGCTTAACCTCATGGTTCAGTGGTTTCTCAAAACTTACCCGGAGCTGCCGGATCTGCTTGTGAAAGTAAGCCGCCTGTGTGGCCATTTTAGAAAATCAGCTACAGTTACCGCCGCCCTTGCCGTGCTTCAGCAGCGTTTGCAGCTTCCGGCTCACCGACTGTTGTATGATAGCACCACGCATTGGAACTCTACACTGCATAAGTTGGAAAGGATTTGTGAGCACAAGAGGGCAGTTGTTGTCTACCAGCATCAACAAGGCCGTCGGTATTCAGTTCAGACTCCACACATAAGACCTCAGGAGTGGACATGGATATCAGACATATGTACCATCCTCCAAAACATCCTAATAATTAGTGTCACCATCCCTTTTCTCTGTGTTCTGAAACGCTCTCTGCTGACAATCAAAGAGGATGCATTGCAGGCATAGGACAATGAGATGGATCAAGGAACAATTCAGGGTGATTACACAGCCCAGCCTCATGTCATCCCAACATGGATTGGTTGACAGTGAGCAAGAGGAGAAGGAAGAACAGGAGCTACTTTCATCTTTATGTTGCGATGCCTTTCCCATGTGTGACCCTCGTATTCTCCAAATTTTGGGTGACAGTCATTGCTGGTTGGTGACACTTCTAGACCCTCACTACAATAAGAACTTTGTTTCTTACAGTGGCATACAGGTGTGCTAAAATGGTTCAGTACCAGAAGGCCATTGTTGCGGAATTATTAAAAAAAATTCCCATCTGAAAACGCTGGGGGCAGAGGTCACAGTTCGTTGGACAACCAAGGAGTACAGGCAAGAGAGACAAAACTCCAATCCAGCAGAGGCAGGGAACACCGGCAAAGTTCTTGGGAGAGTTTTCTCAGACCCTCCCATCGCAGTGTCCCTGAGGAGCGGGGTACTGTCACAAGGAGTGAAAAGTTTTGGAAGATGCAGCAAAAAAGGCAAATGCAATTCTAGGATGTATTAACAGAAGCATACAGTCTAGATCACGTGAAGTCATTATTGCCCTCTACTCCTCTTTGGTCCGACCTCATCTGGAATACTGTGTCCAGTTTTGGCGCCACATTTTAAAAAAGACATCAACAAACTGGAGCAAGTTCTGAAAAGAGTGACCAGAATGGTGACCGGTGTGCAAACCCTGTCTTATAAGGAAAGGTTGCAGAATTTGGGAATGTTTAGCTTGCAAAAGAGAAGACTGAGAGGAGACTTAATAGCTGTCTACAAATATCTCAAGGGCTGTCACATTGTAGAAGAATCATCTTTATTCTCATTTGCACAAGGAAAGACTAGAAACAATAGGATGAAACTGAATGGGAGGAGACACAGATTAGATATTAGAAAAAACTTTTTGACAGAGTCATCAATGAGTGGAACAGGCTGCCACGACAAGTGGTGAGTACTCCTTCAATGGAATTCTTCAAACAGAGGCTGGACAGACATCTGTCTGGGATGATTTAGCGAATCCTGCTTTGAGTAGGGGGTTGGACCAGATGGCCCAGGAGGTCCCTTCCAACTCTATGATTCTATGCTGAGGCAGTACCTTGGTAACTGTACCAATTCCTCTTTGCCTTATAATTATTGGGTATTCAAGCTGGACACGTGGCATGAAACTGGCTCTCTATGCCTTGGAGGTCCTTGCTTGCCCTGCCGCTAGCGTTTTGTCAGAGCGTGTTTTTAGTTCCGCTGGTGGAATTATAACTGAAAAGTGCATCCGCCTGTCAACTGAAAATGCTGACAGGCTGACTCTTATAAAAATTAACAAGGGCTGGATTGGGCCAGACTTCTCTACACCACTGAATGATAACAGCGAAACATAACCTCAAATCCAGTGTCATTTTTTGGGAGGTATATTCTCCTGCACCTCTTTCACACCACACATGGGTAAACGCTTCCTGATTTTTGCTGTTATCCTCCTCCTCCTCATCCTCATCATCAGCCACCACCACTAGATCACCACGGTGACCGTGGTCCGTGATGCAACAGCCACGTTATTTTGTTAAAGGGTGTTTTTGATGCCTGTAAAAAAAAAAATGTTTACACATGTTGATGTGTAACCCCCAGGGAGAAATGTTTGTCAGCCCATGCACTTAGTGTATGGGCATTACAACCATAGGAGACCCGTTCCTTTAAATTAGGAAAAGATTTTTAGCAGGCCATCTTCCACGTCTCTTCTGACACCACCACTAGATCACCAGGGTGAACGTGTTCTGTGATGCAACAGCCAGGTTTTATTTTTTTTCAAGGATGTTTATGATGCCCGTAAAAAAAGTTTACACAGTATGTTGATGTGTACCCCCAGGGGGAAATGTTTGTCAGCCCATACACTTACTGTATGGGTATTACAAGTATAGGAAACCCGCTCCTTTGTAATGGGAACAGATTTTTCGGAGGTTCTCCTCCACATCTCTTCCAAGGGGTATTGGGGTACGTCCAAATTTGTGGCAGGCCTTGCATTCACTGCATAGGAAAACAGTATGGGAGATTCACTTCCTAATAATGTGAACTTTGTTGTTTAGTCAGCTTCAACAATGCAATTCTCCACTGCCAGTTCTTCAGCCTCAACACTAAAATTCTCCACTGCTGGTTCTTCAGCCTCAACACAGCAATTCTCCACTGCTGTTTTTTTAAGCTCAACACTGCAATGCTCCACTGCCGGGTGTTCAGCCTCAACACTTAAATGCTCCACTGCCGGGTCTTCAGCCTCAACTATGCAATGCTTCAATGCCGGATCTTCAGCCTCAACATTTAAATGTTCCACTGCCGGGTGTTCAGCCTCAACACTGCAATGCTCCACTGCTGGTTCTTTAGGCTCAACACTGCAATTCTCCACTGCAGTTTCTTCAGCCTCAACACTGCTGTTCTCCACTGCTGGTTCTTTTAGCTCAATACTGCAATGCTCCACTGCCGGATCTTCAGCCTCAACACTGCAATTGTTCACTGCAGGTTCTTCATGCTCAGCACTGCAATGCTCCACTGTCGGGTCTTCAGCCTCAACACTGCAATTGTCCACTGCAGGTTCTTCAGGCTCACCAATGCAATTGACCAATGCAGGTTCTTCTGCCTCAATAATTCTCCAATGCAGATTCTTCAGGCCCAACACTGAAATGCTCCACTGCAGTTTCTTCAGCCTCAACACTGCAATGCTCCAATGCAGGTTCTTTAGCCTGAACACTTGCACTCACTTCATGGGAAATCATGATAGGAGTACCAAATGAATAATGGGAACTTTGGTTTCATGTGGATGTCCAGTATGTCGGTACAAAGGGTTATTGGGGTGCTTGTAACTTTGGGGAAGGCCAGGCCTTGCATTCACTTCATGGGCAAAGATTATGGGAGTACCAAATGAGTAATGGGAACTTTGGTTTCATGTGGCCTTCTAGCATGTTGGTTCAAAGGGTTTTTGGGGTGCGTGTAACTTTGGGGCAGGGCAGGCCTTGCAATCAATGCATAGGCTAACATTATGGGAGTAGCAAATTAAGAAAAATGGGAACTTTGGTTTCATGTGGACATCCAGTACGTTGGTTCAAAGGGTTATTGGAGTGCGTGTAACTTTGGGGCAGGGAAGACCTTGCATTCAATGCATAGGCTAACATTATGGGAGTAGTGAATTAAGAAAAATGGGAACTTTGGTTTCATGTGGCCATCCAGTACGTTGGTTGAAAGGGTTATTGGAGTGCGTGTAACTTTGGGGCAGGGATGACCCTGCATTCAATGCATAGGCTAACATTGTGGAAGTTCCAAATAAATAAGGATGGGAACTTTGGACTAGATGTTCCTTTACATATTTCCCAGGAAAATCAATTTTGGTTTCGTTCTTATATGTTTTATTTTACGCCTGTATAAGTGGCGTAAGACTCTGACAACATTGTTCACAGCTGTGACCTGGGAGTCAGAAATGCTTCCAGGGGTCTTCCCCATGATGTTCCCATGTCATTTAAGCACTGTTCCCATCAATTTCTGACGTTTTTAGACCCTAAAAAGACCCACTGCAAAAATGCTTGGTTTTCCCATAGACATTGGGCTTGTTGCTCAGGTCAAGCACCCGAGCATTACAATTTGCTTGACCCGAGCGACGAGCACCCGAGCATTTTAGTGCTCGCCCATCACTAGTAACAATGTTTCTTTGGTTAATCTTGTTTATATTTTGTCTTTTAGGATGAGGTTGTCATGACCATAAAAGACACTAGGTGGTGATAGTCACGTATGTCTCTTTCTCGAAAAGTGTGTTCCTATTTCGACTTTATAGATGGGAAAATAATTACATGCAGCAAATTGTGTGATTGTTAGGCTAAAGAAAAAAAGTGCAGGGCTACACACACAAGGCTGAATTGACAATTTGAACGCAGTGTTTTTTTTTCATCTTGTTTGTTTTTCTTTTTCAACGTTTGTGCATAGAGGGGCCCAAAAGGTGCCTTTGCCCCATATGAAAAGACTGTTACTATTAAAGACCTGTGATAATTGGGGACCCTGTCAGAGACTGTGCATTGGAGCCCATAAATAATAATAATAAATTTTATTTTTATAGCGCCGACATATTCCGCAGCACTTTACATTTCAGAGGGGATTTGTACAGACAATAGACATTACAGCATAGCAATAATCACATACAGTAGATTATAACAAATACCAAGAGGAAAGAGGGACCTGCTCGCAAGCTTACAGTCTATGAGGAAAGAGGTAGACACGAAAGGTGGGTGGTAACAGTTGCCCTGATTGTATGGACCAGCCATAATGTTAAGTGTGTAACAGTACAAACACAGAGGGCTAATGGATGCATAAAGCATGTGGGAACATGATGCGGGGAATCTGGTTATGGTAAAACTTTTGGCTGTGCCACACAGGGATAGATTAGGTTAATGTGTTGAGGCGATAGGCCAGTCTGAATAAATGCGTTTTCAGGGCACGCTTAAAATTGTGGGGATTGGGGACTAACCGTATTGACCTGGGAAGTGCATTCCAAAGAATTGGCGCAGCACGTGTAAAGTCTTGGAGACGGGAGTGGGAGGTTCTGACTATTGAGGATGCTAACCTCAGGTCATCAGCAGAACGGAGGGCGTGGGTAGGGTGGTATACTGAAACAAGGGAGGAGATGTAAGGTGGTGCTGAGCTATGGAGGGCTTTGTGGGTGAGGGTAATAAGTTTATACTGAATTCTGGAGTGGATGGGTACCCAGTGTAATGACTGGCACAAGGTAGAGGCATCGGTGTAACGATTGGTGATGAATATGATCCTGGCTGCAGCATTCAAGACAGATTGTAGAGGGGAGAGTTTGGTAAGAGGGAGACCGATTAGAAGAGAGTTACAATAGTCGAGACGAGAATGAATAAGAGAAACAGTAAGAGTTTTTGCAGAGTCAAAAGTAAGAAAAGGTCGAATTCTAGAAAAGTTTTTGAGGTGCAGATGACAAGAGCGAGCCAGTGATTGAATGTGGGGGGCAAAGGAAAGCTCGGAATCAAGTATGACCCCAAGACAGCGGGCCTGTTGCTGGGGAGTAATAGTGGAACCACACACAGAAATGGCAATGTCGGGTATAGGTACATTAGTAGAGGGAGGAAACACAAGGAGTTCAGTCTTTGACAGGTTCAATTTCAGATATAGTGAGGACATGATATTAGACACAGCGTTTAGACAATCGCCGGTGTTTTCTAGAAAGGCTGGTGTGATGTCAGAAGAAGAAGCGTATAATTGGGTGTCATCAGCATAGAGATGGTACTGGAAACCAAATCTACTGATTTTTTGACCAATAGGGGCAGAGTACAAGGAGAAGAGGAGGGGTCCTAGAACCGATCCTTAAGGGACCCCAAGAGTAAGGGAAAGGTGAGAGGAGGAGGAACCGTCAAAAGATACAGTAAAGGAGCGGTCGGAGAGATAGGAGGAGAACCAGGAGAGAACGGTGTCCTTGAGGCCAATGGAACGGAGCATAGTGAGGAGGAGCTGATGATCCACAGTGTCGAATGCTGCAGAGAGATCCAAAAGAATTAGCATGGAGTAATGACCATTTGATTTAGCTGTTAGCAGATCATTAGAGACTTTAGTGAGGGCAGTTTCAGTGGAGTGTAAAGAGCGGAAACTGGATTGGAGAGGGTCGAGAAGAGAGTTTTCTGAGAGATAGCGGATAAGACGGGAGTGGACCAGGCGTTCCAGGAGTTTAGAGATGAAGGGAAGATTAGAGACAGGTCTATAGTTAGCGGCACAGTTTTGGTCGAGGGATGGTTTTTTAAGTAGTGGATGTATGATGGCATGCTTAAATGAGGAGGGAAAAATACCAGAAGAGAGAGAGAGGTTAAATATTTTAGTTAGGTGAGGGGTGACAGCAGGGGAAAGGGACTGGAGGAGATGTGACAGAAATGGGTCACTGGTGCAGGTGGTTGGGTGAGAAGATGCAAGGAGCCTGCTTACTTCTTCTGTGACTAGTTCAAAATCAGAGAGTGAGCTAGATGCAGTGGGGGAGGGAGGACAGTGCATGGTATGAGGTGATTGGGAGATAATTTCCTGTCGAATCTGGTCAATTTTTTCTTTGAAGTAATTGGCCAGATCGTCAGCTCGGAGCTCCGTGGTTGGGGCCTGTACTCTTGGGTTGAGTAGAAAATGAAAAGTGTCAAAGAGACGTTTTGGGTTATTGGACAGTGAGGTGATGAGGGTGTTGAAATAGGCTTGTTTGGCGAGGTGAAGGGCAGTGTTGTATGTTCTAAGCATAAACTTAAAATGAATAAAATCTTCGTGTAGATTGGATTTTCTCCACAGACGTTCGGCGCACCTGGAGCACCGCTGCAGGAAACGTGTTTGCACCGTGTGCCAGGGTTGTCGCCGTCTGCATTGTGGTGTTCTATTTATAGGGGGTGCAAATTCATCCAGTGCACTTTGAAGTGTTTCATTGTAATGCTTCAATGCAGAATCAGGACATGAGGGAGGAGATAGGGGCCAATGAAGACTGCAAGTTCTTCATAAGTTTCTGGGTGTTAATGGCCTGTATGTTTCTATAAGTCTGGACAGTGGGGGTGACCTGAGCAGCCTGGCAGTTCTTGATAGAGAATGAAAGAAGATTGTGATCATAGAGTGGGAGAGGGGAGTTTGCAAAATCATCCACTGCACAAAGCCGAGAGAACACCAAGTCGAGGGAGTTTCCGTCTTCATGCGTTGGAGAATTAGTAAGTTGCGAAAGGCCAAATGAGGACGTTAGAGATTAAAGGTGAGTAGCAGATGGTGAGAGGGGAAGAGCAATGGGGATGTTGAAATCTCCCATGATGAGGGTAGGGATGTCACAGGAGAGAAAATGTGGAAGCCAAGTGGCAAAATGATCCAGGAACTGATGGGAGGGGCCGGGAGGACGATATACCACCGCCACTCGCATGGAGAAGGGGGTGTAGAGTCTGACGGAATGGACCTCAAAAGAAGGGAAGTCTAGTGAGGGTAGTTGAGGGATAACCTGAAATGTACATTTTGGTGATAGGAGCAGACCAGCGCCTCCACCTGCTCTATTGTCTGATCTTGGGGTATGAGAGAAGTGTAGCCCCCCGTATGAAAGAGCAGCAACAGCAGCGGTAGTGTCTGACTGCTGGATCCAGGTTTCAGTAAGAGCCAGGAGGTTAAGAGAATTAGAAAGGAAGTAGTCATGGATGAAAGATAGTTTGTTACACACTGAGCGAGAATTCCAAAGTGCACAATTAAGAGAGACAGATGGCATGCAGGGAATATTAATAAGATTAGAGGGGTTTCTGAGTGTAGCAGTCGGGGGGTTTGACTTTCTATAACATGGGGGACCAGGGTTGGGAGCAATGTCTCCTGCGACAAGGAGGAGGATAGAAAGAGTGAGCAGATGGTTAAGTGATTTGTGAGAGCGTCTCTTATTTTGAATGGTGGGACTGACTGGATCTGTGCAATTTAACAATGTGAAAAGAGCGTGAGTGCTATACATAGGAGAGGAAAGGAGCGAGGGGCCGATATGGATGGAGTGTAGAGAGTTAATGCCAGGGCGGTGTATGTGTGTGAATGCAGTGGCCTGGATATAAATTACACAAATGCATATGGTATATATTTGATGTACTCCAAATGTACAGGGAGTAGATGTATATAAATGTCTTACCTGTCTCCTGCCCTGTCTAACTGCCATGTTATAACTGCCAGTAGTACTTTTATACATGTACTTCGATTACATGTGCATAAATGCCCCCTGCATAAATGCTCCCCCTAGCTATGTCTGAATATATAGGAGGTTAAGGCTAAGGTTTTTTTTTTTGTTTTTTTGTTTTTTTATAAACTTGGCTTCTTTTAGGCTGAGATTTTTATCCTTTGTTTGCAACTGCATAGAAAAGCAAAGCAGACAGCACTTTTCTATATAGATGGACACACTTTGTGATACACACGTGATCAAAATAGTTGGTACCCCTCGTTTAATGACAGAACAACCCACAATGGTGACAGAAATAACTTAAATCTGACAAATGTAATAATAAATCAAAAATCTATGAAAATGAACAAATGAAAGTCAGACATTGCTTTTCAACCATGCTTCCACGGAATTTAAAAGAAAAATAAAACTCATGAAATTGGCCTGGACAGAAATGATGGTAGCCTTAACGTAATATTTTGTTGCACAACCTTTTGAGGCAATCATTGCAATCAAACGATTCCTGTAACAGTCAATGAGACTTCTGCACCTCTCGACAGGTATTTTGGCCCACTCTTCAAGAGCAAACTGCTCCAGTTGTCTCGTGTTAGAAGGTTGCCTTTTCCAGACGGCATGTTTCAGCTCTTACCAAAGATTCTCAGTAGGATTTAGGTCAGGGCTCATAGAAGGTCACTTCAGAATAGTCCAATGTTTTCCTCTAAGCCATTCTTGGGTGTTTTTAGCTGTGCGTTTTAAGTCATCCTGTTGCAAGACCCATGACCTACGACTGAGACCAAGCTTTCTGACACTGGGCTGCAAATTTCTCTCTTGAATCCCTTGATAATAGTCTTGAGATTTCATTGTACCCTGTACAGATTCTAGATACCCTGTGCCAGATGCAGGAAAGCAGCCCCAGAACATAACAGAGCCTCCTCCATGTTTCGCAGTAGGAACAGTGTTCCTTTCTTGATATGCTTCATTTTTCTGTCTGTGAACATAGAGCTGATATGCCTTGTAAAAAAGTTCAATTTCTGTTTCATCTGTCCATAGGACATTCTCCCAGAAGCTTTGTGGCTTTGTCAACATGTACAGTGGGGCAAAAAAGTATTTAGTCAGTCAGCAATAGTGCAAGTTCCACCACTTAAAAAGATGAGAGGCGTCTGTAATTTACATCATAGGTAGACCTTAACTATGGGAGACAAACTGAGAAAAAAAATCCAGAAAATCACATTGTCTGTTTTTTTTTCCTTTTATTTGCATATTATGGTGGAAAATAAGTATTTGGTCAGAAACAAAATTTCATCTCAATACTTTGTGATATATCCTTTGTTGGCAATGACAGAGGTCAAACGTTTTCTGTAAGTCTTCACAAGGTTGCCACACACTGTTGTTGGTATGTTGGCCCATTCCTCCATGCAGATCTCCTCTAGAGCAGTGATGTTTTTGGCTTTTCGCTTAGCAACACGGACTTTCAACTCCCTCCAAAGGTTTTCTATAGGGTTGAGATCTGGAGACTGGCTAGGCCACTCCAGGACCTTGAAATGCTTCTTACGAAGCCACTCCTTCGTTGCCCTGGCGGTGTGCTTTGGATCATTGTCATGTTGAAAGACCCAGCCACGTTTCATCATCAATGCCCTTGCTGATGGAAGGAGGTTTGCACTCAAAATCTCACGATACATGGCCCCATTCATTCTTTTATGTACCCGGATCAGTCGTCCTGGCCCCTTTGCAGAGAAACAGCCCCAAAGCATGATGTTTCCACCACCATGCTTTACAGTAGGTATGGTGTTTGATGGATGCAACTCAGTATTCTTTTTCCTCCAAACACGACAAGTTGTGTTTCTACCAAACAGTTCCAGTTTGGTTTCATCAGACCATAGGACATTCTCCCAAAACTCCTCTGGATCATCCAAATGCTCTCTAGCAAACTTCAGACGGGCCCGGACATGTACAGGCTTAAGCAGTGGGACACGTCTGGCACTGCAGGATCTGAGTCCATGGTGGCGTAGTGTGTTACTTATGGTAGGCCTTGTTACATTGGTCCCAGCTCTCTGCAGTTCATTCACTAGGTCCCCCCGCGTGGTTCTGGGATTTTTGCTCACCGTTCTTGTGATCATTCTGACCCCACGGGGTGGGATTTTGCGTGGAGCACCAGATCGAGGGAGATTATCAGTGGTCTTGTATGTCTTCCATTTTCTAATTATTGCTCCCACAGTTGATTTCTTCACTCCAAGCTGGTTGGCTATTGCAGATTCAGTCTTCCCAGCCTGGTGCAGGGCTACAATTTTGTTTCTGGTGTCCTTTGACAGCTCTTTGGTCTTCACCATAGTGGAGTTTGGAGTCAGACTGTTTGAGGGTGTGCACAGGTGTCTTTTTATACTGATAACAAGTTTAAACAGGTGCCATTACTACAGGTAATGAGTGAAGGAAAGAGGAGACTCTTAAAGAAGTTGTTACAGGTCTGTGAGAGCCAGAAATCTTGATTGCTTGTTTCTGACCAAATACTTATTTTCCACCATAATATGCAAATAAAAGGAAAAAAAAACAGACAATGTGATTTTCTGGATTTTTTTTTCTCAGTTTGTCTCCCATAGTTGAGGTCTACCTATGATGTAAATTACAGACGCCTCTCATCTTTTTAAGTGGTGGAACTTGCACTATTGCTGACTGACTAAATACTTTTTTGCCCCACTGTAGTTTGGCAAATTCCAGTCTGCCTTTTTTATGATTTTTTCAACAATGGTGTACTACTTGGTCGTCTCCCACGAAGTCCACTTTGGCTCATGCAACAACAGATGGTGCAATCTGACAATGATGTTTCTTGAGTTTGAAGTTCACCTTTAATCTGTTTAGAAGTTTTTCTGGACTCTCTTGTTACCATTCGTATTATCCGTCTCTTTGATTTGTCATCAATTTCCCTCATGCGGCCACGTCCAGGGAGGTTGGCTACAGTCCCTTGGAGCTTAAATTTCTGAATAATATGTGCAACTGTAGTCACAGGAACATAAAGCTGCTTGGAGATGGTCTTATAGCTTTTACTTTTAACATATTTGTGTATAATTTTCTTGCTAATCTCCTGAGACAGCTCTTTCCTTTGCTTCCTCTGGTCCATGTTGAGTGTGATACACACCATGTCATCAAACAGCACAGTGGTAACTGTGGCCCTCTATATTGGCCCACTCACTGATTCCAAGATTGTAGACACCTGTGATGCTAATTAGTGGACACACCATGATTTAATATGTCCCTTTTGTCACATTATTTTCAGAGGTACCATCATTTCTGTCCAGGCCTATTTCATGAGTTTTATTTTTTTTTAAAATTCTGTGAAAACATGGTTGAAAAACAATGTCTCACTTTCATTTGTTCATTTTCATAGATTTTTTTTATTTATTATTACTTTTGTCAGATTCAAGAGGTTTCTGTCACCATTTAAAGATTTTTTTTTTGGAAAGTGCATTGAGCAGCAGGGTGGTTTGCTGTTAAAAGGGAACAAAAATCTCTTTACATCTTCTGCCTGAGCGAGTGTGAACGAGCTGAGTGTAACCTGAGCGTAAGTGCGAACTGTGGTAAGAGTGTGACTTGTGAATCAGTGACTTTGGAATCAGGGAGTTTCCAAGGGAGGTATTACTGAATTACTGTTATATTTTATTAATACTTTTTATTTATTTTTACTTATCTTTTCTGTCTGGTGCAATCCCCATTAGGATGTGCTCCACTATTGCCAATGCCATCCAGTGTACGTCTTGCCGCATGTATGAAATACTTGAACAGCCGGTCGAGGGTGCATACTGCTGAGCGAGATGTGAGCACATTGTGCATTTGGAAGCCCAGATACTGGATCTAAATGTGCACCTGGCAACACTGAGATGCATAGACAATATGGAAAGGAGTCTTCTGCTCACTGAGCAGACGCTCAATGGGATAGATGGGATGCTAGCTTGGAGCTGCAGGACAGTGAAGAAGCTAGCTGGGTGACAGTTAGAAGGCGGGGTAGAGGGAAGAGCACCAGGGAGGCTAGTCCTGATCTGGCACACCCCAATAAGTTTGCTAAGTTGGCAGATGAGGGGAGTGTCAGTGCAAGAGTAGCTCTGCTGCAGCAAGACATGTCCTTTGAAAGCCGGAGGAGTGTGTGCTCCAGTGAGGGGGAAATAGGAGAGCAGGGCAGGCCAGACAGGTGCTGGTAGTGGGGGACTCAATTATTAGGGGAAAAGATAGGGCAATCTATTACAAAGACAGGGATCGTCGAACGGTGTGCTGCCTACCTGGTGCTCGAGTCCAACACATCGCTGATCGAGTTGACATATTACTGGGCATTGATCTGGTATACAGAGGGGTTTTGGTGGTTGAACAATGAAGACTTGCCTTGTTTGGTCAATCTTCTTTTTGAAGTGTGTGGCAAATTCCTCAGCAGAAATGAGGGAGTTTGGAGGGGGAAGTGGTGGGCGGAGGAGGGAGTTGAAAGTTTTGAATAACTGTTTGGGATTGTAGGATAGGGAAAATACGAGGGTTGTGAAGTAGGCCTGTTTAGCAGAGGTGAGGGCAGATTTGAAAGCGAGTGTTGTCTGTTTGAATGCAGTGAAGTCATCTTGCGAATTTGTTTTCGTCCAACGCCGCTCTGCAGCCCTGGACACTTGCCGGAGCTTTTTAGTGGTGTTATTGTGCCAGGGTTGTCTGTTGGTATGTCGCATTCTGCCATGAACGAGAGGGGCGACCTTGTTAATAGCTGATGCGAGAGTGCATTGTAGAAGCAGTGGCACTATCTGTGTCTTGGAGTGAGGATATGGATGTCAGTGGTAAAATAGAGTCAGAGAGCACGTGGATGTCTAGGTGTGCAAGGTTTCTGTGGGGGTGCACATGTTGCTGGACATGGGTGCCAGGAGAGGAGGACAGGGATGAGAAATTGAGTAGATAATGGTCAGATAGAGGGAGAGGGAGAGGGGAGGTGGTGAAGTTAGAAAGAAGGCAGAGGTGGGTGAAAACCAGGTCTAATGTATGTCCATCTGTGTGGGTGGCTGAGGAGGACCACTGAATAAGTCCAAAGGATGAAGTAAAGGACAGGAGTTTGGAGGCTGCTGACTGAAGGGTATGAGTGGGGATGTTGAAGTCATCCATGATAATAGTGGGGATGTCCGTTGAAAGAAAGTGAAGAAGCCAGGTAGAGAATTGGTCAATGAAGGCAGTGGTCGGGCCTGGAGGGCGGTATATGACGGCCACTTGGAGGTTTGAGATTAAGTTGATGCGGACAGAGTGGCCTACAAAAGAGGGGAGGATTAGGGAGGGAAGAGGTGGGATTGGGTTAAAGGTGCAGTTGGAAGAAAAGAGAAGACCCACTCCTCCACTATGTCTGTTGCCGGGGCGAGGAGTGTGGGTGAAGTGGAGGCCGCTGTAACACAGCGCAGCAGGGGAGGCGGTGTCAGAGGGTGTCAGCCAGGTTTCTTTGAGGCCGAGAAAGGCAAGATTGCGAGAGAGAAAGGGGTCATGAATCACATGAAGCCTATTGCAGATGGAGCGGGCATTCTAAAGTGCTCCAGAGAGAGTGAGCAGGGGGTTGGTTGTCAATGGCACGGGTTTTAAGTTGGAAAGATTGCGGTAGTTTTTATTAGATAGGGAGCGGTAGGAAGGGGTAGTAATGGGGGTTATGAGCTGTGGGGGTCCAGGATTGGGAGATATGTCGCCAGCAGTGAGGAGAAGCAGAGAAAGGGAGAGCAGATGGGAGAAGGAGAGTGGGCAGCTTGTCTTAAGTTTCACTAGGATAGATTTGAGGTTGAGGAGCAGTTCAGCAGAGGAGATCAGGTGGGGAGGAAAGAGGGAAGGGGAGATGATTATTTGGTTAGAAGGTGCTGGGGTTTGAGGATAGCAAATGAGAGTGAGTATTAATGGAGCAAACACTGTGAGGGCATATGTAAGCATGGTGAAGGAGTAGGAGGGTTAATAGAAAAGCTAAATACCAGTAATAAGAAGTGCTTACTCAGCAGACATACCTAAAAGAGACAGATATATAGTGTGTGGTTCCTGACTCCTGCCGTGACTAACTGCCAGTGTAATAACTGCATCTTCACGATACTTTTGCTGCAGGGAGACACGTGCCTGACCCAGCACACGTGCCCCCCTTAGGAGGCATCTAAATATATATGACTGAGTAGAGGCTCAGGTGAGAGGGATTGTGGGAACTGATTTGGGATAAATTACCAATTGCCTAGCACACCAGGGGAGGTTAGACAATCAAAGGCACAGGGCCTGGCTACATCCATTATGATAGTAACACCTTGCACCTGATAACATCTCTACTGGCCCCATCATGGATATACAGCAGTAAGTATTGAGTTCAATGCAACAAATGATTTTAGCAAACAATCAGTAGGCACTGTTATATACCATTAAAGGAAATGTTGCACTAGATGACAGCAAGCAGGGATTGTAGCAGTAGCAGAGATTGTACATGTATATCAAAGTGATAAATATGCATCATATATTAATTGCAAGAGCACAAAATGTTGTAAAGCCACCAAAAAATAATATATAAACTACTCAGAATAAAAAACTTTCATAGATGCAGACCTCACATTTAATGAAAGGACTATAAAGAGCCCATAATCAGAGAGAATACATTACCAACCAGAAATGGCAACAAGCTGCCCCCGCACACACCACTCCAACGCACGTTTCGCTTTACCCGCTTCGGCAGAGAGTGGTGTGGGCAGGATGCAGTGGTATTCTATAGCCGAGGTACAGCTGAATGTACTTACAATCAAGGGTGCCATAGTTACATGGCGCCACAACAGCGCACACCGCCGCCATCATCCCGGAAGCTGCATACCAGAAGTGCATCATCGAGGGCGGTCCATAGGACGCAGTCAGCAACACATCATGCCGATAAACAACCCCAGGACGCAGTTTATTGGGAGTCTCCGCCCATTATTTCTTTGTTTTCTGCAATGGGCGTGTTTTCATTTTCTTTGGGTTTTTAATTTAACCTGCATACTGAGGTTTTAGTTTAGAAAAAAGAAACAGAGAGAAGAGAGTAGACAGGGGCAGCACAACAGGCAGGAGTAACAAGGTGCAGCCACAGACTGGATCAGGGATGCCAAACTGCAGATATAAAAGAATATGCTCCCCCATCTTATATGCTCCCATATCCTGGTATTTTCTCTACCATCCTGGTATATGTCTCTCCTTTATGGTATATGTCCTTCCATCTTGGTATATGCTCCCCTATCCTTGTATTTGTCTCCCATCCTAGTACATGCTCCACCATCCTAGTACATGCTCCACCATCTGAATACATGCCCTCTCATCCTGGTATATGACCTCCCATCCTAGTATATGCTTCCCCATCCTAGTATATGCGCCCTATCCTGGTATATGCTCCCTATCTTGGTATATGTGTAGGAAGATGGACCAGGCCAGTGCTACCTCTCTTGCGTCGGTTCCGGAACTATTGGGGATATGACCATTGTTGCCGTGGGGGACAGACCTTTGCACCCAACTGTAGGGGGTGTGACAGAGATAAAAGAGTCGGTCGCGGTAAAACAGGACACTTGGTGTGAAGACAGAGCAAGCAGCAGGAGAAGGTTGATTTCCTCTCCATGGAGCCATGCAATAATTCAGGCCCGCGCTGCAGCTCCCCAGCCCATACACACACTGACTGTGAGCAACTTATTTGTGTGTGTCTGTTGACTCCAGTGACTGAAAATCCATCCCGCACCTCTCCGCTGACTGCCACGGGCGCGTGGCTTAATTCTGACTAAGTAAATCATACAGAGCCGGGTTACTTCACCCCAGCCTCCGTCACTGAACTGAGTGACACTCCAGCGGCGCCACATACTTCACACCACGTTCGTCGCTCTGGGAACGCAAAACCTCGCCTAGGAGAGCCAGGATTTGCCACTTCGGTCAGGAGATGATGAAGATGCACCCCATGACCCCTGCATTAGAAGCCGAGGTGGCCATGATGGATCTAGATGGAGAAGCCAGAGATTCAGTTATGTTACGACCCCCCCAGAGAGCGAGTGCTACAAATTTTGGAGGAGACCCATGGGGACCCCACTGATGTAGGGGAGTTAAGGATGCGTCTATTTAGCCATATGCATAGGGAGGGGGAAACGGTGACTCAGTGCATGAACGCTCTTCATGAGATCCATACTGCTATCATTAGAAAGGACGGCATAGGCGTAGGGCCTACTGACGTATTGCTGTGAGATCAATTGGTGACAGGCTTGCGGGACGTGCTGACGAAACAGACTTTGCAGGAGCGCTTGCGGGTGAATCCTCACATGACCTTTTCTGAGATAGGAAGCGAAGACACGCACACGCGAACAGGAGCAGGGGGTGACAGTCCTGGTAGGGAAGGTCCAAAGCGGAGAGGTATCTGTAAACATGATCACTGAACCACAATGGGTGGATGAATTGCAGAAAGAAATCCAGGATATTGGAGGAGAGTTGGCTGATGTAAAGAAGTCAGGAGGTACCTTGAATCCGCCAGGTGGCAGAGATGACCCCGAACCCTGGTTTGAAACAAGGATGTTCCATCGAGAGAGACCCCTCACCTGTTATAATTGTGTAGAAATTGGACATATGGCTCGGGAGTGCCCACGATGGGGTAGGCCCCTTCAACGTCACCCGTTAAACTAGAGGGCTCCGAGCCCGGGAGACACCGCCCAGTTGCCTTAACAGTCATGAAGGAGTAACAGAAGTCCCACACATCTAGTCTCTACATGCGTTCTCGTTTGGGCTGAATTGGACAATCGAGCAGTATGTTGTCTGGTAGATACTGGCTCGCTGGTTACTACGATGCCTGAAACTTACTTTCGACGACACTTTCCTGAAGCAATGCGGCCTGAGTGGGGCCCAGTGATACAGTTGACAGCTGCCAATCACTTACCCTTTCCGGTCGCAGGAGTGGTCTGGGTGCAAATAACCATCTATGACAAAAATCTGGGTCGGAAGGGAGTGGCGTTGACCATTGGAGAAACAGGTAACGTCACCCTGGGGATGAACGTGCTGAAGGAGTTCAGCAGTCTTCTCATCATTGAGCCCTCAAACGTCACCCTGAAGCAGTGGAGCCCGCAGACTCTCCAAAGGAGAGAGTTCCAACAGTTAATCCGCATGGCTCAAGCTCAGGGGACCTCCAGTGATGGAGGAATGTTGGGAAAAGTGATTGTCCCCGCCTCTGCTAAACTCGTTTTGCCACCATGACAGACCATGCTTACCCTGCCTGTACGGGCTTGTACCCCTCTAGAAGGAGTTGAGATCCAGATCGAACCAGCTACTATGGAACATCTACCCCCAGGGCTCCTTGTGGCGTGAACGTTAGCCATTGTACGTGACGAGATGGTCCCAGTACACTGTGTCAATTTAGGAGAAGATAACATCACGCTATCTCCCAGATGTGAAGTGGCTCTAACTATGGGCGTGCTAGAAGAAGTGACACCACCTCAGGCCGTGCAGTTGACGGTGAAGAAGGGAGACCATTGGACCGTGGCTGTGGATACGTCTCTGACACCGGAACCACAGCATATCTGGGAAGGGTGATGAAAAACCGGAGGAATAAAGTCTATGCTAGTTTACAAAAGTACCAAATTTTATTAATCATAAAAAGTGACATAAAATGTCAATATGTGGAAAAAGACACCATACACAATACATATGTGAGCAGACAATTTGAAAAGAGGGTGCATATATAATTTAAAGTGACCTCAATACCCTAGAACGTAGCATAAGTAACCTACCGTAACAGTTAGTACATGTGGGACAAAGAATGTGTGTATGTACTGCCACTAATCATAAGAATCTCATATGAACAAAATAGTCCCAGATGTAACAAGCATGATGCTAGACCTCAGTGTCCAGGTCTCCCCCAGGTATAATCAATATTGTAGATATGTGAACCTAGTAACATCAAACTAAATGGAGGAGCACCAGACACTGCAGCATATTATAAGACTAAAGTTCAGTAATTACATGTAAAAAATACATGGCAGAACAGTTGGAATAATTAAATCAGCAGAAATATATCGCTAATGTGTAATTACCCGTCATGCTTCGAATCGTGAGGGCAGGAGAAACGGACCCCGACGTACGTTTCGATGTATTAACCTTCTTCACGATTGGAAGCATGACGGCAATTACACATTAGCGATGTATTTCTGCTGATTTAATGGGTTGTCCCTCTGGTCCGGGTATCGCGGCATTAAAGTCACCTGGTGTTGCGACGGAGGAGCCCCTGTATAGGGGTACACCTTGTCCGTTGCTCCACTACGTGGTTCTGTGTCGTGGTCATAGAATCATAGAATCGTAGAGTTGGAAGGGACCTCCTGGGCCATCTGGTCCAACCCCCTGCTCAAAGCAGGATTCGCTAAATCATCCCAGTTAGATGTCTGTCCAGCCTCTGTTTGAAGACTTCCATGGAAGGAGAACTCACCACTTCTCGTGGCAGCCTGTTCCACTCATTGATCACTCTAACTGTCAAAAAGTTTTTTCTAATATCTAATCTGTGTCTCCTCCCATTCAGCTTCATCCCATTGCTTCTAGTCTTTCCTTGTGCAAATGAGAATAAAGTTGATCCTTCTACAATGTGACAGCCCTTTAGATATTTGTAGACAGCTATTAAGTCTCCTCTCAGTCTTCTCTTTTGCAAACTAAACATTCCCAAATCCTGCAACCTTTCCTCATAAGACAGGGTTTGCAGACCGGTCACCATTCTGGTCGCTCTTTTCTGAACTTGCTCCAGTTTGTTGATGTCTTTTTTAAAATGTGGTGCCCAAAATTGGACACAATATTCCAGATGAGGTCTGACCAAAGAGGAGTAGGGTTCTTTCCTCAGGCACCTTTTCCGTTTGTTTGTTTCCTTTAATAAACATCCTTGGTTTGGAAGCTCATTCTCCTGTCTCTTGTGTATCGGGTATACAGCTACCACTGCACCATCAGTGGTCCAGTGAGTCCACTATACACCTTCACACCCTGTGGGCGTAACAGTTTGTTCAGGCCATGGTCTCCGCTGATACCTGATGCACAGCCCAGATAGAGCTGGCTGCGCTTCGACAGAGTCAGGATCAGCTAGTGGCCTTTATGCAAACCTTGGATACCCACCTGACTACTCTACAGGCTGCCGAGCCCACCAACGTGACCCAGCTAGCAGAGCTCCATCTGGAATTCACTCACCAACTGGAGATGCAGACTCGCTTGTTGGACTATATGACCTTTGTGGAGGACCAGTTAACTAAGGTACCGCATCCTATTGTTGTGCCCACTTCAGGACCCAGTCCTCATCTCTGCAAGCCTCCTCGTTACAATGGTGACCCCAAGTTGTGCAGAGGAATTCTCAACCAATACATTATCCGACTGACATGGCCAAGGTGGCTTTCCTTGCCTCTCACCTGGAGAGAGAGGTTTAGCCTGGTTCAACCCCCTAATGGAGCGGAATCATCCCATCGAGTCAGATCTGCTACATCTGCCATGGAGTCTCTCTTCAATTTGCAACAGGGCTGTCTTTCTGTCGGTCAGTATGCCATCCGTTTCCGTACCCTGGATTCGGAGCTCCAGTGGACCAATGAGCCTCTAGTCGGAGCCTTCCGGCGAGGATTATCTGGAAGACTCAAAGATGAATTGGCAGTCAGGGACTTACCTGAGACCATGGAGGATCTCATATCCCTCGCCATTCGAATTGACCTGCGTCTCCAGGAACGCTCCAGAGAGAGGATTCTTGAGAAGCGATTTCCTCGTCCTGCATCTTCTTCACCGGAACCTCGGTTTCCGCCTTGTCCCGCTTCAGTCTCTAAGAAAGAACTCATGGGTCTTGATCACGTTAAGGTGGAGAGGAATAGGCAGGAGAAAAGGTCCGCTAGGAATCCGCATCATTATGGTGGACGCCCTGCTCCCAGTCTATGCAGTGGCACGGAGAGGCCGGAGAGACTCTTCCGCCTGGGACAGGTAAGAGAGGCCTCCCTAGGTGAGAATGATTCCTCCCCTCCACTAACTGTATCCATACAGGTGATCTTCGGAAAGGTGCGGTTCTCGGAGACGGCCTATCTGGACTCCGGGTCTGGTGGAAACTTCATCCAGCAAGCAGCGGCCAGCCGGTTCAGGATTCCTATCACTCCCCTGCAGCAGTCCCGGCAGATCATCTCCGTAGACGGAAGACCCCTGAAAGATCCCATTCTTGGTATCACCGAAGAGGTGGAGCTTCAAATCGGAGCACTCCACAAGGAGAGAATTGCCTTCTTTGTGTTACCGAATCTTTTCCGTTTCTACTAGGTCTTCCGTGGCTGCGCCATCATGAACCTGTCCTGTATTGGCAGTCAGGAGATGTCCTTCGATGGGGTCAGTCCTGTCATGATCACTGCCTCATACCCGTATGGCCTGGTTCAACGCCGCATCCTCCTGCAGCCTTACCCGGATTACCCGCTGCCTACTGGTCCTTCGCAGACGTATTTGACAAAGGAGGAGGCCGAAACTCTTCCCCCTCACAGGCCTTATGATTGTCCCATCGACCTAATCCCCAGATCCACTCCACCTTGAGGTAGGATCTACCCTCTTTCTCCCACTGAAACTCAAGCCATGTCTGATTACATCAAGGAGAATTTGGCTCGAGGGTTTATCCAGAAGTCCTCCTCTCCGGCTGGAGCTGGATTCGTCTTCGTCAAGAAGAAAGATGGATCTCTTCGTCCGTGTATAGACTACCGTGGTCTCAATCTAATAACTGTAAAGAACAGATACCCTCTTCACTTAATTCCAGAGCTTTTTGATCGTCATCGAGGTTCCAGAATTTTTACCAAGTTGGATCTCCGTGGGGCTTATAACCTCATCAGGATACGATCTGGGGACGAGTGGAAAACCGCCTTCAATACGCGAAATAGTCACTATGAATACCTGGTGATGCCGTTCGGATTAAGCAACGCGCCTGCTGTCTTCCAGGAGTTTGTCAATGACATATTCCGTGACCTGCTCTGTATATTTGTGTGGTAGTGTATCTGGACGACATCCTGGTATTTTCTCCCGACTTACCATCGCACAGGAGGAATGTTCGTCTCGCTCTCCAACGATTGAGAGAGAATCGCCTCTACGCGAAGTTTGAGAAATGTCTGTTTGAACAGAGATCTTTACCCTTTCTTGGCTTTATCATTTCTGATACAGGTCTCGAGATGGATCCAGAGAAGGTCTCCGCCGTGCTTAAGTGGCCCTGACCTGAGGGAATCAAGGCCATACAGCGGTTCCTGGGATTCGCCAATTACTATCGGCAATTTATCCCTCACTTCTCCTCCCTGGTAAGACCACTCACCGCTTTGACTTGTAAAGGTGCCAAAGCAAGGGATTGGACTCCTGAGGCCGAGTCGGCTTTTACTGCCCTTAAACAAGCTTTCTGTACTGCCCCGGCTCTTCACAGACCAATGATCAACAAGCAGTTTTTCCTGGAAGTGGACGCTTCGTCATCTGGAGCCGGAGCGGTCCTCACACAGAAACTGTCTACCGGTAAGATGGTGACCTGTGGATTCTTTTCCAAGGCATTCTCGCCCTGCGAACGTTACTACTCAATTGGGGATAGGGAGTTACTGGCAATTAAGTTAGCCTTAGAAGAGTGGTGATATCTTCTTGAAGTCGCTGTTCATCCAGTCATCATTTACATAAATCATAAAAACCTGTCCTACCTCCAGTCAGCTCAAAGACTCAACCCTCGCCAGGCTCGTTGGTCTTTATTTTTTGCTCGTTTCAATTTCACTCTCCATTTCCGTCCTGCAGAGAAGAATATCAAAGCCGATGCGCTTTCCAGATCATTCCTGTCAGACAACCTCGAAGAGGAGCCTCAGCCTATCATTGAACCATCCTAGATGATCACGGTGGCTGTCGCAGATCCCACCTGGTAAGACTCTCATAACTGAAAGAGACAAGAGGATAGTTCTACGCTGGGGTCATTCTTCTAAGCTGCCCGGTCACGCCGGTCAAAAGAAGACGTTACAGCTAATATCTCAACACTACTGGTGGTCCACCTTGCGCCAAGATGTAATGGACTTCGTTGCAGGCTGTCCCGCCTGTGCTCGTAATAAAACCCCCAAGAAACTGGCAGCCGGTCGCCTCCTTCCGCTCCCGATTCCGTCTGCTTCCTGGCAACACATTGCCATGGACTTCATCACGGATCTGCCAGCATCATCCGGTTGTAGAGTAATCTGGGTTGTTGTTGACCGGTTCTCCAAGATGGGACACTTCACTCCACTCTCCGGTCTTCCTTCCGCTCCTAAACTCGCAGAGCTCTTCATTCAGCATGTCCTTCGGCTTCACGGACTTCCACTTCACATTGTCTCCGACAGGGGAGTTCGGTTCATTTCCCGCTTCTGGCGGTCCCTCTGTAAGTTGTTGGACGTCACCCTGGACTTCTCCTCGGCCTATCACCCACAATCTAACGGCCAAGTGGAGAGGGTGAATCAAGTCCTCACAAACTATCTGCGACTCTTTGTGAATGGTCACCACAGCGACTGGGCCAACCTGCTGCCGTGGGCGGAGTTTTCATACAACAATCATGTCATGCTCTGCTGCTCAGGGAGACTATCTCACAGCTCCACTGGTACTTCTCACCCTGTCCGTGGCTCCATGCAATCAGCGGCCCCTTTCTCTGCTAAGAACCTGCATGCTCTTGGCAGGTCTCCTGGTAATGCTCTTAGGAGACGCGCCCCGCTTCCTGCTCACCTTGGTACACCTTGCCCGGTGCTCCACTACGTGGTTCTGTGTCGTGGTCAAGAGGGTTCTTCCCTCAAGCACCTTTTCCGTTTGTTTGCTTCCTTTAATAAACATCCTTGGTTTGGAAGCTCATTCTCCTGTCTCTTGTGTATCGGGTATACAGCTACCACTGCACCATCAGTGGTCCAGTGAGTCCACTATACACCTTCACGCCCTGTGGGCGTAACACTCACCTAGAAGAGCCAGGCTATGCGCTTCTGTCAGGAGACAGTGCCACAACTTTCTTCAGGATCAGGCGAGAGACTTCACGCATTACTTGCGGCGCTACCGTGGGATTTTAAGCTTCCCCTGCCCGGAAACCATCAGACTGATAAGTTTACCCGTTTCATAAACATTAGTTCTTACCCTGATACATTACTCAGTTTACTCCTCCTCATAACTCTTTCTCACCGTGTGTGGAGTAACCCCTGTAATAAACCCTTTAACTCTTGCTCTGTCTCCTGCTCATCAGTGCATACCGCATACATGTGATTACTACATATGTTCCCTCACACTGCCTGCACTGCTGTTCGAAACATAGAAGAAAAAAAATAAACACTCCTACTCATTTTTCCCCTGCAAAGGGTTGTCTTCTGAAGCCAGTTCCTGGCTACAGCGTTGAAGTTACGGAGGCGCATGATATCGCTGCCATGTGCCCAGTCACGTGCACGCCGACATCAGCTGCTGACCTCTGATTGGCCGGCAACTTATATTGCGGAGCACGGACCGCCACGTTCCTGAGCTGCAATACACTTCAGCTGATTGTGTGTCCGATTACCCACATTCAGCTGAAGTATTGGCTGGCGTTGGCGGCGTCCACACTACGGCATCATTTAATCGAAGGCACTCTTCAATAAAATGGTGCTGCAGTGCAGTATGCGCATGCGCTGCTCCCGACTCCACATGCGCATACGTCAAGTCTTCAGTCAGAATGACACATCTCCATTTACATTATAAATATAATGCATGACACAATACATGCAATACAGTCCACACCCTTACAGCATGACATTTATTGAAACCAAACAGCCCCCATTATAGTTAAGCTATGATAGTTCCCATGACCATTATTGGGTTTGACATCTAAAATATGAGATGTCAGCGATGAATATTATTATTTGACCTTTGTATTGTGTAAATGATCTACAAACAATGATTGGTTCTACATAAAACTTTGAAAATTTGCTCCCTGTTAAGCCTCACCCCATTTTTTCACTTTTGCTGGTATTTTTCGTGAAAAAGGAAACAATTTTAGTGGAAGTGGTCATCAAAGCGTATTTCCTGACCGTTCGGAGGGTGGAGGTGCTGCATTAGGGGTACTGTTAGCATAGTTACTGACCCATTACTTTGCTTGGAAGGACGCCATTGGCTTCATCTGCCTAAGGCTTCAAAATACCTTGTCCTGACCCTGATCATATTACTAAAGATACCAAAAAGCAGGTCTGTATATGAGAAGAATCTAACCAAAATCAACATAGATGTTTCATATATATATATATATATATATATATATATGTATTTGTGCATAAAAGTTGTTATGCAAATATGAAAAAGAAAGTGTGTAAATACAGTGACTTTCCGTAGAAAGGAGCAGATGATGACGATTCCGCTTCTCGGGCCTTGGTTTGCACTTGTGCTGGTTTTGGATATCCAGGTCTGGATCACACATGACAGAGAGGAGAAGAGCAGGAATGTGTGACATGTGATCTGTGTAGTTGGAGTTTTCCTGGATTCCTACAGCGTCGCGATCAACCATATGGCGTTCTGTCTGACCATGGGCAGGAAGGTGAAGGAGCAGCCGCTTCCTTCCATCTGTCCATGGCCTTGTAGGTGAAGGAGCAGCCACTTCCTTCTGTATGTACATGGCCAAGTAGGTGAAGGAGCCTCCGCTTCCTTCTTTCTGTAATATCCGGTAGGTGAAGGAGCAGCCACTTCCTTCTGTATGTACATGGCCAAGTAGGAGAAGGAGCAGCCGCTTCCTTCTTTCTGTAATATCCGGTAGGTGAAGGAGCAGCCGCTGCCTTCTTTCTGTAAATATCCGGTAGGTGTAGGAGCAGCCGCTGCCTTCTGTCTGTCCATATTCGGTAGTGTTCTCCTTAGCACCACATTGTAGATGAGTCATCCAGATGGTGACATAGCAAGTATTGCTGAAAAAATTCCTTCAATTTCAGCCTTTAATTACTTGCTATGTTGCTCCAGAGGAAGGCGAAAAATAACCCTGAGGACTCGTTGATGGATTGTCCTCATATCAAGGGAAAAAAATTCCTTCCTGATCCCAAATATGGCGATCGGAATAAATCCCTGGATGTTTGGTGCTCAAATCCACATGGGTGTTATGTGGTGGAAGCTCGGTAGGTTTGTCACAGTCCGGTTAATGAGAGTGTCCAGTTTTGTCGTCTCATCCGATTAATGTAAATCTTCATTCCTGGATGTTACTGGAATGGGGCTGATTGTTATCAGCTTAATAGTCTTGCTGTAAGAAGAGAAATATACACGTCTGAGAATCAGCTCCTCACATTCAGTATATACAGTGGTGTACTGGGGGATATAACAATGAGAGGTATAGTGGGTAAGTGCGTTACTGGGTAACATTATGGATGTCCGTATGTGTTGTACTTACAAAGTAATATGGGAATGGTGGGTCGGATCTGCCGCACTCCACATCGCTCCAGTCTATAGAGTGGAAGAACGGGTGGGACCTGATGGATGTTGTTATGGCAAATCGGGCAGATGGAGTTTTGCAGAGAAGCTAGAAAATGAAAGAGACCATTAGTCATTAGATCATGTATTATTACTGATAAGTTATTACACAATGTCTATGGACTGTCCACATCTTATCTTCTATCTATTCTTGTAGTCCACCGTCATCTTTATACATCTGATACTACTCACCCCTTTTATGATGTCAGTGGTATTAGTGCATATCCCTGGTGGAAAATAAGGAGTGTGCTCGCGCAGAGACTGGTGGTATTCGTCCAGTGAGCCTTTGCTGTAAAATGGCCAGTCACCTACACTCATCATATATAGGATGACTCCGAAGGAAAAGGAGTCTGCCAGATGGTTGTATCCTTCCTCATTCATTATCTGTGGGAACATGAGATTGGAGAGAAGTTGAATATTACGGGAAGAATGACACACAGAGAATATGAGTACCGGTCTGTGATTAGATGTAAGCAGGATACATAGAGATCAGATTATCCCTCAATCCTGCTATCGGCACCAATCACACAGAGATGTTCCTTACCTCAGGTGCTACGTAACCCTTAGTGCCAGCAATGTTCCTCACTAGGTCACCCTCAGATACATTCACGACTGATAAGCCAAAGTCGGAGATTTTGATGTGTCCGTTGTCTTGGAGGAGGATGTTCTCTGGCTTCAGGTCACTGCAGGGAGAAGGAGCAGACACTGATTGTGAGGATTATTCATGAAAATAACTTTCTACAATAGATATGTAAGGAGACAACAGAGAGTCCCAGGTGACAGATTTATGGAGGTGAAATGATTACCTATGTATGACGCTGTGTTCATGCAAGAATTGGAGTCCGCACACCATCTCTGCCGCAAAGAGTCTGTGGAATAGAAAGTAAAAGATGGATCAGTGGTTACATACGCAATCATACGGAGAACATGAGGAGATCACACACGTGTCCTTTTCACCTCATTATTTGCTCTTGTTGTCATTCTCTATTGCTCCAGGGCTACAATGTGCAGGCAGCGGATTATTAAGATTCAGTATAAGACATTTACCTTGTTGTCTTTGTGTTAAACATCATTGAATCTTTCATGTGGTGAAACAGGTCTCCTCCGGCCATATAGTCCATGGCTATTGCATATTCCATAGGTGTCTCCATAAACGCCCTCATAGACATTAGGTAGGGGCACCCGGCAGCCAGTCTCAGGACTTCGACCTCTGTAGAGATTATGTGCTCACAAGATCTCTTGTCCATGATCTTAATGGCCAGCAGTCCTTCATTGACCGGATCTGATGCCAAGCTGACCTGGAGAAAAATCACAACAGATCAGACCAAACTCCCATCTATTACTCTGTGATATGTCACTGGTTTATTCCAAGTATCATTACATATGAACATCCTGTAATGAATAAGTCCATCCCTCCTGTGTATCTGTGCAGGATACATTGAGGGTCACGGACAAATATAAATTGACACTTTTCCATAGCCTCCTTTTCCAAGATCTTTCAAGAACTCAAGACTGTAAAGGTCCATAGGTTGGTCTGTGTGGACCAGTCCTCTGTGTGGAGAAATCTGTACACTGGCATCACCAAGGCGTCGTGCCGGCATGTATGGTGTGTCGATGGACATCATTTCCACTCCGTCGATGGACATCTTATCCATTCCATCTGCAAGAGATGATACAAGATTTATTAGCCCCTTAGCGAACACATGATGGAAATGTTTGTCAGGTTGTGTAGTAAATGTATGGAGTGGGCTCAGGAGCTGAGCATGCATCGTACCAATGCCTGCTGTATTACATAGCTGCCACCTGCCTATATCTTCAGCGACCAGAGCGTTCTCCGATTACTGTAGTTTATCCATTTCAATGCTGACAATTGTATTTAAACTAAGTGACTTCCAATTTGTGTCCACGCAATTGCAGGGCATAATTGCTGGGGTTGATTGTTTGAAATGACTACCTGGACCTGCTGAAAGCCCCTGTCTCTCACTTTCCTTCTCCTGTGAAGACCAGCCTGGATTAATTTCATATGAGAACATTAATTTAGCTATATACAGTTCTAGCACAGTATATAGTACAAACGATCAGAAAATCACAGGTTCAAGTCCCCTAAGGAGACTAAAGAAAAGAAGTAAAAAATTGTTACAGAAGAAAACAGAAAATAAATGTAAAAACTGAAACTTTCCCATTAATAATAGCAATAATAATGATAATAATAATTTGCATCTCTATTATCACCACATCTATATTGGTCTGATACACAAAAATGCAATATTTATTATTATTATTAACGCAAACCGTAAACACTGAAATGAGAAAAAAAATGAAAATTGATTTTGTGAGAGTGCCGTATCCACCTAAACAATTGTAATGAAGAGATATCACAATGTCCGCTCTACCCAGGAAAGGTATCAATAAAAGCTACAACTCGACACGCAAAAAGTAAGTCGTCACACAGTTCCATCAAGCTATCAAAATCAAAAAGAGACAATGTCTCAAAATATGGGAACACAAACCAGTTATTTTTTTAAATTCACAATTTTCTTTCAACATCAAGTAAAATGAAAACCCCTATGTATATTCAGCATTGTCATAGTTGTCATTGACGTGGAGAAATATTTTGTGAGGTTCTTTTTACCACTCAATGAACACAGAGAAAAAAAAATACAAGAATCACTTTTTTGTTACCCACACTTTGAATCTTTTTCCTTATGTTCCAGAACATTGAATGGTAAAATAAATAACGTTCAAAACTACAGGTCTGTCCACTAAAAAAGCAAGTCCACATACGGCTACTTTGTCAGAGAAATTAAAAATAGTTATTGGTTTTATAAGGAGTAAGAAAAAAAAACGTACAGTTACCAGCTCAAGAAGGGGTTAACAAATATAGCTCCTGAAGAAATGTTACAATTTTATACAGCATTATGTAAATGAGCAGGAAATGTCTAATATTTGGGCTCCCATTTATCAAAACTGTCCATTAGCAAAAAGTTCCTGTTGCCCATAGCAACGAATCACAGCACAGATTCCATTTCTTAACATTCTATAGAACAATGAAAGCGCATTGTGATTGGTTGCTATGGACAACAAGGACAGTTTTTCTGCACTTTCTATAACTGTGGCCAGTACATAATATTAGAAATATAATCCCACTCACCCCAGTCTTATTATACTGAGCAGTGTCCATCTTACCTGGTCCCTCTTTATCCAGTGAGGTGTTTGGTGGAGAATCACTCAGCTGTGTGTTCTCTGGGATGGAGATGTTTTCAGCTGATGTCCTAGACCTCTGTAATGCACCATTCCCATTTATAATGGGTTTAGCATAGATGAGACCTCTTGTACATTGGACAACCCAGTCTCTGCTGTTCCTGATCCTCTTCTGGGCTGCCGCTCTTTGTAGGTTCGCTGTCTCCAGACTTTCAGATCTGGAGAATGTGACATGTCTCGGTGTTTCTTGGAGAACCTCTTCCAGCTCTAACTCTGCCCTGATGTTTCTCCACTTATTGAGGATGTCTTCTTTGTTCCTCCTCCGTATTTCAGGGACCAGATCTCCGATTTTTTTCAAGGAGATAAGAATGGCCCTCTGAAGCTCAGCGGAGGCTGCAGAGTGAGACTCCATGAGGGTCTCCACTTTCCTTTTCTCTGTAAGGATCTCATGCCTTTTTGACTTTCTCATTTTCTCCTGAGTTTGTCGTTTGTATGCCATTTCTGAGGCTTCAGTGTCCATGTCCGGTAATATAGAGTCTTTTCGCCCTAAAGCGAACAATGGTACCTGCTCTTCATTTATTCCTCTCTTCTCTCTCAGAACCCGACCTCTTTGGGCTCTTCTTCTCTCTTTATCCATTTTAGAATGAATTTTTGCTTTGTTCATCATGTAAAACAAAAGGGGTTGCCTTACCCTTGGGAGTCTGTAAGGCAGTGATTTCCCTCAGGCCGCTACAATAGAATATAGAATGTGAAGATGTCATCACATCACTTGTGACATCGGTTTTATTGTGATGTCACCATGAGAGAGATGATAGAGATAGCTAGATAGATAAGAGATAGAAATGAAATTTAAAGGATGATGAACCAAATTTTTGCGGCTGTATGCATGTACATATACACCCTGTGTGCACAATTTGTATTTTTGATTCATTTTATTATTGAACAACTATTGTGCTGCTGATTGATTCAAAATGTTAATAAATCTGAAACCTGAATATTTAGGAAATTAAAAATAAAGTTTTTTCTTTCTTAGGAGAATATCTCTGTGTGCAGAAGTATTGAGTAACTATTATTGTGCAGAATTATTATGCAACTAAATGAAAAACATACATTTTCTCATCTCATTTGTTTATTTTCCTCTTACAGTGAGAATGATAATCAAGGAACTCAAAAAGTTAAAAAATACATTTCTGGCATTTAAAAAATATATATCAGTGCCCAATATAGCCGCCCTTCTGTACATTAATAGACATAAGCCGCTCATCCATGGAGTATGTTGCAATCAGCTTTTTGGGCAACACCAACCACAGCCTCCCAGACCCCGGCATTAGATGCATTGATACATAATGTTTTAGAGGTTCCCAATTGGATTCAGGTCTGGGCCTGTTTTGGAGGTGGTAGTGGCCCCCTAACCTCTTGGACCCCTGTGTGGCTGTACAAATTGCACCAGGTCTGGGTCTGGGGATCATGGACTCATCAATACCTTCATCATTCATTAACTGCGTACCCAGTCTGGTCACATGAGGTCGAGTAATGTCCTGCACTAGGAGGAGCGCAGGGTCCACTGCACTGCGGTAAGGTCTGACAATGGCTCTGAGAATTTCATCCTGGTACCTAATAGCAGTCAGGAGCTGTTGGCTATCACATAGTACCCGTCCTCCCAGGTGATGGTGCAGACTGCATAACATTCACCACGGCGTCTCCAGACTATCACATCTGTCACTTGCTCAGTGTGAACATGCTCTCATCTGTGCCGAGAAGGTAGGACCGGCCAATTCTGGTGTTCTCAGGTTTGTGCCACTTGAATTACAAGGTGCTGAGCTGTTAGTAAGGAGGCTGCGAATAGGGAATTCAGGTGGGAGTAAGCGAGCCAGCAGAGGACCGGACAGAGACAGGAGATTGGCGATAGAAGTGTATGTTTTTTATTTTTTAACCAGTCTGTTTATTGTGCTTTTCATTCTGCAGAGACTACAAGAAAAAAAAAACAAAGGACAAATATAGATTGTGTTACTGAATATCTAAACTTTATTAACCAAACAATAGATGTGCACGAGTAATACAACAAGATGACCGGGGGTGCATATCCAAATAATAATGTGAATAATCTAAAGACTATAGAGATTGTGTGTCCGAAGAAGCAGCTGAATACAAAAATCCACTGATACACTTGGCACAGTGCAAATATGCTAACAACAATACATGTGCACATGTGAGCGTATACTGGTAATGAACTAAATGGAAACATAATCGAGGCAGCGCTCAACGATGGCCAGTTTACTAGTATAAATAATGGCCATTGGGAAATGGTTGTGCCTGTAGCAATGCTATTATATTGCCCCATGTAGGGTGATATAAGCACATGTTGATGTACGTGTTAGAATGACAGGGGAAGAGTCTTGAGGAGATCATTTGCATATTCCCAGTGCCTTCTAGGATAAGTGAAGAGTCTCCGCGAGCTCAACGATCACTGGGTTTTGGCCGTTGCAGCTGAAAAGAGGAAATCGGAAAACCAGGGGAAGAGTCTTGAGGAGATCATTTGCATATTCCCAGTGCCTTCTAGGATAAGTGAAGAGTCTCCGCGAGCTCAACGATCACTGGGTTTTGGCCGTTGCAGCTGAAAAGAGGAAATCGGAAAAACCGCGCGCCTATCGGCGCGCGAATTTTGGCTCATCTTTCATCGTTTCTAAGAAATCTCAAGATGGAAGAGGCCAGGAGCCATTTGGTGAGCTGCATTTCTTGCTACATGTTCACAGATTTACCAGTGGAAAAGCCAAACTTCACCTGCCACAAATGCAAGCTTGTGTCCCTGTTGGAGGAAAAGTTGCAAAATCTCGAAGAGAGGTTAGCTACATTGAAGATCATTAAGGACGGTGAAGAGTTCTTAGACAGAGCAGAATTATCTCTTCATGTTACAGAAAGAGAAGAAATTCGAAGTGCACCTGAAGAAACAGAGGAATGGAGACATGTGACCCAGAGAAGCAGGAGGATCAGGAGGCAGTCAGCACCCATACTGCTCAGAAACCAGTACCAGGCTCTCACGCAGGAAAACGATGAAGAAATACATCAGGATAAGACTTTGCCAACAAACAACAACCATGTACGCCTTCAGAGTCCTCCCGGATGGAGAAAGAAGAAAAATGTTGTGAAGAACAAACGGAGAGTGGTGGTCATGGGGGATTCCCTGTTGAGAGGTACAGAGGCCGCTATCTGCAGACCGGATATAACTTCAAGAGAAATGTGCTGTCTTCCAGGTGCAAAAATTAAAGATGTGTCTGACAGGATATCAGGACTCTTCAGACCTACAGATGACTACCCATTCCTGCTACTACATGTGGGGACAAATGACACCGCAAGAAACGACCTGGAAACCATCTGCAGAGACTTTGAAGACTTAGGCAAGAAAGTGAAAGAACTGGGAGCGCAGGTGGTCTTCTCTTCCATCCTCCCAGTGGATGGCCATGGAACAAGGAGGTGGAATAAGATTCTGCAGGTGAACAACTGGCTACGTCGATGGTGCCGTCAGCAACGATTTGGATTTCTGGATCACGGAGTGAACTACTTATACGATGGACTACTTGCTAGAGATGGGGTGCACCTTACGAAGACTGGAAAGTATGTATTTGGAAGTCGCCTTGCTACACTTGTAAGGAGAGCTTTAAACTAGAACAACATGGGAAGGGAAGCAAAAGACCAGAAAAAGCCATACACCTGACAAATGCTATTGAGAACTCTGCTATTAGAAGTGGAAAGGAAGAACAGGAAGAACAAAGACGAAAGAATCTAATTAATAAAAATATTGGAGAAAGAGAAACCAATCACAAACTAAAATGTTTCTATACTAATGCACAAAGCATGGGCAACAAACAAGGAGAATTGGAACTACTAACACAGGAAAAGAAATATGATGTCATTGGAATCACTGAAACTTGGTGGGACAATACACATGATTGGAATACAAGACTAGAAGGATACAACTTATTTGCAAGAAACAGACTTGATAAACGAGGAGGAGGTGTCGCATTGTATGTTAGAAACGCGTATGTCTGCACAGAGATTGAATCTTCAGAGACTGGGAGTTCTGTGGAAACTGTTTGGGTAAGAATACAAGGACAGAACAATGGAAAGGACACCATCGTAGGCATTTACTACAGGCCGCCTGTGCAAGCTGAAGATATGGATGAACTCTTTATGCATCAAATGGCCAAGTTCTCCAAAAAATATGACATAGTTGTCATGGGAGATTTCAACTATCCAGACATTTGTTGGGAATCTCTCTCAGGCAAAACTAACAGGTCAAGGAAATTCTTATCCTCTCTTGCTGACAACTTTATCTTCCAAAAGGTAGGGGAGAAAACAAGGGGAACTGCTACCTTGGATCTAATCCTTATAAACAGGGAGGAAATGGTTGAGGAGGTAAAAGTGGCTGGGACCCTAGGAGGTAGCGACCATGCTATTTTAGAATTTTGGATAACTAGAGGTGGAAGACCTGTGAAGACTCAGACGTCAAGGTTAGATTTCAGAAAGGCAGATTTTAAGGGATTCAGAAAGAGAATTGGAGGGATCCAATGGCTGGATATCCTAAAAGACAAAAATGTCCAGGAGGGATGGGAAATCTTGAAAAATGAAATTCTCAAAGCACAGTTGTTAACAATTCCGAAAAGAGGGAAGAATAGGAAGCATTTAAGGAAACCAGGATGGATGAACACAGAACTTAAGCACATGCTAAAAAGGAAGAAAAAAATGTTTATAAAATGGAAAGAGGGAGGCATATCTAAAGAAGAATATAATGCTGTCTGCAGAACCTGCAGGGCACAAATCAGATTATCTAAAGCTGAAAATGAATTGAGGCTTGCAAGAGATGTCAAAAGCAATAATAAAGGATTTTGGGGATATGTCAAAAGTAAAAGAAAAGTCAAAGATGCTATAGGATTTTTACAGGATGAAAATGAGGAAATGGTAAGACAGGATGTTGAGAAGGCCGAACTTTTAAATTCCTATTTTGCATCTGTTTTCTCTCAGAAAGGAAATGTAACATCAACTGTTATTCACTGTCCTATTAAGGGAATAGAAGAATCCAGGATATCTATAAACAGAAAGATTGTGAGGAAACACTTAGCTAACCTAAATGAATTCAAGTCTCCAGGTCCAGATGAATTACACCCCAGAGTACTGAAGGAGATAGCAGAAGAAATTTTTGAACCCCTCTCCATAATCTTTGAAAATTCTTGGAGAACAGGAGAAGTGCCAGAAGACTGGAGAAGAGCAAATGTTGTTCCTATCTTCAAAAAGGGGAAGAAGGTGGACCCAGGCAACTATAGGCCGGTGAGTCTGACTTCTATACCAGGAAAGATCTTTGAACAAATTATTAAACAACATGTATGTCAATACCTGGATAAGAATGAAGTGATTAAACAGAGTCAGCATGGGTTTGTAACTAATAAGTCATGTCAGACTAACTTAATTTCCTTCTATGACGGTATCACTGATTGGGTGGATCAAGGAAATGCTGTAGATATAGTATATCTTGACTTCAGCAAAGCATTTGACAAAGTCTCTCATACAATGCTTATTGAAAAAATGACTAAGTATGGAATGGACATGGCAACTGTTAGGTGGATTCATAACTGGCTTAGTGATCGGACCCAAAGAGTGGTCGTAAATGGCTGCACATCCAGTTGGAAGAATGTCTCAAGTGGGGTACCACAGGGCTCTGTCCTGGGCCCTGTATTGTTCAACATCTTTATCAACGATTTAGATGAAGGAATTGAGGGTAAACTGATTAAATTTGCTGATGACACAAAGCTAGGAGGGATAGCTAATACTAGAGAAGAGAGAGAGAGGATTCAAAAAGATATAAATAAACTGGAGAAGTGGGCAGCAACAAACAGAATGGTTTTTAACAGGGAAAAATGCAAAGTACTACATCTGGGCAATAAAAATGAAAAAAGCATATATAGAATGGGAGGAATAGGGCTAAGTGACAGCACATGTGAAAAAGACTTGGGTATACTAATAGATCACAGACTGAATATGAGTCAACAGTGTGATGCAGCAGCAAAAAAGGCAAATGCAATTCTAGGATGTATTAACAGAAGCATACAGTCTAGATCACGTGAAGTCATTATTTCCCTCTACTCCTCTTTGGTCAGACCTCATCTGGAATATTGTGTCCAGTTTTGGGCACCACATTTTAAAAAAGACATCAACAAACTGGAGCAAGTTCAGAAAAGAGCGACCAGAATGGTGACCGGTCTGCAAACCCTGTCTTATGAGGAAAGGTTGCAGGATTTGGGAATGTTTAGTTTGCAAAAGAGAAGACTGAGAGGAGACTTAATAGCTGTCTACAAATATCTAAAGGGCTGTCACATTGTAGAAGGATCAACTTTATTCTCATTTGCACAAGGAAAGACTAGAAGCAATGGGATGAAACTGAATGGGAGGAGACACAGATTAGATATTAGAAAAAACTTTTTGACAGTTAGAGTGATCAATGAGTGGAACAGGCTGCCACGAGAAGTGGTGAGTTCTCCTTCAATGGAAGTCTTCAAACAGAGGCTGGACAGACATCTGACTGGGATGATTTAGCGAATCCTGCTTTGAGCAGGGGGTTGGACCAGATGGCCCAGGAGGTCCCTTCCAACTCTACGATTCTATGATTCTATGATTCTATGACAAGGTGTTAAAGTGTAGAGATACATACAGTTTACAAAGTGATTCCGGTCAAATGACCGTGTTATGAACTTATTGTGCGCATGCCGCGAATCCCGTCACCCTTGCGTCCCACGCCTCGAGATGAACATCACGATCCTAGTCACGCGAGCAGGCCAGCGCCAAGCCCTACATGACGTAGACACAGACCGGACGTCAGCCTGAAGAATGTGACGAAGGATCAGGGACTCCACATAGGCATAAAGTGTAAAGTGACTATGTGCAATTGCAAAAATAAGATAATTGCGCAACAAATAATAACTCACGGGTCAAAAATACCACATGATCATTAAGCAATGTGCAAGGTGCAAAGTAGTGATTCTAACTAATTACATATATTTGTATTTAAGGCATAATTACCGACATAATCAATAAAACAAGAACCAAACAGCTTACCTAGATAACAAACATCAATGATCCCACCATTACTATAAGACAATAAAAATGGAGAGAGAATAAATATAGTCAAATGAACAAAAAATAATATGATTACAATGTTGACATGTATAAAGTTAGAACCATATATGGAACAACCATTAATATTAGGCCATTAGGAGTTATTTACAATGCATCATATGAGGAGCAAAAAAGTATCGTAATAATTAACTTGAATTGTTCTAGATGATATATATCACTAATAATACAGCATCAAATCTTCATATTTCCGCATAAGTTTTGTTGCGTTTAGCAACAACCAAAGGTGTTATGAATGAGTCACCGAAGGAGGAAAAAACAAAAATACAAGCTAAGTCCTGAAAACCAGAGAGGTTGGTAGCTATCGGATTGCATACCCCTGATCCTATTCACCACAACTAACAGTAGCCGTGGGGGGTTCCTACGGTGCCCTAGACCCTTCGTTCACAGCCGGAGAACTAAATAAGCCTATAGAAAGAAAGGGGAAATCTAAACTGCCCCAAAGCAATAGACAGCCCCCAACATGTATTGTCGGTGAAAAGCAGATGAAAACACAGACAGAAAGACAGGCTGAGCAAACGATGGGGCCCAAATAACTAAATAGGAAAGGACAGAAAAGATGCTGGCTGCAATCCGCAAAAAACCCTACCAAAAATGTCCCAACCGTCTGATATGGAAAAAGGCCCTGAAGTCGCTAGACTTCAAAATCACTATATCAGCACTCAGGTACATTCTGAAAACAGAGCAAAGAGATAAACTGATCAGAGACAAAAATGGAGCTCAGCCCGTCCCAACAAAGGCAGGCTGAACACAAAACACGAAGCAAACAGACAAAATCTCATGGCAAAATAAGAGAGCAAAAACTTAGCTTTCAGTAGACAGGACTAACTGGTTGCAAGAGCTCAGAGCAGAAAGGATCACCAGCACCCCTGTAGGGTGTCAGCTGCCTTATATCCACTCAGTGATTCCGGGTGTCCAAACAGGCTCCACCTGTTCAGATGACAGGTTCTTCTCAACCCAATCAATTTCACTACCTCTCTTCACCAGCAGAGGGAGTTCATCAGACATCAACGGTGAAGGGGAAAATGAACTCACAACACTAAGGTTTCTCAGGTATTACATTAGATATACCTGGATCGTGTAAAAGAATAGGCCAAAACTTAGAGATGATACCAGTCATCTCATGCCATCTAGAGTGAAAATTTATGATGAACCGCACATGACCATCTGTTTCTTTATTTTTTGCCTCAGAAATTAACAACGATTGCCGATCAGTTTCTTTGGCTCTAACAAAAGCATTATGCACAATATCTCTCCGATAACCCCTTTTTGAAAAATCTATTCGTCAGTTCATTGGCCTGTTTTTCGAAAACATCTTGTCGACCACAGATACGTCTAGTTCTTAAGAAATTGTCCTGTTTGTATCGCACAGATAATATGCGCTGGATGTGATGAACTGGCATGGAGCAATGCATTAACACTCGTTTCTTTCAGGCAGATGGAAGGGACAAGTAATCCTGTGTCATCAACCGATATCTTCAGATCCAGAAAATTTATGGAATCCTGTTTAATCGTGCAGGTAAGTTTAATATTAATACTGTTTTCATTCAAATATTGAAGGAATCCTTCCAATTGCACTTTGGAACCGTGCCAGACAAACAAAATATCATCGATGAATCTCATCCATAATACAACTCTGGGGCGGACAGACTGTAGTGGGCCCCTGTGCAAGAAATTTTTCGGGCCCCCCCCAACCCTTAGTAGAGCAACAAAGTTATTTGTTATTTGTTGTTATCTAATATTGAGGCTATGCAGGGCTGGATATAATATCTGTATAGAACATAATGTAACCCCCCATAGAATATAATGCAGTCCCCCCATATAGTATAATGCAGCCCCTCCATAGAATATATAGCAACCCCCTCATAGGATATAACGCAGCCCCTTATATAGTGTAATGTAGCCCCTCCATAGAATACAATGTAGCTCTCCTCATATAGTATAATGCAGCCCCCATAGAATATAATAAATATAATACAGCCCCCCTATAGAATATAATGTAGCCCCAAATAGAATATAATACAGCCCACCTCCCCATAGAATATTATGTAGCCCCCCCATATTATATAACACAGCCTCCCCTTATAGAATATAATGTAAAATGTACCCCCATGGTATATAACAGCTGCATAGTATATAGCCCATTACCACATGGTATACAGCCCAGCCCACCATGTTATACAGCCCATCATGGTATATAGCCCCCCCAGCATGGTATAATACAGCCCAGCATGGTATAATACAGCCCAGCATGGTATATAACACAGCCGCATATGTTAGATAGCCCAGCCCACCATGGTATATAGGCCCCCAGAATGGTATAAGACAGCCCAGCATGGTATATAGGCCCCCCAGCATGGTATAATACAGCCCAGCATGGTATAATACAGCCCAGCATGGTATATAGCCAGCCCAGCATGGTATATAGCCCCCCCAGCATGGTATAATACAGCCCAGCATGGTATATAACCTTGAACCCCAGGTGCTTCACAGAAGTTTCTATCATTGAGCCGTGAAAATAAAAAAAATCTTAATTTTACCACAAAAAAGTTTTTTAGCCCCAAATTTTGCATTTTCATAAGAGTAACAGGTGAGATTGCGCCATACAATTTGTCGTGCAATTTATCCTGAGTATGCTGATACCCAATATGTGGAGAAAAACTAATGTTTGGGTGCACAGCAGGGCTTGGAAGTGAATGAATGCCATTTGACTTTTTGAATGCAAAGTTTGCTGGAATAATTACCGGACATCATGTCGCGTTTGGAGTGCCCCTGATGTGCCTAAACAGTGAAAACACCACACACCATGTACGGCCCAACAAACACTGTCAGAATATTAGGAATGTTTTTTTATTACATAATCTATCAAAATATTTCTGTAGAACACAACAGAAAGCCCCAAGACTATTAAAACTCACTATTAGGCCGGAGTCACACTACAGCGAGATACGGCCGAGTCTCGCAGGTTAAAACCAAGCTCTGGCACCGGCACTCCGGAGCGGAGCGTGCAGCTCCATGTATTGCTGTGCGGCTGCATGCTCCGCTCCAGAGTGCCGGCGCCAGAGCTTGGTTTTAACCTGCGAGACTCGGCCGTATCTCGCTGTGTGTGATCCCGGCCTTATTGACCAAATACTGGATAATTATCCTGATCATTACAGGAGCTTAATAAATAGGAAGAGCTATTGGATATTTAAATTGTGCACACTAGCTCCTGAAGGCTTGAATCTTACTACTGAAAATGTGGCGAAATAACATTATTTGCATTTTTATTTTTAATTTTTATCTATCATATTTTAATTGTTTTTATGCACTATATTTATTACTGTTTGTTTTTTCCTTATATTCCTCTGATTTTATATATTCATTTTGTCATATAGATTGTCATTGGTTGATTGTTTATGTTACCCTATTGGTCGCTTGAGTTTAATAAATACACCTTCCTGTTGTAATCACATTGCTACCTGATGAAGAAGGCGTTGTCCGTTGAACCGCGTAGTGGAATAAAGTTAATCAATTTTACCCTTGGATCCCCAGCGCTCCTTTGACCGTGTTCATTTTGTTCTAAACACCACACAAGTGACATTTTGGAAACTAGGCCCTCCAGGGAACTTATTTAGATGTGTGGTGAGAAGCTTGAACCCCCAGGTGCTTCACAAGCGTTTATAACATTGAGTCGTAAAAATAATGAAAAGTTCCCCACAAAAATGTTATTTTAGCACCAAATTTTTTATTTTCACAAGAGTAACAGGAGAAAATGGAACCCTAAATTTGTGGTGCAAAACTACTTTTGAGGCACAGTGCAAAGCTCAGAAGGAAAGAAACAACATATTGGAGTTCAGATTTAACTGGACTGGTTTGTGGGAGCCATGTCACATTGGCAGAGATCTTGAAGTGCCAGAACAGCTGATTCCCCATATAAGACACAATTTTACAAACTAAATCTCTTGATGAATTCATCTAGATGTGCAATGAGCATATTGACACTACAGGTGTGTCACAGAATTTTATACCATTGGGCTGTGAAGAAAAAAATAACATTTTTACCATCAAAATTTTGTTTTAGCCTCAGATTTTACATTTTCATACTTGGAAATGGGTAAAAATGGCCAGACAATTTGTCCCACAATTTCTGCTGAATGTAGAATTACCCCATATGTGGATGTACAGTACAGCTTACCCATATGGCGAGACTCAGGAGGTACGGAGCGCTATTTGCTTCCTGAGAGCAGATTTTCCTAGTATCCTCTTGAGGAAATTCTACTCATTTGAGAATTTATCCACAGGTGCCGTGACAATTTTGACTCCATGGGTGTTTTCCAGAAACAAGCAGCAGTGTATGTTGCTGGGTGAAAATTGCAAACTGCCATAGTGACCAGTACGTTGTAGTGACCGTACATTGTTCCCAGCTCATGCACCTGTAAATTAGGCAGGTTCTCATCTCTACAGCAATGCCAAAAATGTGAATGCTAACTGCGGTTTAGGCAACTTTGGGGCTCAGAAGGGAGGGGGGCATTTGGAATTGGGAGCGCAGAATATGTTTAATTTGTTTTGGGTGGGCAAGGAGCCATTTAATTTTTCCAGAGCCTTTGTACTGCAATTAACGTGGAAGTCCCCTATATTTCCATTAACAGATGATGGACCTGAGCAGCGTCGGACTGGAGCAACTTGGGCCCACCAGAGAAAATTATCCTTGGGGCCCACTATGTATCTACATAGAAATAAGTACAAGACCACCAATTGCGTGGTAAAACACGCTAATATCAGGGTATAATATAATGTAGTACACGTCTTAATTATGTAGCAGGGGGTGGGATAGCCCCCTCATAGAATATAAAGTAGCCCCCCTAATAGAATATAATGTAGCCTCCCTCATGGAATATAATGCAGACCCCCTTATAGGGTATAATGCAGCACCCCACAAAATATAATGCAACCCCCTCATAAGGTATAATGCGGTACCCCAATAGAATATAATGTAGCACCCTCATAGGGCATAATGCAGCCCCCCTCATATAGTATAATGCAGCCCCTCCACAGAATATAATGCAGCCCCTACAGAGTATAATGCAACCCCCTCATAAGGTATAATGCAGCCCCCCATAGAATATAGTGTAACCCCCTCATAGGGCATAATGCAGCCCTCCTCATATAGAATGATGTAGCCCCCCAAGAATAAAATGTAGCCCCTGAGAGAATAATGCAGCCCCCACACGGAATAAAATGCAGCCCCCCACAGAATATAATGTAGCCCCCTCGTAAAGTATAACACAGCCCCGTCATAGGGTATAATGCAGCCCTCCTCATAGGGTATACTGCAGCCCCCTCCATCATTGTTCTTCCCCTCCACCCCCATCTTTGTCATCATCACCACCTCCATCATTGCCTTCTCACCAACCACCCCTATTCATTGCAACTTTCCACCACTTCCATCTTTGCCTCCTCCCTCACCACCATTGTCCTTTCCACCACTACCATCATTGTCCTTTCCACCAGAACCATCATTGCTTTCTCCCCCACCACCCCATCATTGCCAATTCCACCACCTCCATCATTGGCTCCTCCCCCATCACCCCCATCGTCCTTTTCACCAGCACCAACATTGCCTTCTCCCCCACCACCCCATCACTGCTCTCTCCATCACCCACATTATTGCCAATCTTCAATACACACACAGCACCTCACCACTCTCACACACCCACACACATGAAGCACTGCACTGCATCACATATACACACACGCATGCAGGCAGACAGACACACACAGAACCACTCACCTCTCCTCACGTTCCTCGCAGTCGCAGCACATCCCGGCAGCATCTTCGTCGCCGGCAGCTTTCTCTCTGATGATGTCATCCAACTGCGCTGTGTCAGACAGGAAGCAGGATGATATCGGATTCCTGCAGCTCGGCTCCGCTTTTAAGCTCCGCTCTACTGCCAAGCTGCAGGGATCGCTCCCTGCCCACCGATTGCCCTCAGAGTTAGCTGCCTCCTCCGGGGTTTAGATGTAGCCGCACTGGCTTTACATGTGGGCAGTGTTAGACTCAGCCTGCGGCTAACACGGCCCACTATTTAAAAAAACGATACCGGAGATATCCGTGTCCGTGTGTCAATTTGTCACATTCCACCTCTTAGCCGCAGACGTTTTTAATCACAGCAGGGCCACCACTCCTCCACAGAGATATAGATTTCAGTCTAAGGAGAGGATTTACATAGGTTCCTATACAGATGAACGCTTTAGTCTAAGTGAGGATTGTCATGGTTAGGGTCCCGGAAAACAAGAAGCGCCTTACCGTGGCTTCCAGGTACACATAAATTGGCCATTTAATGTGCTAAGCTTTCTCAATTTTTCATATGCAATAATGCAATTCATTTTTCATATTTCATGATGGCATTCTATGGTGCTACAGTGTGCTTCCTATTTTGTTTGAGTGTATATGAGTTGGTTACTCTAGGTTAAGCACATGTTCACATTTAATTTATGCTTGGATGTGACGGTCAGTTTTTTTGAAATTTGTATTCATTAACCTTCTGACTGAGCACTCCACCTCTTAGCCACAGGCGTTTTTAATCACAGCAGGGCCACCACCCCTCAACAGAGATATAAATTTCAGTCAAAGGAGAGGATTTACATAGGTTCCCATACAGATGAACACTTTAGTCTAAGTGAGGATTGGCAAAGTTAGGGTCCTGGAAAACGAGAAATGCCTTACCGTGGCTTTCAGGTACACATAAATTGGCCATTTTATACGCTAAGCTTTCGCAATTTTTCATATTTCTAATGCAGTAATGCAATTCATTTTTCATATTTCATGTTTACATGCTATGGCGCTACAATGTGCTTCCTATTTTGTTTGAGTATCTACAGCATGCTATCATGCTGTAGATAAGCTCCTGAACCGACCTGCAAGTGAAGAAAAATAAGTTTTATTATACTCACCCAGGGTGCAGTCCGGTTCGATGGGTGTCGCAGGTCCGGGTCCGGCGCCTCCCATCTTCTTACGATGCCATCCTCCTGCTTGGTTTGTGGCTCCCCGGCATCGCACTCTGGCACAGGCTTATTTATCTGCCCTGTTGAGGAAAGAGCAAAGTACTGCAGTGCACAGGCACTGGGCCTCTCTGACCTTTCCCGGGACCTGCACACTGCAGTACCTTGCTCTGCCCTTAACAGGGCAGATAAGTATACCTACACAGGAGTGCGATGCCTGGGAGCCATGAAGCAAGCAGGAGGGTGGCATCCGAAGAAGATGAGAGGCGCCAGACCTAGACCTGCGACACCCATCGGACCAGACCGCCCCCCAGGTGAGTATAATAAAACTTATTTTTCTTATCTTTCAGGTCAGATTGGGGGCTTATCTACAGCATTATACAATGCTGTAGATAAGCCCTAAAAGGCAGTGGCCGCATCTTAAAGCGGCCAAAACAGGTGACAGGTTCCTTTTAACACAGTCCCTTAGTATATAGTGTACTCGCTTATTATACATAGCATAGGCCCTTAGTATATAGTGTACTTACGTATTATATATAGCACAGTTCCTTATTATATAGTGTACTAGCTTATTATGTGTAGCGCCATCCCTCAGTATATAGTGTAGTCACTTTTTATATATAGCAGTCCCTTAGTATATACTGTACTCACTTATTATGTATAACACCATCCTTAGTTACATAGTTTCCTCTTTTGTTATGTATAACACCATCCCTTATTACATACCATCCTCTCTAGTTATATATGGTGCCGTCATTTATTATATAGCTTCCTCTGCTGTTATGTACAGTGCTGTCTCTTACATAGTGTATTCTTGTTCATTTTGTTATTAACAGCGCCCTCTTTTATTACATAGTCCACTCTCTTGTTAGATATAAAATGACTGCTGATGGAGGAGCCGATGACCAGACTACCACTCCATTAGAAAAGAAGCTTTCCCATGCTCCATCAGCCATCATTGCATTATATATCTAACAAGAGAGGACGGTATGTAATAAAAACAGGGCTTTACATAATCCAATATGTAAGGAACGGTGCTGTACATAGCAAGAGAGGGCACTGTATAAGGGACGGCAATATACATAATAATGTGTGTGTGTGTGTAGTTTTGTCACCACAAAAGGAGGGGGGCCCAGATACATTTCTTGCACAGGGGCTCCAAGCTCTCAGTGTCTGCCCCTGACCTGACTCTAAAATAGTTTATAGCATCTAATGTGTTATACAGATAATACAAAATCCCAATGGCAGGAATCATACTATCAAATAGCGGTCAAAGAAAATACCCAAACCACCAAATGGCATTAGCCGTAGGTAAACTCCACCAAACTTGTACACATGCAAAAAAAAAAAGGGAGTCTATATCCTCAAATAAAATCACATCTTTATTTTATTAATAGATACATCACAAATATATAAATAGATGAGATAATACAATAATATTATGGCAGAGTGTCAAAAAGAGACCTAGGTGCAACACAAGTGCAGGGCTAGTGACAGCAGGAAATCCTAATATATACAGTATGTTGCCAATGCAACTATATTCCAGAGGCCCCAGAGACACAAATTAGCAGAGGCATAGTAATCCCCTAGTGAGGTGTAGCCATCACAATAATCCCTTGCTTATCAGTCATTATGTCATAACCCCATTATTTCTTAGCCATAGCTGTCAAGAGAACCGCATGCTGCGCCCCGACGCGCGTTTCTCGTGGGCCCCAGGAGAAACTCATGTTAACTTATGCTACTGGACAGGCTACACCACTTCCTTTCTTTATCAGACGCACGGCGGTACGTATTGTCGATGATGCCCAAAAAGAGCATGTACTTGAGTGGATGGCAAGGGCAGCTTCATGTGTCCTCTCCTCCTCGTCCTCCATCTCAACATCACACCCTGTGCAGTCCACAGAAGTGGCACCAAAATTCCCTTTGCTTCCCCCCATGTCCCAACTATCCAATCGTTCAACTGACGTACAAAACCACAGATGGGTGAGTCTGAAAACCTGTTCACACATTCTATGCCATGTTCATCAGAAGTGTACTCAAAAGCTTCGCAGAGTCAAGAGGAGGAGATCTGCACTGATGCAGGGCAAGATGAAGTACGGTCCGAACATCTTCCTGACCCTCGTCATCAGATGTTAACCCCTGGTTGTGGAGGTGATTCTGATAAGACTCAGATATCTGAGGCTCACGCAGACTGTACTGTGCTGTCAAGGCAAGAAGAGGAGGATGACTCCAATGGTGAGGAATGTGATAACACAGAGGAGGATGATGATGATGTGTTACATCCCAGTTGGTGTGAACATAGAGGCACACAGCTGAGCAGGTCATCTGAAAAGGAAGACGAGGAGGTTATGTTGCGCCATACGTCACAGACACAAAGTGATGCAGCCGTGACGAGCAATGCATCCTCAGCCACAACTGTACTTGTGACCAGCAGCGCCTGCAGGTCTGCAGCTCGCAGGGGTGGCAAGGGTTGCCTAACCTGGGCCATTTTTGACACTGCAAAGGATGAGCCAACTCACATAATCTGCCAAATTTGAAAAAAAAACTGAGTCAAGGTAAAAATTGCAATAATTTGACTACTACATGTATGAACCTTCACATGCGCAATCAACATGCTTTACTGTGGTAATCCCAGTGTGCAAAAATGCGGACCTCAACAACCATCATCCACTCCATCATTCACATTTGCTGCTTCTTCCTCCTCCTCTGTTAAGAGGACTTTTCGCAGACTGTACAGACTAGGTGATATTGCATTTTTTAGTGTGATGCAATAATGTCACGTAACTGCACTCTGTAATATCTTTAGTGTGGCTTCTGTGCCTGCTGCTGCTGATGTTAACACAAATTTGTGGAAATGTGAACAGTCATGGTTGGTCTACATCTGCTGGGTTAGCTGTAGTGGAAGACGTCTCGGTCCCAATTATACTATTTCTATTCTCGTGACATTTATTCCACTTCGGTGGTGTCAGGCCCTCATTTTTTAAAATGTGAACACTTCTGGTTGAGTGTGCCTCTGCTGGATTGGGTGTAGTGGAAGACCTGTCGGTCCCTATTATACTATCTCTACTCTCATGAAATTGATGCCACTTTGGTTGTGTCTACCAATAATTTTTGGAAATGTCAACACTCCTGGTTGGGTGTTCATCTGTTGGATTAGGTGTAGTGGAAGACCTATCGACCCCTATTATTCTATTTCTACTCTCGTGAAATTGATGCCACTTATGTGGTGTAAGGCTCATTTGTTTAAATGTGAACACTCCTGGTTGAGTGTCCATCTGCTGGATTTGGTTTAGTGGCATACCTGTCAGTCCCTATTATACTATTTCTACTCTCGTGAAATTGATGCCACTTTGGTGGTGTTTGGTGAACACTCCTGGTTGGGTGTTCATCTGTTGGATTAGGTGTAGTGGAAGACCTATCGGTCCCTATTATTCTATTTCTACTCTCGTGAAATTGATGCCATTTATGTGGGGTAAGGCTCATTTGTTTAAATGTGAACACTCCTGGTTGGGTGTCCATCTGCTGGATTTGGTTTAGTGGAATACCTGTCAGTCCCTATTATACTATTTCTACTCTCGTGAAATTGATGCCACTTTGGTGGTGTTTGGTGACCACTCCTGGTTGGGTGTCCATCTGCTGGATTGGGTGTAGTGGAACACCTGTTGGTCCCTATTATATTATCTACTGTATGCTGTGGTGAAATTGATGTCTCGTGTGGAGAGATCATAACTGTAGTGGCTAAATCCCCAACACTTCGACTTTAAATCAGGCAAGACTAAAGGACATGATGAGGGTAAATACATTTTGGACTTGTTAAAAACATGTTCCTGCGCAGAGATAATTTTATAAATGTGCCCCTGCTGTGTACTGTGCATTGGCTGTGTCCGACCGTACAGGGACATGGTCTGATCATACTTCATCTCCTGGGCAGGGGAGGAGGCAAAAGATAGTATACAGATAGCACAGCATAGGATTGCAGCTGGCTCTGTCTGTACAGTAAAACATTGCAGGAAATATTTTACCTCACAGAAAGCCACAGCTGCGTCCCCTTCTATTCTGACGTTGGTCTTTATTCTGGCTTTGGGGCCAGACTATAACAATATTACTTAGAATAAAACCCCAATATATTCCAGTGTGCTCCAGAGGTAGTGCCACTCAAAGCTCCCAAATGCTGTTACAATATTAATGAGAATATGGCCTTACCTCTGTAGTTATCTGATGGGATCTGAAGACTTAACAATGCCAAATATTTGTAGAAGTGGATATTTCATGATGTATGAAAGTGAACATCACTCTGTTCAGTTTATTGGCCTGTATTCTTGTCAGTATCTTGACATCATTCGTCAAAAGAGAGCACAGCTTTTTCATTGGCAATACACCTTATAGTAAGCTCCAATTCTTCCAAGCATAGAGCAGCATCCAAAAAGTCTCCTGATTCTGTAGTTAGCATTAGCAGATTTGGCTGTGGAAGAAATGAGCTGATCTCATCTGCTGTTAGCAATACAATACTTTCCAGGTAATGTTGTGCTCAAAAATTTACATACCCCGGTGTCTAAACTTTTAAGCACAACTGTATATAATGAAGTATAAAGTATTTTCACTATGGAAGGATGGTCATGTACCAGGTGACCACTATGATCTTTCAAAAAGCTAATGTAAGGAACAACTTGTTAGACATTGGTAACACCAGACAACATATTTTGTACCTTTGCCCTTTCTTCAAAATAAGTTTGTTTAAAGAAAAATGGCTTCCTATCAATCATGACCATCAAATATTTTTTGAGTTCAGTTTGTGCTTGGTGAAACCTGTCTTGGGTACATTGTGTAGAAATTTATCCCCAGGCCTCCTTTAGTACCTGGTGTAACACATCACATAAAACCTTAGATTTAGTCTTATGGTTAGGGTTATGGTTGGGATTAGGGTTAGGGATGTGTTGAGGTTAGGGTTGCAGTTAGAATTGGGGGTTCCACTGTTTAGGTACATCAGGGGCTCTCCTAACATGACATGGCGCCACCATTGATTCCAGCCAATTTTGTGTTCAAAAAGGCAAATGGTGCTCCCTCCCTTCTGAATCTTGCCATGCACCCAGTGACTTTTCCCCACAAATAGGGTATCAGCGTACTCAGGAGAAATTTCACAACAAATTTTGGGGTCCATTTTTTCCTGACACCCTTGTGAAAATAAAAATAAAATTGGTTCCAAAGTAAATTTTTTGTGAAAAAAGTAAAATGTTCATTTTTTCTTTCCACATTGCTTTAGTTCTCGTGAAGCACCTGAAGGGTCAATAAACTTCTTGAATGTGGTTTTGCACAAGATGAGGGGTGCAGTTTTTAGAATGGTGTCACTTTTGGATATTTTCTATCATATAGACCCCACAAACTCACTTCAAATGTGAGGTGGTCCCTAAAAAAAATGGTTTTGTAAATTTTGATGGAAAAATGAGAAATTGCTGGTCAACTTTTAGTCCTTATAACGTCCTTACAAAAAAAAATGCTTCCAAAATTGTGCTGATGTAAAGCAGACATGTGGGAAATGTTATTTTTTAACTATTTTGTGTGACACCCCTCTCTGATTTAAAGGCATACAAATTAAAAGTTTGAAAATTGCAACATTTTAAAAATTTTTGTCAAATTTCCGTTTTTTTTTTACTTTTTTTTTATATATAAATAAACGCAAGTCATATTGAAGAAATGTTACCACTAACATGAAGTACAATATGTCACGAAAAACAATCTCAGAATCAGTGGGATCCGTTGAAGCGTTCCAGAGCTATAACCTTACAATGTGACAGTGGTCAGAATTGTAAAAATTGGCCTGATCATTAAGTACCAAATTGGCTCTGTCACTAAGGAGTTAAATTCCTCCAGGACTATACATGAACTATCTGGATAAGGGCAGAGACACACTGGCATATTTCTCCTGCGATAATCGTATCGCACTGAACGGACTGGCTGGCACCTCTCCTGACCTGAGCATGACAGTGTGATGGATTACTATGCAGCTGTCAAGCTCAGGTCAGGAGAGGTGCCGGCCAGTGTGAGTTTTACAATGCGATTCTCGGACGAAAAATATGCCAGTGTGTCTCTTCCCTAAAGGTATGTTTCCACGGTCAATAAATGCTGCGGATTCGACGCTACGTACAGCCGCAGCGTAGAATCTGCAGCGTCCAGATGTTACAGCATAGTGGAGGGGATTTTATGAAATCCCAGCTCCACTATGCATTCAAACACGGCGCATCTTTCTAGACCGCAGCATGTCTATTTATCTTGCGGAGATGCAAAGTCTCCGCAAGATTAATAGCATTGTTCTATGTATAGGATGCGGTGATTCCGCATGTGTTCAGTCAACAGAAGCGGAATCACTGCGCATACAAAAGGGGGCAGCGCTTTGGGCAGAGCTGCATCCAAAGCGCTGCCAATACGACACGTGGAAACATACCCTAAGATGGCATAAATGTTAACGCATGTTTCAAAACACGGCTCCATACACCTCGTACACACACACGGCTGCGCTCCGTACACCTCGTACACACACACGGCTCCGCTCCGTACACCTCGTACACACACACGGCTCCGCTCCGTACACCTCGTACACACACACGGCTCCGCTCCGTACACCTCGTACACACACACGGCTCCGCTCCGTACACCTCGTACACACACGGCTCCGCTCCGTACACCTCGTACACACACACGGCTCCGCTCCGTACACCTCCTACTCACACGGTTCTGCTACATCCACCCTGTAAACCCCTCCTGACCCCACACATAAACTTCCCCTCATTCAACAACATGACAACCAGCACAGCACAGTCCTGTATAGACTGAGCCCCCTGATAATGTGACCCCAGACTCCTCCCCTCCTGTGACCTCTCACAGGTCCTGTGTGCACAGAGCAGCCATATATGTGGTGTGCGGCTCTGCAGGTGGAGGTAAGTGCTGGGGATTCCCCATTACTGGGCACCAGCAGGGGGCAGTAATATTAGATAATGCACTGATAACTCTTAACCCCTTCACCACATTTGACGTACCAATGTGTCAGGTGCATAAGATCATTACACCCCTACATGAATGGGGGGTGTAGTTTGCAAAATGGGGTTGCTTATGGGGGAGTTCTGCTGTTCTGACACCTCAGGGGCTCTGACAATGTGACATGGCACGCTCAAACCAATCCAGCAAAATATGAACTCCAATATGGCGCTTCTTCCCTTCTGAGCTTTGCACTGTGCCTCAGAAGTATTTTTCGACCACATATGGTGTATCGGCGTACTCAGGAGAAATTGTGTAACAAACTGTTCAGTTCATTTTCTCCTTTTATCCCTTCTGAAAATTAAAAACTTGTACCCAAAGCAACATTTTAGTGGAAAAAAATGGTAATTTTCCATTTACTCAGATTAATGTTATACAATTATGTGATTCAAAAGTTAAAAATGTTCACTACAGCCCTACGTGAATTCCTCAGGAGTTATGTTTTCCAAAATGGGGTCACTTGTGGCGGTTCCTGCTGTTTGAACATGTCAGGGGTTCTTCAAATGTGACATGGCATCCGCAATCTATTCCAGCCCAAACTGAGCTCCAGAATTCAATTGGCGCTCCTCTTTCGAGCCCTGCCGTGCTCCCAAACAGTAGTTTTCCCCCACATATGGAGTACCTGCGTACTCAGGAGAAATTGTACAACAAATTGTATGGTGCATTTTATCCTCATACCCTTGTGAAAATGAATAATTTGAAGCAACATTTTTGCTGGAAATATGTATTTTTCTTAATTTTTAAGTCTCAGCGTTATAAACTTCTTTGAAGCCCTTGTGGGTTCAAGGTGCTCTTCACACATCTAGATAAGTTGCTTGTGGGATGTAGTTTCCAAAATGGGGTCACTTGTGAGCGGTTTCCACTGTTTAGACACATCAGGGGCTCTTCGAACATGACATGGTGTCCACTCTCAAGTCCAGCCAATTTTGCGTTCAAAAAGTCAAATGGTGCGCCTTCCCTTCCGAGCCCTGCCGTGCAGTCAAACAGTGGTTTTCCCCCAGATATGTGGTATCGGCATACTCAGGAGATATTGCACAACAAATTGTATGGTTCATTTTCTTCTGCTACCCTTGTGAAAATGAAAAATTTGGGGCTAAAGCAACATTTTTGCAAGAAATATGGATTTTTTAATTTTTATGGCTCAACATTATAAAATTTTGTGAAGCCCTAGTAGGTTCAAGGTGCTCTCCACACATCTAGATAAGCTGCTTGAGGGATCTAATTTCCAAAATGAGGTAACTTGTGCGGGGTTTCCACTGTTTAGGCACATCAGAGGCTCTCCAATCGCAACATGACATACACTATTCCAGTCAGTTTGCATTCCAAAAATCAATTAGGAGTTCCTAAATGCCAAAATGCAAAATTTGGGGCTAAAGCAGCATTTTTGTGGGAAAAAGTTAAATTTTCAGTTTTTTACAATTTGCTTTAATTCCTGTGAAGCACCTGACTTGTTAATAAACTTCTTGAATTTGGTTTTGAGAACTCTGAGGGGTGCAGTTTTTAGAATGGTGTCACTTTTGGGTATTTGTCATATAGACCACTCAAAATCACTTCAAATATGATGTGGTCCCTAAAAAAATGGTTTTGTAAATTTTATTGTAAAAATGAGAAATCGCTGGTCAACTTTTAACCCTTATAACTTCCTAACCAAAAAAATTATGTATCTAAAATTGTGCTGAAGTAAATTGACATGTGGGAAATGTTATTTATTAACTATTTTGTGTGAAATATCTCTCTGATTTAAGGGCATAAAAAATAAAAGTTAGTCGTTGGGCTGAACAACAGGGTACAAAATCAGTGTCTGCGACTGCGGGTCAGACCACTGCCATGTCGCCTGTGATATGTCCTTTCCAATCTGCTGGGCAGGAAGCAGGTGATCATCATACCTCTTGCTCACAAGCTGCGGTTGCACAGACACAGGCCACAACAAGCTCATCCACTTGTTTGTCCCAGGAAAGCGCCCAATTGTCCATGCCCCAGATGTATGAAAGGAGCTGTAACTACCAAGCCACACACCCACAAGCACAAATACTGAGCGCGCACATTGCCAAGTTGCTAGCCGTGGAGATGTTGATGTTTAGGCTTGTGGGGACACAGTCTTTCTGTGATCTTTTGGCTGTGGCTGCCCCACGATACTCGGTTCCCAGCCGACACTATTTTTCCCGGTGTGCCGTCCCCACGTTACACCAGCATGTCTTAAACAATCTAAAGCGTGCTCTCACCGTAGCTGGGAAGGTCCATCTTACAACAGACACATGGACAAGTACTTGTGGCCAGGGATGATACATCTCTGTCACGGCACACTGGCTCAACCTGGTGGAGGGTGGGACAAAGTCTCAAACTGGACCATCATCACATATCCTACCTACCCCATGAATAGTGGGCCCAACCTCAGTCAGGGTTTCCGCCTCATCATATACATCCAGTCTCCCCTCTTCCTCCTCCTCATCCTATGCTGAATTACCCTCCACATCACTCCCAAGTTGGGAGCTGTGCAGCAGCGCATCGGAAAAGCGGCAACTCGCTCTGCTGAAGCTGATCTGCTTAGGTGAAACACCACACACTGCAACAGAGGTGTGGCAAGGACTAAAACAACTGACCGATCAGTGGCTCTCCCCACTGCAACTTCAACCTGGTCTGGTTGTCTGCAACAATGGGCGTAACCTGTTGGCGGCTTTAAAGCTCGGGAAGCTGGTACATGTGTCATGTATGGCTCGCGTGCTGGACCTAGTGGTGCAGAAATTTATAAAAACATACTCTGACTTGCCGTACCTACTTGAGAAGGTGCGCCGTATTTGCGCCCATTTCCGCCATTACTCAACCGCTGTTGCCGATCTTGCAGCGCTTCAAAAGCAATTTAATTTGCCAAACCACAGACTCATTTGCGACCTGCCAACAAGGTGGAACTCAACATATCATATGTTGGCAAGGGTAAGTGAGCAGCAGAGGGCACTTGTTGAATACCAGCTTAAACATGCCTGTCAGTGAGACTCTGCCAAGAGGCATAACAATTGTTGAGTGGGTGTGGATCGCTGATATTTGTGAGGTGCTTGATAACTTTGAGTACTGCACCAAGCTTGTGAGCGGTAATCAGCCTATTATCAGCGTAACCATCCCTATGCTATGTCTGCTGAAAAAAAATCGCTGCAGAATCAAAAAATGGAATCTTTGCATGCCCAGCAGCTGGGTATGGAGCAAAATTTCACAATGGGTGACCCTACCCAGCCCAGCCAATATCATCAGGTAAGATTGGGGGATGAAGAGGATGATGAAAATGAGGAGGGAGAGTACTTCTTTTTCAGTGGTACCGAGGAGACACCTCATGCTACAGAGGGGAATCCCGACCCCAGCTTCTTGTCTGTCCAGCATAGGTGGGCTGGAGAGGAGGAGGTGGAGGAGGAGAGTCAGTGTGAGGAGAGGATGGGTATTGTTCCTCCTTCTGGTGGCAGATTTTCCTTTTTGCAGCTTGGCACACATGGCACACTTCATATCTGACTGTCTGTGCCAAGACCCTTGGTGTTGTGAACTCCCTTGCTCGGATTTCTGAGCCGAAGCTCCCTCTCCCTCTGGGGGTTACTGAGAGTAGTGGAGCTGGCCAGGTGGATGGAGTTTCTACACCTGTCGATGACAATTGGGAATCTGGGATTGCTGGCTGGGAGCATATAATGGAGCTGGCTGCTCTTGAAGGTTGCTGGTGATTTTTTCCTCTGTGTGCAATTGGAGATCTTTTGTCCCCTGCCTGATCTACATGTTCAGCTAAGTGATTCTTTTGCTAATCCTTTGCATCTATTCTGGTTGTGTCTTTTTTTGCTTTGCTGCTAGGGTTCAGCGTGCTCCCTGCTGGGGGCAGCGCTGGGTCCTGCTTCATAAGTTGTAGCTTGTTCACTCCCCTGTTATGTTAGTATCTTTTTGCTTGCTGCCAGTTTATACCAGAGTGCTGATCTAGCGGGGGTGAGATCGTGAAATCTCAGGTTTTTTAGTATATCAGAAGTGTTGGACTTTTTCAGGGTTTTGTGTGTGATTGCAGACAGTATCTTTTTCTGTCCTGTCCTGTCTAGACAGCTTGGGCCCCACCGTTTGCTTAGTCTGTTCTCTGCCTGTGTGTGTGTCTCATCTTGTTTCACCGACAACATATGTTTGGGGGCTGTCTATTCCTTTGGGGATCTGCTCCGGGGCAGTTTAGATTTCATCTTTATGTCTTTAGGCTTAGTTAGTCCTCCGGCTGTGATGAAGCGTCCAGGGCATCATAGGAACGCTCCATGGCTACTGCTAGTTGTGCGGATAGGATCAGGGTTCTGCAATCCGCTTAGTTACCAACCTCTCTGGTCTTCTGGTGACTTAGCCTGTTCCTGCCATCCTCCTCGGTGACCCACTCATTACACCTTGCGTAATCCACATTTTCAATAGCAACCTATATTGGTTGTCCACTTTTCTAGACCCACAGTACAAGGACAAATTTCCTTCGCTACTGTTGCAGTCACCAAGGGGTTTCACAATGGAATCCTTCAAGAAGGCCATTGTCGATCATTTGATGGCAACAGCACCCTCAGACACCACTGCTAGCAGAGGTACCAGCTCTGTGCAACAGCATGCATTAATGAGGAGAGACACGCCAAGCAGATCCAAAAGAGGTGGTGGTAAAATGTCCACAAACTGGGCCATCTACAGTAAACCGGCTCATCACCAAGGACTAGCTGGATCAGTAACCATATCAAGGAGGGAGAAGTTGAAAAAGATGGTCAACAACTAAGTGACCATACCTGTGTCCTTCCTGACGCTTCTGTTCCGTTTAATTGCTGGGTATCCAAGCTTCATAGTTGGCCAGACCTCTCCTTATATGCTTTGGAGGTGCTGGCCTGCCCTGCTGCTAGTGTGATGTCAGAGCTTGTTTTCAGTGCCGCTGGGGCAATCATCACAGATATACGCACACGGTTGACTACAGAGAATGCAGACAGGCTGAAGAAAAATATATCTCTTCCTTACTTACTTTCAAGTAAGTGCACGGTTGAGAATTAAAAAATAAAAGCAATGTTGAATTGAGGATAAAATAAATCTTGTTTAATTGTTCATTCAAAAAGTGATTGCAAAAATGAGAAAAAGTAAGTTCATAACATGCAATAATTATTTGAAGAGAAAAACAAGCATTGTTCTTACATATGGCCTTGAGCAGCTGTGGTCCGGGTGTTCGAGAGTCTCCAGCTATGGGAGATCTCCTGAACAAGAGTTAGGTTGGCTTATATACTATTTAGCCCCCTAGACTTGTAAATGTCTGTTTCCACATAGGGTGATTTGCCACTATGTTTATAGCTTCTTCCATATTAGTAGAACTCTAATATCTTACAGAATAAGCATACAGCTATTTTTCAATATGCATATAATTAGTTATGTATTACCTTAGCCTAGGAAACTTAAACCTATGGAGATTCATTCATCATCTCAGAATAGTCACATATTGACAGTTCTGACAAGTGACCTATACGTTTTGACAAGTGAGGTACAGCTGTATGAACCAAGGAACTCAGAATAGCTCAGTCACACTCTAACCAGAGCCTCTGCTAGCTGGACTAGACTCTGTATGTGAGAATTAATCTATATATTTTTTATCATAGAAATACTGATATTTTACACAGGCTGACTCTGATAAAATTTAACAAGGACTGGATTTCGCAACAGTATTTAAGCCCTCCAGATGACAGTATCCCAACCTAAAGTCACCCAAAACGTTATTTTTTTTAAAATTGGTGATCAGTCACGTCCATCCCTTCCCATACAAGTCCCTTTTCTTCTTCTTACACATGTTTTCACATCCTGCTTCTGCCACATGTACCTCATGGTCAATAAGCTAAAAACAATGTTACATTAATTAATATTTCCCATCAGAGGCGCTTGTGATGATAGTGAGACCCTTCTTTCTTCATCAACCATGGTATCATGCCCCTTGGGCTAATTTTTGGAGAGACTATGGCTATGCCTGGACACTGGGCACTGCAACTACTATGCTAGTAGTCCTAGCTTCATTATAATTGCTTGGCCCTTCAGACCTGCCTTGCTTCCTTCATCAACTATGATGCTGCCCCTTGGGCTAATTTTTGGAGACACTATGGCTATGCCTGGACACTGGGCATGGCCACCTCTATGCTAGTAGTCCTAGCTTCATCATAATTGTTTGGCCCTTCAGACCAGCCTTGCTTCATTCAGCAACTATGATACAGCCCCATGGGCTAATTTTTGGAGACACTATGGCTATGCCTGGACACTGGGCACTGCAACTACTATGCTAGTAGTCCTAGCTTCATTATAATTGTTTAGCCCTTCAGACCAGCCTTGCTTTCTTCATTAACCATGATACAGCACCTAGGGCTAATGTTTTGAAGACACTATGTCTATGCCTACACATTGGGCAGTGGCAGTGGAACAAGGACAGTAGTCCAAGCTTTATTATTGTGAATCCCTTGTGATGATGATGATGGGTGGCTTCTTCCTGCGTTAACCATCACACAGCCCCTGGGGCAGATCGCTCTCCTTACACCTCTTACTCACTTAGCTGTCAGAAGATCGCCTCCATCATCACTCGCTCTTACTGATATATCACTGGCACTGCGTAAGTGGCGTGCGAGTCCCGCTCTGCCAGCAAAAAACCACAGGACTTCAAACAGTGTTTGTACATTCTAGTGAAGCAGTGGTGTAAAACCACTCGTGCAGCCCCTGACCAGGTGCCCCCATGTTATATACATTTGTTTACAGCATACATTTGTTTGACATTTACACATTTTTTAGCCTTTTCCTCAGCCCCCAGACCGCTTTGTAGGGTCCAGCAGACAATTACTCGCATTTTCCATTGACTATCATTGGACTCGCTAATTGTACCGAATACCCGAGTATTATGGTATACTCGATAAGAGTATAGCGAGTCCGAATACTTCAGTACTCGCTCATTCCTATTCACCACCTGGATGAGAGGGCCGCTATTGACCACAACATCTAAGTTGATAATCAGCCTTTAAAATTTGTGTTGTGTAATATTATTTCCATTGAGAAAACTGCCTCTACATCATGATGTACAGTAACGGCAAGTATTCAAGAAGAAGGGATGAAAGGGATTTTCCAACAATCGAGAAATGAAAAATTAAAAATCTATACGTCACATCTCTTGTGATCTTCTATGATGTTACATAGACCTCTTCTCACCATTCAGGTCCCTACAATATTGGATCCTCTTGGTGGAGATCTTCTGTATAAGAGCATTTTACTTACTGACCCATCATAATGGATAGAGACAGGGAGAAGATGGCGGAGAGGATATTACACCTCACCCTAAAGATCCTCCTCCGGCTTACTGGAGAGGTGAGAGATTCTGATGACGTCACATTACATCATTCTTATCTATGGGAATAACAGATGGACAGAACTGGAGAGGTGAGGATTCTGGAAATGTCTATAGTGAGATTTATTAATGTGTCTCTCCATAACCAGGATTACACAGTAGTGAAGACCTCCAATGAGCACTGTCAGGCCCCTGTGTCTGAGGGATGGGGAAGACCCCTGAGCACAATCACGATGCCTCAACTTCACCCTCATACATGAGGACATCAATGACCAGAAGATCCTAGAACTCAAGTACAAGATGATTGAGCTGCTGACTGGAGAGGTGACACTGCTGGGAATGTTGGGACATTATACAGTAACACTATGGTGGGATCGGGGGGATGACGGTATCCTTGTATGTGTCAGGTTCCTATAAGGTCTCAGAATGTCACCATCTATTTCTCCTTGGAGGAGTGGGAGTATTTAGAAGGACACAAAGATCTGTACAAGGACGTCATGATGGAGGTTCCCCAGCCCCTCACATCACCAGGTAATAGACAGGACTAAATACACATGGCCTATAATTATCTGTATGTAAAGAACAAATTCAGTCCCTGTATATGTTTCCTCCAGTTGTATCCAGTAAGAGGACAACACCAGAGAGATGTCTGCATTCTCTTCTTCCACAGGACTGTAAACAAGAAAAAAAAGAGAGAAGCCAGCGCCGCTTAAGGATAGAACGCATAGCATAGAGTGCATATGCACATAATATCTGACTGTATTCAAAATGAGATATTTGGCAAAAAAATTGATCAATTCAATTGAGCCACCCCGCCGCGCCAAGGCAATCTCATGTGGGGGGTCCTACTCTACGCTTTTAATAAACACTGTGCCATATGGCCTCCTAAATACATTAAAAGCAAGACCACATTAAGTGCAATCCGTACCTGAGCATATCTAGATCGCTCCCATGAAGCCAGATAAGGCAAGTGCAGATGAAGGCCAACCAGGTCTGAATGTAGACATGTCAGGTTTAGCCTCCACACATTGCCCAACCAGGAAACATAGATGAAGGGCGATGCAGGTTCAAACACAGGTGCACAATTAAATAAAGCTTGGGGCAGGGTGGGGCTTCTGTGTGTGTGCACAGCAGCCTAGATCCATCTATGGCTGATAGACACTCCGGGATTTTGGACAGCAGAGAGGTGATGTCTGGGCCAGAGAGGTAGATCTGAGTGTCGTCAGCATAAAGGTGGTACTGGAATCCATGGGACTTTATGAGTTGACCCAGGCCAAGGGTATACAAAAAACTAATAATACTTTCTCTACTTTTCTGGTCAGAGCTCATTAGAGCTCCAGTGGTGCAGTATAAATGAGTGTAATTCCAGGTTAGAACTGTGTGTTAAAAAGTTCTCTCTAAATGTCTTATATTTTATCTGGCAGAAAATATTAGTTAGTTTGGATTGCCAAGTGCTTCCAATTGATGTAGGGAGTATTTTTGATGACTTTTCAGGCCAGTATTTTGCTATTTAAGAGCAAGAATGAACAAAAAGAACCGAACATCATTCTCTAGTGGTTCATGTTGAGGTCTACTGTTCTATTGTGAACTGTTTTTGTCTTATTGAATTTTGCCACATAACTTTGCAGTTTCTCATGTATATTTTAAATAGATATGTTGTAAAATGATAAATTTTACAATTATTTTATTTAAAAAAAAATAATAATTGGTTTTATTCTTGGCAGATGACTGTATCAGGAGATCGGAGGGACAGATGACAGCCTCAATTTTTAATTCATATGACCTTGATGTCACAAAAGATTCAACTGAAGTGTATGTTACTACTCCAGATGCACCATTTTCCCTTCACAGCACCGATCTAAAATCTGGCCCTATTAAACAGGTTCTACCTCCTGATTCATCACAAACCATCAATTAATAAATATAAATGGCACATAAGGGGCATTAAATATCAAAATGCTCTTATAGAAAAGAAGCCATTTTTACATTCTGAGTATGGAGATAATGTTTCCTTCAACATGTCTTTTGTTATACATCAAAAAATTCACACAAAAGATAAAACATTTTCTTGTTTACAGTGTGGGAAATATTTTAACCAGAAATCACAGCTTATTACACACGAGAGAGTTCACACAAGAGAGAAGCCATATTTATGTTCAGAATGTCGAAAATGTTTTGCCGATAAACGAAATCTTAAAAAACACCAGAAAATTCACACAGGGGAGAAGCCATATTCATGTTCAGAATGTTGGAAAGGTTTTGCAGATAAAACACATTTAGTCATACATCAAAGAACTCACACAGGGGAGAAGCCTTATTCATGTTCAGAATGTGAGAAATGTTTCACAGTCAAATCAAGTCTTGTTAAACATGAGAAAACTCACATAAGGGAGAAGCAGTTTCCATGTTCTGGATGTGAGAAATGTTTTAATCAGAAATCAGATCTTGATACACATGAGAGAATTTGTGCAGGGAAGAAGACTTTTTATTGTTCAGAATGTGAAAAATGCTTTACATCTAAATCATGTCTAGTTAAACATCAAAGAATTCACACAGGTGAGAAGCCATATTCATGTTCAAAATGTGGGAAAAGCTTTAACAAGAAATCAAACCTTTTTAGTCACCAGAGAATTCACACAGGGGAGAAGCCTTTTTCATGTTCAGCATGTGAGAAATGCTTTCCAGACATAACACATCTTGGTAAACATCAGAGAACTCACACAGGGGAGAAGGCACATTCATGTTCAGAATGTGAGAAATGTTTTTCAGAGAAATCAAATCTTATAATACATCAGCGAATTCACACAGGGGAGAAGCCATATTCAAGTTCATTATGTGGGAAATGTTTTACTCATAAATCATTTTTAGTTGCACACGAGAGAACTCACACAGCAGAGAAGCCATTTTCATGTTCAGAATGTGGAAAAAATTTCCGAGAGATATCACATTTTATTAAACATCAGAGAAATCACACAGGGAAGAAGCCATTTTCATGTTCAGAATGTGGGAAATTTTTTAACGAGAAGTCAAATCTTATTACACACCAGAGAATTCACACAGGAGAGGAGCCTTTTTCATGTTCAGAATGTGGGAAATGTTTTGCAGACAAATCAAATCTTATTATACATCATATAGGTCACACAGGGGAGAAGCCATTTTCATGTTTAGAATGTGCTAAATGTTTTACTCATAAATCATTTCTAGTTGTACATGAGAGAACTCATACAGGGGAGAAGCCATTTTCTTGTTCAGAATGTGGGAAATGTTTTGCACAGAAAATAAATCTTGTTGGACACCAGAGAATTCACACAGGGGAGAAGCCACATTTATGTTCAGAATGTGGGAAATGTTTCACCCACTCTTCGGAACTATTTAAGCATAAAAAAATTCACACATAGAAAAAATTAATATAATATCTTTAAAGTGAGAAATGCTTTATTTATAAATCATATATTGTTGACCATCAAAACATCTCATATAATTGTTTGACAAATGGCACAAGAAAACATCTAACAGCTAAGGTAAAGATAAGTAAATGTGAACAATAATAAAATCATTTAAAACTTGCATTAGAATTAAAAATATTTGAATTTACTAACAGACATCTGTTAGCTGAAATGCAAATAAAAAGCAATATTCCACATGCATTGTATATTTCTTTTTGTTGAATACTCACTATATGGCCAGGGTCACACTTGCGTATGGCATCTGATGCGAGAGCATTGGATGCGATATGCTAATGACCCTCGGTTCCTGCTCTGCTGCAAGCTGGAGCAGAGTGTCATGTAACTGTGCACCGAGCCTCTCGCACAGAGCAGATCGGAGCACAGCTGCGGAGAAGGCAGAGAAACTAATTTCTCTATCTCCTCCATTGTTGGTATATAGCGCACAGCACTCGGATGATATCCGAGTGATGTGCGCTGTGTCACTCGCACCCATATGCTTATATGGGTGCGAGTGAGCTGAGACTCGGCCGAGTGTTAGTGTGCAAATCGCAGCATGCTGCGATTTCACTCGGATGCTGAAAACGGCTGAGAAAAGTAACATTTATGGGAGCTGCCCCATAGCTGAATACTGGTCCGAGTGCTAGGCGATGTTTTGTCGCTTAGCACTCGTCCTTATTCATCGCAGGTGTGACCCTGTGAAGGAGTCAGCTTACGCTGAGTCGTTTTCTTTAGAGTGGACCCTCTGGGTCATGGCACCCACCCACCTAGGGCGAGCTGACCTTGTGAGGAACAAACCAGAAGGAAGAAAAGAAGTGTGTATAGTGGACGCAATCAACCCCAAAGTAAGCAAAAAAATATATGGACCATGACATATTATCAATTTTTATTGTTAGCATACAAAAAACACAAGTGACAAAAATACAATTAAAAAGGCCATACAAAAATAGCCATGAATGACACTCCAAAAGAACAGGTTCTAAGGTAGGAACCAGATAGCTACGTCTTGGACCCCTAGACCCATTCTATCATATTTGCAGTTTCAATGTGTCATAGTTCCACTCGCATTGGTCATTGTCCTCTGACCTATGGCCATTAATTATTTGGATGGGGGGCTGGTTGGGAGAAAAGAAGAGGGGGAACAAGATAGTGATATAAAGAAAAATAAAATTAAAATGGAGCAATAAAAACAAATAAATCAATATGGTATTGGGTGTAGGGAATATATATATATATATGGATATTTCTATTGTAGGGTGTCTATGCAATATTTCATGGCTATGCATGATCACTTGGGGGCCCTTTTGGTTCTCATGATCTTTTTGGGTTTGAAATTTTTTTTGCCATTTGGCAAATACCAACATATCATCAGTGGACGTGTGCGGGGTATCCTCTTGAGGGTCCCTCTCTTGGCCCCCCCCCCTTTTTCTTCATCCACGCACACCATTTTTCACATCTGCATGCCATATGTATTTGTCATAAGGTCAATATAGCCCTTACTTTAATATTATTATTTTCTTCATAATAGTGCACTGGCTTTATTATTTTCATGCCTTTTCTTTGGTTCATTTGGTATATATATTCCTTAATTTAACATTATGCCTTATCAAAAGTGGCATCTATTAATTTATATATTTATCTTTATTATTGAGGCGTCTTCTATATTACATATCCAATTAATTCGGATGTGTGAACCACTGCGTCATGCGCATGTGTTATATATTTTCTATATTTTCTTTATTATTTTTTTATATATATTCCCAATCCTTTTTTTTACATCACCTTATGTTAATTTTTCTTTCTATAATGGTTTCTCAATGCAGAGTACTATCATTATTCTCATAACGCATGCGCATTATTTAATTTTCCTTTATTATGCATTGCAGGTCACATGTTATTGTGACCAGTTTTGTTAGGTTTTCATTTATTTAACATACACTGGATGTTGCAATATTTGTTTTTTGTTTTTTTGTTATTATATATTGATTTTTGTTTTCTTACATATGCGCATGTTTGCATGTCTATTTGATTCCCATTTGGCACTACGTTTTTGCCATATCCTATTCTCAGGCCCTGGCCATGATTGGGCCTTGGGCGTGTGTGCATCTGCTCCCCCTGCACATAGCTCTTTGGCCGCAGAATCATTTGTGGTCTCCTCTCTTCTGTTCACGCTTGCGCAGTCGTGCCTGTTCGACACACATTTGGACTGCGCCTGCGTCACCTTCCGATTTCCAGGTTTCGGTTTTGATTTCATCTTAGCGCCTGCGCACTGGTCACTTCCAGTCTCGCCGTACTGGTCTATCATCTGTAAGTTGTTCATTGTGATTTTTTAGCATATATAAGGAACATCATTTGTGACTATGATTTATCTCCATTGCCCTTGAGGAAGCCACGCTAGAGGTGGAGATACGCGTGGGGTCACATCCCCCCTCCAGCCTTTAGATCTTACGGGTATCTGACCTACTATTTGACCTTTTGCTTTACCCTTTTGGGTTTGTTATTTTCAGGCATTTTGTGCACCGGCATGTCTCTGACTGTAGAGACATTTCAGTTCACTTTTGAGGCCTTAGTGCTTTCCTGTGTGTCATAATTTTAACCTTGCACATGGTATTGCACTACAGGGGACCTTATTTGTTTCTTTAGCGGCACCAGATGGTTATGGATTATTTATAGAACGTATATTGGAATATTATAACCACATATGGATTGTATACCGTCATTAGTATATTATCTTTCCATGCATCAGAGCTTCCGCATTCATGATTATTTATAGCTATTTGCCATCAGGGTTATTGTTTTGTTCCTCATGCTATAAGCATGAGAAGCGAGGCCCAGTGTGCTAGGAAACACAATGCTCAGGCGCCTCCCTCAGGGGTAAGCGGCCTGATATGCCCCTGTCTGGTCTGCCATTGGTCAGGGGGGTGCTTCCGGGTCAGGGCATAGCCAGAGCACAAGAAGCAGAAGGGAGGTGTGGCCGCGGCCTATGGCGCATGCGCATTGCATGCAGAGACGCCGCCGTCCGCAAGCCTGTCAGAGGTGACCTCCTTGGAGGTCGGGCGCCGGGGGGCTGTGGCGTGGGAGCGGTGGCCGGGTGAGTATGCAGAGACAGCGTGACAATCAGACTGTGCTGGCACACAGGAAAGGTCACCTGATCAGGGTCTCCAGGATCATAGATGATCGCTGCAGGCAGAGCAGAGATGGGAGGTCACACAGCAGCAGCGTGTAGCAATGACATACCTCCCAACTTTTGAAGAAGGCAAAGAGGGACAAAGGCTGCGCCCCTAGCCACACCCATTTTAGTAGTCACGCCCATATCCACGCCCCAACCGCACCCATTTAGCACTGCTGATCACACAGTTTCATAAACAATAATTATAAACAGAAAAAAAATGGAGCGCTGATGCCCCGCCGCCGCTTCTCTGTCCTCCTGCAGAGTCCTGAACGATTACCTCCTCCTGAGGTGACATGCTATAAGCTGACCGCCGGAAATGAGGTCAGCAGTCATTTCCGGCGGTCAGCTTAGGCCTGTTTCACACATCCGTTTGTCACCATCAGTCAAGATCCGCCGATTTGCAAAAAAACGGATCCGCCATTTTTCTTGGCGGATCCGTTTTTTTCCTCATAGACTTGCATTATCGGCGGATCTTGACAGATGGTCATCCGTTCGATCCGCTATTGTATGGATCCGCCAACATATTGCCGTCCGCTAAGCGGACAGGACAGAGCATGAAAAGTTTTTTTTCATGCGCGGATCCGCATTTTGCGCTTGTCCGGGTGATTTAACCCTATATCCCGGTTGCGAAATCTCTCTCTCTCTCTCTGACTGAAGGATAAAACATGATGTAACAGCAGAATAGTGAGTTCAGCTCTGGAGGTGACTGGAGGATAAGACACAATGTTATAGCAGAATAATGAGTGCAGATTCGGAGGTGACTGGAGGATAAGACACAATGTTATAGCAGAATAATGAGTGCAGATTCGGAGGTGACTGGAGGATAAGACAATGTAACAGCAGAATAGTGACTGCAGCTCGGGGGGTGACTGGAGGATAACACAGGATGTAACAGCAGAATAGTGACTGCAGCTCTGGAGGTGACTGGAGGAAAAGACATGATGTGATAGCAGAATAGTAAGTGCAGCTCTGGAGGTGACTGGAGGATAAGACACGATGTAACAGAATAGTGACTGCAGCTCTGGAGGTGACTGGAGGAGAAGACATGAAGTAACAGCAGAATAGAGATTGCAGCTCTGGAAGTGACTGGAGGATAAGACACGGTATAACAGCAGAATGACTGCAGCTCTGGAGGTGACTGGAGGATAGGGACACGATGTAACAGCAGAATAGTGATTGCAGCTCTGGAGGATAAGACATGATGTAACGGCAGAAAAGTGTCTAGAGCTGTGGAGGTGACTGGAGGATAGGACACAATGTAACAGCAGATCTCTCTCTCCCCCTCCCTCCTCCTTTCCTCGCTCACCCGACTTCCTCCCTATCTTCTCCGCCTCCTCCATTCCTCGCTCACCCGACTTCCTCCCTATCTTCTCCGCCTCCTCCATTCCTCGCCAGATCGCGGCCCCATATCGTGGGATAAATAGCTTCCCGGCCGGGATGGGGGGATACGGCCCCGAAATCGGGACTATCCCGCGAGAATCGGTCGGGTTGGGACCTATGCAATGAGGTAAAACACACATGGGCAATGGCAGGCAGCCATGAGATGAGGCGTGCGTGCACACTGCTCCAGGCATCTTTCAGCACAACAGTCACGAGGTGCGTGTGCACACTGCTTCCAGGGATCTCGCAGCATAAGACATAATGGGCATGATAGTTCAGTGCACATGCACACTGCTCCAGGAGTCATGCGGCATAGCAGGCATGATAGTTCCGTGCGCGTGCACACTGCTCCAGGGGTCATGCGGCATACCAGACAAGGCAGGCATGATAGTTCGGTGCGCGTGCACACTGCTCCAGGGGTCATGCGGCATACCAGACAAGGCAGGCATGATAGTTCGGTGCGCGTGCACACTGCTGCAGGGGTCATGCGGCATACCAGACATAGCAGGCATGATAGTTCCGTGCGCGTGCACACTGCTCCAGGGGTCATGCGGCATACCAGACAAGGCAGGCATGATAGTTCGGTGCGCGTGCACACTGCTCCAGGGGTCATGCGGCATACCAGACAAGGCAGGCATGATAGTTCGGTGCGCGTGCACACTGCTGCAGGGGTCATGCGGCATAACAGACATGGCGGGCATGATAGTTCAGTGCGCTTGCACACTGCTCCAGGGTTCATGCGGCATAACAGATATGGCGGGCATGATAGTTCAGTGCGCTTGCACACTGCTCCAGGGTTCATGCGGCATAACCGATATGGCGGGCATAATAGTTCAGTGCGCTTGCACACTGCTCCAGGGTTCATGCGGCATAACAGACATGGCGGGCATGATAGTTCAGTGCGCTTGCACACGGCTCCAGGGTTCATGCGGCATAACAGACATGGCGGGCATGACAGACCCCGACCTTTGGAAAACTATGGTGACGTTCCTTTGCAAAACCAAAAAACTGCTCTGGACTACAAGCTGGTAAACGTTTAATGTTTAAGAGCGCATTCTCACTGTAGCCATTTCATAGACAAAACCAAAGAACAAAAAATGAGCATATACCCTACAGCAAGTAAATAGTAATAGTACATGTATAGCATAGGGTATTTAGTTAACATTTAGTTAGTTTTGATCAAGTAAGCATAAAAGCTTGGTAAGGTTTTAATACTAGAGACAGGTTAGGACTGTCCCAATGGGTACACCTTGGTGTGGTGGGATGGCTTTTATGATCGAAATAACGTGAAAGGGAACCTGTCACCCCTCAGGGCATTTTTAAGTTAAAGAGCGTCCTTTAGCAGCACTAAGGCTGCACTCTGTGAAGGTGGCTCTTCTGTTTCTGATCCCTTGTAACGCTGAAATATTGACTTTTATAAATTGCTCCCCATACCTGTATTGAGTCCCATAGGGTCAGAGTCGGATTGGGGTGCCAAGGGCCCACCAGTAACATTGACTTTGAGGGGCACACTTTTCACCTGTATACAAATAGTACACTACCTTCATTCACAAATTTACCTATATCTCTATATAATCATAAGCTAGGTAGTTTGCTTAATGAATGATGAGATGCTGTTTTTTTCTGTACTGAGTAAATCAAGTGAATTATTCCAAGTATTATCCATATAGTGGGGTTGGGGGCCCACCGGTGGATTCCCCTGTTACCCTGTGGGCCAGTCCGAGCCTGGGTATGGTGTGTCCCCCTGTATCAGCCGCCTCCCAGCCGTTCATCAACACCTGTTATGTCTGTGCACCGCCTCCTCTTGTGTTGCTGTTACATGCCGGTGCCTGCGCTGTGCCAACAGTTCTCGGGCATGCGCAGTGCACGTTGCCCGGGTACTGACATCAGGCTATAGCGCCTGCATGTTGCGGAGGTCCCAGATCCTGCCCCGCAGTGTGTTATGATGTATTCACACTGTGGGGCTGGGAATCTGGCACCTGCGCAGTGAGCAACTATAGCTGCACTTGCCCCCATCTCCCTCCTCCTCTTTTTATTTCCTCCCTCGGCAGCATCTGATGAGCTGACCTGCCAGCTGAGCTCCCCACACACAGTTCACTATAGCTGGGGCAGGCGCAGCTATAGATGCTCACTGCGCAGGCGCCAGATTCCCAGCCCCGCAGTGTGAATACATCATAACACACTGCAGGGCGGGATCTGTTTTTTTCTTAATCAGTCTAAGGATAATATACAAGGAAAAAATAAAATAAAAAAAACATACAAAATGTGTGCATGTGATTTGTTAAATATACAGAATGAAGTTGAACAACTCTTCCCTCTGGAGCGAAATATTATTTTTGTGCTTTTTCCCTCCCACTTCTTCCAAGAGGCATAACTTTTTTTTTTTTTGCAGGATGGGTTGTAGTTTTAAATTACACCATTTAATATCATTGGCATTTCCCGAGACTCGTAACATTGCTGTTTCCATCAATTGAGCTTGGTGAAGGCTTGTTTTTTTGCGTAACAAGCTGACATTTTTATTAACACCATTTTTAGCTATTTATGACGTTTTGATCTCTTTTTTATTTTTGCGATTTTTGTTGCTTTTTCTTGTTACGGAGTTTAACCACCTGGTTGAATAATATTATCTTTTATGAACGCAGTGATACCAAGATCAGTTTTTATTTTTCTAATTTCTTTAATTTCATTGGATGAAAACAGGTGATTTTAAATGTTATATACTTTTCTTTTAAAATATGTAGATTATTTTATTTTTTATGCTCCACAAGCTGATCCCAGCTGCCACAGCAACCCTAACGCCTCATAATCACATCAAAGGGCAGTGATAAAAGCTGGTAAGCAGAAGCAGCAGTGCTTGTTCCATTTTAATACTGTTGTCAGACATTGATAGCAGCAATTAAATGGTTAACAGTCGCTAAAGAAGATGAGCTACGGCCCCGCGGCTGTCAGACACAGATGGTGGCAGTTTAATATATATTCGATATCTGCTTCATGTGGAGGGAGCACATTTTTTGACCATCAGGCAAGACCAAATGACGCAAGGAGGATAAGCAGTCAGAGGCGAGACACGCCACTTGTCCCTGTCTCTGGACACAAAGTCCTCCTATTATAATCGTTCACCACTTTTTTTCACCAGTGAGTGAGAAACAGATGTTTGTCCCTCATTCTCCTCAACACCATCACCTTTCCTTCAGAAACTTATGGTTATAATGGGACCAAACTGTTTCATCCTGTAGGCAAAAAGGCAAAATAAGTAGACGGGGAAAACACAAAGAAAAATTCCATCTCCTGGTAAAAAATTCTTTTGACTTTATTCCATATGAAGATTGAAAACTATATCCAACGCGGATACATGCAAAGCGACGCGTTTCGAACCTACACACAAACACACAAAACAAGCAGACCTCTGATACATGCGGTATAGGGGTCTGCAAGATATCCATCACTGAGGATTCTAGTACCTCTTCCCAAACATATGCAGTAAAGTGTGGGAACTGCGCTTTCCAACTTGCCTTCACAGCGAGCTGCGTTGAAGCAATTTTTGCTCTCAGTAGGTGAGTATATAAAGCAGGCCACGTTCCCACGATGAGGTTTTGGTGACATTTTTGCAGCATTTTTGTAACAATTTGGTAAATTTTGTTGTGTTTTTGACATTTACATGTAAAAAATATCAGGTACTTAATTGAGATTTTATCATAAAAATATTTAGTTTTTTTTATTAGTCAAATTTGATATCCAGGCATTATTGCCTGTCGCTGCAGCTCTTTTTTTGGACATGTACCTAGTATTTAGTCTTTGGGAAGTGGGGAATAGTGATTACAAAGCATGACAAAAATTAATTCCAATGTATTATGGTAAAATAAAAAGTGGCAGTGGGAATGGATGAGGAAAGGAAAAAGAAGAAACAAAAGGTTGGTGTGCGCACAGCGGCAAATTTTGACCACGCCCATAGTCACAACCCAATTGAAGACCATTTACCATTTCTTTATCCCCTGGCAGGAGGAATTGTCAGAGGGGAACTGGTAGTGAGGAAAATTCAGCAGATGCCCGAGACTGCAAGGCGTAGACCCAAATCAAGGACTGTCCGCTGTATCCGGGACAGTTGGGACTAGAGATGAGCGGATAGATTCATGGGTTTCTGGTCCAGTGTCCAGGTCAGTTCAGTGGTACCTGGCGGCTGGACGGGAGGCCGTGAATCTCTAACCTTCCGGCGTCCGTGGCAAGGATTTTTACCACCCACGGCTGGTGGGACATCACCTGTGCGTATTGCTAATCTCTGGTTGGGAGCTGTGGATAATTTTTTGCTCCTGTGTTCACAGTCGGAGCCGCCAGAACTTTCTCATCTTTATGTAGCGTCACTATATGACATCTGGCTTTTTGGTACAATTAAATAAGTAGTGATACACAGCATCTCATAGCACAGCAGGGATAACTTTACCGACAGTAGGAGCGCACATCAGAATCCAGGGAGTCCTTCCTGGAAAGCGTCCAAACATCAAATAGGAAGTAGAGACAGCGCCTCACAAGTTGGTGAAAATTGCGGTCTCTACTTTCTAGTTGAGATCTGGCTTCTTGGTGTCATGATCCCAGTGCAGGTTTTTGAGCTGCACGTCAGGGGTTAATGTCTGGAGCTCAGTGCAGGTTTTGACTTGCACACCTGGGGTTAATGATTGTGGCCTCTCTATGGTTCTGGGAGAGCTTCTTAAACCCCTGGGAAGCTCCAATCACTGTCAGTTATACTTTTGCCTTTGGCCGAGTGTGCTGACCTCTATGTGCCTGTTCGTTGTTATAACTTGTTTATATGGTTCTGACCCAGTTCTGTTTCCTGTTGTGAGTTTGCCTGTTGATTCTGTATTTCGCTATCCTCTCTGTGTATGACTCATTGCCTGTGATCTGACTGCTATCTGCTCGCCCCTCTTGTACCTTGCAGCTATCTCTGTATGACTCATTGGCTACGTCCTGACTATCCTCCCTGTCTATGCCCCTTGGTAACTTTGTCTCGCAGATACCCTGCTAGGAGTTCTCTTGCAGCTCCTAGCTCTCTGGAGTTTAGGCCACGCCCCCAGCAGTCACATGCTTCAGGTCCTGCTGTTCTGAAGTACGCACTTACTCGGCTGCTGCCCGCTCCACAGGTATCTTTGAGCACAGAACTGAAACTAAAATAAGGTAACAAGTGTACACTGGCGCTTCCTGGTCTGTACGCTATGGATAATAGGGGATTACCTGCTGCTGGTATATACTGGGTCTGTGCTTACCCAGAAATGCAAAGAAAATAAATGAATAAATGGAAGAAATACCTGCGCAAGTGGAGTTGTCCAGCCCTGACGAAGAAGGTCCGTAGACCTTAGAAACGCGTTGGCTTATAGTTTGGCCTGCACACGCTCCCTTCCTTCCCCGGTGACGTCACCCAGCCTCGCCTCCCCCCCTCCCCTCCACGCCACAGCTGCTGTATACTGGCGGCGCCTCTCGGCCGGAGCGCGCCGCCACTCATCTCCATCTCCAGCGGCTGTTAGGCTGGTTTCACATTTGCGTTTTTTAGCGCTGGAAAAAAACGCATATGTGCGCATGCGTTTTTCCCCCTATATTTAACATGGGTGCGCATACCTGCGCGCTTGTAAGCGCATGTATGCGATTTTCATGCGCTGCGTTTTTTTGGGGTGTGCGTTTGTATTTTCCAGACGCAGCATGTTGCATTTTTTGGCCCTGCAAAAAAGCGCATGCGCACATATGCGCACGTTTTGCGCTAAAAATGGCCATTATAGCCTATGGATGCGCATATGTGCGCACTGGCATGCTCATGTATGCGTTTTTTTGCATATGCGTTTTTTTTTTTAACCATGGAATTTAGGGGTTTGGGTTAGAGTTAGGGTTAGTTAAGGGGGGTTAGGGTCAGGGTTGGGGTTTGGGTCAGGGTTAGGGTTAAGTATGGTTTGGTTAAGGGTCAGGGTTAGGGTCAGGATTAGGGTTAAGTATGGTTTGGTTAAGGGTTAGGGTCAGGGTTAGGGTCAGGGTTAGGGTCAGGGTTAGGGTTAAGTATGGTTTTGTTAAGGGTCAGGATTAGGGTTAAGTATGGTTTGGGTTAGGGTCAGGGTTAGGGTTAGGGTCAGGGTTAGGGTCAGGGTTAGGGTTAAGTATGGTTTTGTTAAGGGTTAGGGTCAGGGTTAGGGTCAGGATTAGGGTTAAGTATGGTTTGGTTAAGGGTTAGGGTCAGGGTTAGGGTTAGGGTCAGGGTTAGGGTTAGGGTCAGGGTTAGGGTTAAGTATGGTTTTATTAAGGGTTAGGGTTAGGGTTAGGGTCAGGGTTAGGGTTAGTTAGGGTTTAGGGTTTGGGTTAGGGTTAAGTATGATTTGGTTAAGGGTTAGGGTCAGGGTTAGGGTCAGGGTTAGGGTTAGGGTCAGGGTTAGGGTTAGTTAGGGTTTAGGGTTTGGGTTAGGGTTAAGTATGATTTGGTTAAGGGTTAGGGTCAGGGTTAGGGTTAGGGTCAGGGTTAGGGTTAGTAAAGTCATGGTTTGGGTTAGTGTGAGGGGCCACCTAATGTTGGAAAAAAACGCAAACGCGGTAAAAACGCACTAAAAACGCATACAAACGCATAAAAACGCTGCGTTTTTTTCATGCATGCTCATAAAAATGCTTGAAAAAAACGCAGCAGTTGTATGCTTTTGTATGCGTTTTTTCAATGCGTTTTTTTGCGGGAAAAACGCGCTGCAAAAAAAAGCAAGTGTGAAACTAGCCTTAGCGTTGGAAATTACCCGACCACATCGCCTATTGGGGCGACTTTTCTTTAGCGTCACATCTCCATATCACACCGCTGTGGCACGTCCACCACCGCACACAGTTTATCCCGGTGTGCTCGCTACATCGCTACCAGTAAGGCAGGACTGTGGTCCGATTCACATTCTGGACAACTCCACTTGCGCAGGTATTTCTTCCATTTATTCATTTATTATCTTTGAGCACAGTTCGCTTTAGTCAGGACACGCGCACTAGCTCAGTGAGCAAGTGCAGTGCGGTGTTCCTGACACTTGGTGTCTGTAAAGCCGTGTTCTCATGTAGCAGAAATGCTGCGTTTTTGGTTTTGTGCAGGATCCGCACCAAATTACACAATAACAATCTTCACCCCTCTTATTTCTTATGTTTCTGGTGCAGATGTGAAGCCGTGTTTTAAATGTGTTTTTTATAGCACAGAAAGGCTTTGATTCTACAATTAAAAAAGTATCTGCAGTTTTTTATATGTGTTCTTTTTAGGCTCCAAATAAAAGACAAGAAGGGAAAAAAGCCCCAAAATCGCCGCATCTTTGGGTGCGTTTTATGTTAAAGTAGGTTTTATTAAGGATTTTGTACATAAATGGGGTAAAGCAAAAGCTGGGAGACATAATAAATATATAGTAATATGGACGCAATAAAGAACAAATAAAACAAAATTTAAAGGGATGAAAAATACAGGCAAAATAAAGGGTGGAAAGTGTTAAGGATGAGAAGGCTGAAGGAAAAATATGGTTTATTAAGGAATAATGAAAAAAGAAAAAATTAGAGGGATAGAAGGAAAATGAAAAAGATTGGTATGTCCAGGATGGGCGAGGGTTATGATACATATACGATACCTTATATATAAAACATTTAAGAGGTAGGAGGGGAAGAAAAGGAAAGCGAAAGGCAAGGAAAGAAAAGTGAAAGGGAGAACCCCTGTAACAGGTGAAGAGAGGCTTCTGCTGAAAAAAAAACATGAAGGAAAAAACACTTGTATTTTTAAGTGCTCAAAACTGTTTCATATCTGCACCGAAATCGCATCAAATAAGGGAGAGAAAGCATAAAAGAAACGCAGCAAACGAGCAATCATCTGAGAGGATTTACACCACATGGGAACACGGCCTCAGCATTACAGTATTATTGCATTTTAATTTTTTATTTAATAAAGAAAAATATCAACCACGCCATTTTTTTAACGGCATTTACCGATTGCCGTAAAAAATCTGATCGCTGTGGTGCATGGTACGTTATGATTACAGGGACACCAAATATGTCAGTGTTGTTTGCTGATTTGTGATGTTTATTTACAAAAAAGCATTAAAATGACTTTTTATCAAATGTTTTTCATTATTATTTTTTAGTAAATTTCTAGGATGAAAAAATTTCTTATTCCCCATGTAGAATGCAGAAACTTATCCATAGTACATAGCAGTGTATTTCTATCAGTATAATCTGCCTGTAGAGTCAGAGCCTGCAATACAAATCAAGTACACAAAAGTCTCCCCAAGACATCAGGGCCTGTGGCTCAGTAGAATTAGTGCCCTGTCTGTAATGTTTTAAGGTTACAGGTTTGAGACCTGGAAAAGAAAAAGAAAAAATGTGTAATTGCTTATTATTTTTTACTACATTTATAAGAACAAAAAAAATCTTTTTCTTCACCTGAGTACAGTATAGAGGCATTATAAAAATACATTGTTATATACATAATGTATTTCTATGGATATTTATACCCTGCTTCTGGATTCATTGCGGTCAAGAGGTCAAGATTAGAGATGAGCGAACTTGTTCGTGAAGCGTTCGCCAATCTCAAATTCCGCACAAATGTAGCACATTCGGATTCGTGTTCGCTTTCATGAGCATTTCTACTGAAAGTCGGCAAAATTCGGTCACAGTTCGGTAAATCATCACATTTCCACTAATGCTTTTGCTATTACTTTGGCTAGGTGTATGATGAGGGGGTTGACGAGGGTCACAAGATTGATGAGTGGAGGGGTTGTGGAGAGGTTAGAAGAGCGTGTGGAGAGATTACAGGAGAAGTGCGATCTTTTTTTCCCTTAACTTTATATGTGTTGAGCTGAGGCGAGCTTCCAGGGCTGCTGAGCGCAGATGGAAAAGATCCCACTCCAACGAGCATTTCATCGCATTCAAACAGTCCCTCACTACTTTCAAGACCACACTCGCCACAGCTAAACAAACCTACTTCTCATCTCTCATATCCTCCCTGTCTCACAACCCTAAACAGTTATTCAACACCTTCAATTCTCTCCTCCGCCCCCCAGCACCTCCTCCCTCCCCACTCATCTCAGCTGAAGACTTTGCCTCATTTTTCAAGCAGAAAATTGATAACATCAGGGACAGTTTTGGTCAACAACCCCCAGAGCCCTTCCTCCCGACTTCCCAGCCCTCCACCTTCAAAACCAACTTCTCCACCATTACAGAAGATCGACTCTCCACTCTACTCTCAAGATCACATCTCACCACCTGTGCACTCGACCCGATCCCATCCCACTTCATCCCAAACCTCACCACAGTCTTCATCCCAACCCTAACCCATCTCTTCAACCTATCACTAACAACTGGTGTTTTCCCCTCAAGCTTTAAACATGCCTCCATCACACCTATCCTCAAAAAGCCCTCTCTTGACCCATCCTCTGTATCTAGCTATCGCCCTATATCACTTCTCCCATACGCCTCCAAGCTACTGGAACAACACGTCTACCTTGAACTGTCCTCCCATCTCTCTTCTTGCTCCCTCTTCGACCGCTTACAATCTGGCTTCCGGTCACACCACTCCACTGAAACTGCCCTTACTAAGGTCACCAATGACCTCTTAACTGCCAAGAGCAAGCGACACTACTCTGTCCTCCTCCTCCTGGACCTGTCGGCTGCCTTTGACACAGTGGACCATTCCCTATTATTACAGACCCTCTCATCCCTCGGCATCACAGACTTGGCCCTCTCCTGGATCTCATCATACCTAACAGACCAGACATTCAGCGTCTCCCACTCACACACCACCTCCTCACCTCGCCCCCTATCTGTCGGAGTCCCACAAGGTTCAGTCCTAGGGCCCCTGCTGTTCTCTATTTACACCTTTGGCCTGGGACAGCTCATAGAATCTCATGGCTTTCAGTATCATCTTTATGCTGATGACACACAGATCTACATCTCTGGACCAGATATCACCTCCCTACTAACCAGAATCCCTCAATGTCTGTCCACTATTTCATCCTTCTTCTCCACTAGATATCTGAAACTCAACATGGACAAAACAGAATTCATCATCTTTCCCCCATCTCACGTGACCCCCCCTACGAACCTATCAATTACAGTAAATGACTGCCCACTCTCCCCAGTCCCACAAGCTCGCTGCCTCGGAGTAATCCTTGATGCTGATCTCTCCTTCAAACCACATATTCAAACCCTTTCCACTTCCTGCCGACTTCAACTCAAAAATATTTCACGCATCCGTTCATTCCTCACCCAAGAATCTGCAAAAACCCTAGTCCATGCCCTCATCATCTCTCGCCTTGACTACTGCAACCTCATGCTCTGCGGCCTCCCCTCAAACACTCTCGCACCCCTCCAATCTATTCTAAACTCTGCTGCCCGACTAATCCACCTGTCCCCCCGCTATTCCCCAGCTTCTCCCCTCTGTCAATCCCTTCACTGGCTCCCAATTGCCCAGAGACTCCATTACATTACAAAACCCTAACCATGACATACAAAGCCATCCACAACTTGTCTCCTCCATACATCTGTGACCTCGTCTCCCGGTACTTTCCTGCACGCAACCTCCGATCCTCACAAGATCTCCTTCTCTACTCCCCTCTTATCTCCTCTTCCCACAATCGCATACAAGATTTCTCTCGCGCATCACCCCTACTCTGGAACTCTCTACCACAACATATCAGACTCTCACCTACCATCGAAACCTTCAAAAAGAGCCTGAAGACCCACCTCTTCCGACAAGCCTATAACCTGCAGTAACCACCGATCGACCAAACCGCTGCATGACCAGCTCTACCCTCGCCTACTGTGTTCCCAACCATCCATTGTAGATTGTGAGCCTTCGCGGGCAGGGTCCTCTCTCCTCCTGTACCAGTTATGACTTGTATTGTTTAAGATTATTGTACTTGTTTTTATGTATACCCCCCTCACATGTAAAGCGCCATGGAATAAATGGCGCTATAACAATAAATAATAATAATAATAATAATAATAATGTGTTGATTCCAGCAGTCAATAAGGGCACAGAAATCATCCACAACCTCATGACACAAGGTCTTCTGGGATTGGCTGCCGAAGTCACATGTCCCTGGCCATATAAAAAGCGGACATCTTGTTTTGCTGGCGCCATTTGCTCATTGTCACAGTGCAGAGAGTTCGCTCCTGCTCTAGTGCTGCTGCTGAAGGTGAACCTGTCAGTGAAATAGATAGGATCCTGTCCTGTGTGAAATCGATCTTCCAGCTGTAGGTTCGCAGGTACGCAGGATGCAGTGACGAGTCTGAGATGGAGGAAGAGCAAACCCAACATTTATATGTAGATTATATGATTAAACGGTAAAGTTGACAATAGTTTTCCACGCTGGGAAGCTAGACACAAACAACACGATATCAACCAGTACGGCAAGTGCCGGTAACTATGTGGCCGCGATATGGCCGACTACGGGTCCTTGGGCTATAATTAAAGTCACTTATCAATCTCTGACATCTTGCAGAGGTGTTGTCCGGGAGATGTCTGTTCGGCGTCTCAGCTGCAGGGTCCAGCCGAAGAAGAGTTGACGTAGGCTTCGAGCGGTCCTACACCCAGGTGCAGAGGGGGTGAAGCAGGCCCCAGGCTGGTTCCCCGCCGTTGGGGCTGTCCCTCTGGGAGACAAGGCCGAGGCGGCCACAGGCCTCAGCGTACAGGCCACAGCCACGGTCTAGAGTGGGGCAGTGGCGGCTACGGGTCTCTGAGTAGAGGCCGCAACCGCGGTATGGAGCGGGGCAGAGGTGGCCGCGGGTCTCGACGTACAGGCCGCAACCACGGTATGGAGCGGGGCTATGGCGGCCACGGGTCTCAGCGTATCTCCTCCTCGGGCTGCTTGACACCATCCTCTGCTCCGGTCAGGTGAGCCCCTGTTCTGTCAGTCTGGAAGGCGCTCACTCACTCTCGCTCTCCAGCGCCACCTAGACTCCTTCCTGTCTCATCTCTCTCCTCGCCGAGTCCCCTCTGCTGGTCTCCTGCGCTCGTTTTAGTCACCCGCCCCCTTTCTTTGTCCAGCCCCCATATTTCCTGGATGAGTGTTGGTCCCGGCCTCTAACTACTTCCCCCGGGAACATGCCCTCTGGGAACCTGGGTGACAGCCCCCCTAGTTCCAGCCCGGCTACACAGCGTGCCTTTATTCCTGGGCTCTCTCTCCTACACAGCATCGAACTAGATTATGCAAAAACTGTGGCAGTCTCCAGAGGCCCCATTTGCTACTCCAAATCGTCGTTTGTCATAAAACTGTTTCACTGACAAATCAGAAGGCCAGATTTCCACTTAAATATCGTTAGGCCTAATATTGATGTGCAGCCACGAGGCCCAACTAGCTACTACAAATCATTTGTGATGAAACTCTGTTTTATTGGCAAATCAGAAGGCCAGGCTTCCATTTAAAAATAGTTAGGCCGGGGGCGGGGCCTAGCTCTTGATGTGAGAAGTCGGGTGGCTGTGCTTCTCTGCCACCATTAGCCTCAATTATCCTGCACAGAGCCCGAACCAGCTAATTCCTTTACCAGGATCAGATGTCTGAAGGTCCCAGGAGTCAGGGGCGAGCTTCTGCCAGACTCAGAGAGACAGACATGGGCCGCAAAAGGCAGAAAGATGCCGGAGCCTGCAGCAGTGCCTCAGTCCAAGATGGTGCTGAGAGAGAGGAGGAGGTGGGAAGAAGAAACACAGCCTTTGCACAGAGGCTGGAAGTCTCAGCCCGACTGAACAGGTATGTGAAGGGCATAGAGACAGATGAAGAAGGAAATGGAGAGAGTGAGAAGCACAGAGATGAGGAGGAAGAGATGAGGAGATGCCTGTGCTGAATGCAGAGCTGGAGCAGGAGGAAGAGGGGGATGGTGACACTGTGCAGTTAGCTGAAAGTGCAGATGTAGCAGAGCCCACCCTGCGGGATGTATTCCAAGCTGTCTTATACTGCAAGACTGCCTTAACTGCTCTAACAAAGCAAGTGAATTGCCTGAAAGAAGAAATGGGAGGCATAAAAACATCTATGCAGAAAGTTACAGCCAGATTAACTGAGGTGGAGGACAGAGTTGGTGTAACAGAAGATCACTTAACCTCAGTGCAAAAGACACAACAACAGCACAGAGGATCATGGTAGTAGCCAATAAAAATGATGACCTGGAGAACCGGTCACGTAGGAACAATTTGCGCATTGTGGGCATCCCTGAGAGAGCTGAGGGTGCTGACCCCACAACCTTTATTGAAACCTGGCTGCTGGACAAGTTTGGTGCTGATAACTTGTCGAGAGTGTTTGCGGTGGAGCGTGCCCATCGCGTACCCATGAGACCCCCAGTGCCGGGAGATGGACCTCGCACGATGCTAGCCAGAATCCTGAATTGCAGAGACAGGGACACTATCTTACGAAAGGCTGCAAAGTTGACAGATCTTAACCTGGAGGGCAAACGAATCGAAATATACCCGGATTACTCAGCCGAGGTGCAAAAGTTGCGACTGCGGTATGGCGAAGTGAAGAAACAGCTCCGCTCTTTGCATTTGAAATACTCTACAATTTATCCTGCTAAATTAAGAGTGGAAGCTTTTGGAAAGGTCATTTTTTTCCCGTCACCGGTTGAGGCTGCTTCGTGGTTGGAGCGCAACCGGAGCAAATTGAGAGAAGATAATGGAAATATGACCACATGACCCTGCTAGACTGATCACTGGACAGGGTTGTGGCGCTGCTTTACTCTGCGAAATAGGAGCGCAGAGGAGGGGGAGAACTCCCCACTGGGATCTACGTATTATGGTTAATTGTTTGACTAATGGTTCGGGACTATGCATACTGTTGACAATATGGCGGAGAGGCTGCCAATGATGGAGGAGGACACGACGCATGTTGAAGTGCGGAATGCTGAGAAGTTGCTCAGGTTCTTTGAGCTCCCACTCTCACGTTGGGGAGAGAGTGACAAGTGCAAAAGGGGAAGGGTGGGGGGAGGGGAAGCGGAGAGGGATGGGGGGAGGTGGGTGGGGTGGATTTGTAGGGAGATGGGGGTTTTCATGCTGTTTGACCGGGTATGATTGGGACCACAATGTAATGATGTTACTTGATGATGATGGATTGTTCTTTCTAATGCACAATGAGTAACCGTACTGTCCGGATGTTAAGTTGGAATGTACGTGGTATATCTGATAAGGTTAAGAGGGCGGCTGTTCTGAATCATATCAAATCCTGTGAACCTATGATCGCGTGCTTGCAGGAGACACATCTCACTAGAGACACTATGCACTGGTTGTCAAGAGCCTGGATGCTAAAGACATATCATTCTACTTATTCCTCGTACTCCAGGGGGGTGTCAGTCCTAATACACAAAAACACACATTATGAAGAGCTGGAAGTGCATGTAGACAGTGAAGGGCAGTATGTATGGATTGCTTGCAGATTGTTCGGACACAAAATGATTTTAGTGGCTTTATATATCCCTCCACCTTACTCTAAAAAGAAACTACAAGCAGTACTGGAACTGACGGGCAGATGGGGGGAGACTCCATTGTTGATTATGGGAGATGTTAATAACACTATGAATGATTTTTGGGATAAAGTACGACCGGCAGGTACGGAAGCTGGACAGGACAGGATGACTGCCTTTGGCAAGTATGTAGGGGAACTTGGGCTGGTAGATCTGTGGAGAGTACGAAATGAGGGTAAGAGGACTTTTTCATGTCATTCGGCAACCCATGGAACACTGTCGAGGATAGACCTGGCTTTGGGGGATACCGCTATGGACGGGATGGTGGGGGAGGTGGAATACCTACAGAGGACTCTCTCGGATCATGGTCCTATGGTGGTCACGCTTCTGGTGAGATCTGCTCGGGGTCAGAGGGGAGGTTGGCGTCTACACCCGACGTGGCTTAAAGTGGTGGACATGGGTGGCATAACCAAAGAGCTAGAGCACTTCTTCCAAATGAACGAAGGGAGTACTGAGGCCACAACGGTATGGGATGCCATGAAGGCATTTATGAGGGGACTTTTTATAAGTGAGATTGCGAGGTGTAAGACCAAAACTAAATTGGCAGATCAACAAATAAAGGATGACCTGACAAGAGCGGAGGCAGACATGATTTTGGCGCCAACGAGTGAAGCTCACAATAGACTAAAATTGGCTCAGGAGGCAGTTGATAAACTGCACATGATGCAAGCTGAGAGGAAAAGGGCATTTCAGCAAGCTCAATTCTTTGAAGAAGGAGAGAGAGTAGGTCACTTGTTGGCGGTGATATCTGCGGCACAAAGGGAGTCTTCCAGGGTGTATAAACTGAGAGATCAAACAGGGGCGACTCTGACAGACACAAAGGACATACTGGAGGTCTTCAAGGCATATTACATGGCACTGTACACTTCGAGAGCACGGGACACAGAGGGGGATGTGGAGAAATTTTTGGAAGGCATTTCACTACCTAAATTGTCTGAGGAAGATAGGTTGAGGTTGGAAGAACCTGTGAGTGTGAAGGAGGTGGAATGTGCAATACTGTCTATGCCCAATAACAAATCACCGGGAGCTGATGGTCTACCTGGGGAGGTGTACAGGGAGTTAGTGGAACTGCTGGCTCCGAAATTGAAATCTGTGTTTGATGAGGCTTTAGTGACGGGGGCACTGCCGAGATCAATGGAGGAAGCAGTGATAGTGGTTCTGCCGAAGGAGGGAAAAGATCCCATGGATGCGGAGTCGTACAGGCCCATTTCGTTGTTGACAACGGATGTCAAAATACTCGCTAAGATCCTGGCCACCCGGCTCACCGGGGTTGCGCATACCATTATACACGAGGACCAGTCGGGCTTTATGCCTAACCGCTCCACGGCTGTTAACTTAAGAAGATTATTTCTTAATATGCAACTGCCTGCTGATAATGGTGGCAGGAGAATAGTGATGTCATTGGATGCTAGGAAAGCATTTGATAGCGTGGAATGGCAATACTTATGGAAAATCATGGAACTGATGGGATTCGGCCCCGCGTTCATGGCCTGGGTGAAGTTATTGTACTCATCCCCAAAGGCGGTAGTTAAGGTGAATGGAGAACAGTCCGGGATGTTTGACTTGCATAGGGGCACAAGGCAGGGGTGTCCGCTGTCCCCGCTATTGTTCGCGGTGGCAGTGGAGCCCCTGGCGGCCAAGATTAGAGCTGAGAGGGGAGTGGTCGGATTTAAATTTGGGAAGCTGGAAGAAAAAATATCATTGTATGCCGACGACATCCTGTTGTTTTTGGAAAGTGCAGGAGAGACACTGGGGTGCGCGATGGATGTAATTAAACAATTTGGGAGCATTTCGGGACTGGAGATAAATTGGCACAAGTCTTATGTCATGGCTGTGGATAGAGCAATAGAAGCTGAGGAGATAGATGAGAGGGGGAAACAACTCCAGCTAGTTTCACAGTTTAAATACCTAGGGATATGGGTAGCTCTTCCACTGTCCCGATTCACGGATCTGAATTTGGTTCCTCTGCTAGAGAAATTTAAAGGGAAAATAGGTGCATGGTGCAAATTGGCTTTAACGGTAACGGGTAGAACTAACCTGATTAAGATGGTCCTTATGCCACAACTAATGTACGTTTTGCACAATTCGCCGATATGGCTACCAAAAAAACGGTTTCGGGGCATTGATTCTATCTTCAGATCCTTGATATGGGGCAAGAAGCAGGCACGGATTAAATTTGGAACTCTGCAAAAAGGAAAGGAAGAGGGAGGACTGGCCGCACCAAATCCATGGGTCTATTTCTTGGCAGTACAGGGCCAGCATGTCAGGGGATGGAGAGAGCTCGATTGTGGAGGAGCAGCTCACTGGGTGCTGGTACATGTGACGGGGAGACGCCCACTTATCCAGGGTCTAGAGGATGGTACCTTTAAGAAACTGGGAGCACCATATCCTACCATAGGCATGATTCAGAAGGTATGGGACACCATTAAAAGGATCAGAGGGGTGGATGAGCTGACTAGGTACTCACCGGTGTTGGACAATGAGCATCTGCCGGAACTTAATAAGCTGCGTCAAATGGGCAATTGGAAGGCGAAAGGAGTAAGATATGTGTGCCAGCTGCAGAGTGGAACGGACCTGAAGACCTTTGAGACATTGAGAGAGGAATTTGATTTGCCTTCGGTATGGGGGTTTCAATACTATATGCTTCGACATGCTTGGAGGGCACAGTGTAGATTGGGAGCCATGACGGTTCAGGGCGACATTGTACTAGAATTTGTGTGTATGAAAGGAGGGACGAGGGGAGTTATATCGAGCATATATCATGATCTACTACACTCCTATCTGGGGGACAATCACCTCACTGCAAAGAGTAAACGGGAAAGGGAGGTGGGTACCCTCACAACAGAACAATGGGAGACTATTCTTGAATATGTCCCGAAGATCTCTCTAAGCGAGCAGGCACGGCTCTCCCAATTATATGTAATACATAGAACATACAAAACACCGCTGGTCCTATTCAAGGCGGGCTTGAGGGGAGACTCTAGCTGCCCTAGATGTGGCACGGACCAGGCCGGACTGTTACATATGCTATGGTCGTGTCCGCGGCTGGTGGCATACTGGCTGGTCGTTATCAACAAAATTGAGAGAGCTTATGCATGTACGCTCGACAGGAATCCAGTGCTGTGTGTTTTGGGGGAGGTGGATGGGATACCTGTCTCAGAACATTACAAAGTGGCAATAGCGAGGTTGCTGTATGTGGCACGCAAACTAATAGCACGAAAATGGAAGGATTCGGAACCCCCCACTAGGAGGGAATTTATTGCTCAGACACGTACGGTAATGCATTTAGAGGAAAGCATTTACAGGCGAAGGCATGGTGAAAGAACTTTCGAAAAAATATGGTCCGCCTGGATGGCGGTGATATGATTGCTAAGACTCTCAAGTATACCCGGCATAAGGAGTATTGGGGGAGGGGGGAGGGATGGCTTTGATTGTATTATTACAAGATATGTGAATTGTTACATGTATATTGATATCCACTGTTTATTGTTTAAAATCTTTTGAAACCTAAATAAAAATAACTGGTTTAAAAAAAAAAAAAAAAATAGTTAGGCCTAAGGCCAGAGTCACACTTAACGTATAAAAATACGGTCCGTTTTTTAGAATGAGAATCGCAGAAATGTTCCCTGAACAGTGATCCGTATGTCATCCGTTGGCAATGTGAGGATGCGATTTTCTCGCATCTAAGCATCTGTATGGCATTCGTACGGCGAGATTTTCTCGCCGGCTTGCAAAACGGACATATAATGGGTCCATAGCCTCAAATACTTGTGAAAACATATACACTCACTGGCCACTTTATTAGGTACACCATGCTAGTAACGGGTTGGACCCCCTTTTGCCTTCAGAACTGCCTCAATTCTTCGTGGCAGAGATTCAACAAGGTGCTGGAAGCATTCCTCAGAGATTTTGGACCATATTGACATGATGGCATCACACAGTTGGCGCAGATTTGTCGGCTGCACATCCCTGATGCGAATCTCCCGTTCCACCACATCCCAAAGATGCTCTATTGGATTGAGATCTGGTGACTGAGGAGGCCATTTGAGTACAGTGAACTCATTGTCATGTTCAAGAAACCAATCTGAGATGAATCGAGCTTTATGACATGGCGCATTATCCTGCTGAAAGTAGCCATCAGATGCCTGTTCTTAGCTGAGAGGAGTGGTACCCAGTGTGGTCTTCTGCTGCTGTAGCCCATCTGTCTCAAAGTTCGACGCACTGTGCGTTCAGAGATGCTCTTCTGCCTACCTTGGTTGTAACGGGTGGCAATTTGAGTCACTGTTGCCTTTCTATCAGCTCGAACCAGTATGCCCATTCTCCTCTGACCTCTGGCATCAACAAGGCATTTCCGGCCACAGAACTGCCGCTCACTGGATTTTTTTTCTTTTTCGGACCATTCTCTGTAAACCCTAGAGATGGTTGTGCGTGAAAATCCCAGTAGATCAGCAGTTTCTGAAATACTCAGACCAGCCCTTCTGGCACCAACAATCATGCCACGTTCAAAGGCACTCAAATCACCTTTCTTCCCCATACTGATGCTCGGTTTGAACTGCAGGAGATTGTCTTGACCATGTCTACATGCCTAAATGCACTGAGTTGCCGCCATGTGATTGGCTGATTAGAAATTAAGTCTTAACACACAGTTGGACAGGTGTACCTAATAAAGTGGCCAGTGAGTGTATACAGTCTATACCTAATATATAAAGCTCAATGTGGGTGTGTATGTCCAGGATTGGCATCTGCACCGTCGCAGCTACAGCCACAAAATTTGGCGCAGTCACACGTCTGGACCCGGAGAGCATCATAGTCTATGTTGTGATGCGAAATTTTAACCCCGCACGATCCAATTCACCAAACAATTTTGCCCCTATCTACATAATGGGGAAAAAGTGTATGGATGTATGTATGTATGTCCGGGATTGGCATCTGCACCGTCGTAGCTACAGCCACAAAATTTTTCACAGTCACACATCTGGACCCTGAGAGCGTCATAAGCTATGTTGTGAGGCACAATTTTAACCCGGGGTGTTCCAATTCACCAAACAATTTTGCACCTATCTACATAATGGGGAAAAAGTGAAAGGAAAAGTGTTGGAGGCAAATTGACAGCTGCCAGATGTGAACAAGGGGGACTTAAAGAATGAGAGCAATGGCGCCAAAGAGTATATACCGTACAGTTGCTAAGGTGGGGCCCTGACATGGGATACTCACCACACACGGGGATATGAACACACACAGAATGCGCCACACACTACCACGTGCTTCACCACATATACCACCCTCAGCACACATTGCACCACACATACACCAACCTCGCCACATAAAAGGCGAAACACAAAAGTCGCCACTCAAAACTCCCCACGCTGTCCCAGAGCTGTTTGAAGGATGAAAAATGAGCTGTGATTGGTTGCTATCAGCAACAGTTTTCTTTGTAGACAGTTGTGGTAACTGAGGCCTATTATTCTTATCATTTCTATTGTGTTATTGTCCCTCTGTAAAGCTGGAAATAACACAATTTATTACCGTGCCAACACAGACCACCCTCTGACACAGACTGCAGGGGGAGCCCAGTATCACACAGAATAGGATTAGATACACGGCTCAGCAGGCAGTATCACACAGGAGAGGATTAGATACACGGCTCAGCAATCAGTATCACACAGGATAGGATTAGACACATGGCTCAGCAGGCAGTATCACACAGGATAGGGTTAGATACACAGCTCAGCAGTCAGTATCACACAGGATAGGATTAGATACACAGCTCAGCAGTCAGTATCACACAGGATAGGATTAGGTACATAGCTCAGCAGTCAGTATCACACAGGAGAGGATTAGACACATGGCTCAGCAGGCAGTATCACACAGGATAGGATTAGATACACAGCTCAGCAGACAGTATCACACAGGATAGGATTAGATACATGGCTCAGTAGTCAGTATCACACAGAATAGTATTAGATACACAGCTCAGCAGTCTGTATCACACAGGAGAGGATTAAATACACAGCTCAGCAGTCAGTATCACACAGGATAGGATTAGATACACAGCTCAGCAGACAGTATCACACAGGAGAGGATTAGATACACAGCTCAGCAGTCAGTATCACACAGGAGAGGATTAGATACACGGCTCAGCAGTCAGTATCACACAGGATAGGATTAGATACACAGCTCAGCAGGCAGTATCACAGAGGATAGGATTAGATACACGGCTCAGCAGACAGTATCACACAGGATAGGATTAGATACATGGCTCAGTAGTCAGTATCACACAGAATAGTATTAGATACACAGCTCAGCAGTCTATCACACAGGAGAGGATTAAATACACAGCTCAGCAGTCAGTATCACACAGGATAGGATTAGATACACAGCTCAGCAGACAGTATCACACAGGATAGGATTAGATACACGGCTCAGCAGGCAGTATCACACAGGATAGGATTAGATACACGGCTCAGCAGACATTATCACACAGGATAGGATTAGATACACGGCTCAGCAGTCAGTATCACACAGGAGAGGATTAGACACATGGCTCAGCAGGCAGTATCACACAGGATAGGATTAGATACACAGCTCAGCAGTCAGTATCATACAGGAGAGGATTAGATACACAGCTCAGCAGTCAGTATCACACAGGATAGGATTAGGTACATAGCTCAGCAGTAAGTATCACACAGGAGAGGATTAGACACGTGGCTCAGCAGGCAGTATCACACAGGATAGAATTAGATACACAGCTCAGCAGTCAGTATCACACAGGAGAGGATTAGACACATGGCTCAGCAGGCAGTATCACACAGGATAGGGTTAGATACACAGCTCAGCAGTCAGTATCACACAGAAGAGGATTAGACACATGGCTCAGCAGGCAGTATCACACAGGATAGGGTTAGATACACAGCTCAGCAGTCAGTATCACACAGGAGAGGATTAGATACACGGCTCAGCAGTCAGTATCACACAGGATAGGATTCGATACACGGCTCAGCAGTCAGTATCACACAGGATAGGGTTAGATACACAGCTCAGCAGTCAGTATCACACAGGAGAGGATTAGACACATGGCTCAGCAGTCAGTATCACACAGGAGAGGATTAGATACACGGCTCAGCAGTCAGTATCACACAGGATAGGATTCGATACACGGCTCAGCTGTCAGTATCACACAGGATAGGATTAGATACACAGCTCAGCAGTCAGTATCACACAGGAGAGGATTAGACACATGGCTCAGCAGTCAGTATCACACAGGATAGAATTAGATACATGGCTCAGCAGTCAGTATCACACAGGATAGGATTAGATATATGGCTCAGCAGTCAGTATCACACAGGATAGGATAAGATACACAGCTCAGCAGTCAGTATCACACAGAATAATATTAGATACATGGCTCAGCAGACAGTATCACACAGGATAGAATTAGATACGCAGCTCAGCACACAGTATAACAGGATAGGATTAGACACACGGCTCAGCAGACAGTATCACACAGAATAGGATTAGATACACGGCTCAGCACACAGTATCACACAGGATAGGATTAGACACACGGCTCAGCAGACAGTATCACACAGAATAGGATTAGATACACGGCTCAGCAGTCAGTATCACACAGGATAGGATTAGATGCACAGCTCAACAGACAGTATAACACAGGATAGGATTAGATACACGGCTCAGCAGACAGTATCACACAGGATAGGATTAGATACCCGGCTCAGCAGACAGTATCACACAGGATAGGATTAGATGCACGGTTTTTATGTGCAATATAATCATTATAATTTGTTATAACTAACCACAGTTGGTTACTATGCCCAGGCAACGCATATAAAAGCTCAATGTGTGTGTGTGTGTATGTGCGTATGTATGTGTGTATGTCCGGGATTGGCATCCGCACCGTCACAGCTACAGTCATAAAATTTGGCACAGTCACACGTCTGGACCCCAAGAGCGTCATAGGCTATGTTGTGAGGCAAAATTTTAACCCCGTGCGTTCCAATTCACCAAACAATTTTGCCACTATCTACATAATGTGGAAAAAGTGAAAGGAAAAGTGTTGGAGGCAAATTGACAGCTGCCAGATGTGAACAAGGGCGACTTAAAGAATGACAGCGATGGTGCCAAACAGTATATACCGTACAGCTGCTAAGGTGGGGCCCTGACATGGGATACTCACCACATACGGGGATATGAACACACACACAAAATGCGCCACACACTACCACGTGCTTCAGCACATATACCACCCTCAGCACACATTGCACCACACATACAACAACCTCGCCACATAAAAGTCAAAACAAAACTCGCCACGCTGTCCCAGAGCTGTTTAAAGGATGAAAAATAAGCTGTGATTGGTTGCTATCAGAAACAGTTTTCTTTGTAGACAGTTGTGGTAACTGAGGCCTATTATTCTATGGTGTTATCGTCCTTCTGTAAAGCTGGAAATAACACAATTTATTACCGTGCCAACACAGACCACCCTCTGACACAGACTGCAGAGGGAGCCCAGTATCACACTGGATAGGATTAGATACACGGCTCAGCAGTCAGTATCACACAGGAGAGGATTAGATACACGGCTCAGCAGTCAGTATCACACAGGATAGGATTAGATACACAGCTCAGCAGGCAGTAGCACACAGGATAGGATTAGATACACAGCTCAGCAGTCAGTATCACACAGGATAGGATTAGATACGCAGCTCAGCAGGCGGTATCACACAGGATAGGAATAGATACACGGCTCAGCAGTCAGTATCACACAGAATAGGATTATATACACGGCTCAGCAGTCAGTATCACACAGGGGAGGATTAGACACATGGCTCAGCAGGCAGTAGCACACAGGATAGGATTATATACACAGCTCAGCAGTCAGTATCACACAGGAGAGGATTAGACACATGGCTCAGCAGGCAGTATCACACAGGATAGGATTAGATACACGGCTCAGCAGTCAGTATCACACAGGGGAGGATTAGACACATGGCTCAGCGGACAGTAGCACACAGGATAGGATTAGATACACAGCTCAGCAGTCAGTATCACACAGGAGAGGATTAGACACATGGCTCAGCAGGCAGTATCACACAGGATAGGATTAGATACACAGCTCAGCAGTCAGTATCACACAGAATAGGATTCGATACACGGCTCAGCAGTCAGTATCACACAGAATAGGATTAGATACACGGCTCAGCAGACAGTATCACAAAGGATAGGATTAGATACATGGCTCAGCAGTCAGTATCACACAGGGGAGGATTAGACACATGGCTCAGCAGACAGTAGCACACAGGATAGGATTAGATACACAGCTCAGCAGTGAGTATCACACAGGAGAGGATTAGACACATGGCTCAGCAGGCAGTATCACACAGGATAGGATTAGATACACAGCTCAGCAGTCAGTATCAAACAGAATAGGATTAGATACACGGCTCAGCAGTCAGTATCACACAGAATAGGATTAGATACACAGCTCAGCAGACAGTATCACAAAGGATAGGATTAGATACACGGCTCAGCTGTCAGTATCACACAGGATAGGATTAGATACACGGCTCAGCAGTCAGTATCACACAGGATAGGATTAGATACACGGCTCAGCTGTCAGTATCACACAGGATAGGATTAGATACACGGCTCAGCTGTCAGTATCACACAGGATAGGATTAGATACACAGCTCAGCAGTCAGTATCACAGAATAGGATTAGATACACGGCTCAGCAGTCAGTATCACACAGAATAGGATTAGATACACTGCTCAGCAGTCAGTATCACACAGGAGAGGATTAGATACACGGCTCAGCAGTCAGTATCACACAGGATAGGATTAGGTACATAGCTCAGCAGTAAGTATCACACAGGAGAGGATTAGACACGTGGCTCAGCAGGCAGTATCACACAGGATAGAATTAGATACACAGCTCAGCAGTCAGTATCACACAGGAGAGGATTAGACACATGGCTCAGCAGGCAGTATCACACAGGATAGGGTTAGATACACAGCTCAGCAGTCAGTATCACACAGGAGAGGATTAGACACATGGCTCAGCAGGCAGTATCACACAGGATAGGGTTAGATACACAGCTCAGCAGTCAGTATCACACAGGAGAGGATTAGATACATGGCTCAGCAGTCAGTATCACACAGGATAGGATTCGATACACGGCTCAGCAGTCAGTATCACACAGGATAGGGTTAGATACACAGCTCAGCAGTCAGTATCACACAGGAGAGGATTAGACACATGGCTCAGCAGTCAGTATCACACAGGAGAGGATTAGATACACGGCTCAGCAGTCAGTATCACACAGGATAGGATTCGATACACGGCTCAGCTGTCAGTATCACACAGGATAGGATTAGATACACGGCTCAGCAGTCAGTATCACACAGGAGAGGATTAGACACATGGCTCAGCAGTCAGTATCACACAGGATAGAATTAGATACATGGCTCAGCAGTCAGTATCACACAGGATAGGATTAGATATATGGCTCAGCAGTCAGTATCACACAGGATAGGATAAGATACACAGCTCAGCAGTCAGTATCACACAGAATAATATTAGATACATGGCTCAGCAGACAGTATCACACAGGATAGAATTAGATACGCAGCTCAGCACACAGTATAACAGGATAGGATTAGACACACGGCTCAGCAGACAGTATCACACAGAATAGGATTAGATACATGGCTCAGCACACAGTATCACACAGGATAGGATTAGACACACGGCTCAGCAGACAGTATCACACAGAATAGGATTAGATACACGGCTCAGCAGTCAGTATCACACAGGATAGGATTAGATGCACAGCTCAACAGACAGTATAACACAGGATAGGATTAGATACACGGCTCAGCAGACAGTATCACACAGGATAGGATTAGATACCCGGCTCAGCAGACAGTATCACACAGGATAGGATTAGATGCACGTTTTTTATGTGCAATATAATCATTATAATTTGTTATAACTAACCACAGTTGGTTACTATGCCCAGGCAACGCATATAAAAGCTCAATGTGTGTGTGTGTGTATGTGCGTATGTATGTATGTATGTGTGTATGTCCGGGATTGGCATCCGCACCGTCACAGCTACAGTCATAAAATTTGGCACAGTCACACGTCTGGACCCCAAGAGCGTCATAGGCTATGTTGTGAGGCAAAATTTTAACCCCGTGCATTCCAATTCACCAAACAATTTTGCCCCTATCAACATAATGTGGAAAAAGTGAAAGGAAAAGTGTTGGAGGCAAATTGACAGCTGCCAGATGTGAACAAGGGGGACTTAAAGAATGAGAGCGATGGCGCCAAACAGTATATACCGTACAGCTGCTAAGGTGGGGCCCTGACATGGGATACTCACCACACACGGGGATATGAACACACACACAAAATGCGCCACACACTACCACGTGCTTCAGCACATATACCACCCTCAGCACACATTTCACCACACATACACCAACCTCGCCACATAAAAGTCGAAACACAAAACTCGCCACGCTGTCCCAGAGCTGTTTAAAGGATGAAAAATGAGCTGTGATTGGTTGCTATCAGCAACAGTTTTCTTTGTAGACAGTTGTGGTAACTGAGGCCTATTATTCTTATCATTTCTATGGTGTTATCGTCCTTCTGTAAAGCTGGAAATAACACAATTTATTACCGTGCCAACATAGACCACCCTCTGACACAGACTGCAGGGGGAGCCCAGTATCACACTGGATAGGATTAGATACACGGCTCAGCAGTCAGTATCACACAGGATAGGATTAGATACACGGCTCAGCAGTCAGTATCACACAGGATAGGATTAGATACACAGCTCAGCAGTCAGTATCACACACGATAGGATTAGATACACAGCTCAGCAGTCAGTATCACACAGGATAGGATTAGATACGCAACTCAGCAGGCGGTATCACACAGGATAGGAATAGATACACGGCTGAGCAGACAGTATCACACAGAATAGGATTAGATACACGTCTCAGCAGTCAGTATCACACAGGGGAGGATTAGACACATGGCTCAGCAGGCAGTAGCACACAGGATAGGATTAGATACACAGCTCAGCAGTCAGTATCACACAGGAGAGGATTAGACACATGGCTCAGCAGGCAGTATCACACAGGATAGGATTAGATACACGGCTCAGCAGTCAGTATCACACAGGGGAGGATTAGACACATGGCTCAGCAGACAGTAGCACACAGGATAGGATTAGATACACAGCTCAGCAGTCAGTATCACACAGGAGAGGATTAGACACATGGCTCAGCAGGCAGTATCACACAGGATAGGATTAGATACACAGCTCAGCAGTCAGTATCACACAGAATAGGATTCGATACACGGCTCAGCAGTCAGTATCACACAGAATAGGATTAGATACACGGCTCAGCAGACAGTATCACAAAGGATAGGATTAGATACACGGCTCAGCAGTCAGTATCACACAGGGGAGGATTAGACACATGGCTCAGCAGACAGTAGCACACAGGATAGGATTAGATACACAGCTCAGCAGTGAGTATCACACAGGCGAGGATTAGACACATGGCTCAGCAGGCAGTATCACACAGGATAGGATTAGATACACAGCTCAGCAGTCAGTATCAAACAGAATAGGATTAGATACACGGCTCAGCAGTCAGTATCACACAGAATAGGATTAGATACACAGCTCAGCAGACAGTATCACAAAGGATAGGATTAGATACACGGCTCAGCTGTCAGTATCACACAGGATAGGATTAGATACACGGCTCAGCAGTCAGTATCACACAGGATAGGATTAGATACACGGCTCAGCTGTCAGTATCACACAGGATAGGATTAGATGCACAGCTCAGCAGTCAGTATCACACAGAATAGGATTCGATACACGGCTCAGCAGTCAGTATCACACAGAATAGGATTAGATACACGGCTCAGCAGACAGTATCACAAAGGATAGGATTAGATACACGGCTCAGCAGTCAGTATCACACAGGGGAGGATTAGACACATGGCTCAGCTGTCAGTATCACACAGGATAGGATTAGATGCACAGCTCAGCAGTCAGTATCACACAGGAGAGGATTAGATACACGGCTCAGCAGTCAGTATCACACAGGATAGGATTAGATACACGGCTCAGCAGTCAGTATCACACAGAATAGGATTAGATACACGGCTCAGCAGACAGTATCACACAGGATAGGATTAGACATATGGCTCAGCAGGCAGTATCACACAGGATAGGATTAGATACACAGCTCAGCAGTCAGTATCACAGAATAGGATTAGATACACGGCTCAGCAGTCAGTATCACACAGAATAGGATTAGATACACGGCTTAGCAGACAGTATCACAAAGGATAGGATTAGATGCACAGCTCAGCAGTCAGTATCACACAGGAGAGGATTAGATACACGGCTCAGCAGTCAGTATCACACAGGATAGGATTAGATACACGGCTCAGCAGTCAGTATCACACAGAATAGGATTAGATACACGGCTCAGCAGACAGTATCACACAGGATAGGATTAGACATATGGCTCAGCAGGCAGTATCACACAGGATAGGATTAGATACACAGCTCAGCAGTCAGTATCACAGAATAGGATTAGATACACGGCTCAGCAGTCAGTATCACACAGAATAGGATTAGATACACGGCTTAGCAGACAGTATCACAAAGGATAGGATTAGATACACGGCTCAGCAGTCAGTATCACACAGGATAGGATTAGATACACGGCTCAGCTGTCAGTATCACACAGGATAGGATTAGATACACAGCTCAGCAGTCAGTATCACAGAATAGGATTAGATACACGGCTCAGCAGTCAGTATCACACAGAATAGGATTAGATACACGGCTCAGCAGTCAGTATCACACAGGAGAGGATTAGATACACGGCTCAGCAGTCAGTATCACACAGGGGAGGATTAGATACACGGCTCAGCAGTCAGTATCACACAGGGGAGGATTAGATACACGGCTCAGCAGGCAGTATCACACAGAATAGGATTAGATACACGGCTCAGCAGACAGTATCACAAAGGATAGGATTAGATACACGGCTCAGCAGTCAGTATCACACAGGATAGGATTAGATACACGACTCAGCAGTCAGTATCACACAGGATAGGATTAGATACATGGCTCAGCAGTCAGTATCACACAGGATAGGAATAGATACACGGCTCAGCAGTCAGTATCACACAGAATAGGATTAGATACACAGCTCAGCAGACAGTATCACAAAGGATAGGATTAGATACACGGCTCAGCTGTCAGTATCACACAGGATAGGATTAGATACACGGCTCAGCAGTCAGTATCACACAGGATAGGATTAGATACACGGCTCAGCTGTCAGTATCACACAGGATAGGATTAGATGCACAGCTCAGCAGTCAGTATCACACAGAATAGGATTCGATACACGGCTCAGCAGTCAGTATCACACAGAATAGGATTAGATACACGGCTCAGCAGACAGTATCACAAAGGATAGGATTAGATACACGGCTCAGCAGTCAGTATCACACAGGGGAGGATTAGACACATGGCTCAGCAGACAGTAGCACACAGGATAGGATTAGATACACAGCTCAGCAGTCAGTATCACACAGGAGAGGATTAGACACATGGCTCAGCAGGCAGTATCACACAGGATAGGATTAGATACACAGCTCAGCAGTCAGTATCAAACAGAATAGGATTAGATACACGGCTCAGCAGTCAGTATCACACAGAATAGGATTAGATACACAGCTCAGCAGACAGTATCACAAAGGATAGGATTAGATACACGGCTCAGCTGTCAGTATCACACAGGATAGGATTAGATACACGGCTCAGCAGTCAGTATCACACAGGATAGGATTAGATACACGGCTCAGCTGTCAGTATCACACAGGATAGGATTAGATGCACAGCTCAGCAGTCGGTATCACACAGGAGAGGATTAGATACACGGCTCAGCAGTCAGTATCACACAGGATAGGATTAGATACACGGCTCAGCAGTCAGTATTACACAGAATAGGATTAGATACACGGCTCAGCAGACAGTATCACATAGGATAGGATTAGACATATGGCTCAGCAGGCAGTATCACACAGGATAGGATTAGATACACAGCTCAGCAGTCAGTATCACAGAATAGGATTAGATACACGGCTCAGCAGTCAGTATCACACAGAATAGGATTAGATACACGGCTTAGCAGACAGTATCACAAAGGATAGGATTAGATACACGGCTCAGCAGTCAGTATCACACAGGATAGGATTAGATACACGGCTCAGCTGTCAGTATCACACAGGATAGGATTAGATACACAGCTCAGCAGTCAGTATCACAGAATAGGATTAGATACACGGCTCAGCAGTCAGTATCACACAGAATAGGATTAGATACACGGCTCAGCAGTCAGTATCACACAGGAGAGGATTAGATACACGGCTCAGCAGTCAGTATCACACAGGGGAGGATTAGATACACGGCTCAGCAATCAGTATCACACAGGGGAGGATTAGATACACGGCTCAGCAGGCATTATCACACAGAATAGGATTAGATACACGGCTCAGCAGACAGTATCACAAAGGAAAGGATTAGATACACGGCTCAGCAGTCAGTATCACACAGGATAGGATTAGATACACGGCTCAGCAGTCAGTATCACACAGGATAGGATTAGATACACGGCTCAGCAGTCAGTATCACACAGGATAGGATTAGATACACGGCTCAGCAGTCAGTATCACACAGGATAGGATTAGATACACGGCTCAGCAGACAGTATCACACAGAATAGGATTAGATACACGGCTCAGCAGTCAGTATCACACAGGATAGGATTAGATGCACGTTTTTTATGTGCAATATAATCATTATAATTTGTTATAACTAACCACAGTTGGTTACTATGCCCAGGCAACGCCGGGCTCTTCAGCTAGTATGTGTGTATATGAGACACATATATATATATTTCACAGAGCTCTAGATAGCAGAATAGGTGAAAAATCAATTGTTGGCATCTGTAAAATCATTTTTTAGCCGGGGGGGCCCAAGGACAATGGTCCCGCTCTTGGCTATTAATATCTGCCCTCAGTCACTGGCTTGCCCTCTCTGGCGGAGAAAATTGCGTGGGAGCCCACGCCAGTTTTTCCGTGAATTAATCCTTTAATTTAACACCTACAGCTACAAAATTTTACACACTCACACACACACTACTAACATTAGTGAGGGACATATAAAAAAAACGGATATGCAATGGTTTACTGTATGTATGTAAACCATGTCTCATATCCTGTCAGGTTCTGTAATGATTGTACAGATGCCGACAATTGAATTTTCACCTATTCTGCTATCTACCTCTGTATGAAATATATATTTATATGTATGCGTGTGTGTGTACATATATATATATATATATCTATATTATGTGTATACATGTATTCTATCTTTTCTATTTTAACCTGTCAGTGTGATTTTACAGTATAGCGCACTGAATTGCCGACTTTTCTAAAGGACACCGGTGCTTATTTCTCACAAGTCTCACGCATGGTCCATGTGTAATCTGTTTTTTTCTCGCACCCATAGACTTGCATTGGCGAGTCTTGGGCATAATACGGTGCAAATCGCAGCATGCTGCGATTTCCTTCGCATGTATAATACGACTGAGAAAATAACGAATGATGGGAGCTGCTCCTTAGATTAACATTGGTCCGAGTGCTATGCGATTTTTTTCTTGCATAGCACTGGTCCGTATTTCTCACTAGTGTGACTCCGGCCTAATGTAATGCAACAGGACGTGGGACTGAGGCCTTAAATCAGTACAGTCCCGCTGAAGCCGGAACAGTCGGGAGCTATGCATTATGGAATGTATGGCACGTCACTTGTTACAGAAGCAGGATTTATGCTACTTCTGACAGTGACACCATCCGTTTCGCTTAGTGTTTTCTCGAGACTGGGTCCACTATATAATAGTTATTTTTTTACCGTATGGACTTTCAATTCCAGAAATGATACCTCTGTCTTTTCTGTCCCTTAGTCCCGATAGCCACAGTACTCTGGGCACTAAGTAAAATGTGGTGCCCCTGAGGCTCAGTCGCCACAGAGGTACTGCACCTTCTCCTAAGGTGTAGTGCCCCACCAACTAGGTAAGTTGGGAACTCCTTTCCATGCTCCAACACCTGCACCCACACACAGGATAGTTCAGCAATGCACCACATTGCGGCTCCATGCTTAGAGGATAGCAGAGCACCTTTCGTGGGTCCTTGCTTCGTAACACGAGAAGTGCTGGGAGGTGGGTGGAGTTGAGATTCACATAAAAGAGTGGGAAGGTTTAGAATTACAGGTCAGTCTGACGGGAGGTCAGGCGGGAGAAGGACAGTCAGTCAGGAGAGACTGAGGACAGGTCCGAGAGAGAGAGAAAGGAAGGAGTGCTGCAGCTGCCTCAGTGGTCTGAGCCAGCTGGCACGGGAAAGGAACAGAAGGAGAAAGACGTAGAACTGCAACCTAAGCTTCCATAAGAGAGAGAAGGAACAGCGCGGAACGAAGGAGTAGGAGAACAGAGAGGAGTTGTGTGTTGGAAGAGGAACCCTGCCTATAGGTTATCAGCGCAAGGCCGGGGCCCGGTCCCCGAGGTTGTATGGACACATGGTTCTGCAGCAGACACCGGTGGAGTAGTTGGCTGTAAATGCACTACTCCCATCCAAGACTTGGGACACAACAGCAACACGGATAGAGAGCAGGGATCCAGGAGGACCCTGATCAGGCTACAGCTGTCTGTCATACAAGTAAAATTGTTAGGAACATCTGATAGGAGGAACTTCAGAGTACCACGGTACTGGAGCTCTTCACACTAAAGGCACAATAGAGGAGTCGTTCAGGAAAGGTACATGTTGGCGGAGTGTTGGAGAGGAGAAGCCTGACTTGCCCGAGATGTTGATTGAGTCTCTGCCCCGGAGGACACGGCATGGAAACGGGCACCAGTGGTTACCAAGAACTGTGAGTAAAGCGTTGAAACTGCAAGCCCTGGTGTCCTCCATTCCTTCTTGCGTCCGCCAGCACTGCTACATCCCCTGCGCCGGACACTACACCATCGAAGTGTCCCCCGCATCTACACTGCCCTGGGACATCAGCCCTGCCTGTGGAGGGCTACACCACCATTGCTGCATCCCACCATCTGTCCCAGAGGATCTGTCTGCAGCGTCGGCTTAACATTTCCCTTGCCGAACACCACAGGTGGCGTCACGAACTATCACATAAACTATATTACAAACCACCATTGATATTGGGCGCCAAGGGCCACGGACCGGGTCACAGCCACCGCGACACATCCCACTGACACCGTCCCGGTACCGAGTACCCCACAGCCCTGGGACCGGAGGGCGACCCAAAAACATCTCACAACAACTAAATTCAATTGATTTATTGCATATGAGCAGTCAGTATTTGTGCTAGAATGAGATGTAAGCTAAGGAGTAGGAGGACATAATTCAAACAACTGGTTATGTTGGTCGTCGTGATGAACAGGGCTTAGGCAGTGGAAGCCGAGGTGGTAGGCCGAGATCACACATGCAAGGAATACTGACGAGTCTCGCATGTCAATACCCGGCACTGCCGCCGGCACTCGGATTGGAGCGTGCGGCCGCATAGAAATACATGGAGCCGCACGCCCCCCCTCCTGAGTGTCGGCGGCAGTGCCGGGTATTAACATGCGAGACTCGGCCGTATTCCTCACATGTGTGATCCTGGCTGTAGTGGAACTCTGTGTCACGGCATATCTAGAGGTAAGAATACGGATGGGGAGCAAGGAGGTCAGGACACTTTCCACACTGAGACAGCTGTAACATGCGTCAGGCTCAATAAGCCTGACAGGCCCAGCTCACACATTTTTGTTTCTCCCTCCTCTCCAAGGTGGCAGGGGATCCCGCCAATACTAGTACTTTCCTATCTTTAGTTGCTGCTTGAACCCCTCCACTTCATTTTACCACTGTCCTTGCAGAGAGCAGTTGTGACCTCCGTGGCCCCTCAGGCTCATTGCGCCTAAATGTTCTCACTTTTGAAGGACGGTGGTAAAACTGATGATCAGCAGCTGCTTATGTGTGAAAAGCAAAATGGCCAGCACCATGAGCAATGACCATGCGGTCCTCCTGCTCCTTCTCCTCGCGCTTGTTCCTCTGGTGGCCACGTCACATCCTGATGGAGTACTTGGACAGTATCATCACCATCTAGTGCTTCTTGTACTCGGACCACTCCTCCTCCTCATCCTCTTCAATACCATTGTCACATATCCATAGCTGATTGTGTGCTCAGAGATGCTGAAAAAAAAAAGATAAAAAGACACAGCGCCTCCTAGAGAAAAAAGGCAGTACGAGATGGAGATATAGGGAGACTGGTTGGCGATGCGATCATCTTCTGTGGTTGTACAATAAAATCTTACCCAATCTCATATTTTACTTCTCTCCACTCATCTTTCCCTGGCTTCTTTTCCCCTCTCTCTACCCATCTTTCCCTGAATCTTTTCCCCCTCTCTCTATCCATCTTTCCCTGGATCTTTTCCCCCTCTCTCTACCCATCTTTTCCTGGCTCACTATATCCCTTATATCTCATCTTTTCTTAGCTTCTTTTCCCTCTGTCCACCCATCTTTTCTTAGCTGTTTTTCTCTTCCGTCATGCATATTTCCCTGGCTCCTTTTTCCATTCTCTCTACCAATCTTTCCCCAGGCCTTCGCTTCCCTCTCTCTACTCATCTTTCCTTGGCTCCTTTTTACCCTCTCTCCACATATTTTCACTCTCTCTACAAATCTTTCCCATAATCCTTTTTTCCTCTCTACACCCATCTTCCCCGGCTCGTTATTCCCCTCTCTCCACACATCTTTCTCCGACTCCTTTCTTCCCTGTCTCCACCTATCTTTCTCGGGCTCCTTCTTTCCCTCTCTCTCTCCCCCCATCTTCCCCGGGCTCCTTCTTACCCTCTTTTCACCCATCTTTTCTTGGCTCCTTCTTTCCTTCTCTCGACCCCCATCTTTCCACAACTCCTTTTTTCCCTTTTTCCACCCATCTTTCCCTGGCTCCTTTTTTCCCTCTTTCAACCATCTTTCCTCAAATTATTTTTTCCTCTTCCACCCATCTTCCCCGGCTCCTTCTTTTCCTCTCTCCAACCAACTTTTCTGAGCTCCTTCTTTCCTTCCCCACCCATCTATCCTGGGCTCCTTCTTTCCACCCATCTTTCACTCTCTTCACCCATCTTTCCATGGCTCCTTCTGTCTCTCTGTCCACCCATCTTTCACTTTCTCAAACCACCTTTACCTGGCTTCTTGTTCCTTCTTTCCACCCATCCTTACACGGCTCCTTCCTTTCCTCTCTCCACCCATCTTTCCAGGGCACCTTATTTCCCTCTTTCCACCCAACTTTCTGAGGCGCCTTTTTCCCTCTTTTCACCCATGTTCCCCTGGCTCCTTCTTCTTTCTACCATCTTTCCCTGACTCCTTTTTTCACTTTTCCCATCCGCCTTTACTTGCCTCCTTTTTTCCCCTCTCTCCACTCATCTTTCCCTGACTCCTTCTTTCCCTCTTTCCACCCGTCTTTCCCTGGCTTCTTTTATCCCTCTCTCCACCCATTTTTCCCTCTCTTCACCCATCTTTCCATGACGCCTTTCTTTCCACTTCCCACCCAACTTTCCGAGGCTCCTTCTTTCTCTCTATCCATCCATCTTTTCCTCTTTCCACCCATCTTTCCCTCACTCCTTTTTTATCTTTCCACTCATCTTTCCCTGGCTCCTTTTTTCCCTCCACCCATCTTTCCCCTCTCTCCACCAATCTTTTCCTGGCCCCTTCGTTCTCTCTTTCCACCTATCTTTTCCGGGCTCCTCCTTTTCCTCTTCAATCCATGTTTCCCTAGCTCCTTCTTTCCCCCTCTCCACCCATTTTTCCCTATAATTCCTTCTTTCCACAATTCCTTCTTTTCCTCTCTCCACCCATTTTTCCATCTTTCGACCCATGTTTCCAGGGCTCTTTATTTCCCCTCTCTCCACCCATCTTTCCCTGACTCCTTTCCACTCATCTTTCCCTGGCTTTTTCTATCCCTCTCTTCACCCATCTTTCCATGGCTGCTTCCTTTCCTCTTCCCATCCATTTTTCCGAGACTTCTTCTCTCTTTCCATCCATCTTTTCCTCTTTTCACCCATATTTCCCTGACTCCTTTCCACCCATCTTTCCCTGGCTTTTTCTATCTCTCTCTTCAACCATTTTTCCCTCTCTTCACTTATCTTTCCATGGCTGCTTCCTTTCCTCTTCCCATCCATTTTTCCGAGGCTTCTTCTCTCTTTCCATCCATCTTTTCCTCTTTTCACCCATCTTTCCCTGACCCCTTTCCACCCATCTTTCCCTGGCTTTTTCTATCCCTCTCTTCACCCATTTTTCCCTCTCTTCACTCATCTTTCCATGGCTGCTTCCTTTCCTCTTCCCATCCATTTTTCCGAGGTTTCTTCTCTCTTTCCATCCATCTTTTCCTCTTTTCACCCATCTTTCCCTGGCTCCTTTTTTATCTGTCCACCCATCTTTCCCCTCTCCAGCTTTCCCTCCACCAATCTTTCCCTGGCTCCTTCTTTCTACCCATCTTTTCTGGGCTCCTTCTTTTCCTCTTTCCACCAATCTCTCCCTAGCTCCTTCTTTCCCCTCTCCACCCATCTTTCCCTATAATTTCTTCTTTCCCCAATTCCTCCTTTCCCTCTCTCCACCCATCTTTCCCGAGCTCCTTTTTTCCCCTCCACCCATCTTTCCCCTCTCTCCACCAATCTTTTCCTGGCCCCTTCGTTCTCTCTTTCCACCTATCTTTTCCAGGCTCCTCCTTTTCCTCTTCAATCCATGTTTCCCTAGCTCCTTCTTTCCCCCTCTCCACCCATTTTTCCCTATAATTCCTTCTTTCCACAATTCCTTCTTTCCCTCTCTCCACCCATTTTTCCATCTTTCGACCCATGTTTCCAGGGCTCTTTAGTTCCCCTCTCTCCACCCATCTTTCCCTGACTCCTTTCCACTCATCTTTCCCTGGCTTTTTCTATCCCTCTCTTCACCCATCTTTCCATGGCTGCTTCCTTTCCTCTTCCCATCCATTTTTCTGAGACTTCTCTCTTTCCATCCATCTTTTCCTCTTTTCACCCATATTTCTCTGACTCCTTTCCACCCATCTTTCCCTGGCTTTTTCTATCTCTCTCTTCACCCATCTTTCCATGGCTGCTTCCTTTCCTCTTCCCATCCATTTTTCCGAGACTTCTTCTCTCTTTCCATCCATCTTTTCCTCTTTTCACCCATATTTCCCTGACTCCTTTCCACCCATCTTTCCCTGGCTTTTTCTATCTCTCTCTTCACCCATTTTTCCCTCTCTTCACTCATCTTTCTATCCCTCTCTTCACCCATCTTTCCATGGCTGCTTCCTTTCCTCTTCCCATCCATTTTTCCGAGGTTTCTTCTCTCTTTCCATCCATCTTTTCCTCTTTTCACCCATCTTTCCCTGGCTCCTTTTTTATCTGTCCACCCATCTTTCCCCTCTCCAGCTTTCCCTCCACCAATCTTTCCCTGGCTCCTTCTTTCTGTCTTTCCACCCATCTTTTCTGGGCTCCTTCTTTTCCTCTTTCCACCCATCTCTCCCTAGCTCCTTCTTTCCCCTCTCCACCCATCTTTCCCTATAATTTCTTCTTTCCCCAATTCCTCCTTTCCCTCTCTCCACCCATCTTTCCCGGGCTCCTTTTTTCCCCTCTCTCCATCCATTTTTCCCACATTTCACCCATCTTTCCATGACTCCTTCTTTCCACCCATCTTTCCCCGGATAATTTTATCCCTTTCTCCATCCATTTTTCCCTATTTTCACCCATCTTTCACCCATCTTTTCCTAGCTCCTTCTTTCCGTCATTCCTCCAAACTTTCCTTTTTGCCCCATCCATCTTTTCCTGGCTCCCCCCATCCCCAATCTTTTCTCCATCCTTTCCTCTTTCCATCCAACTTTCCGAGGCTCCTTCTTTCTCTCTTTTCACCCATCTTTCCTGGGTTCCTTCTTTCCTTCTCTCTACCCATCTTTCCCTCTTTCCACCCATCTTTCCCTGGCTCCTTTGTTTCCGCTCTCCACCCATCTTTCCGGAGCTCTCTTTTTCATCCTCACCACCCATTTTTCCCAGCTCACTTTCTCACTTCTTGCAGTCTCTATACTGGCTCCTCCCACACAAGAGTCTGATCACATGGACATTACATCATCAGCAGTCCTTTAGCCTCTAGGGATCAGCCTCCGCCCTTGGGACACCTGTGTGCTGCTGCTAGCTGGAGAGAGCTGCTCTGCAGGTGGAGGTATGAGGAGATTCCCCATTACTGGGCCCTTAGTCACTTATTACAGAGTTTTGTTCTCAGAGTTTTCTGTCACCACAGATTAAGATTCAGAACTTTTTCTCTCACATGTAGGATTGTGCAAAAGTTGTAGGCAGGTGTGGGAATAACTAAGCATTTAGGTTGTTGCTTTCCATGAACTGAAACTGTTATTTTTCAGGCAGCGATGACAAATCATTGCCCTTTGATCACATAAGATGCTGATGCCCTGTATAACCGTCTAGATGACACCGTCCCCATTGACCGCAGCATCTAAGGAGTTGATCTGCCGACTTATACGCCTCTGTAATTAGGTCAGGTTATACTGCATCAAGGGACAAACAGCCTCAGCCTCATTATGTATAGGTTCTGTTCGGGAAGGGTTAAAGGGAATTTTTAGGCGATAACTTGGGGCCAGTGCTGGACTGGCCATCAGGCAATTCTGACAGATGGACGGTCCGGCCATGGTTCACATCGATTGGGACACTGTTGACAGTATTAGGCATCCTCAGGACACCGATACTGTCCACAGTTGTGGCGGAGCTTGGAGCCACCGGCTCTGGGCCACGTCACTGATGCGGGACGCAGGCTACTTCTGTTTTGTGACTGCGTTGGACGAGAAGCTGAATATTGTGAATATAAGGGGTTTTCTTTGTTTCTTTCTTGTGGCCTGTAGGATGAACTTGTTACTGTGTTGGGGCAATCAAACTGAGTGTGGAAGGGGGCATACTGTATGGGGGGCATGCATTGCTGTGGTAAGAGGGGCTTTGGTGGCACATCATACTGTTTGGGGCTGTGGGGGGCCCATCATACTGTGTGTGGGGTGGCTTGTGTGGAAATCCTCATACAGTGTGGGTGGTGTGTGGTTGGACAATCATATTGTGTGAGAAAGGTGGATATGGGGGGAACCCATCATACTGTGGTGGGGGGAATTATCGTACTGTGTGTGAAGACCATCATACTGTGTGGGGGAACCATTATATTGTGTGGAAAGCACTGTGGTTGGGTCACCATCCTGTGTATGGGTAAGGTGGCTGTGACGGGGACCATAATGCTGTGTGGAGATGGCTGTGGGGATATTATATTTTATGTATGTGTGTGTGAGGACCATCTTACTGTGTGGGTGAGTTGTGGGGGAACCATTATATTGTGTGGTTGGCATTGTATTGGATCATACTCTGGAAGGTGGCTATGGGGGGCCCGTCATGCTGTGGGGGTATTATCATAGTGTGTGTGTGTGGACCATCATATTGTCGGGGAATTATCATAGTGTGTGGGGGGGACCATCACATTGTGGGGGAATGATCATAGCGTCTGGGGGAGGACCATCACATTGTGGGGGAATGATCATAGCGTCTGGGGGAGGACCATCACGTTGTGGGGGAATGATCACAGCGTCTGGGGGAGGACCGTCACGTTGTGGGGGAATGATCACAGCGTCTGGGGGAGGACCGTCACGTTGTGGGGGAATGATCACAGCGTCTGGGGGAGGACCGTCACGTTGTGGGGGAATGATCACAGCGTCTGGGGGAGGACCGTCACGTTGTGGGGGAATGATCACAGCGTCTGGGGGAGGACCGTCACGTTGTGGGGGAATGATCACAGCGTCTGGGGGAGGGCCGCCACGTTGTGGGGGAATGATCACAGCGTCTGGGGGAGGGCCGCCACGTTGTGGGGGAATGATCACAGCGTCTGGGGGAGGGCCGCCACGTTGTGGGGGAATGATCACAGCGTCTGGGGGAGGGCCGCCACGTTGTGGGGGAATGATCACAGCGTCTGGGGGAGGGCCGCCACGTTGTGGGGGAATGATCACAGCGTCTGGGGGAGGGCCGCCACGTTGTGGGGGAATGATCACAGCGTCTGGGGGAGGGCCGCCACGTTGTGGGGGAATGATCACAGCGTCTGGGGGAGGGCCGCCACGTTGTGGGGGAATGATCACAGCGTCTGGGGGAGGGCCGCCACGTTGTGGGGGAATGATCACAGCGTCTGGGGGAGGGCCGCCACGTTGTGGGGGAAAGATCACAGCGTCTGGGGGAGGGCCGCCACGTTGTGGGGGAATGATCACAGCGTCTGGGGGAGGGCCGCCACGTTGTGGGGGAATGATCACAGCGTCTGGGGGAGGGGCGCCACGTTGTGGGGGAATGATCATAGCGTCTGGGGGAGGGGCGCCACGTTGTGGGGGAATGATCATAGCGTCTGGGGGAGGGGCGCCACGTTGTGGGGGAATGATCATAGCGTCTGGGGGAGGGGCGCCACGTTGTGGGGGAATGATCATAGCGTCTGGGGGAGGGGCGCCACGTTGTGGGGGAATGATCATAGCGTCTGGGGGAGGGGCGTCACGTTGTGGGGGAATGATCATAGCGTCTGGGGGAGGGGCGCCACGTTGTGGGGGAATGATCATAGCGTCTGGGGGAGGGGCGCCACGTTGTGGGGGAATGATCATACTGTGTGGGTGAGTTGTGGGGGGTAACCATTATATTGTGTGGTTCGCACTGTAGTGGACCATTATTTTGTGTGTGTGTAGAGATCATGCTGTGGGAGACATCTTAATGTGTGGTGCTGTGGCGCCCCTGAGGGTTCAGTCGCCACAGGGGTACTGCACCTCCTCCTGAGGTGTAGTATCCCACTCCTAGGGGTGAACCTAGCCTCTCTGCCGCCTGAGGCGATCTGCACGACGGCGTCCCCCCCCCCCCCCCCAGTAAATTTTTAAAATCGGTAGAAATTAATCTGGTTCATACAGATTCTTGTCTATCCCGTTAAAACTTGTACAATAGTGGACATTTTAATTTAGAGAAAAGATGTCTGAACACAAGGATATCAGCGCCATCACCGCACATGCAAGAGCCACACAGAAGAATCTAGAAGAGGGGTTTATATACCGCACACGATGTGTATGACCTGTATACACCATACACTACACTCTATACACCGCACACGATGTGTATGACCTGTATACACCATACACTACACTCTATATACCGCACACGATGTGTATGACCTGTATACACCATACACTACACTCTATATACCGCACACGATGTGTATGACCTGTATACACCATACACTACACTCTATACACCGCACACGATGTGTATGACCTGTATACACCATACACTACAGTCTATATACCGCACACGATGTGTATGACCTGTATACATCATACACTACACTCTATATACCACACACGATGTGTATGACCTGTATACACCATACACTACAGTCTATACACCGCACACGATGTGTATGACCTGTATACACCATACACTACAGTCTATACACCGCACACGATGTGTATGACCTGTATACACCATACACTACACTCTATACACCGCACACGATGTGTATGACCTGTATACACCATACACTACACTCTATATACCACACACGATGTGTATGACCTGTATACACCATACACTACAGTCTATATACTGCACACGATGTGTATGACCTGTATACACCATACACTACACTCTATACACCGCACACGATGTGTATGACCTGTATACACCATACACTACAGTCTATATACCACACACGATGTGTATGACCTGTATACACCATACACTACACTCTATACACCGCACACGATGTGTATGACCTGTATACACCATACACTACAGTCTATATACCACACACGATGTGTATGACCTGTATACACCATACACTACAGTCTATATACTGCACACGATGTGTATGACCTGTATACACCATACACTACACTCTATACACCGCACACGATGTGTATGACCTGTATACACCATACACTACAGTCTATATACCACACACGATGTGTATGACCTGTATACACCATACACTACACTCTATATACTGCACACGATGTGTATGACCTGTATACACCATACACTACAGTCTATATACTGCACACGATGTGTATGACCTGTATACACCATACACTACACTCTATACACCGCACACGATGTGTATGACCTGTATACACCATACACTACAGTCTATATACCACACACGATGTGTATGACCTGTATACACCATACACTACACTCTATACACCGCACACGATGTGTATGACCTGTATACACCATACACTACAGTCTATATACCGCACACGATGTGTATGACCTGTATACACCATACACTACACTCTATACACCGCACACGATGTGTATGACCTGTATACACCATACACTACACTCTATACACTGCACACGATGTGTATGACCTGTATACACCATACACTACAGTCTATATACCGCACACGATGTGTATGACCTGTATACACCATACACTACAGTCTATATACTGCACACGATGTGTATGACCTGTATACACCATACACTACACTCTATACACCGCACACGATGTGTATGACCTGTATACACCATACACTACACTCTATACACCGCACACGATGTGTATGACCTGTATACACCATACACTACAGTCTATATACCACACACGATGTGTATGACCTGTATACACCATACACTACACTCTATACACCGCACACGATGTGTATGACCTGTATACACCATACACTACAGTCTATATACCGCACACGATGTGTATGACCTGTATACACCATACACTACAGTCTATATACTGCACACGAGGTGTATGACCTGTATACACCATACACTACAGTCTATACACTGCACACGATGTGTATGACCTGTATACACCATACACTACAGTCTATATACCGCACACGATGTGTATGACCTGTATACACCATACACTACAGTCTATATACCACACACGATGTGTATGACCTGTATACACCATACACTACACTCTATATACTGCACACGATGTGTATGACCTGTATACACCATACACTACAGTCTATATACTGCACACGATGTGTATGACCTGTATACACCATACACTACACTCTATATACTGCACACGAGGTGTATGACCTGTATACACCATACACTACACTCTATATACCGCACACGATGTGTATGACCTGTATACACCATACACTACAGTCTATATACCGCACACGATGTGTATGACCTGTATACACCATACACTACAGTCTATATACCACACACGATGTGTATGACCTGTATACACCATACACTACACTCTATATACTGCACACGATGTGTATGACCTGTATACACCATACACTACAGTCTATATACTGCACACGATGTGTATGACCTGTATACACCATACACTACACTCTATATACTGCACACGAGGTGTATGACCTGTATACACCATACACTACACTCTATATACCGCACACGATGTGTATGACCTGTATACACCATACACTACAGTCTATATACCACACACGATGTGTATGACCTGTATACACCATACACTACACTCTATATACCGCACACGATGTGTATGACCTGTATACACCATACACTACAGTCTATATACCACACACGATGTGTATGACCTGTATACACCATACACTACACTCTATATACTGCACACGATGTGTATGACCTGTATACACCATACACTACAGTCTATATACTGCACACGAGGTGTATGACCTGTATACACCATACACTACACTCTATATACTGCACACGATGTGTATGACCTGTATACACCATACACTACACTCTATATACTGCACACGAGGTGTATGACCTGTATACACCATACACTACACTCTATATACCGCACACGATGTGTATGACCTGTATACACCATACACTACACTCTATATACTGTACACGATGTGTATGACCTGTATACACCATACACTACAGTCTATACACAGCACACGATGTGTATGACCTGTATACACCATACACTACACTCTATATACTGCACACGAGGTGTATGACCTGTATACACCATACACTACACTCTATATACCGCACACGATGTGTATGACCTGTATACACCATACACTACACTCTATATACTGTACACGATGTGTATGACCTGTATACACCATACACTACACTCTATACACAGCACACGATGTGTATGACCTGTATACACCATACACTACACTCTATATACCGCACACGATGTGTATGACCTGTATACACCATACACTACAGTCTATATACCACACACGATGTGTATGACCTGTATACACCATACACTACACTCTATATACTGCACACGATGTGTATGACCTGTATACACCATACACTACAGTCTATATACTGCACACGAGGTGTATGACCTGTATACACCATACACTACACTCTATATACTGCACACGATGTGTATGACCTGTATACACCATACACTACACTCTATATACTGCACACGAGGTGTATGACCTGTATACACCATACACTACACTCTATATACCGCACACGATGTGTATGACCTGTATACACCATACACTACACTCTATATACTGTACACGATGTGTATGACCTGTATACACCATACACTACAGTCTATACACCGCACACGATGTGTATGACCTGTATACACCATACACTACACTCTATATACCACACACGATGTGTATGACCTGTATACACCATACACTACACTCTATATACCGCACACGAGGTGTATGACCTGTATACACCATACACTACAGTCTATATACCGCACACGATGTGTATGACCTGTATACACCATACACTACACTCTATATACTGCACACGATGTGTATGACCTGTATACACCATACACTACAGTCTATACACCGCACACGATGTGTATGACCTGTATACACCATACACTACACTCTATATACCGCACACGATGTGTATGACCTGTATACACCATACACTACAGTATATATACCGCACACGATGTGTATGACCTGTATACACCATACACTACACTCTATACACCGCACACGATGTGTATGACCTGTATACACCATACACTACACTCTATATACTGCACACGATGTGTATGGCCTGTATACACCATACACTACAGTCTATATACTGCACACGATGTGTATGACCTGTATACACCATACACTACACTCTATACACCGCACACGATGTGTATGACCTGTATACACCATACACTACACTCTATATACTGCACACGATGTGTATGACCTGTATACACCATACACTACAGTCTATATACTGCACACGATGTGTATGACCTGTATACACCATACACTACAGTCTATAAACCGCACACGATGTGTATGACCTGTATACACCATACACTACAGTCTATATACTGCACACGATGTGTATGACCTGTATACACCATACACTACACTCTATACACCGCCCACGATGTGTATGACCTGTATACACCATACACTACAGTCTATATACTGCACACGATGTGTATGACCTGTATACACCATACACTACACTCTATACACCGCACACGATGTGTATGACCTGTATACACCATACACTACACTCTATACACCGCCCACGATGTGTATGACCTGTATACACCATACACTACACTCTATATACTGCACACGATGTGTATGACCTGTATACACCATACACTACAGTCTATATACTGCACACGAGGTGTATGACCTGTATACACCATACACTACACTCTATATACTGCACACGATGTGTATGACCTGTATACACCATACACTACAGTATATATACCGCACACGATGTGTATGACCTGTATACACCATACACTACACTCTATATACTGCACACGATGTGTATGACCTGTATACACCATACACTACAGTCTATATACCGCACACGATGTGTATGACCTGTATACACCATACACTACACTCTATATACTGCACACGATGTGTATGACCTGTATACACCATACACTACACTCTATACACAGCACACGATGTGTATGACCTGTATACACCATACACTACAGTCTATATACTGCACACGATGTGTATGACCTGTATACACCATACACTACAGTCTATACACCGCACACGATGTGTATGACCTGTATACACCATACACTACAGTCTGTACACCGCACACGATGTGTATGACCTGTATACACCATACACTACACTCTATATACTGCACACGATGTGTATGACCTGTATACACCATACACTACACTCTATATACTGCACACGATGTGTATGACCTGTATACACCATACACTACACTCTATATACCGCACACGATGTGTATGACCTGTATACACCATACACTACAGTCTATATACTGCACACGATGTGTATGACCTGTATACACCATACACTACACTCTATACACCGCACACGATGTGTATGACCTGTATACACCATACACTACACTCTATATACTGCACACGATGTGTATGACCTGTATACACCATACACTACAGTCTATATACTGCACACGATGTGTATGACCTGTATACACCATACACTACAGTCTATAAACCGCACACGATGTGTATGACCTGTATACACCATACACTACAGTCTATATACTGCACACGATGTGTATGACCTGTATACACCATACACTACACTCTATACACCGCCCACGATGTGTATGACCTGTATACACCATACACTACAGTCTATATACTGCACACGATGTGTATGACCTGTATACACCATACACTACACTCTATACACCGCCCACGATGTGTATGACCTGTATACACCATACACTACACTCTATATACTGCACACGATGTGTATGACCTGTATACACCATACACTACAGTCTATATACTGCACACGAGGTGTATGACCTGTATACACCATACACTACACTCTATATACTGCACACGATGTGTATGACCTGTATACACCATACACTACAGTATATATACCGCACACGATGTGTATGACCTGTATACACCATACACTACAGTCTATATACTGCACACGATGTGTATGACCTGTATACACCATACACTACACTCTATACACCGCACACGATGTGTATGACCTGTATACACCATACACTACACTCTATACACCGCCCACGATGTGTATGACCTGTATACACCATACACTACACTCTATATACTGCACACGATGTGTATGACCTGTATACACCATACACTACAGTCTATATACTGCACACGAGGTGTATGACCTGTATACACCATACACTACACTCTATATACTGCACACGATGTGTATGACCTGTATACACCATACACTACAGTATATATACCGCACACGATGTGTATGACCTGTATACACCATACACTACACTCTATATACTGCACACGATGTGTATGACCTGTATACACCATACACTACAGTCTATATACCGCACACGATGTGTATGACCTGTATACACCATACACTACACTCTATATACTGCACACGATGTGTATGACCTGTATACACCATACACTACACTCTATACACAGCACACGATGTGTATGACCTGTATACACCATACACTACAGTCTATATACTGCACACGATGTGTATGACCTGTATACACCATACACTACAGTCTATACACCGCACACGATGTGTATGACCTGTATACACCATACACTACAGTCTGTACACCGCACACGATGTGTATGACCTGTATACACCATACACTACACTCTATATACTGCACACGATGTGTATGACCTGTATACACCATACACTACACTCTATATACTGCACACGATGTGTATGACCTGTATACACCATACACTACACTCTATATACCGCACACGATGTGTATGACCTGTATACACCATACACTACAGTCTATATACTGCACACGATGTGTATGACCTGTATACACCATACACTACACTCTATACACCGCACACGATGTGTATGACCTGTATACACCATACACTACACTCTATATACTGCACACGATGTGTATGACCTGTATACACCATACACTACAGTCTATATACTGCACACGATGTGTATGACCTGTATACACCATACACTACAGTCTATAAACCGCACACGATGTGTATGACCTGTATACACCATACACTACAGTCTATATACTGCACACGATGTGTATGACCTGTATACACCATACACTACACTCTATACACCGCCCACGATGTGTATGACCTGTATACACCATACACTACAGTCTATATACTGCACACGATGTGTATGACCTGTATACACCATACACTACACTCTATACACCGCCCACGATGTGTATGACCTGTATACACCATACACTACACTCTATATACTGCACACGATGTGTATGACCTGTATACACCATACACTACAGTCTATATACTGCACACGAGGTGTATGACCTGTATACACCATACACTACACTCTATATACTGCACACGATGTGTATGACCTGTATACACCATACACTACAGTATATATACCGCACACGATGTGTATGACCTGTATACACCATACACTACACTCTATATACTGCACACGATGTGTATGACCTGTATACACCATACACTACACTCTATATACTGCACACGATGTGTATGACCTGTATACACCATACACTACAGTCTATATACTGCACACGATGTGTATGACCTGTATACACCATACACTACACTCTATACACCGCACACGATGTGTATGACCTGTATACACCATACACTACAGTCTATATACTGCACACGATGTGTATGACCTGTATACACCATACACTACAGTCTATATACTGCACACGATGTGTATGACCTGTATACACCATACACTACAGTCTATAAACCGCACACGATGTGTATGACCTGTATACACCATACACTACAGTCTATATACTGCACACGATGTGTATGACCTGTATACACCATACACTACACTCTATACACCGCCCACGATGTGTATGACCTGTATACACCATACACTACAGTCTATATACTGCACACGATGTGTATGACCTGTATACACCATACACTACACTCTATACACCGCACACGATGTGTATGACCTGTATACACCATACACTACACTCTATACACCGCCCACGATGTGTATGACCTGTATACACCATACACTACACTCTATATACTGCACACGATGTGTATGACCTGTATACACCATACACTACAGTCTATATACTGCACACGAGGTGTATGACCTGTATACACCATACACTACACTCTATATACTGCACACGATGTGTATGACCTGTATACACCATACACTACAGTATATATACCGCACACAATGTGTATGACCTGTATACACCATACACTACACTCTATATACTGCACACGATGTGTATGACCTGTATACACCATACACTACACTCTATATACTGCACACGATGTGTATGACCTGTATACACCATACACTACACTCTATACACAGCACACGATGTGTATGACCTGTATACACCATACACTACAGTCTATATACTGCACACGATGTGTATGACCTGTATACACCATACACTACAGTCTATACACCGCACACGATGTGTATGACCTGTATACACCATACACTACAGTCTATACACCGCACACGATGTGTATGACCTGTATACACCATACACTACACTCTATATACTGCACACGATGTGTATGACCTGTATACACCATACACTACAGTCTATACACCGCACACGATGTGTATGACCTGTATACACCATACACTACAGTATATATACCGCACACGATGTGTATGACCTGTATACACCATACACTACACTCTATATACTGCACACGATGTGTATGACCTGTATACACCATACACTACAGTATATATACCGCACACGATGTGTATGACCTGTATACACCATACACTACACTCTATATACTGCACACGATGTGTATGACCTGTATACACCATACACTACACTCTATATACTGCACACGATGTGTATGACCTGTATACACCATACACTACAGTCTATACACCGCACACGATGTGTATGACCTGTATACACCATACACTACAGTATATATACCGCACACGATGTGTATGACCTGTATACACCATACACTACACTCTATATACTGCACACGATGTGTATGACCTGTATACACCATACACTACAGTATATATACCGCACACGATGTGTATGACCTGTATACACCATACACTACACTCTATATACTGCACACGATGTGTATGACCAGTATACACCATACACTACAGTATATATACCGCACACGATGTGTATGACCTGTATACACCATACACTACACTCTATATACTGCACACGATGTGTATGACCTGTATACACCACACTCTATATACCGCACACGATGTGTATGACCTGTATACACCATACACTACAGTCTATATACTGCACACGATGTGTATGACCTGTATACACCATACACTACACTCTATACACCGCCCACGATGTGTATGACCTGTATACACCATACACTACACTCTATATACTGCACACGATGTGTATGACCTGTATACACCATACACTACAGTCTATATACTGCACACGATGTGTATGACCTGTATACACCATACACTACAGTCTATACACCGCCCACGATGTGTATGACCTGTATACACCATACACTACACTCTATATACTGCACACGATGTGTATGACCTGTATACACCATACACTACACTCTATATACTGCACACGATGTGTATGACCTGTATACACCATACACTACAGTCTATACACCGCACACGATGTGTATGACCTGTATACACCATACACTACACTCTATATACTGCACACGATGTGTATGACCTGTATACATCATACACTACACTCTATATACCACACACGATGTGTATGACCTGTGTACACCATACACTACACTCTATATACCGCCCACGATGTGTATGACCTGTATACACCATACACTACACTCTATATACTGCACACGATGTGTATGACCTGTATACACCATACACTACACTCTATATACTGCACACGATGTGTATGACCTGTATACACCATACACTACAGTCTATACACCGCACACGATGTGTATGACCTGTATACACCATACACTACACTCTATATACCGCCCACGATGTGTATGACCTGTATACACCATACACTACACTCTATATACTGCACACGATGTGTATGACCTGTATACACCATACACTACACTCTATATACTGCACACGATGTGTATGACCTGTATACACCATACACTACACTCTATACACCGCACACGATGTGTATGACCTGTATACACCATACACTACAGTCTATACACCGCCCACGATGTGTATGACCTGTATACACCATACACTACACTCTATATACTGCACACGATGTGTATGACCTGTATACACCATACACTACACTCTATATACTGCACACGATGTGTATGACCTGTATACACCATACACTACAGTCTATACACCGCACACGATGTGTATGACCTGTATACACCATACACTACACTCTATATACTGCACACGATGTGTATGACCTGTATACACCATACACTACAGTCTATACACCGCCCACGATGTGTATGACCTGTATACACCATACACTACACTCTATATACTGCACATGATGTGTATGACCTGTATACACCATACACTACAGTCTATATACTGCACACGATGTGTATGACCTGTATACACCATACACTACAGTCTATACACCGCACACGATGTGTATGACCTGTATACACCATACACTACACTCTATATACTGCACACGATGTGTATGACCTGTATACACCATACACTACAGTCTATACACCGCACACGATGTGTATGACCTGTATACACCATACACTACACTCTATATACTGCACACGATGTGTATGACCTGTATACACCATACACTACACTCTATACACCGCACACGATGTGTATGACCTGTATACACCATACACTACACTCTATACACCGCACACGATGTGTTGACCTGTATACACCATACACTACACTCTATACACCGCACACGATGTGTATGACCTGTATACACCATACACTACACTCTATATACCACACACGATGTGTATGACCTGTATACACCATACACTACGCTCTATATACCGCACACGATGTGTATGACCTGTATACACCATACACTACAGTCTATACACCGCACACGATGTGTATGACCTGTATACACCATACACTACACTCTATATACTGCACACGATGTGTATGACCTGTATACACCATACACTACACTCTATACACCGCACACGATGTGTATGACCTGTATACACCATACACTACACTCTATACACCGCACACGATGTGTGTGACCTGTATACACCATACACTACAGTCTATACACCGCACACGATGTGTATGACCTGTATACACCATACACTACACTCTATATACCGCACACGATGTGTATGACCTGTATACACCATACACTACACTCTATACACCGCACACGATGTGTATGACCTGTATACACCATACACTACACTCTATACACCGCACACGATGTGTATGACCTGTATACACCATACACTACACTCTATACACCGCACACGATGTGTATGACCTGTATACACCAAACACTACAGTCTATACACCGCACACGATGTGTATGACCTGTATACACCATACACTACAGTCTATACACCGCACACGATGTGTATGACCTGTATACACCTTCCCTACAGTCTATACACCGCACACGATGTGTATGACCTGTATACACCACACTCTATACACCGCACACGATGTGTATGACCTGTATACACCATACACTACAGTCTATATACCGCACACGATGTGTATGACCTGTATACACCATACACTACACTCTATACACCGCACACGATGTGTATGACCTGTATACACCATACACTACACTCTATATACTGCACACGATGTGTATGACCTGTATACACCATACACTACACTCTATACACCGCACACGATGTGTATGACCTGTATACACCATACACTACACTCTATATACTGCACACGATGTGTATGACCTGTATACACCATACACTACACTCTATACACCGCACACGATGTGTATGACCTGTATACACCATACACTACACTCTATACACCGCACACGATGTGTATGACCTGTATACACCATACACTACAGTCTATACACCGCACACGATGTGTATGACCTGTATACACCATACACTACAGTCTATACACCGCACACGATGTGTATGACCTGTATACACCATACACTACACTCTATACACCGCACACGATGTGTATGACCTGTATACACCATACACTACACTCTATACACCGCACACGATGTGTATGACCTGTATACACCATACACTACACTCTATACACCGCACACGATGTGTATGACCTGTATACACCATACACTACACTCTATATACTGCACACGATGTGTATGACCTGTATACACCATACACTACCCTCTATACACCGCACACGATGTGTATGACCTGTATACACCATACACTACACTCTATACACCGCACACGATGTGTATGACCTGTATACACCATACACTACACTCTATACACCGCACACGATGTGTATGACCTGTATACACCATACACTACACTCTATACACCGCACACGATGTGTATGACCTGTATACACCATACACTACACTCTATAAACTGCACACGATGTGTATGACCTGTATACACCATACACTACACTGCACACGATGTGTATGACCTGTATACACCATACACTACAGTATATATACCGCACACGATGTGTATGACCTGTATACACCATACACTACACTCTATATACTGCACACGATGTGTATGACCTGTATACACCATACACTACACTCTATACACTGCACACGATGTGTATGACCTGCATACACCATACACTACACTCTATATACCACACACGAGGTGTATGACCTCTATACACCATACACTGCACTCTATATACCAAACACGATGTGTATGACCTGTATACACCATACACTACACTCTATATACTGCACACGATGTGTATGACCTGTATACACCATACACTACACTCTATACACTGCACACGATGTGTATGACCTGTATACACCGCACACGATGTGTATGACCTGTAAACACCATACACTACTCTCTATATACTGCACACGATGTGTATGACCTGTATACACCATACACTACAGTCTATAAACCGCACACGATGTGTATGACCTGTATACACCATACACTACACTCTACATACTGCACACGATGTGTATGACCTGTATACACCATACACTACACTCTATAAACTGCACACGATGTGTATGACCTGTGTACACCATACACTACACTCTACATACTGCACACGATGTGTATGACCTGTATACACCATACACTACACTCTATAAACTGCACACGATGTGTATGACCTGTATACACCATACACTACAGTCTATAAACCGCACACGATGTGTATGACCTGTATACACCATTCACTACACTCTATACACTGCACACGATGTGTATGACCTGCATACACCATACACTACACTCTATATACCACACACGAGGTGTATGACCTCTATACACCATACACTGCACTCTATATACCAAACACGATGTGTATGACCTGTATACACCATACACTGCACTCTATATACCAAACACGATGTGTATGACCTGTATACACCATACACTACACTCTACATACTGCACACGATGTGTATGACCTGTATACACCATACACTACACTCTATAAACTGCACACGATGTGTATGACCTGTGTACACCATACACTACACTCTACATACTGCACACGATGTGTATGACCTGTATACACCATACACTACACTCTATAAACTGCACACGATGTGTATGACCTGTATACACCATACACTACAGTCTATAAACCGCACACGATGTGTATGACCTGTATACACCATTCACTACACTCTATACACAGCACACGATGTGTATGACCTGTATACACCACACTCTGTACACTGCACACGATGTGTATGACCTGTATACACCATACACTACACTCTACATACTGCACACGATGTGTATGACCTGTATACACCATACACTACACTCTATAAACTGCACACGATGTGTATGACCTGTATACACCATACACTACACTCTATATACTGCACACGATGTGTATGACCTGTATACACCATACACTACAGTCTATACACCGCACATGATGTGTATGACCTATATACACCATACACTACAGTCTATACACCGCACACGATGTATATAGGTCATACACACCATACACTACACTCTATACACCGCACATGATGTGTATGGCCTGTATACACCATACACTACAGTATATATCCCGCACACGATGTGTATGACCTGTATACACCATACACTACACTCTATATACTGCACACGATGTGTATGACCTGTATACACCATACACTACTCTCTATATACTGCACACGATGTGTATGACCTGTATACACCATACACTACTGTCTATAAACCGCACACGATGTGTATGACCTGTATACACCATACACTACACTCTATATACTGCACACGATGTGTATGACCTGTATACACCATACTCTATACACCGCACATGATGTGTATGACCTGTATACACCATACACTACAGTCTATACACCGCACACGATGTGTATGACCTGTATACACCATACACTACACTCTATATACTGCACACGATGTGTATGACCTGTATACACCATACACTACACTCTCTATACTGCACACGGTGTATGACCTGTATACACCACACTCTATACACCGCATACGATGTGTATGACCTGTATACACCATACACTACACTCTATATACCACACACGATGTATGACCTGTATACACCATACACTACACTCTACATACCGCACACGATGTGTATGACCTGTATACACCATACACTTCTCTATATACCGCACACGATGTGTATGACCTGTATACACCATATACTACACTCTATACACCGCACACGATGTGTATTACCTGTATACACCATACACTACAGTCTATATACTGCACACGATGTGTATGAGCTGTATTCACCATACACTACACTCTATACACCGCACACGATGTGTATGACCTGTATACACCATACACTACAGTCTATACACCGCACACGATGTGTATGACCTGTATACACCATACACTGTATACACCGCACACGATGTGTATGACCTGTATACACCATAAACTACAGTCTATATACCACACACGATGTGTATGACCTGTATACACTATACACTACACTCTATATGGGTCGCCCTCCCAGGGCCGTGGGGGAATTGGTACCGGGCCGGTGTCGGTGAGATGTGTCACAGCAGCAGTGACCCGCACCGTGGCCCTGGGCGCCCAAGAGAGGGCACCTAAAGAGGTGCAACTATTTACAATAACAGTTTTGGACCATTCAGCGTCTATGATCTCTGCAGTTCAAAGGTGAAAGGCTGCCAATACAACTGGGCAACTCTGGGAAATAAACTAGGACATGATAACCAAAAATAGGAAACTCATGCAAAAATAGAAGGCACAACTTGTGGAAATAAACCCTCCTGGGTAACGAGAGTTAATGATTGTTGTTCCCTCCTGGGGTTCTGGAAGCTGCTGATTGGGAACTGCTACCATATGAAATACTTTGGGTGTCCTCATCCTGCAGCTGGTTGCTTGCCAAAGGGTATAGTTGTGGTAAAGGGAACTCATGATGCATATCAATGCCCATCAGCTGCTCCCCATTGGTGGGTGGTTCCGTTGCTCTGGTGTGATGCCCGACATCTGGGGAAGTCACAGCCTGTTGGCGCTGGTAAGCGGCTACACGGGGGCTTTGCAGCCAAGGGATCCCGAGATCACTGTCCTAAAGCGACCTAGATTCCTCCAATCCCCGAAGATGCCGAATCATGCACACCTGTTCCAACCATACCCTCCTCAGTAGGGACCTCCTCCACCTCCCCATCTCCGACAGTCCGGTGCCCCCAGCTGACTCTTCCAACTGCCCCATTTCGAGTTCCCGCAAACTAGCCTCTGACAACGTGAAGTTGGGGGGGCAACCCATTAGGAGGGCCGAGGTATATACCTGGTGCCTCTCAGCGGTGCGGTCTCTGCTCCGGTGCAGGCATAGTGGCTGTGGATGCTGCCCAGTGGGACACCGTGGACGGTGGTGGAGTTAACAGCTGCTCCGGGTCCGCAGGGGTCTCTGTAGGGACCGGCGCAGCCGTGTCATGTCCGGATGGGGGCTTCTCTTCCTCCACTTCAGCTCCCTGTGCTGTGTACAAACTCCTCCGGTAGTAGCGGCAGGGAGGGAACAAGGTACGCTGCCGGTGGCATGGCAGCAGTTGCAGGCTCCACAGGATCTGCCTGGGGAAGCTCCGGTGCAGCAGCGGCGGGTACCGGTGTCGCGGGTACCGCAGGTGTAGGCCCCTCCTGGGCGCGCTGCCAATTCAGCCTCCATAGCGCTTCCTGCCGCAGTTGCAGGCGGCACGTCAGCTGGGCAATTTCATCCTCCAGCTGCTGGCGGTTCATCCAAGAAGCAGGGTCTGAGCCTTCAGCCATGGTGCCGGGGAGATCCACTTCCCCGCGCTATGCAGGCCTCCTTCCCTCTTCTTCCAAGATGGCGTTCTGGCATTCTTCTTCCTTCCTCAGCCCCTTTCCCGCCACTGGCTTCTGCCCCTCCTTCTTGGGGTGGCGTCTTCTTCCAGCGCCTCCATACCAAGCCAGTATATGGACCCCTCGGGGGGTGGGCCATGTTGCTGTCACATAGTAATTCAGGCAGGGGAGGCCCAAGACCGTTTGTGGTCTTTTCCTAGGACCTCCCATATCTTCACGCCCTTCTTCTCAGCGACATTTTTAATGTTCATCTTACAGTCTATCAAATTGGGTCTTCTGCACATTCTCAAAAGTTTTAAGTCCAACAAATCTTAGGCGCACAGAGCCCGATGGCATCGGGTCTCATCATCCTGTTCGTGACGCCAAGTTGGGTCGCCCTCCCAGGGCCGTGGGGGACTCTGTACCGGGCCGGTGTCGGTGGGATGTGTCACAGCAGCGGTGACCCGGACCGTGGACCTGGGTGCCCAATTAATGGCGGGGAAAGTAATGGTGGTTTGAATGAATAGTTTGTGACGCCACCTGTGGTGTTCGGCAAGTGAGGTGTCAGGCTGACGCTGCATGCAGATCCTCTGGGACTGATGGTGGGCTGCAGCCAAGATGGTGTAGCTCCCCACAGGCGGAGCTGTAGTCCCAGGGCAGTGTAGATGTAGGGGAAGAGGAGAGGCGCAGGCGGTGTAGAAGCCGGTGCCCAGATGTAGCGGTTCTGGGTGTGTTTGGCGCAAGAATGAATGGAGGACACCAGGGCATGTAGTTCCAAAGCTTTACTCAGTCTGTAGTGCCCACTTCTGTGCAGTGTCCTCCGGGTCAGGGACTCAGTCAACCTCCAGGCAAGATGGAATGCTCCCTTCCAGCGCTCTGCCAACATATGTGCCTTTTCTGAACGTCTCCTCTAGCGCCTTTAAGTGTGAAGACTGTTGTTTTAGTCCTTGCCACAGCTCTGCTGCAGTGGGTGGTGTTTCACCTAAGCAGATCAGCTTCAGCAGAGCATGTTGCTGCTTTGCCGATGCGCTGCTGCACAGCTCCCAACTTGGGAGTGATGTGGAGGGTAATTCAGCATAGGATGACGAGGGGGAGAAGGAAGAGTGGAAACAGGATGTATATGATGAGGTGGAAACTCTGATTGGTTGGGCCCGCTATTCGTGGCGTGGGTAGGATATGTGATGGTCCAGTTTGAGACTTTGTCCCACCCTCCACCAGGTTGAGCCAGTGTGCTGTGACAGAGATATACCGTCCCTGGCCACAAGTACTTGTCCATGTGTCTGTTGTAAGATGGACCTTCCCGGTTACGGCGTTGGTGAGAGCACACTTTAGATTAAGACGTGCTGGTGCAACTCGGGGACGGCACACCGGAAAAAATAGTGCCAGCTGGGAACCAAGTATCGTGGGGCAGCCACAGCCAAAAGATCATGGGAAGACGGTGTCCCCACAAGCCTAAACGTCAACATCTCCACGGCTAGCAACTTGGCAATGTGCGCATTCAGTATTTGTGCTTGTGGGTGCGTGGCTTGGTATTTACGCCTCCTTTCATACGTCTGTGGCATGGACAATTGGGTGCTTTCCTGGGACAAACAAGTGGATGAGCTTGTGTCCTGTGGATGAGCTTGTTGTGTCCTGTGTCTGTGCAACCGCAGCTTGTGAGCAAGAGGTATGATGATCACCTGCTTCCTGCCTAGCAGATTGGGAAGAGCATATCACAGGTGACATGGCAGTGGTTTGACCCGCAGACACAGACTCTGTACCCTGTTGGCAGCCAAGCACCCTAGTCGGTGGGCTGAACATGTGTTTCCACATACTGGTGGTGCTTTGGTTGCCTTTGCACTGGCCTCTGCTCAGCTTCGTATGGCAGATGCTACAGATGACAACATTTGGTTCAGAAGGACTATCGGAAGAAAATTTCCAGACAGCGGCTGAAAGCACCCTTGCCTTGACTTGGGCCACAGATGGATTGCTCTTGGCAACAGTTTACACACTTTGCACTCTGCTCAAACCAGTAGCCCTTGGTGCCTTTTGTTGGTGCTGCGTATCCACCTTCTTCCTCTGTGCTGCTGTGCTGGCTATGCGTGCCAACGTTCCAGATCGGATCAGTGGTCTCATCATCAACCACCTCGTCATCCATGTCATCCTCCCTCCATGTTGATATTGGCAACTGGCAAGATGGCAACTGTGTCATCACCATCAGCGTCCACCTCTTCACCCGGTATATCACGTGGATGAAAGTGGCTTTCTTCTGGCCATGGGGTTTCAAATATTTGCCCATCAATAGACGATACCGTCGCGCAGTGAGAGGCCAGAGGCAACAAAAGGAAATGGATCAAACAGATCCTCGGAGTGGCCAAGGTTGAGGTCAAATGTTTCCTGTGACTCCTGATGGGGTGATGAACTAGGAACAGGTTGAGAATAGGTTGACCCAGTGTTCTCTATACGGACAGGAGACTGTTTTGTCATGAACGATTGGGTGTCACTGCTGCTATAAAATTTCGTTGAGGCCTTATCAGCCATCCAAGACAGTATCTGCTCTTGTTCTTCTAGCTTCCAGACCCGTTTACGTTCCAGACCGGGAAATTTTGCCAGGAACCTAGATGCATCAACCTTCTTCGGTCACACTCTGTGCCTTGTTGGGCACCAATGACAATGCCACGTCCACGTCCCTTCACAACAGCCATTTTAGGAATTTGGGATTTTTCTGCCATAGTTGCAGATGTTCAGATGCAGATATTGGGGAACAAGGAGCAGTTAGTGCTTTGTGGAAGGTAGCACTACAGCCTCGTACTGCTTTGTGTTTTACAAACAGCTCTGCAATGGCACAAAAGTATTGCCCTGAGGTTTAAGGTGAGATTATTCCACACCCCAGTAACCACACAAGACAGCGGTGCTGCCACTAAAATATTGCCCTGAGGTTTAAGGCGAGATTACGCACCCCAGTAACCACACAAGACAGCGGTGCTGGCTGCGTGTCAGTTGTGCAGTACTGTGTGTCCTATTCGCTGTGTCATCAAATTTCGGAATAAATTCTTGGACTTTTGTGCGCTGCCAGATAAATTCACTAGTCCAGTTTATGAGAAAGATTAATCCATTTATTTCCCAATGCGTTTCGAAATGTGTACCATTTCTTCTTCAGGGGATGACATGTATCATTATCTGGCAGCGCAAAAAAGTCCAAGAATTTATTCCGAAATTTGATGTTTCAAGCGGTCGCAGAGCTGACCTTTGGATGTGCAGCAAGCAGATTACGGATCCCACATGCCTGAACCTCTCCTAAAAAGGGTGAGTAAATTCTAATCTATTTCTCCTGAAATAACCCGGATAAGACCCTATTGCGCTTTTTTGTTCCTTTAGTTTGAATATATTGTCCTATTCGCTGTGAACACAGCACCGCAATAGCACAAAAAACTGTCCTGCAGGGGTGAATGAGATCCAAAAAATAGCTGGGAAAACTGTCACTACTCCAGTCCCTGACCTTATACTTTCAGCTGTGAAAAGAGATTTTGGGTTTTACAGAGTATTTCTGGATGATTTGCACAAACAAACACAACTCTCCCTAGCAGCTGCTCACACTCTCCCTACACTAGCTGTGTTCTGCATGCAATGTGCAGAAAATGGCGGTGGCAGGACTTATATAGAGCCAGGCTATCACTCATAGGCAATGAGTCACGTATGACGCTGGGCGCCCAGCCAATCATAGTAATGCCACCCACAACCATGAAGGCTGCGGCATTACTGTGATTGGCAAATGCTGGGTGGGAAATCCGAGTAGTGCGAGGCGAGTAGTGAAATACTCGCTATGTTCCGAGAACCGCAAGTACTTCATTACTCGCCGAATACCCACGATTATGCTCGCTGATCCCTAGAAATCGCTAGTGGACTTATAACCCTTATGACTTCCTAACAAGAAAAAATTGTTACAAAAATTGTGCTGATGTAAAGTTGACATGTGGGAAATGTTATAAATTATTTTGGATGACATAACTCTGACTTAAGGGCAAAAGAAGTAAAAGTTTGAAAATTGCCATATTTTCAAAGTTTTCGCCAAATTTCCGATATTTTCACAATTGAAAGGCAAAAGACAAAAGAAATTTTAACACTAGTGTGGAGAAGGTGACTTGACAGACGGACTTGACTGGAGGGAGAAGGGATGGTTTGTGCACTGGAGATGGATGGTAGTAATGACAGATGGGAGACAGCTGGGGGTAGATGGAAAAGGGAGTGCAATACCTAGAATTGACCACAAGATGGCAGGGGGGAGCGTAGTTCAGGACTTGACATCAGCTTAGGGCTTAGGAAACCGCTTAGTCATGGGGGGGCTGGGAGATAGGAACCCAGGGGGGAAATTCCCGAGGGAGGGAGATAAATTGGACAGAACAGGGTTCCAGGCGAGTCTAGTCCTGGGAGGAGCTCAGGAGCAGAAGACTGACAACGGTGGAGAGCTCAACCAGGGGACTGACAGGAAGAGACAGTCAGGGGGTGGCCCTGACATCAAGAACCGCAGGACAGACGAGGCCCCGGGGGTACCGATTGGACGACGACCTCGGGTAGGTGAAGCGCTGGCGGTAGATAGGTCTAGGACAGCCCCAGCGAAAGATCCGCGAGGAACGTCACTACGACTGAAGGAAGGTGAAGGTACCCGGGCCTGAGTACAGAGGGCTGTAAAGGAACTGCGGTGTATGGCTACGGTTGTCAGGAGGACGGCCAATAAAACCCGGACCTTTTGCCACTGAAATCTGCCTCCGTCTCAACTCTGTGTCGGCTGTGCGCGGTAAGCAGTGGACCACCCCCCAATCCAGGCCCCTACCATACTGTCATGAATCAACAGTCTCAGAATCAGTGAGATCCATTGAAGCGTTCCAGAATTTTAATCACATAAAATGAGTGGTCAGAATTAAAAAAAAAAATTTGGTTTGGTCATAAAGGGGTTAATATTAAATGTTGTTGTTGTTTCTTGTAGTAAATTTTGATTTCCTCCAGGGCTGAATTTTAGTTCCAGTCCATCTCTGTTGGAAACTGACTTTAACAGACTAGAGCGACAGTCCATACAATGAGAGAATATAAACATATACACATTATATCTCCTTATGTTTCCCCTTATTATCTCCAGTAATTATTACATGGGTTCTTTATGATGTAACATTGTTGTCTTCTTCCCATTCAGGTCCATACAATATCGGATCCTCTCGGTGGAGATCTACTATATAAGACAATTTTCCTGATTGACCTGTCAAGGATGGATAGGGACAGGGACCAGATAGTGGAGAAGATATTACACCTCACTCTAGAGATTCTCTTCCGGCTTACTGGAGAGGTGAGAGCGGCGTCGGACTGGAGCACCTTGGGCCCACCAGAGAAAATCATTCTTGGGGCCCACTATGTAGCTACATAAAAATAAATACAAGACCACAAATTGTGCAGGAAAATGCACTAATATCAGGGTATACTATAAGGTAGTTCACATCTTAATTATGCAGCAGGGGATGGGGTATCTCCCTGTGACGGGGTATACGGCAGAGCAGGAAGGGACAACAGGCCTGGGAACGATACAACAGATTTCTTGACCAGAAAACAGGAACAACACGAAGGTAATTTGCAGAGTCCCAAAATAAGACCACAGGAAACTGATTCGGGGGCACCTCCCGACAATCCTTGTGCCAGATCACAAAACCATAGTCCTTTAAGAGTCCCAGAAATCCACCACGATCACACAGAGGCCGAAGCTTCCTCAGACAGCCTCATCCTTCTCTTTCAGCATCCAACTCACATCTGACTTGAGTTGCACAGGGATCTAGTGTTTCTGCTCCTGGATCAACCCATGTGTGTAGTGGAGGAGGGTTCCACTCCTCCTATGCAATGGTTTGGCCCACAGCAAGGCACCACTTTGTCTATGAGGATGTGCACTGGAAGTAGTCCTCTGCTTACTAAACAATAGCTAATCTCTCCCAATCTGTTGACCAAGTTAATTACATTATAGTCTCAGGAATGAAGTCAGGTTAGTTACAGCTAATAGAACCAGAGAACAATTACGTGGCATATTATACAAATACAGGACAGGGAAAAATATATACATCATGACATTCCCTTCCCCCCGCAATTGGTGTACATACTAGGGACCTCTACAGGTCACTGGTTAAGTACACACAAGCATGGCTGACAGGACTCAGGGCTCCTCCTGCCTGGACAGTCCATCTGCATTTTGGTGTTGGCTGCCTCTTCTATACTGTATGGTAAAGTTACACTCACTGGCCACTTTATTAGGTACACCATGCTAGTAACGGGTTGGACCCCCTTTTGCCTTCAGAACTGCCTCAATTCTTCGTGGCAGAGATTCAACAAGGTGCTGGAAGCATTCCTCAGAGATTTTGGACCATATTGACATGATGGCATCACACAGTTGGCGCAGATTTGTCGGCTGCACATCCCTGATGCGAATCTCCCGTTCCACCACATCCCAAAGATGCTCTATTGGATTGAGATCTGGTGACTGAGGAGGCCATTTGAGTACAGTGAACTCATTGTCATGTTCAAGAAACCAATCTGAGATGATTCGAGCTTTATGACATGGCGCATTATCCTGCTGAAAGTAGCCATCAGATGCCTGTTCTTAGCTGAGAGGAGTGGTACCCAGTGTGGTCTTCTGCTGCTGTAGCTCATCTGCCTCAAAGTTCGACGCACTGTGCGTTCAGAGATGCTCTTCTGCCTACCTTGGTTGTAACGGGTGGCAATTTGAGTCACTGTTGCCTTTCTATCAGCTCGAACCAGTATGCCCTTTCTCCTCTGACCTCTGGCATCAACAAGGCATTTCCGGCCACAGAACTGCCGCTCACTGGATTTTTTTTCTTTTTCGGACCATTCTCTGTAAACCCTAGAGATGGTTGTGCGTGAAAATCCCAGTAGATCAGCAGTTTCTGAAATACTCAGACCAGCCCTTCTGGCACCAACAATCATGCCACGTTCAAAGGCACTCAAATCACCTTTCTTCCCCATACTGATGCTCGGTTTGAACTGCAGGAGATTGTCTTGACCATGTCTACATGCCTAAATGCACTGAGTTGCCGCCATGTGATTGGCTGATTAGAAATTAAGTCTTAACACACAGTTGGACAGGTGTACCTAATAAAGTGGCCAGTGAGTGTATAGGGCTGCAGAGCCAGGCTCCATCGTAGTAAGCGTCCATTGTCCCCAGAGACTCTGTTCAGCCAGGTGAGGGGATTGTGATCAGTAACCACAGTGAATTCTCGTCCATACAGATACGGCCTTAGTTTCCTAAGAGCCCACACTACAGCCAGACATTCTTTTTCAACAGTTGCATAGGCCACTTCTCGGTCCAGCAGTTTCCGGCTGAGGTAGGCAATGGGGTGCTCGTCCCCAGCTGCATTCACCTGGCTGAGTACAGCTCCCAGTCCATAAGCAGAGGCGTTCTTCTGCACAATGAATCTCCTCTTGTAGTCTGGAGCAGCCAGAACAGGGTCACAGACCAGAGCGTCCTTCAGCTGGTTAAAAGCCTCATCACAGGCTGGAGTCCAGATCACCAGCCGGGGCATTGCTTTCTTGGTCAGGTCGGTAAGAGGCTTGGCCACAGTGCTGAAATGAGAAACAAATTTTCGGTAATAACTGGCAGTGCCCAAAAAAGCCATAACTTGTTTCTTAGTTTGGGGTACAGGCCAGTCTCTAATAGCCTGGATTTTGGCAGGTTCAGGACGGAGCTTCCCTCCTCCTACTCTATGCCCTAGGTACTGGACTTCACCCATCCCCAATTGGCATTTATCTGGTCGAATGGTTAGGCCTGCTGCAAGAAGCAGGTCAAGAATAACGGCTACTTGGTTCAGATGTTCCTCCCATGTCTGGCTGAAGATGGTGATATCATCCAAGTAGGCACAAGCAAAGTCACCACATCCCCGGAGGATCTGGTCCACCATTCTCTGGAAGGTGGCCGGGGCATTCTTCATTCCAAAGGGCATATTTAGGAATTCATACAGACCAAAGGGGGTTATAAAAGCGGACCGTTCTCTCCCCTCCTCCGTCAGAGGGATTTGCCAGTATCCCTTACTGAGATCCAAGATAGTGACATATCGGGATCCAGCCAGTCGGTCTAGAAGTTCGTCAATACGAGGCATTGGGTAAGGATCACTGATGGTATAGTCGTTTAGTTGTCGATAGTCCACACAAAATCGAGTACTCCCATCTTTCTTGGGTACTAACACCACAGGAGAGGCCCAAGGGCTATGGGAGGCCTGGATTACCCCAAGCTGTAACATCTCCTCCAGTTCGTGCTGCATGGTGTTTCGAACTGATTCAGGTACCCGGTAAGGAGCCTGTTGTATGGGACGGATGCCCTGAGTGTCCACATGATGTTAGGTGACGGTGGTTCGACCTGGTTGGGATGAGAAAGCAGCACGTCTCTGTTGAAGCACTCCCAGCATTTGGTTTTTCTGTAAGGAATCCAGGTGATCTCCCAGAGGAACCTGTTCCACAGTGGATGGGGCTCTCGCTGCTTCCACGAGATCAGGTAGGGCGTCCTCATCCTCTTGACCGTCCTCTGAAGCTAGCTGACAGCTTGCTATCATTGGAAGGGTCCGGTCATGGTACTCCTTAATCATATTCACATGGACAGTCTTTTGTCTTAGCCCCTGATCATCTAAAGCAAGAAGGTAATTGGTGTCATTCAGTTTTCTGAGAACCCGGAAGGGACCCTCCCATGTTGTCTGCAGTTTATTCTGCAGATGGGGAACAATCATTAAGACCTGTTGTCCTTCTACAAACTCCCGGTAGCGTGCTTTACGGTCATACCATGTCTTCTGTCTGGTTTGAGCCATCCGCACATGACTCTGGGCAAAACTAGCAAGTTGGGCCAGGGTTTCACGCAGCTTTAGGACATAAGGGACAACAGGGGCCCATGTATCTTCAACTTGCCCCTCCCAGTATTCCTTGAGCAGGGTTAAGGGTCCTCGGACCTTTCTTCCATAGAGTAGTTCAAAGGGGGAGAACCCAGTGGACTCCTGGGGAACTTCCCGATAGGCAAACAAGAGATGGGGTAGGTACTTCTCCCAGTTTGAATCTCTGTCAGTGAAGGCCCTCAGCATATTCTTCAGAGTGCCATTGAATCGTTCACAAAGTCCATTTGTTTGGGGATGATACGGGGTCGTGCGGATCGCTCGTACTCCACAGGTGCGCCACAGGCACTGGACCAGCTCTGACATGAACTGGGAGCCTTGGTCCGACAAGATCTCACTGGGAAATCCTACTCTGGTGAAAATGGTAACCAGGGCCTCGGCCACCTTGGCTGCAGAAATACTTGACAAGGCTACCTCTTCTGGATATCGGGTGGCATAGTCCACAACAGTGAGAATGTACTGCTTTCCAGATTTACTTGGTTTAGCCAGAGGTCCAATGATATCAACAGCTACTCTTTGAAAGTGTTCTTCTATTATAGGGAGCGGTTGCAGGGGTGCCTTTGGGTGATCTCCGGGTCGCCCTCTACGCTGACATATGTCGCAAGTTCGGCAGAAATGCGCCACTGCTTGGGAAATCCCAGGCCAATAGAAAGATTGAGTCAATCGTCTCTTGGTGCGGGTTTTGCCTTGATGGCCAGCAGTAGGAATATCATGAGCAAGGTGTAATAGGGGAATTCTGTATTTCTGAGGAGCAATCAGCTGTTTGCTATAAGTCCAGGGCTTATCTAGGGAGTCGGCATTGGTAACCCGATACAGAAGTCCATTTTCTCTGATAATTCTTTCTCCATTCTCCCCTAGCTGCCCTATTTCAGCTCGAGCTCTAAAACTAGCTAGGGTGGGGTCAGTCTCCACTTCTTGTCTAAACTGAACTTTATCCCAGGTAACATTCATATTATCCCCACAAGAAGAATCACTCACCGGCTGTGACGGCGGTTCTGGTGGCCTCATTTCCATGCATGGGTTGTACACGTCCACATTTGCTGCTCTCTTGGCTTGACTTCGGGTTACTGCACCGACAAAGTGGCAATGAAGATTCCCCACATCATTTCCTAGAAGAACGTCTGCAGGGAGGCCGCTCATCACACCGACCACGCATTGTTTGGCCCCAAAGCCATAATCCAGGGTCACACTCGCTCTTGGAATATATCTCTGGGTACCTCCAGCCAATTCAATGGCAATTCCTGGTCCCTTTTGAATTGCTTCTGGTTGAATTACTCGGGGATCGGCTATGGTGAGAAAAGCCCCAGTGTCACGGAAGCCAACAACTTTTTGACCATCCAGCACGACCTCCTGTAGATGTTTGTGCTGAAGATCAGAAGAACAGGTGACTGGGGCTCGCACCCCATAGACTCCTGGTAGGGAAGCCAGGATATCAGTCACTTGGCAAGTCATCAGGCACTGAATCCATCTCTTCTCCAGGTGAGGGGGTCTGTAGATAATGAACAGGCAAAGGCGGTCTGTAGGTGTTCTGCCTCCGTACACCTGGACATTGGAATTGCATATGCCCGGGCTGCCCACATCCATAGCATCTGCGCTCCGGGATTCTTCCTCCACGTCGTAGTCCCGAAGGTGGAGCAGGAGTAATGCGAGGCACAGTCACACGAAGGTCACCATGAGTTGATGGTCTAGTGGGATGGTGAATTTTGGAGGCAGAAGGACCAGGGGCCACCAGCGTTGGGGGGGCTGGTAGTGTTTTTCTCCCTGAGTAGTAATTTTTTCCACTGAGGCTTGATGGTGAGAGCCTCATCAGCTAGTGCTGCAGCTTCCTCCACTGTTGCTGGTCTCCTTTCACGCACCCATTCCCGTATCTCAGCGGGGCGCTTAAAATAAAACTGCTCTTTTAGGATGACCTGCAGGAACGTCTCCCAGGTTATGGCCTCCTCTGCCTCCAGCCAGCGATGACATATATGTTTGAGTTTGTGAGCATACATCTTGAAGGACACTTCCTCATCACAGGCTAAAGTACGGAACTGAGTCCTGTAAGTGTCTGGGGTCACAGCATAATGTTCTAGAATAGTCTGTTTAATATCCGCATACTCAGAGTTCCACCGAGGGTCCATAGCTCTATAGGCTGCGGCAGCTCCACCCTCTAAGAGCCCCACAAGATGTCGGACGCGCTCCCTTTCCGACTTCCATTAATCGACACTGATGCTCAAAGTCCTGGAAGAAGCCCTCAATGTCACCGGAAGCCTCATTAAACGGCTTGAAGTCTTTGCGGGACACTCTGGGGAGTTCCCTCATGGGGGATGCTGTGGGTACAGTCTGTCTGGAGCTTCTCGCTGCCTCCAAAGCGATCTCCCTCTCCAGCATTGCCCTCTGCCCCTCCAGCAATGCCCTCTCCTCCATCCTGCGCTGCATCTCCTCGGCTCTGCGCATGACCTCCATCTTATATTCTATGGAGACCTCTTCTCCCAGCAAGGCCATCTCCTCCTCGTACCACACAACCCACTGACTTTTTTGGGTATTTACCTCCGGCTGCCGTCTTTCCTCTTTGCTGTGAGGATCCTTCCTCAGCATCATCTTGCAGGCAAACTGCTTCCAAAGCCTCAATCAGCTGCTCCTTGGAGAGTCCCTTGTAGCGGACTCCCAGTTCACGGGCCTTTGTTTGTAGGTTCACCGCAGTCCAGTTCTTGTACTCTGCGGTGCTGGTTCCCGATGTTGATGGGCCGTTCTCCTCCATTCCTTCTGCTCCGATCCCACCGCTGCTAACCAGTTTGTGACGGGGTATACGGCAGAGCAGCAAGGGACAACAGGCATGGGAACGATCCAACAGATTTCTTGACCAGAAAACAGGAACAACACGAAGGTAATTTGCAGAGTCCCAAAATAAGTCCACAGGAAACTGATTCTGGGGCACCTCCCGACAATCCTTGTGCCAGATCACAAAACCATAGTCCTTTAAGAGTCCCAGAAATCCACCACGATCACACAGAGGCCGAAGCTTCCTCAGACAGCCTCGTCCTTCTCTTTCAGCATCCAACTCACATCTGACTTGAGTTGCACAGGGATCTAGTGTCTCTGCTCCTGGATCAACCCATGTGTGTAGTGGAGGAGGTTTCCACTCATCCTATGCAATGGTTTGGCCCACAGCAAGGCACCACTGTGTCTATGAGGATGTGCACTGGAAGTAGTCCTCTGCTTACTAAACAATAGCTAATCTCTCCCAATCTGTTGACCAAGTTAATTACATTATAGTCTCAGGAATGAAGTCAGGTTAGTTACAGCTAATAGAACCAGGGAACAATTACGTGGCATATTATACAAATACAGAACAGGGAAAAATATATACATCATGACACTCCCCTCATAGAATAAAATGTAGCCCCCCATAGAATATAATGCAGCCAGCCTCATACTGTAGAGTATAATGCAGCCACCCAATATGGTATAATATAGCCCCCTCGTAGGGTATAATGCAGCCTCCTCATAGAATATAATGCAGTCCTCATAAGGTTTAATTCAGCCCCCCCATAAAATATAATGTAGCCCCCTCATAGAGTATAATGCAGCCCCCCATAGGGTATCACGCTGCCCCCCATAGGGTATAATGCAACCAGGACTCACTGATATGTATATAAAAAAAAAACTACAATACTCACCTCTCCTCCTTGCTTCCACACTGATTCTTGCTCTGTTCTGGTATCAGCAGCTGCACTCACTGCCGTCTGCCCGGCACACCGCAGGTACGCAATGAAGTGATATCACGCACCAACTGTATCAGAGGCAGAGGGGATTGATGGGAGAGGGGGCGTCATTTGATGCTCGCTCCTCCATTATTGTTTTCAACTGTATCTGCATCTATTATGTCATTGCAGTTGAATGTGGTGCGCACTGGGGGGCTGTGCTGGTGCAGGGTCCCCCTGGCTGTGGGAGCGGGGGTCCTGGTCTGCCTGCCGGCCCGGATAGCGGGCAGTGTTAGCCGTCGCTGAGGCTAACACTGCCCGTTATTAAAGTGAAATGAATATTCACCCCTCTCCACACCCATGGGGGCGTGGAGAAGAGTGAATATTCATTTCTCTTTAGCAGCAGGGACAGGATTAGCCGCATTAGGATTCTGCCTCCTGGCTATTGGTGACACGCCCCTGGAGCAGCGGGGGCCCTAGGCAGCTGCTTGCCATGTATTCCAGCAGGTGTCAGTCCGACCCTGGGTGAGAGATTCTGATGATGTCACATTACATCATTCTTATCTATGGGAATAACTGATGGACAGAACTGGAGAGGTGAGGACTATGGAAATGTCTGTAGTCAGATTTATTAATGTGTCTCTCCATAACCAGGATTACACAGTACTGAAGAAGCCCTCTAGTGAGCGCTGTCAGGCCCCTGTATCTGAAGGATGGGGAAGACCCCTGAGCCCAATTACAGGGACTACACTTCACCTCCTGATACATGAGGACATCAATGACCAGAAGATCCTAGAACTCACCTACAAGATGATTGAGCTGCTGACTGGAGAGGTGACACTGCTGGGAATACTGGGGCATTATACAATAATGCTATGAAGGGACCGGGGGGATGACTGTATCATTTGTATGTATCAGGTTCCTATAAGGTGTCAGGATGTCGCCATCTATTTATCTATGGAGGAGTGGGAGTATTTAGAAGAACACAAAGATCTGTACAAGGACGTCATGATGGAGGTTCCCCAGCCCCTCACATCAGGTAATAGACAGGACTAAATGCACACGGCCTATAATTATCTGTGTGTAAAGAATGAATTCAGTCCCTGTATGTGTTTCCTCCAGTTCTATCCAGTAAGAAGACAACACCAGAGAGATGTCCCCGTCCTCTTCTTCCACAGGACTGTAAACAAGAAGATCCCGATGTTCCTCAGGATCATCAGGTAGATGGAGAGGTGTCATGAGATCTCCTCTATGATGTGTACCAGAGGCATAGCTAGGGGTGGAGTTCAGCGAGGGGGGAGAAGACGAAACTTCTGAGTGAGCTCCTAGACCAGGTAACCCTGTCTACAACTATGGTGGCGCATCCTAATAGTGAATGTAGAACCTCAGAAGATAACCGGGCTGTTATTGAAAATAATCTCCCTACAAAGACCAACAATTATATTACCACCATACAGTGGTAGATACAACTCCTGTAGAACATACAAGTGATTACAGTACAAATTACAGAAAGCGGACAGCACATCTAGAACTACAGTACAGTTATTGATAGTAACTTACAGCTGACGTGTTGTTGTGTTTTTGCTTTTTTTTTTTTATAGAATTGTTCACTTTTCCCATTTTTACCATCTGATCCAAATCGATATAACTTCTTCGAGCCAGTACTCAGCTGCAGACATTGCAACAAAGACACAAAGATCCCCTCTACACAGTATGATGCTCTCTTATAAGTGTATAATGCGCCCTCACTGAATAGTAACCCCCCACACAGTGTACTAACCCCTTAGTAGCCCCCTAAATTGTTTGATGGATTCAACACAGTGTAGGGGGGAGAGTTTCCGCTGTGTAACTGGGCCGGAACCAAGAGGGATGTAACCAAGGTTCCTAGGAGAACTGTTTCCGGGGGACATAATTAGGAGACGGTTCTAGACAGTGCTAGAAGGAGTGGGGGAAGAGTGGATATAAAAGGAACGTAGAACGCCAGCAGGGGGCACTTGACAGAGCGGGGGAGAGAGAGCAGAAAGCCTAGGAGGCGCCAGAGAGCCGGAAGGAGTCAGCACCTACCAGAGAGATTGGACGGGGACTCACCCGATATTAGGGAGCAGACAGCATCGAGCAGCCTAGCAGGGGAAGCCAACCAGATGACCGCGGCCACACTCCAGACACCGAGACCCGCGGCCGCCGCTGCCCAAATCAAGCCTGCGGTTGCAGTCTGTCCGCCGCCTCCCGTGGCCGCTGCTTCACTCCGTGCCGCCGCTGCCCGAATCCAGCCTGCGACCTGCCCACTGCCACCCGCTGACCGACTCCAGCCTGCGGCTGCGGTCTGCCCGCTGCACCCCGCGGCGGCCACTGCCCCGTTCTGGTCCGTGACTACGGCATTTACGGTCATGCCCACGGTCGCCACCATCTCGCCTACGCCAGGGGGCCCAACACTGAGGGACTCTCCTGGGGCTCGTTATGCCCCTGCTCCACCTGGGCGTAGGAACGCCAGAAGCTTATGTCAACTCCTCGTTGGCTAGGCCCAGCGGCTGAGACGCCGAACGGACACCTCCCAGACAACCACTCTGCAGGACGTCAGAGAAGGATAAGTGACACTTCGTAGTTAGCTAATTATAGTTCCTGAACTCATGGTAGGCCATACCGCGGCCATATAGTTACCGACCCCGACCGGGTAGTTAATATTGTGTTATCTGTGTGTATTGTTTGAATCCCTGTGAGGACAACTATTGTCAGCTTGCTAGATACTCAAATAACCCCTATATAAAAGTTGAATTTAAGCTTTCTCATCTCATCACTGCATCCTGCGTACCTGCGAATACAACTGTATGATGGCCCCCACACTGTACAAGGACCCCATATTAGCTTCCAAACTGTATGATGGCCCCCTAAATATAATTTATTTATCTAACACTATTGATTCCATGATGCTGTGCATGAGAAGAGATTACATACAAAATATAGATATCTTTTACAGTATACAAGCTAACAATCATAGGTACAGAGGGAAGAGGACCCTTCCCTTGCGGACTTACATTCTTCAGGATGATGGGGAAGGAGACAGTAGGTTGGGGGGTTGCAGCAACTCCGGTGTTGGTGAGGCGGTAGCTCTGGAAGTGGTGAGGAGGCAGTGAGGTCATTGAAGGTTGTAAGCTTTCTTGGGGAGATGAGTTTTCAAGTTTGGTCTGAAGGATCCGAATGTGGTTGATAATTAGACATGTTGGGGCACAGAATTCCAGAGGATGGGGGATGTTCTGCCGAAGTCTTGGAGGCAATTGGGTGAGGAATGAATAAGCATTGAGAAGGGTAGGAGGTCTTGGGAGAACTGGAGATTGCGCTTAGGAAGATATCAGGAGATTTGGAGATATACGGAGAAGACAGGTTATGGATGGCTTTGCAGGTCAGTATTAGTAATTTGAACTGGATACGCTGAGGAATTGGGAGCCAGTGAGAGGACTTGCAGAGGGGAGTAGCGAGGACAGAGATCAATTAGTTGGGCAACAGAGTCAAGGACTGACTGGAGAGGTTCGAGAGTGTTAGAAGGTGGGCCACAGAGAGGGATATTGTAGTAGTCGAGGAGGGGAGATGATGAGGGCATCCACAAGCATTTTAGTAGATTGAGGGTTGAGGAAAGGACAGATTATGGAAATATTTTTGAGCTGGTGGCGACAGGAGGTGGAAAGAACTTGGATGTGTGGTTTGAAGGACAGGGCATAGTCAAGGGTTACTCTGAAGCAGTGGATTTCTGGTACAGGGAAAAGTGTGATGTTTATTGTGATAGATCAGGTAGGGAAGATTTGTGAGTAGTGTTGAGCATTCCGATACCGCAAGTATCGGGTATCGGCCGATACCGACTTCCGATATTTTTTCAATATCGGAATTCGGCATCGGAATCGGAAGTTCAGTTGATTGACGGCCTGACGTCATCATGATGCGCGGTGTGTGCGCATCATGATGCGCCGTCATTTCGGACCTTCCGGGGGTCTCTGCCGGCCTGCTTGGGGGCTGTGCCGGCCTGCCGGGGGGCTGTGTGGACTGCCCGGGGTCTCTGCCGGCCTGCCGGGGGGCTGTGCCGGCCTGCCGGTGGTCTGTGCACCCTGTGGGGGTCTGTACCGGCCTGCCGGGGGGCTGTGCCGGCCTGCCGGGGGGCTGTGCTGATGTCCGGGGGTCTGTGCAAGCATCGTCCGATGGGACTACAAGTCCCATCGGGCGATGCCTGCTACCATGACAGTGATTGACACATTAGCCAATGATGGGACAGTAGTAGTCCCATCATCCGGCTAATGTGTTAAATGTTAAAAAAAAAAAAAAAAAAATACTACATGCATGCTACATACATACTACATGCTACATACATACTACATATATACTACATACATGCTACATACATACTGCATGCTACATACATACTACATGCATGCTACATACATACTACATATATACTACATACATACTACATACATGCTACATACATACTGCATGCTACATACATACTACATACATACTACATACATACTACATGCATGCTACATACATACTACATGCATACTACATATATACTACATGCTACATACATACTGCATGCTACATACATACTACATATATACTACATACATACTACATATATACTACATGCTACATACATACTACATGCTACATACATACTACATGCTACATACATACTACATATATACTACATACATACTACATACATGCTACATACATACTGCATGCTACATACATACTACATACATACTACATACATACTACATGCATGCTACATACATACTACATGCTACATACATACCACATACATACTACATGCATGCTACATGCATGCTACATACATACTACATGCTACATACATACCACATACATACTACATACATGCTACATATATACTACATGCATGCTACATACATACTACATATATACTACATGCATGCTACATACATACCACATATATACTACATACATACAATACATTCATACAATACATACATAGACATACAGTACATATAACATAGAGTAACATACTTACCAATACTTGTCACATTGTTCCCCGAAGCCATTGTCTTTCCGGAATAAATATTAACATAACAAACCACAAAAATACTCACCCACGATCCGAAGCAGTCCACGAGTGTGTCCCACGACGATCTTGGGTAGAGAACTGCAGCATCAGATGATGCTGCCGTTCTCTACGGGCTGCAGGAATCCAATGACGGAAGGTAGGTATCCTTCCGCACTGTATTCCTCCGCCACTTAAAAAAAAAAAAAAGTCCCTAGTCTCACTTTATGCCATTGCTGCGTGGGAATTTCCCACACAGCAATGGCATAAAGTGAGACTAGGGACTTTTTTTTTTTTTAAGTGGCGGAGGAATACAGTGCGGAAGGATACCTACCTTCCGTCATTGGATTCCTGCAGCCAGTAGAGAACGGCAGCAACAGCTGATGCTGCAGTTCTCTACCCAAGATCGTCGTGGGACACACTCGTGGACTGCTTCGGATCGTGGGTGAGTATTTTTGTGGTTTGTTATGTTAATATTTATTCCGGAAAGACAATGGCTTCGGGGAACAATGTGACAAGTATTGGTAAGTATGTTACTCTATGTTATATGTACTGTATGTCTATGTATGTATTGTATGAATGTATTGTATGTATGTAGTATATATGTGGTATGTATGTAGCATGCATGTAGTATATATGTAGTATGTATGTAGCATGCATGTAGTATATATGTAGTATGTATGTAGCATGCATGTAGTATGTATGTAGCATGCATGTAGTATATATGTAGTATGTATGTAGCATGTAGTATGTATCTAGCATGCATGTAGTATGTATGTAGCATGTAGTATGTATGTAGCATGTAGTATGTATGTAGCATGTAGTATGTATGTAGCATGTAGTATGTATGTAGCATGTAGTATGTATGTAGCATGCATGTAGTATATATGTAGCATGCATGTAGTATATATGTAGCATGCATGTAGTATGTATGTAGCATGCATGTAGCATGCATGTAGTATATATGTAGTATGTATGTAGCATGTAGTATGTAGCATGCATGTAGTATATATGTAGTATGTAGCATGTAGTATGTATGTAGCATGTAGTATGTATGTAGCATGCATGTAGTATATATGTAGTATGTATGTAGCATGCATGTAGTATATATGTAGTATGTATGTAGCATGCATGTAGTATATATGTAGTATGTATGTAGCATGCATGTAGTATATATGTAGTATGTATGTAGCATGTAGTATGTATGTAGCATGCATGTAGTATATATGTAGTATGTATGTAGCATGTAGTATATATGTAGTATGTATGATGCATGTAGCATGCATGTAGTATGTATGTAGTATATATGTAGTATGTATGTAGCATGCAGTATGTATGTAGCATGCATGTAGTATATATGTAGTATGTATGTTGCATGTAGTATGAATGTAGCATGTATGTAGTATGTAGTATGAATGTAGCATGTATGTAGTATGCATGTTGTATGTATGTAGCATGTAATTTTTTTTTTTTTTTTTTACATTTAACACATTAGCCGGATGATGGGACTACTACTGTCCCATCATTGGCTAATGTGTCAATCACTGTCATGGTAGCAGGCATCGCCCGATGGGACTTGTAGTCCCATCGGACGATGCCTGCACAGACCCCCGGAGCCTGCACAGACCACCGGCAGGCCGGCACAGCCCCCCGGCAGGCCGGCACAGCCCCCCGGAGCCTGCACAGCCCCCCGGCAGGCCGGCACAGCCCCCCGGCAGGCCGGCACAGCCCCCCGGAGCCTGCACAGACCACCGGCAGGCCGGCACAGACCACCGGAGCCTGCACAGACCCCCTGGCAGGCCGGCACAGCCCCCCGGCAGGCCGGCACAGCCCCCCGGAGCCTGCACAGACCACCGGCAGGCCGGCACAGACCACCGGAGCCTGCACAGACCCCCTGGCAGGCCGGCACAGCCCCCCGAAAGGCCCGTACAGACCCCAGAGAGGCTGTACAAGGGCAGGAAAGGGTTTTTCTTATTCCGATACCGGAAGTCCCATAGACTTGAATGGGACTTCCGGTATCGGAATCGGCGATACCGATACTTTTTTTAAAGATCGGCCGATACCATCCGATACGATACTTTGAAGTATCGGACGGTATCGCTCAACTCTATTTGTGAGATGGAAGAAGGATGATGAGTTCAGATTTGTCCACATTGAGTTTGAGGAAGCAAGAGGAGGAGGAGGATATAGCTGATAGACACTCCAGGATTCTGTACAGCAGAAAGGTGATGTCTGGGCCAGAGAGGTAAATCTGAGTGTCCTCAGCATATAGATGGTACTGAAAGCCGTGGGACTTTGAGTTGTCCCAGGCCAAGGGTGTAGATTGCGAAGGAGGAAGTGTGTAAATAGCCTACATATAGTGTAATGCACTCCCCATAGGCTTCCATGTAGTATAATGCACTCCCTGCCGGCCTCCATGTAAACTAATGCACTGCCTGAAGGCCTCCAGGTAGTATTGTTCACACTCCATAATCCTCCATGTAGTATAATGCACTCCCAATAAAAAAATACAATACTCTCCTCTCCTTCTCGTTCCCCCGCTGATCTGATCCTGCACATCTTTCGCACAGTGGGCGCCATGTATTGACGTCATTGCGCCCGCTGTCGGTGTCTGCATCAGTGACATCAGACCCAGAGGGGGGAATGCTGAGCGCGGGATTGACTGTATCGGCATCCAGCAGATATAGTTGACCTTGCGATGATGGGTGGGAGGCCTTGCAGTCCGCCGCCCGCGGGCCCCATAGTGCTGCATATGCCGATATGTTTAACAGTAGCTCCAGGGGGGCCCCTAAGAACTTAGATGGCTGTGAAGGTCTTGTGCTCAGTCTTGTTTTATCCATCAGTATTATATGTTTTATATTTGTCTAATGAGAATGGTGGAGATGGCAGGATTAGAGCTGATCATAGATGTGACTTCTCCATCTTTCTATGATATTTTTACAATATTTGTTTCAGGGTGAAGATTCGACCCATAATAATACTACAGAGATGTATGTGAGGGGTGATGAGCGGTGTAAAGAGGAGATTCCTACATATGACTACCCAGGTGAGTAGTAACCACTACATTTTTGTACAGAGAGTTAGGAAATATGAAAAAATCATGTTTAAAAGTAAAGCTCATTTGCAGAAAGAACATGTAGAGGAGAAATTGGGAATAGTTTTTTATTTTCTTCTCCTTTGGGTAGAATAAGTGTGCGTATTTGAGATGAGTCGATCAATCTGTGGAGAATCTGAACTTGAGTTGAATTTCTTGATATTCACAGTTCCACGTGGACTTGAACCATCTTTGAGACTATTCTCAAGAATCATAAAAAAGATATATATTTATTATAGGTGTCATTTCACACATGCTGCACATACAGTGAGCAGGCTAATGTTTTCATGCACAGCGGCGCAGGCGTCCCCATAATGCCCTGCAGCAATATGATCATACGCTGTAGCTCAGCCAATCACGAGGATTTTCACTGGTAGAAAAAAAATGAGGGCCAGCCAAGCAATGCCATCTTATGCCTGTACAGTGTTAGGGATAGGATCTCAGACCACACAGGATAGGGATAGATAAAGGCTTAATGTGATTGTGATGTGCTACTTCAGTGCCGATGTACAGGATTGAAAATGGGAGTGATAGTCTGTGTATAGAAATCTAAGATTCAAGTGATATACAGTGACCAGTTTGGTTTTGTTTCCACACAGTGCCAGCAAGCAGGAGTAGTATTAAACCACTCTTTACAGATTTTTCAACTAAATCCAAATTCTGAATTCCAGGCTTGTTTCTGTTTGCAAATGAAAGTGTGATACCTTTGGTTTTGAGATGTGCCATTTGTTTTTCTTTAACGCCTTTCCTACATTGGACGTACTATTCCGTCCATGTGACCTGGGACCTAAGTCCCAAGGACGGAATAGTACATCTAGTGCGATCAGCTGCGCTCACGGGGGGAGCGCAGCTGATCGTAGCTGGGTGTCAGCTGATTATCACAGCTGACACCCGGCACTATGTGTCAGGGGCGGTCACGGACCGCCCCCTACACGTTAACCCCTGGCACACTGCGATCACATGATCGCAGTGTATTGGGGGTTAAGGGAAGCATCGGCAGGGAGGGAGCTCCCTCCGTGCTTCCCTGTGACCCCCACAGCAGCGCAATGTGCAGCGCCACTGCAGGGGACCCCTTCCCTGCTGGTCCCTGGATCCAATATGGCGGCGGGGACCTTCGGGGGGCCTGCAGGGAGCTCGCTTCCTCACTGCCCGCAGAGCACAGGCATGAGGAAGCCTGCAGCAGTGCCTGTGACAGATCGCTGTCAAACGGCGCTCCTTCCCTTCCGAGCTCTGCCATGCACCCAAACAATGGTTTCCCCCTACATATCAGGTATCGGCGTACTCAGGACAACTTGCACAATAACTTTTCCAGTCCAATTTCTCCTGTTACCCTTGGTAAATTAAAAAAATTGAACCTGAAGTAATTTTTTTTGTGAAAAAAAGTTAAATGTTCCTTTTTTTTTTTTTTTTTTTAAACATTCAAAAAATTCCTGTGAAGCACCTGACCGGTTAATAAACTTCTTGAATGTGGTTTTGAGCACCTTGAGGGGTGCAGTTTTTAGAATGTCACTTTTGGGTATTTTCTATCATATAGACCCCTCCAAGTGACTTCAGATGTGATGTGGTCCCTAGTAATAAAATGGTGTTGTAAAAATGAGAAATCGCTGGTCAAATTTTAACCCTTATAACTTCCTAACAAAAAAAAATGTTGGTTCCCAAATTGTGCTGATGTAAAGTAAACATGTGGGAAATGTTACTTAAGTTTTTTGTGTGCCATATCTCTGTGATTTTAAGAGCATAAAAATTCAAAGTTTGGGAGTAAAGGGGTTAAGAGAAGTTAATATAATTCTTAAAATTAACTACTTCCTGCAAATGGAGGTGTTATTCACATCCTGGAAATGGATCCCCACGTGTGGAGGGGCTCAGGAGCGGTGTTCCCCCACACGCAGCAGATGCTGACTATTTATTTTAGCCAGTATCTGCTTCTAAGGCTGGAGTCACACACAACGTATAAAACTACGGTCCGTTATACACAGATGAAAATCTCAGAAATGTTCCCATATGTGCAATGCGAGGATGCAATTTTTTTCGCATTTAAGCATCCTTGTGACATCCGTATTGCGAGATTCTCTCGACGGGTTGCAAAATGGACATATGGATCCATGGCCTCAAATATTTCAAATAACACATCCTAGATTTGAATGAATGAAATATTCTCATTGAATACTTTGTTCTGTACAAAGTTGAATGTGCTGACAACAAAATCACACAAAAATCATCAATGGAAATCAAATTTATTAACCAATGGAGGCCTGGATTTGGAGTTAGACACAAAATTAAAGTGGTATGTAATGGCCTTAAAACAAGTCAAATTGAGGCTCAGTATTATGTGTGGCCTCCACATGCCTGTATGACTTCCCTACTGTACAACTCCTGGGCATGCTCCTGTTGAGGTGGCGGATGGTCTCCTGAGGGATCTCCTCGCAGACCTGGACTAAAGCATCCGCCAACTCCTGGACAGTCTATGGTGACATTGGTGGATGGAGCGAGACATGATGTCCCAGATGTGCTCAGTCAGATTCAGGTCTGGGTAACGGGCACGCCAGTCCATAGCTTCAATGCCTTCATCTTGCAGGAACTGCTGACACACTCCAACCACATGAGGTCTGGCATTGTCCTGCATTAGGAGGAACCCAGGGCCAACTGCACCAGCATATGGTCTCACAAGGGGTCTGAGGATCTCATCTCGGCACCTAATGGCAGTCAGGCTACCTCTGGTGAGCACATGGTGGGCTGTGTGGCCCTCTAAAGAAGTGCCACCCCACACTATTACTGACCCACTGCCAAACCGGTCATGCTAAAGGACGTTGCAGGCAGCAGTTTGCTCTCCACGGCGTTTCCAGGCTCTGTCACATGTGCTCAGTGTGAACCTGCTTTCATCTGTGAAGAGCACAGGGCGCCAGTGGCGAATTTGCCAATCCTGGTGTTCTGTGGCAAATGCCAAGCATCCTGCACGGTGTTGGGCTGTGAGAACAACCCCCATCTGTGGACGTCGGGCACTCAGACCATCCTCATGGAGTCGGTTTCTAACAGTTTGTGCAGACACATGCACATTTGTGGCCTGCTGGAGGTCATTTTGCAGGGCTCTGGCAGTGCTCCTCCTATTCCTCCTTGCACAAAGGTGGAGGTAGCGGTCCTGCTGCTGGGTTGTTGCTCTCCTACGGCCCCCATCACGTCTCCTGGTGTACTAGCCTGTCTCCTAGTAGCGCCTCCAGCTTCTGGACACTATGCTGACACACAGCAAACCTTCTTGCTACAGCTTACATTGATGTGCCATCCTGGATGAGCTGCACTACCTGAGCCACTTGTGTGGGTTGTATAGTCCGTCTCATGCTACCACGAGTGTGAAAGCACAACCAACATTCAAAAGTGACCAAAACATCAACCAGAAAGCATTGGTACTGAGAATGTGGTCTGTGGTCCTCACCTGCAGAACCACTCCTTTATTGAGTGTGTCTTGATAATTGCCAATAATTTCCATCTGTTGTCTATTCCAGTGTTGCTTCCTAAGTGGACAGTTTGATTTCACAGAAGTTTGACTGACTTTGATTTATACTCTGTTGTTTAAGTGAAGAAAAATAATCCCATACCGGCGCTAAATCCTACCCCAGCTGAGTGGAAAGCAGCTGGTAAACAGGCAGATGCAGTGTTCCCTTTATTCTTTTGAGCAGTGTATGTATGCAAGTAAATGTGTGTATGTGTGTGTGTGTATGTATATATATATATATATATATATATATATATATATATATATATATATATATATATATATATTATATTGTGTGTGTATCAAGGTCAAGGAAATTCTTATCCTCTCTTGCTGACAACTTTATCTTCCAAAAGGTAAAGGAGAAAACAAGGGGAACTGCTACCTTGGATCTAATCCTTATAAACAGGGAGGAAATGGTTGAGGAGGTAAAAGTGGCTGGGACCCTAGGAGGTAGCGACCATGCTATTTTAGAATTTTGGATAACTAGAGGCGGAAGACCTGTGAAGACTCAGACGTCAAGGTTAGATTTCAGAAAGGCAGATTTTAAGGGATTCAGAAAGAGAATTGGAGGGATCCAATGGCTGGATATCCTTAAAGACAAAAATGTCCAGGAAGGATGGGAAATCTTGAAAAATGAAATTCTCAAAGCACAGTTGTTAACAATTCCGAAAAGAGGGAAGAATAGGAAGCATTTAAGGAAACCAGGATGGATGAACACAGAACTTAAGCACATGCTAAAAAGGAAGAAAAAAATGTTTATAAAATGGAAAGAGAGGCATATCTAAAGAAGAATATAATGCTGTCTGCAGAACCTGCAGGGCACAAATCAGATTAACTAAAGCTGAAAATGAATTGAGACTTGCAAGAGATGTCAAAAGCAATAATAAAGGATTTTGGGGATATATCAAAAGTAAAAGAAAAGTCAAAGATGCTATAGGATTTTTACAGGATGAAAATGATGAAATGGTAAGACAGGATGTTGAGAAGGCTGAACTTTTAAATTCCTATTTTGCATCTGTTTTCTCTCAGAAAGGAAATGTAACATCAACTGTTATTCACTGTCCTATTAAGGGAATAGAAGAATCCAGGATATTTATAAACAGAAAGATAGTGAGGAAACACTTAGCTAGCCTAAATGAATTCAAGTCTCCAGGTCCAGATGAATTACACCCCAGAGTACTGAAGGAGATAGCAGAAGAAATTTTTGAACCCCTCTCCATAATCTTTGAAAATTCTTGGAGAACAGGAGAAGTGCCAGAAGACTGGAGAAGAGCAAATGTTGTTCCTATCTTCAAAAAGGGGAAGAAGGTGGACCCAGGCAACTATAGGCCGGTGAGTCTGACTTCTATACCAGGAAAGATCTTTGAACAAATTATTAAACAACATGTATGTCAATACTTGGATAAGAATGAAGTGATTAAACAGAGTCAGCATGGGTTTGTAACTAATAAGTCATGTCAGACTAATTTAATTTCCTTCTATGACGGTATTACTGATTGGGTGGATCAAGGAAATGCTGTAGATATAGTATATCTTGACTTCAGCAAAGCATTTGACAAAGTCTCTCATACAATCCTTATTGAAAAAATGACTAAGTATGGAATGGACAAGGCAACTGTTAGGTGGATTCATAACTGGCTTAGTGATCGGACCCAAAGAGTGGTCGTAAATGGCTGCACATCCAGTTGGAAGAATGTCTCAAGTGGGGTACCACAGGGCTCTGTCCTGGGCCCTGTATTGTTCAACATCTTTATCAACGATTTAGATGAAGGAATTGAGGGTAAACTGATTAAATTTGCTGATGACACAAAGCTAGGAGGGATAGCTAATACTAGAGAAGAGAGAGAGAGGATTCAAAAAGATTTAAATAAACTGGAGAAGTGGGCAGCAACTAACAGAATGGTTTTTAACAGGGAGAAATGCAAAGTACTACATCTGGGCAATAACAATGAAAAAAGCATATATAGAATGGGAGGAATAGGGCTAAGTGACAGCACATGTGAAAAAGACTTGGGTATACTAATAGATCACAGACTGAATATGAGTCAACAGTGTGATGCAGCAGCAAAAAAGGCAAATGCAATTCTAGGATGTATTAACAGAAGCATACAGTCTAGATCACGTGAAGTAATTATTTCCCTCTACTCCTCTTTGGTCAGACCTCATCTGGAATATTGTGTCCAATTTTGGGCACCACATTTTAAAAAAGACATCAACAAACTGGAGCAAGTTCAGAAAAGAGCGACCAGAATGGTGACCGGTCTGCAAACCCTGTCTTATGAGGAAAGGTTGCAGGATTTGGGAATGTTTAGTTTGCAAAAGAGAAGACTGAGAGGAGACTTAATAGCTGTCTACAAATATCTAAAGGGCTGTCACATTGTAGAAGGATCAACTTTATTCTCATTTGCACAAGGAAAGACTAGAAGCAATGGGATGAAGCTGAATGGGAGGAGACACAGATTAGATATTAGAAAAAACTTTTTGACAGTTAGAGTGATCAATGAGTGGAACAGGCTGCCACGAGAAGTGGTGAGTTCTCCTTCAATGGAAGTCTTCAAACAGAGGCTCGACAGACATCTAACTGGGATGATTTAGCGAATCCTGCTTTGAGCAGGGGGTTGGACCAGATGGCCCAGGAGGTCCCTTCCAACTCTACGATTCTATGATTCTATGATTCTATGTGTGTATTTATAGAGAGAGGTGTATATATATATATATATATATATATATATATATATATATATATATATATATATATATATATATATATAGATAGACATGCAGTAATCCATTGCATATCCGTTAGATTTATATATGTCCCTCACTAATAATGTTAGTAGTGTGTAAAATTTTGTAGGTGTTAAATTAAAGGATTAACTCATGGAAAAGCCTGGCGTGGTCTCCCACGCAATTTTCTCCGCCAGAGAAGAAAAGCCAGTCACTCAAGGCAGATATTAACAGCCTAGAGAGGGACCATTGTTTTTGGACCCCCCTATGGCTAAAAAAAAATCTGCCCCCAGCCACCCCAGAAAAGGCGCATCTGTAAGATGCACCTATTTCGGCTCTTAACCTCTCTCTTCCCATTGCCCTGTAGAGGGTGGCATATGAGTTAATTAGAGGTTAATGCCACCTTGCTATTGTAAGTTGAAATTAAGCCTGGTTAATAATGGAGGTGTCAATAAGACACCTATCCATTATTAATCCACTAGTCTGAAAGGGTTCAAAAGAAACACATATATACACACACACACATTGAGAATAAAGACTTTTAATTAAATAAACACATTTTGGCCATCTTTATTTAACTCCCAATCCAATCGAAGCCATTGTTCTCCTGTAAAAAGTCCAAAATAAAAAAGCAACAATATGCCATACCTATCGGCCTTACAGTCATGTCCCACGCCGCAATCCTTCTCAAGGGGTAAGTGTACAACCGGGAGTGGTGCTAATGCTATCGCCCCGGCTTTAAACCACTGTGTAATGAATGAAAAGCTACCTGCGCAGCCTACCCGCTTGATCGGACATGCGCTCATTAGCGTGGGAAAGTTTCTGAACATTTTCCCACGCTGTCAGTTCACCTCAGGTCAGGCAAGGAGTCTGCACAGCCTAAGTGACATCAGAGGTAGTCGATTTTGTAAGTTTTCCCACCTACAAAGAACGGAGAGGTCTAATTTTTATCGTCGGTACACTGTGAGAGACAATCTAAAAAATAAATCCAGAAAATCACATTGTATGATTTTTACATAATTAATTTGCATTTTATTGCATGAAATAAGTATTTGATACAATAGAGAAACAAAACTTAATATTTGGTACAGAAACCTTTGTTTTGCAATTACAGAGCTCAGGCATTTCCTATAGTTCTTGACTAAGTTTGCACACACTGCAGCAGGGATTTTGGCCCACTCCTCTTTACAGATCTTCTCCAGATCTTTCAGGTTTCAGGATTGTCATTGTGCAACATTGAGTTTCAGCTTCCTCCAAACATTTTCTATTGGGCTCATGTCTGGAGACTGGCTAGGCCCTGGCTGTACGTTTTTTGTTATTGTCATGCTGGAAGACCCAGCCACGACCTATATTCAATGCTCTTGCTGAGGGAAGGAAGAGGTTGACCAAAATCTTGCGATATGACCCCATCCATCCTCCCTTCAATAGGATGCAGTCTTTATGTCTCCTTTGCAGAAAAGCACCCCCAAAGTATGATGTTTCCCCCATCATGCTTCACGGTTGGAACAATGTTCTTTGGGTTGTACTCCTCCTTCTCATTCCTCCAAACACTGCGAGTGGAATTGATAGCAAAAAGTTCTATTTTGAACTTATCTGACCACATGACCTTCTCCCATGCCTAATCCAGATAGTCATTGGCAAACTTCACAGGTCTGTACATGTGCTGGCGAGAGCAGGGGGAAATGGCTTGCCCTGCAGGATTTTAACCCACGATGATATAGTGTTACAAAAGGTAATGTTTGACACTGTGGTCCCAGGTCTCCTAAGGTCATTGGCCAGGTACTCCTGCATAGTTTGGGGCTGCTTCCTGACCTTTCTCAGAATCATCCTTAACCCCAATCAGTGGTTGACACAAGCAGTGATCGCCATTTCACACGCAAAGACACATGTTAACTGAATCGTGGATGATGATTTTTTGCTTGTCAAAAACCTGCCTAGCAACCAGACAAAGTTTACAAGGAGTTGAGGTAATTGGAGGAGGATGTTGCTGGCATCGGCGATACACAGCACAGGCAACTTTTATGTCAAAACATCTTCTGGGGTCATATTGGCTGTTTTTGATGTCAACTCTGGAACAGGTAATACTATACATGTTCTTGGAGCAAGCTTGGCACAACCTGAAAGATCTTATTATGGCGGTGAGTCTTCCGTGTACACTTCTTGTGTGTGGGCTGCCTTTTGCTTGATGACAACAGACAATTTCTTGGCACCTTGCAGACTCTGCAAGAGGAAAATAAGTTGTGGATGTCCCGGTTCTTATAGACCAGAAACTATATCACTCCATCAGCACATTAAACAACATCAACTGCTCATTTGGCAAAGTCAAGCCAGCCAACAATCCGAGCAAGCCTCAAGTTGTCCATCCTCCTTCTCAACTCTCTCATCTTTTGGTCAGCCAAGTCTCACCTGTAGGTAGCACCTGTTTGGTGATGTCATTACCTCCATCACTGTCATACTTTGTCATATTCTGATCCTTTCTTTTCTTTCTTAATGCTATTATGCTCCAGACACCAAATAGCCATTCTTCCCTTTTGAGCCCCGTCATGTCCACAAACAGTAGTTTCTGAGCACATATTGAATTTTTCCGCATTCGGGAGAAAATGCTTTTCAAGTATTATGGATCCATTTTCTCTTATTCCTTGTGATGAAAAAATTGAGCTAAAAAAAATTTTTAGTGCAAAAAAACGCAATTTTTTTACACAAACCACCATTTTCAAATTTTGTGAAGCACCTGTGGGTTAAACATGCTCACAATACCCATTTGAATATAGACTCCCCCACACTATCCCTCTTTCACCTATTTTTTTTTTTTTTTTTATGAAAAAATTCTATGCAGGTCCATCCTAATCCAACAAATCTAAAGTAGTCCATAAAAAGACAAGACACTCCCTCATTCACCAGTTTATTACCCAAAATGTTGCCACGCGGGACTGATGTAGTCCACGTTCCCCGATATCTCCGGCGTCTGTGAATAGCAGTAAAATGGCCACTATTCACAGGCACTGGGTATTGACATCAACGCTCATCATCGTTGCCGGGTCTCCCTGAGTGCAATGAGACCCAGCTTCTCTGATAAGCATTGTAGTCACTACACAGCGCCGGTGAGTATCTCCTCCACCAGCTATCTCTACACTCAATGCATATAACTGGTTTTATTAGGGAAAGGACAGTATGTAGCCCTGAAAAGGACTTTTGTTTTTATGGTGCAGCAGCGGTATACAAGTACTGCAATAGCAATTTTAAACACTGCCTATATGCCTGCTGTAATATAAATTCTCCTTCCTAGATCAAGTCTTCCTGAGCTGCTTCTAGAGTAGAGTGTGTCGATCATCACGTCACCAGGTCTTATTTGAGACCCAATGATGCAATGTAACTGGCCAATCATAGTAATACCAGTAGCCAACATGGCTACGGCATTACAGTATATGGAATGCAATCCTGCATGTTTATTGGCTGTTTAACAGCCACTAAATATGCGGGACGGGGACTTGAGCATGGCGCATGAGCACTTGATCAGAGTATCGAGCAGTGGCGAGCATGCTCGCTCAACACCTCTTAATTTGGGGTAAACTTCCTTACCCCCAAGAGTGTGAGAATTTGTTAACAAACTTAATGCATTTTTGGTTTTAAACTTTAGAAACAAAATAAACGTCATACTTTTGTTCAAGATGGATGCTAAACATGATATTGGTGACAGACGCAGTAGGGGATGATAGAAAAAAAACCCCTTAAAATCACAGATAAGAAGGTGGTTGCCACTAGCAACAGCTCTTATACCACAATTAGAGGGCAGTAGTAGTACCAGACATAACATTTGGCATCCTTTATTTGTCATCCTTTACAAATTTTGGCAATCGCATTAGCGAAGAGGAAGACGAGGGCATAATGGTGATATGTCCCATCACTCAGCCTAATCACAGAAGGATAATGAAGCCTCTGACAGTGACACCATCAGCTGAAGTCAATGTTCTGTTCAGTCCACCTTCGCTGTCGCCATAACAGTTAATGTTGTATATAGCAGAATTTCCAATGCTTCAATAACCCCTGTTTCTACTCTGTCCTTTAACTCATAGCACACTGAGAGCTAAGAAACATACTACACCAAAATAACTTTTTGATATTTTGAGAGACATAAACATTTAGCCTTTGTTCTCGGCAGACAGGGTGTTGGAGAAGATGGACAAAGCAATTCTAATACCAATTTTTGTAGCCGATGTTCGGTGAGCCGAGGTGGCAGAGACAATGTCTATGTTGGTAGTACTGAGACAGGACAAGCCTTGGGGAGGGAATCATGCAGGTGACCAATATATATATATATATATATATATATATATATATATATATATATAATATATATATACACACACACACACCTGGGCAGCTGACGGCCGACCACCAATGAGAGGTCGCCACCTCACGAGCATGCTTAGTAGAGCGAATCCTGGACTTAGTCTTAAGAATGATAATGTAAGGGGGTGAAGTGCAAGAAGAACCAGGAGAGGGGTGCCTCCTCTGCTCCATGCCTGGAACCATTAAACAGGGCAGCAGGTTCCCCGGGGGACAGAGGAGGAAGCCACCAGAGCACAGGGTGGGGGAAAAAAGTGCGGGCTTTCCTCAGAGCAGCCTGGGCAGGAGGCAGGGAAGGACGGTGCCAGAGACTGCAGAAGAGACAGAGCTCCCGGTCACAGAGTAAAGTTCGGGGTACTGCGCTTAGGGACAGCAGAACGTGAGTACGTGAGACTGTGTACTGTGGAGACAGCAGAGCTGTGCCCTGACCCCCGTGGACGGATTGAGAGAAGCAGAGACCGTAGCCCGTGACTACGAACAGTTGGAGTCTGTAGTGACAGATGAGGTGCGTCTTGATCCCCGTGTGAAGTCTGTTTCCAGAGCAAAGGCTGCAGCTGTGGAGGAGACAGCAGCACGTGCAGAGACATCTAATAGGGGAAGTTGTTCCCCAGGGAGAGGCTGTATGCTGTGACTAGAGACTTCCCAGTGTCCTCCTCAGAGAGACTCTGTTAAGTGGCAAGACGCTTCCTTGCAAACAGGCTGCATTTAGTAACAGAGCTGAGACCTGTATAGAGAGACTGAGCCACGAACAAGGTGGCTGTGATTTATGTGTTAATGTAGAGCCCCTGATGCTGGTGAGAGAACACTGCTGCCAAAGCAGAGAGAAGGACTTGGTGCAAAGAGGCATATCGTCAGCCTCAGACCCCTTTGGCTCCTGTGTTAACCCCTCATACCCCAGCTGGACTATATTAAGGGCCCCCGGAGACAGAGGACAGCAAGCACCGCTGGTGCCTACATTGGACAAGAGTGATCTCTTCAATCAAGACCCCTGTGGACTGATAAGAATGCAATGCTGTTTATGCTGTTTGCTAAACCCGTTTCACATATTATTCTTATCTACATCATTATTCTGTATATTTCCCTGTAAATAAACCTCCCCTTTAACTATTGGTCCGTCTGCTCCATGGTGACATACTGTATATTCCTGCGTGCCTTTACAACTGCACACTGCTATCTATTGTTACCATAGCTGAACCTGGAGAGGCAGTGGTAACAATACGCACAGCAAGATGCTGAGACTGACGTCTTTGCTGAGCAGCATCTGCTGCGGTCGAGACTGAATGGGAGACTGCAGGAGAAGATAAGGCTTGGGATCCATCCTGTGCAGAGGGAGAATCTTGGCGCCTAATATTACCCCCTCCTAGCACCCCCCCCCCCCCCTCAGCAAACCTCGCCACGCTCAAAGGCCGCAACAAGCTGGGGGGCATGAATGTGCTCAACCGGCTCCCAGGTCCTATCCTCCAGCCCATGACCCTTCCAGTCGTCAGTAATATTCATGCGTGGCGGCAATATACTACGGGATTTACCTGCTAAAGGACTTAGCGGGGAGCAAATTTAGTGGACTCTGCGTGCAGCTTAATGTTGCGAGCTGAGAGCCACACCATGTCTCCGGGCATGAAGACAGGAGCAGGGCGGCACGTCAGCAGAGACAATCATTCTCTCCTTAGAGGCCTGATTGGCATCCTGTGTGCAGTCCCAGATGTCACGAGCCTCCACAGTCCAGTCTACCACCCTAGAGATGGAAGACGAAATGGGCATGGGAACACACGGATGCTGACCGTAATAAAGGAGGAATAGTGTCTGCCCTGTAGAATCGGCGAAATTTATTAAGGACAAACTCTGGACATGGTAGTAAGGATGCCCAGTCATCATGCCTGGTAGAGACAAAGTGCCATAAATACGTGACCAGAGTCTGATTGGCCCTCTCCACCAATCCGTTCATCTTGGGATGATATGCTGAAGAGAGATTAAGCTCAATACTGAGCAGCCGACAGAGCTCTCTGCAGAACCGAGAAGCGAATCGTGGAACCCTGGTCACTGACTATTTTATCAGGCATCCCGTGGAGATGGAAGACATGCTTCACGAAAAGCACGGCCAGAGCCCTTGCCGACGGTACACGCGGAAGGGGAACTAGATGTACCATCTTGGAGAAATGATCGGTGACTACCCAGATGACAGTATTGTTACGGTACTTGGGCAAACCCACAATGAAGTGCATCCCGACCATTTCCCAGGGCCTATCTGCCACTGGCAGGGGGATGTAACAAGCCCACGGGCCTCTGCTGGGAAGGCCGGTTCTTGGCACAAGAAACACGTCTGAACGTAGTCCCTAACATCATGTGCTATCCGCGGCCACCAATATGACCTCGCCAGAAGCTCTGTAGTCCTTGTGGTCCCAAAGTGCCCACCCATCTTAGATGTGTGAGCCCAAGAGAGGACCTCCGGCCACATGTTCGGTGGTACAAGAGTCTTGCCCCGAGGCACCTACTCTAGCGATACCGGAGCCACTGGTTGCAGACTCTCAGAGGGAACGATTATTCTTGGCTTGTCCCCTTCTTTGGAGGAGACAATGGAACAGGACAAGGTGTTAGCCCATAAATTCTTCTCCCCTGAGAGAAAGTGTATGGTAACCTCAGATCTGGAGAAGAATAGAGCAGAATCTTATGGACTGTGAACACCTGGAAGGGATGCTGAGCTCACTCCAGGAGATATCTCCATTCAGAGAAGGCCATCTTCATGGCCAATAGCTCCCTGTCACAGATGGAGAAGAAGCAGAGCTGTTTCTGACCGTTAGCATCCTTCTGAGATAACATAGCTCCCGCACTGATGGAAGAGGCATCCACCTTCAGAATAAAGGGCTTATCCACATCTGGCCGAAGTAACACAGGAGCCCTAGCAAAATGGGACTTTAAGGAGACAAACGCCTCAGTGCCCTCCTTAGACCATAGCTTTGGGTTAGCTCCCTTCTTGGTGAAAGCCACCAAGGAAGCCACCAGATTAGAGAAGTGGGGAATGAATTGGCGGTAGTAGTTAATCAATCCCATAAAGCGCTGCACCACTTTAAGGGAATGTGGCTCCTGCCAGTTCAACCCCGATTCCACCTTGGCAGGATCCATAGCCAAACCCTTGGCTGAGATGATATAGCCAAGGGATGGTAAGGACTCCTGCTCAAAGACACTTCTCAAGATTGGTGTAGAGAGAGTTGGCTCGCAAGAGTTCAAAGAATCTGGCAACATTTCTATGATGAGCATCCAGATCGGGAGAGAAAATAAGCATGTCATACAAATAAACGACTACCGAAGTGGATAACATCGCCCGAAAGATGTCATTGACGAAGTCCTGGAAGATGGCCGGGGCATTACAGAGACCGAATGGCATTACCGAGTATTCGTAATGCCCATCCTGGGTGTTAAACGCAGTCTTCCATTCGTCACCCTCACGAATGCGCATTAGTTTATAGGTGTCTCAGATCTAACTTGGTAAATATCCTCGCACCCCGCAGTCTGTCAAACAGCTCAAAGATGAGTGGCAGAGGATATTTATCCTTGACGGTGATGGCATTCAGACCCCTATAATCTATGCAGGTGTAGGGAAGTGGACTGATCCATGGACCTGTATGAAGAAGAAAAGTGAATGTAAGATGGGCAGTAAATATACTTAACGTGAATTTGTATATACGCATGGGGAAACAGCTGGAGTTAGGAAGAGATGGTGTAGGACTGGGTTTTGGCCACTAGGGCGAGACAAAGAGCAGGAAAAGGAGACGGTGCAGTAGTGAGGTTTGGCCACTAGAGGGAGACAAAAGAAAGCAGGGAAAGGACATAACAGCAGCTAATGCTTAAGAAACTGCAAAGTCATGGTGGGCGGAGTTATGTGGACTCAGGAGGGGAATTCCCAGGCAGGGGAATAAAAAGGGAGAGAGCGAGCCCTGGGGAGGAATCCAGTCCAGGAGGAGTTCAACTCGGCTCAGGAGGAGACTGAAGGCCGATGGACGAGCTCCGGAAGGGACTGGAAGGAGAGGCAGTCAGGATAGCTGCAGGACAGAGGACGCCCGGGGTACCAGACAGACTGACTCGGCCAGGGGAAGCGCTGTGGTGGTGGGCCTAAGGCAGCCACAGTGAAAGAACGAGGGATGTCACTTTAGGGGAGAGGAGGAGGTGAAAGGTACCCGCGCCTGTGCGTAGGAGCTGTCGTGGTGCTGTGGTCGTCGAGAGGACGGCCAATAAAGAGGACCTGTTTGAATGCACGTTGGTTTCTGTCTCCAGTCTGTTCGTGGCCGAAAAAGGACCACCCCCAGTCGGCCCATGTACCTACACAGGGATGAAGTTCCCCATTCTTCTTTAGGACAAAGAAGAACCCAGCTCAGACAGGAGACACTGATTTCCTGATAAAACCCCTTGCCAGATTCTCCCTTATGTACTCCGACATTGCCTCAGTCTCCGGGAGGGTAAACACGCCCGTGAGGTGGCTCTGCCCCCAAGATGAGGACTATCGGGCAATCATAGGGACGATGGGGAGGAAGAGTCTCTGCGGCCTTTTTAGAAAATACCTCCGCATACTGCCAGTAATGCTTGGGCAGCGTGGTTAGATCTGTGGGAACCTTGGATGACCCAATCTGAACTTGGGCCTTGAGACACTGTCCCTGGCATCCTCTACTCCATCCCTGTATACTCCCTGTAGCCCAATCAATACCCTCTGGGATAACTAGCAAGGAGATTAACTCCTGATAGGAGAAAGCTTGAGGGAAAGGGGAATGGTTTGATGGGTGATCTGATAGGGTAACTCTGAACAACTAACCACTCTGATGGTAACGGGCTTAAAAAGCATAACAATTATTGCGTGTCGTAGGGTGAAGGGAGAGGACATAAAATTACCCTCTGCCCCAGAATCCACGCAAGCTTCTGCAGAAAGAGACTGACCCATAGGACAGTGTCACCTTAAACATAATATTGGAGGACATGTCTGACGAGTCTGGAACGCCCCCCTCCAATTGTCACTAGACACGGTCGTTCCCTCTAACATCTGGCACGTCTGTTGGCGATATAACCATCCTGCTCATTGTCAGGACAAGTTGGTAAGGAATGAATGGGATGGGCGTTAGCCTCCGTCTGACAACCCACCAGAGGTTCACGCAGTTCATTTGTCCGAGTAGGAGACCCCAAAGGATTGGCAAAACTTGTTGCCAGCCGAATCCTTTGCCTACACTGGGCTCATTCCAACCTTCGTTCGGCATACCAAAGGATGACATGAGAGAAAATAGATATTAAATCCTCCAGTGTAGTGGGGATCTCCCTCATGGCCAGTGCATCTTTAACATGGTCTGCAAGGCCCCTCCAAAACACAGGATCAAGACCTTATCTGGCCACTCCAGTTCGGAAGCTATCGTCTGGAACCAGATGGCAAACTGGCTGGTCGGTAAAGAGCCCTGGGTCAGGAGTTGGAGTGCAGTGTCATGGGTAACCTGGGGTCCCAGAAAGACCTGTTTCAGGGCGCTCAAAAACTGAGAGGCACTCTGAAACACTAGGTCTTTACGTTCCAATTATGGCGTAGCCCACTCTAACGCCCTATCCGTTAAAAGGGACACCACAAATTCCACTTTGGCCCACTCAGACGGGAAATGTGAACTCAGTAGCTCTAGCTGGATTGACCACTCGTTCACAAATACCCTGCAAGCCTTGCTATCCCCAGAAAACTTATCGGGGAGTGGGAAGTGTGGCAAAAGCAATACAGGAGTCGCAGGTGAAACTCTGGTAGTGACTTCACTGGATACCTGCGCCGCTACTGCAGATGAATCCACAGCTGAGACTGCTCGCTCTAAAGCGGACAACCTGCTCTCCAGCTGCTGGAAACTCCGTAGAAGCTACTGCTCGTTCGCCATTGCTAGCCAGACCCTGACGCTAAGATACTGCTAGGGTTTGTGGATCGCACCAAATATAAATTATGATGAGTGATCGCAACCCGGGGTCCACCAGTGCGGTGATGGAAAAACCGCAGCTAGAAAACAATGGCGGAGCATAGCCACGAGTAAGCACCATAAACACACATGGGGTTTAACGTCACTCGGTGTATACAGAGTGCAAATCGCCTGACTGTTACTCCACAGAGCAGTACGAAACCTGAGAGCACTCTAAGCTATGCCCTGTTAGACATCACAGGAGCATAGTGTAAATGATGCTAGTGGGGTCCCTATAACTCACCCCCCCCCACTATTCTGATGATTGAACCTGCTCTGCTACATGGTGGCTTTTGAGCCAGTGCCTGAGAATGCCTGGTGCAGACGCTAAGTTCAAGCGGGAGTTCCCACCCTACACTGCCTGTCTAGAAACACACTTGTAATGCTATTAGTGGCACACGTGCATACAGGGTGGTAACTGACCCACCAACACACGCTGCAAATATGAATGATCTTAGCGCACCGACGGTTGCACCAAAGATCCTTTTATAGACATTGCCAATCAGACAGGACCTAGTTAGTGGACCAATCCGGAGCCGGCACAGGACCGGAGCAGCTGACGGATGACCAACAATGAGAGGTCTCCACCTCATGAGCATGCTCAGTATAGCGAATTCAGAAATGAATGCACGCTGCTGTCTATTAATAGTAACCATAGCTGAACCTGGAGAGGCAGCGGTAGCAATGCGCACAGCCCGAGTCTGAGCAAGACGCTGAGACTGATGTCTTTGCTGAGCAGCATCTACTGCGGTTGAGACTGAATGGGAGACTACAGGAGAAGATAAGGCTTAGGATCCTTCCTGTGCAGAGGGAGAATCCTGGCGCCTAACACTCTGTGCTCTAGGTAATTACATGCTTTTTAAGTATGCAATTCATGCTAATTTATTCCCAGGTCAAATTCGAATTTCAAAAGATGCACTCACCTCTAGATGTTGCTGAGTGAATATTCAAAATATGCCATTTTACTGCCCAACCTAAAGTGCTGAAGAGGTGCTTCTGGAGGCACACCCATCATAATGTGGGTTCTACAGATATGCTAAACATTTGGTTCTTCACTTTAGTTTGGACACACTGCAAGGGCCAAAAACTAGGGATTGTGGCTTTTGGGAGTGCAGATTTTGCTGGATTGGTTGTTGCTCTTCAAGAGCCTTTGAGCAACTACTGATGTGAAAACTTCCTAGGTTTTCTATGACCTAAAATAGACCTGAGTGGGGGCTTCATTTTGTGGATGAATGAACTGAAGTGAATGCCATTATTCCAGATACACAATCATCCCTTTATAGTAAAGATCTACCATCTGATTCTGGTAAACAAGTCCGATCTGATTCATCACAGACTATTAAGAAAAATAAATGTCACAAAAGGGGCAATAAAAATGAAAGTGATCTTAAAGCAAATAAGCAATTTTTATATTCAGAAAGCTTTTCAAATAAAACTTCTTTTGTTATGTATCAAAAAAATCACACAAAAGAGCAAAGATTTTCTTGTTCAGAGTCTGGAAAATATTTTGACCATGAATCAGATGTTCTGAAATCTGAGAGAAATCACACAAGGGATTAGACGTATGTATGTTTAGAATGTGGGAAATACTGTGAGAATAAATCAAAGCTTATTAGACATCAGAGAATTCACACAGACGAAAAACCATTTTCATGTTCAGAATGTGAAAAAAGTTACGCAGAGAAATCAAATCTTTTAGTACATCAGATAGTTCACACAGGGGAGAAACCATTTTCATGTACTAAATGTGAAAAATGTTTTACCCAGAAATCAAATCTGGTAAGGCATCAGAGGAGCCACACAGGGGAAAAGCCATATTCCTGTTCAGAATGTGGGAAATGTTTTAAACAGAAATCTGTTTTAGTTGCACATCAAATAACTTTTTCATGTTCACAATGTGGGAAATATTTTAATCAGAGATCAAATCTGGTAAGACATAAGAGAACTCGCACAGGGGAGAAGCCATATTCATGTTAAGAATGTGTGAAAGGTGTTACCCATAAATCTTACCTTCTTAAACATCAAAAATCTAAATATATATAAAAGGCAATGCATGAAACTTGTGAAACCCTGAAACGGACACGGAAATTCAGATTTTCTAATCCTCCTTCTTTTGTAGCCTTTGGATTAAGTGTCTGCAGCCTCTGCTTTTTACCTGTTAAGACAAAGTTATTGAATGCATTCTGTGACTTTTTTTTTTTTTTTTTTTCCTTTTATCCAAATTGGACCATTTAAAAATTGAAGACTAGTGTTGAGCATTCCGATACTGCAAATATCGGGTATCGGCCAATATTCGCTGTATCGGAATTCCGATACGAGTACCGATATTTTTACAATATCGAATACCGGAATCGGATGTTCCCATAATGCAAAGAGCCAGTGTTGTGGCTGTGATTGGCTGCTGAAATGATGTCATCATGATGCGCGGTCTATGCGCATCATGATGCGGGGTCTGTGCGGGCCTGCCGGGGGTCTGTGCGGGCCTGCCGGGGGTTGTGGGTGTGTGTGCAGGCATCGTCCGATGGGACTACAAGTCCCATCGGGATATGCCTGCTACAATGACAGTGATTGACACATTAGCCAATGATGGGACAGTAGTAGTCCCATCATCCGGCTAATGTGTTGAATGTAAAAAAAAAACAAAAACATACATACTACATATATACTACATTTATACAACATACATACTTCATACATACTGCATACATACTACATTCATACAGCATACATACTACATTCATACAGCATTCATACAGCATACATACTACATACATACTACATACAATACATTCATACAATACATACATATAGACATACAGTACATATAACATAGAATACATACTCACCATCACTTGTCACTTTGATCCCCGAAGCCAGTGTCATCTCACTGTAAAAAATATTAAAATAAACAACCGATATACTCCCTGATCCACAGAAATCCACGAGTGTCCCACGACGATCTCCTGCAGTGTATCACTGAGAGGTTACCATAGTTCACTGGTCTCACTTTATGGCAAAAACTGCGTGGGAACTTTCTCACACAGCAATGCCAAAAGTGAGACTAGGAACTATTTTTTTTTTTTTTTTTTTTATACAGTGGTGGAGGAATACAGTGCGGAAGGATACCTACCTCCCGTCATTGTATTCCTGGGGCCCCTAGAGAGCGGTCGCATCAACTGATGCTGTTGTTCTCCACGGGAGATCGTCGTGGGACACTCGTGGATTTCTGCGGATCAGGGAATATATTGCTTGTTTGTTATTTTAGTATTTTTACAGATGACACTGGCTTCTGGGATCAAAGTGACAAGTGATGATGAGTATGTACTCTATGTTGTATGTACTGTATGTATGTATATGTGTGTGTATGTATATATATATATATATATATATATATATGTGTGTATATATATATATTGTATGAATGTATTACATGTAGTATGTATGTTGTATGTCTGTAGCATGTTGTATGTATGTTGTATGTATGTACTATGTAGTATATATGTAGTATGTATGTAGTATGTTTGTATATTGTATGAATGTAGTATGTTTGTATGTTGTATGAATGTAGTATGTATGTAGTATGTATGTATGTTGTATGAATGTAGTATGTATGCAGTATGTATGGTTTTTTTTTTGTTTGTTTTTTTACATTAGCCGGATGATGCGACTACTACTGTCCCATCATTGGCTAATATGTCAATCACTGTCATTGTAGCAGGCCTATCCCGATTGGGACCTGTAGTCCCATCGGACGATGCCGGCCCGCACAGGCCCCCGGCAGGCCCGTACAGACCCCGCCCGCACAAACACACGCACAGTGTCCGCCCACACTCCCTCCCCCCCCCCCCCCCCCCGAACTGGATGTGCAAGTAAAGAAAGGGGTTTTTTAATTCCGATATTTGTGCCCCATTGACTTGCATGGGTTTCCGGTATCGGAATCGGCGATACCCGATACTTTTTGGGTATCGGTCCGATCCAATCCGATCCGATACTTCAACACTATTGAAGACATATAAAATGGTGACAAGAAGGATCATTTATTTATTTATTTTTTCAATCAGACATTTTTATCTCCTCTCCAGAATGCTGGGGTTAGACCATCTGGGTCGCCCTCCCAGGGCCGTGGGGTACTCGGTACCGGGCCGGTGTCAGGGGGATGTGTCACAGCAGCGGTGACCCGGTCCGTGGCCCTGGGCACCCAAGTAATGGTGATATGTAGTTTATGGAATAGTTCGTGATGCCACCTGTGATGTTCGGCAAGAAAGGTGTTAAGCCGACGCTGCAGACAGCTCCGCTGGGACAGATGGTGTGGTGCAGCAGTGATGATATAGCCCTCCACAGGCAGGGCGGATGTTCCAGGGCAGTGTAGTTGTAATGGTTGTGGAGAGGCACAGGCAGTGTAACTGATGGTACCCAGATGTAGCGGTGCTGAGCGGGTTGGTGCAAGAATGAATGGAGGACACCGGGGCTTGTAGTTCCAAAGCTTTACTCACAGTCTGCGGTACACAATGGTGCCTGCCTCAGGGCCGTGTCCTCCGGTTTTGAGACTCAGCCAACCTCCAGGCAAGATGAAAAGCTCCTCTCCAACACTCCGCCAACATGTACCTTTCCTGAACGACGACTCTATTGCGCCTTACGGTGTGAAGATCTCCAGTACCGTGGTACCCTGGAGTTCCTCTTTACAGATGTTCCCAAGAACTCTACTCATACGGCAGACAGCTGTAGCCTGCTTCGGGGGCTCCCTTCTCCTGAGCCCCGGCTCTCTAATCAGTTGCTGTCGTGCACCAAGTCTTAGATGGGAGTAGTGCATTTACAGCCAACTACTCCACCGGTGACTGCTGCAGAACCATAAGTGTCCATACAACCTCGGGGACCGGGCCCCGGCCTTGCGCTGAGAAACTATAGGCAGGGTTCCTCTTCCAACCCACGTCCTCTCTGTTCTCCTACTCCTTCGTTGCGTACTAGTCTTTCTCTCTTATGGAAGCTTAGGTTGCAGTTCTACGTCTTTCTCCTTTTCCTTTCCCGTGCCAGCTGGCTCAGGTCACTGAGGCAGCTGCAGCACTCCTTCCTCCATCCCTTCTTCCAGGGATCCCCACTACTCCCGAGTGGCTTCCTTCCTCGCTGACCTCCCGTCAGACTGCTCTCACTGACTGACCGACCGACCTGTAATCCTACACTTTCCCACTCTTTTATATATCCTAACTCCACCCACCTCCCTGCACATCCAGTGTTCCAAGCAGGGAACCACCAAAGGTGCTCTGCTACTCTCTAAGCACTGAGCCGCAATGTGGTTGTGCAGGTGTTGGAGTGTGGAAAGGAGTCCCCACCTTACCTGGACGGTGGGGCACTATACCTTAGGAGAAGGTGCAATACCTCTGTGGCGACTGAGCCTCAGGGGTGCCACAAATCTATAAAGAGATGCCCTTTACAGAAACTTTAGAGCTACAGCAACATCACATATTTTATACAGAAGACTGGCGCTATCTCCATAGTGTTTTAACAATGATATATAGATCAGACAAGGTCCTCATATTTAGGCAGTTTCCATTATACTGAAATGCTCTGTATATCAACAATATCATTTGAGTTTCATTACAGAGTAGAGATGCTCCAGGGACAAAACCACATCTTGTACTAACACACTGGAAGCCAGGCCTGGACTATCCAGCCATGGAGCCTGGAGTCTCTCATTTTTGGTTCTAGCATTTCTTTTAGAATAACTCACTTTCTCATACAGTCCTGTAGTAATTACTTTATCATATTTTGCAGGAGGGTTCATCTGAATCCATCGAAATGTTCTAAATTTATGTGCAAGAAGCAATAAACGTCCTACTGCAATTTTACCACGTTTTTGTCTGTTGTCAATTCTTCTACATGCCCTACTAGAAAACTGGTGTCTACAACTAAACCTGCTTTTTATGATTTATTTCCAATGTTAATAACTTTGCACCAAAAGGTTTTAATTATCTCACTGTGTTTCATCTTCTTGTCTGCTTTGCTTTGACTCTCTACTGCACTGCGCTACTGAAGGGGTGGGGAACATCCGGCCCGCAGCCATTTTGCCTGTTTTTTGGCCATGGGCCCTTTAATTGTTCAGAGGTGAGCGCAGACGGCCACTATGTGGTCTGACGCCGCCCCCATCGCTCATTCAACTTATCAGCATCATAAATGCCGATAAAGTTGAAAGCAGTGATGGAGGAGAGAGCGTCAGACACTCCCTCTCTCATCACTCCCTGTTGTGAATTCGCTTTCTGGCCTTCCTCTGGTTACTACTGAAGGTAGTGGAGCTGGTCAAATTGACAGAAGGGTTGCGAGTTCTCTTTCTGGGCTCCCTCAGGTGGTTACTGGAGGTAATGGAGCTGATCTGATTAACAGAGGCTTGCCACCTGATAATGAGGAGGACGATTAGACATCTGGGGTTTCAGACTGGATTTAAGACAGCCGACTCCCTCTATCCCTGCTGGTGATTTTTCCTGCCTCCTGAGGTTTTAGTTTCCAGCTCAGTCCCTGCATGCTCAGCTAAGTGTTCTTTTGCTATTCTGTTCACATTTGATCTGGTTTTGTCTATTTCAGTTTTGTGTGGGTCAGCCAGCTCTGGCTGGGGCTGTGCTGAATCATCATCCATATGTTATAAATATAGTTGGGTAATCTTTAATGCTGCAAAGTATCTCGCCTACAATATGCAAAACGGCACAGAGAGAAGCCTCAAAACTTTTGGTACAAGGTAATTTGGAGTGGTGAGACCAAAATTGAACTTTTTTGCCACAACCATAAATGTTTCATTTGGAGAGAGGTCAACAAGGCCTATGATGAAAGGAACACCATTCCTACTGTAAAGCACGGAGGTGGATCGCTTATGTTTTGGGGGTGAGAGCTACAAAAGCACAAAAAATTGGTCAAAGATGAAGGAAAGATGAATGCAGCGCGTTATCAGGAAACACTGGAGGCAAATTGGCAATCATCAGACCGGAAGCTGCGCATGGGATGTACTTGGATGTTCCAACATGACAATGAACCAAAACACAAGGCCAAGTTGACCTGTCATTGGCTGCAGCAGAACAAAGTGAAGGTTCTGAAGTGGCCATCTGTCTCCTGACCTCAATATAATTAAGCCACTCTGGGGAGATCTCAAGCGACCAGTTTGTGCTAGACAACCCAGGAATTTACTGGAACTGGAAGCTTTTTGCCAAGAACAGTGAGCAGCTTTACCATCTGAGAAAATAAAGAACCTCATCGACAACTACCACAAAAACTTCAATCTGTCATTTGATGTTAGAGGATGCAATACATTGTATTAAGAAATGGGGTATGTGAAGCTTTGATCAGAGTCATTTGACTTTCTTCTAGCAACTCGACCACGCATCCCATTTTTCTTCAAGTGCCTCCTTATTCTCCTTAATAAAAAGCGTGCTGATCAATCTTTGGATATTCTTGTACAGTATGTGTATACTGCTTCCGGAATTAATAAAGGTTTTTGTATTTACAATTCAATTTATTACTTAGTTTTGTTTTATTATATTATTTCTCTCATTCTATTCATTTTTACAATATGTTAGTTTCTTCGTATTTTTTTTTGTATTTTTTTTATATTTTGTCCTTATTCCTTTATCTGTTTATTATTCTTTTTATTATATTTCTCATTCCTCTTTGATTTATTTCTCTCATTTTTCTTTAATAAATCATTAGGCACTATAACACACACTGAGTTTTTGTTGCCCCTGTTCCTATATGAAAATGACTAATGCTTCATGGGAATCTTCAGTATATGTTATAAGTTAACATATAAAGTGTGTGTGTGTATATATATAGCTTGCGCAATAGTGGCCGAATCTTGCAGTAAAAGCTGCGCGTGCGCGACTGAGTTTTGCACATCCCCTAGCTCTGCTCCCTGGAAACAGATACCCCAGGCACCTGTAAGACTGTCCCCTCGGTTCCGGCCCAGGTACTCAGCGGAGGCCTCTCCTCCTACACTCCCCCATCCTGTATGCTCGCCAGTCCACGGGCGAGGGTCTTGGTAGGCTCAGTTGGCCTCTTGAGACAAAAGTTCCTGTTGCCATACGAACTGACCCTGTTCGTAGCGTTCGGGGGGGGTTTGCCGGCTGTTGACCGCTCAGAGTATCTTAGTTCGACTGTGGTGGAGCTTTCTGGGGTGGTGGCCGGTGGTGGACTGGCTGATTCTGGTGGGGCTGGCATGACTTGCTGCGATATTGTTCCTTGGATGGCCCGCTTGTACCGCTGGGCTATCTTCTTCGTCATCTAGGTCCCAGACCGTGGGCATTGGTTCGGGGGCCTGAGGAGTGGGTTCAGGTTGCACGGGACCGTTGGATGTACAGGGCCGCAACATATTACGGTGCACAGTATGAGTGGGAAGTGCCCTGTCCCTTTCAGGTTGTATCTCGTACACAGGCCCATCGGGGCTTATTCGGCGCAATACTCGGTAAGGACTCTCTTCCCACCGGAGTTGTAGCTTGTTCTGGAGGCGCTGGTCTAGTACGAGTACTCGATCCCCAGTCTGAAAGTCGGTGGATGGAGGTAGAGTACCCCCTGGGTGCTCTAGGTCCTGGAGTTTTGTATGGACGATGCGGTGAAGGGTCTGTAGCCGGTGTCGATCGTTTCGGACCCATGATGACACTCCAGACCAGGGTTGGGGTTCCTCCGGGTTTAGTTCTACCTCCGTGATCCCTTTGCCTTCTCGCCCGAATAGCAGTGTGTAGGGGGTATAGCCGGTAACTCGGTGCACCCGGTTGATATAGACCCACACTAGTTCAGGGACATACTCAGGCCAGCGGGCCTTCCGGTCACTCTCCAGGGTATGCAACATTTGAATTAGTGTCCGATTAAAGCGCTCGCAGGCCCCTTTTCCCTGTGGGTTGTATGGTGTGGTCTGAGATTTATTGATACCATAGAGATGATGTAGCTCCTCCATGACCTTCCCCAGGAACCACGCTCCCTGATCTGAATGTATCCGTTGAGTGCAGCCGTACACTTCGATAAAGTTCTTGCAGATTGCATAGGCGGCTGACTCCGCAGTTTGATCTCAGATGGGGGTTACCACAGCAAATTTGGTGAAGTGATCCACCATGACGAGACAATGCTCGTACCCCTGGTATGCAGGGCCAATGGTCACATAGTCCACCATCAAGAGCTCGAGGGGCGCTGATGTCACTATCGTTTGCACCGGGGCCCGTTGTGTGGGTGGTTTAGCTAGTTCGCATAGGCGGCAGGCCCAGCAAGTTTCTTCCACAGCAGCATGCAAGCGCGGATGGTAAACTATCTGCTGCAACCATTGCAAGGTTTTCTGGACTCCGAAGTGAGCCCCCTTTTTGTGGGCTTCCCGTGCCAGTTCACTGAGTTGGGCTCTGGGCACGACTACCTGCCAAGTTGTTGCAGACGTCGCCCGTGATACTGTCTTATGATACAACAGTCCTTTCTTGATGACCAGTTTCTCCCATTGGCGTAGCATCAGCAACATATCCTGAGACGAAGTCTGTCTTTGGGTGTCGGTGGGTAGTTTGCCGGTGGTCACCCATCGGCGTAGGAGCCCAATTTCTTCGTCTTCTTGCTGCTGTTGGATCCATCTGTCACGTAATTGCTCCAGCAAACCCCTTGGGGGTCCTTCTTGCGTGGCAGCCGTGAGCACGGCGGCGGTGAGGGCATACGGTGTGGGCATACGGTGTCTCTTCTCCTTCCAATTCGTCGTCTCGACTTTTCCCTGGCATTGTGTGCCGGATCCTGGACAGGGCATCCGCGTGCACATTTTCTGCTCTTTTGTAGATGATCTTGTAGTTGAACTTGGCCATCCGGGTCACCCATAGCTGCTCCAGAGCCCCCAATTTGGCATTTTCCAGGTGGGCCAGCGGGTTGTTGTCGGTCTGCATCACCACTTCGGTGCCCACCAGGTACTCTGCGAACCGCTCCGTCATGGCCCACACTACCACGAGGAGCTCGAGCTTAAAAGAGCTGTAATTGTCAGGGTTTCACTCAGAGTCATGAAGTGATCTGCTACCATACGCGATCACTCTCTCCTCGCCATCCTGAACTTTTGATAATACAGCCCCTAGCCCGTGGAGGCTCCCGTCGGTGTCTAGTATGAATGGTTGCGAGAAATCCGCATAAGCGAACACTGGTTCACCCGAGATTGCAGCCTTAAGGTCTTGGAAGGCCTCTTCTTGCGGTTCTTGCCACTGGATTTTCCGTCCATTCGTCCCCTTTAGCAGGTCCTGCGGGGCTCGAGCCCGGCGTGCAAAATTCTTTATGAAATGACGATGGTATCCAGCCAGCCCCAGAAAGGCCCGCATGTCTTTTATGGTCTCGGGGGTAGGCCATCCCTGAATGGCAGCAACCTTTTCCAGGGACGGTCTAACACCCTCGGCAGAGACGACATGCCACAGATATTCAATCTGGGTGCAAAACAGGTGGCATTTCTGGGGCTTCACCTTCAACCCGTACTTCTGCAGCCGGCCGAGCACCTGCCCCAACCGCCGCAGATGGTCCTCAAACATGGCATAGGTGATTGTCGTCCAGGTATATCAGCGTGGCCTCGAAGTTGAAATCCCCCAGACACCGCTCCATCAGCCGCTGAAAGGTCCCCGGGGCATTGGCCAGCCCGAACGGCATTCGATTGAACTCGAACAGTCCCATAGGAAGAATGAATGCCGTCTTAGCCCTGTCTTCTTCCGACATCGGCACCTGCCAATACCCGCTGGCCAGATCTAACGTGGAAAAGTACTTCGCCTTCCCCAAGGCGGACAGGGATTCTTCTATACGAGGCAACGGGTACGAGTATTTGATGGTACAGGCATTCAGCTTTCTATAGTCCACGCAGAACCACCGGGTGCCATCCTTTTTGCGGACCAACACGATGGGAGCCACCCAGGGGCTCTAGCTCTCTCGTATGACCCCCTTCTGCAGCATTTGGGTCATTAAAGTTTTTACCTCCTGGTATAGTTGTGGGGGAACTTGTCTGTATCGTTCCTGTATGGGGGCCGTTCCTGCCTTGGGAATTCAGTGCGTGATGGCTGTGGTGCATCCAAAATCATCCTCGTGGCTAGCGAATACCCTGTGATACTGTCCTAGTAGTGTGTCTACCTGGAGGAGTTAGGCGGGAGCCAGGCCAGAGAGTTCAGCCCGCATTCTTTCCAGGATGTTTCGGCCCTTTTCCTGAGTCGAGGACTCGGCAGCTTGCAGAGTTCGAATAGTCACTGCCCAAGGGTCCTCGGGTTGCACCATCAATTGGACCATAGTGGCTGGCAGCACCTCTTCCACGCCTCACCAGCTTGGCCATCTCGACGCGGGGCCTGAAGACGATGTCTTGGTCTTCTAGGTTGACACAGCGCACCAGGACGGTCCTTCTCCGCACAGTGGCCAGGGAGCGGGCAACCAGTATGCCAGGAGGCAAGCGTTCTGAGCAGTATGGCTCCACCTGCATCTCCACACCCTCCAAAGGCTCCGGGGCCTGGATGGGCGGGGCCACCACTGTCTGCCCAGGGGCAGTATGAGTGGGGGAGCCACTGGCGCAATGACTTTGCCCAGTGCCTCGCCCTCCTGGCAGTCCTGGAGAACTCGCGCCTCCCACACCAACTGCTGGAAGACCTGCCCTTGGGCCGTGCGGGAACCCCACCTGTTCAGACTCTCTTGCGTGGGGTCATTGAGGAGAAAATTGCCAAACTCCCACAGGATGTTCATGCCCAGGATAACTGGATGTTTGTCATTGGTTTCTCCATGAGTCAGGACCTCTGCCCGGCGTCCGAGGGATTTGCCACACAGCGTCATCTGCACCCAAACCACCCCGGCGACAGGGACCGGTAATTGATTGGTGGCTACCAGTTTTATCATGGGTCCCCACTGGGGTCTCACTGCCTCAGGGAAATGCTGCCGAAAGTAAGTTGCAGGTATGGTCGTTACTTGCGACCCCGTGTCCACTAGGCACCGTACGGCACGGCCCTTGATTTCTGCCCATACCACTGGACACTTTGAGACCAGATCTTCGGGACTTCCACCACCCCATGTCGTGGCTTTTGGCTCCGAGCGGCGTCCTCCCCCAGCCCGGAGCCCTCTAGTTTAATGACGGCTGGGGTGGGTGCCTCCCACTCCGCGGACACTCTCATGCGAAGTGGCCCAGCTCCCCGCACTCGTAGCACTGGGGTTGTGATGGCCGGCCGCACCGAGCATTGCGAGGCCCCCAGGGCCTGGGATTGAAACTAGGCCACCCAGACGTGACCTCTGTTCTTCTCTTCACTTTGGCCAACTCACCCCTGATGTTCTTCAGCTCTTGTTTCATCTCTTCTATCTATTGGGGCTCTCCGACAGCAGTCACAGCGGCCTCCACACTCCGGACCTTCCACACGGGGACCGTCATTCCCCGCTCCTGCTCTCGTGCACCCGCCTGACTCCCCACCTCAGAAAAAGCTAAATGTGGGTTCACTCGGACCTGCTCCCGTAGTGCCTGCTTTATCAACGGGTCTCGGAGTCCAGTCACTAACAAGTCGCATAGGGTAATGTTGATGTGTCCTACCCCTACGCCGTCCTTCCGCTCGATGGCCATGTATAACTCTTGGAGGACATTCATATACTGGGTGATCGTCTCCCCCTCTCCCTGCATTCAGCTGAACAACTAGGTCCTCAACTCTCCCACATCTGTCGGATCCCCATGGGTCTCTTCCAGTATCTGCAAGACCCTAGCAAAGGTGTTGTGGTGTCCTGGGGGCCTCAACATTACTGAATCCCGGGCCTCCCCTTCTAATGCCATGAGAGCTACCTCAGCTTCCAGGTCAGGGGTCATCGGATGCATTCGGAAGAGGCCTCGTATTCGCTCTGCCCAGCTCCACAGCATGGTGTTGGAGCCTGAGAACCTGGGCAGGTTGTTTAGCATAGCCCCCAGAGAAATGCTGGACCGGGGTCCCTGGTTGCTTGCTGTGTCTATGGCCCCGCTCTGGCCTGGGGTGCCACTGTCCGCACTCGGAGACTGCATCCTGCCGACTACGCCAAATGTGGTAATAGCAGGTACGCAGGATGCAGTGACGAGACGCGAGACAAATGACTTTAAACGTTAACTTTTATAGATAAATGCCGTTAGGGCTATTGTTATGCAACCAACAGAATAACAGTAGTTGTCTTCGCAGGGAGTCAATACACATAAACAAGGATTGGGAGAACACGACTAATCCGGCAAAGACCGGTCACTGCATGGCCGCGGAATGGCCGACTACGGGCCCTTAGTCACTATGTATCACTTATCTGTCCTGACGTCCCTCGGTATTCTGTTCCACGGTGTGTCTGCATCGCAGCCACTGGACCCAGCCGCTGAAGATCTGGCGTAGTCTTTGGGCGTTCTGATGCCCAGGAGGAGAAGGGGCACAACAGGTCCGCGGAGAGTTCTTTGGCGGGATGTCCCCCAGTGGAGGCAGCGGGATACCGCCTGGGAGTGGGAGAGTTGAGGCCGCAATTCCCTGACAGGGACTGGCAGCTGCGGTGATCAGTGGTGGTTGATAGGCCACGGCGCAGTCTGAGGCCGCACTGGAAGATTCACAGCGGGCACAGGCCCAGTCTCTACCGTGGACTGGGGCGGTGGCAGCTGCGGTCGGCAAAGGAGTCACCACCGTGGTCAGGAGTGAAGCTGCGGTGGCTGCGGGCCCGCAGACGGCTGCGAGTAGGCCACAGCCGAGAGCTGGAGTGAGGCAGCAGTCTTCTTTTGTCGGTAAGCTCGGTGCCGTCTCCCTGCGGACCACCGAGAGTCTCCCTCCTGTCGCTGTCCTCCTCTCTGGAAGCTGCTCGTGGCTCTCACACTCTGGCCCTCCCCAAGTCTCCACTTCCTTCTCCCTTGTTCTGCTGACTCACACAGTCTGGCCCTCTCCGCCCCTCTTCTCTGGACTCCTCCCCCAACTGCCCTGTCAGTCTCAGCAGTCCATCCCCTAGCTCTGCTCCCTGGAAACAGATACCCCAGGCACCTGGAAGACTGTCCCCTCTGTTCCGGCCCGGGTATTCGGCGGAGGCCTCTCCTCCTACACTATCCTACCCTGAGGAAGCCACAGTTCATGTGGTGATACACGTGGGTGCATATCCCACACTCTTCCCTCCTAGCATCCATAGCTCCATCCAGGACTTTTGGATTTCTACATGCTTTGGCTTTAGCTCCACCCAATTGAAGGAATGGGTTTGATAACCTTCACTCCTTTCATGTGCTTTGCATCCTTCTGATGAATAACCTATGTCTTAATATTGTGGTTTCATGTTCGAGTTATTTTACTCTTGCACCACTATATAGTCTTCTAGCCCATATGGTACTGTGAATATTTTGTCAGTCGCATTAGACAACTATCCTCATTTTGGAGCAGGCATTTTGCCTGGGGCCTTATTTGTACTTGCTTTGTGCTTTCAGGGAACCTTGTCTGGTTTCAAAAGTGCGCAGCGCACGGCAAAATCCTGCTAGCGCACGGCCAGCGCACGATCTGCGCACCCTATGCTAAAGATAGGGTGCGCGGATTGCAAGCGTCCATGTGCGCTAGTAGGTGGCGATGACCGGATGGGGCGGGCAGGGAGCCGGCAGGGGGCGGGGCTTAGCGGCGGCCGTGCGCAGGCCGTCGCAGTGCCATAAAGCACAAATGTGAAACCGGCCTAATATAGGTTTCTCCATCTGTTTTTAGTGTTTTTATCCATTGCTGTGTTTTTTGTCTCTTGTGTTCTTTGATATTTGTTAACAAAGCACAATACTTTTATAGAGATTTTGGTGTTCCCGTTTATATGGGCATGATCTTTTTATCTCTCTCCTTTTGATTGTTCTTTAACCCCTTCATGACAACCAATACGTATATTTACTAACCTGAGATGTAAGGGAATATCATCCCCATACAGGTGACAATCCAGCAGCTGTCCACTATATCTGACAACTTGCTGTATCACAAATGATCAGTGTTGGCACCATCCATATCTGTTTAACCCCTTAGTTGCTGCTGTCAAAGGGTGACTACATCAAATAAATGGTTAATAGATTGTGGGGGCTTGCACTTTAATCTAATTGACACACCGAGATCATGATAGTGTGGTCCTGATGTTTGCCATAGCAGTTCATGGCCAAATAGCGGCCTTAGAGTCTCCTGGCTACAGCAGCCAGTTCAGAAGTTAGCGACATTTAGGTGGTAAACAAACACTTTTTCATTCGGCTATACCACTTTGCATTAATTCCTGAAAATCACCTGAAGGGTTAATAAACTACCTGACAGCAGTTTTCAATATGTCAGGGGGTACAGTTTTTAAAATGGTATCATGTTTGGGGTTTTCCAATATATATAGCACCCCTGAAGTCACTTCAAACTTGGATAGGTCCCTCAAAAAAATAAATTTTGTACATTTCCTTGAAAAAATGAAAAATTATTGCTACATTTTAAACCTCCTAAAAGGCTAACAAAATAAAATTAGCATTTTAAAAATGGTGCTGATGTAAGGCAGACATGTGGGAAATGTTATTCATGTTTTTCTGTGGTATGACTATCAGGATTAAAGGGATAATCATTCAAAGTTTGAAAATTGCAATTTTTTTTTACATTTGTCAAGTTTCTGATATTTTTTTATAAATAAACACAAAATATATCAATCTAAATTTACCACTACCATCAATTTATAATGTGCCACGAAAAAACAGTCTCAAAATCACTGGGATTTGTTGAAGCATTCCAGAGTTATGACCACATAAAGTGACATTGTTCAGAATTTTAAAAATTAGCCCGGTCACGAAGGGGTTAATACCTGTTACACATGCTGCTGATATGAAAGACATATGAAAATATGAAACTGCTGTTTGAAAGAAATACAGAATTAAAAATATAACTCTAATATCTGTGGAGATTTGAAGGGGTTGCTTTATTGGTTGGATTGCAACCTGGGTACAGTAAATTAAGCTTTTTCTTATGTGAATGGTATAGTTGAGATGAGCTACCTGTGGAAGTTCGGGTTCTGATACCCTACCAAACTTTAAATATACTTGAAATTAGTCCACAGACCACATATATTCTGGCACTTCATGTATTGCCAACTGTTTAGCAATAAGGTTCGGATACGGCTTTAAAGAAGGCACCACTTGGATATGACAATTTATATTTTACCACGTCAAAGTGACCGGACGGATACGCCCTTACTTGCGTAGCGCTCACTAATATTCAAATTAGGCACACTGAATACAGTTTTATGGTAAAACAATAATGTAACAATTTATTAAGATTACATCAGGATAATGCCGAATTATGGGATGGTAGATATAATAATACCCTGTTTTGTGTTAATTCATTTCATGTGAATCATACAATTAATATGAATTATAGTACATAGAGAAATAAGCATCAATACATTACCAAATATTGTAACATCACTTCTCCACTGGAGGGACCACAGTGTCAGCGAGAAGGAAATACTCAGGTCTTGTCATCACAGAAACCGTGCATCCACAATACCTTCTGGAAAAGTCCCTACCTCACTGACACAGGGTCCACCTTTTTATACACAACTCCCACATCCTCCCCTATTATATCTGCTGAATCATCAGTATCTTGCCATTGCACAGTTGGTTGTTGTCTTGATAACAGCACAAGACTTCAAGGTCTGTTTGTTATAGACTACTACAATCTTAAAGTTTGCACCAACCCAAGATTTTTTTGCCACTGGCATGTCCTCTAACAATAGCACAATGCTTCAAGGTTGTCAAAGTTCCCCCCATATGTTGCTTGTCACAAAGCTAACTCTTCATGATCTTAGCATAATGCTCTAAGATGGTAGCATATGGGCAGCATGACTTCCATAATCACCTATTCTGAAAACTGGATACCTATCGTAACCCAGGCACACAATCATACTCGTCTCATTTGTATCACAATCGGTCCTTGATTATTGATGTCATGCATGACCATTGCTACATGAGACCACCAAAACATTTTGGTCTCCCTTGTCTCCGAGCATCACACTATTATTGAACACAAGACTTCCTTGTTCAAGCAGCATAAATATTCATTATCTGTACAGTTGTTTTTTTTCCTATTGTCTTTGTAATTTTTCCCAGCACATGTGTGAGAATACACCACACAACTCTTATATTAGAATACCACACAGAATTAGTTGGAAAGCTCCTTGTAGAATTCCCATTGGCAGGGTATAGAAAAGAGAAAGTATTCAGTCAAAGCAAATATCACAGTGGTCACTTGTGTGCAAATCAGGGTAATGAATCTTTGAAACACAAAGCTTCAAGGACCACATAACAATAAACCTTGTCTTACGGTATTAACACAGAGCAAACGCTTTGTGGCTCAGTATCAAAGTTCAGCATCAATGATATTAAACCGTAGTATATTGCAAAATATAGTGTTTGGATTCAAACAACCATTTCATATTTGCAATACATTCCACCATTGGTCTAGTGACCACACTATATCAAAGCATATAAACAATATATTACAATATGTAGGCTATAAGATATTCATATTTTTATTAGCACCACACTTCAAAATATCAGAAATAAACATTTTCGGGCCAATATACCATGACTGCACCAAAAATCATTAAGAGATCCAGTATGAGAATAAAATATCAAATTTTATTTAAAAAACATTAAAAATACTGTAAAATTACAAAAATGCCCAGCAGGAGGCGCTCAAAACATTTATGCCATTAGTTATTATAGTCACACAGACAAATGTGAATCCTTGCACATAAGTAATTATAAATAATTTCCAACAAGAGTATAATATCTCTATAAATGTAGAGAATATTCACACCACAATATTAAAAAAATATATTGAATATAAATCAGGCCCGATATATGCAACTTAATTAAATAACCTCAGTGTCAAAATAACTGAATATATTGTGACGGAAAAAAATACAAAAATACAGTGTAGTACTAGAAACCCACATTAACCCCTTCACCCCCAAGGGTGGTTTGCACGTTCATGACCGGGCCAATTTTTACAATTCTGACCACTGTACCTTTGAGGTCATAACTCTGGAACGCTTCCATGGATCCCGGTGATTCTGACATTGTTTTCTCGTGACATATTGTACTTCATGTTAGTGGTAAAATTTCATTCAAATAACTTGCGTTTATTTGTGAGAAAAACGGAAATTTGGCGAAAATGTTGAACATTTCGCAATTTTCCAACTTTGAATTTTTATGCCCTTAAATCACAGAGATACGGCACACAAAAAACTTGATAACTAACATTTCCCACATGTTTACTTAACATCAGCACAATTTTGGAACCAAAATTTTTTTTGTTAGGAAGTTATAAGGGTTAAAAGTTGACCAGCGATTTCTCATTTTTACAACACCATTTTATTTTTAGGACCACATCACATTTGAAGCCACTTTGAGGGGTCTATATGATAGAAAATACCCAAAAGTGACACCATTCTAAAAACTGCACCCCTTAAGGTGCTCAAAACCACATTCAAGAAGTTTATTAACCCTTTAGGTGCGTCACAGGAATTTTTTTGAATATTTAAAAAAAAATGAACATCTAACTTTTTCTCACAAAAAAAATACTTCAGGTTCAATTTTTTTTATTTTACCAAGGGTAACAGGAGAAATTGGACTGCAAAAGTTATTGTGAAATTTGTCCTGAGTACGCTGATACCTGATATGTGGGGGGGGACGACTGTTTCGGCGCATGGCAGAGCTCAGAATGGAAGGAGCGCCGTTTGACTTTTTCAATGCAAAATTGGCTGGAATTCAGATCGGACGCCATGTCACGTTTGGAGAGTCCCTGATGTACCTAAACAGTGGAAACCCCCTACAAGTGACCCCATTTTGGAAACTAGACCCCCCAAGGAACTTATCTAGATATGTGGTGAGAACTTTGAACCCACAAGGGCTTTACAAAAGTTTATAACGTACAGCGGTACAATTAAGAAATCATATTTTTTCCACAAAAATGATCTTTTCACCCCAATTTTTATTTTCCCAAGGGTAACAGGACCCTAAAAGTTATTGTGCAATTTGTCCTGAGTACGCTGATACCCCACATGTGGGGGTAAACCACTATTTGGGCGCATGGCAGAGCTCGGAAGGGAAGCAGCGCCGTTTGACGTTTTTGGCTGGAATTGAGATAGGACACCATGTCGCGATTGGAAAACCCCTGATGTACCAAAACAGTGGAAACCCCCCACAAATGACACCATTTTGGAAACTAGACCCCCCCAAGGAACTTATCTAGATGTGTGGTGAGCACTTTGAACCCCCCAGTGCTTCACAGAAGTTTATAACGCCCGGGCGTGAAAATAAAAAATTCGTATTTTTTCCTCAAACATGATCAATTAGTCACCATTTTTTTATTTTCCCAAGGGTACCAGGAGAAATTGGACCCCAAAAGTTGTTATCCAATTTGTCCTGAGTATGCTGATACCCCATATGTGGGAGAAAACTACTGTATGGGCACACGTCGGGGCTCGGAAGGGAAGTAGTGACGTTTTGGAATGCAGACTTTGATGGAATGGTCTGCGGGTGTCATGTTGCCTTTGGAGAGCCCCTTATGTACCTAAACAGTGGAAACCCCCCACAAATGACCCCATTTTGAAAACTAGACCCCCTAAGGAACTTATCTAGATGTGAGGTGAGCACTTTGAACCCCCAAGGGCTTCACAGAAGTTTATAATGCCAGGGCATGAAAATAAAAAAAATCATATTTTTTCCACAAACATGATCAATTAATCCCCAATTTTTTTATTTCCCAAGGGTAACAGGAGAAATTGGACCCCAAAAGTTGTTGTCCAATTTGTTCTGAGTACGCTGACACCCCATATGTGGGAGAAAACTACTGTATGGACACACGTCGGGGCTCGGAAGGGAAGCAGTGACGTTTTGGAATGCAGACTTTGATGGAATGGTCTGCGGGTGTCATGTGCGTTTGGAGAGCCCCTGATGTACCTAAACTATTGAAACTCCCCACAAGTGACCCCATTTTGGACACTAGACCCCCCACGGAACTTATCTAGATGTGTGGTGAGCACTTTGAACCCCCAAGTGCTTCACAGAAGTTTATAACGCTCGGACGTGAAAAATGATATTTTTGCCCCAAATTTTTTATTTTCCTAAGGGTAACAGGAGAAATTGGACCCCAAAAATTGTTTTGCAATTTGTCCTGAGTAGGCTGCTACCCTACATGTGGGGGTAAAACACTGTTTGGGCGCATGGCAGAGCTTGGAAGGGAAGGAGCACCATTTGACTTTTTCAACTCAGAATTGGCTGGAATTGAGATCAGACACCATGTTGCATTTGGAGAGCCCCTGATGTGCCCAAACAGTGGAAACCCCCAATTCTAACTCCAACCCGAACCCCAACACACCCCTAACCCTAATCTCAGCCCTAACCCTAGCCCTAACCCTAACCCTAGCCCTAACCCTAACTGTTGTGAGTTCATTTTCCCCTTCACTACTGAGGCCCGGTGAACTCCCTCTTCTGGTGAAGAAAGGTAGTGAGCCTGATTATCAAACACCTGAGCCTAATGATGATGACTGGCTGAGTGGAGTTACTGACTGGATATAAGGCTGCCAATGCCCTTCTGCCCTGCGGGTGATTTCTCTGTAGGATCCTTGGAGACCAGTCTGAATTCCTGCTCTTCTAAAGCTAAGTTTTTCTGTGCTGCCTTTTGCATTTGTGCTTTGACTTTGTTTTGCTTTGTCTTTCTGGATTTCTGCCATTCCCTGCTGGGGTGAGCTGAATTCCTTTAGCTCTGTTTTCTGAAAATACCTGAGTGCTGATTTAGTTTTTGAAGCCTAGCTGCTTCAGGGTCTTTTTCCATATCAGCTTGTTGGCTTATGTCTTTGATTGGGTTTTTGGCAGATTGCAGACAGCAACCTTCCTTTCCTGTTCTGTTTAGTTAGCTTGGGCCCCATCGTTTGCTCAGCCTATCTTTCTATCTGTGTGAGTGTTTTTTCATCTTGCTTCACCGTCATTATATGTTGGGGGCTGCCTTTTACTTTGGGGTCTGCTCTGGGGCAGTTTAGATTTCCTTTTCTGTCTTTAGGCTATTTAGCTCTCCGGCTGTGATCGAGGGGTCTAGGGCACCGTAGGAACCCCCCACGGCTACTGCTAGTTGTGTTGATAGGTTCAGGGGTCTGCAATCTGATAGTTGCCAACGTCTCTGGTTTTCTGGACGTAGCTTCTATTTTTGTGTCTGCCTCCTACGGTGACTCTTTCATAACACCTAACCCTAGCCCTAGCCCTAACCCTAATGGAAAAATGGAAATAAATACATTTTTTTATTTTATTATTTTTCCCTAACTAAGGGGATGATAACGGGGGGGTTTGATTTACTATTTATGGCGGTTTTTATATTTGGCAGCTGTCGCACGCTAAAAGACACTTTTTATTGTAAAAATAGTTTTTACATCACCACATATTGAGAGCTATAATTTTTCCGTATTTTGACCCACCGAGTCATGTGAGGTCTTATTTTTTGCGGGACGAGTTGACGTTTTTATTGGTACCATTTTCGGGCACATGACATTTTTTGATCGCTTTTTATTCCGATTTTTGGGACGCAAAATGAACAAAAACCAGCGTTTCATGAATTTCTTTTGAGGGGGTGCGTTTACACCGTTCCGCGTGCGGTAAAATTGATAAAGCGGTTTTATTCTTCGGGTCAGTACGGTTACAGCGATACCTCATTTAGGTCATTTTTTTATGTTTTGTCGGTTTTATGCAATGAAAACTATTTTATATAAAAAAATATTTTTGCATCGCTTTATTCTGCGAGCTATAACTTTTTATTTTTTCGCTGATGATGCTGTGTGGTGGCTCATTTTTTGTGGAACAAGATGATGTTTTCAGCGTTACCATGGATATTTATATGAGTCTTTTTGATCGCGCGTTACTACACTTTTTGTTTGGCGGTATGATAATAAATCATTATTTTTTGCTTCGTTTTTTATTTTTATTTTTTAAGGGGTTCGCTAAAGGGGTTAACTAATGGGACAGTTTTATAGGCCGGGTCGTTACGGACGCAGCGATACCTAATATGTGTACTTTTACGGTTTTGTTTTTTTTTATTTCCAAAAAATGGATTTATTTGGGGGAATTTTTTTTTTTTTTTTCTAATTTATTTGGCGATTTTTATTTTTTTTTTAAAATTATTTTAAATAGTCCCAGGTGGGACATCACTGTCCTGTGACAGATCGCTGATCTGTCACATCACAGATCACTGTGACAGATCAGCGATCTGTCACAGGCAGTGCAGAAGGCTTCCTCATGCCTGCGCTTTGCAGGCACTGAGGAAGCCAGCTTCCTGCAGGCCCCCGAAGGCCCCCGTCGCCATCTTGGATTCGGGGGCCTGCAGGAAAGGAGCCCCCCGCAGCAGCGCTGAACATTGCGCTGCCATGGGGGGCTCATGGAAGCACGGAGGGAGGCCCCTCCCTGCCGATGCTTCCCTTTAACCCCCGGTACACCGCGATCATGTTTGATCGCGGTGTGCAAGGGGTTAACGTGTCGGGGGCGGTCCGTGACCGCCCCTGACACATTGTGCCGGGTGTCAGCTGTGATAATCAGCTGACATCCGGCCGCGATCAGCGGCGCTCACCACGTGGGCGCCGCTGATTGTGGTAGACGTACTATCCCGTCCATGGGCATAGGGGCCCGGGTCCCATGGACGGGATAGTACGTCGGATGTCAGGAAGGGGTTAAATTGCACCTGAATGGTCGTGGCCCGTTCTGATATATGCTGCAGGTTAAAACAAATGACCTCAATATCAGCAAGATTGAATAGTATCACAGCTGAAAAAGTGCTAGAGGATTGCTGCATAAAGCCAAAGGTTCAACATTAAGGTTCAAAAAATACTGTGTGGAAATAATCTGTGACAACACTACTGGCAACTCACAATGAATGTAATAGAAACCCACATTAAATTGCACCTGAATGATGGTAACCCAGTCTGTTATATGCTGCAGGTAAAAATAAATGACCTCAATGTTAGCACGATTAAATAATATCATGGCTGAGAAAGTACTAGAGGATCGCTGCATAAATCAACAAAGGTTCAACATAAAGGTAAAAAGGGTAATACCTATGAAAACGCTGATGCCAGGTCTCTGGTGAATGTGAATGACGTGACCTCCTTCACCCCAACACGTGTTTCGCACTAGCTTCTTCTGGGGGCATGAAGCTAGTGTGAAACACGTGTTGGGGTAAAGAAGGTCGCGACATTCACATTCACCAGAGACCTGGCATCAGCATTTTCATAGGTATTACCCTTTTTACCTTTATGTTGAACCTTTGTGGATTTATGCAGCAATCCTCTAGTACTTTCTCAGCCATGATATTATTTAATCGTGCTGACATTGAGGTCATTTATTTTTACCTGCAGCATATAACAGACTGGGTTACCATCATTCAGGTGCAATTTAATGTGGGTTTCTATAACATTCAGAGTGAGTTGCCAGTAGTGTTGTCACAGATTATTTCCACACAGTATTTTTTGAACCTTAATGTTGAACCTTTGAGGCTTTATGCAGCAATCCTCTAGCACTTTTTCAGCTGTGATACTATTCAATCTTGCTGATATAGAGGTCATTTATTTTAACCTCCAGCATTTATCAGATCGGGCCACGACCATTCAGGTGCAATTTAATGTGGGTTTCTAGTACTACACTGTATTTTTATATTTTTTTCAGTCACTATATATTCAGTTATTTTGACACTGAGGTTATTTAATTAAGTTGCATATATTGGGCCTGATTTATATTTAATATTTTTTAATACTGTGGTGTGAATATTCTCTACATTTACAGAGATATTATACTCTTGTTGGAAATTATTTATAATTACTTATGTGCAAGGATTCACATTTGAATGTGTGACTATAATAACTAATGGCATAAATGTTTTGAGCGCCTCCTGCTGGGCATTTTTGTAATTTTATAGTATTTTTAATGTTTTTTTCAATAAAATTTGATATTTTCTCATACTGGATCTCTTCATGATTTTTGGTGCAGTCATGATATATTGGCCCGAAAATGTTTGTTTCCTACCAAACTTTAGTCCAAAGTTTGGGTACCATTACTGTACTCGAACTTCAACCTGAATCCTGTTGAAATCAATGAGGACCCGAACTTTGGAGCTGAAAAATTACTCTCTTCATCTCTCTCCCGAACTGTAACACTGACTTCTAGGAGAAATCTGTGTTTTTAATTCGCCACCAGACACTGGGTGTTCAGTATGAGCTTTGAACTTTACAGTTCGGGTTCTCTCATCTCTGCTCACTGCATTTGAAACCAATGGCCTAAATGTGAATCTGGTTCCTAGACAAAAAATGTGTCAAATGTACATTTAATGAATCCTGAAAAGTATATTTACCTCCACTGTATATTAAACTAGGATTGATGACAAAATTCCTATAAGCACTTTAATAAAAATTTCCACTGCATTTATACCTTTGAAATCTACATTTCCCAAAGTTAGTGATGCAAAACTGAAATAAGGCCGGTTTCACATTTGCGCTTTATAGCACAGCGACGGCCTGCGCACGGCCGTCGCTAAGCCCCGCCGGCTCCCTGCCCGTCCCATCCGGTCATCGCCGCCTACTAGCGCACATGGACGCTTGCAATCTGCGCACCCTATCTTTAGCATAGGGTGCGCAGATCGTGCGCTGGCCGTGCGCTAGCAGGATTTTGCCGTGCGCTGCGTACTTTTGAAGGTGCGCCGTGCGCACCGAAATGCAACATGCTGCGTTTGGCGCACCTTCAAAAGTGCGCAGCGCACGGCAAAATCCTGCTAGCGCACGATCTGCGCACCCTATGCTAAAGATAGGGTGCGCAGATCGCAAGCGTCCATGTGCGCTAGTAGGCGGCGATGACCAGATGAGGCGGGCAGGGAGCCGGCAGGGGGCGGGGCTTAGCGGCGGCCGTGTGCAGGCCGTCGCTGCTCTATAAAGCGCAAATGTGAAACTTGCCTAAGGCATTTTTACAGGGCCACAAATAAGATCGATGATGGATGATGAATAATTTCAGGAACTGTTAAATCCATTGCAAAAAGCAGCTTGGCTGTCCTTCCAAAAGGTGTCTCCTTCTTTTCTTGGAGACCATAAAGCTACAAACAGTTATATAATGAGTGATCTTGTGAAATTATACCACGCTGTTGGACGCAGCATGTTTTTTAAAACTTAATTTCTTGGACTCCCACCTGGACTTCTTCCGAGGTAATCTTGGTGCTTTCAGTGACCAAGATGGTGAGCGTTTTCATCAGCTGACTATTGCTGAACCATGAAGAGAGACATCCTAGAAACAGAATATTCCTGTAAATCATTGAAAATTTTTTTTATGTAAACTGTGTAATTCATATAATGTTGACTACAGTATTTTTTTTTTTAATATATCCATAAAACTTGAAATTTGTGACAGACAAACCCTGCATATTAGAGTTTAGCACAAATATATATTTAAATCCAGTTAATTTTGTTTTTGTGACAGAAACATTTATTTTTGTCGACCAGTGTGATAGACCTGAGTGAGGGCATCTTTTTGTGGATGAATAGAAGCTTTTGTGAGATAACATGCAATTTTTGTGGCCATTTAAAATAGAAATATTGTAAAAATATATTTTTTATGGTTTTAATAAAAAATCATTTTGTTTAACTTTTTGGCAGGTGACCGGAACAGGAGCTCAGAGAGACAAGTGACCTCTTCAATATCTAAATCAGATGACCTTGAGATCACACATGATATAACTGAAGTGAATGCCATTATCCTAGATATTCCAACATCCCTTCACAGCAAAGATCTATCATCTGATCCTGGTAAACAGATCCTGTCTTCTGCTTCATCACAGACTGTTAAGAAAAAGAAATGTCACAAAAGGAGAGTTAGAAATCGAAGTGATTTTACAGCAAAGAAGCAAATTTCAAGTTCAAAATATGGAAAAAACTTTAAAAACTCCCTTGTTCTGCTTCAAAAATTTCACACAGAAGAGAAAAGATTTTCTTGTTCACAGTGTGGGAAATATTTTAACCAGAAATCAAAGCTTGTGAAACATGAGAGAATTCACACAGGGGAGAAGCCATATTCGTGTTCAGAATGTGGGAAATGTTGGTCAGATAAAGCAAAGTTTACTAGACATCAGAGAACGCACACGGGAGAGAAGCCATTTTCATGTTCAGAATGTGGAAAATGTTTTGCAGATAAATCAAATCTTATTGCACATCTGAGAAATCACACAGGAAAGAAGCCATTTTTATGTTCAGAATGTGGGAAATGTTTTAATTGGGAATCAAGCTTAATTTCACATCGGAGATCTCACACAGGGGAGAAACCATTTTCTTGCTCTCAATGTGAGAAATGTTTTAACCACAAATCAAATCTAGTAAGACATCAGATGGTGCACACAGGAGAAAACCCATATTTGTGTTCAGAATGTGGGAAACGTTTTAAACAGAAATTCATATTAGCCCGCCATCAGACAATTCACACAGGGGAGAAACCATTTTCTTGTTCAAAATGTGATAAATGTTTTAACCTGAAATCAAATCTGGTAAGACATCAGAGAAGTCACAAAGGGAAAAAAACATATTTATGTTCAAAATGTGAGAAATGCTTTACCCATAAATCACAGCTTCTTAAACATGAAAAATCTCACATAGAGGAGAAGCCAGTATCATATCTAGAAGAAGTGAATTAGTAAAAAAAAAAAAGTATTGTTTTGATCATAAAAGAACTCAGAGAAACCATGTATTTTGCCAAATTAAACAAGAAAACTGCTAACAGACTATCCAAAGTAAAGACAAATTAGTAAAAAATGAAAAAATAGGGTAAACAATTTAGAACTCACATTAGAATTAACATATACAGCTACTAATAGACATTTGTTATCTATAAAGCATATAAAAAGAAATATTCATTGTGTTAAATATTTGACATTGTTATATATTTAGCATATTTTTCGGACTATAAATCACCCCTCCCCCTTCCCAATTTCGGCGAAGATCAGGGGATGCATCTTATATGCCAAATGTAGCTTACCGGGAGCTGTGGTGGTGTTGGAGCGGCATCACAGGAGGCCCATGGGCTCCGGAGAAATGGGCGCCAGAGGCGGCGCTTGCGCGGATTGAGATCTCGGCTGGGCCGAGATCCCAGTCTGTAAAGCATAATCATGTCATATGATAGGTGTCCCCCCAACTTTTACACTTAGGACACTCAGGGCCCCTTTTGGTATCCATCTTTGACAATCCCTCTGGAATCAAATAAATCCTATATATAATGAACAATTACAAAATCCTATACTATGGATTTTTCAAATGGAAAGCAAAGGTACCTGTATTCTAGACAATTGTTCATTTATGGGTGATAATTACTGCAATTGTTTTAACTTACAAAACTATAACCATTTGTCTATTTTTCCAAAAATATATCCCCATTTCCTTGTTAAGGCCTGATGTAACAATTTAAGTCTTAGCCAATGTTTGTTTTTGTTTTTTTTTTTTAAACATTAATGACCTCTAACTCATCCACTGACCTCCTCCTTCGATTTTGCTTTTCCAGCAATTGTGATATATTATTTGAACCTTTTGCAACTCAAAATTCAAAGTCTCTCAAGGAAAAGTTTTTAAAACTCCAATAAATCATTTTAAAACCTTTCAGTGTTTGAAATTTTAGAAACAGAAAGACTTGAGTTTTCAGAAATGACTTTTATCCGAACACTATTTGTGGCAAGGCAAGAACTTGATGAGTTGCCAAATTCATCCAAACCTGACCATTTCAGTTTTTTAATTACCCACTTGCAACGCCATGAAACGGACAAATTCAGAATCCTAATTCTTTTCATAGACTTATGGAGCTGTCGCATCTTTACCTATTTACCTCTAAAAAAAAAAAAAAAAAAATCCTTAAACTATTTTTCTTGTGATTTTTAAATACACTTTTTATGGTATCTAGATTGAGCTATTTGAGACCACTTACAAAATTGAGGGAAGAAGAATTTTTATTTTTCAATCAGATATTTTTAATTAGTCTCCCCTCCCTTCTCCGTTTCTGGAATGATGGTCTACAATTATCTCAACAGACACGTCATGAACAGAAATATTAGGGCTACAGCAACATCACATATTTTATACAGAAGAATAGTGCTATCTCCATAGTGCTTTGACCTATAGCTCAGACAAGGTCCTTTATTTCACAATCTTCTATTTAAATAAAAAAAATGAACGGGAGTATAAGTTGGTATGTATGCGTGCAACATGTAGGTGCATTTTCAAGCGGACTACTAAACAGAACCTAAGAGAAAAGCAAAATGAGCAAATACCCTGCAGTAAATAAATGGCAATAGAGCATGAAAGTAACATAGTGTAGTTAGTTAACATTGTTTTTGATTAAAAAAAAAATTGTAAAGCCCATTCCACCATGTCAAGGTGACCCTATTCAGGATAGTCCTAACCTCTTGTCAAATGACGTAAATGTGAATAAGGGCCGATCAGAACCAACTTATATTCCAGTTAATTTCTTTTGTTTTTTTTTTAGGTTTTTGCGCTCCCTTTTTTTTTTTAGATGGACATTGTGTTTTATATAGCTTCCCATTGCTGGGTGTCCAATAGTCGGGGTCTTGGTCCTGCTCGGCCCTTATTCACATTTACGTAATTTGACCAGTTTGTTTTAATACTAGAGGTTAGGATTGTCCCAAGTAGGGTCACCTTGACATGGTGGGATGGCCTTTACATTTTTTTTTTGATTAAGAAAACAATGTTAACTAGGTAACCTATATTATTTTCATGCACTATTGCTATTTATTTACTGCAGGGTATTTGCTCATTTTGTTTCTATCTTGGAGCATTTCAGCAAAATGGAAAATGAAATCTTTTATATGAACAAGATCAGGGAGTCTCATTATACAGTCGAGAAGCTCCAGGGACAATGATTCCATCTCGTACTAACGTTGGAGGCCAGGATCGGAGTATCCTGCCACGGCGCCCAGATTCTCTCATTTTTGGTGGAGTTTCTTAGAATAAATCCCTTCCTCATACAGTCCTGTAGTAATGACTTTGTTAATCCCGTGTTGTAGGAGGGTTTGTCTGAGTCCATCTAAATGTTATCAATTTATGTGCAAGAAACAATAAACATCTAACCTTGGTTTTACCGTGTGTGTCCAGTGTCAGTTCTGCTTACAATAGTAAAGCAAACTTTGGTGTCTCCGACCAAACCTGCTGCTTATGATTGTACAATTGTAATAACTTCACTCCAAAAAAGTAATTTATTATCCCGCAGCTCGTGTATAAGATCAGCAGATATGGAAGCGCCAGTCCTGCATCATCCTTAGTCCTTTGTAACACTTTGTTTTAGGTGACCCCTGAAATCTCTGAAATAAGTGATAATATGCCTTTTGTTCTGTGTGCAGTAACTGTGGCATTAGGAACTTTTATTATCAGATGCAGCCTTTCCACTAGAGATGACAATAGTTTTTTCCACACTGATTTTTTATTTAATCTTTTGCCACAACCATTCAAGTCCTAAATGTCTAATGGAAATCTAATGACTCCAAGCCTGAGATATTAATATTGTTATACGTATTTGGGATGATCAAACCATTAAAAATGATAGCCAAAGTTTTCCCACAGAAATCACAGTGAGACCTTGTGCCATCCCACCTTATGGGCATTACAGTTACCTCTAGGAGTTCCCACCTTGCCCCTATTCGATATTCTTGCATCAAGTACTCCATCCACACTATCGCTTCAAGCAAATCTTTAACAGGTCATCCTAACTATAGATGGGTGGACCCCTGGATGTTCGGGTTCGGCAGAACAGTTTAAAAAAAAAAAAAAAAGTTTGGGTTCGGATACCAGAACTTGTGCATGACAGCGCTGCAAACACTCCTTCTGATCGGCTTATCAAGAATAGAGGGGTCCCCACTCTGTTTTTTATTAAATAATTTAAAACAGCGTGGGGTCCTCCCCATTTTTGACAACTAGCTTTGTTAAAGCAGACAGCTGGGGTCTGGTATTCTCAAGCTGGTAAGAGGCCATAGATATTGTTACTGTTCAGGTTTGCCCATCTCTAATCCTAACCAGTAATTATCCTATTACCCCCACATCCAGAATATGTGCATTCAGATCTGGCGACTAACAAAAGTCATGATCCGGAGATGTTCTCTTCATAAATGTTTCCTAGCCCTTGTGCTAATGCACCAAAGCTGGCAGGCATTTGTGAGCCAAACAGCATGGGCCTGTGAGCCACATGAGGCTCCTGAGTCATAGGTTGTCGTCCTCTGTTCGAGTAGGTAAATTGCTATAGAACTGACTTATGCCAATTTTTTGTCAGCCCAGAAAATTTTGCAAAGAAATTTAGCAATGACATAGTACAATGAGAGAGGGCTCCGTATCCCTCAGAAAATGCCAGACACCCTCTCCATAAAATGCAACTTTTCTTGCTACTCTTCTGCATCAAAAGCCATGTTTTGCGCCTGGCTGAGGCAAGTGACTCAATAGCTTTGGTCACCCATCCCTTGTGTCCCTTAATAACAAACAAAAATCAGATTACCAGTGATCTTTATTGTGGCCAGACTATAATACTATTCCCCAGGATATACAGTCATGGCCAAAAGTTTTGACAGCCTTGAAATTGTTCTAGAAAATGAAGTATTTCTCCCAGAAAATTATTGCAATTGCACATGTTTTGTTATACACAAAAAGAGAAAAAAGGCAAATTGGACACAATTTCACAATCAACCCCCAAAATGACCCAGACAAAATTGACACCTCTCCAGAATAGTGGGTAAACAACTTTGCTCCTTCAAACTCACCTGTGACAAGTAACAGGTGTGAGCAATATCTGAGGACTTGTAACTTAGATGTTGATATTTGTAAACAATTTTGGCTCTCAAGTCCATCTCCAGAGTTCTTGATATTCCTTTGTCCATGGTGTGAAACATAGTCAAGAAATTTACAACCAAAGGCTGCAAAGCAGGATAATGCAGATGGTAGATAATCAATGTCAGTGCAAAGTATCCATCGATATTAGAATGACCTAAAATGTTATAGCAGAAGACCCAGAAGGACCCCACCGCAAAAACATAAAATATCTAGACTGCAGTTTGCTAAAATGTCCGTGAATAAGCTGAAAACCTTATGAGAAAGCATCTTGTGGATAGATGAAACCAAAATAGAGCTTTAAGGTAATGCACATCATTCTACTGTTTGCTGAAAACTTAATGAGGCCTACAATGAAAAGAACACAGTACCTACAGTAAAATATGGTGGAGGTTCAAAGATGTTTTGGGTTGTTTTCCATGGCATCATGAAATCTGAAGATTACCAAAGGATTTTTGGTCACAATGCAGTGCCAAGTGTCAGAAAACTGGGTTTGCGTTGTAGGTCATGGGTCTTCCAGCAGGACAGTGACCCAAAATATATTTCAAGAAGCACCCAGAAATAGATGGAAACAAAGCACTGGAGAGTTTGGAAGTGGCCAGCAATAAGTCTGGATCTAAATCCTAGTGTGGAGAGATCTGTAGCTTTTGGGAGAAGGCACCCTTCAAATTTGTGAAACCTGGAGCAGTTTGCAAAAGAGGAGTAGTCAAAAATTCAAGTTGAGAGGTGTAAGAAGCTTGTTTGATGGTTATAGGAAGTGATTGCAATTATTTATTCCAAAGGATGTGCAACCAAATATTAAGTTGAAGGTGCCAACAATTTTGTCAGGCCCATTTTGGGGGTTTCTTTGAAATTCTGTCCAATTTGCCTTTTTTTCTTTGTTTTTTTGTGTTCTTTCAAAGCACACAAAGGAAATAAACATGTGGGCTTGTCAGAGGACATAACACAGTTGACATCAACCCCAAATCCGTTACGCCACTTGCCAACGCTCCCTGACAAGTTGGAAGAGCCGAAGCTAAGCGCCAGAATTGGCGCATCTAATGGAAATGCCATTTCTGGGGTGGATGAGGGCTGATGTTTTTAGTCTGGGAGGGGGCCAATATCCACGGTCCCTTCTCAGCCTATTAAGATCTGCCCACAGCTGTCTGTTTACTGTATATACTCAAGTATAAGCCGACCCGTCATCCAAGTATAAGCCGAGGCACCTAATTTTGCCACGAAAAACTGAGTAAGCTTATTGACTCTAGTATAAGCTGGGTATGCATTGTCCCCTCATCCCTGTCCTGGTATGCATGGCTCCTTATCCCGTACCCTTGTATGAATGGTTCCTATTAAAAAACACAGAACAAAACATCTTACTCACCTTCCATGCGCCCTCGCAGCATCTCGTTGGTCCCGGCGCCTGCAGCTCTTCCTGTGCCTAGCGATCACGTGGCCACGCTCATTAAGTTAATGAATATTTCCTCCACGCCTATGGGAGTGGGGAGGCATGCATATTCATTACCTTAATGAGCGAGGTCACGTGATCACTAGGCACAGGAAGAGATGCCGGGACCAACAAGATGCTGCAATGGCAGGTACATGTACAAAGATGTGCAAAGAGAGAGAACCACACTGACACGCTTAGTATCTGAACAGAACTCCTTCATTACATCAATTTGTCACACTTAACCCCTTCACCCCAAGGGTGGTTTGAACGTTCATGACCGGGCCAATTTTTACAATTCTGACCACTGTACCTTTATGAGGTCATAACTCTGGAACGCTTCCATGGATCCCGGTGATTCTGACATTGTATTCTCGTGACATATTGTACTTCATGTTAGTGGTAAAATTTCATTCAAATAACTTGCGTTTATTTGTGAGAAAAACAGAAATTTGGCGGAAATTTTGAAAATTTCGCAATTTTCCAACTTTGAATTTTTATGCCCTTAAATCACAGAGATATGGCACACAAAAAACTTGATAACTAACATTTCCCACATGTTTACTTTACATCAGCACAATTTTGGAACCAAAATTTTTTTTTGTTAGGAAGTTATAAGGGTTAAAAGTTGACCAGCGATTTCTCATTTTTACAACACCATTTTATTTTTAGGACCACATCACATTTGAAGCCACTTTGAGGGGTCTATATGATAGAAAATACCCAAAAGTGACACCATTCTAAAAACTGCACCCCTTAAGGTGCTCAAAACCACATTCAAGAAGTTTATTAACCCTTTAGGTGCGTCACAGGAATTTTTTTGAATATTTAAAAAAAAAATGAACATCTTTTTTTCACAAAAAAAATACTTCAGGTTCAATTTTTTTATTTTACCTAGGGTAACAGGAGAAATTGGACTGCAAAAGTTATTGTGCAATTTGTCCTGAGTACGCTGATACCTGATATGTGGGGGGAACGACTGTTTCAGCGCATGGCAGAGTTCAGAATGGAAGGAGCGCCGTTTGACTTTTTCAATGCAAAATTGGCTTGAATTCAGATCGGACGCCATGTCACGTTTGGAGAGTCCCTGATGTACCTAAACAGTGGAAACCCCCTACAAGTGACTCCATTTTGGAAACTAGACCCCCCAAGGAACTTATCTAGATATGTGGTGAGAACTTTGAACCCACAAGGGCTTTACAGAAGTTTATAACGTACAGCGGTACAAGTAAAAAATCATATTTTTTCCACAAAAATTATCTTTTCACCCCAATTTTTATTTTCCCAAGGGTAACAGGACCCTAAAAGTTATTGTGCAATTTGTCCTGAGTACGCTGATACCCCACATGTGGGGGTAAACCACTATTTGGGCGCATGGCAGAGCGCGGAAGGGAAGCAGCGCCATTTGATGTTTTTGGCTGGAATTGAGATCGGACACCATGTCGCGATTGGAAAACCCCTGATGTACCTAAACAGTGGAAACCCCCCACAAATGACACCATTTTGTAAACTAGACCCCCCAAGGAACTTATCTAGATGTGTGGTGAGCACTTTGAACCCCCCAGTGCTTCACAGAAGTTTATAACGCCCGGGCGTGAAAATAAAAAATTCGTATTTTTTCCACAAACATGATCAATTAGTCACCATTTTTTTTATTTTCCCAAGGGTAACAGGAGAAATTGAACCCCAAAAGTTGTTATCCAATTTGTCCTGAGTATGCTGATACCCCATATGTGGGAGAAAACTACTGTATGGACACACGTCGGGGCTCGGAAGGGAAGTAGTGACGTTTTGGAATGCAGACTTTGAGGGAATGTTCTGCGGGTGTCATGTTGCCTTTGGAGAGCCCCTAATGTACCTAAACAGTGGAAACCCCCCACAAATGATCCCATTTTGGAAACGAGACCCCCTAAGGAACTTATCTAGATGTGTGGTGAGCACTTTGAACCCCCAAGGGCTTCACAGAAGTTTATAATACCCGGGCATGAAAATAAAAAAATCGTATTTTTTCCACAAACATGATCAATTAGTCCCCAATTTTTTCATTTTCCCAAGGATAACAGGACAAATTGGACCCCAAAAGTTGTTGTCCAATTTGTCATGAGTACGCTGACACCCCATATGTGGGAGAAAACTACTGTATGGACACACGTCGGGGCTCGGAAGGGAAGCAGTGACGTTTTGGAATGCAGACTTTGATGGAATCGTCTGCGGGTGTCATGTGCGTTTGGAGAGCCCCTGATGTACCTAAACTATTGAAACTCCCCACAAGTGACCCCATTTTGGACACTAGACCCCCCACGGAACTTATCTAGATGTGTGGTGAGCACTTTGAACCCCCAAGTGCTTCACAGAAGTTTATAACGCTCGGACGTGAAAATAAAAAAATCATTTTTTTCCACAAAAATGATATTTCTGCCCCCAATTTTTTATTTTCCTAAGGGTAACAGGAGAAATTGGACCCCAAAAATTGTTTTGCAATTTGTCCTGAGTAGGCTGATACCCTACATGTGGGGGTAAAACACTGTTTGGGCGCATGGCAGAGCTTGGAAGGGAAGGAGCACCATTTGACTTTTTCAACTCAGAATTGGCTGGAATTGAGATCAGACGCCATGTTGCATTTGGAGAGCTCCTGATGTGACCAAACAGTGGAAACCCCCAATTCTAACTCCAACCCGAACCCTAACACACCCCTAACCCTAATCTCAGCCCTAACCCTAGCCCTAGCCCTAACCCTAACCCTAATGGAAAAATGGAAATAAATACATTTTTTTTTTAATTTTATTATTTTTCCCTAACTAAGGGGGTGATAACGGGGGGGTTTGATTTACTATTTATGGCGGTTTTTATATTTGGCAGCTGTCGCACGCTAAAAGACGCTTTTTATTGTAAAAATAGTTTTTGCATCACCACATATTGAGAGCTATAATTTTTCCGTATTTTGACCCACTGAGTCATGTGAGGTCTTATTTTTTGCGGGACGAGTTGACGTTTTTATTGGTACCATTTTCGGGCACGTGACTTTTTTGATTGCTTTTTATTCCGATTTTTGGGACGCAGAATGAGCAAAAACCAGCGTTTCATGAATTTCTCTTGGGGGGGTGCGTTTACACCGTTCCGCGTGCGGTAAAATTGATAAAGCGGTTTTATTCTTCGGGTCAGTACAGTTACAGCGATACCTCATTTAGGTCATTTTTTTGTTTTGTCGGTTTTATGCAATGAAAACTATTTTATATAAAAAATTATTTTTGCATCGCTTTATTCTGCGAGCTATAACTTTTTGATTTTTTCGCTGATGATGCTGTGTGGTGGCTCGTTTTTTGCGGGACAAGATGATGTTTTCAGCGGTACCATGGATATTTATATGCATCTTTTTGATCGCGTGTTATTACACTTTTTGTTTGGCGGTATGATAATAAATCATTATTTTTTGCTTCGTTTTTTATTTTTATTTTTTAAGGGGTTCGCTAAAAGGGTTAACTAATGGGACAGTTTTATAGGGCGGTTCGTTATGGACGCGGCGATACCTAATATGTGTACTTTTATTGGTTTTTTTTTTTTTATATTTCCAAAAAATGGATTTATTTGGGGGAATATTTTTTTTTTTTCTAATTTATTTGGCGATTTTTTTTTTTTTTTTTTTAATTATTTTAAAAAATTTTTTTTTAACTTTATTAAATAGTACCAGGTGGGACATCACTGTCCTGTGACAGATCGCTGATCTGTCACATTACAGATCACTGTGACAGATCAGCAATCTGTCACAGGCAGTGCCGAAGGTTTCCTCATGCCTGCGCTTTGCAGGCACTGAGGAAGCCAGCTTCCTGCAGGCCCCCGAAGGCCCCCGTCGCCATCTTGGATTCGGGGGCCTGCAGGAAAGGAGCCCCCCGCAGCAGCGCTGCACATTGCGCTGCCGTGGGGGGCTCAGGGAAGCACGGAGGGAGCCCCCTCCCTGCCGATGCTTCCCTTTAACCCCCGGTACACCGCGATCATGTTTGATCGCGGTGTGCAAGGGGTTAACGTGTCGGGGGCGGTCCGTGACCGCCCCTGACACATTGTGCCGGGTGTCAGCTGTGATAATCACCACGTGGGCGCCGCTGATCACGGTAGACGTACTATCCCGTCCATGGGCATAGGGGCCCGGGTCCCATGGACTGGATAGTATGTCTGATGTCAGGAAGGGGTTAATATAGGTTATTAGTAGTGATGGGCAGGCACTAAAATGCTCAGATTGAGCAAATTGGAATGGTCGGGTGCTCGACCCGAGCAACAAACCCAAGGTAAGTCTATGGGAAACATGAGCATTTTTGTCGCAACCACCCTTGGTGTCTTATTAGGGCCTAAAAATGTCTGAAATCGATGGGAACAGTGCTGAAATGACATGGGAACAATCCTGGGGAAGACCCTGGAAGCATTTTTGACTCCCTGGTCACTGCTGTGAACAATGTTGTCAGAGACTTATGCCACTTTTCCGGGCGCACAATAAAACAAACAAAAATGAAACCAAAATTGATTTTCCTGGGAAATATGTTAAGGAACATCCTTTCCAGGGTAATAATTTGTATGTAAGGCAAAACAAATAACCCAAAACAAAAAGGTTCCTCCACCACTTGGGCTATGTTCACACGTAGCCTTTTTTATGCGTTTTTCAACTTGGAAGAGACGTGAAGGAGGAAACACTAAAAATCTTTTCCCAGTTTAAAGGAGCAGGTCTCCTATGCTTGTAGTGCTCATACACTAAGTGTATGGGCTGACAAACATTTCCCAGCATAATGTATAAACATTTTTTTTTACAGGCATCAAAAACACACTTTAACACAATAATGTGGCTGTTGCATCACAGACCATGCTCACCATGGTAATCAAGAGGTGGTGGATGAGGAGAAGGAGGAGGATAACAGCAAATAGTCAAAATCAGGAAGCGTATATCCATGTGTGGGTGTGAAGAGGTGCATGGGAATGTACCTCCCAAAAAATGACATTGGATTTGAGGTTATATTTCGCTGTTATCATTCGGTGGTGTAGAGAAGTGTGGCCCAATCCAGCCCTTGTTCATTTTTATAAGAGTCATTCTGTCAGCATTTTCAGTTGACAAGCGGATGCGCTAATCAGTTATAATTCCACCAGCAGCACTATACACCCACTCTGACAAAACTCGCGCGGCAGGGCAGGCCAGGACCTCCAAGATGTAGAGAGCCAGTTCATGCCACGTGTCCAATTTGGATACCCAATAATTATAAGGCACAGAGGAATCACGGAGAACGTTGGTACATTCAGCAAGGTACACCCTCAGCATCTTCCATAACTTTGCACTACTTGTGACAGTATCCCTCGCCTCAGAGCCACTGCGATGGGAGGTTCTGAGAAAACTCCCCCAGAACTTTGCCAGTGTTCCCCTGCCTCTGCTTTATTGGAGTTGTGTCTTTCTCGCCTGTACTCTTTGGTTGTCCAACGAATTGTGACCTGTGCCGCCAGCATTTTCAGATGGGATTTTTTTTTTAATAATTCCGCAACAAAAGCCTTCTGGTACTGCAACATTTTAGTACACCTGTCTGTCTCTGGAAGAAAAGATTGAAAACTCTCGTAGAGTGGGTCTAGAAGTGTCATCAACCAGTAATGACTGTCACCCAAAATTTTGAGAAAACGAGGGTCACGGGAAAGGCAGCGCAACATAAAGTCAGCTATGCGTGCCAGACTGCTAACAGGCAAGACTTCCATGTTCTCACCAAGAGGATGACTGACCATGCTCTCCTCCTCCTCCCTGTCCTCAGACCTTCCACGCTGAACAGACAGTATGACAGTTATGCTTGTATTACTGTCTATAGCGTATGAAAGTAGCTCCTGTTCTTCCTCATCCTCTTCCTCATTGTCAACCAATCCACGTTGGGATGACATGAGGCTGGGCTGTGTGTAATCACTCTGTATGATTCCTTGCTCCATCTCATCTTGCTCTGCCTGCGATGCATCCACTTTTGTGAGCAGAGAATGCTTCAGAACACAGAGAAGCAGGATGGTGACTGTCACGGTCACGTGTGTCTGGATACACCGCCTCCAGTGGGGCAAATTTAAATAATAAGACGTGTAGCTGGATACGCCGACTCCAACAGGCGAATTTAGGTATTACACGTAATCCCACCACTGCACTAAAACACACATGAGGAAAGATGACAAAACAGGGAAAACACCACTTAGATTTGCTCTGTTGCGTACGCTCCTAGCAACAGAGCCCGCCACCTGTGTGCATCTTCTCCTCCACCCGGATCCATCACCATAACTGGATCCTTCACTATATTGCAGCCTTGGAGCAGAGTCCACCACCAATTGCAGAAGTCCAGTAACAGAGTCCCAAAGATGTGTTCAGCTCCTGCCCAAAAAGTCAAGTGTTATGATGAGTCACCGAAGGAGGAAAAAACAAAATACCAGCTAAGTCCAGAAAAAACCAGAGAGGTTGGCAGCTATCGGATTGCAGACCCCTGAACCTATCCACAACAACTAGAAGTAGCCGTGGGGGGGTTCCTACGGTGCCCTAGACCCCTCGATCAGAGCCTGAGAACTATATAGCCTAAAGACAGAAAGGGGAAAAACTAAACTGCCCCAGAGCAGACCCCAAAGCAATAGGCAGCCCCCAACATATAATGACGGTGAAGCAAGATGAAAACTCTAACACAGATAGAAAGATAGGTTGAGCAAATGATGGGGCCCAAGCTAACTACATAGGACAGGATAGGAAAGCTGCTGTCTGCCATCCGCAAAAACCCTATCAAAATGAGCCAACCGACTGATAGGAAAAACAGGCCCTGAAGTCGCTAGGCTTCAAAAAGACTATATCAGCACTCAGGTATATTCTGAAGACAGAGCAAAATATCAACAGATCAGAGACAAAAATGGAATTCAGCTCACCCCCGGCCGGGGATGGCAGAACTCCCAAAAAACAAGGCAAAACAAAAACAAAACTGAAGAGTACAAAGCAGAGCAGAAACACTTAGCTTTGAGATGCAGGAATCAGACTGGTCTCCAAGAATCCAGCAGGAAAATCACCAGCCAGGAAGAAGGGCGTCGGCAGCCTTATATCCAGTCCTCAATTCCAGCCACCCTGTCATCATCTAGCTGCCCAGGTGTTTGGTAATCAGTCCCACTACCTTCCTTCACTAGAGGAGGGAGTTCATCAGACCTCAATGGTGAAGGGAAAAATGAACTCACAACAGTCAAGCATGCTTGAGTCCAGCTCTCAGCAACCAAGTCCCGCATGCTGAGTGCAACTCTCTCCATAGTCATCACTCCACCAAGCTTAGCAAGCACTTCCTGCCGACACCATAAACTGTGACTCCACCACACCATGCCAGCCCTTCGTGCAGACCACCTAGCTGCCACTCGTCCCCTCTGGCTGGGCTGCACAGGACTCATGTTCAGCTCCTTCCTCACCCAGGCTTGCTTCCCAAATGACGAACACAATATCACCAACAGGGATTGAACACACCTGGCTCCCTTTTATAGAGCCTAACACTTGATTTGTAATTAAGTGCACATTAAACCAAAGAAACTAAAGTGCACTACCACTCACCACCACCGGGGCAACTTAGAATGAACGACACCACATGTAATAATTCTAATGGCCACCGGGGGCAATCACATCACTTTGGCACCTAGTCAAAGGAAAAAAAGTTCACTTATCCATTTAATCTGATCCACGCTGGATCATGACAGTGACACTACTTATGGAGTCATCGCCGCTCACCATCTTGGTGGACTCCTCAAAGTTTTGGAGGATCATACATATGTCTGACATCCATGTCCACTCCTGATGTCTTATGTGAGGAGTCTGAGCTGAACACTGACAGCGGTGGTCAACAACTGCCCTCTTCTGCTCACAAATCCTTTCCAACATATGCAGTGTAGAGTTCAAATGCTTGGGAACATCACACAACAGTAGGTGATGTCCCCAAGCATTTGAAACGCTGCTGAAGCACGGCAAGGGTGGCGGAAGCTGTAGCTGTCTTTTGAAAATGGGCACACAGGCGGCTTACTTTCAGAAGCAGATCTGGAAGCTCCGGGTAGCTTTTGAGAAACTGATGAACAACGAGGTTAAGCACATGGGCCAGGCATGGCATGTGTGTGAGCTCGCCTTGCCTCAGAGCTGCCACCAGGTTCCGGCCATTGTCACACACGACAATGCCTGACTGTAGGTTCAGTGGTGTCAGCCACAGATCTGCCTACTCTTTCAGAGCTGTCCACAACTCTTCAACATTGTGCGGTTTGTCACCTAAGCATATTGCTTCAGCACAGCCTGTTGCCACTTGGCTGAGGCAGTGCTGCAGTGCTTCCATCTTGTGACTGATGTGGTCATTTCAGAGATGAAGGCTAAAGAGCAGGAGGAGGTGGTTCAGGAGCTGTAGATTGTGGGGGAAACCCTGATTGACGTAAGACCCGCAATCCTCGGCGTCAGGGTGACATGTTCCATCCCAAGTTCCAACTGGGTTCCGGCTTCCACTATGTTGACCCAGTGTGTCGTCAGTGTCAGTGAGATGTACCGTCCCTGCCCACAAGCACTTGTCCACATGTCCGTGGTTAGGTGGACTTTCCCAGTAACAGCATTGTTGAGGGCACGGCTAATGATGTGAGACACATGCTTGTGTAATGCGGGGACGGCACAACGGGAGAAATAGTGGTGGCTGGGGACCGAGTACCTTGGGATGGCCGCTGCCATCAGGTTGCGGAAAGCTTCCATCTCCACGAGCCTAAAAGGCAACATTTTGAGCGCAAGCAGACAAGAAATATGTGAAATTAGTAGGGTGGCCTGTGGGGCGTTGGCAGCGTATTTCTGCTTGCGTTCCAAGGACTGGGGTATGGACAACTGGATGCCCGACTGGGGCAAGGACATGGATGTTCTTGATTATATTGCTAGCTGAGTGTGTGCAACGGCAGGTGCAGGGCCGGAAGCATCTTCGCAGGCACCATGGACATCGGATTGGCTTTCATGCGCAACAATGGAAGAAGCAGTGGTGTCACCCGCAGACAGTATTCATGGACCCTGGGGTTCGGCCCACAAAGTCGGGTGCTTTGCTGCCATGTGCCTGATCGTGCTGGTGGTAATTTTGCTACCCATGCTGATGCAGGCATGGCAGGTGGTGCAAATGGCCTGTTTTGGGTTATCAGCAGAGTCTTTAAAAAACAATCAGGCACAGGAACACCTAACACTTGCACTGGCAACTTCTGTCGTGTTGGTGTTACGGGGAACGGGTGCCCATCTTCTGTCTGTGGCCACCACACTGCTTCTTCCTGCCTATTGGGGTGCTATACCTCCTTCCCTGTGTGCTGCTGTCCTCGTTTCGCATGTGCTCCTGCCAGGATGGGTCAGTTACTATATAATCCACTGCCTCCTCTTCCACTTCGCACCCTGGTCCTTCTCCTGACTTTCTGGCAATTGTGTCTCCTCATCGTCCACCTCTTGTGACACGTTCCCACCGTGACTTCCGTGTGAACTTGGCTGCTCAAATATTTGGGCATCGCTACAAGGGCACTGGGAGAGAGGCCCGAATCTGTAAATGGACAAGTGAACAGCTCTTTGGAGTGTCCAAGTATGGGATCAGTTGTCTCCAGGCATTCTGCATGGTGAGAGGAAGAAGGATCAGGGTGAGGAATATCAGACTCACGGCTACTGAGACTTGACCGTGTGGAAGACAGGTTTGTGGTGGTAGTGCTTGCAAAGTGACTAGAAACATTATCCTCTATCCAACCAACAACCTTTTGACACTGCTCTTGGTTCAATAGTGATGTGCTGCTGCGGTCCCCTAGTAATTGTGACAGGAAGGTCGAGCAAAAAGATGTGGGTGTTTGTTGTGGCCCGGTTTCAGCTTCCCCACATCCTCTGCCTCGCCCTCTGCATGCACCATCACCATCACGTCCACTTCCCCGTCCCTTGCCACGTGCCTTGCCCATTTTAAATGGACTACAATATTTTGCACAGTCACTAAAAATGACTGACTTTGGAGCGAACCTATATGTGATCTGTGTGAGGGAAAACCACAGATTAAAATATCTGACCTGTAGGCAGGTACGGACTGGGGTTGAAATTCATTCCTGGCATTTGAAATCGCACAGGTCCACGCTGTCCTCGTCCCCAAGCACCAGCTGGGATTTATTACTAATATTACCCTGGATGGAGGAAAGCAAGATTTACTACAAGACCAATATTTCTAATGATACCCGTGGCCTGCTGGGGTAAGCGATGGAGTCAGCGACTTTGTGTTTCGTCACAACTCTTAACAGTATGGGTGTCTTGAGAACATTGATTCTGTTAACAACGTAGTAGACAAGGTGGCCCACAACTATACAGGCCCCGCTGGAATTTGCCAGAACGGCCAGATGGCTAGTCCATCCCTTCCTGTAGGTACGCAAACTGGTGTCAATAACTAGACTAAGACACAGCAAAAACAGTTCATTTGAGCCAAAAAAAATGACTCAATTTTTAGCCCACAGAGAGGTGAGGCCTGTGACGGAATTCCCCCGCTTTTAATTATCTGGCCTGGATTTTTTTCAAACAGCAAAAGAGTGTGAATAAATAGGCTAAGATACAGCAACAACAGTTTAATTGTGACCCAAAAAATGCCCCAAGTTTTAGACCACAGATAGGTGAGGCCTGTGACGGAGATCCCCCCCCCCCCCCCTGCTTTAAATTATCTGGCCTGTATTTAAAAAAAAAAAAAAAAAAACAACAACAAAATAGTGTGATTTACTTGGCTAAAACAGAGCAAAAACAGTTCAATGGAGGGCAAAAAATGCCCCAATTTTTAGCATACAGATAAGTGAGGAGTGTGATGGAGATACCAGACTTTAAATTATCTGGCCTGTATTCTTTTTCAGCAAAACTGTGTCAATAAGTAGGCATAGAGACAGCAAAAAATATTAATTGGAGCCCTGAAATGGCACAATTTTGAGCACAATGATAGGTGATCCGTGTGGCGGGCAAAACCCAGTGTAAAATATCTGCCCTGTAGGTAAAGATTTTTTTTTAAGCAAACTGGTGTCAAGAACTTGTATAAAACACTCCAAAAACATATTACAGTACCACAAAAATTGCAGAATTGTATGCGCACTCAGATATGATCGCTGTGACGGCCAAACCCCTGTTTAAAATAGCTGTATTTTAATGCTGTAATAAGGAAAGGATCTGGCTGTATTCTGCAGTGCCAACAAGCAAATGCAGAAAAATAGTGTCCTCTGGATTGCTTTTAAATAAAATAATCAGGATTAAGATGCAAAAAAAATTATTCGTGGCAACTGATACCTGGGGCTATGTATATATGGTCAATATCTGTAATAGGCAGCCGCAGACAGTAAGGCTATGGACCCTCTTGCTGTATGCAATAAAGTATGCCACATACACTGCCTGCCTGCCTAGCACTGGTATCTATAGACCCACATACACTGCCTGATGCCTAGCAGTGATATCTACAGGGGTTGGACAAAATAATGGAAACACCTGGAAACCTCAACAAACGTTAGTTTAATATGGTGTAGGTCCACCTTTTGCGGTGATTACAGCCTCAGTTCTCCAAGGTATGGATTCATACAAGGTGCGAATTGTTTCCAAAGGAATTGTAGCCCATTCTTCAGTTAAAACTCCCTCCAGTTCTTTGAACGACGATGGCGGCGGAAATCGACGTCTAACTTGAATCTCTAAAATCGACCATAAATGCTCAATAATGTTGAGGTCTGGGGATTGTGGGGGCAGATGAGATGCTCAACTTCATTACAATGTTCCTCGTGCCATGCTTTAATGATTCTAGCTGTATGAATTGGTGCATTATCATCCTGAAAGATGGCGTTCCCCTCCGGGAACAGTGCTTGAACCATAGGATGCACTTGGTCGCACAAAATGCCTAAATAATCGCGGCTGTTAATTCTTCCATGAAGGGATATCATTGGCCCGGCGGATCTCCACGAAATAGCACCCCAGATCATCACAGAACCTCCGCCATGTTTTACGGTTGGGAGAAGGCAGTCTGGATGGAATGCTTCTTTTAGCTGTCTCCAAACGTACACTCGGCCGGAGGTCGGAAATAGGGTAAACGATGATTCGTCTGAGAATATCACATGTTTCCACTGCTCGAGGGACCAATTCTGGAGGTTTCTACACCACTCTAAACGCTTGGAAACATTTGTCATTGAGAGCAGCGGTTTTCCAATTGCAGCTCTTCCGTGGAATCCAGATTTGAGCAGTTCCCAATGAACAGTTTTCGTGGAAACTGGGTTCTGTAGGTCTTCATTGAGCTCAGCAGTGATTTTCGGAGTCGTGGTCTTGCGATCCTCTCTCACAGTTCGCTTTAGAGTCCGACAGTCTCTCAGTCAACTTCGACTTTCGGCCGGACCTGTGCTTTGCTGTGGACAGTTTTCTTTCTCTTTAAAACACAGTCATTACTTTGGAGACAGTGCCTCTTGACACGCCAAGCATTCAGGCACTTTCTGTTACACTAGCACCTGCCATACGAGCACCAACAATTTGGCCTCTTTGAAAATCCGAGAGGTCTGCCATTGGTATCAGGTTCTCATCAATGTTCTTACAATTCTGCAAAACAAACAGTTAATTTACATACACATATCACATAACACAAATAATCAAGTTTGCATGTTTATAACATGTTCAAAGATTATGATGCCAAAACGTTAGGTGTTTCCATTATTTTGTCCAACCCCTGTATATAGCCAAATACACTGCCTACCTACCTATCACTGATATCTATATACCCCATCGTAAATGGTCCTTAGAAGGGCAGTTGGTTTAGCTGGATTTGTGGATTCAACAATGGTATACCCACAGTAACTGATACCCCACTTATTCTGTCCCTATCTCTGCAGCAACTCTCCCTACACTGGTGATTCCGGAGCTGACTGGGACAAGCAGGGCGGCTCTAGGTCTGATATAGACCTGATGACGCTGCGCGGCCAGCCTATCACTGTAATGCCACAACCAACATGGCTGCAGCATTACAGTGCATGGCAGACAATCCCTGCATGTTGATTGGCACTCTAAAGAGCGCCAAATATGCAGGGTGGGGACCTGAGGACCCGCTGAGCAAACCCAGAAATGCTCGGCGCTCGCCGAGCATTGCAAGCACTGCGATGATCGGGCGAGTACCGATCATGCTTGCTCATCACTAGTTATTAGTAGAGTTGAGCGATACCGTCCGATACTTCAAAGTATCGGATCGGAATGGATCGGCCGATCTTAAAAAAAAAAGTATCGGTATCGCCGATTCCGATACCGGAAGTCCCATTCAAGTCTATGGGACTTCCGGTATCGGAATAAGAAAAATCCTGTTTTTCCCTTGTACAGCCTCTCTGGGGTCTGTACGGGCCTTTCGGGGGGCTGTGCCGGCCTGCCAGGGGGTCTGTGCAGGCTCCGGTGGTCTGTGCCGGCCTGCCAGGGGGGCTGTGCAGGCTCCGGTGGGCTGTGCCGGCCTGCCGGGGGGCTGTGCAGGCTCCGGGGGGCTGTGCCGGCCTGCCGGGGGGCTGTGCAGGCTTCGGGGGTCTGTGCAGGCATCGTCCGATGGGACTACAAGTCCCATCGGGCGATGCCTGCTACCATGACAGTGATTGACACATTAGCCAATGATGGGACAGTAGTAGTCCCATCATCCGGCTAATGTGTTGAATGTAAAAAAAAAAAAAAAAAATTACATGCTACATACATACAACATGCATACTACATACATGCTACATTCATACTACATACTACATACATGCTACATTCATACTACATATATACTACATGCAACATACATACTACATATATACTACATGCAACATACATACTACATATATACTACATGCAACATACATACTACATATATACTACATGCATGCAACATGCATACTACATATATACTACATGCAACATACATACTACATATATACTACATGCAACATACATACTACATATATACTACATGCATGCAACATGCATACTACATATATACTACATGCATGCAACATGCATACTACATATATACTACATGCTACATACATACTACATATATGCTACATACATACTACATATATACTACATGCATGCTACATACATACTACATACATACTACATATATGCTACATACATACTACATATATGCTACATGCATGCTACATACATACTACATGCTACATACATACTACATATATGCTACATGCATACTTCATATATACTACATGCATGCTACATACATACTGCATGCTACATACATACTACATGCTACATACATACCACATATATACTACATACATACTACATGCATGCTACATGCTACATACATACCACATACATACTACATACATACTACATACATACTACATGCTACATACATACTACATATATACTACATGCATGCTACATACATACTACATGCTACATACATGCTACATATATACTACATGCATGCTACATACATACTGCATGCTACATGCATGCTACATACATACTACATACATACTACATGCTACATACATACCACATATATACTACATACATACTACATACAATACATTCATACAATACATACATAGACATACAGTACATATAACATAGAGTAACATACTTACCAATACTTGTCACATTGTTCCCCGAAGCCATTGTCTTTTACGGAATAAATATTAACATAACAAACCACAAAAATACTCACCCACGATCCGAAGCAGTCCACGAGTGTGTCCCACGACGATCTTGGGTAGAGAACTGCAGCATCAGCTGTTGCTGCCGTTCTCTACGGGCTGCAGGAATCCAATGACGGACGGTAGGTATCCTTCCGCACTGTATTCCTCCGCCACTTAAAAAAAAAAAAAAGTCCCTAGTCTCACTTTATGCCATTGCTGTGTGGGAAATTCCCACGCAGCAATGGCATAAAGTGAGACTAGGGACTTTTTTTTTTTTTTAAGTGGCGGAGGAATACATTGCGGAAGGATACCTACCTTCCGTCATTGGATTCCTGCAGCCCGTAGAGAACGGCAGCAACAGCTGATGCTGCAGTTCTCTACCCAAGATCGTCGTGGGACACACTCGTGGACTGCTTCGGATCGTGGGTGAGTATTTTTGTGGTTTGTTATGTTAATATTTATTCCGTAAAAGACAATGGCTTCGGGGAACAATGTGACAAGTATTGGTAAGTATGTTACTCTATGTTATATGTACTGTATGTCTATGTATGTATTGTATGAATGTATTGTATGTAGTATGTATGTAGTATATATGTGGTATGTATGTAGCATGTAGTATGTATGTAGTATGTATGTAGCATGCATGTAGCATGCAGTATGTATGTAGCATGCATGTAGTATATATGTAGTATGTATGTAGCATGTAGTATGTATGTAGCATGCATGTAGTATGTATGTAGTATGTATGTAGTATATATGTAGTATGTATGTAGCATGTAGTATGTATGTAGCATGTAGTATGTATGTAGCATGCATGTAGTATATATGTAGTATGTAGCATGTAGTATGTATGTAGCATGCATGTAGTATGTATGTAGCATGCATGTAGTATGTATGTAGTATGTATGTAGTATGTATGTAGCATGTAGTATGTATGTAGCATGCATGTAGTATATATGTAGTATGTATGTAGTATGTATGTGGTATATATGTGGTATGTATGTGGTATGTATGTAGTATGTATGTAGCATGTAGTATGTATGTAGCATGCATGTAGTATGTATGTAGTATTTTTTTTTTTTTTTTAACATTTAACACATTAGCCGGATGATGGGACTACTACTGTCCCATCATTGGCTAATGTGTCAATCACTGTCATGGTAGCAGGCATCGCTTGCACGATGCTTGCACAGACCCCCGGACATCAGCACAGCCCCCCGGCAGGCCGGCACAGCCCCCCGGCAGGCCGGCACAGACCCCCACAGGGTGCACAGACCACCGGCAGGCCGGCACAGCCCCCCGGCAGGCCGGTACAGACCCCCACAGGGTGCACAGACCACCGGCAGGCCGGCACAGCCCCCCGGCAGGCCGGTACAGACCCCGGGCAGTCCACACAGCCCCCCGGCAGGCCGGCACAGCCCCCGGCAGGCCGGCAGAGACCCCCGGAAGGCCCGTAATGACGGCGCATCATGATGCGCACACACCGCGCATCATGATGACGTCAGGCTGTCAATCAACTTTGAACTTCCGATTCCGATGCCGACTTCCGATATTGAAAAAATATCGGAAGTCGGTATCGGAATTCCGATACAGCAAGTATCGGCCGATACCCGATACTTGCGGTATCGGAATGCTCAACACTAGTTATTAGTATTCATACATTGTAACAATATAATTGGCTCAGCTTATCTCTAAATATGTGCTGGCATTAGCATACCTACTTCTAATTGGCTAAGTTAACACTATTGACACCCAGCTTTTGGGTCTAGGTGTTGTACTACCACTCCTTAATTTGCATTCTCTGCTATTTTCTAAAAATAAAATAAATACAATAATAAGAGAATAGCAATTGACAGCAGACTAGCTCTGCAGAATAGCGCAGGACAGCTTGACAGAAGGAACATATCATGACACTTAGTCAGACAGGAGGAACCAATCTCATAGCAGAGAACCATTAGTCTTTCTATTTCTGAGGGACCATTAGTCTTTTCTATTTCTGTTTTCAGAGCGGCCCTTTCATCTTGCTGACTCTGTGCGATGTTCCTCACTGATTATGTGTCACAGTGCCGGCTTCTCGCTACGGGTGAGCGCTATTTATAGTCCTGCTCTTGTCCCTCAGAAATAGACTAATGGTTCTCTGCTATGAGATCGGTTTCTCCTCTCTGCCTAAGGGTACCGTTACACGTAGCGATGTACCAGCGATCCCGCCCGCGTCCACGCGTCGCTTATCGGCGCCACAGGAAGCCCAGCAGGAATCGCCCAACGAGAAATGGCCCAGGCCGTTCTCGCGTGATCAGCGATAATCAGCGGGGGAGCCGGTCGGAGGTAAGTATCACATGTAGCAATATCGCTGCTGCGTCACAAAATCAGTGATGTTACAGCGATATTGCTAGCGATATCGCTACGTGTAACGGGCCCTTTAGTGTCATGGTATGTTACTTCTGTCAAGCTGTCCTGCGCTATTCTGCAGCGCTAGTCTGCTGCCAATTGCTATTCTCTTATTATTGTATTTATTTTATTTTTTGTCAGATATATTTTCAACCCACATACTATATCCTTTGAAATATATATCTTTTTTAAATCATCACACTGACCACAGATCATTCTGTTTTATATATATATATATATATATATATATATATATATATATATATATATATATTTAATGGGAATTTATAATAAAAATAATGATTTTATTCTATATTTAATATAAAGATTCTATTGGATTAGCTTAAAAAAAGCAAACTGCATGTTCTGCATGGTGGTCCAGCTGTAAGCTATCTGCTTTTGAACTTGAATGTTCCTTTTACTATTGGCTCTTGTCCATTCGAGAGTAGATTGGGTTCTTCTCTCTCTTTTTTTCTCTTTTGAAAAGTTACGATATAGATTTAGTACCCCAGAATTGAAGAGCTTATTAATGATATTAATAGTTGTTATTAAAAAATTTTTTTTCATTTTACGCATCTTTGTAATATAACCTATTGGATTAGTTAACCCCGTGATATCATTGAACTTTGACATTGTGTCATCTGATCTCTTGGCGCTCATTTTTTTTTAAACTCAGCGTCCTCTCAGAACTATATATACTTGTGTTGCCTGTACATCTGTGTGGTATTTCCTGATGAAGGGGGCATGAGACCCCTGAAACGCGTTGAATAAAGCCACTGTCAATTGAAGACATTTCTCTCCTGGAATTTATCCCTGCGGCAGCGCGGAGTTTTAACTGCAAATTCGCATTGAATGTATGACTTCTTCTGGTCACTAAGGACCTGTGGATCTGCAGCAGCCACCAGACTATATGTGCTTATCTCATCCTAACCAGGTGAGCAAGTTTCTCATTATATTCCTCCTTTGTAACGTGGTTAAGACCCTACTGCGCTTTTTGTCTTCCCATTCCTTTGCAACATATATAATTTTGGGTGAGTCTATAGTTGTCCCCACACTGCCACTCCACTGAAGGGTAGGAGACCATGTTACTCAGGTAAAATTTATAACTGACTACAGGGTCTAAGGCATTAAACCAGAAAGTTTTAACTAACTTCCCAATCTTTCTCTCTGGGGACATAGCCCTGTATGAGCCCCCATTTGTCAAGACAAAAAAAGATAAGGTACAGGGTGTGCGTCCACATCATTGGGTGGCTTTTTAGGCTCAGCTGTCTTCTTGCAGTGTGAGGCCTGGATCCAGTTGGGCTTTCCTTCGAGCTTTACAGCCGTCTTAGTTGTTGGCAGAACTTGGAAGGGTCCTTCAAATTGAGGCTCAAGAGCTCTACTGACATTGACTACCACCAAGTCTCCAGGCTGCAGGGAATGGCTCCCTTCCACAAAATCTAGTTCTGGAAGAGAAAAGTAAACTTGAGAGTATATTTCAGACTAGCATTTTGTAAGTGCAATATTATGAGAAAACAACCTATCATGCTGGATCTGGAGCTGCTATGAAAAATACAACCTTATGCTATGGGCTTACATAAATAACAATAGTAAGAGCTGGAATTATTTTTTGGTACATCTGATGTCTGAACCAAAAAACACCTTATATGGGCTGAGCCCTGTTTTTTTTGTTGGGAGTACACATGACTGAGAAGAGTGTAAGGGGCAAGCTTTCTTTCCATGGTTTGACCGTTTCAGCTATGGCTTTCTGGATTTTCCTTTTTAGGATCCGATTCAACCTCTCCACTCTACCGCTAATTTGTGGGTGGTATTTAGTATGAAAGGCCTGTTCCACTCCCAGGGCGGACATAATTTCCTGTTACTTTTCCATTAAAGTGGGTGCCCCTGTCACTCTATGGTCTTAGGCACCCTGTATTTGCAGACAATTTCTGAAACTAGTTTCTTCACTGTAGCCTTGACGGTGGCTTTACACTCAACTCGCCATCCTGAGAAGAGGTCGACACACACAAGTACATACTCGTAGGTTTGTATCTTGGGAAGTTGAATGTTGTTGCGGAGACATGGGGTCAGCGGTTGCCCGTTGGAACAGGTACCAACTCGCCAAATATATACCCAAAATATACCACTTAAAAATCAATCTTACCAAGATATTGTTAAATTGAAATTTTTTTTATTATTATTAGTTGGAGACACCAACAAAAAATATAAAAGACAATTATATTAAAAAAAGCATATAAGAGGAAACAGGCCAACATACACTATTAAATTGTAATAATCCATGACCAGGCAATATAGTTTCTCCAAAAATATCCAATGCTCATGTGCAAACTATTATAAACATACTATACCAATAATATATCAAGTGTCATTATATACTGATTATAAACAATTCCATAAAGTGCATAGTGCATTTCTAAATATAAAGTAAATCTAAATCATAATAATAACATAAGATAAGTCTCAATCATGATAAGCAAGAGTTACTTTAACCAACCTGGATTCATGTTCTGTATGTGGACGCTGTGACCCCACACTCCAACGCGCGTTTCACACGTTTGCTTCCTCAGGGAGTGATGAGGTAGATTAGCAAAGCGGCTTTATATAATGAACATAATTAGTTTGCAGACCAATCATAGGCGCCATACGGCGCATCGCAAACTGCCACCTGCGGCGCTCCCGCCGGCTGTCTCGCGGTCACGTCACTAGAAGGCGCGATCGCGCCGCCCATGACGTCACAAGCGAGGCCTCCGACTGGGCATGCGCCACCAGTGGAAGGAAGCGATGCGCACAGTACCAATATGGCCATATTAACAATGGGCACGTTTAAGGGCAAATTTATCACAGATGCATTGCAAATGGAACTCCAAATTAGGCATACACCATTAATGAAAAACATACAAAGAAGAATCATTATGATGAGTGCATATAAATCACTCATAATTACATAAACTAACAAAAGAAAAAAAAAAAAAATACTGAAGTGCCAAAATTGTGCAAATTATACTACCAACACATCATTAATACACAATGTGCATAAACCAATAAGTATGCATAATAAACATAATTAAATCACAATATTGTCAAACATAAAAAAAATTTTGTAAATAAAATAATTTTTATATATAAAAAAAGGGAATTTATTTTTCCATAATTGTGCAAAAAATACCAACACAATATAGTGCACAAAGTGCATAAAGCAGTGAATATATTATATCACAATATCACAATATTAAGTGTAATATATAAAGTGCAATATATAAAATAAAATAAAATAGTGTTTCTTCTTATTATTCCATCTTCCGCCTCTTGGAATTTTCTTTCATCCAAATCCAAGCCACCAATTCTTGATATGGACTAGAAGATTTCTTCCATACCAAAAAAACTTTTTTGAAAAAAAATATCTTCTGCAACTGCAATACTATATTATGAAGCAAAATAATATATTTAAATATCACAGAAATATATAACCAAGACTATTATTATAAAGCTTCACTAATCCCACCACTAAAATAAAAAAATTTCTGTTTAAAAAAAGGGGAAAAGAATCCAAATATTACAGGGACATAACCAATATTTCAAAAATACATATACACTCATACACACACATACATAATTGATAACATACATAAAAACACATTCATAAAAACACAGAAAGCAGCAGCCCAGAGATCCCCCCAAAAAGGAACTACTCTACTCAACCCATTTTTATAAAAAACTGGAAAATCCCCATTGGTCATTGAGACCATGTGGTTTCATTGTTCTAAGGGTGGTGATCCAACGACATTCCCTTTGGGCCAATTTATTCATAAGGTTTCCCCCTCGAATACCTAAATGTATCACATCAATGCCTCGAACCTGAAGATCTATAGTTCCTGATGGATGGAATTCCCGATAATGAGCGGGTAAGGTCTTCAATTTAGTTACATCCTCCTTATATAATCCATCCAAATCAGTAAGTCTGGCAGATTTAATGTCCTTGATATGTTCCAATATCCGTACTCGAAGTTGACGTGATGTAAGCCCAATGTAAATGAGTCCACATGGGCATGTGAGATAATATATAACTGATGTAGTCTTACAATTAATCATATGAGTGATCTTGAAATCACGTGTTTTAGATGAGTTACAAAAAAATTCAGTTTTTAGCATATATTTACATGCACTACAGTCTCCACATGATCGAGAAACCCCATTTAGGACCTTTTGAATTAAAAATGAAATTTGATTTGGGGGCAACATAATGACTGTGTGTAATGGTTTCTCCTATCGTTCTGCTTCTTCTTGCGACAACCAAGGGTTTCTCTTCAATATACTTATTTAAGGCTGAATCTTGTTTTAAAATAGGCCAGAAACGATTAAACACATCCATCATATCGTTCAATCTACCATGATAATTTGTAATAATTCGTAATCGAGAATCCTCCTTTCTTATTCGTCTGCCTTGAAGGAGCATCTCACGATCCAGGTTCTTCACCTGTTGGTATCCTCGATCAATATCCGAATATTTATACCCACGATTCAAAAATCTTGATGTGATGTCTCTGGCCTGTACTTCAAATTCTTCATTAGAATTACAGATCCTTCTAGCTCTAATAAATTGACCCTTGGGGATTGCTCTAATTGTATGTTTCGGATTGGCCGATCTTGCATGCAGTACTGAATTTGTACTTGTCTCCTTTCGAAAAATACTACTATGAATATTCCCTTCTTGATCAACCAGAAGCTGAAGGTCCAAAAATTCAATCTTCTCAATAGAAACCTTAAAAGACAGTTTGATATTCCAGTCATTGGTATTTAAATAAACCAAAAATTTTTCCAAATCAGATCTCTTGCCCTGCCAAATAAATAGGAGGTCATCAATAAAACGCATCCAGCTAACTACAGATGGACTTGGAACGTCATATAAATATGCAAGCATATGTTCTCGTTCCCATTGGCCCATAAAGAGGTTGGCATATGAAGGTGCAAAAGACGCCCCCATAGCCACACCCCTCTGCTGTACAAAAAAACGGTCCTTAAATGTAAAGTAATTATGAGTTAGAGCATATTCCAATAACTCAATAAGAAGCTGCATAAGTTCTTTGTCCATTCCTTTATTAGTCAGAAAAAATCTCACTGCTGAGATGCCTTGCTTGTGATCTATACATGTGTTCAAGGACTCGACATCTCCAGTTATGAGAAACATATCTGATTCTAAATTGATCCCTTGTAGTCTCTGTAAAACATCCCCAGAATCTTTTACATACGATGGTAGTTCTTCCACACAAGGTTTCAAATAATAATCCAAAAATTTACAAACTGGTTCATTCAAACTGCCACATCCCGACACAATCGGCCTGCCAGGAGGATTAGTCAAGTCCTTATGTATTTTGGGTAGGAAATAAATCGTTGGTACCACCGGAAAATTCACTTTCAATCCTTCCCATATTGTCTTTGTAATATAACCCTTATCAAGCGCTTCGTCCAAAATATGAAACAGTTGTTCCTGAAAGGTGGTTGTGGGGTCAGATGCCAGTTTATGATAACAATCAATATTATTTAGTTGGGAGAATGCCTCCTTCTCATATTGCTGTACTGGCCAGACCATCACATTACCACCTTTATCCGCTGGTTTAAATACCACCTGTTTCATATTTTTAAGTTCATTTAATGCTATGCGCTGTATTCGTGTCAAATTATCATAAGGTCTATGAACTTGAAGTTGATACAGTTCATTACACACCATTCTGACAAAGACTTCTAAAGATGAATTTAAAGTAATAGGTGGGAAATTTTTAGATTTTTTCTTAATAAAATCAGGAAACTTACTATGTGGGGATTCTTGCTGGTCAAGAAGCAAGTCCTCTAAAATCTGGAGCGCTTCCAATTCTGCCTCTGTGGAAAGGGACGTACCAAAAGAATTCTTATTATCATGAAACCTTTTAAGTAACAACTTTCTAGCAAAAAGAAAGGTGTCTTTAATTGCCATAAACGTATCAAAATTAGATACAGGGCAGAATGTCAGGCCCAAAGACAATACTGATAGGTGGGCAGGTGATAAATTAATGTCAGATAAATTAATTACCTTAAAGTTGTCATCTCTCTTAGACTCCTGACGAGAACTCCGTTCATGTGTCATTTGACGGGTATTATATCGTCTTGAATTTGTCGAAACATTTGTATCCGTAGACAAATGTGATGATGTACTAGACATAGACACCACTGAATTTGTACGAGATCTATTATTGCTCTTCCTCCACCTATAAACCTTATTCTGTTGGTAGTCCAACTGGTCTCTCTGAAATTTTTCCGTTTTAATTTTTTTCAATTCTTGCTCCCATTTAATATAGCTCTTATTTAAATCTTCCTCAAAAGAGGCCAGTTCCACCAAAGAAAGCTTCTCCTTAAGCTTATCTTGTATATTACGAATTTGACATTCTATTGTTTCCAATTTTTTCTGATCTAGGGAGATAAGTAACTCCAAAAAGGTTTTTGAACAATTCTGGCATGCCTCTTCCCACTTCTTAATCACATTAGTATCCTCCACCAAAAAAGAAGGAAAGATTTGAACACGTAAACCACGGGGCACCAATTCACGTTGTAAATACTGTTCAAGAGTCTTACTATTCCACCATGTTTTGATACATTTAAACAAGAGATCTCTGAGCTGCTGCTTATCCAATTCAAAATTACAATTATTTTTATCAGAAACAGTGTTCTTATCTGTATTGTCCCCAAAAATTGAAGATATTTGTGTTAACCAATTGGTGTCACGACTTTTATAATCCATAGTCAAAAGGGTTGCTCCTAAAAAGACACAATATATTTATTCCAAACAAAAAAGAGGCAATTATATTCACCCTACAATTACTATAATCATAACTTATTTAAGTAGACACAATAGAATATATACCCAAAATAGACCACTTAAAAATCAATCTTACCAAGATATTGTTAAATTGAAATTTTTTTTATTATTATTAGTTGGAGACACCAACAAAAAATATAAAAGACAATTATATTAAAAAAAGCATATAAGAGGAAACAGGCCAACATACACTATTAAATTGTAATAATCCATGACCAGGCAATATAGTTTCTCCAAATATATCCAATGCTCATGTGCAAACTATTATAAACATACTATACCAATAATATATCAAGTGTCATTATATACTGATTATAAACAATTCCATAAAGTGCATAGTGCATTTCTAAATATAAAGTAAATCTAAATCATAATAATAACATAAGATAAGTCTCAATCATGATAAGCAAGAGTTACTTTAACCAACCTGGATTCATGTTCTGTATGTGGACGCTGTGACCCCACACTCCAACGCGCGTTTCACACGTTTGCTTCCTCAGGGAGTGATGAGGTAGATTAGCAAAGCGTCTTTATATAATGAACATAATTAGTTTGCAGACCAATCATAGGCGCCATACGGCGCATCGCAAACTGCCACCTGCGGCGCTCCCGCCGGCTGTCTCGCGATCACGTCACTAGAAGGCGCGATCGCGCCGCCCATGACGTCACAAGCGAGGCCTCCGACTGGGCATGCGCCACCAGTGGAAGGAAGCGATGCGCACAGTACCAATATGGCCATATTAACAATGGGCACGTTTAAGGGCAAATTTATCACAGATGCATTGCAAATGGAACTCCAAATTAGGCATACACCATTAATGAAAAACATACAAAGAAGAATCATTATGATGAGTGCATATAAATCACTCATAATTACATAAACTAACAAAAGAAAAAAAAAAAAAAAAAAAAATACTGAAGTGCCAAAATTGTGCAAATTATACTACCAACACATCATTAATACACAATGTGCATAAACCAATAAGTATGCATAATAAACATAATTAAATCACAATATTGTCAAACATAAAATTTTTTTTATAAATAAAATAATTTTTATATATAAAAAAGGGAATTTATTTTTCCATAATTGTGCAAAAAATACCAACACAATATAGTGCACAAAGTGCATAAAGCAGTGAATATATTATATCACAATATCACAATATTAAGTGTAATATATAAAGTGCAATATATAAAATAAAATAGTGTTTCTTCTTATTATTCCATCTTCCGCCTCTTGGAATTTTCTTTCATCCAAATCCAAGCCACCAATTCTTGATATGGAGTGTGGGGTCACAGCGTCCACATACAGAACATGAATCCAGGTTGGTTAAAGTAACTCTTGCTTATCATGATTGAGACTTATCTTATGTTATTATTATGATTTAGATTTACTTTATATTTAGAAATGCACTATGCACTTTATGGAATTGTTTATAATCAGTATATAATGACACTTGATATATTATTGGTATAGTATGTTTATAATAGTTTGCACATGAGCATTGGATATATTTGGAGAAACTATATTGCCTGGTCATGGATTATTACAATTTAATAGTGTATGTTGGCCTGTTTCCTCTTATATGCTTTTTTTAATATAATTGTCTTTTATATTTTTTGTTGGTGTCTCCAACTAATAATAATAAAAAAAATTTCAATTTAACAATATCTTGGTAAGATTGATTTTTAAGTGGTCTATTTTGGGTATATATTCTATTGTGTCTACTTAAATAAGTTATGATTATAGTAATTGTAGGGTGAATATAATTGCCTCTTTTTTGTTTGGAATAAATATATTGTGTCTTTTTAGGAGCAACCCTTTTGACTATGGATTATAAAAGTCGTGACACCAATTGGTTAACACAAATATCTTCAATTTTTGGGGACAATACAGATAAGAACACTGTTTCTGATAAAAATAATTGTAATTTTGAATTGGATAAGCAGCAGCTCAGAGATCTCTTGTTTAAATGTATCAAAACATGGTGGAATAGTAAGACTCTTGAACAGTATTTACAACGTGAATTGGTGCCCCGTGGTTTACGTGTTCAAATCTTTCCTTCTTTTTTGGTGGAGGATACTAATGTGATTAAGAAGTGGGAAGAGGCGTGCCAGAATTGTTCAAAAACCTTTTTGGAGTTAATTATCTCCCTAGATCAGAAAAAATTGGAAACAATAGAATGTCAAATTCGTAATATACAAGATAAGCTTAAGGAGAAGCTTTCTTTGGTGGAACTGGCCTCTTTTGAGGAAGATTTAAATAAGAGCTATATTAAATGGGAGCAAGAATTGAAAAAATTAAAACGGAAAAATTTCAGAGAGACCAGTTGGACTACCAACAGAATAAGGTTTATAGGTGGAGGAAGAGCAATAATAGATCTCGTACAAATTCAGTGGTGTCTATGTCTAGTACATCATCACATTTGTCTACGGATACAAATGTTTCGACAAATTCAAGACGATATTATACCCGTCAAATGACACATGAACGGAGTTCTCGTCAGGAGTCTAAGAGAGATGACAACTTTAAGGTAATTAATTTATCTGACATTAATTTATCACCTGCCCACCTATCAGTATTGTCTTTGGGCCTGACATTCTGCCCTGTATCTAATTTTGATACGTTTATGGCAATTAAAGACACCTTTCTTTTTGCTAGAAAGTTGTTACTTAAAAGGTTTCATGATAATAAGAATTCTTTTGGTACGTCCCTTTCCACAGAGGCAGAATTGGAAGCGCTCCAGATTTTAGAGGACTTGCTTCTTGACCAGCAAGAATCCCCACATAGTAAGTTTCCTGATTTTATTAAGAAAAAATCTAAAAATTTCCCACCTATTACTTTAAATTCATCTTTAGAAGTCTTTGTCAGAATGGTGTGTAATGAATTGTATCAACTTCAAGTTCATAGACCTTATGATAATTTGACACGAATACAGCGCATAGCATTAAATGAACTTAAAAATATGAAACAGGTGGTATTTAAACCAGCGGATAAAGGTGGTAATGTGGTGGTCTGGCCAGTACAGCAATATGAGAAGGAGGCATTCTCCCAACTAAATAATATTGATTGTTATCATAAACTGGCATCTGACCCCACAACCACCTTTCAGGAACAACTGTTTCATATTTTGGACGAAGCGCTTGATAAGGGTTATATTACAAAGACAATATGGGAAGGATTGAAAGTGAATTTTCCGGTGGTACCAACGATTTATTTCCTACCCAAAATACATAAGGACTTGACTAATCCTCCTGGCAGGCCGATTGTGTCGGGATGTGGCAGTTTGAATGAACCAGTTTGTAAATTTTTGGATTATTATTTGAAACCTTGTGTGGAAGAACTACCATCGTATGTCAAAGATTCTGGGGATGTTTTACAGAGACTACAAGGGATCAATTTAGAATCAGATATGTTTCTCATAACTGGAGATGTCGAGTCCTTGAACACATGTATAGATCACAAGCAAGGCATCTCAGCAGTGAGATTTTTTCTGACTAATAAAGGAATGGACAAAGAACTTATGCAGCTTCTTATTGAGTTATTGGAATATGCTCTAACTCATAATTACTTTACATTTAAGGACCGTTTTTTTGTACAGCAGAGGGGTGTGGCTATGGGGGCGTCTTTTGCACCTTCATATGCCAACCTCTTTATGGGCCAATGGGAACGAGAACATATGCTTGCATATTTATATGACGTTCCAAGTCCATCTGTAGTTAGCTGGATGCGTTTTATTGATGACCTCCTATTTATTTGGCAGGGCAAGAGATCTGATTTGGAAAAATTTTTGGTTTATTTAAATACCAATGACTGGAATATCAAACTGTCTTTTAAGGTTTCTATTGAGAAGATTGAATTTTTGGACCTTCAGCTTCTGGTTGATCAAGAAGGGAATATTCATAGTAGTATTTTTCGAAAGGAGACAAGTACAAATTCAGTACTGCATGCAAGATCGGCCCATCCGAAACATACAATTAGAGCAATCCCCAAGGGTCAATTTATTAGAGCTAGAAGGATCTGTAATTCTAATGAAGAATTTGAAGTACAGGCCAGAGACATCACATCAAGATTTTTGAATCGTGGGTATAAATATTCGGATATTGATCGAGGATACCAACAGGTGAAGAACCTGGATCGTGAGATGCTCCTTCAAGGCAGACGAATAAGAAAGGAGGATTCTCGATTACGAATTATTACAAATTATCATGGTAGATTGAACGATATGATGGATGTGTTTAATCGTTTCTGGCCTATTTTAAAACAAGATTCAGCCTTAAATAAGTATATTGAAGAGAAACCCTTGGTTGTCGCAAGAAGAAGCAGAACGATAGGAGAAACCATTACACACAGTCATTATGTTGCCCCCAAATCAAATTTCATTTTTAATTCAAAAGGTCCTAAATGGGGTTTCTCGATCATGTGGAGACTGTAGTGCATGTAAATATATGCTAAAAACTGAATTTTTTTGTAACTCATCTAAAACACGTGATTTCAAGATCACTCATATGATTAATTGGATGGAATAATAAGAAGAAACACTATTTTATTTTATTTTATATATTGCACTTTATATATTACACTTAATATTGTGATATTGTGATATAATATATTCACTGCTTTATGCACTTTGTGCACTATATTGTGTTGGTATTTTTTACACAATTATGGAAAAATAAATTCCCTTTTTTTATATATTAAAATTATTTTATTTATAAAAAATTTTTTATGTTTGACAATATTGTGATTTAATTATGTTTATTATGCATACTTATTGGTTTATGCACATTGTGTATTAATGATGTGTTGGTAGTATAATTTGCACAATTTTGGCACTTCAGTATTTTTTTTTTTTCTTTTGTTAGTTTATGTAATTATGAGTGATTTATATGCACTCATCATAATGATTCTTCTTTGTATGTTTTTCATTAATGGTGTATGCCTAATTTGGAGTTCCATTTGCAATGCATCTGTGATAAATTTGCCCTTAAACGTGCCCATTGTTAATATGGCCATATTGGTACTGTGCGCATCGCTTCCTTCCACTGGTGGCGCATGCCCAGTCGGAGGCCTCGCTTGTGACGTCATGGGCGGCGCGATCGCGCCTTCTAGTGACGTGACCGCGAGACAGCCGGCGGGAGCGCCGCAGGTGGCAGTTTGCGATGCGCCGTATGGCGCCTATGATTGGTCTGCAAACTAATTATGTTCATTCTATAAAGACGCTTTGCTAATCTACCTCATCACTCCCTGAGGAAGCAAGCGTGTGAAACGCGCGTTGGAGTGTGGGGTCACAGAGTCCACATACAGAACATGAATCCAGGTTGGTTAAAGTAACTCTTGCTTATCATGATTGAGACTTATCTTATGTTATTATTATGATTTAGATTTACTTTATATTTAAAAATGCACTATGCACTTTATGGAATTGTTTATAATCAGTATATAATGACACTTGATATATTATTGGTATAGTATGTTTATAATAGTTTGCACATGAGCATTGGATATATTTGGAGAAACTATATTGCCTGGTCATGGATTATTACAATTTAATAGTGTATGTTGGCCTGTTTCCTCTTATATGCTTTTTTTAATATAATTGTCTTTTATATTTTTTGTTGGTGTCTCCAACTAATAATAATAAAAAAAATTTCAATTTAACAATATCTTGGTAAGATTGATTTTTAAGTGGTCTATTTTGGGTATATATTCTATTGTGTCTACTTAAATAAGTTATGATTATAGTAATTGTAGGGTGAATATAATTGCCTCTTTTTTGTTTGGAACCAACTCGCCAAATGTCTGCTCTCTTTTCACAGTGGGCGTAACGCTTCTTAGACAACACTGGGTGAGGATAAAACAGTGTGACAATACTTTATTAAATCCCAATACAGGAAAACAACACGTAGAACAGGCCCAACTAACTACCCAAGATGGTGCACAATTACAGAGTCTTACCCCACTGACCCCCCCTGGATAAGAGCAGCTCTTACTTCAGAGCTTCAAGGGCATGCACAGTGAAGAGGTAACAACAAGCTTAGCAAAGTGAGAGTCCATAAAGAAACAAGGCCAGCTGACAGGAGAGTCACAACCTGGCTTCTCTGAACATCTCCATGGAGCCAGGCGACTGGCGAGTGTCATTCATGGCCAAATGTACAAATGGACAAATGTATCCATGGGGCTCAGGCGACTGGTGGGTCCAAATCCCGATTACCCCAAACATATCCGTGGATTCGCAATGGTCAACGGAGCAGATCTGTATTCTTCCAGCCAGGACCATGGTCCCCTAAGCTGGCATCCTGTAGAATGGCAAATCGTTGTCCCTCGGACAGACCTACGTAGCACTGGTGTTGTTGGGGACCTTACTGGATGCCTTGTATTAACTACTGGTGTAGTGTGTGTTGTACTGGCTACACTACTGGTGGTTCTGCGTAGCACAGGAATACTAGATTTCCTAGGACCACTTCTACTCACTGTTGGCATGACAGGTTCACCACTGGCAGGGTGAGAATTCTCTTGTTCCACTGCTGGTGTAGCATCCGCTGCTTGTACTTGCTGGTTTTCAGGGTGGTCTTGAGTCACTTCTTCTTGCACTACCAGTTGGGGAAAGGCAGGGCCGGCGTCAGCACCCGGCGCACCCGGGCAAGTGCCGGGGCCCTGGCGAGATGGGAGGGCCCACTCACGCTGTCTGGGATACCCGCCGGCCGCCGCCACGCCCCCCATGTACTGACCCCATCCTGCGCCCTCCGCGAGGGACCCACGCAGTGACGCAGCCCCTTACAGCCAGCAATGATCATCGCTTCCTTCGGTTGTAATCTTGTGTGCGGTGCCAGCACAGGACCTGTGATGAGGTCACAGGAGGGGAGGAGTCGGGTCACATGATCAGGGTGGCTGCTGGACTCTGCTGGGCTGGTCGCTTTTCATTAGGGTGCTGGTCTGGATGGATGAGGTAACGTTTATGTGTGGGACAGTGGGGTCAGGGAGGGGTTTAACAAGGTGGATGTAGCAGAGCCGTGTGTGTACTTGTGTGGGGTCAGGAGGGGTTTACAAGGTGGATGTAGCAGAGCCGTGTGTGTACTTGTGTGGGGTCAGGGAGGGGTTTTACAAGGTGGATGTAGCAGAGCCGTGTGTGTACTTGTGTGGGATCAGGAGGGGTTTACAAGGTGGATGTAGCAGGGCCGTGTGTGTACTTGTGTGGGATCAGGAGGGGTTTACAAGGTGGATGTAGCAGAGCCATGTGTGTACTTGTGTGGGGTCAGGGAGGGGTTTACAAGGTGGATGTAGCAGAGCCGTGTGTGTACTTGTGTGGGGTCAGGGAGGGGTTTAACAAGGTGGATGTAGCAGAGCCGTGTGTGTACTTGTGTGTGGTCAGGGAGGGGTTTAACAAGGTGGATGTAGCAGAGCCGTGTGTGTTCTTGGGTGGGGTCAGGAGGGGTTTACAAGTTGTACGGAGCAGAGCCGTGTGTGTACGAGGTGTACGGAGCAGAGCCGTGTGTGTACGAGGTGTACGGAGCGAAGCCGTGTGTGTACGAGGTGTATGGAGCAGAGCCGTGTGTGTACGAGATGTACGGAACGGAGCCCTGTGTGTACGGAGCTGAGCCGTGTGTTTATGGAGCGGAGCAGAGTCGGGAGTGTACGGAGTGAAGCTGCGTGTGTACAAGGTGTACGGAGCGGAGCCGTGTGTGTACAAGGCATACAAAGCGGAGCCGTGCGTGTACGAGGTGTATGGTGGGGAGCATTTATACCTCCCGAGTCCCAACTGTCCCGGATCCAGCGAGACAGTCCCAATTTTGAGAGAGAGACTGCCCCAGCCGGGAGCTTACTTTCCCCGCGGGACACAGGAGTACACAGCGGAGCCCCAAGGAGCAATTTAAAACTTGCACGTAACGTTCTACCGGAAGTGACGTGCTGGAAGCTGACCAGAAATTAGGTAATTTCAGTAGGAGATTGTGACGGAACCATGGAGGCACTTCAGGGAATGCTTCAGATCCATCACCGTGTCCTCCTCTGACAGCGGACAGCGAGATCGCCTTGGAATCGGGGATGTCGGCCATGTGAGCGGATCATGATATGTCCTGCACCAGGAGGCTCAGCTAGGCACTACAATGGGAGCCAGGCTGCTATAGTATCTTTATAGAATTTTTCTTTCTCTGTTTCTTTCTCTCTCTGTTCTTTCTCTCTAATCTTTTTTTTCTCTCTCTCTGTTCTTTCGCTCTCTGTTCTCTTTCTTTCTGTCTCTGTTCTTTCTCTGTCTGTTCTCTCTTTCCTCTCTTTCTTTCTCTCTCTCTGTTCTTTCTTTCCCCTCTTCCTCTCTGTTCTTTCCCCTCTTTCTTTTTCTCTCTACCTCTCTGTTCTTTCTTTCCCCTCCTTTTTCTCTCTCTCCCTGTTCTTTTTTTCTGTCAACTCTTTTTCTCTCTGTTCTTTCTTTCCCCTTTTTTCTCTCCCTCTCTGTTCTTTATTCCCCTCTTTCTTTCTTTCTTTCTTTCTTTCTCTCTCTGTTCTTTTTTTCTGTCCACTCTTTCTTTCTCTTTGTTCTTTTTCTTTCTTTCTTCTTTCTCTCTGTTCTTTCTTTCCCCTCTTTCTTTCTCTATCTGTTCTTTCTTTCTTTACCCTCTTTCTTTCTCTTTCTCTCTGTTCTTTTCTTTCTCTCTCTGTTCTTCCTTTCTTTCTCTCTGTTCTTTATTTTCTTTCTTTCTTTCTCTGTTCGTTCTTTCTATGTTCTTTCTTTCTTTCTCTCTCTGTATCTTTCTCTGTTCTTCCTTCCATTCTTTCTCTTTCTTTCTCTGTTCTTTATTTCCCCTCTCTTCTTTCTTTCATGTGTACACTACTAATCAGTAGCCTCCATCACATGAACGTGTTTTGCCACAGAGCGAGTGTCCGTGTGGATCACATGCGTGTCCGTGTGATCCACACAGAGAGAAGTCCGTTTTTGGCCGTCACCACGGATGTCACACGGCATGACTCGTGGTATGTGTTAAGGGGGGGCCAACTGAGACTTTTTCGCCCGGGGCCCTCAAAAACCTGGAGCCGGCCCTGGGGAAAGGTCAAACCTGGCACCACTATGGCTTGATTCGCTCTAGTCCAATTTGCAGGGAATTCTCTGAGTACAGTGCTGACCTTTTCTTCTTCTTCTTCTATGTGCTGAAGGTTGTTTTGCTCTTCCATCCTGTCCTTTAGTTGGTCCGGGCACAGTTTCAGATGATCCCTCGATACTGCTGATGAGGTTTCTCCTCCATCCTTACTGATGAGGCACACTTTGGTGTTGACGAAGTTTGATGGTAAGACGGTGTAGGGTTCAGCTTCCCATTGGTTATCGAATTTATGCATCCTCCTTTTCCTCTTTAGGACTTGTTCTCCTGGTGACAAGGGAACTGCAGGTGCATGTTGATTGTAGGTCTTTTCCTGTTTTTGTCTCGCCTGAGCTAGACTCTTTTCTACACACTCTTGTACTCTTCAGTACTGCTGCTGCCGCTCTGTATCCCAGTCAGCATCTGGTGATGTCACCTCAGGTGTAAGGACTCCCATATCCAAATCAATAGGCAACTTGCCAGGCCTCGCTCTCATTAGGTAGGCTGGAGTGCAGTTGGTGGAATTCACAGGAATGTGATTGTAGAGGTCAACCAGATCTGGCAACTTCTCTGGCCACAGATTCCTCTCCTCCAAAGGCAAGGTCTTCAGTAGGTCAATCACCACCTGATTCATCTTTTCACACATGCCATTGGTCTGTGGATGGTATGGTGTCGTCCTGATCTTCTTGCAACCGTATAAGTTACAGAATTCCTGGAACACTTCAGTCTCAAAGGCTGGACCTTGATCTGTAAGCACTCGCTCGGGATATCCGTGTGGTCGACAAAAGTGCTGTTGGAATGCTCTGGCTGCTGTCCTGGCTGTTTCATCCTTGACAGGCACGACTACCAGGAATCTCGAGTAGTGGTCAACGATGGTAAGAGCATGAACGTGGCCTCAACGGCTTGGGACCAGCTTCACATGGTCCAGGGCGACCAACTCGAGTGGCTGTTTGGTTATTATTGGCTGCAAAGGAGCTCGCTGGCTGTTACGGTCCTTTCTGCGCAGGTTGCATTATCCACACTCCCGGCACCAATTTTCAATGGCCTTCCTCATTCCAGCCCAGTAGAATCTCTCCCGGAGCAAGGCTTCCAACTTCTTCCATCCAAAGTGTCCAGCTCCATTGTGATAGGCTTCTAAGACCATTGATGCCTACCTCTTTGGGACTACCACTTGCCAGACCAACTCATGAGTGCAGGCATTGATACTCCTCCGACTCAGCTTTCCTTCATAAATGAACAGCCTGCCTCTTTCCTTCCACAACTGCTGGGTTTCTTCAGGAGCATCCGACTCTGTGCGTGAGTCAGCTTGTGACAGTAGCTCCTTCACCAGGCGGACTGTGGGGTCGCTATCGTGGGTTTCTGCCCAGTCATGATGAGGCAATGGATTTAAGGTGGCCTGCTTCATGATAGACCGTCTGTTTCTCACTCCTTGGGCACGTTGGGCCGCAATTGGCCAGTGGAAGGCAGGTAACTCTATTTCTTCAAGTGCCTCAGGGTCTTCTCCTGCATCTGGCAGATTAGGCATTCTGGACAGCGCAACAGCATTGGCATTCTTGTGCCCTGCTCGGTACTTGATGGTGAATTCATAATTAGAGAGCCGGGCCATCCATCGCTGCTCCAGTGCACCTAGTTTTGCAGTTTCCAAGTGAGTCAACGGGTTGTTGTCCGTGAAGATGGTAAACTTGGCTGAAGCTAGGTAATGCTTGAATCGTTCAGTCACAGCCCAGACTATGGCGAGGAACTCCAGTTTGAAGGAACTGTAGTTGTCAGGGTTCCTTTCAGTGGGACGAAGCTTCCTGCTGGCGTAGGAGATCACTCTTTCTTTGCCATTCTGTACCTGTGACAGTACTGCTCCCAGTCCCACGTTGCTGGTATCAGTATACAACACAAATGGTTGGTCATAATCTGGGTAGGCCAGAACTTCATCTCCTGTGAGAGCCATCTTCAGTCAAGTGAAGGACCTCTCCAATTCCTCATTCCATTCAAATGTAGGACTCTTCTTTCTGGCTTTCTTGGGCTGGCCCACCAGAAGATTTTGCATAGGGGTGGCTATCTCAGTGAAGCCTTTGATGAACCTTCGGTAGTAGCCTACTAACCCGAGGAATTGACGTACCTCATGGAGGTTGCTGGGCTTCTGCCAGTCCCGGATGACAGTGACTTTGTCAGGATCTGGTGCCACACCTTCTAAACTCACTACATGACCAAGGTACTGTACCTTGGGCTTCAGGAGGTGGCATTTGGATGGCTTCACTTTCAGGCCAAAGTTGGACAAGGCTTCAAACACCTCAGCCAGGTGCTTCAGATGGTCTTCATAAGTCTTGGAGAAAACAATGACATCATCAAGGTACAACAGGACTGTCTCGAAGTTCTTGTGTCCAAGACAGCACTCCATGAACCGTTGAAATGTCCCAGGGGCGGTGCAGAGCCCAAATGGCATGTAGTTGAGCTCGCAGAGACCCATTGGTGTAGTAAACGCTGTTTTCTCCTTGCCTGCCTCTGCCACGGGAACCTGCTAATACCCACTAGTGAGATCTAAGGTGGAAAAATAATTAGCAGTTTTAAGTGCGGCTAATGACTCCTCAATTCTGGGCAATGGGTAGGCATCCTTATGTGTAATGCTGTTAATTTTTCTGTAATCAACACACATTCTCATGGTACCATCTTTCTTTTTCACAAAGACTATTGGAGCTGCCCAGGGGCTACAACTGTCTCTGATCACCCCAGCTTCCTTCATTTCCCGCAACATACTTTTGGCACATTGATATTGTGTTGGGGGTATAGGCCGGTACCTTTCTTTAATGGGTGGATGATCTCCAGTGGGGATATGGTGTTGAACCCCTTTTGCCTTCCCAAAGTCTAGAGGGTGTTTACTGAATACCCGCTCATACTCCTGAGCCACTCGGTACACCCCATTCTTTTGGTATGAAGGGGTGGAGTCAGTTCCAACATGCAGCTGCTGACACCACTCCTCCAGCTGCTTTACAGAGCCATTGTCCCTTTGCGGACACCAACTACCCCTCTGGCTGTCAGGACAGTGGGCCGGCTATAAGAGTACACTGGCTGTACTAATGCTTGGTAATCTTTTCCTCGGAGGCCTATGGCTGCCCGACACCAAATGAACATTTCACATCTGTGGGGGTATCGCAATGGGGAAAGACTCACTCTGACGCTGCCAATTTCTCCGCCAGACAGTTCTACCTGCTGTCTTTGCATCAGGGCCTTCATCTCCTTCTGCAGGACTCGTTCACTGGAACCAGCAGTCTCAGCCACCTGCTGCAACAAGAAAATAACCTCGGAAAGACAATTTTCAATCACATTGGTACCTAGAGTCATCATTGGGTTACATTCTCGTCGATCAATATCTACAACTATCAGACCTTGAGACTTTAACTCTACTCGCCCCACTTTAATAGTAATCTCTTTACATCCTACTTGCGGAAAAGACTGAACATTACTGGCAACTACTGTGAGTTCATCACTTGGGCCACGGGTAAGTTCAGAGTCAGCCCAATACCGCTTGTAAAGGATATATGGCATAGTTGTCACCTGAGAGCCAGTGTCCAGCAAAGCGTTCATGGGGATGCCATCAATCACCACTGGGAGGACGGTCGTCCTCCAACATACTTGGCTCGCCAGTTCTTTGGGCCTTGTGGTCCTACTCCTGGGGGTTGGCCCTCTACCCAAGGGGTTGCTCGTCTAAATAACAGAATCTTGTGATGTGGCCTGCCTTGTGGCAGTGACGACAGATGGGACGTCCATCCTAGTCATAGCGATCGTTGTTTCTCCCTCGGAGTGGCGGGATCCTCTTCTTCCGTAGCCACAGGACATCCTCTGGACTGGAAGCCAGCTGGATCTTCTCCTTTGAGGACACCTGCAGGGACTGCACAGTTTTAGCAAGTGCAGTCATACCTTTGGTCAACTCCTGGACCTGAAGACGCAGCTCTTCAGACGGATCTTTAACCAGAGTCTGTGCATCAGCCTCCGCAGGGCTGAGAGGGAAAGATGCTGCCTCCTGATGGTATGTGATCGCTGGGCGCCTAGGGGGCACTGGACGGCTAGCAGTTGGTTCATGCAGCACCCAAATAGCCCGGTCTTTGAAGTCTGCAAAGTCCAGATCAGGGTTCTGTAGGGCTATGATGCGCAGCTGTGCTCTGTGGGTGCTGGATAAGAGTCCTTCAATAAACTGCTCCTTTAACAGTCTGTCTCCATCTTTCACACTGTCTGGATCAATCTGCTTGATGGCTCGCAGCACCTCCTGCAGGTTAAGTGCATAGTCCCGTATACCGTCCTGCGCTCTCTGCTTACATCCAAAGAATCTCATCTTGATCTCAGCTGCAGTACGGGTGTCAAAGGTGCTTCTTAGTTTGGCTAGAATTCTTTTAACAGTCTGTTTATCAGTGTCCTGCCAGGCTTTTACTTCCATCTGTGCTGCACCTGTTAGCTGCCCAATAAGGATGTTCACCTTCTGGCTTTCAGACAGAGGATACACCTCAAACAGACTGCATAGTCTCTCTTTAAATTCACTCAGGGTATGTGACTCCCCTGAATACCGCGGTAGCAGGCTGCTCCCGGTATGTAGGGCATAGACAGCGGCATTATGGGGACCGCTGCGGTGGGAGCTTGCTCCTGCTGCGCTCCGGAGGCCAGCTGATGGATTCAGCGGCACCATCGGAGCCGCAGCTGCGCCGGGCCCTGCATCTTGTGGCGCTGGGGGGTCAGCGGGGGTGTCCATCACCGCGTCTGCACGTGCCTTGGACATTCTCTTCCCCCCTAGTTAACGTTGGGCCAGGCCCTGGGTTGCGCTGGCTTACCGGTTGGATGATCGGGGGACGCCGGGGCTGCAGGACTCTGCTCCTCCCACCTCTCGCGCGCTGGTCTCTTCCCACGCGGCACTTCACTTCTTCGCGCTCTTCGGCTGGCTCCGCCCACAACGGCCCGCCTCTTTGGGTTCCCGCACGCGCCAAACAGCGAGATAATGGCGGCAATGGTACAAACAGTCTAATGCACACAACACAGTCTCTGGCACACAGGACCCGGGGACACCGGGCTCCGTAAATCCTGTTCGTGACGCCAATATGGGTCGCCCTCCCAGGGCTGTGGAGTACTCGGTACCGGGCCGGTCTCTCAGAGGGAGGTGTCACAGCAGCGGTGACCCGGTCTGTGGCCCTGGGCGCCCATGTAAAAGAGGATTGAGTGATGAAATAAAGTTTGAGTGATTCGTGACGCCACCTGTGGTGTTCGGCAAGGGAGGTGTTAAGCCGACGCTGCAGACAGATCCTCTGGGACAGATGGTGGGGAGCACCAGTGATGTTATAGCTCTCCACAGGCAGGGCTGCAGTCCCAGGGCAGAGTAGATGAAGAGAATAGGTGTTGAGGAAGAGGGTGCAGTGTCTGGCACAGAGATGTAGCAGTGCTGAAGAAGTTGCAGAAAGAAGGCAAGGACACAGGAGAATGTAGTTTCTGTACCTTTCCGTTGTAAGTGCAGTCCAGGGTCCAGATTACAGATGGCACAGGAGCTGATTAGCCTGGAATCAACTTAGGAATCTCTCTGTCAGACGGGTTGTGTGGGCTCCTCTCTAGCGCTTATTTTTAGGTACTTGCAGTACGGTGTTACACTGAAGTTCCACTTGCTTATTCTCTTTAGAACTCCCTCGTATGGCAGACAGCTGTAGCCTTCTATCTCCTTTGGCTCACACATCGCTGTGGTGCCTCCGAGTCTTAGATGGGAATAGAGCATTTACAGCTTCCTATTCCTCTGGTTTCTGTTGCAGGACCGTCAGTATCCATACAACCTTGGAGACCAGGCTCCAGATCAAGCACTCTAGCTGGGAATGAGCCTCAACTCTCTGCTCAATCTCCCCGCTCCTCTCCTTACATTCACACACTTCGCCCTCCTCACAGAACTAACTAAATTTTCCCCTTCCTGGCCCCCAGAGAGCAGCTCTTCCCCCAGTTTTGGTTCAGAGCTCCCTCTGCTGGCCTGGAGTGGGAACTGTGCTGTGTGTATTGATTAACTGCTAGAGAGACCCTTCATTGCTAGGAGGAAGGTAATGCCACTGTGGTGACCATACTCCTGGGGGCACCACAGTATCACTGCTGGAGACTCCAGGTGGGTCACTATTAGTGGTTCTTTAATCACAGGCTTTAAACCTTCAACAAAGGCACAGGACAGTAAACAGCTCCACTCCGTACACCTCATACACACACTGATCCGCTCCGTACACACACGGCTCAGTTTCGTACACATTGGACAGACACGGCTCTGTACACACAGCTCTGCTACATCCACACTGTAAACCTCTCCGGATCCCTAACATAAACTTCAGCTCATCCAGCACCATGACAACCAGCACAGCAGAGTCCTGCATACGCTGAGGCCCCTGCATATGTGAGCAGGTCGCGGGATGCAGTGATGGACAGGAGGCAGAACAAGGGTTAACAAGTTTAGAACAGGAGAATACTCCACGCAGGTATGTAAAGGGTTAAACGGGATTAAACAGTTCAAATGGCAAAGGATATAGTGGGTTGAAGGACAAAGGATCAGGTAACGGCAGTTCCTGTGAACCACTTGTGTCAGAAGTTCCTCGAACTGTAACTCCTAGAATCAAAGAATGGTCCCACCCACTGCTCAAAGCAGGATTCACTAAATCATCCCAGACAGATGTCTGTCCAGCCTCTGTTTGAAGACTTCTATTGAAGGTGAACTCACCACCTCTTGTGGCAGCCTCTTGCACTCATTGATCACCCTGTCAAAAAGTTTTTCTAATATCTAATCTGTGACTCCTCCCATTCAATTTCATCCCATTGCCTCTAGTCTTTCCTTGTGCAAATTAGAATAAAGATGATCTTTCTAGAATGTGACAGCCCTTGAGATATTTGAAGACAGCTATTAAGTCTCCTCTCAGTCTTCTCTTTTGCAAGCTAAACATTCCCAAATCCTGCAACCATTCCTCATAGGACATGGTTTGCAGACCAGTCACCATTCTGGTCGCTCTTCTCTGAACTTGCTCCAGTTTGTTGATGTCTTTTTTTAAAATGTGGTGCCCAAAACTGGACACAGTATTCCAGATGAGGTCTGACCAAAGAGGAGTAGAGGGCAATAATGAATTTATGGGATCTAGACTGTATGCTGCTGTTAATACGTCCTAGAATTGTATTTGCCTTTTTTGCTGCTGCATCACACTGTTGACTCATGTTCAGTCTGTGATCTATTAGTATACCCAAGTCTTTTTTACATGTGCTGTTGCTTAACCCTATTCCTCCCATTCTTTGTATGCTTTTTTCATTTTTATTGCCCAGATGTAGTACTTTGCATTTTTTCCTGTTAAAACCCATTCTGATAGTTGCTGCCCACTGCTCCAGTTTATTTATATTTTTTTGAATACTCTCTCTTCTCTAGTATTAGCTATCCCTCCTAGCATTGTATCATCAGCAAATGTAATCAGTTTACCCTCAATGTCTTCATCTAAATCGTTGATAAAGATGTTGAACAATACAGGGCCCAGGACAGAGCCCTGTGGTACCCCACTTGAAACATTCTTCCAACTGGATGTGCAGCAATTTACGACCACTCTTTGGGACCGATCACTAAGCCAGTTATGAATCTACCTAACAGTTGCCTTGTTCATTCCATACTTAGTCATTTTTTCAATAAGGATTGTGTGAGATACTTTGTCAAATGTTTTTCTGAAGTCAAGATATACTATATCTACAGCATTTCCCTGATCCACCCAATCAGTGATTCTGTCATAGAAGGAAATTAAGTTCAGAGAGGCAGCGTCGGGCTGAAAAGAAGGCAGCTGACACTGTGGAGGCCTGAACTGCAGGAGGAGACACACCCACGGTGAGCAGTGGGACGCTTCCCTCCCTTGCCCGGCAGTGACAGGAAGATTATCAGAGAGGCAGCGTCGGGCCAGGAAGAAGATACTTGGCACAGCGACAGCTTTAGCTGCAGGAGGAGAGGTACACGTGGTGAGCAGTCAGACATTCTCCCACTCCCCCCAGTGGAGACACAGGCGACAGGTCTGGCTCCTCTCTTGCTCTGAGAAGAGAGTGCAGGGGAGAAACGGAGGAAAGAGGGGATCAAAAAGCTGAAAGTGCAACGGAGGGGCTGAAGAAAGACATTAGTTAAGTTAAGGCTACAACAGAAAGCCACAACTTAGACCTTCAGTTCATACAGATATCCAGTAGGTAAAGGGAGAAGGAGCCATGCCCAGGGAAGCTGGTGGGGCAGACACCAAAAGAAGCTTCTGCAAAACAGACTGGTGACACACTAGTGATCACCTGCCTCTCCATACAAAGGCTTTTTTCTTGAGGCAACAATTAATGTAACTACAGCTGTGTGAGGAAATCCGGAGCACATGGAATATATGTACACAAGCTGTTAAACAGGAGGAAGCTCTCACACCACTTACAGTTGTGGTCAAAAGTATTGACACCCCTGCAATTCTGTCAGATAATACTCAGTTTCTTCCTGAAAATGATTGCAAACACAAATTCTTTGGTATTATTATCTTCATTTAATTTGTCTTAAATGAAAAAACACAAAAAGAATTGTCCTAAAGCCAAATTGGATATAATTCCACACCAAACATAAAAAAGAGGGTGGACAAAAGTATTGGCACTGTTCGAAAAATCATGTGATGCTTCTCTAATTTGTGTAATTAACAGCACCTGTAACTTACCTGTGGCACCTAACAGGTGTTGGTAATAACTAAATCACACTTGCAGCCAGTTGACATGGATTAAAGTTGACTCAACCTCTGTCCTGTGTCCTTGTGTGTACCACATTGAGCATGGAGAAAAGAAAGGAGACCAAAGAACTGTCTGAGGACTTGAGAAACCAAATTGTGAGGAAGCATGAGCAATCTCAAGGCTACAAGTCCATCTCCAAAGACCAGAATGTTCCTGTGTTTACAGTGCGCAGTGTCATCAAGAAGTTTAAAGCCCATGGCACTGTGGCTAACCTCCCTAGATGTGGACGGAAAAGAAAAATTGACAAGAGATTTCAACGCAAGATTGTGCGGATGTTGGATAAAGAACCTCGACTAACATCCAAACAAGTTCAAGCTGCCCTGCAGTCCGAGGGTACAACAGTGTCAACCCGTACTATCCGTCGGTGTCTGAATGAAAGGGTACTCTATGGTAGGAGACCCAGGAAGACCCCACTTCTTACCCCGAGACACAAAAAATCCAGGCTGGAGTTTGCCAAAACTTACCTGAAAAAGCCTAAAACGTTTTGGAAGAATGTTCTCTGGTCAGATGAGACAAAAGTAGAGCTTTTTGGGCAAAGGCATCAACATAGAGTTTACAGGAGAAAAAAGAGGCATTCAAAGAAAAGAACACGGTCCCTACAGTCAAACATGGCGGAGGTTCCCTGATGTTTTGGGGTTGCTTTGCTGCCTCTGGCACTGGACTGCTTGACCATGTGCATGGCATTATGAAGTCTGAAGACTACCACCAAATTTTGCAGCATAATGTAGGGCCCAGTGTGAGAAAGCTGGGTCTCCCTCAGAGGTCATGGGTCTTCCAGCAGGACAATGACCCAAAACACACTTCAAAAAGCACTAGAAAATGGTTTGAGAGAAAGCACTGGATACTTCTAAGGTGGCCAGCAATGAGTCCAGACCTGAATCCCATAGAACACCTGTGGAGAGATCTAAAAATGGCAGTTTGGAGAAGGCACCCTTCAAATATCAGGGACCTGGAGCAGTTTGCTAAAGAAGAATGGTCTAAAATTCCAGCAGAGCATTGTAAGAAACTCATTGATGGTTACCGGAAGCGGTTGGTCGCAGTTATTTTGGCTAAAGGTTGTGCAACCAAGTATTAGGCTGAGGGTGCCAATACTTTTGTCTGGCCCATTTTTGGAGTTTTGTGTGAAATGATCAATGTTTTGCTTTTTGCTTCATTCTCTTTTGTGTTTTTTCATTTAAGACAAATTAAATGAAGATAATACCAAAGAATTTGTGTTTGCAATCATTTTCAGGAAGAAACTGAGTATTATCTGACAGAATTGCAGGGGTGTCAATACTTTTGGCCACAACTGTACATATTGCACAGTGTGAGTTGAAAAAAGAAAAGCACTGAACCACATAAACCTGCATATCACCATAAGGAAACTATACTAATATTACCTTCCTTACACACAAAATGAAGTAGGAAGGACCACAGCACCCAATAGGGAAATATGAGCACAAACCACAGAGCATTGAAAATTTCAGAATCTTCCTTTCAGTCACTGAATAAAATCTGAAACCCTGCAGTAGATGAACTCAACAATTGATAAGAGATGAAAGTGACTGTTGCACCTGGTTTATTCAACGGTTAATACGTGTCCATATATTTACACTGCAGGATCACTCTGAGAAGATATGTTCATGCAACATCTAGTGGTGAAAAGGCTACATGGCAGATGAGAATCGCCTGTATGAGAAGGCTTAAGTAAATACCAAAAAAAAAAACATATATAAGAGTAAGGGAACCCAATTCCTAATTATAAACTCAGAGAGGCTATAAAATAGCCTGCATAAGTTACATAAGGAAGAAACATGGTCAAAATAGGACGCTCAACGGGGCCGAATAACCATAGTGAAACATCACATAAAAATATGGAGAAATTCATTACAAAACAAAGTAGCTCCAGACAAGAAACGCCACACTCAAAAGACATTTTTGAAGAACAAGATTCAGGAGAAGTAGAAGCAGAGTCTACCGATTCTATAGATTCGGACAAACCCATATCTAGGGGTTTTATTAAAAATATCCTGTCCTCTGCCTTAGCACCTTTAGCCAAAGACCTTTTGGAAATCAAAAAAGACATACAACACATCGGGAATAGAGTGGATGAATTAGTGGGGGCACAGGCTAAACTAACTGCCTGTACAGGGGAAATAACAGTGGGTCTGCAATTTCATGAAGATCACATTAACAACACCCTGTATACAACATTGGAAGACATAGAAAATAGAAATAGAAGGAATAATCTGAAAATCCGGGGAATTCCAGAATCAGCTGGGCAGGAAGATGTGACAGCTGTCCTAACTGAACTTTTTTTTACCCTTGCTGGATCCATGTGAAGGTCAAGCGCTGGTCCTAGAAAGAGCCCACAGGGCATTAAAACCAAAACCCAAACCAACGGAACTTCCTAGGGACATAATCTGCAGAATCCTTGACTTCCGTATGAAGGAGAAAATTTTCAAAAAGGCGAGGGCAATTGAAACTCTAAAATACAGAGACTCCACAGTTTACATATTCCAAGACCTTGCCCCTTCAACTCTATCCAAGCGACGCATACTAAAACCCTTTACAGATATATTAAAAGACGTTTCCTTTTCCGATGGCTCTTCCCGTTTGGTCTACTTATTACAGCAGATGGCAGGAGATTCACAGTCAGAACGACAGCACATATAACGAAGATATGTGAAAAACTGGAAATTCAGCTCGACCCAATACCAGACCTGAGATCATAGTAAAGACTTGGCACTCAAAAGGAAAAAATTGAATTTAACAGTTCCTTTATTGTACAAAGCATCCAGTTCAAAACTTCTTGAACGTTTTCAGTCGTACAATCGACCTTCATCAGAAAAGGAAATTCACAGTTGATTTAACTCAAAGGAGCTGTAATGGAAAATTCCATAGGTCATTAAAGAGACAGCTGGCCTGTGTGGTAATATTCAGTACTGAATGTCTGGTCTAAAAGTCTGGGGTAAGAGGCATCTAGTAGTGAAGGTGATAACCTTGTTTTAAGTGGAGGAGCACTGGATTTCAGAATTGGGACCAGCAAGAGGTCCAGGTAAAATAATCTGTGGGTCCACAAATGGAGCTGAGATTTAATTAGAGGATATGCCACATGTTGTGCATAGCAGGCTTGTGTCCCTAATATGGGACTAGTACTGTTATTTGAGGAATTATGACATGCCCAGGTACGTATGCCACGGTAGGAGAGAACGCGCTGATGAGAAAGGCACAAGAGTGCAGGAGAATGGCGCTGTGTCTGTGTCTGGGCGTGTGTACAGCTGCTGCAGGAGACGCTCCTTCAGTAGCTGTACACACGTCCGGACACAGGCACAGATTATCGCTTCTTGCTGTTCCAGATGATCTAGAATTTAAAGGACGTGCAGATAATTCTGAGTGTCCATTCTGACCATTCGATACTAATAAACAAAATAGTGTTGGGTCATAGACCAAAACATAACACATGGAGACTTAATGAGATCCTATTGTCTGAGCAGTCCGCCAAAGAGAAAATACTGAGAACGATAAAAAAAATACTTTGAGCTTAACACACAAGATAACATACAATTCCCTACTGTTTGGGAAGCCCACAAGGCAGTGGTAAGAGGGGAATGGATCTCTATTGCCTCACATAAAAACAAGACACGACAGACAAATCTGGAGTCTCTCTATAAAGTGATCCAGATCCTTGAAAAAGAACACAAACGCTCAGACCAGACACATTTACTCTTTTATCGCAAAAAAGGCAAGAATTAAGGGACATAATGAATAAGGATTGAATCAGAGTGTTCACAAAATGGAAACACAGAATGCTTGCACATGGGGATAAAGTGTCAAAATACATGGTGTCTCAGTTTAAAAAGAGAAAAGCGAAGTCACTAATATATACGCTCAAAAAATCAAATGGAGAGAAAATTAGAGACCCAGAAGGCATAGCTTCAGCGTTTAAAGAATATTACTCCTCTCTATACAATCTGCAACCTTGTGAGAGTGAAGAACAATTAGAAAGAAGAAAGGTTAACATAAAAGAATTTTTAAACACCATTAATTTTCCAAACCTTTCCGAAGAACAGCAACTAGAGTTATTAGGTCCTTTCACGTTACAGGAACTACAGTCTGCCCTGTTGAACTGCCCGGCAGGCAACAGCCCAGGCCCGGATGGACTCCCTGCCTCCTACTATAAAACCTTCCAAGAGACATTGAGCCCATACCTTCTGAAGTTGTGTAATGAGGTGTTGGGGGGAGCGACCTTCCCGAAACAGACACTGGAGGCACACATTTCCTTGATCCATAAGGAGGGCAAAGACTCGGAAATATGCAGCAATTACAGACCAATCTCTTTATTGAATAGCGATCTTAAATTGTTTGCAAAAATGATTGCTAAAAGAATAGGTCTGGTACTAGACACATTAATCTCACGGGAACAAGTGGGGTTTGTCGGGGGCAGAGAAGGTAGGGATAACTCTCTAAGGGTCTTATACCTGATGCAACATGATAAAATCCAACATAAACCATTGGTGTTGATGGGAACAGATGCGGAAAAGGCGTTTGACAGGGTGGACTGGACTTTTATGCAAGAGACCCTGGAGAAATTTGGGTTTCCTCCGCTGTTAATGCCATTTTTCAAATGTACACATACCCAACTGCGAGGATAAGGATAAATGGAGACTTTGCCACCCCCTTTGTAATTAAAAACGGCACCCGTCAAGGTTGCCCACTCTCGCCAACCCTATTTATTTTAACTATTGACACTCTGATTCAAAGCCTTAAGGTACTGTCACACTTAACGATGTACCAGCGATCCTGATCAGCGATATGACGCGGTCAGGATCGCTGGTACATCGCTAAGTGGTCGCTAGTGAGCTGCCACACAGGCAGATCTCACCAGCGACATCGCAGGGGTCGGGGGTCGCTACTTACCTGTCAGACGAGGCGATCCAGACGTCCTCCCGCCCGCCTCAACGCGTTGCTCGTCATCACAGCAGGAAGCCCCAGCAGGAAGCTGACGACGAGAAACAGTCCAGGACGTTCTCGCGCGATCAACGATAACCAGCGGGGGGGTGCGGTCGGAGGCAAGTATCAGACATAGCGATATCGCTATAACGTCACAAAAACCAGTGACGTTATAGTGATATTGCTAGCGATATCACTTAGTGTGACAGGCCCTTTAGACAACACCCAGACATAGAAGGGGTTAGATTGGCTGGAATATCCCATATTGTAGCAGCTTTTGCAGATGACTTATTACTATTATTGACAAATCCTAACAAAGAAATCCCTGCATCCCTGCAGTGCTGGAACTGTTTGAAAAATTTGGAGGCATATCAAATTTTAAAATAAATCTAGATAAATCGAAGGCTATGAGTATGAAGGCCAGAATTCGACTCTTCAAGATATCAAATCCAGATCAAATCCAGATTCCAATTACAGTAAGTGGAATTCAAGCTTCATTAAATACTTGGGAATCAAATTGAGCCCACATTGGCATTCATTATTCTCACTTAACTATGCCCCTCTGATCAACACTACATTAGAACTGATTAAGTCGTGGAGGGCACCTTTTGTCTCCTGGATGGGACGTAAGAATCTGTTACAGAGCTTCATACTCCCCAAGTTCAGCTAAGTATCAAGAATGCTCCCTATCAAGGTGCCCATCACATTTTTTCAGGGAATACGCTCCATCTTTGGGAAGTACATATGGAGTGGCTCGAGATCTAGACTTAACTACAAAATACTTTCACTTCCTAGAACAAAAGGGGATATGAGCGCTCCCGATCCACAGAAATATCACACAGCAGCGACACTGTCTTTGATAGTAGATTGGGTAAAGAATCGTAAACGTAAGCTATGGACAAAGATAGCAGATGATTCAATACCTGTCCCGATTACTACCATACTTCATGCACCCAAATATTTTATCCACAAATTGGAGATACCTAACGCTACTCCATAGAGATACTCCAACTTATTAATGCCACTTCCGTCTCCTCTTGCCAGGGTGATGGACTTACCAGGGTTGTACTTAAACCAAACAAAAATTAAATCCACAGACTCCTTGCACTCTATTAAAGAGGGCATAGACAGTATACTCACAGAGGGTACACTGCTCCCTTTACCAGAATTACAGACTAATTAGCATATTAATTTTCTCCACTATAATAGACTTAAGAAAGCTATTAGATCATATTTACAAGCTGGTATCCCATTTAGGGAATTAACGACTTTCGAAACCTTACTAACACAATATAAACAACCCAAAGGAGTATTAGCAAAATTATACCAGACCCTTTTGTCAGACTCAGTACCTATTAAACGTGCCTATATATTAGCATGGGAGAAAGAACTTGGAATCAAGCTGCAGGACTGGGAGGTTGAGCGCATTTATAAAAATTCATTCAGGCCATCTAGCTGTGTAAGAGTTCAAGAAAACTCATATAAGATTGTCACAAGATGGTATACCACCTCAGTGGTAACTCATACATGGTACCCCAATATACCCCCAACCTGTTGGAGATGTAATAGAGACAAAGGGATGCTCCTGCACATTTGGTGGTCATGTGATAAGATTAGACCATTTTGGGATGATGTTCTGAAAATTATTACCAAGTTGTGCAAACTTTTGAAACTACCACGGCCGAGCTTCATCTTTCTGAACTGGTCTAGTGACATCTCACAGGCCAAGTACAGATCACTACTCCTATTTTTATTAGCAGCGGCCAAACTAATTATTCCCACGAAATGGCGCTCTCAGAGTAGCCCAAACGTTGTTGATTGGCTCCAAAATGTCAACCAGCTTTATTATGTAGAGGAAATTGGAGCTTTCACAAACTTCTCAAGAGACAGGTTTGAGGTAACATGGGAGCCATGGGTACTGTACAGGGAATCGGATGAATATTTAAAGGTAGTAGGTCAGCAGTCCCACGCAGCGACTGAATGATGGTCGGGCATCCACCCTAAAACCTAACAAGCTTTCATCAGGGGATAGTGCTTGTTACATAGGTCTCATGAAGCTGTAAGGCACTAACTGCCGATATCACTATCCACTTTTACATGGAAGATTCCCCTTGCCCCCCCTCTTTCTTCTGGTGTTTCTTTCCCTACTTTCTCTATATATCTCTATGTGTCAATGTTATAATTTAAGATCTATAGGTGTGTACACACTGGATTAGACTCCTTCAATATAAAGCAATAGGAAAATGATGACGAACTGTTGTTGAATGAGAAATTGTAACTTCCACTGTGATTAATCTTTCCATGTACTATGTGATGACCTAATGAAGGAACTTCTGACAACATTATATTGGAAAAAACACACACCGTGTTATGTAACTTTACATTATTGTTTATTTGTATTATATAACCCAATAAAAAGATGTTTAAAAAGAAAAAAAGAAGGAAATTAAGTTTGTCTGACATGACTTATTAGTTACACACCCATGCTGACTCTGGTTAATCACTTCATTCTTATCCAGGTGCTTACATACATGTTGTTTAATAATTTGTTCAAAGATCTTTCCTGGTATAGAAGTCAGACTCACCGGCCTATAGTTGCTGGGTCCACCTTCTTCCCCTTTTTGAAGATAGGACAACATTTGCTCTTCTCCAGTCTTTTGGGACTTCTCTTGTTCTCCAAGAATTTTCAAAGATTATGGTGAGTGGTTCAAAAATTTCTTCTGCTACCTCCTTCAGTACTCTGGGGTGTAATTCATCTGGACCTGGAGCCTTGAATTAATTTGTTAGCTAAGTGTTTCCTCACTATCTTTCTGTTTATAAATATCCTGGATTATTCTATTCCCTTAATAGGACAGTGAAGATCAGTTGATGTTACATTTCCTTTCTGAGAGAAAACAGATGCAAAATAGGAATTTAACAGTTCGGCATTTTCAACATCCTGTCTTACCATTTTAACATTTTCATCCTGTAAAAATCCTATAGCATCTTTGACTTTTTTTTTTTTTTTACTTTTGAAATATCCCCCAAATCCTTTTTTATTGCTGTTGACATCTCTTGCAAGCCTTAATTCATTGTCAACTTTAGATAATCTGATTTGTTTCCTGCAGATTCTGCAGACATTATATTCTTCTTTAGATATGCCTCCCTCTTTCGATTTGATAAACATTTCTTTCTTCTTTTTTAGCATGTGTTTAAGTTCTGTGCTCATCCATCCTGGTTTCCTTAAATGCTTCCTATTCTTCCCTCTTTTCAGAATTGTTAATGATTGTGCTTTGAGAATCTAAGTTTTCAAGATTTCCCATCCTTCCTGGACATTTTTGTCCTTAAGGATATCCAGCCATTGGATCCCTCCAATTCTCTTTCTGAGTCTCTTAAAATCTGCCTTTCTGAAATCTAACCTTGACATCCGAGTCTTCACAGGTCTTCCTCCTCTAGTTATCCAAAATTCTAAAATAGCACGGTCTCTACCCCCTAGGGTCCCAGCCACTCTTACCTCCTTAACCATTTCCTCCCTGTTTATAAGTATTATATCCAAGATAAGAGATCCCCTTGTTTTCTCTCCTACCTTTTGGAAGATGAAGTTGTCAGCAAGAGAGGATAAGAATTTCCTTGACCTGTTACTTTTGCCTAAGAGAGATTCCCAACAAAGGTCTGGATAGTTGAAATCTCCCATGACCACTATGTCATATTTTTTGGAGAACTTGGCCATTTCATGCATAAAGAGTTCATCCATATCTTCAGCTTGTACAGGTGGCCTATAGTAAATGCCTATAATGGTGTCCTTTCCAGAACTCCCAGTCTCTGAAGCTTCAATCTCTGTGCAGATATATGCTTTGCTAACATACAATGAAAGACCTCCTCCTCATTTATCAAGTCTGCTTCCTGCAAATAAGCTGTATCCTTGTAGCCTTGTATTCCAATCATGTTTATTGTCCCACCAAGTTTCAGTGATTCCAATGACATCATATTTCTTTTCCTGCGTTAGTAGTTCCAATTCTCTTTGTTTGTTGCCCATGCTTTGTGCATTCATATAGAAACATTTTAGTTTGTGATTGGTTTCTCTTTGTCCAATATCTTTATTATTTAGATTTGTTGTCTTTGTTCTTCCCTTCCACTTCTAATAGCAGAGTTCTCAATAGTATTTGTCAGGCTTTTTCTGGCCTTTTGCTTCCCTTCCCACATTGTTCTAGTTTAAAGCTCTCCTGATGAATGTAGCAAGGTGACTTCCAAATACATGTTTTCCAGTCTTAGTAAGGTGCATTCCATCTCTAGCAAGTAGTCCATCGTATAGGTAATTCACTCCATGATCCAGAAATCCAAATCCTTGCTGACTAGAGATGAGCGACTTTGCCTTTTTTAGGGTCGAGTCGGGTTTCATGAAACCCGACTTTCTCAAAAGTCGGGTCGAACGAAATCGGCCGACTATAGGGAAAAGTCGGGGGTCCGACTGAAACACGAAACCCAATGCAAGTCAATGGGGAAGCATAGTCGGTAGGGAGTGGAGGACAGTAAACACACCTACAGTGCCCATTTCAATGCCAAAAACATAAATTCTTATTACTGAAGCTTGTCAACTTTAATTTACTTTATAATAATAGTTACACACTGAAAACTGGGGGTTATTTGGATAAAGTTGTGGGGGGGTAGGGCTGGCTCCAGGTTTTCATGTGCCCAGGGCCAAAGAGCGCCCCTTTGACACATACCACAACTCATGATGCTCCGATACAGCACAGAAATATAGGTATAGTACAATAACAAATACTTCACTGCTTACATGACATGACTGATCTATTTTAAATTTTACAATAGCTCCAAAAAAGGACAGTATATTACTCCATACAGTATTATGGCCACCACATTGTGCGCCATACAGAATAATGAGGCCCATATATTTCTCCATACTGAATTGGTCACATATAATGTTCCATTCAGTATATGATGAGCTCCACATAATGCTACAGTATATGATGGTCACCATGGACGATGCTCCAGTGTGTTATGGGCCCAAATAATGCTCCATATATAATGGGCCCCATTTCTAATGCTCCAGTATATGATGGGCCCCATAGATGCTGCTCCAGTGTCTGATCTGCCCCATTTAGAATGCTCCAGTATATGATGGGCCTCATGGATGATGCTCTAGTGCCAGATGTCCCCCATTTTTAATGCTCCAGTATATGATGGGCCCCATTTTTAATTAACCCAGGCATGGTATGTGAAAAGAGCTCTATGGAGTAATCTGATGTGTGTGCTGCCGCATCCTTCACTTTTGGTGTGGGTGAAGGACACAAGGAAAGTGGTTGCTCCTGACCAGAAGCCTGCACTTACGACTCAGTGCTTGCATTTTTTTAAACTTAAGAAGAGGAGGCGATAGAGCTGGAGGCTGTTTCAGCAATGTAAGCCAAAAAGTTCCTTATGCTCCGGCTTTAAAAGCAGTCTCCCTACTCCCATAAAATGGAGCCTTACAGGCCTTCCAGAGCTACACCATGACGCAGGCTCAACACCTCCTGCCTTAGCTGCTATTGTGTTTTTGGCACTACCAGCAGATGCATCACCACCACCATTAGTACCAGGTGGCCCCCCATGCCCACGTCCGCGTCCTCTTCCACCATACTTCCTCATGTTTTAGAAAATTGACCAAAAATACCAGCAGATATATGGTACTGTATCAGAAGCGTAAAGCTCTATACAGTCTAGGGATAACAGTAAATCTCCGTATATATTTCATGAGTCATACACAGACGCTCACAGGCTCAGTATGAATTACCCAATAAAATAAAAAGGTGAAAAAGGGTACAGTATCACCAGATACAAGGTATATATAGTATAGTGTAAACATTCTGAATCTCCGTATACATTTCAGGAGGCTGACACAAACGCTCTCAGGCCCAGTATGGAGTACACAAGAATATGAAAAGTTGTAAATGGGTAATGTAACACAAGCATACACCTGTATACAGTGTTGGGAAAATCTGAAATCTCGGTATATATTTCCGGAGTCACCCTCAGATGCTCGCTCAGTCTGGGTTTGACCATAATAAAAAATGTTGTAAAAAGGTACTGGATAACAAGATAGCAAGTATATATATTATAGGGTACAATTGAAATCTCCGTATACATAGTCCCGTAGTCAGTCTCAGACGCTTACTCAGTATGGATTTGACCGTAATACTAAATGTCGAACAAAGGTACTGTATAACAAGATACAAGCTGTATCGAGTATAGGGTAAAAATTGGTATCTCCGATTCACCGTATATATAGAAGGCGTAAACCACACATGCTCACACACGCTCACTCACTATGGATGATACCGTAATACAAAATTTGGAACAAAGGTACTGTATCAGCACATACCAGGTGTATCCAGTCTAGGGGTAATTGTAAATTTTCGTCTATACTTCCGGAGTCAGACACAGACACTCACAGGCTCAGTATGTATTACACCAGAATTTAACAAGTAGAAAAAGGGAAAGGTAGTCAAAGCGTACAACAGTATACAGTGTTGTGTACTTTTAAATCTTCGTGTATATTTCAATCTCAGTAAGCCAGTCCAGACTCTCCGCTACTGGAAACTACATGGATACAAGTACAGATGGAAATTCGAGTGTTATCAGAAATTTGGGAATTACTCATCGCGGGAAAACCTCCCGGTAGATGTTGCAGAGGCAATGCAGACCCTCAATTACTGTGTCTGTGGAGACAGCGAAAACGGTTCTTTGTGAAGAAAGGATTGCTTTATCGCAGTAGCGTGGATCACATCACCGATACTCGTCTCCATCAAACTGTGATCACAGGGAGAGATGTACACATGGTCCTCACTGCCTATCATGATGTGTCTGGTCATTTTGGAGTGCCAAAGACAGAAGCAACAGGCTGTAGGCGATTCTATTGGATTGGCATGAGAGGAGACATTGAAAAATGGTGGCAGGAATGTCACACGTCTGTGACTATCAAAACTGTGAAAGGTGATCATAAAGCACCACTGCATCCGCTTGTAAGTTGACGTCCATTACAAATGGTAGCCATTGATCATCTGAAGGTAGAGGCCAGCAGGACAGGGCATAGCTATATCTTAACCATCATCGATCAATACACCAAATTTCTAGTGGCCATCCCTGTGAAGAATTTAACTGCCCAGATTACATAGCGGTGGAGCAGGAAGAGGTAAGTATTGCAACTTGCAAGTGCTGTGGCCATAACCAAGCAGGGGGGGCACACTCATGGTCGACGGTACTGGCACAGGGCCCCTCATAGTACGCTGGTGTGTCTGACGGTGAGTAGGACCCCCACCGTCAGAGACACTGTATTGTACTTTGAGGGGCCCTGTGCCAGTGCCGTCGGCCATCTGTGGGCCCATCCACCTGTTCAGAGCAACAGCACTTGCCCGGGTGCGCCAGGTGTTGACCCCAGCCATTGGGGGGGTGGGCAGCCCACTTAGGGAAGTTTAAAAAATGGCATATGTTGATGTGTTGGCTCGACATTCAGCTGCTGCAAAGGGCGGAATTGGGCAAGTCCGAGGAAGGGGAGGACAAAAGCGAGGCAGTTTTCTGGGAACCTATGTGTCATCAGGGGAAGGTGGGACAAAATCCTTTGCAACCCATGCATGGTTCATTTTAATGAAGGTTAGATCATCAACATTTTGGGTAGACAGACGGGTCCTTTTTTCTGTCAGGATTGATCCAGCAGCACTGAAGACTCTTTCAGATATCACACTAGCAGCAGGGCAAGCGAGCTCCTGTAAGGCATATTATGCCACTTCAGGCCAGGTGTCCAGTTTAGAGGCCCACTAGTCAAAGGGGAATGACTTGTGAGGGAGAACATCGATATGGGAGGAGAAGTAGTTTGTAACCATATTTGACAACTGCTGTCTCCTGTCACTTTTAATCGATGCAGTATTAGCAGTCGTGTGAGCGGTACTTGAGAAATCATTCCACATCATGGTCATGAAACCCCTGTCTCCAACGCCACTTCGGCTGTGTGCACCACGAACTCCTCTTCCATTGTGCCCACTACGGCTCGTGGGAGAAACAGCGCCGCTGCTGTGTGCTGGGAAAGCCTCAAACAACCTGTTTACCAGTGTTGCTTGTTTGTTAGCCAATATTATCTCTAGATTCTCCTGTGGCATTATGTTGTGTAATTTGCCTTTGTAGCGTGTCAAAGGGTCCTTCTCCGATACCACACAATCAACAGAGCGAGGGAAGGCTGAATAATCCCAAGACCTTTATTACAGGCAAAATTAGAAGGTCCATAAACAATCCACCATACTGAGGATGCAATAGTCCAGAACAAGAATGCAGTCCAGTAACAGGATAAAATGTCCAGGGAGACGAGATTCCAAAACTCTAGCACCAGAGGATAAAATGGGTCCTTCTCTCTGAAGTGCAGTCTTTACACCATCCTCGCTGCACAGGAACTGACTTGACCAGCTCCTGTCCTCCCCACCCCCTTCCATGTGTCCAGGGGTAGTCAAACAGGTTGGGGTGGTTTCCAGGCCTCCCAGAGGAGAACAAAGGAGCCTTGGGGATTAATGCACTACAGGGGGTCATCAAGAGACAGATACAGTCAGGCTGTAGACTTACAAGGCATCAAGAAAAACACTATGAAAATAAGTGAAATAGAAATATACACAAAATTATATGCACATAGCATATCATACCATCACAACCTCTCCCCCCCATAATAAGTGAGCATGCTATGAGGTCTACATAGACCTCTGGCCTGCTCACTTTAGTCCACATTGCTCAGTTATTTATAGTTCCTTGTACAGTGGCAGGGGTAGGTCGGCCTGGGGAGCCTATGGTTCTTCTTGTCGAGACAGACCATCGGCGTTCTGGTGTTGGCTTCCCCGCTTGTATTGGATGGAGAAGCTGTAGGGTTGTAAGGACAAGCTCCACCGCAGCAATCTTCCATTGTCCCCTGATACGCGGTTCAGCCATGTGAGGGGGTTGTGGTCTGTAACAATTATAAAGTCTCTGCCATACAAGTATGGCTGCAATTTTTTTTAGCGCCCATACGATGGCAAGGCACTTCTTTTCAATAGTGGCATAGGCAACTTCCCGATGCAGTAGTTTCCGACTGGCAAAAGCAACAGGATGTTCTTCTCCAGCGGTGTTCACTTGGCTAAGTACTGCCCCAATCCCAAAGGTGGATGCATCTGTCTGCACGAGGAACCTGCGTTTATAATCCAGGGCAGCCAAGACAGGAGCAGTGACGAGGGCGGTCTTTAACGCTGAAAAGGCATCCTCGCATGCCGTCGTCCATGTCACATTCCTAGGCATGTTCTTGCGGGTCAGGTCGGTTAGGGGCTTGGTCAAGGTGCTGAAGTTAGAAACAAATTTGCGATAGTAACCAGCAGTTCCTAAAAATGCAAGTACCTGCTTTTTAGTCTGGGGTCTACAACAGTTGTTCATGGCTTCCACCTTGGCAGGCTCAGGCCTTAGGGTCTCACCCCCTACTCTATGTCCGAGGTACTGCACCTCAGCCATCCCTATTTGGCACTTATCAGGGCGAATGGTCAGTCCTGCAGTAAGTATGCAGTCTAGCACTATGCCCAAGTGTTTAAAATATTCCTCCCAGGTTGTGCTACAAATGGCAATGTTGTCTAAGTAAGCACAGGCAAAGTCCCGACATTGTTGTAATTGTTGATACACCAGTCTCTGGAAAGTAGCGGGGGCAGTTTTCATCCCAAAGGGCATTCCCAGGAACTCAAAAAGCCCAAATGGAGTAATGAAGGCCGAGCGCTCCCGAGCGTCCTCCGTTAGGGGTATCTGCCTGTACCCCTTGCTCAAGTCTAACGTGGTCACAAATTGGGCACAGGCCAGATGATCCAATAGATCATCAATCCTGGGCATGGGATAAGCATAACTCTTGGTGGCATCATTTAATCGTCTGTAATCAATGCAGAATCGTGTTGTACCATCCTTCTTGGGGATCAGGACGACAGGAGAGGCCCAAGAACTGTGAGATGGCTGAATAACTCCCAGTCGTTTAATCTCCTCCAGTTCACTCTTTATCATGCCTTGAACAGCCTCTGGAACCCGGTAGGCAGCCTGCTGGATGTGGCGTTGTCCGGGGGTTTCCCCATGGTGGCTGGTGAGAGTAGTCTTCCCCGGCTTTGAGGAGAAAGCAGCAGCCATCGGCCTTAGTACGGCGACAATATCGTCCTTTTGTATATCCGATAAATGGGAGCCCAGGGGCACTTGTTCCAGTGATCCTCCCACTTGGGTAACCTGGAGGAGATCGGGGAGATACTCGTCGTCGGCGGTATCACTAGGGGGGTGGCAGACAGCTAGAACAGGCAGAGATCGGTCGTGGTAGTCTTTCAGCATGTTATTGTGGACGGTTTTCTGTCGTTGACCACTAGAGTCCGGGGCAATAACATAGTTAGTGTCATTAATTTTCTTGACAACCTGAAAAGGGCCTTCCCACACTGCTTGAAGCTTGTTGGCAGGGGAAGCAGTAATCATGAGCACTTGTTGTCCTTCCATAAATTCCCGGTTCCTGGCATTACAGTCATACCAGGTTTCTTGTCTGGACTGGGCCATTCGCTGATGTTCTTTAGCGAAGGTAGCTAGCTGGGCGAGACGGTCTCTGAACTCTAGAACATAGGGAATGATGGGCATTCCGGTGTCTGAGATGTCTCCCTCCAAATGTTCTTTCAGAAGAGTGAGAAGCCCACAGACCTTCCGGCTAAACAGTAGTTCGAAGGGAGAGAACCTTGTGGACTCTTGGGGAACCTCCCGATAGGCGAATAGGAGATGTGGCAGGTACTTTTCCCAATCTTTTTCAACGTCAACAAAAGCCCTCAGCATATTTTTTAGGGTTCCATTAAAGCGTTCACATAGTCCGTTGGTCTGTGGGTGGTATGGGGTGGTGTGAATGGCTCGAAAACCACAGGTATGCCATAGGGACTGGACCAGATCTGACATGAACTGAGTGCCTTGATCCGATAATATTTCACTAGGAAACCCTAACCAGGTAAAGATGGTAACAAGGGACTCAGCTACCTTTACTGCTGTAATACTGGACAGGGCCACAGCTTCTGGATACCTAGTGGCATAGTCCACCACGGTCAGGATATATTTTTTCTCTGACCGGCTGGGGTGGGCCAGAGGACCTATGATGTCGACAGCTACACGTTGAAATGGTTCCTCAATTATGGGCAGGGATTGCAGGGGTACCTTATGTCGAGCTCCTGGATGCCGCATGCGCTGGCACACATCGCAGGTGCGGCAATAATGGGCTACCGACTGCGAGACGCCCGACCAGTAAAAACTTTGGGTGAGCCTCTTTTCAGTCCCTTATCTCCCTTGATGCCCAGGCAGGGGGATGTCATGGGCCAGTTGGAGTAGCTGTGCCCTGTACTTCTGAGGGACAATGAGTTGCCTGGTCGTTGCGTCAGGGTTGCCCTGGTCACTGCCCTTTGTTACATGATAATACAGTCCGTTTTCTCGAGTGAAGCCATCCCCATTATCTCCCATGTGCCCAGATTCTGCCTTTCGCCTAAGGGCTGCTAAGGTAGTGTCACCCTCTATTTCTCTCCTAAACTCCTGTTTGTCCCAAGACTCTCCCAATGTAGTAGCAGCGAACGTATCGCTTACCGACTCTGATGCGGTTCGTGGTGGTTGCTCCCCGGTGAGGTCGGGATGATGTAGTGCTTGAAGGGCCTGTAGTCGGGTGACTGCTCACACAAATTGGCACTGTAACTCCTCAATGTCGTTACCAAGGAGGATATTTGCAGGAAGTTCTCCCATAACTCCAATCCAACACAGTTTTTCTCCACAACCATAATCCAAACGCACAGAAACTCGCTGTATATATTTGCGGGCACCCCCGCCAGGACAATGGGAATTCCCGGACCCTGGTAAATTGCCTCGGGTCGAACCACACTGGGGTCAGCGATAGTCAAGAATGCCCCCGTGTCTCTAAATCCTGACACTTTGTATCCATCAATTAAGACATCCTGCAGGTGGCGTTGCTGTTGCTCTGAGTAGCTAAAGGACAGAGGCCGGAGTCCGTACACTCCAGGAGGAGTATCTATGGTGCCGTAGTCGGTGGTCCACTCTGGTGGGGGTGGTTGTAGCTCTTCCTCAGGCGGGGTGGAGTGTACAAGATGCACTGGATGAGGAGGGGCTGCGTGGGGCTCCCTCCGATTGCTGGAGGGACAGCCAGACTGCAAATGTCCAGGTTGCCCACACCCATAACACCTCCTCTCTGTGAGTGATACCCCCAGGTCGTGGTCGGAACTGTTGGGGCCTAGGATTGTGAGGCGTGATTGCCATTGGCTTGCGACTAGGTGGAAGGGCAGATATAATTGGAGGGGGACGGGGCACGGGAGCAGGCCGTGGTTCATTGTCCAGAAGCCTCCTCCATTGCGGCCGGATAGTAAGGGCTTCATCGGCCAGGGCTGCAGCTCTCTCCACGGTACATGGCGTGCGCTCCCGGACCCATTCCCGTACCTCTGCAGGGCACTTGGCAAGAAATTGTTCTATAAGGAACGCCTGTATAACATCTTCCACAGTAAAGGCGTTTTCTGCTTCCAGGATAGTCCGCTTTACAATGTTATAATCCCGATTCCGCGGTGTGTCAATGGTTCGGTAAGCCTCCGCCATGCTTCCATTCAGGAGCCCCGCTAACAAACGCATCCAGCTAGAGTGGGGCACCTCCATCACAGCACACTGCTGCTCAAAGTCCTTGAAGAACCCATCCACATCTCCGGAAGCCTCATCAAATGGCTTAAACTCTGTCCAGGTGATCCGTGCAGGCTCCCGGATTGTTGGGGTCACACCTCACATTGCGTTACTCCCTCTTTCAAGCGCCATTGCTTCCTGTCTCCGCTGTGCCCGGCGGGCAGCCTCCTCCTTGTACTCCTGAGAGACGCCGGGGCCCAGAACCGCCATCTCTTCTTCGTACCACACCAACCACTGGCTTATTTGGATGGGGATCCCTGTCTCCAGTGCTCGTCCGTCAGAGATCTGGGAGGAGGTGGCCAGGCTAGCACCCACCAGTAGGTCAATTAAGGAACATTTAGTCAGTCCCTGGTAGTTCAGGCCCAAGTCTCTGGCTCTCTCCTGTAAACTGGATACAATCCAATTTCTGTACTCACTCTGTGGGTGGTTCTCCGTTGGGTTATGCTCTGTTGATCCCACTGCTGCCACCAGTTGTCACGGGGTCCGTCTCCGATACCACACAATCAACAGAGCAAGGGAAGGCTGAATAATCCCAAGACCTTTATTACAGGCAAAATTAGAAGGTCCATAAACAATCCACCACACTGAGGATGCAATAGTCCAGAACAAGAATACAGTCTAGTAACAGGATAAAATGTCCAGGGAGACGAGATTCCAAAACTCTAGTACCAGAGGATAAAATGGGTCCTTCTCTGTGAAGTGCAGTCTTTACACCATCCTCTCCGCACAGGAACTGACTTGACCAGCTCCTGTCGTCCCCACCCCCTTCCATGTGTCCAGGGGTAGTCAAACAGGTTGGGGCGGTTTCCAGGCCTCCCAGAGGAGAACAAAGGCGTCTTGGGGATTAATGCACTACAGGGGGTCATCAAGAGACAGATACAGTCAGGCTGTAGACTTACAAGGCATCAAGAAAAACACTATGAAAATAAGTGAAATAGAAATATACACAAAATGATATCCACATAGCATATCATACCATCACAGCGTGGATCGAGGATGCTGGCCAGCCAGTAGTCGTCATCTCTCATCATTTTGGAAATGCGGGGGTCCCTTTTTAGGATCCGCAAGGCATAATCGCACATGTGGGCCAATGTTCCAGCTGTCAATGATGCACTGCCAGTGGTGGGTGGAGGAGCACTTTCTGGCAAAACCACATCCCTACAGTCACACACAAACACTGTAGCTGACCTTGGAACGCCAACATTTTCTCTTGCCCCCTGAGAAGCATCCTCCTGCCCAAAATAATCATCCCCCTCCTCTTCCTCCACCTCGTCCAGGACAGTTCCCTGACCAGACAATGGCTGATTGTCATCTAGGCTTCCCTCCTCCTCCTCTGCAGACGCCTGATCCTTAATGTGGGTCAAACTTTGCATGAGCAGACGCATAAGTGGGATGCTCATGCTTATGATGGCATCGTCTGCGCTTACCAGCTGTGTGCATTCCTCAAAACACTGAAGGACTTTACAGAGGTCTTTCAGCTTTGACCACTGCACACCCGACAATTCCATGTCTTCCCTCAAACTGCCTGACCGTGTATCCTCCCACAAATGCAATACAGCCTGCCTCTGTTCGCACAGCCTCTCAACCATGTGCAGGGTGGAGTTCCGAAAAAGATAAATTTCAGCTCACCTCTTGTAGGTCGTAAGAACTATTGGAAAGCTCTGAGCACGGACACGTCTCTGCCAGGACATATAATGACTCCAAGAAAAGGAAGAAAGGTCCAGCTCCAGAAATTTAAAATCCAGGATTTTTATTGTATCATATTTAAAATACATTCATGGCTGCTTGTGATCAAGTAACGGCAACAAAGTTCACCGCATGGGGATATTCTCCAGGTCTCTGTACGCATTTCGAGCACAAGTGCTCTTAGACTCTGACTCTAAATATGATACAATAAAAATCCTGTATTTTAAATTTCTGGAGCTGGACCTTTCTTCCTTTTCTTGCAGGGTGGAGTTCCACCTTGTTGCAACGTCTATGATTAGTCGGTGCTGGGGAGGTGGAGAAATCGCTGCAGATTCTGCATACGACTGGAGTGTACGGCCGAGCGACGGATGTGCGAGCACAGTCTTCGCATATTAAGGAGCAGGGATGTTAACTCCGGATAATTATTAAGGAAGCACTGCACCACCATGTTCAAAGTGTGAGCCAGGCAAAATTACTGCCGTTATCACTGACTACCTTGCCTGCCTCAAGATGTAGACTGCCCAGCCATGACTCTGTTTGTCGCTGCAAGTAGTCGGCCAGTACCTCCGCGGTGTGTTTGTTGTCGCCCAAAGACATCATCTTTAACACAGCCTGCTGATGCTTACCACTAGCTGTTCAATAGTGGGACACCTCGTGTGCAACACTGCCAGCTGCGGATGGAGTGCTCGTGTGACTGCGCTCTGTGGACGAGCTTTCGCTGATGGAGGAAGAGGAGGAGCGAAAGCCTACAGCCAACTGTTTCCTATACCGTGGGCTAGGCAGCACTGTTCCACCGCCGCTGTCCCCAGTGGAGCCTGCATCCACCACATTAACCCAGTGCGCAGTGATGGACACGTAACGGCCCTGGCCATGCCTACAGGCCCATGCATCTGTTGTGAGGTGCACCTTTCCACTCACTGACTGTTTTAGTGCATGGACAATGCGGTCTTTCACATGCCGATGGAGGGCAGGGATGACTTTTCGAGAAAGGAAGTGCCGACTGGGTAGGTCATAGCATGGGACAGCGTAGGCCATGAGGTCGCGGAAAGCTTCGCTTTCAACCAAACGGTAGGGCATCACCTCTGAGATTAGTTTGGCAATGTAGGCATTCAAACAAAGTGTACGTGGATGAGATGAGTACTTTCTTGTCCTACTCAGAGTGTCTGGTAGGGTGAGCTGGACTGGAGAGCTGCATATGGGGGACATAGCGGTGGATCGGACGGAGTGAGAGGGGGTTGGTGATGGTATTGGTGGTGATGGCCTAGATTCAGTGTTGTGTTGCAAAACCATTGTGATTCCCTGAGTGATTTGGCCTTGCGATGACACCTCCACATTTAGTGCTGATGGTGTGCTTAACGGTGGCCTTACAGTGGGGCAAGCGATGGAGCGTTGCTGGCTACCTTGAGTCGGAGCAGGTGCACACGTGCTACCTGAGGTTTTGTAGTCCGTCCATGCTTGCAAGTGCATGTTGGTTAAATGTCTAAGCATGCAACTGGTATTCAAATTTCTGAGTTGTTTACCACGGCTAAAGGTCCTTCCACACTTCTTACAGGTAACCTTTGCCTCATCAGTAGGATTTTGGACAAAGAAGTGCCACATTGCACTCTTCCTACTATGGTATACATTTTCAGGTCTTGCACGCTGTGCTAAGTTGACTGTCTGGCCAAGCTGTCCTGCAACTATTTTAGTTTTTGGTCCACGTTTTTGAACAGCTACGGTCCTGCCAGATAACCGCTGCTGCGATGTCAATGCCTGCTGCAGATCCTTCTCCTTATCTGAACTATTGCCAGCGCCACCCTCCTCCCCCAATGGATGCCAATCCGGGTCAAGAACTGGGTCAGCCATCACCTCCTCTTCAAAGTCATCTGCACCTTCCTCTTTACCCTCCTCTGTGTCACCATGTAAGGTGGTATAGTATGCGGGAAGGGGCACCTGAGTTTCATCAGGGTCAGATTCTGGCTCAATAGACTGCGAGGGCAATGTAGTGCTCTGGGTCGATGTACCAGCAGAATCATCTAGCAGTGGCTGTGCATGAGTGCACTCCATGTCAGATTCATCTTGGACTGGGGAATTCTGGATTTGACTGGATAACCCAGGCATGGTATGTGAAAAGAGCTCCAAAGAGTAATCTGAAGTGTGGGCTGCGGCATCCTTAACTTTTGGTGGGGGTGAAGGACACAAGGAAAGGTGTTTTTCCTGACCAGAACCCTGCACTGACGAATCCATGCTTGCAGGTTTCGAACGTTCAGAAGAGGAGGCATTAGAGCTGGTGGCTGTTTCGGCAATGTACGCCAAAACCTTTTCCTGATGCTCCGACTTCAAAAGCGGTTTTCCTACTCCAAGAAAAGGCAACCTTACAGGCCTTCTTGGGCCAGACGATGATGCAGGCTCAACACTTCCTGCCTTAGCTGCTATTGTGCTTTTGCCAGAACCAGCCGATGCACCACCACCATCAGTACCAGCTGCGCCCCCCTGCCCACGTCCGCGGACTCTTCCACCATACTTCCTCATGTTTGGGAAAATGTACCAAAAATACCAGCAGAGAGATGGTACTGTATGAGGAGCGTCCAGCTGTGTAAGGTGTATGAAAAAAATTAAATCTACGTATATATTTTGTTAGTCACAGACGCTCTCACAGTATGTATTGGACCGTAATCCAACAAGCAGATATACGGAACTGTATCAGTGTACAGCTGTATACGTTTTTTGTGTAACTAACAATCTCCATATATGTATTTACGGAGTGTCACACACACACGCTGACTCTGTATAGATGTTACTGTAATGCGAACGGCAGATATACAATACTGTTTGAGAATTAGACAGCTCTATACGGTGTCTGTATGGAAAATTGTCAATCTCCGTCTATTTCTATAGGGACTGACACACGCTGTCTCTGTCTAGTTTTCACCGTAATCAAACAGCAGATATACGAAACTGTTTGAAAAGCGGACAGTACTCTAAGGTGTAGGTCTGGAAAAACGGACAAACTCCTCGGCTTTTTTTTCCAGAGTAACACACAGATAGCTTCTATTTGTCTGTGATACCAGCCGGTATACGATAGTGTGTGAGGATCGTACACCGCTATACGGTGTCTGTATGGAAAATTGTCAATCTCCGTCTATTTCTATAGGGACTGACACAATCTGTCTCTGTCTAGTTTTCACCGTAGTCAAACAGCAGATATATGAAACTGTTTGAAAAGCGGACAGCACTCTAAGGTGTAGGTCTGGAAAAACAGACAAACTCCTCGGCTTTTTCTTCCAGAGTCACACCCAGATAGCTTCTATTTGTCCGTGATACCAGCCGGTACACGGTAGTGTGTGAGGAGCGTACACCGCTATACGGTCTGTGAAAAAATGAACGCTCAGTAACTCACCAGGACAAAATAATAAAAGTTGGAGTGCTTTGGAAAAAAGCAGTTTGAACACCAGTGTGCACACAGCAATGCAGCTAGCAGGTAGCCTTACAATGCAGCCTAATCACCACCAGCGCTGCTGCACAAAATAAAAAATCCTCCCCTTTCCCTGCACACTAACTGTACAGTGAAATGCGCTATCAGCAGAAGCAGTTTTTTTCTTCTTCCCTGCCTAACGCTCTCCCTATTCAGAATCAGCAGCAGCACCTCTCCCTATGCTAAGATCGGCAGAAGTAAGATGGCGGTCGGCAGTCACAGCCTTTTATACCCACTGTGACGCCACACAAAGCCAGCCAATCACTTCAATGCCCTTCTCTAAGATGGTGGTGGCCGCTGCCTATGTCATCGCGTTGCCCACAGTGTGCGTCCTCCATCATTGGCTGACAAAAGGCGCTGAAAGCATAATTTGAAACGTGACTTTGGCGCTCAAGTCACCGACCTCATAGCCGACCTCACGCTATGGTCAGGTTTCATTTCATGAAACCCGACTTTGGCGAAAGTCGGCGATTTTTTAAATTGACCGACCCGTTTCGCTCAACTCTATTGCTGACGGCACCATCGAAGTAGCCAGTTGTTCACCTGCAGAATCGTATTCCACCTCCTTGTTCCATGGCCATCCACTGGGAGGATGGAAGAGAAGACCACCTGCGCTCCCAGTTCTTTCACTTTCTTGCCTAAGTCTTCAAAGTCTCTGCAGATGGTTTCCAGGTCATTTCTTTCGGTGTCATTTGTCCCCACATTTAGTAGCAGGAATGGATAGTCATCTGTAGGTCTGAAGTGTCCTGATATCCTGTCAGACACATCTTTAATATTTTTACCTGGAAGACAGCACATTTCTCTTGAGGTTATATCCGGTCTGCAGATAGTGGCCTCTGTTCCTCTCAACAGGGACTCCCCCATGACCACAACTCTCCGTTTCCTCTTCACAACATTTTTATTTCTCCATCCAGGATGACTCTGAGGGCGTACAATGTTGCTGTTTGTGGGCAAAGTCTTATCCTGATGTATTTCTTCATCGTTCTCCTGCGTAATAGCCTGGTACTGGTTCCTGAGCAGTATGGGTGCTGACTGCCTCTTGATCATCCTAGTTCTTTCTTCAGGTGCACTTCAAATTTTTTCTCTTTCTGTAACATGAAGACATAATTCTGCTCTGTCTAAGAACTCTTCACCTTCCTTAATGATCTTCAATGTAGCTAACCTCTCTTCTAGATTTTGCAACTTTTCCTCCAACAGGGACACAAGCTTGCATTTCTGGCATGTGAATTTTGGATTTTCAACTGGTAAGTCAGTGAACATGTAGCAAGAAATGCAGCTCACCAAATGGCTACTGGCTTCTTCCATGTTCTTATTGTTAAAGAGTTATCAAGGCGGTGAAATATGTGCCAAAATTCACGTTCCGGTAGGCACATGGTTTACTGATTTTCCTCCTTTCAGCTGCAACGGCCAAAATCCAGTGTTCTTTGAGCTCTCGGAGACTCTTCACTTATCCCAAATGGCACTGGGAATATGCAAATTGTCTCCTCAAGACCCTTCCTGCTGGGAACTCAATAACGCCGTCAACTGCTGGAGCGATGTCTTTTCCAGGTACCTTCCGCTGAGCCTAGTCCATATGCTGCAGTGGTTGACAAGGGTATGGGCCACAGTCCTGTATGAGCCCAACACGGCTCTGAAAATTTACACTGGTGAAGTAAGGGCACAAGTGTCTGGGCAAATATTTGCTGGCAGTGTCAGGGCGTAAGTGTCAGTCCCGTTTCCGGTCACTCTTATGTGGCACATGCGCTGTACTCATGGACATGGACCGTTTGGCGCCTTGCTCTCTGGAAGTCACCGGGCTCACACTGCACGTCTCCATCTCTCTGTAGTCATCGGGCATACTGCACCTCTCTCTGTAGTCAGTGGGCACACTGCACCTCCCTCTGTAGGCACCGGGCACACTGCACCCCTCTCTGTCGTCACCGGGCACACACTGCATGTTCCTCTCCCTCTCTGGTCTCCGCTGCTGGCGGTGGGAGACGGTGGACACCGGCCTGTACATTGCTGATGCTCCCAGGATGGAGCACTCCTCTGCCTGGCTGCTGGACACACAACTTCCCTCAGTGAAGCGGTCCCTCTGCAGATGGCGGGGGACCCTCTCAGTGCAGTGGCACCGATACTCTGTTGGGAGGATGCTGCCTGTGCATTGCCCTCTGTTCGCACCAAACTCACCTGCAGCGTGCACTTTCCCCTTTTATTCACCCGCGACCTCGGTGAGGAGGAAGGTCCACCTCACTCAAGCTTCCCCCAGGGAACAGGGGAAACAGCCTTTCCACTTCCGGACCCGGCATGCAGGTACCTGCAGTCTCATCGTCCCCCTTACACATACACGGCTCCGCTCCATACATGTTGGATACACACGGCTCCGCTCCATAGTAACATAGTTATTAAGGTTGAAGGAAGACTTTAAGTCCATCTAGTTCAACCCATATCCTTTCCTAATGTGCCCTAACATGTTGATCTAGAGGAAGGCAAAACAAACTCTTGTGGCAAACAGTAAGCTTCACATTAGGGAAAAAAATTCCATCGCGACTCCACATACGGCAATCAGACTAGCTCCCTGAATCAACGCAACATCATGGAAACTAGTGTATATAACCTGTAATATTATGCTTTTCAAGAAAGGCATCCAGACCCTTCTTAAATTTTAGTAGGGAATCAATCATTACAACATCATATGGCAGAGAGTTCCATAGTCTCACTGCTCTTACGAAGGAGATTTTCCGAAACGCGCGTCGGGGCGCGTTCTTTAGGCACACCGCTCTCACCACTGTATGCCTTATTGCCTTTCAGGTAATACATTATGTTGCATTGCGCTGTATATCTTATTGTATAGGCATTGTATTAGGGTATGTCCCATTAGTATATCGGTCCCATCATTGTATGGTCAATCGCCTTGTGGGCAGCACACTGCGCAGTATTGTGCTGGATTATCCGGGCCGGTTCCTCTTTTCTCCGGTTTTTAACAGGCGCCTTATTACCTTTTGCGCTTTTTTGTGCTGGGTCTGCATTTGATTCGGCTCATTTTAACTGTGCAGCGTTGTCCAGCGTGTGTGCTGCCTGATTCTTGTCTTTGGCCCACTTCTACTACATAGCGCTTTGCATGACTTTTTTTAGTGACCTTTTGTATAGTCATTATATGGTGCACATTTACTATCTATTTTATTAGTGCACCATTACTTCAAGAATATTGGATTTATCTCTATATTCAGCTTATTGTTTACAGCGCTATTTCTATTATTGTTTAGCGTCTTTTTGTGTTTGTTCAGCAAAGAGCTTTGTCGTTATTATTATTGATTTTACCATCACTGTTTTCACTTTTGGTATATACATATAGACACAAATTTTTTCACAGCATTTTTTGCATTATTTATTAATATTGATCTATATATACACATATATTTATTTGTATGATTTTTATTGTTTATTGTTATTATCATCACTTCATCATTTATTACACTTATTATATATGTCTCTTTGCTGTTCAACATGGGGAACATTACACATGCTTTATCTGAACTATTTTTGCTGTACAGTGGTGATACCATTATAAGCATAGATACTTGTTGATTAATTCAATGAGCGGTTTTTCTTGCCTTTTTTATATATATATATTTTTATTGCCGTTGTTGTTGTCTGGCCAAATTTACAATAAAGGCTTATTTTATTATGTATGTTTTATTTTTATACATTTTCATTATTCTGATTCTCTCATTCACATCACTAGTTTGTTTTGTTCCTATTCACTGCTCTTACAGTAAAGAATCCGTGTTTGTGAGTATGCTTAAACCTTCTTTCCTCCAGACATAGAGGATGCCCCCTTGTTCCCATCACAGGTCTAAGAGTAAAAAGATCATTAGAATGGTCTTTGTACTGTCCCCGCATATATTTATACATTGTAATAAGATCACCCCTAGGCCTTCGATTTTCCAAACTAAATAACCCCAAGTGTAATAACCTGTCTTGGTATTGTAGACCCCCCAGTTCCCTAATAACCTTGGTCTCTCTTCTCTGCACCCGCTCCAGTTCAGCTATGTCTTTCTTATACACCGGAGACCATAACTGTACGCAGTGATCGCACTAGTGACTTATATAGAGGTAAAATTATGTTCTCCTCATGAGCATCTATGCCTCTTTTAATGCATCCCATTATTTTATTTGCCTTTGCAGCAGCTGTCTGACACTGGCTACTAAATGTGAGTTTGTCGCCCACCCATACACCCAGGTCTTTTTCAGTGACAGTTTTGCCCTGTGTTTTAAAATTAAGCACATAATTATACATCTTGTTTGTTCTACCCAAGTGCATGAACTTACATTTATCCCCATTTAAGCTCATTTGCCATTTATCAGCCCAAGTTTCTAGTTTACATAAATCCTCCTGTAATATAAAATTGTCCTCCTCTGTATTGATTACCCTGCAGAGTTTAGTGTCATTTGCAAATATTGAAATTCTACTCTCTATGCCTCCTACAAGGTCATTAATAAATATATTAAAAAGAAGCGGGCCCAATACTGACCCCTGTGGTACCCCACTGCTAACCGTGACCCAGTCCGCGTGTGCTCCATTAATAACCACCCTTTGTTTCCTATCCCTGAGCCAGCTCTTGACCCACTTACACTTATTTTTCCTTATCCCCATTGTTCTCATTTTACGTATCAACCTTTTGTGGGGCACCGTATCAAAAGCTTTTGAAAAGTCCATGTACACCACGTCCACTGCATTCCCTTGGTCCAGTCCGGAACTTACCTCTTCATAAAAGCTTATCAGATTAGTCTGACAGGAATGGTCCCTCACAAACCCATGTTGATATTGGGTCATAGAATCATAGAATCGTAGAGTTGGAAGGGACCTCCTGGGCCATCTGGTCCAACCCCCTGCTCAAAGCAGGATTCGCTAAATCATCCCAGTCAGATGTCTGTCCAGCCTCTGTTTGAAGACTTCCATTGAAGGAGAACTCACCACTTCTCGTGGCAGCCTGTTCCACTCATTGATCACTCTAACTGTCAAAAAGTTTTTTCTAATATCTAATCTGTGTCTCCTCCCCTTCAGTTTCATCCCATTGCTTCTAGTCTTTCCTTGTGCAAATGAGAATAAAGTTGATCCTTCTACAATGTGACAGCCCTTTAGATATTTGTAGACAGCTATTAAGTCTCCTCTCAGTCTTCTCTTTTGCAAACTAAACATTCCCAAATCCTGCAACCTTTCCTCATAAGACAGGGTTTGCAGACTGGTCACCATTCTGGTCGCTCTTTTCTGAACTTGCTCCAGTTTGTTGATGTCTTTTTTAAAATGTGGTGCCCAAAACTGGACACAATATTCCAGATGAGGTCTGACCAAAGAGGAGTAGAGGGAAATAATGACTTCACGTGATCTAGACTGTATGCTTCTGTTAATGCATCCTAGAATTGCATTTGCCTTTTTTGCTGCTGCATCACACTGTTGACTCATATTCAGTCTGTGATCTATTAGTATACCCAAGTCTTTTTCACATGTGCTGTCACTTAGCCCTATTCCTCCCATTCTGTATATGCTTTTTTCATTTTTATTGCCCAGATGTAGTACTTTGCATTTCTCCCTATTAAAAACCATTCTGTTAGTTGCTGCCCACTTCTCCAGTTTATTTAAATCTTTTTGAATCCTCTCTCTCTCTTCTCTAGTATTAGCTATCCCTCCTAGCTTTGTGTCATCAGCAAATTTAATCAGTTTACCCTCAATTCCTTCATCTAAATCGTTGATAAAGATGTTGAACAGTACAGGGCCCAGGACAGAGCCCTGTGGTACCCCACTTGAGACATTCTTCCAACTGGATGTGCAGCCATTTACGACCACTCTTTGGGTCCGATCACTAAGCCAGTTATGAATCCACCTAACAGTTGCCTTGTCCATTCCATACTTAGTCATTTTTTCAATAAGGATTTTATGAGAGACTTTGTCAAATGCTTTGCTGAAGTCAAGATATACTATATCTACAGCATTTCCTTGATCCACCCAATCAGTGATACCGTCATAGAAGGAAATTAAGTTAGTCTGACATGACTTATTAGTTACAAACCCATGCTGACTCTGTTTAATCACTTCATTCTTATCCAGGTATTGACATACATGTTGTTTAATAATTTGTTCAAAGATCTTTCCTGGTATAGAAGTCAGACTCACCGGCCTATAGTTGCCTGGGTCCACCTTCTTCCCCTTTTTGAAGATAGGACAACATTTGCTCTTCTCCAGTCTTCTGGGACTTCTCTTGTTCTCCAAGAATTTTCAAAGATTATGGAGAGGGGTTCAAAAATTTCTTCTGCTATCTCCTTCAGTACTCTGGGGTGTAATTCATCTGGTCCTGGAGACTTGAATTCATTTAGGTTAGCTAAGTGTTTCCTCACTATCTTTCTGTTTATAGATATCCTGGATTCTTCTATTCCCTTAATAGGACAGTGAATAACAGTTGATGTTACATTTCCTTTCTCAGAGAAAACAGATGCAAAATAGGAATTTAAAAGTTCAGCCTTCTCAACATCCTGTCTTACCATTTCATCATTTTCATCCTGTAAAAATCCTATAGCATCTTTGACTTTTCTTTTACTTTTGACATATCCCCAAAATCCTTTATTATTGCTTTTGACATCTCTTGCAAGCCTCAATGAGGTTATTCTTCTCCAGATACTCCAGTATAGTATCTCTTAGAAAAACCTCCAGGATTTTACCCACAGTTGAGGTTAAACTTACTGGCCAATAATTTCCAAGTTTAGTTTTTGTCCCCTTTTTGAATATTGGCAACACATTTGCCATACGCCAGTCCTGTGGTACAGACCCTGATGTTATGGAATCTTTAAAGATTAAAAATAATGGTCTATCTATGACTGTACTTAATTCCTGCAGTACTCGGGGGTGTATGCCATCCGGGCTCGGGGATTTGTCAATTTTAGTGATTTTTAGACACCGCCGTACTTCCTGCTGGGTTAAGCAGGTGACATTTAATGGAGAATTTTTATCACTAATCATGTTATCCGTCATGGGATTTTCTTGTCTAAATACTGTTGAAAAAAAGCCATTTAACATATTGGCTTTTTCCTCATCCAACATTTCACCCAGACTATTTTTAAGGGGGCCAACACTATCATTTTTTAGTTTCTTACGATTTATGTAGTTAAACAATATTTTGGGATTATTTTTACTTTCTCTGGCAATGAGTCTCTCTGTCTCAATCTTTGCTGTCTTGATTTGCTTTTTACAGAATTTATTTAACTTTCTGTATTTATTTAATGCCTTATCACTAGTGTTGAGCATTCCGATACCGCAAGTATCGGGTATCGGCCGATATTAGCGGTATCGGAATTCCGATACTGACTTCCGATACTTTTGTCATATCGGATTCCGGGATCGGAATGGGAAGTTCCCATCATGCTATGAGCCTGCTTGCTTTGATTAAGCCAATGGGAATCCTCCGAAGTGTGGGCACATCCTGTTAGGCATGTAGGCATGTTAACTATTGGCATGGCTGTGATTGGCTGCCGAAATGATGTCATGATGCACTATAAAAGCCACCGCAGCCGCCATTTCTGGTTCACTCTGCTGTGAATTCAGTTAGGGACAGGCTGCTGTAGAAGACTGTGAGGGACAGTTAGAAATAGCGATTCCACCAAACATCTAGTGCTTTACCCAGGCTACATAAACCACCACTGTAGCCTTCTTTGCCCTAGCAGCAGTGTTCACAGCTGTCTGCAAGGGCTGTGTGAGTGCAGCTCACGCTGTGGAGTGGGTCCTGCAGCCACGTCAGGCTGTAGGCCACCCAGTGTGATCACTGCTGCCTCATACATCTTTTATTTTTTGAGCTGCATTTTTTACATAATTTCAATCTAGTGTGCTTCCATCCGTATCCATATACGTTGGTTGCAAACACTAGTAGTAGACAGCGGAGCCTTTCTGCAGCCTTTCAGTGCTAGTGTCCACTTTGCTGCACTGTTGACGGCTGTCTGAGAGGTCTCTGACTGTGTGTGAGTGCAGCTCACGCTGAGTAGTGTGTCCTGCAGCTACGTCTGGCTGTAGGACGCTCAGCGTGCGTCAGTGCCTCACACATATTTTTATTTGAGTGCAGCTCATTTTTTCTTCTCCTATTAGTGTGCATCCATCCGTCTCCATCTACGGTGGTTGCAAACACTATATAGGAGTACACAGCGGAGCCTTTCTGCAGCCTGTCAGTGCCAGTGCCCACTTAGCTGCACTGTTGACGGCTGTCTGAGAGGTCTCTGACTGTGTGTGAGTGCAGCTCACGCTGAGTAGAGTGTCCTGCAGCTACATCTGGTTGTAGGACGCTCAACGTGCGTCACTGCCTCACACATATTTGTCTTTGAGTGCAGCTCATTTTTTCTTCTCCTATTAGTGTGCATCCATCCGTATCCATCAACATTGGTTGGTTGCAAACACTATATAGGAGTAGATAGAGGAGCCTTTTTTTCTGGCTTGTGCCCTGCCGGCGCAGCCAGATTAGTATTACCCAATTTTTTTGGAGCCTCATCTTTTGCATTGTAGGTTACCTGCCTGCATTGTAATAGCTCCAAAAAGTTGGTGATACTATCAGTTTCAATTCTTTGTTCACATACTTTGAGTTTGTTTCCAACAAAGAAACCACAAAAAAAAGTTCACCAAACACTACATTTGGAACTTGTGTAGGCCACATCAGCTCCTATTAAAGTGTAGTCCACACACACACACTTCATAAAATTAGTGTTTCTTGTACCTGTAACCAGCTGTTCAGGAATAAGCACACTAAGGCCCCCCGTTGTACTTTTCTGCCTATCTTAAGCAGTCTGGCAAGATGAAGAAGGCAGGGAGTAAGGCGCGTGGGCGTGGGCGTGGAGTTTCAGCAGGGAGAGGACGTGGGGATTCTGCAGGGAGAGGACGTGGGGATTCTGCAGGTAGAGGATGTGGGGATTCTGGGCCTGCTGCGGGCACCAGTGGATCAGCATCCCCCAGTTTTAGCAGGCAACAGTCCTTTATGCGCAGCTTTGTAGGACCTCAACGTACCCCACTGCTGCGGGAGGAACAAATTGAAGCCGTTGTCGGATGGATGGCAGCTAACGCATCGACTTCAATTACTTCCACAGCCTCTCAGGACCAGAGCACCGAAGAGCAACCATCTGTCTCTTCACCACCTGCCAAAGTGCCCAGGCAGAGAGACATGGACAGGAGCCATCAGTCTCTACTTCTGTTCTCGGAATCTGTTGGCTTGGAAAGAGGGGGCCAGCCAAGCAGCATTCCTGAATGTGAAGAAGAGGGAGTATGCAGTGATGCGCAACTTCTTTGTCCCTCTGAATCTGAAGAGGCGAGTGGGCCAGTGCCTATGGTCAGCACACCTCAGTACGCATCAGATGATGACGAGACTCAGTTGCCACTTTCTGGTGCGTACGGTGCTGGCGAGACAACCCCGTGGAAAAAGCAGCTGTTTGAAGAGGGGAGGGAAGATGATGAGGTCCTTGACCCATCATATCGTGAGGAACAGGAAGGTGGTGGGAGCAGCTCGGAGGAAATGATTCCCCTACCGGCCAAAACAGGAGGCAGAGGGAGGGGGAAGACTTGGTTGCCTGTACCCTCCACTTCGGCACCCATTAGGAGCATTCCTCATTCCAAAGGCAAAACGGGCGCTCCCAAGAGTTGCAGTGCATGGTCCTTTTTTGACACAGTTGCAGATGACATTTGCTTTGTCAAATGCAAGCTGTGTCATCAGATAGTCAAAAGAGGGAGAAATGTCAGCAACCTCAATACCACAAATATGTGGAAACATGTGCGCACCAAGCACGAGTTGGAGTTGCAGAGACACCCTGAAGACGTAGGCCAACGTACAGCACCACCTACCACCTCTTCAGTTCGTGTTGGGGCCTCTTCCTCCAGCTCACACACTGCTGGTCCGGCTTCCTCACAGGATCGCCAAGGAAGAACCTCTGCCACTGTTGTCCGGAGACCCTGTCAGATTCCACCCATAACAGCACGTTCCCATCCATCACAGCCATCGGTAGCACAGGCATGGGATAAAAGGCGCCCTTACTCGGCAAACCATCCCCGAGCACAGTCTCTGAATGCTGGCATTGCCAAACTTCTGGCAGTTGAAATGCTGTCATTCAGGCTGGTGGACACTGACACCTTCCGGGACTTAATGGCATTGGCAGTCCCCCAATACAACGTGCCCAGCCACTTTTATTTCAGCAGGCGAGCCGTCCCTGCCCTGCAGAAACATGTTGAGGGCAAAATAAAACATGCGCTACTAAACGCCGTTAGTAGCAAGGTCCACCTGACCACCAATGCGTGGACCAGTAACCATGGACAGGGACGATACCTTTCCCTCACTGCCCACTGGGTCAATGTTGTGGAGCCGGGTACAGATCTGGAGAGTGGCGCTGTACGTGTTCTTCCAACGCCACGGATTGCAGGACTCCAGTCTGTACACATAGACTCCTCCTCCTACTCAAGTTCCTCAGAAACAGCAGAGCAGGAGCCTGTTACGACCGATATGAGCACAGCCGTGGCCAAACGTCAACAGGCTGTACTCAAATTAATTTCTTTGGGGAATCGAAGCCACACAGCGCAGGAGCTCTGGAATGCTATCAAGCTGGAGAGCGATGTGTGGTTTGGGCCAGCGAATCTCCAGCCGGGCTTGGTAGTGTGTGACAATGGCCGAAATCTGGTGGCAGCTCTTGGCCTAGGCAACCTCACACACATCCCATGTCTGGCACATGTGCTTAACTTGGTCGTGCAGAGCTTTCTGAGGGACTATCCTGATCTTGATGCACTGCTGCACAAGGTCCGCATAGAGTGCGCTCACTTGCGGCGTTCCAGCACGGCAAGATCGCGCCTCGCTGCTCTGCAGCGACGATTTGGCCTTCCGGAACATCGCATCATATGTGACCTACCCACCCGGTGGAATTCAACGTTACATATGTTGGAGCGGTTGTGTGAGCAGCAGGCAGCAGTCATGGAGTACCAGCTGCATCAGGCGCAAACAAGTCGCACTGTGCGCCGTTCACACTTCAGCACCATTGAGTGGGCCTCTATGAAGGACATCTGCCTCGTTTTGCGTGCCTTCGATGAATCCACGCGGATGGCGAGTGCAGATGATGCACTAGTCAGCATGACTGTCCCCCTTATCTGCCTGCTTCAACAAACACTGCAAGCACTAAGGGATGAGGTTTCGGAAGAGTTGGAGGATGAGGAGTCCCAAATGCCATCTGCTTCTGGACAGTCTGCGCTACGTGTTTCCTCACAAAGGCCTAGGCAGGGGACACTTTGTGAGGAGGATGAGGAGGAGTGGATGGAGGAGGAAGACATCTCTCCAGAGGAGGGAGGTACACAAACCTCTACTCAGTATGTACAGCGAGGGTGGGGTGATGCAGAGCAGGCCGAGGTCTTGCCTCAAACAGGGGACAGCGGTTCTTTGGCAGTTGGGAGTCTGCAGCACATGGTTGATTTCATGCTGCAGTGCCTGAGAAACGACCGCCGCATCGCCCACATTCTCGTCTCGGCTGATTATTGGGTGTACACCCTCCTAGATCCTCGCTACCGGGACAGCGTACAAAGGCTCATACCAAGGTTGAACCGGGAGCGTAAACTGCGGGAGTACGAAGAGTCACTGGTGCAGTCCATAATGTTTTCCATTCCACCCGACAGCATTGTTGCTAGTGCTTTACAAAGCAGCTCTGTGCGTCGAGGCAGTGGAGGAAACTCTGCACAAAGAGGGAGCAGAGGCAGCGCCGCAGCACAAGGCAAGACAACTATGGCCCAAATGTGGCAAAGTTTTGTGTGTCCACCACAATTGTCTACACCATCAGCGACGCCTCGAGTCAGCAGGAGGCAACGCTTCCGTCAGATGGTGTCAGACTACATGTCTTGCCCTGTCACTGTACTCCCAGATGGCTCTTCCCCCTTCAAGTTTTGGGTCTCTAAGCTGGATACATGGCCAGAGCTTAGCCAGTATGCATTGGAGGTGCTGGCTTGCCCTGCTGCCAGTGTATTATCGGAACGTGTCTTTAGTGCCGCAGGTGGTGTACTAACAGACCGTCGCACGCGACTATCTTCCGATAATGTTGACCGGCTGACTTTTCTGAAAATGAACAAGGCCTGGATCTCCAAAGACTTTGCCATTCCTCTTACAGACTAAATTAGTGGTTGGCAACTGTATCCAGGTCTGCTGGTGTGTTCATTTTTCTACCACCTGAACTATAATCCCTGTGCTTCAACACAGCCAGTTGTCGCTCAGATGTGTCGTCTGCACAGAGAAACACACTAGCTCCTGTGTTAGTGGGGTTCAGTAACGCCAGCTGATCCCCTGCTGTGTGGACGGCAAAGTCACCAGCTCCATCAACATTCAAACCACTACTGATTTTTAACCGTGCCCAACTTAGGTCTCTGGCTCCACTGTCTCTACTATTTCCCCTGACCTCAAACCCCGCCATCTACATCTCTGAAGTGGCGTCAGCACAATCTACACTTGTTCCTGTGGCTCAGTCCCATCAGTTTATCCCCTGATGTGTGTCCGGCAAGGTCTCCTGCTCTGTCCACATTCCCATAACCAGTAGTGGGAATGAGGACAGAGCTGGCGAACTTGCCGGACAAACATCAGGGGATCAACTGACGGGACTGAGCACCAGTAACACAGGAACAAGTGTAGATTGTGCTGACGCCACTTCAGAGATGTAGCTGGCGGGGTTGGAGGCCAGGGTAAATAGTAGAGACAGTGGAGCCAGAGGCCTAAGTGGAGCATGGTTAGAATCAGTAGTAGTCAACAACCTCCATGAAAACCGCTGCCCATTGGCCTCTGCATGCAGCATGCGTAATCCTGGGCTCCAACAGTGTCAGTTGGTGTTCAGAAGTGTCGTCTCCACAGAGCCAAACACATTCGTTCAAGTGTTAGTGGGGTTCAGCACTGCCAGCTGTTCCCCTGCTGTGGAGATGGCAAGTCTCCTGCTGCCTACACCTGCCAAAATCTAGTAGGCCCCAGCCTGCTCCATGCCTGATCCTGGGCTCCAACAGCGTCAGTTGGTGTTCAGAAGTGTCATCTCCACAGAGCCAAACACATTCGTTCAAGTGTTAGTGGGGTTCAGCACTGCCAGCTGTTCCCCTGCTGTGGAGATGGCAAGTCTCCTGCTGCCTACACCTGCCAAAATCCAGTAGGCCCCAGCCTGCTCCACGCCTGATCCTGGGCTCCAACAGCGTCAGTTGGTGTTCAGAAGTGTCGTCTCCACAGAGCCAAACACATTCGTTCAAGTGTTAGTGGGGTTCAGCACTGCCAGCTGTTCCCCTGCTGTGGAGATGGCAAGTCTCCTGCTGCCTACACCTGCCAAAATCCAGTAGGCCCCAGCCTGCTCCACGCCTGATCCGGGGCTCCAACAGCGTCAGTTGGTGTTCAGAAGTATCGCCTCCACAGAGCCAAACACATTCGTTCGAGTGTTAGTGGGGTTCAGCACTGCCAGCTGTTCCCCTGCTGTGGAGATGGCAAGTCTCCTGCTGCCTACACCTGCCAAAAGCAACAGGCCCCAGCCTGCTCCTCGCCTAATCCTGGGCTCCAACAGCGTCAGTTGGTGTTCAGAAGTGTCGTCTCCACAGAGCCAAACACATTCGTTCGAGTGTTTAGTGGAGTTCAGCACTGCCAGCTGTTCCCCTGCTGTGGAGATGGCAAGTCTCCTGCTGCCTACACCTGCCAAAATCCAGTAGGCCCCAGCCTGCTCCTCGCCTAATCCTGGGCTCCAACAGCGTCAGTTGGTGTTCAGAAGTGTCGTCTCCACAGAGCCAAACACATTCGTTCGAGTGTTTAGTGGAGTTCAGCACTGCCAGTTGTTCCCCTGCTGTGGAGATGGCAAGTCTCCTGCTGCCTACACCTGCCAAAATCCAGTAGGCCCCAGCCTGCTCCTCGCCTAATCCTGGGCTCCAACAGCGTCAGTTGGTGTTCAGAAGTGTCGTCTCCATAGAGCCAAACACAATCGTTCGAGTGTTAGTGGGGTTCAGCACTGCCAGCTGTTCCCCTGCTGTGGAGATGGCAGTCTCTCCTGCTGTCTCCGCATTCCAAATACAGTAGGCCTCTGCCTACACCCTCCTATTTCCTGGGCTTCAACACAGCCAGTTGTAGCTCGGAAGTGCCGTCCACACGGAAAGAGACACTTGCTCCCGTGTCTCAGTGGGGTTCAGTAACGTCAGCTGATCCCCTGCTGTGTGGATGGCAGTCTCTCCTGCTGTCTCCACATTCCAAATACAGTAGGCCTCTGCCTACACCCTCCTATTTCCTGGGCTTCAACACAGCCAGTTGTAGCTCGGAAGTGCCGTCCACACGGAAAGAGACACTTGCTCCCGTGTCTCAGTGGGGTTCAGTAACGTCAGCTGATCCCCTGCTGTGTGGATGGCAGTCTCTCCTGCTGTCACCACATTCCAAATACAGTAGGCCTCTGCCTACACCCTCCTATTTCCTGGGCTTCAACACAGCCAGTTGTAGCTCGGAAGTGCCGTCCACACGGAAAGAGACACTTGCTCCCGTGTCTCAGTGGGGTTCAGTAACGTCAGCTGATCCCCTGCTGTGTGGATGGCAGTCTCTCCTGCTGTCTCCACATTCCAAATACAGTAGGCCTCTGCCTACACCCTCCTATTTCCTGGGCTTCAACACAGCCAGTTGTAGCTCGGAAGTGCCGTCCACACGGAAAGAGACACTTGCTCCCGTGTCTCAGTGGGGTTCAGTAACGTCAGCTGATCCCCTGCTGTGTGGATGGCAGTCTCTCCTGCTGTCACCACATTCCAAATACAGTAGGCCTCTGCCTACACCCTCCTATTTCCTGGGCTTCAACACAGCCAGTTGTAGCTCGGAAGTGCCGTCCACACGGAAAGAGACACTTGCTCCCGTGTCTCAGTGGGGTTCAGTAACGTCAGCTGATCCCCTGCTGTGTGGATGGCAGTCTCCACATTCCAAATACAGTAGGCCTCTGCCTACACCCTCCTATTTCCTGGGCTTCAACACAGCCAGTTGTAGCTCGGAAGTGCCGTCCACACGGAAAGAGACACTTGCTCCCGTGTCTCAGTGGGGTTCAGTAACGTCAGCTGATCCCCTGCTGTGTGGATGGCAGTCTCTCCTGCTGTCTCCACATTCCAAATACGGTAGGCCTCTGCCTACACCCTCCTATTTCCTGGGCTTCAACACAGCCAGTTGTAGCTCGGAAGTGCCGTCCACACGGAAAGAGACACTTGCTCCCGTGTCTCAGTGGGGTTCAGTAACGTCAGCTGATCCCCTGCTGTGTGGATGGCAGTCTCTCCTGCTGTCACCACATTCCAAATACAGTAGGCCTCTGCCTACACCCTCCTATTTCCTGGGCTTCAACACAGCCAGTTGTAGCTCGGAAGTGCCGTCCACACGGAAAGAGACACTTGCTCCCGTGTCTCAGTGGGGTTCAGTAACGTCAGCTGATCCCCTGCTGTGTGGATGGCAGTCTCTCCTGCTGTCACCACATTCCAAATACAGTAGGCCTCTGCCTACACCCTCCTATTTCCTGGGCTTCAACACAGCCAGTTGTAGCTCGGAAGTGCCGTCCACACGGAAAGAGATACTTGCTCCCGTGTCTCAGTGGGGTTCAGTAACGTCAGCTGATCCCCTGCTGTGTGGATGGCAAAGTCTCCTGCTGCCTACACAGTCGTACCACTACTGATTTTTAACCGTGCTCCAATTAGGCCTGTGGCTCCACTGTCTCTCGTATTTCCCCTATCCTCCAACCCTGCCAGTTACAGCTCCAAAGTGGCGTCTGCACAATCCACACTTGTTCCTGTGTTACAGGTGTTCAGTCCGGTCAGTTAATCCCCTGATGTGTGTCCGGCAATGTCGCCTGCTCTGTCCACATGGAATGTGGACAGAGCAGGCGACATTGCCGGACACACATCAGGGGATTAACTGACCGGACTGAACACCTGTAACACAGGAACAAGTGTGGATTGTGCAGACGCCACTTCGGAGCTGTAACTGGCGGGGTTGGAGGACAGGGGAAATACGAGTATCAGTGAAGCCACAGGCCTAAGTGGAGCTTGGTTAAATTTAGTAGAAGTCTACAACCGATCTTAAAATTTCTTCAATGCAGCCTCAGCCTGCTCCGTGCTTGTCCCTGGGCTTCAACACAGCCAGTTGTTGCTCGGAAGTGCCGTCTTCACAGAGTAAAACACTAGCTCCTGTGTTTGTGGGGTTCAGTAACGTCAGCTGTTCCCCTGCTGTTTTGATGGCAATCTGTCCTGCTGCCTCCCAATTGACAGCACATCAGGCCTCAGCCTGCTAAGTGCTTGTCCTGGGCTCCAACATCGCCAGTTGCTGCTCATAACTGACTTTGGCACGGGTACTCCCTCCTGCCCAGCTTGGTTCCAGCCCTGCCTGCTGTTTCCGGGAAGTGACAATGTCAGTTTGCCACCCCAAGTTGCCATGTCGTGTTGCGGTTGGGTTAGCCGAGGCTAGGGTGCCAGCAGTTTAGGTGCTTCCTATGTGGACTGCGGGTTCTGGTAAGAAAGGCTTGTTCCGTAGTGCCAGTAGGACAAGCACCCCCTGTAGGACTGTGTGATTCGGTAACTGCGGCCAGCTTGCGGCATGCCAACTTTGCTTTTCAGGGGTAACTTCTGCTACCCCTCCGGGTTCCAGCACCGTCAGCTGGTTCTCGTCAGAGCCTTTGGCCTAGGTGCCTCCATCTCGGTATCCGAGTTCCGGCAACGTCTGCTGGTCCTTGGTAGTGCTTTGTAGCACAGGTACCTCCTGCTTAGTAACCGGGTTCCAGCACCGTCAGCTGGTCCTCGGTTGTGCCATTGGCTCTTATTCCTTCTGCTGCCCCTCCGGGTGCCAGCACTGTCAGCTGGTCCTCGCTATTTCCATTTGCTCTTGCAGCTTATGCTACCCCTCCGGGTTCCAGCACCGTCAGCTGGTTCTCGTCAGAGCCTTTGGCCTAGGTGCCTCCATCTCGGTATCCGAGTTCCGGCAACGTCTGCTGGTCCTTGGTAGTGCATTGTAGCACAGGTACCTCCTGCTTAGTAACCGGGTTCCAGCACCGTCAGCTGGTCCTCGGTTGTGCCATTGGCTCTTATTCCTTCTGCTGCCCCTCCGGGTGCCAGCACTGTCAGCTGGTCCTCGCTATTTCCATTTGCTCTTGCAGCTTATGCTACCCCTCCAGGTTCCAGCACCGTCAGCTGGTTCTCGTCAGAGCCTTTGGCCTAGGTGCCTCCATCTCGGTATCCGAGTTCCGGCAACGTCTGCTGGTCCTTGGTAGTGCTTTGTAGCACAGGTACCTCCTGCTTAGTAACCGGGTTCCAGCACCGTCAGCTGGTCCTCGGTAGTGCCATTGGCTCTTGTTCCTTCTGCTGCCACTCCGGGTGCCAGTACCGTCAACTGGTTCAAGAGGACAAAGAACAGGAAGACAACCACCAAGATGCAGAACAACAAGAGAGAGAAGACAAAGAAGCATAAAAAAACAAAGCAGAAGAACATTAAGCATAAGACTAATACTCTGAGCAAATGATATTATCTTATTTATAAGCAGAAGAAGACTAAGCAGTGTATGGGGGTGAGTCCGTTCCTCCTCGTGGTGCCCCTGGAAAAGGCCTGCTGCTGCAGGCCAAACTGAACGCGGACAAATCCTGTTGTAAATCTTTTGTGACAGGCAGAACGGAAGGTGTAAACTTCTAACTTTTCTAGATAACAACTACAGGAATGCCTGACACAAACAAGAATATGATGAAGAAGAATAGGAAGAAGATGAAGAAGTTGAATATGTAGAATAATAATTGTTGAATAAGAATATGAAGAATGTAAGAAAAGGAAGAAGAAGAAGAATGTAAAAAAAGGAAGTAGAAGAATTTAAAAAAAGGAAGAAGAAGAATGTAAAAAAAGGAATAAGAAGAAGAATGTAAAAAAAGGAAGTAGAAGAATGTAAAAAAAGGAAGAAGAAGAAGAAGAATGTAAAAAAAGGAATAAGAAGAAGAAGAAGGTAAAAAAAGGAAGAAGAATAAGAAAGAAGAAGAAAGAAGAAAGAAGAAGAAGACATACATGTCTGGCAAAATATAAATGAGGCTAACATAGTCAATATCTTTGTAACTCCTAACGTCTTTAAAAAAAAAGTTTAATTCCTGCTATTCCATTTGATTGGGCTAAACCTCTATGGCTTTAATGTCTCCTCCACCTCCCACAATATATTCTACATTATTCTTAGTTGTTTTTCTTCATGTAGAATTAACCTACAAGGAAAAAAAGGGTTTTTTTTAATTCCGATATTTTGGCCCCATTGACTTGCATTGGTTCCCGGTATCGGAATCGGCGATACCGATACTTTTTTTTAAGATCGGTCGATCCATTCCGATCCGATATTTTCAAGTATCGGCTGGTATCGCTCAACTCTACTTATCACTACCTACTTGCTTTAATTCTCTAAATGCTTTATTTTTGTCCCTTTATTGCACCCCTTATAGCTCTATTTAGCCATAGTGGTCTCCTCCTATTTCTAGCATTTTTATTCCCATACGGTATATACTGTGCACAGGTCCTATTCAGGATGCTAATAAACGTCTCCCATTATCTTTGTGTATTTTTATGTCTCAGGATATCGTCCCAGTTGCACCAAGATCATCTCTCATCCGTTGGAAATTTGCTTTCCTGAAGTTTAGTGTCCTTGTAACCCCTCTACTACACATCTTATTAAAGGATACATGAAAACTTATTATTTTGTGATCACTATTACTCAAGTGACCCCCAACCCTTACATTTGATATGCGGTCTGGCCTGTTGGTTAATATTAGGTCTAGCAGTGCCCCCACTCTTGTTGGGTCCTGAACCAGTTGTGAAAGGTAATTGTCTCTCATAGTTGTCAAAAACCTATTACCTTTGCTGGAACTGCAGGTTTCGGTTCCCCAATGTATTTCAGGGTAGTTGAAGTCCCCCATAATAATGACTTCTCCTTGAGTCGCTGCTTCATCTATTTGCTTGATGAGGATAATCTCTGTTGCTTCCATTATTTTTGGAGAATTATAACAAACCCCTATCAGTAATTTATTATTTTTCCCCCCTCCCCTTATCTCTACCCACAGGGACTCTACATTTACATTAGATTCATATATATTATCACGAAGGAAGGGTTTTAAGGATGATTTTACATATAAACACACACCTCCCCCTCGCTTATTTGTTCAGTCATTTCTGAACAGACTATAGCCCTGTAAATTAACCGCCCAGTCATGGCTCTCATCCAGCCATGTCTCAGATATCCCCACCATGTCATAATTATGTTCCAACAACATTAACTCCAATTCCTCCATTTTGTTGGCGAGACTTCTGGCATTAGTATACATGCACTTTATGTATCTCTCTGTACCTCTATTCTTTCTAAGGCTGAGTGCAGACGGAGTTTTGAGCCCTGCGGATTTTTCCGTGCAGAATGGAAGAAAACCGCAGGTCAAATGACCTGCATTTTTCCTGCGGATTTCTTCCATTTTTCACGCGGTTTTCATGCGGTTTTTGTGCGGTTTTCCATTGCGGTCTTCCCCCTGCGGATTTGGTAACAGGGGAGATAGAAAACCACACAAAAGAAGTAACATGCTGCGGATTTTGTACCGCAGGAAAACCGCACGGAAAAATCCGCAGCGTCTGCACAGCGTTTTTTTTTTTCATTCATTTTAAAGGTACTGTACATCACAATGCGGATATGCAACGTTTCTGCACGGTAAAATCCGCTGCGGAAACGCTGCAAATCTGCATCGTGTGCACATGGCCTCAAATTATTAACTGTTCTAACCCCACCCCCCATGCCAACCCCAATTTCATTATTTGTGCCCAGGTCTCTATCTGCACTATCTTCCCCTCCTATAAAAGGAATACCCTCCCCCCGTCCCTAGTTTAAACACTCCTCCAACCTTCTAGCCATTTTTTCCCCCAGCACAGCTGCACCCTCCCCATTGAGGTGCAGCCCGTCCCTAGCGTAGAACCTGTAGGCAAACACCTCATACACACATTGCTCCGCTCCATACACCTCCTACACACATGGCTCTGCCCCGTCCACCTCGTACACATATGGCTCCGCTCCGTACACCTCGTACACATAAGGCTCCGCTCCGTACACCTCGTACACACATGGCTCTGCTCCGTACACCTTGTACACACACGGCACCTCTCCGTACACCTCGTACACACATGGCTCCGCTCCGTACACTTCGTACACACGCGGCTCCGCTCCATACACCTCCTACACATACGGCTCCGCTCCGTACACCTCGTACACACACGGCTCCTCTCCGTACACCTCGTACACACATGGCTCCGCTCCGTACACTTCGTACACACACGGCTCCGCTCCATACACCTCCTACACACATGGCTCTGCTCCGTACACCTCGTACACACACGGCTCCGCTCCATACACCTTCTACACACATGGCTCTGCTCCGTACACCTCATACACATACGGCTCCGCTCCGTACACCTCGTACACACACGGCTCTGCTCCGTACACCTCGTACACACACGGCTCCTCTCCGTACACCTCGTACACACATGGCTCCGCTCCGTACACCTCGCACACACGCGGCTCCGCTCCGTACACCTCGTACACACACGGCTCCGCTCCGTACACCTCGTACACACACGGCTCCGCTCCGTACACACACGGCTCCGCTCTGTACACCTCGTACACACACGGCTCCGCTTCGTACACCTCGTACACACACGGCTCCGCTCCGTACACACACGGCTCCGCTCCGTACACCTCGTACACACACGGCTCCGCTTCGTACACCTCGTACACACACGGCTCCGCTTCGTACACCTCGTACACACACGGCTCCGCTCCGTACACACACGGCTCCGCTTCGTACACCTCGTACACACACGGCTCCGCTTCGTACACCTCGTACACACACGGCTCCGCTCCGTACACCTCGTACACACGGCTCTGCTCCGTACACCTCGTACACACGGCTCCGCTCCGTACACCTCGTACACATGCGGCTCTGCTCCGTACACCTCGTACACACACGGCTCCGCTCCGTACACACACGGCTCCGCTCTGTACACCTCGTATACACACGGCTCTGCTCCGTACACCTCGTACACACACGGCTCCGCTTCGTACACCTCGTACACACACGGCTCCGCTTCGTACACCTCGTACACACACGGCTCCGCTTCGTACACCTCGCACACACACGGCTCCGCTTCGTATACCTCGTACACACACGGCTCCTCTCCGTACACACACGGCTCCGCTCTGTACACCTCGTACACACACGGCTCCGCTTCGTACACCTCGTACACACACGGCTCCGCTTCGTACACCTCGCACACACACGGCTCCGCTTCGTACACCTCGTACACACACGGCTCCGCTTCGTACACCTCGTACACACACGGCTCCGCTCTGTACACCTCGTACACACACAGCTCTGCTCCGTACACCTCGTACACACACGGCTCCGCTTCGTACACCTCGTACACACACGGCTCCGCTTCGTACACCTCGTACACACGCGGCTCCGCTTCGTACACCTCGTACACACGCGGCTCCGCTCCGTACACCTCGTACACACGCGGCTCCGCTCCGTACACCTCGTACACACACGGCTCCCCTCCGTACACCTCGTACACACGGCTCCGCTCCGTACACCTCGTACACACACGGCTCTGCTCCGTACACCTCGTACACACGCGGCTCCGCTCCGTACGCCTCGTACACACACGGCTCTGCTCCGTACGCCTCGTACACACACGGCTCCGCTCCGTACACCTCGTACACACACGGCTCCGCTCCGTACACCTCGTACACACACGGCTCCGCTTCGTACACCTCGTACACACACGGCTCCGCTTCGTACACCTCGCACACACACGGCTCCGCTTCGTACACCTCGTACACACACGGCTCCGCTCCGTACACACACGGCTCCGCTCTGTACACCTCGTACACACACGGCTCCGCTTCGTACACCTCGTACACACACGGCTCCGCTCCGTACACACACGGCTCCGCTCTGTACACCTCGTATACACACGGCTCTGCTCCGTACACCTCGTACACACACGGCTCCGCTTCGTACACCTCGTACACACGGCTCCGCTTCGTACACCTCGTACACACACGGCTCCGCTTTGTACACCTCGCACACACGGCTCCGCTTCGTACACCTCGTACACACACGGCTCCGCTCCGTACACACACGGCTCCGCTCTGTACACCTCGTACACACACGGCTCCGCTTCGTACACCTCGTACACACACGGCTCCGCTTCGTACACCTCGTACACACACGGCTCCGCTCTGTACACCTCGTAAACACACGGCTCTGCTCCGTACACCTCGTACACACACGGCTCCGCTTCGTACACCTCGTACACACGCGGCTCCGCTCCGTACACCTCGTACACACGCGGCTCCGCTCCGTACACCTCGTACACACACGGCTCCGCTCCGTACACCTCGTACACACGCGGCTCTGCTCCGTACACCTCGTACACACACGGCTCCGCTCCGTACACCTCGTACACACGGCTCCGCTCCGTACACCTCGTACACATGCGGCTCCGCTCCGTACACCTCGTACACACACGGCTCCGCTCCGTACACCTCGTACACACATGGCTCTGCTCCGTACGCCTCGTACACACACAGCTCCGCTTCGTACGCCTCGTACACACGCGGCTCCGCTCCGTACACCTCGTACACACACGGCTCCGCTCCGTACACCTCGTACACACGGCTCCGCTCCGTACACCTCGTACACACACGCACCGCTCCGTACACCCCGTACACACACGGCTCCGCTCCGTACACCTCGTACACACACGGCTCCGCTCCGTACACCTCGTACACACACGGCTCCGCTCCGTACACCTCGCACACGCGGCTCCGCTCCGTACACACGGCTCCGCTCCGTACACCTCGTACACACACGGCTCCGCTCCGTACACCTCGTACACACACGGCTCCGCTCCGTACACCTCGTACACACGGCTCCGCTCCGTACACCTCGTACACACACGCACCGCTCCGTACACCCCGTACACACACGGCTCCGCTCCGTACACCTCGTACACACACGGCTCCGCTCCGTACACCTCGTACACACACGACTCCGCTCCGTACACCTCGTACACACACGGCTCCGCTCCGTACACCTCGTACACACACGCACTGGCGTAGCGTGGGGGGGGCGGTCCGCCCCAGGCGGCATGTGTGTGGGGGCGGCGCGGCAGCAGCAATTCCACCCTGCAGTGCAGTGCAGCGGCGGGCAGGGAGCGATGCGATCACGGCAGCTCCGCTGCCTGCAAGAGTGAATAGCAGGAGCGGCAATGGTCCGTCCTGCTTCCTGCCCGGAGGCCGCGCTTCCTGTTTCACACAGAGGAGCGCCGCTGAGTGACGTCATCATTCAGCGGCCGCTGCTGTGTGAGGGAGGAAGCGCGGGCGATGCTGCGGACAGGTGAGAGGAGAGAGGTGGTGTCTTGTGTGTATGTATGTATGTATGTCTGTGTGTGTGTGTGTGTGTGTCTGTGTGTATGATGGAGCAGGCAATGATGGGAGTGATGGTCTAGAAGGCAATGATGGGGTGATGGAGCAGACAATGATGGGGTGATGGAGCAGGCAATGATGGGGTGATGGAGCAGACAATGATGGGGTGATGGAGCAGGCAATGATGGGGTGATGGAGCTGGCAATGATGGGGTGATGGAGCAGGCAGTGATGGAGCAGGCAATGATGGGGGTGATGGAGCAGGCAATGATGGGGTGATGGAGCAGGCAATGATGGGGTGATGGAGCAGGCAATGATGGGGTGATGGAGCAGGCAATGAGGGGAGTGATGGAGCAGACAATGATGGGGTGATGGAGCAGGCAATTATGGGGTGATGGAGCAGACAATGATGGGGGTGATGGAGCAGGCAGTGATGGGGTGATGGAGCAGGCAATGAGGGGAGTGATGGGGGTGATGGAGCAGGCAGTGATGGGGTGATGGAGCAGGCAATGATGGGGTGATGAAGCAGGCAATGAGGGGAGTGATGGGGGTGATGGAGCAGGCAATGATGGGGGTGATGGAGCAGGCAATGATGGGGTGATGGAGCAGACAATGATGGGGTGATGGAGCAGGCAATGATGGGGTGATGGAGCTGGCAATGATGGGGTGATGGAGCAGGCAGTGATGGAGCAGGCAATGATGGGGGTGATGGAGCAGGCAATGATGGGGTGATGGAGCAGGCAATGATGGGGTGATGGAGCAGGCAATGATGGGGTGATGGAGCAGACAATGATGGGGTGATGGAGCAGGCAATTATGGGGTGATGGAGCAGACAATGATGGGGGTGATGGAGCAGGCAGTGATGGGGTGATGGAGCAGGCAATGAGGGGAGTGATGGGGGTGATGGAGCAGGCAGTGATGGGGTGATGGAGCAGGCAATGAGGGGAGTGATGGGGGTGATGGAGCAGGCAGTGATGGGGTGATGGAGAAGGCAGTGATGGGGTGATGGAGCAGGCAATGATGGGGGTGATGGAGCAGGCAATGATGGGGTGATGGAGCAGGCAATGAGGGGAGTGATGGGGGTGATGGAGCAGGCAATGATGGGGGTGATGGAGCAGACAATTATGGGAGTGATGGAGCAGGCAGTGATGGGGTGATGGAGCAGACAATGATGGGAGTGATGGGGTGATGAAGCAGGCAGTGATGGGGTGATGGAGAAGGCAGTGATGGGGTGATGGAGCAGGCAATGATGGGGGTGATGAAGCAGGCAATGATGGGGTGATGGAGCAGACAATGATGGGAGTGATGGGGTGATGGAGCAGGCAATGATGGGAGTGATGGGGAGAAGGCACAGTGATGGGGTGATGGAGAAGGCAGTGATGGGGAGAAGACAATGATGGGGTGGTGGGTGAGAATGCAATGATGGTGGTGGTGGAAAGGGCAATAAATGGGGGTGGTGGAGGAGGAGGAAATGATGGAGGTGGTGGAATGGGCAATGATGGGAGTGGTGGGGGAGAAAGCAAAGATAGTGGTGGAGAAGAAAATGATGGAGGTGGGGGAGAGGACAATAATGGGATGCGAGGGGAGGAGGACAATGAGGGGTGTGGGGGATTGGGATGGGAGGAAGGGGGACTTATAATGGCCTTAGGAACAGGGGGAGGTGGAGGAAGACATTATCGTTTATTATGTCTAACACAGTCCCTTAGTATATAGTGTACTCACTAATTCTGTATAACACCATCCTTAGTTACATAGTTTCCTCTTTTATTATGTATAACACCGCCCCTTATTACCTACCATCCTCTCTAGTTATATATGGTGCCGTCCCTTATTATATAGCTTCCTCTGCTGTTATGTATAGTGCTGTCTCTTACATAGTGTATTTTTGTTATTTTTGTTATTCACAGCGCCCTCTTTTATTACATGGTCCCCTCTCTTGTTAGATATAAAATGACTGCTGATCGAGGAGCCGGTGACCAGACGACCAGTCCATCAGCTCCTCCATTAGAAAGGAAGCTTTCCCATGCTCCATCAGCCATCATTGCATTATACAGCTAACAAGACAGGACGGTATGTAATAAAAAACAGGGCTCTATATAATCCAATATGTAAGGGACAGAACTGTACATAACAAGAGAAGGCACTGTGTATGGGACAGCAATATACATAATAAAGGAGACTATGTAATATATACCTGTATGTGTGTGTGTGGCTATATAATATCAATAATCTATCTATCTATATATATATATATATATATACACACACACACGTAGCTTTGACGCCATAAAAGGAGGGGGGCCCGGACACATTTCTTGCACAGGGACCCCAAGCTGTCAGTGTCCGCCCCCTGTCCGCCAAAATAATTTGTACTTTCTGGGTTTTTTTCTGTCACATTATTAAAAATTATTATTAAAAAAAGCCATTAGGTCTTCATCCAGCATCATCAAGCTAATACATACATATATATAGAGAACTGCAAGAAGTTGAAAGTCTAGAAATTTAGAAATAATAGCAGAGTTAGTAGCAGACTAAAAATTAGATCTTTGAGTGTAGTGTGGGCTCTTCGGATGCTTCCGAATTATCAACGACCAAAGGGGCGGCAAATTTTTCGACCGCCCCGGGCGCCACAAACAGTTGCTACGCCACTGCACACACGGCTCCGCTCCGTACACCTCGTACACACACGGCTCCGCTCCGTACACCTCGTACACACGCGGCTCCGCTCCGTACACCTCGTACACACACAGCTCCCCTCCGTACGCCTCATACACACGCGGCTCTGCTACATCCCCCTGTAAACCCCTCCTGACCCCACACAGAAACTTCCCCTCATCCAGCACCATGACAACCAGCACAGCAGAGTCCTGCATACACTGAGGCCCCTGATCATGTGACCCCTGACTCCTCCCCTCCTGTGACCTCATCCCAGGTCCTGTGCGCACAGAGCAGCCATATATGTGGAGTGCGGCTCTGCAGGTGGAGGTAGGTGCTGGAGATTCCCCATTACTGGGCTGCACAGGGGGCAGTAACCCCTCCATTCCCAGAGATAGCGCCCCCTGCAGGTGGAGGTAGGTGCTGGAGATTCCCCATTACTGGGCTGCACAGGGGGCAGTAATCCCTCCATTCCCGGAGATAGCGCCCCCTGCAGGTGGAGGTAGGTGCTGGAGATTCCCCATTACTGGGCTGCACAGGGGGCAGTAACCCCTCCATTCCCGGAGATAGCGCCCCCTGCAGGTGGAGGTAGGTGCTGGAGATTCCCCATTACTGGGCTGCACAGGGGGCAGTAACCCCTCCATTCCCGGAGATAGCGCCCCCTGCAGGTGGAGGTAGGTGCTGGGGATTCCCCATTATTATGTGGTGGCAGTAACCCCTCCATTACTGGAGATCGCGCGCCCTGCCATGTGTATTTGTACAGTAACCCCTCAGTGCTGCGGTCACATTCCAGGAGATAGAACGTGTTCCTGTCTGTGTCTCTATATCGGCATATCTTGGGTTATTTCCCTCATGACGTCTCCCTGTTACTGTACAGTTGTGGCCAAAAGCTTTCAGCCTGACAAAATTTTGGTTATCACAGTCTGCTGCTTCAGTGTTTTTGCTCTTTTAGGCCATGTTCACACTTTCAGTATTTGGTCAGTATTTTACCTCATTATCTGTAAGCCAAAACCAGGAGTAGGTGATAAATGCAGAAGTGGTGACGTGTTTCTGTTATACTTCTCCTTTGATTGTTCCTCTCCTGATTTTAGATTACAAATACTACAGTAAAACAAACACCAAATACACGTGGCCCAAGTCTGATGTTTCTCTGGTTACTTTACAGTAGAGAAATTATCAGTATTTCATAAATTTAACACTTTTAATGACTAATACAAAGTATCGTAGCTACCGCAGATCAGAGGATACAGTTGCATCGGGCCTCAAGCTGTCGAGGGCCCATCCACAGCTACACTACTATTAACTGTATCGGTAGGTGCAGTGCTCTGTTAGTTAAACTCTGCCATGAAGCAGGGAGACACAATCTACCTGCTCAGCCGCAGGCCACACAACCGCTATGATGTCCATGAGCCGTGGGGGCCTGATGCCTGCATTGGGCCCCTTCACTGCCTGTCATTGGAAGTTCAACTGTATTGGCCTAATGGATGCCGATACAGTTGAAAGTAAAGATGAAAGAGGGAACATCAGCTGACACTCCCTCCTTCATCATTCTCCCTCGGCTTCTGACGTCTTCGCACAGCGGGTGTGATGAAGTCACTACATTGCGTCCTTTACGCTATGTGCGGTGCTTCAGAAGAACGCTTGATGCAGAGACCGGAGCAAAGAGGAGGAAAAGGTGAGCATTGTGGCCAGAATACTGTATGGAGGACTAAGGGGGTGCATTATACTGTATGGAGGACTATGGGGGCATTATACTATATGGAGGACTATGTGGAGTGTATTATACTATATGGACTATGTGGAGTGCACTATACATCTCTGGTAAAAAATTACCACTGCACAGTTTTATAAAAATCAGCTTCTCTACATGTCTGACAGCCATTCCATTCCAGTGTCAGTTGAATTCCAACCAGAGTACACCTCATTCTACTTAATGTGCTTCTAATTAGGTGATCTCCTGAACCAAATCTTATTTAACAAAGGAAAGAATAAAAATCCCCGCTGTGGTGTTCACAATCCTTTTGTAATAGGACAAGCTGGATGGCAAAACAAGTGCTAGTAATATCCCAAAAGTAATAGGAATGAAAATATAACTTAACCATGCCAAAGGAGTTGAAAAGAAAAGACTTGAGTGTGGAAAAGAAGGGCTTAATTCTGGCTTTACCTAGAGAGGGATACAGTGAGCAAGAAAAAAGAGAGTTAAAGGCCATTGTGAGGTGCCAAGGGGAGAGGTACTAGAAAACAGGTATGTTTCTCCCCGTTTCATTTCATATGTCTCCCTGTACTGATGATGAAGCCAGTTTATTTCACTGTAATCCAGTCCTGGTTTCCTTAGTGATCAGCATGGAAAGGACTGGTAGTTCCCCCTCCACTAATTCAATACAGGTTTTGGTTTCCTGACTGGTCCAGCTGATATAATCAGGAGGAGCTGGGATCTCTCAGTCTATGTCTGCTGAGCTGGGAGCTGACACAGTAAGATAACATGGACTTGTTTGCTGTTATATAGGTTTATTTTGTAGTTAGCCTGCTATTGTTAGTTAGTGGCCAGACGGCCTTAGACGTTTTATTTCATGTTTGGCATGTGTAACATTGGATAACAAGTGTGCACAATAAATATGCCGTGTCCATATTGCTAGTCTGCTGAAGTGACTTCATAGCCACACGCTTGTGCCAAAGCAAAGATCCCAGCTGAGCTATCTATTCCCCACAAATGGTGTTTCGAATGCGGGCACTTGTGGCTGCTGGACTGTGACTGCAGAGAAAACGCTGTGTATGTCCTGGCTGAAAGCTTCTGCGCTTTTGAAGAGCCCAGAGTCCAGTAATATGGAGGAACTAGTGAAGCAGTTATTGCAAGCAAATGTGCAACAACAGCAGACTAATGCTTGCTTCCAGAAGGCTCTGGAGCAGCAACACCAGATGCAGTTGGAGGCAATAAAACAGGCCTTGGTTCGGCAACCCCGAGATGAGGGAGACCGTGCACAAAGCGCTGCTAGTGCGCAGAAAGCCGTACAGAAGACTTTGCTTAAAATGACCACAGACGATGATGTGGAAGCATACCTCACCGTGTTTGAACGTATTGCAGAACGTGAGCACTTACCACTGGACAGATGGGCTGAGGTAGTGGCTTCATTTCTGAGCGGAGATCCACAAAAAGCCTATTACGATCTGAGTGGAGCGGATGCTATGGACTATATCAAACTCAAAGGCGAAATCCTGGCAAGGCTGGGAGTAAACACGTATGTACGTGCACAGAGGTTGCATTTATGGAATTTTGTGGAGCATCAGCCAGCCCGCTCACAAATGCATGATCTCATCCATCTAGTAAAAAAATGGCTGCAACCGGAGGCTTTGACGTCCGCACAGATGGTGGAGCGTGTTGTTCTAGACAAGTACCTGCGGTCCTTACCCGCTAAGATCCAGAGGTGGGTTGGACAGGGTGACCCAACTACCGCTGACCAGTTGGTGAATATGGTCGAACGCTACAATGCTTCTGAAAGCCTTCTCCAAGGGACGTTAGCACCCCACTGGCCCCCCAAGAAATCGCTGGAGAGTCCTGCGAAACCTACTCCATCTTCAAAAGAAGAGAACGTCACAATGAAGGGTAGCAGACCTACAAAGGACTATGGAGGTGGTACGGGCTCACATCAAGCCAGCAGACCTCGTCTGGGATCTCCATCGAGGAGACAAGGGCCTATACAATGTTGGCGATGTCGCGGGCTTGGCCATGTAGCAGCTAACTGCCCAATGACTACAGAGCCAATGGACTGTAATGCTATGAGGCGTCTTTCATTATATGTGCAGTCAGTCTGTGTGGCGGAGACCCTCACGGGAAATGAACAACACGTGTGCCATGTCGAGGTTGACGGTTATAGTGTGAATGCCGTCTTGGATTCCGGCAGTCAAGTAACTTTGGTACATGCCAGTTTGGTGGACTCTAGCGCCCTAACGAACTTAACCGTGGGCATTAGTTGCATCCATGGGGATACTAAGAACTACCCCACTGCCTGGGTTACTCTTGCCACGCCAGTAGGGACCAAAAGACATCAGGCGGCAGTCATAAAGTCTATGGGACACAGTGTAATCCTGGGGAGAGACTTTCCCTTATTTTGGGACTTGTGGAACTTCAAAAGTGGCATGAACCCTCTAGTTGAAGACGGTGCTCCGGAGCTAGCCCCTGAACCATTGCAGCAAGACGACGGAGAACTCATCTCAGAGGAAGTACTAGAATCTGTGGACTCTCCTCTGGCTGTGTATGCAGGCGAGGCAGACCAGCTAGAGGATGTTTTAGAAATGCCTGACCTTGAGGTGGCCCGTGGTAAGTTCTGGACCGCTCAGCACCAGGATCCTACTCTAGCCAAGGGCGTGGGAAAACATAAAGGTCTCCGAGGGAAGACCATTGTACCCGGGGGCTCAAAACGAGTTCCCACACGTGGCGGTGCAGCAGGATATGTTGTATCACATAGACAAGGTGCGAGGGGTGGTGGTAGAACAACTAGTGGTACCTAAGTCCTTTCGCCAGGTAGTTTTGGAGTTGGCACATAAACATCCCTTGGGAGGTCACCTGGCAGTAGAAAAGACAAAACACCGTATTCTGCAACGTTTCTTTTGGCCGGGTCTAGTGGGAGACGTGACCCAGTACTGTCGGTCATGTCCTACGTGTCAATTGACCGCACCTATGTCACATTTTAGAAGCCCCTTAGTGCCCTTACCAATAATAGAGGTGCCCTTCGAGAGGATAGCAATGGATATAGTCGGTCCATTAGTTAAATCTGCCAGGGGTCATCAGTACATTTTGGTAGTATTGGATTACGCCACGCGTTATCCCGAATCAGTGCCCTTGCGGAATGCCAATGCGAAATCAATTTCAAAGGAGCTGGTTAATGTTTTCCCGCACCGGCATTCCGAAAGAGATACTTACGGATCAAGGGACCCCCTTTATGTCTCGTATACTTAAGGATTTATGTAAACTGCTAAAAATCTCCCATTTGCGTACCTCAGTATATCACCCTCAGACTGATGGTTTGGTGGAGCGCTTTAACAAAACCCTAAAGGGAATGTTGAAAAGGGTGGTGGATAAGGACGGGAGAGATTGGGATGCCCTACTACCATACCTCCTGTTCGCTATACATGAGGTACCCCAATCCTCCACAGGCTTTTCACCTTCTGAGTTGGTTTATGGGCGGTGTCCTAGAGGCCTGTTAGATATTGCCAAGGAGACTTGGGAACAAGAGGTGACTCCTTATCGCAGTGTAATTGAACACATAACACTTATGCAGGACCGAATTGCAGCAGTTATGCCAATAGTTAAAGAGTGTTTAGAGCGCGCACAACATGCCCAAAGCACGGTATACAACCGAGCGGCAAAAACACGAGTCTTTCAACCCGGAGACAGGGTGTTGGTATTGGTGCCTACCATAGAGAATAAATTTCTTGTGAAATGGCAGGGACCATACGAAGTGCTGGAACGAGTAGGTGAAGTAAATTATAAGATACACCAACCAGACAAGAGAAAGCCCGAACAAATATACCACATAAACTTGCTTAAGGCCTGGCGGGAAAGGGAGAGTCTGGTGGCAGGAGCTGCCCTTGAGGATGGGCGTCGAGGGGCACCACCTTCTAAGGTAAAGGACCCCCAGGTAGCTCCGCCAGATGTGGGTATTGCAGACACGCTATCTGAAAGCCAAAAACGAGAGACCAGGGAGTTCATACAGAGGAACGCAGATATTTTCTCGGAACTTCCTGGCCGGACTCACCTAATTAAACATGACATTATTACTGATCCACAGGCGCGGGTATGGCTTAAACCATATCGAATTCCGGAGGCTCGGAGACAAGCCATTGCCCAGGAAGTGAAGAAGATGTTAGAGCTCGGGGTCATTGAGGAGTCCCGGAGTGATTGGGCTAGCCCTATCGTACTGGTGCCCAAACCCGATGGGACTATCCGATTTTGTAACGATTTTCGGAAAGTAAACGAAGTATCGAAATTCGATGCCTACCCGATGCCAAGAGTCGATGAACTGATAGAGAGACTGGGTTCGGCTAGGTACATATCCACTATTGACTTAACAAAAGGTTATTGGCAGATTCCCCTCACGGAATCAGCCAAAGAGAAAACTGCCTTTGTTACGCCCCAGGGATTATTCCAGTACCGAGATGCCATTTGGGTTGCATGGTGCCGCAGCCACCTTCCAAAGTCTAATGGATATTGTCCTAAAACCCCATGGCCAGTATGCATCTGCGTACTTGGACGACATTATTATCTTTAGCAATGACTGGGACACGCATTTGTCAAAAGTACAAGCCGTCTTAGACTCCCTAAAAACAGCTGGGTTGACTGCCAATCCCAAGAAATGTACGTTGGGATTGGAAGAGGCTCGCTATCTTGGATATAGCATAGGGAGAGGCGTCGTGAAGCCTCAAGCCAATAAAGTGGATGCTATTCAAAATTGGCCACGACCGGTAACCAAAAAACAGGTTGGAGCTTTTTTAGGGATCGTTGGTTATTATAGGCGGTTCATCAAACATTTTGCGACCATCGCAGCTCCTCTCACAGATCTTACTAAGGGGTCGAAATCTGTCACAATAAAGTGGAACGCAGAAGCAGAGGAGGCCTTTCAGCGATTGAAAACAGTCCTCTGTGACCAACCAGTGTTGGTTGCACCAGACTTTAAACGGGAGTTTATTGTCCAAACAGACGCCTCTGGGGTGGGCCTCGGCGCGGTTTTGTCTCAAGAAGTAAATGGCGAGGAACACCCAGTGGCCTATCTAAGCAGAAAGCTTACGAGAGCAGAAAAGAACTACAGTGTAGTTGAGCGGGAAGCCCTGGCTGTGAAATGGGCCCTGTGCACCTTGCGCTATTATTTACTAGGTCGCCAGTTTAGGCTAGTGACGGACCATTCGCCCCTAACGTGGATGTCCCGGGCAAAAGAAGGCAATGCACGGGTGACACGCTGGTTCTTAGCATTACAAGGGTTTAAATTTTCCGTTGAGCACAGGGCGGGCACAGCGCACAGAAATGCAGATGCGTTGTCTAGAACGCACTGCTTGGTGACTCGTCGTGTCCGACCCCACGGGCTCGAACAGAGGAGGGGGGTGTGTGAGGTGCCAAGGGGAGAGGTACTAGAAAACAGGTATGTTTCTCCCCGTTTCATTTCATATGTCTCCCTGTACTGATGATGAAGCCAGTTTATTTCACTGTAATCCAGTCCTGGTTTCCTTAGTGATCAGCATGGAAAGGACTGGTAGTTCCCCCTCCACTAATTCAATACAGGTTTTGGTTTCCTGACTGGTCCAGCTGATATAATCAGGAGGAGCTGGGATCTCTCAGTCTATCGTCTGCTGAGCTGGGAGCTGACACAGTAAGATTACATGGACTTGTTTGCTGTTATATAGGTTTATTTTGTAGTTAGCCTGCTATTGTTAGTTAGTGGCCAGACGGCCTTAGACGTTTTATTTCATGTTTGGCATGTGTAACATTGGATAACAAGTGTGCACAATAAATATGCCGTGTCCATATTGCTAGTCTGCTGAAGTGACTTCATAGCCACACGCTGAGCTATCTATTCCCCACAGCCATATTAAAGGGGATCACCACACAATACAAAAAAAAACACAATAATTTTTATTAAACACAACAAGGCACACACAACAATGACAAGCATTAAAAACATTTAAAAGTCACACATGTGACATACCTAAACCAACAATTTGAGCTCATAATAAAGCTACAGCCTTAAACCAGTCTCTCGTGAGCAATAATCCCTGTGCACATGAGTATAAACAGCACATCATCTAATGTGAATGGAATAATGAAAAGGGAAGGTGTAAACTTGGAGATATAAATATTACAGGTCATAGACAATTGACCCACAATCACACATTAATACAACCCAGCCAACACTGGAAATGCTCTCAACAGCCCCACAACCATGACTTATTCCTTCCAAAGGCCACACTAAGGACCAGGGGGCATTCATTACGGGTAAAAAGTAATTTCTGCAGCTAAATAGGAAAGGGTTCTTTACAGTTAGAGGAGTCAGACTGTGGAATGACCAACACAAGTGGTAGTAATAGCAGACACTATAACAGCTTTAAAAAAAGTGCTGGATAATTTTCTCGATACACATAATGTGGTTTATAGCTAAATTAGTGACAAAATGTACAATTGGTGGATTAAGGTTGAACTTGATGCTATATGGAGGACTATGGGTAGTGAATTATACTATATGGAGGACTCTGGAGAGTGCAGTATACTCTATGGAGTATTATGGGGTATGCAGTATACTATATGGAGGACTATGGGGAGTGCTGTATACTATATGGAGGACTATGGGGAATGCAGTATACTATATGGAGGACTATGGGAAGTGCAGTATACTGTATGTGGAGGTGTAGGGCCATCATACTGTATGTAGGCCAATTATATTGCATTTAGGGCTGTGTGGGGTCACAGTTGGGAGATCAACTGTGTTGGGGTCACCATACTTTTCTAGGGGGAGTTGAGGGGTGGTCATCTTACTGTGCGTGTGAAGGGTACTGTGGAACAATTCACTGTGGGGGTATCTTACAGTGTGGGGCAGTTTTGTTGACATCATACTTGGAGTGCAATGAAAGGGGAATCTAGGGCTCCAGTAGGTGGAAAATTAGAAGGAACACAGTAGGCAAGGTAATAGATACACATAAAGCAGCAGTGGCTCAGAATTTGGGGATCAGCAGGCTTAGTAGTTTGTTCAGGTTGGGAATAGATGGGGACAATGCCTGAAATGTGAGAAGTTATATGTGGTTTTGTTATAATTTCTGCAACCGAGTGACTGCAAGAAATTATCATATTGGTCTGGGCCAAATGGAAAAGAAGGGAAAAGTGAACAACTCCACCAGAAAGAATGTCATCTGTAAGTCACCATCAATAACTGTGCTATAATCTCTTGTATGTTCTGTAGGACTGGTATATACCACTATATGTTCATCATATGGTGGTAATATCAGTGTTGATCTTTGTATAGAGATTTTTTTTTAACAGAGAAGTCATCTGCTGAGTTTCTCCTTTACCCACTGCTAAGGTGCGCCAACATAGTTATAATCAGGGTTACCTGGTTAGGAGCTCACTCAGAAGTTTCATCTCCCCTTGAAACAAACCCCTATTTACGCCTCTGCTAATACATCAAGTTTATGCAAAATCCTCTGGACATATAGGCAATCAAGAGGAAGTGAAAGCTGTGGCTAGCCACTTTCCTCTTGATTACTTATATGTCCAAAGGCATGAGAGACAGTGAAACCATCACTGATTAGGTGCAGGGCTCATGTGACATAATAGCCTCATGTGAGCCCCCGGGAGAGTGAATGCTGACACCACTCGAACAGTGCTGGCACGGGAAGTGAGTATAGGTGTTTTTTTTTAAAACTTTGTTTTTATTGAATTAAATTTTTTTATCATACTGTAAGGGGTTGCAATGTTGGTATCTCACCAACCCCTTTCTTTGGTTTTGTCCCGATGTTACTGCATTTATACTCATTTGAAGCTGCTATATGTATAAATAATTGTGTGTAATGTACATATATTTTATATTATAGTGGGGATAGGGAAAGTGAATCACCTAGACTGGCCACTAGATGGGGGCATTGTAGACAGGGAATATTTGCTGGGAATGTAGTAATAGTTAAGATAGGAGGGGCACGGTGGATAATGTAGTAAAGACTTCCTTATAGAAGTCAGTTGGGGCCAGAGCGCCCATTAGCTCAGGTGGGCTGGCTAGCCCTGAGCAACACTGTGTCACGCAATGTTCGGATAAGCTTAAGGCCCAGCCATTCAGTATCCATGACCAGGATTACATCAGAAGGATCTACAGCAGCAGTGCTAGTGGTGCCATATTAGTGGGACTGCAGTTGCCGGCGAAGACTAACCAGTACGGGCAGGTTCTCTCAATATGTGACAGCTTATTGCGTAGGCTGATGTCCTAAGGACCGGGCCGAAATGGCTGAGGGAGTCCCCTAAAGAAGTAAGGCTGTACAGTGAGGATGCTGTAGGATCAAAAGGTATGGTCTGTCCCGGAAGCAAGCTTAGTACAGGGACAGAGGAAAAGTTGTATGTTGTGAAACCTGATGATGATAATGGAAAAAATATGAATATGCTGTGTGCAAGTCTCAGTAAAGTTACTCAGGTAAAAGTTGAACTGCCTGTGGGCATGCCCAGTCATTAGACCAGATACGGTTTTTACCCATTAGACAAATAGTATATGTGCCTAATCTTAAGCTCAGGACCCACCGACACCAAAGTACATCCCTACCATCCGGTAGTGTCTCTCCGTAGCTGTACAGGTATCTACCCCAGTAGTAGCTGCTCCTGATACCAGACCGTCAGTCGAAAATAAGTCTCAATGTCACTCCAAATGTGTTGTGGGAGCAAAGAGGTAAAGTTTTCCCAAGTTTCAAAAAAGGCCTGAACCCTTCCCTCCTTATGCAAAGAAACCTTGACCCAGTCCATCTGAAGCAGAAACGACAGCTTTTCTAGAAAGATTTTGAAGGGAGGGACATGGTCGTTGTTCCATGTCTGCAAAATGGCCTTAGTACCAGCCGCCACCAAGTGCAGTAGTTTCCGGGCCCCTGGAGAGCAGGTGTATGTATCTGTTTTTAAGTATCCAAATATGGCCCATAAGGGTTCATCGGGAGCAAAATTTGTCAGATGTGTAATAGTAAATTGCTGTATTCTTTCCCAAAATTGTCTAATGACTGAGCATGCCCACAGGCAGTGAAACAATTTGGCTTCTGGTGAGTGACATTTAAAACATTTGGAAGTTGTGTAGAGCCCCATTCTATGACCATTTTGTGAGGTTAAATAGGATCCATTGCAGATTTTCAATCTCATTTCTAGGAAATGAGCTGAAGGGAGAAATTTATAGGCTTGGTCCAGAGCTTTTAAGATTGTGTTGCAGGTTAGGTTAGAGTCTTCAATCTGCCATTTTGTTAACGGAAATTGGGATTGTTTATAATCCAGAGCTACGTGAATGAATTTATAGTTAATGGCTATAAGCCAGACTTAGAATTGGGTTTAGTAAACCATCTGAACAGAGATGGTGTCCATTCATGTTCAGAGAGACGTGCTATAACTTTCAGTATATAAATTTTACCTTGCAAGTATTGTAAGGGACGGAATATGGCTTTAGGATATTTACATTGCAGTTCCTCCATTGAGTACATCCGCCGCTCCTCAAAATGGATTAAATATTTAATAGATGTTATACCCTGAGATTGCCATTGGTAGAAGACAGGGTGAGAGTGTCCATTCTGGAAGTGGGGGTTACCAATTAGTGGGAGGAGGAGAGACACCTGAGGAGAGAGCCGGAACTGTCAGTGTAATTTCTGCCATGCCCTCCATGTAGACATTAACAGTGGGTTGGCTCTTATCTCAACTGGCAGTTCAGTATGAGGGAGATGTAGGAGGGCAGGGAGAGCCAGCCCCGGGGAAAGAGAGCACTCCAAATTATGTTGGGTATAATAAGACTTTCCCCCCCCTTAGTATTTTAACTAAGTTAGCTCTGCCCAGGTATGACAAATTAAAATCTTTCCATTTGGCTAAAGTAGATTCTAAGTTTCTGAGGTATAATTTAATATTGGTTTTGTATAATTTAGCTGGGTGTTTTGTTACCAGTACTCCCAAGTATCTCAGTGAGCCATTAGTAAATTGACACGGGAACCCTGATGCCCATAAAGGTTTGAAGGGGCCATGTAACATCATCACTTCTGTTTTATGAGTATATGTGTTTATATTTTAAAGAAGGCAAACATTCAGAGTGAGAAAATTTTGGCCTAGTAGCAGACAACCTCTGTAAAGTTGTTGTTCAGTACTAGGACAACCCCTTCTCATACCCCACGCTTAGCCCTGATAAAATAAAAAAGCTTATACTCACCTCTCATGCCGGTACCTTTTCTACGGAGTTGGCACTAGCTCTCGTGTGGTTGTTATGACACGTGACCCTGGCGCCTAATCAACACTGGCATCACTGTTCTCGCCTTCAGATGAATTGAACAAGAAGAGGAAGTCAGAGATCAGCTGCAGCCCGGACTTCCTCTTCATATTCAATTTGTTCGAAGGCTGGGACAGTGACGCCAGCGCTGACTGGGCATCGGGGTCACATTTCACAACAACCGCACAAGAGGCCTGGGGAGAGCAAGTACTGATAATGTGGGAATGGCACCGACAATGGGAAGGGTGAGTATAAGCTTTTTATTTTATCGAGATCAAGCGTGGGGTATGACTAGTAGTGGACCAAGTAGTGGACAACTTCTTTAGTTTTCATGGCATGAATGACTTTGCATTATTTTTTCAATTCATCTGATCACTTTTCATAATAGAGTTAATGCAAATTGCCACTATAAAGCAGAAGCAGCAAACTTCGCGTAAATCAAAATTTGCGTCATTGTCAAAACTTTTTGAAATTACTGTATAGTCATTATTATCGTCGCCACATTGTAACTATCAAGAAATATTATTGTTCTAACATCTGTTACTGACTTCCCCAGTTCTGCTGTCCCGATCTGTGTATGTTCCCTGCACTTTTTAACTTTGTCTTATTTTTGTATAATATTTTGTAAAGTTTCAGATTTTACTTTTAGATTTATTCTCTATTTTTTTGTGTTGGATTGGATATAACATGTGAAAATCTCTGTATGTGACTAGAAGTATGTAGTAATCACGTGAAGCCAGTAACAGCTCTGGAGATTTCTTACATGGGATCTTTATGATGTTACATTGTCATCTTTTCTCCATTCAGATCCCTGCTGTATCAGATCTTCTCAGAGGAGAAGATCTTCTATGTAAGAGAATTTTCCTGATTGACTTGTCAAGGATGGATAGGGACAGGGACAAGATGGCGGAGAGATTATTAAATCTCACCCTAGAGATCCTCTTCCGGCTTACTGGAGAGGTGAGAGGTTCTGATTACGTCACATTACATCATTCTTATCTATGGGAATAACAGATGGACAGAACTGGAGAGGTGAGGACTCTGGAAATATCTGTAGCGAGATTTATTAATGTGTCTCTTCATAACCAGGATTACACAGTAGTGAAGAAGACCTCTAGTGAGCGCTGTCAGATAACTGTGTCTGAGGTACGGGGAAGAATCCTGAGCCAAATCACAGGGCCTCCACCTCACCCCTTGATGCACGAGGACATCAATGACCAGAAGATCCTAGAACTCACCTACAAGATGATTGAGCTGCTCACTGGAGAGGTGACACTGCTGGGATATTATACAGTAAAACTATGAAGGGATCGAGGAATAACGGTGTCATTGTATGTGTCAGGTTCCTCTAAGGTGTCAGGATGTCACTATCTATTTATCTATGGAGGAGTGGGAGTATTTAGAAGAACACAAAGATCTGTACAATGACATCATGATGGAGGTTCCCCAGCCCCTCACATCACCAGGTAATAGACAGGACTAAACACACACGGCCTATAATTATCTCTATGTAAAGAATGAATTCAGTTCATGTATGTGTTTCCTCCAGTTCTATCCAGTAGGAGGACAACACCAGAGAGATGTCCCTGTCCTCTTCTTCCACAGGACTGTAAAGAAGAAGATCCCAATGTTCCTCAGGATCATCAGGTAGGTGGAGAGAAGGTGTCATGAGATCCCCCCTATGATGTGTAGTTGGCTGTGAAGATCTTGTGCTCAGTCTTGTTTTATCCACCAGTATTATATATTTTATACTTGTGTAATGAGAACGGTGGAGATGGCAGGATTAGAGCTGATCTTAGATGTGACTTCTCCATCTGTCTGTGACTTTTACAATATTTGATTCAGGGTGAAGATCTGACCCATATTAATACTACAGAGACATATGTGAGGGGTGATGAGCGGTGTAAAGAGGAGATTCCTAAAGATGACTACCCAGGTGAATAGTAATCACTAAATGCATATGTATATGGAGTTAAGGATTATGAAAAAATCTGATTTAAAAGTAAAGGTCCTTTTGATAGAAGTTTGGAGTGGATTTTATTGGGTGGATGGTTTGTAGACAAGAGAGAGGGAATACTTTTAGATGTTTTTTTCCTTTGGACAAGGTAATTAAAAGTATATATTGTTATCTTTTTTTTTTGTTATATGAGATTGTTTTGTCCTGACATAGTGCAAAATAAAGTATTTAAAAAAAATGAAAAAGAAAGAAGATAAAACACTAAGTACCGTATTTTTCAGACTATAAGATACACTGGACCATAAGACGCACCCCAAATTTTCAGAAGAAAAATGGGGGAAAGAAAAAGAATTTGTCAAATGGGAGTCTGTCTTACAGTCCTGAATTCAGCTTACGTTGGGAGGATCAGCAGCGCTGGTGGAGTGGAGTCACAGGGGGTGTTTGGTGGTCCGTTTATGATATGACCCAGGATCGGCGGTGTGGGGGCTCCGCCGAGATTTTATGAAAGCCCGGAGCCCCCCGCATATCCATTGCTGCGATGCGGTGGTCTCCGTCAAATCCCATCCCGGTGCGGCAGTCTCGGCAGTGCTTGGTGGTGCGGGGGGCTCCGGTGACATTTTGTTAAAGCTTGGATCCTGCGCATTTCCATTGCCTTGATGCTGTGGCCTCCGGGAAAATGGCCGCCGGAGGTGGCGCATGTGCAGATTGAGATCTTAGCAACAAGATCTCTGGAGAAGATCTTGTCTGGAGAAGATCTCAATCAGTGCATGCACGGCCTCCCACGGCCATTTTCCCGGAGGCCACAGCATCGAGGCAATGGAAGCGCGCAGGCTCCAGGCTTTCACAAAATGTCGCCGGAGCCCCCCGCACCACCGAGCCTGCCGCACCGGGATGGGAGTGTGATCAGCGCCCTGCAGCATCGGACCACGGAAGAATCACCAGACTCTTGCTGCCATCTCGCTAATTGTAAATACGGTATATTCTGACTATAAGATGCACCCCTGTTTTCCCCCAGCATAGATGTAAAAGATCTAAATAGATGCAACTCACTAGAGAACAAGATGTGAGACACACAATGTGTGATACAAACTTACCCTGATTTATTTGGGATGTGTTCTAGTTTTTATAGCTTCTAGAAGCATATTAAAACGTTAAAGAGAATCATAAATAAGCAGCCGATGCAGAATTTATAAACTAATCATCAGTAATACTAAATGACCAATAGAAATATTATTGGTGTGGAATACAACTAATCACAGGTAGTACACACAAGATAACAATCCTTACTTATCTTTAACCCCTTTCTGCCATCTGACGTACTACCCGTCCATGGGACCTGGGCCCCTATGCCCATGGATGGGATAGTACGTCATAGCGATCAGCGGCGCTCACGGGATGAGGGCCGCTGATCGCGGCCGGGTGTCAGCTGATTATCACAGCTGACACCCGACACTATGTGTCAGGGGTGGTCACGGACCGCCCCCAACACGTTAACCACTGGCACACTGCGATCAAACACAATTGCAGTGTACCGGGGGTTTAGGGAAGCATCGGCAGGGAGGGGGCTCCCTCCGTGCTTCCCTGAGCCCCCCCCGGAGCAGCGCGATGTGCTCGTCCCGCAAAAATTAAGACCTCACATGACTCGGTGGGTCAAAATATGGAAAAAAGCTTTCAAAATGTGGTGATACAAAACTATTTTTACAATAAAAAGCGTCTTTTAGCGTCTGACAGCCGCCAAACATAAAAACCGCCATAAATAGTAAATCAAACCCCCTTTATCACCCCCTTAGTTAGGGAAAAATAATAAAGTTAAAAAAAATGTATTTATTTCCATTTTCCCATTAGGGTTAGGGCTAGGGTTAGGGGTGTGTTGGGGTTCGGGTTGGAGTTAGAATTGGGGGGTTTCCACTGTTTCGGCACATCAGGTGCTCTCCAAACGCAACATGGCGTCTGATCTCAATTCCAGCCAATTCTGCGTTGAAAAAGTCAAATAGTGCTCCAATCCCTTCCAAGCTCTGCCATGCGCCCAAACAGTGTTTTACCACCACATATGGGGTATCGGCCTACTCAGGACAAATTGCAAAACAACTTTTGGGGTCCAATTTCTCCTGTTACCCTTAGGAAAATATCAAATTGGGGGCAAAAATATCATTTTGTGGAAAAAATATGATTTTTTAATTGTACGGCTATACGTTATAAACTTCTGTGAAGCCCTTGTGGGTTCAAAGTTCTCACCACACATCTAGATAAGTTCCTTGGGGGGGTCTAGTTTCCAAAATGGGGTCACTTGTGGGGGGTTTCCACTGTTTAGGTACATCAGGGGCTCACCAAACGTGACATGGCGTCCGATCTGAATTCCAGCCAATTCCCTTCTGAGCTCTGCCATGCGCCGAAACAGTGGTTCCCCCCCACATATCAGGTATCAGCGTACTCAGGACAAATTGCACAATAACTTTTGCAGTCCAATTTCTCCTGTTACCCTTGGTAAAATAAAAAAAATTTGACGTGAAGTAATTTTTTATGAAAAAAAGTTAAATGCTCATTTTTTTTTAAACATTCAAAAAATTCCTGTGAAGCACCTGAAGGGTTAATAAACTTCTTGAATGTGGTTTTGAGCACCTTGAGCGGTGCAGTTTTTAGAATGGTGTCACTTTTGGGTATTTTCTATCATATAGACCCCTCAAATGTGATGTGGTCTGTAAAAATAAAATGGTGTTGCAAAAATGAGAAATCGCTGGTCAACTTTTAACCCTTATAACTTCCTAACAAAAAAATTTTGGTTCCAAAATTGTGCTGATGTAACGTAAACATATGTGAAATGTTACTTATTAAGTTTTTTGTGTGCCACATCTCTGTAATTTAAGGGCATAAAAATTCAAAGTTGGAAAATTGCTAAATTTTCAAAATTTTCGCCAAATTTCCACTTTTTTCACAAATAAACGCAAGTTATTTGAATGAAATTTTATGGCTAACATGAAATACAATGTCACGAGAAAACAGTGTCAGAATCACCGGGATCCATGGAAGCGTTTCAGAGTTATTACCTCATAAAGGGACAGTGGTCAGAATTGTAAAAATTGGCCCGGTCATGAATGTGCAAACCACCCTTGGGGGTGAAGGGGTTAATTTTATGAGAAAGCAGCTACATTTTGAAGCTAAGTTTTGAGAAGAGGACTGGCTTATGGGAAGCCTTGCTGCTTTTCCCTAGCCATTTTCTATGGGCAGATGATAGATTTGTGCGGCGGTTTATTTTTTTGGAGATGAGAAAGTGTTTTTGCTACATAACTTGCTTTTAATATACCAATGTTGTAAAAATATAATTTTAAAGTTATTTTATTAAAAAGAAATATTTGTTTTTACTCTTGGCAGATGACTGTATATGGAGATCAAAAGAACAACTGATATCTTCAATTACTAAATTGGATGGCATTGATCTCATACAAGATACAACTGAAGGTTTATCTTTTGATGCATTGCAGACTATTAAGAAAGATGAAAGTGAAAAAATTGGATTTGAAAATCAAAATACTCTTACTACAAAGATGCCATTTTCATGTACAGAATATACACAAAATTTTTCCCATAAAACATCTTTTATTACACATCCAATAGGTCACACAGAGGACAAAATATTTTCGTGTTCAGAGTTTGGGAAATACTTTAACCATGAATCAGATCTCATTAAACATAAGCGAATTCACACAGGTGACAAGTCATATTCATGTTCAGAATGTGGGGAATGTTTTGGAGATAAATCATATCTTATGGCACACCATATAATTCACACAAGGAAGAAGTCATATCCTTGTTCAGAATGTGGTAAATATTTTAGCCAGAAATCACGTCTTGCTAGACATCAGAGAACTCACACAGGGGAGAAGCCATTTTCATGTTCAGAATGTGAGAAATGTTTTTCGGATAAATCAAAGCTCATTAGACATCAGAAAATTCACACAGGAGAGAAGTCATATTCATGTTTGGAATGTGGGAAATGTTTTTCAGAGAAATCACATCTTCTTACACATGAGAGAATTCACACAGGAGAAAAGCCATATTTATGTTTAGAATGTGGGAAATGTTTTAATCAGAAATCATATTTAGTTGTACACCAGAGAATTCACACAGGGAATATGCAATTTTCATGTTCAGAATGTGGGAAATATTTTAACCAGAAATCACATCTTGCTAGACACCAGAGAACTCACTCAGGGGAGAAGCCCTTTTCATGTTCAGAATGTGGGAAATGTTTTTCAGAGAAATCACATCTTCTTACACATCAGAAAATTCACACTGGAGAGAAGCCATATTCATGTTTAGAATGTGGGAAATATTTTAAACAGAAATCATATTTAGTTCTTCATCAGAGAATTCACACAGGGGAGAAGCCATATTCATGTTCAGAATGTGGGAAATGTTTTACACAGAAATCAAGTCTTGTTGGACATCAGAGTAGCCACACAGGAGAAAAGCCATATTCATGTTCAGAATGTGGGAAATGTTTTACACAGAAATCAAGTCTTGTTGTACATAAGAGTACCCACTCTGGGGAAAAGCCATATTCATGTTCAGAATGTGGTAAATGTTTTACACAGAAATCAAGTCTTGTTGGACATCAGAGAATTCACACAGGGGAAAAGCCATATTCATGTTCAGAATGTGGGAAATGTTTTGCACAGAAATCAAGTCTTGTTGGACATCAGAGTAGCCACTCAGGGGAAGAAACATATTTATGTTCAGAATGTGGGAAAGTTTTTACCCAGAAGTTATGTTTTCTTAACCATCAAATTTCTCACATAGGGGAAAAGACATTACCAAATCTAGATGTTAAGGAATGTTTTATTTCAAAATCATATTTTATTGACCATCATAAAAAAACTTCAATCTGGAAGGAACCAAATACAGGCAGTCCTCAAGCTACAAACATCCAACTTATGTACGACTCATCGTTATAGAAGATGTAAAAAAGACAACAAATACTCACTTACCTCTCTAGCCACTCCACTGACTGTCATCCTTTTTTTTTCTGCCAATGCATTCTGCATATACAGCCTTTTCACTATTTTCCAGGACTTTAGGACACGTCCAAGCCTCAGAGGTCACTGCGAGTTGTAAGGCTGTGATGTCAAAACATGCTCGGTAACCTTATAACCCATATTGCCCTCCAAAGCATGGATGCAGCTGGAAGTCCTGACATATAGTGAAGAGACTCGAGATGTGGCAAACGACAGTGGAAAGAAGTGAGCTGAAGGGCAGGCAGCGATAAGGGCAGGTGATTATTGGTAAAAAGCAAACTAATACTCTGACCACCCCACTGCTTGTTGCTCGCTGTCTGGTTGTCTTCTTTCCGCCACCACAGCTTTGCCTTTTCACTGTCGGCTGGGACTTATAAACATGTTCATATTGCAAATTTATATGATAAACTAGCTGAAGAGCCCGGCGCTGCCCGGGCATAGTAACTAACTAAGGTTAGTTATAACAAATTTTAATGATTATATCTATATATAAAGCTGAATTGTAGAGCCCCGCCCACTCCGCATAGCCACATTCACTATAATATCCCACATCATCCCGTCAGCCAGAGCTACCGGACTACTACTCCTAATATCCCACATCATCCCGTCAGCCAGAGCCACCGGACAACTACCACTAATATCCCATATCATCCCGTCACAGCCGCCGGGCTACTACCCCTAATATCCCACATCATCCCATTAGCCAGAGCCACCGGACTACTACCCCCAATATCCCACATCATCCCGTCAGCTAGAGCCACCGGACTACTACACCTAATATCCCACATCATCCCGTCTGCCAGAGTCACCGGACTACTACCCCTAATATCCTACATCATCCCATTAGCCTGGGGTCAGAACCAGAGAGCTGAGTGGAACAGTCCTAACTTCCATACCGGGGATCCCTTTAAGAGAGGCCTGGCGTCAGAACCAGAGCGCTGAGTGGCTTTGCCCTGACTTCCATACCAATGATCCCTTTATTAGAACCCTGGGGTCAGAATCAGAGTGCTGAGGGATTTACCCTAACTTCCATACTGGAGATCCCTTTAAGAGAGACCTGGGGTCAGTACCAAAGCGCAGTGTGGATTTGCCCTAACTTCCATACCGGAGATCCCTTTAAGAGAGGCCTGGGGTCAGTACTAAAGCGCACAGTGGATTTGCCCTCACTTCCATACCAATGATCCCTTTACGAGGGGCCTTGGGTCATAACCAGAGCGCTGAGTGGATTTGCCCTGACTTGCATACCAATGATCCCTTTAATAGAACCCTGGGGTCAGAATCAAAGCGCTGAGGTATTTGCCCTAACTTCCATGCAGGAGATCCCTTTAAGAGAGCCTGGGGTCAGTACCCAAGCACAGAGTGGATTTGCCCTAACTTCCATACCAATGATCCCTTTAAGAGACCCTGGGGTCAGAGCCACAGCTGAGTGGAACGGTCCTAACTTCCATACTGGGGATCCCTTTAAGAGAGGCCTGGGGTCAAAACCAAAGCGCTGGATGGATTTGCTCTGACTTCCATATCAATGATCCCTTTAAGATGTAAGATGTGCCTATAGGATGGAGGATGTCTATATGGGCACAGGAGGGGGGGGTTCATTTCTGTCATGTACTCTCTGCTCCTGTCTGGGGGGCAAACAATCGCTGGGAGCTTATGATCCCAGGGATGCTAGATTTCTACCACCATGTCAGTGTCTGCTGAGGTGTTGTCAAGTGGGAAAACTTGCTCATAGCAACCAATCACAGCTCAGCTTCTTTTAACCAGCTCTGGTGAAATGAGAGATGCTTAGTGATTGGTTGCAAGGAAAACTGTTGCTCAAAGCAACCAATCACAGCTCAGCTTCTTTTGAACAGATCTGGTGAAATGAAAAGTGCTTCGTGATTGGTTGGTGATACACACATACATACATACATACATACATACATACATACATACATACATACATTCAGTTTTATATATATAGATATAGTAGTTTTTTTCACCACCACTGGAACAGATTTCCTTCTCTATACCGCAAAACACATATTATTGGGTCTATGGAGACTTTGATTTTAAATACCTACTCAGTTGTCTCAATAAACTGACACTAAAACATTTTCCCTTTGAAGCTGAACCATAAAATGTGATACATATCCCCCCGACATAATCTGACAGATTTCTCTCAATAAAATTGTTCTAAAAAGTATAGTTCCCCCATATTGGAATGAAATCTGTTATTCCTTGTACTTACTGCAATTCATATTCCACCAAATCATATTAAAAAAAAATTGTGTTGTTTTTTCGGAAATGGGTTTCATCCCTAGTCTTTGTTTTCCCAAATTTTCAGTCACAATATAAGAACTTAACGAGTCAATGATTTTATCGAAACCTGCTAATTCATAAATTACCAAACTCCTAGCTGTGAAGCCATGAAATAGGCAAAGCAATCCAGAATTCTAAATTCTCCCCCTTTTATACCCCATCTCGTTCCTACATTCTGGAAGGCCACCGAGCCCAAATTCTCTCATTTTTAGTTTTTGTGTTTCTTTTAGAATAAATCACTTTCTCATACAGTCCTGTAGTAATGACTTTGTTAATTATGTTTTATAGGAGGGTTCATCTGAATCCATCTAAATGTTATATTTATGCACATGAAACAATAAATGTCTTACAGCTGTTTTACCATGTGTGTCCAGTATTCATGCCCTCATAAAAACAACCTTGGTGTCACCAACCATTGTAAGATCATTACTCCAAAAGAGTATTTATAATCTGGCAATACGTGTATAAGATCAGCAGCTTCCGCTAAGCAATTCAGATCTTTGGCCTCTGGACACATGCCGACCTTGTGGAAAAACAGATGGATCATATATTACTAAAGGATAATGTATAGTTGTGACACACAATCACCCTCCAACTTTTCCACCATGGCCTAGACCAAAGAACTGTTTAAGGACACCAGGGACAAAATTGTAGATCTGCAAAAGGCTGGGATGGGCTATAGGACAATAGGCAAGCAGCTTGCTGAGAAGACAACAACTGTTTGGCACAATTATTAGAAAAAAACACAAGATGACAGTGAGGCTATGTGCACACGTTGCGGATTTTGATGCAGATCCGCAGCGTTTTTGCACGTGCGGAATTGCATCAAATCCGGAGTGTAGTGCACAACCAATGTTAGCCAGTGGGAAATTCAGAATTGGTGTGCACATGCTGCGGAAAAATACGCACAGATTTGCAACGTTTTATTTTCCGCAGCATGTCTGTCACGCTGCCGCCCCCCAAGCCCTGGCATACTTACCGGTCCTCAGCGTCCCAGCGCGCTCCTGGAGCTGCTGCACGTCACCCGGCGTTTGCTTCCCTGCTCTCACAGCCGGCTCCTGGCTCCCGTCCGTGTGCTTGCACATCTCCCATGCTGGGCTCAGCTGCGCATGCGCACACCACCCTGTCTGACCCCGTCCCTGTCTGCCCGTGTCCCTGTGTCTCAGCCGTGCCTGCCTGCAGGGTCTCACTCCTGCCCGTGTTCCTGTGTCTCAGCAGTGCATGCCTGCCAGTGTCTCTGCCGTGGCAGTCTCTCCGCCAGGCCATCCTGATTCGTGCTTGTGACTCCTGTTGTCCGCCCCTGGGTACCAGCTGCCGTGGCGATAGTCTCCCCTAGGCCTGCCCCTAACACTCCCTGTATAGGGGGTGGTTCAGCTAGCCTGAGGGAGGTTCGTTGTCGCGGTCCAGCGGGTCCACTCTAGGAGTTCCTCAAGTTCTCACAGCATAATCAGGCCATGGACCCCACTGATACCTCGGCCTCCGCCCAAAAGAAACTGGTGTTCAGGCAAGGATCATGTCCTTTTTGAAAATCATGGAGTCCCGTTTGTCGGCCTTACAGCCCTCTGATCCGGGGAACGCGTCCCAGCTGGCTAACCTCCAACAGGAGCTCGCCCAGCAACGCGGCACCCAGGCCCACATCCTTAATTATATGGCATCGGTAGATAACCAACTCCTCTCTAAACCACCGTGATATAGCGGAGACCCCAAGTTGTGTCAGGTTTCTAAATGCCAATTACATTTTGAATTGCTGCAACAATACCCCCCGACCGAGCTAAGGTGGCCTTTGTGGTGTCCCACTTGGAGGGAGAGGCTTTGGCCTGGGTGAACCCCCGCTGTGAGCGAGACGATCCTCTGGTCTCCCAACTCTCCACCTTTCTGGACACTTCGTAAGGTGTTCGACGAGCCCGGTCGCCTGGCCTCTACCACGGAGTCCCTCTTTAACCTCCACCAAGGCACTCTCAGATGGCCAATACGCCATCCGATTCCATACTTGTCCTCCGAGCTGGGGTTGTACAATGAGGCCTTGGTGGGAGCTTTTTGGCGACGTCTGTCTGCTCGAATTAAGGACGAACTGGCGGGCCAAGACACACCAACGTCTTTGGAGGATCTAATCTCCCTGGCGACTCGCATTGACCTGCGCTTCCAGGAACGTTCCCGCGAGGCTGCCAGGGAGAGAAGACTTCCCCATCTATCTTCGGCTACACACAGCCCCCCACCGCTCGCGACTCGTGTCAGCTTCTGCGGCCTCGGCACCAGAGCCTATGCAGGTGGACCGACTCAAGCTGGCAGAACAGCGCCAAAAAGAGAGACTCGCACAGGGCCTCTGCTTTTACTGTGGCAGTGCCTCCCATCTTCTGCACTCTTGTCCGGAAAGGCCAGGAAACACCTCCGCCTAGGACAGGTAAGAGAGGCCTCCCTAGGTGTCTGTGATACCTCGCTACCCTTTCTGTTTTATTGAATCAGGGTTCTAGTCATTTTTCTGAGGTGTCCTACATAGATTCTGGAGCGGCAGGGAACTTCATTCAGCTCGAGACGGTCAGAAAATTTCGGATCATTGTCAGGTCCCTGGAGACTCCTCGGCGGATAGCTTTGGTCGACGGCAAGCCTTTGCGGGAGACCATTACCCTGGTCACCGAGGAGGTGGAGCTACAGATCGGAACCTTGCATCGGGAGAAAATAGTCTTCTACTTTCTGCCCTCGTCCCATACGTTTCTTCTGGGACTTCCTTGACTAAGAACTCACAAGCCCATCCCCGGATTGGCGATCTGGTGACATTCTGCATTGGGGACAGTCCTGCCAGACAAGTCTACCTCGGTGCCTGCAGACTTGCCTTCGGCCTACTGGTCCTTTGCAGACATCTTTCTGACACTGTCTCTCCTGCTGCCATTTCCTACGGTGGCTTACAATTCTCTCACTCCCCGAGACCCACAAACAGACCTGGTGGTGGAGTTGGCATACTCCTGTCCCCACAATGCACTTTCCAGGTCATCCCCCCAGTCCCATCACTCTTATTCCCTTCTTTTGAGGTCCACACCATCAGGCTCTTCCGTCCCCTCTCCCTCAGGGTAGCGGTCATATACCGGCCCCCAGGCTCACCCACCCTCTTCCTTGACCACTTTTCAGCCTGGCTGCCACACTTCATATCCTCACAACTACCAACCCTCATCCTGGGAGACTTCAACATCCCCATTAACAGCCCTAATTCCACATCTGCATCCCAGCTTCTATCACTAACCACCTCTCTAGGCCTCTCACAGCTTTCAACCTCTGAGACACATAAGGACGGTAACACCCTTGATCTGGTCTTCTGCTGGCTCTGTTCAATCTCCCACCTAAACAACTCACCGCTTCCACTCTCTGACCACAACATTCTCTCCTTCACGCTCACAAATCCTCGCCCACCCCAGCTCATTCCTACCTACCACACAGTCAGAAATCTACAAGCTATTAACCCTCAGACACTTTCAGATTCCCTACACTCATCTCTGTCCCCAATCTCCTCTCTTTCCTGTCCTAATCTGGCTGTTCATCACTACAATGACACTCTTAGAAGCACCCTTGACCAAGTAGCTCCCCTCACCCTCAGAACCTCCAAACACAGAGTAAAAGAGCCCTGGCTCACATCGCAAACTCAACTTCTCCAGCGATGCTCCAGGAGTGCTGAACGCCTATGGAGAAAAACCCGCACACCAGAAGACTTCATCCACTTCAAATTTATGTTAAGAACCTATAACGCTGCCCTTCACCTTGCCAAACAAACCTACTTCACCACCCTGATCTCCTCACTAGCCAACAACCCCAAGAAACTTTTTGACACTTTTCACTCCCTCCTCAGGCCAAAAGCACAAGCCCCTATCACAGACATTTGTGCTGATGACCTGGCCTCCCACTTTACAGAAAAAATAGATAATATCCGTCAAGAAATCTGCTCCCAACCACCAAGTGCTGTGACTCCCATCCCTTCCTACATCTCCCCTGGCTCACTCTCCACATTTGATCCCATCACAGAAGAAGAAGTCTCCAGACTCCTCTCTTCTTCTCGTCCGACTACATGCACTACCGACCCCATTCCCTCACATCTCCTCCAGTCTCTCTCTCCAGTCGTCACAACCCACCTAACTACAATCTTTAATCTCTCCCTCTCCTCAGGCATTTTCCCATCCTCCTTCAAACACGCCATCGTTACTCCATTACTAAAGAAACCTGCTCTCGACCCATCCTGCACAAACAACTACAGACCAGTCTCCAATCTCCCCTTCATCTCTAAACTTTTGGAACGCCTAGTTTACTCCCGCCTTACCCGTTACCTCTCCATTCACTCCCTTCTAGACCCTTCACAGTCCGGCTTCCGCCCCCTACATTCGACTGAAACTGCACTCATCAAAGTGACCAATGACCTTCTGACAGCAAAACGTAACGGTGACCACTCTCTGCTCATTCTTCTTGACCTATCTGCAGCTTTCGATACTGTTGACCACCATCTCCTACTCTCTAGGCTCCAGTCACTAGGCATTAAGGACACTGCACTCTCCTGGTTCTCTTCCTATCTCTCTGACCGCTCCTTCAGTGTTTTGTTCTCTGGCTCCACGTCATCTCCTCTTCCTCTTGCTGTCGGGGTACCTCAGGGCTCAGTCCTTGGCCCCCTTCTTTTCTCTCTCTACACGGCCCCAATTGGACAGACCATCAGCAGATTTGGCTTTCAGTACCATCTTTATGCTGATGACACACAACTATACACGTCTTCCCCCGACCTTACCCCCGCTGTACTACAGAACGCCAGTGACTGTCTGTCCGCAGTCTCCAATATCATGTCCGCTCTCTATCTGAAACTCAACCTCTCCAAAACTGAACTTCTTCTGCTCCCGCCGTCTACTAACCTCCCTAAATCTGACATTTCCTTCTCCGTGGGTGGTACCACAATAACACCCCGGCAGCAGGTGCGCTGTCTGGGTGTTATGTTTGACACCAATCTCTCCTTCACATCCCATATACAATCCCTTGCCCGCTCTTGCCGCTTACACCTAAAGAACATCTCTAGAATCCGCCCTTTTCTCACTATGGAAACAACAAAAACCCTCACTGTTGCATTGATCCACTCTCGCCTGGATTACTGCAACGCTCTATTAATTGGCCTCCCCGTCACTCGACTATCCCCTCTCCAGTCCATACTCAATGCAGCAGCCAGGATCGTCCATCTGGGTAATCGGTACTCGGACGCGTCCGCTCTTCGCCAGTCCTTACATTGGCTGCCCATTCATTATAGGATCCAATTCAAAGTACTTGTTCTCACCCACAAAGCTCTCCACAGTGTGGCACCCCCTTACATCTCTTCTCTCATTTCTGTCTATCGGCCTAGCCGATCGCTGCGCTCTGCAAACGACTTTCGACTAACCTCTGCACTAATCCGTACCTCCCACTCCCGACTCCAAGACTTCTCCCGTGCTGCTCCTATCCTCTGGAATGCTCTACCCCAAGAAATCAGGACTATCCACAATTTGCATAGTTTTAGGAGCTCCCTCAAAACACACCTGTTCAGAGCGGCCTATCACATTCACTATTCAAAGTCATTCTCTGTGTAAGTGTGCGTGCGTAGCCCATTCACTATCTCCATCCATCCTTCACTCCTGCAAGATGGCTGGACCTTCATTGTAAATACACCATTGTAAATACACACCTGTACTCTGTATCTCCCTCACCTCATTGTAGATTGTACGCTCTCACGAGCAGGGTCGTCTTATTTCGTCTTATTTTGCTTTAATTATTGTATTGTTAGCGTTGTTACTTATGACTTGTGTTTTGAAACTGTTAAACTGTAAAGCGCTGCGGAATATGTTGGCGCTATATAAATAAAGATTATTATTATTATTATTATCATCTTCAACAAGAAGGAGGCGGAGAGCTTGCCCCCGCATCATCCGTATGATTGCCTGGGAGCGAATTTATCCTTTGTCCTCTGCCAAGACCCAAGCAATGACCGAGTACGTCCAGGAAAATCTGGCCAAAGGCTTTATTCGGAAGTCCTCTTCACCCGCAGGCGCGGGTTTCTTCTTTGTCAAGAAGAAGGATGGGTCCCTCCGTCCTTGCATTGACTACCAGGGCCTCAATGATATCACAATTAAGAACAATTACCCACTTCCTCTCATTCCGGAGCTATTCGACCGGCTATGGGGAGCACGAATCTTCACTAAACTAGATCTTCGTAGGGCCTACAATCTAATCTGTATCCGCTCCGGAGATGAGTGGAAGACCGCTTTAAACACCAGGGACAGGCACTGTGCAATGCCCCCACAGTATTCCAGGAATTTGTGAATTATGTTTTCCGGGATCTCCTTTACTCTTGTGTGGTGGTGTACTTGGACGATATTCTTGTATTTTTTCCGGATCTGCCTACCCATAGAAAAGACGTCCGCCAAGTACTGCTGTGTCTGAGGGAGAGTCGTCTTTATGCTAAGCTTGAGAAGTGAGCCTTCGAACAGTCAGCTCTCTCGTTCTTGGGTTACATCATCTCTGACCCTGGCTTACGCATGGACCCGGGAAAGGTGTCCGCAGTGCTCAACTGACCGCGTCCCCAAAGTGTTAAGGCAATTCAGCGATTCCTTGGTTTCGCAAATTATTACCAGCAGTTCTTTCCACATTTTTCCTCTTTGACCGGCCCCATCTCTTCTCTGATACGCAAGGGGGCCAACCCTCACATCTGGTCATCGGAGGCCGAATACGCCTTCCTGTCCTTGAAACAAGCCTTTGCCACAGCTCCCGTACTCCATCGTCCAGAAGCTAACAAACCCCTTTATTCTTGAGGTGGATGCTACAGCTACCGGGGCTGGTGCAGTACTTTCTCAGAGGTCTTCCTCCGGACAGCTAGTCACCTGTAGTTTCTTCTCTAAGACATTCTCCATCTCTGAACAGAACTATTCCATTGGTGACAGGCAGCTGTTGGCCATCATGTAGGCGTTGGAGGAGTGGCGATACTTATTGGAGGGAGCCGTACATCCTTTTAAGATCTACACGGACCAAAGGAACCTGGCATACATCCTGTCGGCACAGAGACTTAACCCCCGGCAAGCCAGGTGGTCTCTGTTTGCCCGTTTTGATTTTGAGCTTCACTTCCGTCCTGGCAATAAGAACCTCAAGGCTGACTCATTGCCAGGTCCTTTTTGTCTGTCGATACTGAGGAGGAACCCACGCACATCATGGATCCTTCCAAGGTCATCACGGTAGCACCTGTCACCCTAGCTTCTTTACCTCAGAGTAAAACTTTAATTCCAGTGAACAATAGGAAGTGAGTCTTACACTGGGGACATGCCTCCAAACTTGCAGGTCATGCCAGCCTCAAAAAAACCCTCATTCTTGTGTCCCGCTACTACTGCAATGCACATTGCAATGGACTTTATTACCGCTCTACCTCGGTCTTCGGGCTGCACTGTCATCCTCGTGGTCTTGGATAGATTCTCCAAGATGGCCCATTTCATCTCTCTCCCTGGTCTGCCCTCTGCACCCGAATTGGTGAAAATTTTCATCAACCGTATTTTTCATATCCATGGCCTTCCTCCAACATATAGTTTCAGATAGGGGAGTCCAGATCACCTCTCAGTTCTGGAGAGCTCTCTGCAAGTTTATGAATATCACGCTTGACTTCCCCTCTGCCCACTATCGCAGACCAACAGTCAGGTGGATCGTACGAATCAGATCCTGGTGACTTATCTTCATCATTTCTCTAACGCCCACCAGAACGACTGGTCCGACTTGCTCCCGTGGGCCGAATTTGCGTACAACAATCACACCAGCGAATCTTTTTCCAAATTGCCTTTTTTTTATTGTCTATGGGCAACATCCTGGCGTGCCTCTACCGGTCCCTCCTGTCTTGGGTATGCCGGCAGCTGATCTTCTGTCCGAGAAGTTCACCAGGGTCTGGCAAGAGACCAAGACCGCCCTCGAACGAGCGTGTGACAGAATGAAAAAACATGCGGATAAAAGGCGCTTAGATCCTCCATTATATTATCGTGGTGATAAGGTGTGGTTATCTTCCAAGTTCGTTCACCTTAAGATCCCCTCACATAATCTGGGTCCCCAGTACATCGGACCTTTCGAGGTCTTGGCTCGCATTAATGATGTCTCCTTCAAGTTAAGGCTACCCGCCTCGCTCCGCATCCCCAATTCGTTCCATGTTTCTCTCCTAAAGCAAGTTGTCCTCAACCAGTTCCATGCCTCTACTGCTCATTCGCCTCAGCCTGTTTCCACTAATGATGTCTCTGAAGTTAAAGACATTCTTGCTATGAAGAAGCTAAGAGGGAAAACCTTTTTTTTAGTTGATTGGAAAGGTTTTGGTCCTGAGGAGAAATCTTGGGAGCTTCGGGAGAACATCCAGGCTCCTCGAATCTTGGCAAGGTTTCTTTCCAGCCTTAGGTGGAGGGGGTGTAAGGAGGGGGGTACTGTCATGCCTGTCACGCCACCGCCCCCTGAACCCTGGCATACTTACTGATCCTTGGCATCCTGGCGCGCTCCCAGAGCTGCTGCGCGTCACCCAGCGTCTGCTCCCCTGCTCTCATGGCCAGGTCCTGGCTTCCGTCGGGTGCGCGTCTCCCACGCTGAGCTCAGTGGCGCACGTGCACACTTACCTATCTGACCCTGGCCACTCCTTCCTGCCCGCTCTATGCTCCAGGAGAACCCAGAAGTCCTGCGGCATGCTCTGCTTGTCAGGCAGCCTCTTCCTCCTGGCTGTGCCTGATTATCATTTGTGCCTCACACTTGATTCTGGCCCCATGCTTCCCTGCAGTCTCTTGTTACCTGTCTACCTGCCCCGCCGTGCGCTGTTGCTGCTCTTCCCTCTGTCCTCACCCAGGTCCTCCTCTCTGCCCTCTCCTAGTGCCTGCCTGCCAGTGTCTCTATCCTGCCCATGCCCCTGTGTCTCAGCCGTGCCTGCCTGCCAGTGTCTCAGTCCTGCCTGTGTCTCAGCCGTGCCTGCCTTCTTGTGTCTCCGCCATGGCAGTCTCTCCACCAGCCCATCCTGATTCCTGATTGTGACTCCTGTTGTTTGCCCCTGGGTACCAGCTGATATGGCGATAGTCTCCCCTAGTTCACCAGGTCAGCTTGCCCAAGGGAGGTTCGTAGTCGCAGTCCAGCGGGTCCACTCTAGGAGTTCCTCAAGTTCTCACAGTGTCAATTATTTTTGTGGATCTGCAGCGTTTCTGCACCTATTGACTTCCATGGAGTCAGTCAAATCCGCAGCAAAACCGCAGGTGTAAAAAGATTTGCGTTTTTTGTGGAGTTGCGTGAGAAAATCGCTGCAGATAGGGAGGAGGAAGAGTGTGTGGGTGGAGGCTATGTGTGTGCGGGTCTGTCTGTGGGTGTCTGTATTTGTGTGTGTGTATGTGCGGGCGTATGCATGGCTGTGTGTGTGTGTGCGGGTCTGTGTGTAGGCAGGCATCGTCCGATGGGACTGCTAGTCCCATCCGGCTATGTCTGCTACAGTGACAGCATTAGTCGATAACGGGACAGTAGTGGTCCCATCATCCGGTGACTGTTGAATAGTAAAAAAAAAAAAACACATAAGGTGCATACTCACCATACAAATAATCCCCGACAGCCTCGATCGCCTGCAAAAAAAAAATTAGACCAACAGTATACTGTTCCAATGTAATCCATTTAATAACGATTGTCCCACAATGTTCTCCCATGTAGAGATGTCATATCGGGCGATGTGACCGTTCTACAGGGGCTGCGGTGTAAAGTGACCGGAGGTGATACTCCGCAGTGTATTCCTCCACCTCTTAGAGGTTACCGGTTCGTCCTGTCACTTGTGGCACCGCTGCGTGAGAAAATTCTCACGCTGCGGTAGTGCCGTAAAGTGAGAGCACGAACTCCAAAGAAGTACACTGCGGGAGTATTATCTCCGGTCAGTGTGTCATTGGAGGCCCTGTAGAGCAGTCACATCTCCTGATGTGACAGCCCTACATGGGAGAGAGTCGTAAATGGATTACATCAGAACAGGAAGTATTTGTGTTGGTTTATTATTTTTATTTTTTTTGCAGAAGAACGAGGGCGTAGCATGGATTAGGTGTATAATAAATATGGGAAACTTTGTTGTGTTTTATTTCATTAAAATACTTTATTCTGGCTGTGTCTTTAACACGTGACAACTATAAGATTAGTAATTGATGGGTGTCTTATTGACACCTCTCCATTACTAAGCAATGGGCTTGATGTCACCTTACAATACCAAGGTGACATAAAAACCCCCTCAACTATTATCCCGTATGCCACCGCTACAGGGCAGTGGGAAGAGTGAGGCTAAGTGCCAGAACTGGTGCATCCTAGAGATGTGCCATTTCTGGGGTGGCTGAGAGCTGGTGTTTGTAGCCGGGGGGGCAATATCCATGGCCCCTTCCTAGGCTATTAATATCAGCCCATAGCTGTCTGCATAGCCTTTTCTGGTTATTAATTATAGGGGGACCCCATGTCATTTTTTTGTGGGCTCCCCTATTTTAATAGCCAGTAAAGGCTAATTATACAGCTGTGAGTTGATATTACTAGCCTGGGATGATCCATGGGTATTCCCCTCTTCCCAGGCTATAAACATCTGTCCCCAGTCGCTAGCTTTCTCTGTTCTAGTTTTGAAAATTGTGCGGGAGCCCATGCAAATTTTTTCCCTTTTTTAAAAAAATTCAACAGATATTGTGATTAAGGCCAGGGTCACACTTGCGAGAAACTCGCCTGAGTCTCAAAACCTTGCACTGCCGGCGGCACTCGAATCGGAGTGTGCGGCTACATTTATTTATATGCAGCTGAACGCTCCGGTCTGAGTGCTGGCAGCAGTGCCCGGTACTGAGGTGCGAGACTCGTGCGAACTCGCAAGTGTGACCCCGACCTAACGCAGATTGTGTGTCTGTGTCTTATTTAACTCTTTATGTACCATTTTATTATGTTCATTACTAAACATCGGCCTTGGTATTATCTATCTATCTATAGATATATCTATACATAGATATGATACCCCTTCGGAAAAAGCAATAACGTGAAACGCGCGTTAGGGGGTACCCACACGTGGTCCTTCAGTTTGATTTTGTGGTTGCTCCAATCATTATATGCATTTTTGATATGACCGGCAATTGTCTAAACACTGTGTCTAACATGATGTCCTCACTATATCTGAAACTGAACCTGTCAGACTGAACTCCTTGTGTTTCCTCCTGCTACTAATGTACCTATACCCGACATTGCCATTTCCGTGTGTGGTTCTGTTAGAGTGTTAGCGACTCCTGGAGTGGACCCTCTGGGTCGCGGCACCAACCCTCCCAGGGCGAGCTAGCCTAGTGAGGACCACCCCCTATACAGGGAGTGTCAGGAGCAAGCCCCAGGGGATACGATACCACGACTGCTGGAACCAGGCGGCCGGCTCACAGGAGATACGAGACTGTGTGACTGGAGGGTGCAGGATACTAGGGAACACAGGAGAGTACACGGGAGTGCGCTGAGTACAGGGTAGTGCTAGACGGGTACACGTGGGCACATAAGGCGTGTAGCAAGTAACAGAACACAGGAATAGAGTGAATGCCAGGAGGCACGGCGGAGCAAGAAACAAGGGACAGGATACGAGAGGATGTGCCAGGAGGCACAACTGAGCATGAAGCAACAAGGGTTCAGAGCAAGTGCTAGGAGCACCACAGAATAGCAGACAGAGCAGAGGACCTGAGAACAGCGCACAGCCAGGCTGGGACACAGCTGACCCAGCCAGGAAGGACAACAATAATCAGGCACCTCCCCTAGGGGGAGGTCGTCTGATGTAGCACATGACTACTACTGGTTCCGGGTCAGGACCTAGCCAGAAAGCACATGACCACTAGTGGTTCCGGGTCAGGTCCTCCAATACCATAGAGAGGACCGAGCCCTATACAGCACTGACAGGAGCACGCAAGCGCAAATGTGGCATGGAGGAGGAGACCCGGGGACGAGAGTTGCTCGTGCGCACCCGACGGGGACCCCTGAGGGACCGCCGTACCGGAGGGAGTGACGTCGGGGCCGAAGCCCCGCTGTCATGTCGGACGCTGTTCACACCACAGCATCCGGCAGGCAGAGGTAGTTCCACCTCCAGCCACTATAGCCTCAGTGGCGCCGGTTTAATCTTCAGGCTCTCGGGGGTTAATCCTGCTGGAGACCAGGTTGGAAGGTTAGTCACGCCCACGGTCTTTAAATAGTCATACTGGCATACGGGCGTCGCCGATTATAGCTTGTGTTTCATACCAAGTGGTTCCAGTCTGGAGTGGAGGTGTTCAAGAGAGAGAGATTCATATCTGGTGTCGTATGATCCGTCGTTATCCTTTCTCCTTCCCATATTTGTGTTTAGTTGTTCCCTGTTCACATTACTGTTTATTCCTGTGTGTGTGCGGCGCAGTGCAGTTTAAGTTCTCCCTGTCTGTCATTATTTGTGTGGGAGCTTTGGTGGTGTGACTCCTCACTGGGTGGAGAGTGGAGGGTTAAGTGCAGGGCTGAGCAGGAGATAAGGAAAGGTCGGAGGCTCAGGCATTTGCACCTTCAGCAAAAACCCTGGGTTGAGGGTCAGACAGGGTTTCCCCTAGTAAAAGGGACACCACAGGGGCCCCGGGTATTTCAGCCTTAGTTGAACTAAGCCCCCGTGACATTATAATCGGCCCACATTTTTTCAGGAGTCCATGGATCCATTAGATTCCATAACCCGCCAGTTGGCGGCGCTGTCCATACAGGTCTCCGAGTTGAAAGGGGCAGTTCAGCAGCAGGGCCTGGTAGTAGCAAAGGTGCAAACGGCATCTGCAGGTATCGGTGCAGAGCCGAAGTTTCCGCTGCCAGAACGATTTTCAGGCGATCGCAGCAAATTTGTCGTATTTCGGGAGGCCTGCAAATTATACTTCCGCATGTGGCCAATATCCTCAGGTAATGAGGCCCAGCGAGTAGGGCTGGTGTTGTCATTACTGAGTGGTGACCCCCAAGCATGGGCATTTTCCTTACCAGCTGACTCTGCTACATTTCATTCGGTCGATAATGTTTTTTCTGCCCTCGGGCTCATTTACGATGACCCTGACCGACTGGCTCTAGCGGAATCTAAAATCCGCGCCCTCCGCCAGGGGGAGCGCTTGGCAGAAGACTATTGTTCGGAATTTCGCCGCTGGGCTGTAGACACACAGTGGAATGACCCAGCACTGCGGAGCCAGTTTATTCATGGGGTATCAGGGAGGGTGAAACAAGCCCTCCTGATGTATGAGACTCCGGCATCATTGGAGTCTGCCATGAGTTTGGTGATACGTATTGATCGCCGTTTTCGTCAGGGGGCACAGGAGACGCTACCTCTGGGGGAAAACAGAGGTGCAGGTGTGGTTGAAGTAGATGAGTCCCCTGAACCTATGCAGATTGCTGGCGTGGCACAGGTTCAGCCTCGCGCTCCGGGATTCCGGAAGCCCGGAGCATGTTTCTACTGTGGTAAAGGAGGTCATTATGTTAACGTTTGCCCGGTACTTCCTAAGAGGGTCACACCGGCGGAAAACTGTTAAGCTCAGAGGGTATGGAGGAGACCCAACTGAGCGTATGCATATCCTCCATGATGGTATCTCAATGTATGCTCCCTGCCAAGGTTATTATCGCCGGCAGAGAGCTACCTATATCAGTGTTTGTGGATAGCGGTTCCGCCACCAATCTCATAGATGAGGAGTTTGCACACACCGCCGGGTTTAAGATCGAAAAACTTCCTCACCCCATACAGGTGGTGACCATTAATGCTGTTCCCCTCCCTCAAGGGGAGATTACTGAGTTTGTGGCAGAGGTGAAACTCCACATTGGGGTCCTACATTCTGAGTCGGATACATGTAGGGTCCTTCGTAATCTCCCAGCTCAAATGGTCCTGGGTTTTCCATGGCTGTCCAGGCACAACCCGGTAATTGATTGGAAAACTCAGGACATAGTACAATGGAGTGGTTTCTGCCAAGACAATTGCTTGGCCACATGTGTGTCCGCCGTGACGCCCAGCCTGCCGGAGGCTTTGCAGGATTTCGCAGATGTTTTCTCTGAGAAGGGTTGCTCAGAACTGCCTCCACATAGAGCCTATGACTGTGCTATTAGGTTAAAACCCAGGGCCAAATTACCTAAGGCCAGGATGTTTAATATTTCTGGTCCTGAGAGACAAGCTCTGAAAGACTACATCGCGGAGAGTCTGAGCAAAGGTCACATCCTGCCTTCGTCCTCGCCTGTAGCCGCGGGGTTTTTCTTCATTAAGAAGAAAGATGGGGGGTTACGCCCGTGTCTGGATTTCCGAGAGTTAAACCAGATTACTATCCGTGATCCCTACCCAATGCCGTTGATCCCGGATTTGTTCAACCAGGTAGCGGGGGCGAAATGGTTTTCCAAGCTGGACCTCAGGGGGGCGTATAACCTCATAAGGGTCCGTCAGGGGGATGAGTGGAAGACGGCGTTTAACACTCCTGAGGGTCATTTTGAGAGTCTGGTTATGCCGTTTGGGTTGACCACCGCGCCTGCCGTTTTCCAACATTTTATTAATGATGTATTTGCTCATGTCCTGGGGAGATTTATGATTGTATACCTGGATGATATCCTCATTTATTCTAGCGATCGGGACACTCATTTGGAGCATGTTAGGCAGGTGTTACAGTTGCTCCGGGAGAACCAGCTCTATGCTAAGCTGGAAAAATGTTTATTTTTTGTCCAGGAGTTGCCCTTTTTGGGATATATTGTGTCCGCAGCCAGTTTTAAAATGGACACCGCTAAGGTGCAAGCGGTGTTGCAATGGGAGAGGCCGGAGAGTCTGAAAGCACTCCAGCGGTTCCTTGGGTTTGCGAATTATTATAGGAAATTTATAAAACACTTTTCGACTGTCGCCAAACCGCTCACGGACATGACAAAGAAGGGTTCCGATCTGGCGAACTGGCCTGAGGTGGCTATACGTGCATTTGAGCGTCTGAAGAATAGTTTTGCTTCAGCCCCCATTCTGGTGCAACCAGACGTGTCTAAACCTTTTGTGGTAGAGGTTGATGCGTCGGAGGTGGGAGTGGGGGCAGTACTGTCTCAAGGCTCGTCCTTGAGCGAGATGCATCCATGCGCCTACTTCTCCAAGAAGCTGTCGCCGGCCGAACGGAATTATGATATCGGCAACAGGGAGTTGTTGGCCATCAAACTGGCTTTTGAGGAATGGCGACACTTCTTGGAGGGGGCGGCTCACCAGGTCACAGTTATCACCGACCATAAGAATCTGCTCTACCTGGAGTCGGCCAAGCGTCTGTCTCCTAGGCAGGCTCGCTGGGCATTGTTTTTTACTCGTTTCAATTTTCTTGTGGCGTACCGTCCCGGGGCTAAAAACACCAAGGCGGATGCTTTGTCTAGGTGTTTTCCGGGGGGAGAACCTCGGGAAGAGCCGGTACCCATCCTCCAGAAAGGGGTAGTGGTCTCGGCTCTCACGACTGAGGTAGAGGCGGAGATTGCCGAGGCCCAAGAGGAGGTACCACCAGGACTTCCCGCCAACAAGTCATTTGTACCCCTGCATCTTCGGCCTAAGGTGTTGAAGGAACACCACGATTCGGTACTGGCTGGTCACCCAGGGGTGAAGGGCACCTTAGAGCTGGTATCGCGTCGTTTCTGGTGGCCCAAAATCCGGCAGGACGTGGTCTCGTACGTGGCAGCTTGCATCACGTGCGCTAGGGCTAAGTCACCCCGAACCCGTCCTGCTGGCACGCTACAGCCTCTGGGGGTACCCAATAGGCCATGGACAGAAATCTCCATGGATTTTATCACTGACTTGCCAGCCTCGGCAGGGAACACGGTCATCCTGGTGGTGGTTGACCGTTTTTCAAAGATGGCGCATTTTGTGGCGTTGTCCTCTTTGCCCAATGCTAAGACGTTGGCTCAGGTATTTGTGAAGGAGGTGGTCAGACTCCACGGAGTACCGTCTGACATAGTATCTGATAGGGGTACGCAATTTGTGGCGAGGTTTTGGAAAGCTTTTTGCTCTAGGTTGGGGATCAAGTTGTCACATTCATCGGCGTTTCATCCACAGTCTAATGGACAAACTGAGCGCATGAACCAAAATCTAGAACAGTATTTACGATGCTTTGTGTCCGACAACCAGGAGGAGTGGTCTACTTTCCTTCCTCTGGCCGAATTCGCATTAAATAATCACCGCCAAGAGTCATCAGGAGAGTCTCCATTCTTTTGTGTGTACGGTCAACATCCTCAGTTTTGTACCTTACGTCAGGGTGACTCCGGGGGTGTCCCGGAGGAGGATCAGCTAGGAGCCCAATTGTCATCAGTCTGGAGGCGGGTGAAACAGCGTTTGTTGAGCATGAGTGCCAGGTACAAACGGGTGGCTGACAGTAGACGCGTGCCAGGTCCGGACCTGTGTGTGGGTGAATGGGTGTGGTTAGCTACGAAGAACATAAAACTCAAAATCCCATCTTTAAAACTGGGTCCAAGGTTTATTGGGCCTTTTAGGATTTCTGCCATCATTAACCCAGTGGCTTATCGGTTGGAACTTCCTGCGGTGTACAGAATACATAACGTTTTTCACAGGGCTTTATTGAAAAAGGTGGTAGGCTTGGTGGACACGACGCCGATGCCACCTCCAGTCATGGTGGATGGCGAGTTAGAGTTCGAGGTCGCCAAGGTGGTGGACTCTCGAGTAGTACGCCGTACTCTTCAGTATTTGGTGCACTGGCGGGGGTATGGTCCAGAGGAGAGGTCTTGGGTTCCAGCCTCAGACATACATGCGGATCGGCTGGTCAGTTCTTTTCACCGTCGTCATCCGGACAAGCCGGGTCCTATGAGTCTTGAGGGCCCTGGGGTCCCTCGTAGAAGACGGGGTACTGTCATGTCGGACGCTGTTCACACCACAGCATCCGGCAGGCAGAGGTAGTTCCACCTCCAGCCACTATAGCCTCAGTGGCGCCGGTTTAATCTTCAGGCTCTCGGGGGTTAATCCTGCTGGAGACCAGGTTGGAAGGTTAGTCACGCCCACGGTCTTTAAATAGTCATACTGGCATATGGGCGTCGCCGATTATAGCTTGTGTTTCATACCAAGTGGTTCCGGTCTGGAGTGGAGGTGTTCAAGAGAGAGAGATTCATATCTGGTGTCGTATGATCCGTCGTTATCCTTTCTCCTTCCCATATTTGTGTTTAGTTGTTCCCTGTTCACATTACTGTTTATTCCTGTGTGTGTGCGGCGCAGTGCAGTTTAAGTTCTCCCTGTCTGTCATTATTTGTGTGGGAGCTTTGGTGGTGTGACTCCTCACTGGGTGGAGGGTTAAGTGCAGGGCTGAGCAGGAGATAAGGAAAGGTCGGAGGCTCAGGCATTTGCACCTTCAGCAAAAACCCTGGGTTGAGGGTCAGACAGGGTTTCCCCTAGTAAAAGGGACACCACAGGGGCCCCGGGTATTTCAGCCTTAGTTGAACTAAGCCCCCGTGACACCCGCCTCCTGGTGAGCGCGGCATAACAGGTTCTATTATTACTCCCCAGCAACATGCCCGCTGTCTTGGGGTCATACTTGACTCCGAGCTTTCCTTTGTCCCCTGCATCAGATCACTGGCTCGCTCTTGTTATCTGCACCTCAAAAACATTTCTAGAATTCGACCTTTTCTTACTTTTGACTCTGCAAAAACTCTGACTGTTTCTCTTATTCATTCTCGTCTCGACTATTGTAACTCCTTTCTAATCGGTCTTCCTCTTACCAAACTCTCCCCTCTCCAATCTGTCTTGAATGCAGCTGCCAGGATCATATTCCTCGCCAATCGTTACACCGATGCCTCTACCTTGTGCCAGTCATTAAACTGGCTACCCATCCACTCCAGAATCCAGTACAAACTTATTACCCTCACCCACAAAGCCCTCCATAGCTCAGCACCACCTTACATCTCCTCCCTTGTTTACCATCCTACCCGCGCCCTCCGTTCTGCTGATGACCTGAGGTTAGCATCCTCAATAATCAGAACCTCCCACTCCCGTCTTCAAGACTATACACGTGCTGCGCCAATTCTTTGGAATGCACTTCCCAGGTCAATACGATTAGTCCCCAGTCCCCACAATTTTAATCGTGCTCTGAAAACGCATTTTTTCAGACTGGCCTACCGCCTCAACACATTAACCTACTCTATCCCTATGTGGCACAGTCAAAAGTTTTTTACCATAACCAGGTTCCCCGCATCATGTTCCCACATGCTTTATGCATCCATTAGCCCTCTGCGTCTGTACTGTTACATACTTAACATTATGGCTGGTCCATACAATCAGGGCAACTGTTACCACCCACCTTTCGTGTCTACCTCTTTCCTCATAGACTGTAAGCTTGCGAGCAGGGCCCTCATTCCTCTTGGTATATGTTATGATCTATGTGATTATTGTTATGCTGTAATGTCTATTGTCTGTACAAATCCCCTCTGAAATGTAAAGTGCTGCGGAATATGTCAGCGCTATAGAAATAAAATTTATTATTATTTTTATTATTATTATGGTTGCCTTGCACCGATGTAATACTGTCACATTGCACTTTGCACTTTTGAAAATTTCTTTTGTATGCACTTTGCTGCTACTATGATATGGATATATACAGTTATTAAATGGTGCTTGGCACACGCTGCAAAATACATATAAGGAACTATAGGGAGGATTGCAGCAGGATTTGTGCTTTAAATTATCAATAGGGTGTAATTCTTTCTATCCCACTAGGTGGCAGTAAATAAGAAAAAAATATATATGATCATCCTATGCACTTTTTCCTTGATGTTATATACTGTAAATAAAATGAGATTAATGACTTCACTTTTTTCTTCCTTGTCTACAAGAATATTATGACAGATAAATCCATGTGGGTGAACAATATCTATAGTTCCATATCGCTATATAATGAGGATGGCATTTTTTGAGAGCAATCATGTATTTTAAAAAATATTTCTATACCACTTCTTACTTGAATACACCATGTATTATCTAATCGTGTACTATCTCATAATTTATATGTTTTATTATTTATTGTGTTTAATAAAGATTTTTTTCAATAAGCGTTCTCCAGCTTTTATCGATAGGATGATTTAACTGTTGTTTAGGAGACTTAGTACTTTTTGCACAAATTATTGACTATCTATCTACAGATATTCACTTATATTTGTTTTGTATGTGTAAACATTGTATGTGAACATAGTATGAGATGATATTATGGTATTCAATGGAGTATGTAAAAGAAGAGGTTGGACAAAGAAATGACATCACAATTCTTTTTTTTGTTAAATGATAGATCTTTATTTAGCCTACAAAAACGCATACAAATCCGCATGAAAATCTGCATCAAAAACACGTGGATTTTCAACTGCGTTTTCTGCCAAGAGAAGAAGAATCCACGCAGAAAATTCCAAAGGCAAATCCGAAACATGTGCACATAGCCTCAATCTTCATCGGTCTTGAGCTCCATGCGAGATCTCGCCTCGTGGGGTAAAGATCATTGTGGGAAAGGTCAGGAATCCGCTCAGAACTATACCGGAGGACCTCGTCAATGACCTGAAGAGAGCTGAGACTATAGTCTCAAACATTACTGTTAGCAACACACTACGCCGTCATGGATTGAAATCCTGCAGTGCACGGAAAGCCCCCTGCTCACGCCAGCACATGTCTAGGCCTGTTTCAAGTTCGCCAATGATCATCTGGATGTTCCACAAGAGGCATGGGGGATGATGACATGGTCAGATGAGACCAAAATAGTACTTTTTGGTATCCACTTCATTTGCTGTGTTTGAAGGAAGAAGGATGAGTACAAATCCAAGAACATTGTCCCAACCGTGAAGCATGGTGGGAGAAACCTCATACTTTGGGGGTGCTCTTCTGCAAAGGGGACGGTACGACTGCACCGTATTGAAGGGAGGATCGATGGGGTCGTGCATCACAAGATTTTGGCCAACAACCTCCTTCCCTCGGTAAGAGAATTGAAGATGAGTCGTGGCTGGGTCTTCCAGCATGACAGTGACCCAAAACACACAGCCAGGGTAACTAAGGCGTGACTCCGTAAGAAGCATTTAAACTTCCAAGGTCCTTCAGTCTCCAGACCTGAACCCAATAGAAAATCTTTGGAGGGAGCTGAATCTCAATATCGCCCAGCAACAGCCCCGAAACCTGAAAGATCTGGAGATGATCTGTACGGAGAAGTGAACCAAAATCCCTGCTGCAATGTGTGCAAACTTGGTCAGTAACTACAGGAAACGTCTGACCTCTAATTGCAAGCAAAGGTTTCTGTACCAAATATTAAGTTCTGTTTTTCTATTGTATCAAATACTTATTTCATGCAATAAAATGCAAATTAATTAGGTAAAAATCATACAGTGTGATTTTTTTGTTTTTTTTTTACATTCTATCTCCCACAGTTGATGTATACCCATGATAAAATTACAGACCTCTCCATTCTTTCTAGGTGTTAAAACTTGCATAATCAACAGTGTCTTAAATACGTATTTTCCCCACAAAAAGATGTACCAGTTGTATAGAAATATATAAATAGTCAAGCACAAACAACGATATAATCCTACAAAAAATTGTGCCACAAAGACAAGATACTAAAGGTAATATAAATAATTTATTTTCTTAGGTAAATATTACTTTAAAACTCAGTATATAGCTGAGTAAAATTGCTGGAGCACAGAAAAGTATATAAAAATAATATAATGCCACAAAACCTACATCGAATATCTAACAAATGCACACTGCAGATATTTATGTACTGAAGCAAAGCCCATATGCTATTAACCCACAAAAGTGCTGGAGTGCCAAGTACAACAATAAAATTCATGTGCCAAATAATTTAAATATATATGGGATGCAGACAAAAAAGAGCTTAAAGAATATCCATTATCAAATAAAGAGCAAATGGGGCTGAGCATAATTGATTAGCAAATAAAGTGCCGTGGTGCAAAAGGATAATGCTAGATAGGGCATAAATTACCTATATGAAGCGTGCTGCCAGGGTCCCTACGTGCGTTTCGGCGCTAGCCTTCCTCCAGGGGGCATGTACCATCTGTGGTTTGACCAATACTAAATGAATGTTTGGTCGTGGCTCTTTATATTGAATATCTCAGTTCTGCCTTTTGCCTGTTTTAGTTGTATCAGCTTTTAGTACTTGGTTAGGATGTAGTAACCAGAAATTCTCTAAGGGATCATACTCGCATGCGAGAAACTCGGACGAGTCTCGCACGTCAATACCCGGCACTGACGCCGGCACCCGGATCGGAGCGTACAGTGCATAGAAATACATGAAGCCGAACGCTCCAATCCGAGTGCCGGCGGCAGTGCCCGGTATTGATGTGTGAGACTCCTCAGAGTTTCTTGCATGTGAGTATGAGCCCTAAGATGGAAATCGCTCCAGCAATATTGGTGGACATTATGTCATGGGAACCCTGCACTCTTCTGATGTAACCGACCTATTCTAGATGTCAGTTTTGTCCAAAAGGCCCCCAAATAAATGTCCGGGCTATACCACTGAGTTTAACTGCCGCTCCTAAATCTGCTCCAAACACCCTGACACGCTGCATAACACGATAATACCTCATGGAGCATTAAGGAGTGCAATATTGGGTCTCAATGACAAAATTGGTGTTTATGAAGCAATTCGTCCAACCAAAGAGCACAGAACAGAGAGTGGCAGCAGATATCACTGGTGTAGCTTTGTGGACAAGCAACATATAGAGCCAGACAGAACATAGCAGAGGTGAGGTGGGTAAAGAACAGTTGAACGGAAATTATAGGGTAATACTGAAAAAGCTTCCTGAAAGTGATTACATCCTTTCGGTGACGGCTGACATATCAGGTGACTACCATGATAAACTTAGGTACAAACAGATCTCCACACCAATGAAACATCTGAAGTGTTCTGGTACCATTGGAGTACATAGAAATCATGAGGCCCCATAGCAAAAGTTCTAATTGGGCTTCCCCCCTTCAAAAAAAAGGAAAAAAAAATTGGTGGGGCACAGAAGAGCACGTCTAACAACTTTGCATCCTTACAGAGTAATTTTTCTCCTATATACATACCCTAGATACCCCTTTCCTTTTCCCATAAATTATGCCAACTAAAGAGCCCCCCAAATTCAGCATGATACCCACAAATTGAATTCTTACGCACTGTATTATGACCCTATTGTACCTGGCAAAGTATGATTCCTCAACTGTGGCCCCCACACAGTATGATACACCTGGCTCAAACCTCCACATTGTATAATGGCCTCCATGTAGCCCTCCACACTGTAAAATGGTCTCCACGTAGCCCTCCACACTGTATAATGGCCCCCACATAGCCCTCCACACTGTGTAATGGCCTCCACATAATCCTTTACACTGTGTAATGGCCCCCACATAGCCCTCCACACTGTATTATGGCCCCCACATAGCCCTCCACTAGTGATGTGTCGCTTGCAAACGATCCGACACAAAGAGCCGGCTCCCTGCTGTGAATGATGGGAGCCGGCACCCCAGTGAGAGCCACTAAAATCCCTGAATGGCTCTCACTGGGCGTAAAATCCTGATGTTCGGCAGACGTAACTTCACCCACTCAGCAATTTAATTGGTTCCTAGAAAGTGGGTGGGGTTTATGCGGTAGGTGGCCGGGGTTTCGGACGCCTGAGCATGTATGCAATAGGGATCCATTTAGGATCCAAAGACTGAGTGGAGCCATGAGAGCCAGATCACCAAAAAGAGCTGGACTGCCCATCACTACACTCCACACTGTATAATGGCCCCCACATAGCCCTCCACATGATATTTCACACACATAGTCCTTCACACTGTATAGTGACCCCAATTTTACACAATTTTACAAATTTGCTGCTAAACTTAGGATCCATATAACGTCTTAAAAAAAAATAGAAAGGACATTTTAAAATCTGGTTCCGCCATATAGATGTCTGGTCACTGGTGATAATCTTCTCAATTGTGTGGTCTATGTGTCTTCCAAGCAGAGAAAAATCACGTTACATTCCATACATCAAAATGTCTAGAAAAGGCGGCGCGGGGTAATTGTGCCTATAGTGGGGGGCAAATAATGCTGGAAATGTAATGGAGAGTCAGTGAAAGGGCTCGATCAGACGAGCGCATAATACAAACGTGTAAAAATCAGACCACACACTGACTAATGTGATTCAATAGGCTGCTCAGTTGACAGTTTTATCACACGGACTGAGTCAGGGCTGTGGAGTCAGTAAGCCAAACCTCCGACTCTTGACGCCTCAATTTCCCTGACTGACCCCACAGCACTGCCTCACTACTGAGCATGTGCATAAAGTGTAGCATCTCAATAATAAGACAAGATCCTTAGATCAGGAATAGTGATGAGTGAAAGTGCTCGGATGAGGTGTTGTCCGCCATGCTTGTGTGCCATTGGCGTGCTCGAATAATGTATTCTAGTCTCTGTAGCTTCATGTCTCCCGACTGTTCCACAGAGGCAACACAGGGATCGCTGTTTGTTAGACAATCTCTGCATGTGTTGAGGCTGTCGAACAGCCGAGAGACGTGCAGCTGTGGGGACTCAAACATATTATTTGAGCATGCCGAAGACACTAGCTTAGCATCCGAGCATGGTCAGATAACATCTTATCCGATCACATTTGCTCATCACAAATCAGGAACAGAAAAGACCTTTATAGAACATTTCATAACTTTCCCGAATTCTTATGAAAAAAATTACAGCACAATCTGCCCTGAACTACTGTACTCAATTTATTGAGTATACCTCGTACACACGGCTCCGCTGCTCCGTACACCTCGAACATACATGGCTCTGCTCCGTACACACACTGCTCCGCTCCGTACACCTCGTACACACGCGGCTCCGCTCCGTACACCTCGTACACACATGACTTCGCTCCGTACACCTCATACACACATGGCTCCGCTCCATACACCACGTAAACACACGGCTCCTCTCCGTACACCTCGTACACACGGCTCCGCTGCTCCGTACACCTCGAACATACACGGCTCTGCTCCGTAAACCTCTTACACACGGCTCCGCTCCGTACACACACTGCTCCGCTCCGTACACCTCGTACACACGCGGCTCTGCTCCGTACACCTCATACACACACGGCTTCACTCCGTACACCTCGTACACACACGGCTCCACTCCATACACCACGTGCACACACGGCTCCGCTGCTCCGTACAACTCGAACATACACGGCTCTGCTCCGTACACCTCGTACACACGGCTCCGCTCAGTACACCTCGTACACACACAGCTCTGCTCCATACACCTCATACACACACGGCTTCGCTCCGTACACCTCGTACACACACGGCTCCGCTCCGTACACCTCGAACATACACGGCTCTGCTCCATACACCTCATACACACACGGCTTCGCTCCGTACACCTCGTACACACGGCTCCGCTGCTCCGTACACCTCGAACATACACGGCTCTGCTCCGTACACCTCGTACACACGGCTCCGCTCTGTACACACACTGCTCCGCTCCGTACACCTCGTACACACGGCTCTGCTCTGTACACACACTGCTCCGCTCCGTACACCTCCTACACACGCGGCTCTGCTCCGTACACCTCATACACACGGCTCCGCTCCATACACCACGTGCTCACACGGCTCCGCTGCTCCGTACACCTCGAACATACACGGCTCGGCTCCGCTCAGTGCACACACTGCTCCGCTCCGTACACCTCGTACACACACGGCTCTGCTCCGTACACCTCATACACACACGGCTTCGCTCCGTACAACTCGTACACACACGGCTCTGCTCCATACACCACGTACACACACTGCTCCGCTCCGTACACCTCGTACACACGGCTTCGCTCCGTACACCACGTACACACACGGCTCCTCTCCGTACACCTCGTACACACGGCTCCGCTGCTCCGTACACCTCGAACATACACGGCTCTGCTCCGTACACCTCGTACACACACGGCTCTGCTCCGTACACCTCATACACACACGGCTTCGCTCCGTACAACTCGTACACACACGGCTCTGCTCCATACACCACGTACACACACTGCTCCGCTCCGTACACCTCGTACACACGGCTTCGCTCCGTACACCACGTACACACACGGCTCCTCTCCGTACACCTCGTACACACGGCTCCGCTGCTCCGTACACCTCGAACATACACGGCTCTGCTCCGTACACCTCGTACACACACGGCTCTGCTCCGTACACCTCATACACACACGGCTTCGCTCCGTACAACTCGTACACACACGGCTCTGCTCCATACACCACGTACACACACTGCTCCGCTCCGTACACCTCGTACACACGGCTTCGCTCCGTACACCACGTACACACACTGCTCCGCTCCGTACACCTCGTACACACGCGGCTCTGCTCCGTACACCTCATACACACACGGCTTCGCTCCGTACACCTCGTACTCACATGGCTCCGCTCCGTACACCTCGTACACACACGGCTCCGCTCCGTACACCTCGTACACACACGGCTCCGCTCCGTACACCTCGTACACACACGGCTCCGCTTCGTACACCTTGTACACACACAGCTCAGCTACATCCACCCTATAAACCCCTCCTGACCCCACACAGAAACTTCCCCTCATCCAGCACCATGACAACCAGCACAGCAGAGTCCTGCATACACTGAGGCCCCTGATCATGTGACCCCTGACTCCTCCCCTCCTGTGACCTCATCCCAGGTCCTGTGCGCACAGAGCAGCCATATATGTGGTGTGCGGCTCTGCACTGACTGGACGAGGCGTATTGGAGGCTGGGGCTCCTGCCCCTAATGTGACGCCTGACAGACTGCAGTGGGGACAGGGAGTGGAGTGACAGTTACTCTGCCAGCGCACTCACTGACCGCTGCCATAATCGCTGTGAGGAGGTGGCTGCAGACAGGAGGAGACTGCGGACATTGCGTCCTCCTGTGTCAGTAATCACAGCGGCCTCTAGTGGCGGCTCAGGGCAGGACAGGGCAGAAATGACAGGAGCGCAGAGTTCAGGGCTGGTAGGCTGGACGGGATCTGCGCAGTGTGACGCCGGAGTAAGGTGAGCCTGTGGTAGTGGGTACGTGGGTGTATACACTGGTGTGTGGGCTGTGGTGGCAGAAGTGAATACACAACATGTATGGGGGTGGAGGAAGCACCGACAGACCCCGCAGCAACATGGAGGATCTCCTCCGCTTCCTATAGCAGTAGGTAAAAACTTCCTTTTCATGAAGAATATTTGGAATTGAGAGTCCTCAGTGGTTTATTCGGAGGAAACCCGCGTGCATTCCCTCACACAAGAGGCATTCTCCTCTTTCCCTGGTAGTGGATTGTTTTGAGGTCATGCTATTGATTTTGGTCGCTTTGTACTCCATCGGGTCTGTGTTCCAGCGGCGTCCCATTATTTTGGGCGTCTTTTTAGCGCACAGGTGTGGGCGACCACAGACGGATACCACCAGAGCAGGCGCCAAAGGGAGTTGGGGGGGGGGGGGGGGGTTGGGCCTGAATCGCATTTTTGTGGGATTATACACAGAAACCTCAAGGTAAGTGCTCAGCATAGAACTCAAGAATGTGATCCTGCTTCCACTGGAAGCCATCAAAAAATATTATGCAGCCCAAAATGTTACCAATAAACCCCCTAATTTATTCCGCACACATCCAGAGCGAACTCGCGTCCATTCTCAAGTCTCATGTTCACTTTAACCCCTTCCCAACACTTGTCCTAAATGTACAGTGCAAGTCAGGAGCGAGTGCATGGAGCGGGCTCACAGGCTGAGCCCGCATGATATTACAGCATTCTAGCGCAGGCTCAGTCCAGTTGTAGATGTCGTTCAGTGAACATGTATTCCCTTAAAAATATTTCTTTAATAGCAAAAATTTAAAAATACACCTGTTCCCATGAAAAAAGAATAAAAAATGCTTGAAAATTAAAGACCATAGAAAAGCCCTGCAGAAGAACTGCGATAACCCTATCTGGACACCTTCCTTGCCGTGGAGGTTGGCACCCTAAAAGAAAACGATTTTTTGGCGCCCCCACTCAACGTAGACTGACCCTTTCTCCCCTACCTCACCCTAAATAAAAAGGGGGGTAAACAATATTCGATAGGAAGGGGATGAAGGAAGATATAACCAGAAAATCTTTTGCAGGAAACTATAAATCCCAAACAAAAAAATGCAAATTTTCACACATGTAAGAAAAATAACTTAGCATAATTCCAAGCTGCAGAGATAATCTTGGCTGTAAATGCTCAATTAGTAGATGAATAACAAACATGTATGGATCACATCACACTAAAAAATGTGATCATATTGGATGACATTCATAGTACTATTAACGCATGACCCAGCAGTGGTATAATGTACGTGCAAGTGGCCCCAAAAAAATTTTTGGGTCCACTATGAGGTTTCTGAGCAAATTTAGTACCACATGTTACTTATCATATATGAAAACTTCTTCCAGCGCTATAATGAAAGTATAACAATGGCCCAAATAATGAGTCCAATAGGGAATTTAGCAACTGGAAAAAATACCACATAGTGGTTACTTATCATACTTCATAAGTTTGGGCATATGTAGATGTAGTTCAGCCTTATGGTAAAGGTCTGCAGTCACTCTATGTGTCTGTAGACTTATAAATCCTCACAGCGAGCCTCACATGCTGTGAAGATTCTCCGGTGTTGACGGTAAGAGTGGGCGGTCATGTGACCATAAGTATGTGATTTCTATACTTCCGGCCACATTTCATCTAGACATGAATTGAGCGAGGCCACACACGTCTAGTCTGAATATGGCCGGAAGTATGGAAATCACATATTTGTGGTCACATGACTGCCCACTCTTATTATCATCATCACCTTAGAATCCTCACATGTGATGCATGCGATGAAACAATTCAGAAGACAACCCCTTTAAAAATTTGCGCCCATCAGCCACCCTGCGATGTGCTCGCAGGGCTCTAATGATTTGCTATGACAGCATGGATGTCATGATTCAGTCCAGAGTTTTTCTGTTGTCTTCTCTTTGGACTGGTCACGCGGGAGTTAATCCCCTCTGCCTCGTTCTGGAGCTGGCTGGACTATTTCAGTCCTCTGCAGGCTGCGGGCCAGCGTCAGCTATACTGCAAACTTCCAAGCTAGTGCCTCTGACCTGGATTCCTTTAGTGATCCTTCTGCCCCTGATTACCTGGACTTGTGTATGGACTTGGCTTGATCTCTGGACTCTGCTTCTGGTTTTTCTGTTTCTGATACCACGCTTTCCGACTGGCCCTGACAACGGCTTACGTTTCTGATACCACATTCCTGGTAGGTCCTGACTTCTCGCTCCTCCCTGACTACGCACTTGCCGTTTCCCTTGGTACTTCTGCTCCTGACAGTTGCTGACTTCGGCTAGTCTGACCACTCTTTCGTTACCTGTTGCTCTGTGTTACTACGCTGTGTGTGTGTGCGCGCAAGCTCTCTTCCCTCGCCAGCACCCCCAGGTGGAGGTTGCGCTGTACTGCACTGCACCAGCACCACGATACAGTGGAGTCTGTTGAAGACTGCCCATCACAGAGCTCTGTTGAAACTCAGCTGTGTCTGGGCCTCAAGAAGACTGGCTCCTTTTGGCAGTACTGAGGTATTACAGTACATGGCACAAGCGATGAGTCAAACACAGGTTTAGGTCACCTAAGGGGGCTAATAAATACAGTAATAAAATAAAATCATCCCCTATTTCCTTATTAAAAGTATAGATATTAAAAAATGGATAAAAAATCCACATCTGCGATAATGTCAAGTTTATATAAGTGAAAACCAGGAGTGGGTGATAAATACAGAAGTGGTGACGGGTTTCTATTATACTTTTCCTATAATTGTTCCTCTCCTGTTTTTGGCTAACAGATGAACGTGGCTTCATACTTACCAGCTGCTGCTATGATCTGTTCCCAGCGCCGCTTCGGCCGGTCTCTAGCAATTTGTGACCTGCCTGATCGCTGCATTGTTTGATGGCCGATCCAGAGGTCACTACTTATTGTGCGCCTATGAGAGGCAGAACGAGACTCCCGCTGACTCCCATCGAGCCCTTGTGACTGTCACCTCAGACTTACAGCCAGTCAGAAGTCACAGTCACGAGCTAGTGGACAGGAGCTGCATCGGGAGGAGCCAAAGATGGCGGCTGGTAGGTATAAGACTAGAGGCAGGGAGCTTACACTAGTAGCACCACTCCAGAGCTCAAAGAAAAAAAATTGCTGGATTGGTGCCTTAACTAACCTAAAAGGTAAACATTGTGAATGTAAAAAAAAAATGTTTTGGTCATCGAAAAGCTGCAAAAAAAATACAGTAAGGAGTGATCAAAATGTCCTATTGTATGAGAATAAACTTAGTTTTGCTCCACAGGAAATATGGAATCCATCAACTGAAAAATAAAAACATAAAGGGTCTTGGGAAATGGTAACACAATAATAAAAAAAAGATATATTTTTTTATCTTAAAAATTTCCAATTTTTCATTTCACAGCAAAAATATTTAAAAAAATGGTACGAGTTTTGGTATCTCCAGAATCGTACTGATGAGACTATACTATATATAAGGGGTGTGGGTGCCCTCATACTATATAGAAGGAGGTCATCATGCTACATAGAAGGGCCAGTGGAGCCATCATACTATAGGGGAATAGGTACCATACTATAGTGTACAAGTGGCTGTGGGGCCATCAGACAGTATATAGGGAGCTATGGGGGCCATAATATAGTGTACAAGGCGGTGTGGGGGCCATCATACAGTATATATCAGGCTGTAGAGGCCATTATACAGGATATAGTGAGTTGAAGGGGCCATCATACAGTGCATAGGGAGCTGTTTGAACCATCATGTAGGGAGCTGTGGGGACCGCCATGCAGTGCGTAGGGAGCTGTAAGGACCGCCATACAGTGCGTAGGGAGCTGCGGGGACTACCATGCAGTGCTTAGGGAGCTGCGGGGACCGCCATGCAGTGCGTAGAGAGCTGCGGAGACCGCCATGCAGTGCGTAGGGAGCTGCGGGGACCACCATGCAGTGCTTAGGGAGCTGCGGGGACCGCCATGCAGTGCGTAAGGAGCTGCGGGGACCGCCATGCAGTGCGTAGGGAGCTGCGGGGACCGCCATGCAGTGCGTAGGGAGCTGCGGGGACCGCCATGCAGTGCGTAGGGAGCTGCGGGGACCGCCATGCAGTGCGTAGGGAGCTGCGGGGACCGCCATGCAGTGCGTAGGGAGCTGCGGGGACCGCCATGCAGTGCTTAGGGAGCTGCGGGGACCGCCGTGCAGTGGGTCGGGAGCTGCGGGGACCGCCGTGCAGTGGGTCGGGAGCTGCGGGGACCGCCGTGCAGTGGGTCGGGAGCTGTGTGGCACCGTCATGCAGTGCATCAGGAAAGAACATCTTCTGTGAGTCGCTATACTGTATAAATCTACTGTAATCTCTAAATTGTTGGCCGGACTGGTAACTACCTCGATATGGTCACCATATGGCGATAATATTGGTCTTTTCAATAGCACTTTTTTTTAAATTTAGTAACAGCTTAATGCATTTCAGTCATGCAGTGGTACGTGTATATCGGAATTATTGGTCTTGTACAGTGTGTATTATGTATTCGCTGTGTAGTGGTGATTGCAGTGGGCATTGTGTGGCAGTATTAGTTTGGCCTTGTATAGTAGTAATTTGGTAATATTGGTCTTTTTATTCTTTCTACTGTAATTATATATGTATAGATCTTTTAAGTGGCGGGAGGTTGTATGGGGAAACACGTACTTTGGGGCTTGGGCCCCTAATCTTTTAGGACCCTAGCAAATGCTCCTGGGTGGAGGTATGTGGAGATTCCCCATTTCTGGGCGCAGAGGACATTAACCCCTTTAGCACTGCGGACACTTTCCAGGACACCGCACTTTTTCCTGTCTATATCGGGTTATTTCTCTCCTGTCATCGGTCGTTGAGTCTCTTGCTGTACAGTTGTGACCTGAAGCTCAGAGACTCGCACACATTTTGGCTTTCTCACAGCTTCTTTCGCTCTTATAGTCAGATGTTTCTCTGGTTACTGAGGGACAGTTGTCAGCATTTCATAAGTTTCTCCACTTTTATTGCCTAATACATGAAGTTTAAGTAAAGATTAGTGATGAGCGAGTATACTCGTTGCTCGGGTTTTTCCGAGCATGCTCGGTTGTCCTCTGAGTATTTTGACGTGCTCGGAGATTGTTTTTTTTCGATGAAGCTGCTTGATTTGTGGCTGCTGAACAGGCTGAATACATGTGAGGTATTCCTGTTTGTTAGGGAATCTCTACATATATTCAGGCTGTCTAGCAGCCACAAATCATGCAGCTGAGGTGACGAAAACTAAATCTCCGAGCACGCCAAAATACTCGGAGGTCACCCGCCATGCTCGGGAAACCCGAGCAACGAGTATACTCTCTCATCACTAGTAAAGACTCTGTATTTCCAGCTCAGCCCCTTATTTCTCCAGACTTCTGCCCTTACCCCTGGCAGCTGGATTTCGGTCCTGGACCAAATCCTGACTGGGGACCAATTCTTGTCTAACCAGTGTTTTGGACTTTATCACAGTTGCTGTGTTTTTTGCATACCTCCCAACCTTTGAAGAACAGAAAGAGGGACAGATCATGCGTTGCACCTAGCGCACAGCGGCAAATTTTGAATACACCGCCAGCTCCACCCATTTACCATTTCTTTCTCCCCTGGCAGGAGGAGATTCCAGAGGTGCGCTGGTAGTGAGGGACATACAGCACACGCCCCAGACTGCAGGGCGTGGACCCCAATCGGGGACTGTCCACTGTCTCGGGGACAGTTGGGACTAGAGATGAGATGATCAGTTCACATGCCTCTGGCCCAGCGTCCAGATGAGTGCTACCTGGCGGCTGGACGGGAGGCTGTGAATCTCTTACCTTCCATCGTCCCTGGTGTGGGTTTTGATTAGTCAAGACCGGTGTGACGTCATCTGTGCGTTCTGCCCATCTCCAGTTGGGACCTGTGGATTATTTTTTGCTCCTTTATTCACAGTTTGAGGCTCCGGAACGTTCTAATTTTTATGAAAACTTCACTAGATGACATCTAGCTTTTTAGTGTCTGGAAAGCCGCGTTCACACATCACATAAATACTCCGCTTTTTATTTTCATACTTGTGTCCGCACTAAACTATGTAATGACAATCTTCTCTTTTTTTTGCTGCCTATTATGTGTATTCCCCCTTATTTGCTGCGTTTTTGGTGCAGATGTGTAGCTGCATTTTTACGGGGTTTTTTTTATAGTACAGAAAAGCTTTGATTCTTGACTTAAAAAAGTAACTGCAGTTATTTGAGCGCAGTTTTAGGCTCTACATAGAAGCCTCTAGAGAGAAAAAGCACCAAAACTGCACAGCGCAGCCGCATCTCTTTATAGATACACAGGGAATCAGTAACCCCATTTTTATGCCATTTACCAATCATCATAAATAGTCTTATTGCTGCGTTCTGTGGGTCATTACGTTTACAAAGACACCAAATATGGCCTCATTATCTTGTAAAAAAAAAAAAAAAAAGCGTAGTAATAAATTACGTTTTTGTAGTTCTTATTCTTTAGGAAGAAGAAAAAAAATTTGTATTTTTTTTTCCCTCTAGAATATGTTAAGGATAAACATTGAAGACATACAAGATGGTCCTGGCAACATGAGCCACACCTGTGTTATATTTAAAGAATTCACAAGACCTTTGTACTTTTAGGGACTTTCTTCTACTCCGCTGATAAGGCCTATTGCGCAGCAACGGATAACAGAATCATGTAAGGCAATAATTATGGCTCAAAGCTTATTGACATAAAAGTTAATAATTGCAGCTTGACCTATCAAAGATATGTGCCCTTGGTTACTCCCAAGAGATTTGCTATATAAAAGTGTACATCATAACACACTACGGGGCGGGATCTGGGGCCTCCACAACACGCAGGCGCAATAGCCTGATGTCAGTTCTCGAGCAGCGCGCACTGCACATGGATCTCCCTTTTTATCCATGTGCTTTATTTCTATCCTCCTGTGTTCCCTTTCCATCCACATTGACTGCCCCATCCCCCTTCCATCACCACTCATACACATCAGCCCTTCTACTTCCCTCTCCCATGTACTTCTCACCTTCCTGAGAAACCTCAGCCCATCTTGCCCAAACAGATTACACAAAAAAACTTCTTACAATTCCAAAAACTACTTGCTCTTTATCTTCCTACTTCTACTGATTTCAGGGGACAACTCCCCCCCAACCCTGGTCCACCATCCCCAACCTCAACCCCTATCCTACCTCACATCAAAGCCTTACTAACCTTATTAACCCTTTAATGACTGGAGCTTTTTTCGGTTTTTTGTTTTCGTTCTTCGCTCCACTTCTTCCCAGGGCCATAACTTTTTTATTTTTCCGTCAATATGGCCACGTGAGGGCTTATTTTTTGTGGGACCAGTTGTACTTTTGAATGACATAATTAGTTTTATCATGTTGTGTACTTGAAAACGGGAAAACAAATTCCAAGTGCAGTGAAATTGCAAAAAAAGTGCTAGGTTCACTAAATGCTAAAACTGACCTGCCATTATGATTCTCCAGGTCATTATGAGTCCCTAGACACCAAACATGTCAAGGATTTTTTTTTATCTAAAAAATTCCAAAGTTTGCTAAAAAAGAAAAAGAAAAAAAAAATTTTTGCGCCATTTTCCAATACCCGTAGCTTCTCCATTTATCGTGATTTGGGGTTGGGTGGGGGCTTATTTTTGCGCACCGAGCTGACGTTTTTATTGATATCATTTTGGTGTGGATACAATCTTTTTATTGCCCGTTATTGCATTTTAATGCATTGTCGCGGCGACCAAAAAACCGTAATTCTGGCGTTTTGATTTTTTTTCCCCGCTACGCCATTTAGCGATTTTGGATTAATCCTTTTTTTTTATTGATAGACTGGGCGATTCTGAACACGGTGATACCTAATATGTGTGTGATTTTTATTTTGAATAGGGCGACAGTGGGGTGTTTAAACTTTTTTTTTAAATTTTTTCATATTTTTTAAATTTTATTTTTAATTTTGGCATGCTTCAATAGCCTCCATGGGAGGCTAGAAGCATCCACAACTCGATCGGCTCTGCTACATATTGACGTTGAGCAGATCGCCTATGAGAGCTGACCACTGGGTGGCGCTCATAGCAATGCCTCATCAACAACCATAGAGGTCTCTAGGAAACCTCAGGTTGTTATGGCAATGCATCGCTGACCCCCGATCACGTGACGGGGGTCGGTGATGTGCGTATTTCCGGCTGCATGGCCGGAATCTCTAGTTAAAGCTCGCTGTCAGCGTTTGACAGCAGAATTTAACCAGTTAATAGGCATGGGTGTATCACGATTCCATTTGTGCCTATTGCGGACACATGTCAGCTGTTGAAAACAGCTGATATGTCCTGGCTTTGATGCGGGCTCACCGCCGGAGCCCTCATCAAAGCGGGGGATCTGACCTTGGACGTACTATCCCGTCCAAGGTCAGAAAGGGGATAATATTAGTTGCACTCCCTCATCTCCTTTTAATTGGACCCTCTGGAATCCACGGTCTGTATGTATCAAACTTCCTTTCCTGCACAATTACTTTCTGAACAACTTTTAATCTGTTTGCCCTCACTGAAACCTGGATTCAGGATTCTGACACTGTCTCTCCTGCTGCCATTTCCCATGGTGGCTTACAATTCTCCCATTCCCCGAGACCCACAAACAGACTTGATGGTGGAGTCGGCATACTCCTGTCCCCACAATGCACTTTTCAGATCATTTCCCTTCCCCCCCAGTTCCATCACTCTAATTCCCTTTTTTGAGGTCCGCACCAAGTTCACCCACCCAATTCCTTGACTAGTTCTCTGCCTGGCTGCCGCACTTCATGTCCTCAGAACCACCAACCCTTACCCTGGGAGACTTCAACATCCCCATTAACAGCCCCACTTCCACATCTGCAACCCAGCTTCTATCACTAACCACTTCTCTCGGCCTCTCACATCTCTCAACCTCTGAGACACACAAAGACGGTAACACCCTTGACACCTGGTCTTTGTCCATCTCTGTTCAATCTCCTACCTATATAACTCGCCGCTTCCCCTCTCTGACCACAACATTCTCTCCTTCACACTCACAAATCCTCGCCCACTCCAGCACACTCCTACCTACCACACATTCAGAAATCTACAAGCTATTAACTCTCAGACACTTTAAGACACTCATCACTGTCCCCAATCTCCTCTTTTTTTCCTGTCCTGATCTGGCTGTACACCACTACAATGACACTCTCAGAAGCACCCTTGACCAAGTAGCTCCCCTCACCCTCAGAACCTCCGAGCACAGAGTAAAACAGCCCTGGCTCACATCACAAACTCTATTTCTCCAGCGATGCTCTGAATGCTTATGGAGGAAAACTCGCACACTGGAAGACTTAAATTTGAAGTGGATGATGTTAAGAACCTATAACTCTGCCCTTCACTTTGCCAAACACACCTCCTACACCACTCTGATCTCACTATCCAACAGCCCCAAGAAACTTTTTGACACCTTCACTCCCTCCACAGGCTGAAAGCACAAGCCCCTATCACAGACATTTGTGCTGATGACCTGGCCTCCCACTTTTTAGAGAGAATAGATAATATATTCGTCAGTAAATCCATTCCCAGCCACCAAGTACTGTGACACCCATCCCTCCCTGCATTTCCTCTGGCTCACTCTCCACATTTGATCCCATCACAAAAGAAGTCGTCTCCAGACTCCTCTCTTCTCATCCGACTACATGCACTACTGACCCTATTCCCTCACATCTCCAGTCACTTTCCAGTCATCACTACTCCAGTCGTCTCCTCCTAACTATAATCTTTAATCTCTCCCTCTCCTCAGGCATTTTCCCATCCTCCTTCAAACACTTTATCATGACTCCATTATTAAAGAAGCCCGCTCTCGACCCATCCTGCACAAATAACTACAGACCAGTCGCCACTCTCCCCTTCATCTCCAAACTCTTAGAGCGCCTTTTCTACTCCCACCTTACCCGATATCTCTCCACTCATTCACTCCTAGAACCTTCACAGTCTGGCTTCCGCCCCCTACAGAAACTGCACTCCGTGACCAATGACTTTCTGACAGCAAAATGTAATGGTGACCACTCTCTGTTCATTCTTCTCGAACCTTCTGCAGCTTTCGACACTGTTAACCACCGTCTTCTACTCTCTAGGCTCCAGTCACTTGGCATTAAGGACACTGCTCTCTCCTGGTTCTCTTCCAATCTTTCTGACCACTCCTTCAGTGTTTTATTCGCTGGCTCCACTTCACACCCTCTTCCTCTCACTGTTGGGGTACCTCAGGGCTCAGTCCTTGGCTCCCTTCTCTTCTCTTTCTACACGGCCCCAATCGGACAGACCATCAGCAGATTTGGCTTTCAGTACCATCTTTATGCTGATAACACACAACTAGACATCCCCTGACTTTATCCCCGCTGTATTACAGAACACCAGTGACTGTCTGTCCGCAGTCTCCAACATCATGTCCACCCTCTATCTGAAACTCAACCTCTCCAAAACTTAACTTCTGCTCCTGCCGTCTACTTATCTCCCTAACTCTCTCCGTGGGTGGCACCATAATAACGCCCCGGCAGCAGGTGCGTTGTCTGGGTATTATGTTTGACACCAATCTCTCCTTCACCTCCCATATACAATCTCTTGCCCGCTCTTGCCGCTTACACCTAAAGGACATCTCTAGAATCCGCCCTCTAGAACCCTCACTGTTGCCTTGATCCACTCCCGCCTGGACTACTGCAACACTCTATTAATTGGCCTCCCCCGTACTAGACTTTCCCCTCTCCTGTCCATCCTTAATGCAGCAGCCAGTGTCGTCCAACTAGCTAATCGGTACTCGGACATGTCCACTTCTCGCCAGTCATTACACTGGCTGCCCATTCGTTACAGGATGCAATTCAAAGTACTTGTTCTCACCCACAAAGCTCTCCACAGTGCGGCACCCCCTTACATCTCCTCCCTCTTTTCTGTCTATCAGCCTAGCCGACCACTGCGCTCTGCAAACAACTTTCGACTAACCTCTGCACTAATCCGAACCTCCCACTCCCGACTTCTCCCACAGTGCGACAATTCTCTTCCATGCTCTACCCCACAACGCAGGAAAACAATGAAGAAATACATCAGGATAAGACTTTGCCAACAAACAGCAACCTTGTACGCCTTCAGAGTCCTCCTGGATGGAGAAAGAAAAATGTTGTGAAGAAGAAACGGAGAGTGGTGGTCATGGGGGATTCCCTGTTGAGAGGAACAGAGGCCGCTATCTGCAGACCGGATATAACTTCAAGAGAAATGTGCTGTCTTCCAGGTGCAAAAATTAAAGATGTGTCTGACAGGATATCAGGACTCTTCAGACCTACAGATGACTACCCATTCCTGCTACTACATGTGGGGACAAATGACACCGCAAGAAACGACCTGGAAACCATCTGCAGAGACTTTGAAGACTTAGGCAAGAAAGTGAAAGAACTGGGAGCGCAGGTGGTCTTCTCTTCCATCCTCCCAGTGGATGGCCATGGAACAAGGAGGTGGAATAAAATTCTGCAGGTGAACAACTGGCTACGTCGATGGTGCCGTCAGCAACGATTTGGATTTCTGGATCACGGAGTGAACTACTTATACGATGGACTACTTGCTAGAGATGGGGTGCACCTTACGAAGACTGGAAAGCAGGTATTTGGAAGTCGTCTTGCTACACTTGTAAGGAGAGCTTTAAACTAGAACAACATGGGAAGGGAAGCAATAGACCAGAAAAAGCCATACACCTGACAAATGCTACTGAGAACTCTGCTATTAGAAGTGGAAAGGAAGAACAAAGACGAAAGAATCTAATTAAAAAAAATATTGGAGAAAGAGAAACCAATCACAAACTAAAATGTTTCTATACTAATGCACAAAGCATGGGCAACAAACAAGGAGAATTGGAACTACTAACACAGGAAAAGAAATATGATGTCATTGGAATCACTGAAACTTGGTGGGACAATACACATGATTGGAATACAAGACTAGAAGGATACAACTTATTTGCAAGAAACAGACTTGATAAACGAGGAGGGGGTGTCGCATTGTATGTTAGAAATGCGTATATCTGCACAGAGATTGAAGCTTCAGAGACTGGGAGTTCTGTGGAAACTGTTTGGGTAAGAATACAAGGACAGAACAATGGAAAGGACACCATTGTAGGCATTTACTACAGGCCGCCTGTGCAAGCTGAAGATATGGATGAACTCTTTATGCATCAAATGGCCAAGTTCTCCAAAAAATATGACATAGTTGTCATGGGAGATTTCAACTATCCAGACATTTGTTGGGAATCTCTCTCAGGCAAAACTAACAGGTCAAGGAAATTCTTATCCTCTCTTGCTGACAACTTTATCTTCCAAAAGGTAAAGGAGAAAACAAGGGGAACTGCTACCTTGGATCTAATCCTTATAAACAGGGAGGAAATGGTTGAGGAGGTAAAAGTGGCTGGGACCCTAGGAGGTAGCGACCATGCTATTTTAGAATTTTGGATAACTAGAGGCGGAAGACCTGTGAAGACTCAGACGTCAAGGTTAGATTTCAGAAAGGCAGATTTTAAGGGATTCAGAAAGAGAATTGGAGGGATCCAATGGCTGGATATCCTTAAAGACAAAAATGTCCAGGAAGGATGGGAAATCTTGAAAAATGAAATTCTCAAAGCACAGTTGTTAACAATTCCGAAAAGAGGGAAGAATAGGAAGCATTTAAGGAAACCAGGATGGATGAACACAGAACTTAAGCACATGCTAAAAAGGAAGCAAAAAATGTTTATAAAATGGAAAGAAGGAGGCATATCTAAAGAAGAATATAATGCTGTCTGCAGAACCTGCAAGGCACAAATCAGATTATCTAAAGCTGAAAATGAATTGAGGCTTGCAAGAGATGTCAAAAGCAATAATAAAGGATTTTGGGGATATGTCAAAAGTAAAAGAAAAGTCAAAGATGCTATAGGATTTTTACAGGATGAAAATGATGAAATGGTAAGACAGGATGTTGAGAAGGCTGAACTTTTAAATTCCTATTTTGCATCTGTTTTCTCTCAGAAAGGAAATGTAACATCAACTGTTATTCACTGTCCTATTAAGGGAATAGAAGAATCCAGGATATCTATAAACAGAAAGATAGTGAGGAAACACTTAGCTAACCTAAATGTATTCAAGTCTCCAGGTCCAGATGAATTACACCCCAGAGTACTGAAGGAGATAGCAGAAGAAATTTTTGAACCCCTCTCCATAATCTTTGAAAATTCTTGGAGAACAGAAGTGCCAGAAGACTGGAGAAGAGCAAATGTTGTTCCTATCTTCAAAAAGGGGAAGAAGGTGGACCCAGGCAACTATAGGCCGGTGAGTCTGACTTCTATACCAGGAAAGATCTTTGAACAAATTATTAAACAACATGTATGTCAATACCTGGATAAGAATGAAGTGATTAAACAGAGTCAGCATGGGTTTGTAACTAATAAGTTATGTCAGACTAATTTAATTTCCTTCTATGATGGTATTACTGATTGGGTGGATCAAGGAAATGCTGTAGATATAGTATATCTTGACTTCAGCAAAGCATTTGACAAAGTCATTTTTTCAATAAGGATTGTATGAGAGACTAAGTATGGAATGGACAAGGCAACTGTTAGGTGGATTCATAACTGGCTTAGTGATCGGACCCAAAGAGTGGTCGTAAATGGCTGCACATCCAGTTGGAAGAATGTCTCAAGTGGGGTACCACAGGGCTCTGTCCTGGGCCCTGTATTGTTCAACATCTTTATCAACGATTTAGATGAAGGAATTGAGGGTAAACTGATTAAATTTGCTGATGACACAAAGCTAGGAGGGATAGCTAATACTAGAGAAGAGAGAGAGAGGATTCAAAAAGATTTAAATAAACTGGAGAAGTGGGCAGCAACTAACAGAATGGTTTTTAACAGGGAGAAATGCAAAGTACTACATCTGGGCAATAAAAATGAAAAAAGCATATATAGAATGGGAGGAATAGGGCTAAGTGACAGCACATGTGAAAAAGACTTGGGTATACTAATAGATCACAGACTGAATATGAGTCAACAGTGTGATGCAGCAGCAAAAAAGGCAAATGCAATTCTAGGATGTATTAACGGAAGCATACAGTCTAGATCACGTGAAGTCATTATTTCCCTCTACTCCTCTTTGGTCAGACCTCATCTGGAATATTGTGTCCAATTTTGGGCACCACATTTTAAAAAAGACATCAATAAACTGGAGCAAGTTCAGAAAAGAGCGACCAGAATGGTGACCGGTCTGCAAACCCTGTCTTATGAGGAAAGGTTGCAAGATTTGGGAATGTTTAGTTTGCAAAAGAGAAGACTGAGAGGAGACTTAATAGCTGTCTACAAATATCTAAAGGGCTGTCACATTGTAGAAGGATCAACTTTATTCTCATTTGCACAAGGAAAGACTAGAAGCAATGGGATGAAGCTGAATGGGAGGAGACACAGATTAGATATTAGAAAAAACTTTTTGACAGTTAGAGTGATCAATGAGTGGAACAGGCTGCCACGAGAAGTGGTGAGTTCTCCTTCAATGGAAGTCTTCAAACAGAGGCTGGACAGACATCTAACTGGGATGATTTAGCGAATCCTGCTTTGAGCAGGGGGTTGGACCAGATGGCCCAGGAGGTCCCTTCCAACTCTATGATTCTATGATTCACAACTTGCATAGTTTCAGGCGCTCCCTCAAAACACATTTGTTCAGAGCAGCCTATCACGTTCCCTAATCAAAGTCATTTTGTGTGTGTGTAGCCCATTCACTATCTCTATCTATCCCCACTTCCTCAAGATGGCTGGACCATCATTGTAAATACACGCCTGTACTTTGTATCTCCCCCACCTCATTGTAGATTGTATGATCTCACGAGCAGGGTCATCTTATTTTGCTTTATTTATTGTATTGTTAATGTCGTTACTTTGACTGTTGTGTTTGAAACTGTTCAACTGTAAAGCGCTGCGGAATATGTTGGCGCTATATAAAGATTATTATTATTATTAGTATTGGTATTAGTATTATTGGTATTTACCCCATTCAACTATTGCATTGATCCTGCATGTCTTCAATCACTATTCTATGCTAGCAAGCATATGAATTGGTATTTAGCTTATTCACCTTACTTTGATTGTCCCTTTAATGCTGTGAGGTCATGTAACTTTTTCAAAGAGGTTTAGGATCCATGATCTTTTTTATCTGTTCACTACATTTATTGTTTCCTGCTGTCTTAACTTAGCTGATTGATTGGTAACAAGTGTGGGGATGTGACTCGCTCAGGTGCAGCGGGAGACAATCAGGAGACCGGTTCTTCCAAAGTTCATGAGGTTTATTTCTGTCATAAACCATAAAACAGCGTATCACCAAAAATAGCCTCTAGCTTAGGCAAACAAAACATAAACCTTCGTGGTTGCAGACTCAGACCGCGAGTCTCAGCACATGCTGGGAGGTGTAGTCCTCCCCACATACAGCTCCCTGGTTCAGGAGCAGGTCACATTATAAGGCTGTAGCCACACCCACGTTCCCAGCAGCTGACTGGTCACATGACTGACCTCACCACAGGTCCTTCAAACAAAAACAATAACAATATCTGGTATGCTTTACTTCTGCCTTACATTATGGAGATAAGCCATTTATGAGACACATATCTCCCATCAATTACACGACCCTTAGCCCTGCCACACAAGGTAAAATAGTGAGAGATCTTTGAGAAAGCCTCCTATATAGTCAGACATAGCGTGGGGAAGCATTTATGCAGGGGCAACATTTATGTACATTTAATCGAAGTACATTTATCAAAGTACCTGGCATTTATTTCATGGCAGTTAGACAGGGCAGGAGACAGGTAAGACAATTAAACAAACCTGTTCCCAGTACATTTGGATTACAACAAATATTTACCATATGCATTTGTAACATTTATATGCAGCAAGGGCTGCTGCATTCACTCACATCCACCGTCCTTGCATTTATTCCCCCTTGAGGAAGTGGCTATCACGCTCGCAATGCACATGTCAGGGATGTTGCTGCACCTATGACCAGAAGTTATTTTTCTTATATGTAATTAACTCTCTATTTTTTCTATTTATTGTTACTGCATACCATTTCATGAGCCCTATTTTTTTGACAAACATAAGCCTGTTACGGATTCATGGTTTAGCTTAGGTGGATTCATTCAAACCCTCACATTTTATGTGGGTGGTTTGATCCATCTTAATTCTTTTCCATGTGGCAATACAATATGTTAATTGTTAGTGGTTGCTGCTGTTTCGATATGCTAGTCTGGTCCTAATTTGCGACAGCTTACTTTGTTTCTTGTGGATCACATTTCTCTCCATAAGTGTTACCAACTTTTTAACGTTTTTTTCAATTGACATTTCTTGGATAAATTTTGTATTAATAAAATTGGTATATCTTTAATATATGGTGACTCATGTTCTCCTTTTTTTTGGTACATGCATTTTTTAGTCAATATATTTGTGATTAATTATAGTCTGGTGTTTTATATTCATCAAGTTTCCTGCAGCGGTGCTCCAGGTGCGCCGAACGTCTGTGGAGAAAATGAAATCTACCCGAAGATTTCATCCATTATAAGTTTGGGCTTAAAATATACAATACTGCCCTTCACCTCTCCAAGCAAACCTGTTTCAACACCCTCATCACCTCACTATCCAATAACCCTAAACGTCTCTGTTACGCCATCTCTGCGTACTCACCCAGCCACCGCTCCCACGCCGCAACCTCCCGCCGCCCGACTTCCACGGAGGTCGCCTCTGGCAGGTACGCATCCGGCAGCGTCCCTTCATGCAATGCGCATGCGCCGTAGGCCGCGGCCGAGCCTCCCTCCTGCTTCTTGTTCTCCGGCTATGCCCTGACCCGGAAGCACCTCCCTGACCAATGACAGACCAGACAGGAGCATATCAGGCCGCTTACCCCTGAGGGAGGTGCCTGATTGATGTGTTTCCTAGCACACTGGGACTCGCATCATCGTGTGCTCTCTGCTCCTACAGTTCCGTTCTCGTCTGCTCCCTGCAGCAGCCTCTCAGTCCTGCTACCCGTGTTCCTTGCTGTCTTCCGCAGTCCTACCTCCAGTGTTCCTGTTCCATCCTACTCCAGTCCTGCCGTCCAACTCCAGTCCTGCCTCCGGTGTTCCATCCTACTCCAGTCCTGCCGTCCTACTCCAGTCCTGCCTCCGGTGTTCCTGTTCCATCCTACTCCAGTCCTGCCTCCGGTGTTCCTGTTCCATCCTACTCCAGTCCTGCCGTCCTACTCCAGTCCTGCCTCCAGTGTTCCTGTTCCATCCTGCTCCAGTCCTTCCGTCCTACTCCAGTCCTGCCTCCGGTGTTCCAGCTCCATCCAGGTTCAGTCCTTCCGTCCTCCTCTAATCCTTTCTCCTGTGTTCCTACTCCTGTCATCCCTCCTCGTCCCAGTCTACTGTCTTACTCCATTCCTGCCTCCTGGTTCCAGCTCTGTTCTGTCATCTATACTTCAGTCCTACTCCGGTCCATCCTGAGCCGCCCCTCTCGGTACCGGCTACCGTGGTACTCAAGCCCCTGGGCCTGCTCCTAACGGTCCCTGTATAGGGGTCAGTTCCACCTGGCAGCTCACCCGGGGCCCCTCGGTGCCACCGTCCAGAGGGTCCACTCCTGGAGTTTCCAGCTCCAGACTACCCACGCTAACAGTCTCTTTGACACTTTTCATTCCCTACTCAACCCAAGAGTGCAGGCCCCAACCACGGATCTCCGCGCTGACAATCTGGCCAATTATTTCAAAGAAAAAATTGACCATGTCCGACAGGAAATTATCTCCCAATCCACTCATACTATGCATTGTCCTCCCTCCCCCACTGCATCTAGCTCACTCTCTGATTTTGAACCAGTCACAGAAGAAGAAGTAAGCAGGCTCCTTGCATCTTCTCGCCCTACCACTTGCACCAGTGACCACATTCCGTCACATCTCTTCCAGTTCCTTTCCGCTGCTGTCAGCACTCACCTCTTTCTCTCTTCCAGAATCTTTCCCTCACTTAAGCATGCCATTATACATCCATTACTTAAAAAACCATCCCTCGACCATAACTGTGCTGCCAGCTATAGACCTGTCTCTAATCTTCCCTTCACCTCTAAACTCCTGGAACATCTGGTGTTAAGGATATAAAATCAATATTTAGTTATGAAGATAGATATTTAGATAACCAGCCTGAGGCTATTAACAACAAAGGAGAAATGTTCTTGTGACCAAAAACCATTGTTCCTATATTGATAAGCCCTGAGGTAATAACTTGGCAGGCACCTTGCTTTTTCTCTTTAACCTCTTCACGACCGCCCACAGTAGATAAACGTTGGCGCTTGCTGGGCTTTGTGCAGCGCCGACGTTTATCTACTGTCGGCGGTTTTATGCCCCCCGGGACCCCCACATACCTTACAACGCGGGGATCCCGGTGCGCAATGCATGCTGGGACCCCCGACGTCATCGAGACCTGATTGGTTCAGGTCCCGATGATGTCAGCGTCACAGCAGCCAATGGGAGCGATCGCTGGGAAAGCTGCTTGTTTCCCGGCGATCTCCCTCATTGTAACGCGGCTTCTCCCTCTGATCTAACACTGACAGCTGATCAGAGGTGAAGCAGCGTTATTGTGTGACTAGATCGCTGCCTGGCACAGCTGATCGCTGCCTGGCACAGCTGTGCCAGGCAGCGATCTTGTCACACAGTAACGCTGCTTCACCTCTGATCATCTGTCATTGTGAGATCACAGGAGAAGTCGCGTTATTATGTGCCAGGCAGCGATCTTGTCACATAGTAACGCTGCTTCTCCTCTGATCTCACACTGACAGATGATCAGAGGTGAAGTGGCGTTACTATGAGTCAGATCGCAGGGCAGCGATCTTGTGACAAAAATAAAAAAAAAAGTAAGAAAAAAAAAAAGGTAGGGTTAGGGCTAGGGCTGGGATTAAGGTTATGGGTGTGTTGGTGTTAGGTTTGTGGTTAGGGTTATGGTTAGGGCTGAGATTAGGGTTAGGGGTGTGTTGGGGTTAGGGTTGGAATTAGAATTGGGGGTTTCCACTGTTTAGGTACATCAGGGGCTCTGTAAATGCAATATGACGCCCGCAGACCATTCCATCAAAGTCTGCATTTCAGAACGTCACTACTTCCCTTCCGAGCCCCACCGTGTGCCCAAACAGTAGTTTTCTCCCACATATGGGGTACCAGCGTACTCAGGACAAATTGGACAACAACTCTTAGGGTCCAATTTCTCCTGTTACCCTTGTGAAAATAAAAATTGGGGGCTAAAAGATCATTTTTGTGGAAAAAAAATGATTTTTTTTTATTTTCACGCCTCTACATTATAAACTTTACTGAAACACTTGGGGGTTCAAAGTGCTCACCACACATCTAGATAAGTCCCTTGGGGGGGTCTAATTTCCCAAATGGGGTCACTTGTGGGGGGTTTCCACTGTTTATGTACATCAGGGGCTCTCCAAATGCGACATGGCATCCGATCTCAATTCCAGCCAATTCTGCATTGAAAAAGTCAAACGGCACTCCTTCCGTTCTGAGCTCTGCCGTGTGCTCAAACAGTGGTTTAGCCCCACATACGGGGTATTGGCGTATTCGGGAGAAATTGCACAAAAAATTTAGTGGTTCATTTTCTCTTTTTACACTTGTGAAAATAAAAAAAAATGGTTTTGAAGTAAAATGTTTGTGAAAAAAAGTTAAATGTTTATTTTTTCCTTCCATATTCCATTCATTCATGTGAAGCACCTGAAGGGTTAATAAACTTCTTGAATGTGGTTTTGAGTACATTGAGAGGTGCAGTTTTTAGAATGGTGTCAATTTTGGGTATTTTCTGTCATATTGACCCCCCAAACTCACTTCAAATGTGAGGTGGTGCCTAAAAAAAATGGTGTTGCAAATTTTGTTGTAAAAATGAGAAATCGCTGGTCAACTTTTAACCCTTATAACTTCCTAAAAAAAAAAAAAAAAAAAAAAAAAAAAAAAAAAAAATTATGTTTCCAAAATTGTGCAGATGTAAAGTAGACATGTGGGAAATGTTATTTATTAACTATTTTGTGCGATATCACTCTCTGATTTAAGGGCATAAAAATTAAAAGTTTGAAAATTGCAAAATTTTCTAAATTTTTGGCAAATTTTGATTTTTTTTAACAAATAAGTGCAGATCATATCTAAAATTTTTTACCACCATCATGAAGTACAATATGTCATGAGAAAACAATGTCAGAATCAGTAGGATCCGTTGAAGCGTTCTAGAGTTATGACCTCATAAAGTGACACTGGTCAGAATTGAAAAAATTGGCCCGGTCACGAATGCAAAAACAGGCTCGGGTGCGAAGGGGTTAAAAACCCACTGTATCTTTCTGCAATAAAGGAGAGGAATCCATTTTAGACACAAGCACTTTGTCTAGTGTATTTCTTCCGTACATGTACATGCTCTCACATATAATTTGGCCACAGACAATTAAGAAGGGTCTCGCCCTAGTGGGACAACCTTAAAGCTGTGTGGCTATGCCCAACATGTGCAAAGTAAGCAGATAATGTGCGGTTGGTACCCAGGGTCTGGAGGAGAGGAGACTGTCCTCCAGGCACTGGGTACCATAATCCTGTAAAAAATAGAATAAAAATAAAAAAAGAGAGAAAATCACCCTCCGGCAGCCCCCGAAGTCCTTCCGGCCTCTCACCACGCTCCGGGCTTCTTCCGGTCCCAGTAATGCTTTGTGTGAATGACCGCTGATGACGTCGCGGTCTCGCGAGCGTGACGTCATCTCAGGTCCTTCGCACAAAGCATTACTAGGACCGGGAGCGCCGCAGAGCAGATCGGGTGCTGTCGGAAGGTGAGAATAGCAATATATATATATTTTTTTTTTTATTATTATTTCAACATTCTATATATCACATTTCCAAGAGATGCTAATCGCTTGGAATGCTTAAGCATTCCGCAAGCGAAAAACAATTGCAAAATGCTTGTTTTCCGCGGGAAAAACGCATGCGAATTCGCATGCGTTTTACCCGCGGCGGGAGTGCAGAAATTTGGCAGAAATTTCCGCAACATTTCTGCAACGTGGGTACAAAGCCTTACTCTGGTCCACTCCCATCTTATCCTCTCTCAGATAACTTTTCTTGACCCTCTAAGATCCGGTTTTCGCTCTTTACACTCTACTGAAACTGCCCTCACTAAAGTCTCTAATGATCTACTAACAGCTAAATCAAATGGTCATTACTCCATGCTAATTCTCTTGGATCTCTGCAGCATTCGACACTGGATCATCAGCTTCTCCTCACTATGCTTCGCTCTATCGGCCTCAAGGACACCGTTCTCTCCTGGTTCTCCTCCTCTCTCTGACCTTCACTGTATCTTTTGCTGGCTCCTCCTCATCTTATCTCCTTACTGTTGGGGTTCCACAAGGATCGGTTCTAGGCCCCCTCCTCTTCTCTTTGTACACTGCCCCTATTGGACAAACAATCAGTAGATTTTGTTTCCAGTGCCATCTCTATGCTGATGACACCCACTTATACACTTCTCCTCCTGATAGCACACCTGCCTATTTAGAAAACACCACTGATTGCCTTACCGCTGTCTCTAACATCATGTCCTCACTATATCTGAAACTGAACCTGTCAAAAACTGAACTCCTTGTGTTTCCTCCCTCTACTAACCTACCTATGCCCGACTTTGCCATTTCTGTGTGTGGTTCCACCATTACTCCCCAGCAACATGCCCGCTGTCTTGGGGTCATACTTGATTCCGAGCTTTCCTTTACCCCCACACACACACACCTGAACACTTATATATACCTTAGCGCTATACCTTTTTAACTTTTATTACTTTTATCTAACCTGGTCTTTGAGCATATGCCGTTATACTGACTCCTAGTGGTGTCCTTGAATACTGTCTTGGCTTTTGCTTGGTATACCCTCATTGTGACACCTACTGTGTCCTTTAGCACATGCACTTTTTCTTATTTCTATGTTGTTTTGGTGCACATATTATATATTCTGATTGATTTTTATACTTATGCTGATTATTGTCTTTGTGCTCATCTTTTCATATTGCACAACAGTGTGACTGCATTATTTTTAAGCACTTTATCACCTTGGTATACCATTTGTCTGGATAGCATTGCCCCTTTTTCTGCATACATGCATGTTTTAACTATACATTGTTGTTTTCTTCATTATTAATTTACCTATTGTATTAATAAAATTTATATTATATTATGGAACTTATGGTCGATGTGTTTTCTTGTGTGGTGTTATTGGTATTGTTCCGACTGCCCTGTGTTTTTTAATATTTGGTCACTTAGTCAGCAAGCATATATATTAATATACGTGATTATTTTATTTGCGATTATACATAATTACCACTCTCTTTGGTGTTCTGTCATATACATCCGAACACTGGCTCGGTCTTGTTATCTGCACCTCAAACATTTCTAGAATTCAACCCTTTCTTTCTTTCAACTCTGCAAAAACTCTTACTGTTTCACTTATTCATTCTCTGGACTATTCTAACTCTCTACTAATCGGTCTCCCTCTTACCAAACTCTCCCCCCTCCAATCTGTCTTGAATGCTGCAGCCAGGATCATATTCCTCACTAGTCATTATACCAATGCCTCTTCCTTGTGCCAGTCATTACACTGGTAACCCATCCACTCCAGAATCCAGTACAAACTTATAGTAGTAAAGAACCTGACTCCTTGAAAGGACTCCTTCATCTGACTGCGGCGCTGTCCTATTCTTCCGCATGCTTCACTTTCAGAAATCTGAATTCTCAAAGTATAGCCACACAGATAAGATACCCTTGAAAAAGGCCAGTACGGCCAAAACGTTGGGTCATTGTGTGACTGCTATCTACGAATAAGAAAACACGCATATTGAAAAAACTCTTTTGCAGCCTCAGGTTCTTTACTATTATAAAACGATTTTTTCCTGACTGCTTGGTTGTCTTTTCCCATCCATTGTTAAATATTCCAGTACAAACTTACCACCCTCACCCACAAAACACTCCATGGCTCAGCACCACCCTACATCTCCTCCCTCATCTCAGCCTACCACCCAGCTCTTGCCCTCCATTCTGCTAATGACGTGAGGTTAGCATCCTCAATAATCAGAACCTCCCACTCCCGTCTCCAAGACTTGTCACATGCTGCACTATTTCTTTGGAATGCAGGAGACAACTGGTTGTCATGCCAACCCATCGGTGACCCGCGATCACGCGATGGGGGTCACTGATGGGCGGATTTCTGGCACAATTGCTGGAAGTGCATGTTAAATGCCACTGTCAGCGTTTGACAGCGGCATTTAACGGGTTAATAGCTGTAAGTGGATCGGGATTCCACCCTCGGCTGTTCCAGGCACATGTCAGCTTTTCAAAACAGCTGACGTGCCAGGAAAGATGTGGGATCACCGCCGGAGCCCACATAAAAGGGAGGGTGTCCGACATGGGCGTGAATTTACGCCCAATGTCGGAAAGGGGTTAAAAAGGAGAGCTTCCGCATTTGACTGACATTGACATTCTACTGTGGTTCTCTGCATGCATGCAAGTACATCCATTGACATCAGATTTGGCAGCAGACAAGAGGATTGCACACCCCCTCGAGTGTGACTCTCAAAACAAATACAAGTACATAGAAACACACGTCTATATACAGATGTATCTCTATGTACCAGTACAATATGTCTGTAGTTTTGGTGGCTGCACTGCAGATTCAAGTAGAGAAAATCCTCCCATGCTCTTTAGTGTAGGCTGTGGCTCATGGTTTTAGCTGCTGCCTGCAATTATGTAGATTGTGGGTTCAATTCCTGGAGAGCCTAAAGAACAGAAGGGATTTTTTTTTCTAAATTAAAATAACTGTGTGCAGAGCAGAGATGACGTTCTCACCCCTGAGGAGGAGGATCTTAAGGAGCTATGAAAAGACAATACAGAGAGAAGAGAGTAAGTGGAAGTCAGGGCAAAGCCCTGATGTACTGGGACAGCGGGACTAATCTCTCAACTAGGGATAGTCCCACTGAATCCAGGACAGTTGGCAGCTATGGTTTTTGATTATTGACCACAGGTTCTCAATGGCACTGAGTTTTGGTTAATTTTCTTGGTCATGGACCTAAAATGTTATGTGCAGTGACCCACTTAGTTATTACTTTTGCCTTAAGACATGCTGCTCAGTTTTGCTGGAAAAGTATTGTTCACCACAAGATTGCGTTCTGGTTCTTTGCGTGAAGTTGCTCTTGGAGGATGTTTAGATCTCATTTTTTTTATTCATGGCACTTTTTTATTCCAAAATTTCAAAACAGAAAAGAACTTCATCAGAGAGAATAACTTTTCCCTCCATCCCTACAGTCCAGTACCTGTACTTCTTGCTGAATGTCAGTCTGTTCTTGATGTTTTTCTTGGAGAAACGTGGCTTTTTTTTGCATCCCTTCTTCAATCTCTGCCAGCCTCCAAAATCTTTCACCTCAGGTGTAGAAGTAGTGGTGTAAGCCTATCCTATAGCTGCATCCTCTTTAAACGTAAGTCCTGGCACTTGATGGTCTATACTGAGTGCCCTGAAGCCTTGTTCACAGGAATTGAGACTTTCTATTTGAAGTTCTTAATGATCCAATAAATGGTTGATTTAGGGGCTATCTTACAAACAGCAATGTCCTTGACTGCAAAACCCTTGTGATACATAGCAGTGATGACTGCATATGTTTCCTTGGAGCTAACTATGGTTAACCAAGGAAGACCATGACTTCAAGCACCAACACGCTTTTAAAGCAACCAGTCTCATTTTCTAATTCAATCAACATGACAGACTGATATCAACGTTCTTGTCCTCGTTAAAAATTTTCAGTAACTGAAGTCCCCAGTTCTGCTGTCCTGATCTCTGTGGCTGTTCCTTGCACTTTATAACTTGTTGTTTTTGCTTTTATGGAATAGTTAATACATTTTCAGATTTTTATTTTAGATTTGATCACAGTCTTTAGTGTTGTAATGGAGATATTATGTGATGAATATCTGTATGTGACTATAATTAAATTGTATGTTCTAACGGGGGCAGGACGGTAAACATCACTGGATGTATTGATCATGTGAAGCTGGTAACAGCTCTGGAGATTTCTTATATGAAATCTTTATGATGTTACATCAGCTCTTCTTTGCGTTTAGGTCACAGCCATATAGGATCCTCTCAGTAATAATATCAGATCTTCTATATAAGAGAATTTTCCTGATTGACCCTTCAAGGAAGGATAGGGACAGAGACAAGATGGTGGAGAAGATATTACACCTCACCCTAGAGATCCTCTTCCGGCTTACTGGAGAGGTGAGAGATTCTGATGACGTCACATTACATCATTCTTATCTATGGGAATAACAGATGGACAGAACTGGAGAGGTGAGGACTCTGGAAATGTCTGTAGTGAGATTTATTAATGTGTCTCTCCATAACCAGAATTACACAGTAGTGAAGAAGACCTCTAGTGAGCGCTGTCAGGCCCCTGTGTCTGAGGAATGGAGAAGACCCGTGAGCCCAATTACGGGACCTCCACCTCACCGCCTGATACATGAGGACATCAATGACAAGAAGATCCTAGAACTCACCTACAAGATGATTGAGCTGCTGACTGGAGAGGTGACACTGCTGGGAATGCTGGGACATTATACAGTAAGGCTATGAAGGTATCGGGGGATGACTGTATCATTGTATGTGTCAGGTTCCTATAAGGTGTCAGGATGTCACTGTCTTTTTCTCCATGGAGGAGTGGGAGTATTTAGAAGGACACAAAGATCTGTACAAGGACGTCATGATGGAGGATCCCCAGCCCCTCACATTATCAGGTAATAGACAGGACTAAATACAGATAATTATAATCTATCTGTATGTAGTGAATTAATTCAGTCCCTGTATGTGTTTCCTCCAGGTCTATGCAGTAAGAGGATAACACCAGAGAGATGTCCACATCCTCTTCTTCCAGAGGACGGTTCAGTGGAAAATCCCAATGTTCCTCAGGATCATCAGGTAGATGGAGAGAAGGTGTCATGAGTCAGTATTATATGTTTTATAGTTGTGTAATGAGAACAGTGGAGATGGCAGGATTAGAGCTGATCATAGATGTGACTTCTCCATCTGGCTGTGACTTTTACAGTATTTGTTTCCGGGTAAAGATCTGACCCATATTAATACTACAGAGACATATGTGAGGGGTAATGAGTGGTGTAAAGAGGAGATTCCTACAGATAACAGCCCAGGTGAGTAGTAACCACTAAATAAATATATACCTTAATTTTTGGACTATAAGATGCCTCTAGGTTTTAGAAGAGAAAATTAGAAAAAAAAAAATTGAACCAAAAAAATGTGGTCAATTCTGTTCTAATCCTGGTATATATGGCCCCCTCATCCCTATCCTGGTATGCATGGCCCCCTCATTCCTATCCTGATATGCATGGCCCCCTCATTCCTATCCTGATATGCATGATCTCCCTGATACCAGGGCCCCCATCCCCATCCTAGTATGCATGTCCCCATCAGAAAAACATTGACATAAACCATTATACTTGCCTTCCAGGGCTCCCTTGCACATCTTGTTATGATGCCAGCAAGTGCTTTATGCTTGTAAGCAGCACATTGCAGGGGCATGATGCTCTGCTTACAAGCTGAGGACAGCTGCCAATACTCACTGCTCTCCACACCAGGACTATGTGCGTGGAGAGCAGTGAATATTCATTGCTCTTTAATAGCGGGCAGAGTGTTAGCCGCAGCCACCAGCAGCTGCCGGGGGTTCGCATGTCCCCGCTACTAAAGTAAATGAATGTACACTTCATTCCACACCTATGGGATGGGAGTAGAAAGCAGTGAATATTCATTCCCTTAAGTAGCGGGCACATGCAAACCCCCGGCAGCTGCAGGAAGCTGGAGGCTGCTGATGCTAATAGCGAGTCCCCTTAATGACGGGAGCTTTGTTCTTTTTTCGCTCCCCTTATTCCCAGAGCCATAACGCTTTTATTTTTCCGTCAATATGGCCATGTAGGGCTTATTTTTTGCGGGACAAGTTGTACTTTTGAACGACAACATCAGTTTTACCATGTCGTATACGAGAAAACAGGGAAAAAAATTCCAAGCAAAAAAAAGTGCAGTCCCACACTTGTCTTTTTGTTTGGCGTTTTTTGCTAGGTTCACTAAATGCTAAAACTGACCTGCTATTATGATTCTCCAGATCATTACCAGTTCAGCGACATCAAACATGTCTATGTTCTCTTATCTAAGTGGTGAAAAAAAATCCAAACTTTGCTTAAAAAAAAAATTGCGCCATTTCCCTTTCCTGTGTAAGGCTGGTTTCACACTTGCGTTTTTTTTGCGGTATTTTAGCGCTAAATAGCGCATGCGGTTTTTTTTCCTATACTTTGCATGGGATGCGCTTATGTGCGCATACACATGCGTTTGTACGCGTTTTTCCGCGCATGCTTTTTTTGCGGTATGCGCTCGGGCGCACAAAATGCATCCTGTTGCATTTTTTGGGCGTCCGACTTGCCTCAAAAAAACGCATGCGCGCGCAATGCGTTTTTTTACAGCAAGACACCCATTATAAGTCTATGGTGAGCATATGTGCGCATTGGCATGCTTATGTATGCGTTTTTTTGCACATGCGTTTTTTTTTTTTTACCATTAGTTTAGACAATGGAATTTAGGGGTTTGGGTTAGAGTTAGGGTTAGTTAAGGGGGGTTAGGGTCAGGGTCAGGGTTAGGGTTAGGATCAGGGTATGGTTTGGTTAAGGGTTAGGGTCAGGGTCAGGGTTAGGGTTAGGATCAGGGTATGGTTTGGTTAAGGGTCAGGGTTAGGGTCAGAGTCAGGGTCAGGGTTAGGGTCAGGGTTAGGGTCAGGGTTAGGATCAGGGTATGGTTTGGTTTAGGGTCAGGGTTAGGGTTAGGGTTAGTAAAGTCATGGTTTGGGTTAGTGTGAGGGGCCACCTAATGTTGGAAAAAACGCAAACGCGGTAAAAACGCACTAAAAACGCATACAAACGCATAAAAACGCTGCGTTTTTTTCATACATGCTCATAAAAATGCTTGAAAAAAACGCAGCATCTGTATGCGTTTGTATGCGTTTTTTCAATGCTTTTTTTGCGGGAAAAACGCGCTGCAAAAAAAAGCAAGTGTGAAACTAGCCTTATACTGTCTGCTAAGCCTTGTATCTAATCCTGTGTGATACTGACTGCAGAGCTGACTCCTATGCACTCCTCTCCCCCCTGCATGTCTCTCTCCCCATGGGTCACTTTCCCTACTATGCACTCCTCTCCCCATGGGTCGCTCTCTCTCCTATGCACTCCTCTCCCCTGCATATCTCTCTCCCCATGAGAAATGCTACCATATATATTTTACATATAATCCTACCATATAAACCACACATAATGCCATCATATATATTTATCACACAATACTCTCATAAAGACCACACCTTATACCGCCATATATATTTATTACATAATACTGCCATATTGGTCATACATAATGCCGTTAGATATATCTATTACATTATACTCTCATATAATATATAGGTCATACATAATGTGGCCAGATATATCTATTACATAATACTGTAATATTGCCATATATATATTTAACATAATGCTGCCATATAGATCATACAGTATATAATACTGCCGGATATATTTATTACATAACACTGCCATACACATCACACATAATGTTGCCATATGTATTTATTACATAATACTGTCATATAGACCACATAAAGCTGCCATATATTTTTTACGTAATACTGCCATATAGATCACACATGATGCCGCCATATTATTATTATTATTATTTATTATTATAGCGCCATTTATTCCATGGTGCTTTACATGTGAGGAGGGGGTACATACAAGTACAGTAATCTTAAACAATAGAAGTCACGACTGGTACAGGATGAAAGCGGACCCTGCCCACGAGGGCTCACAATCTACAACGGGATGGGTGAGGATACAGTAGGCGAGGGTAGAGCTGGTCGTGCAGCGGTTTGGTGGATCGGTGGTTACTGCAAGTTGTAGGCTTGTCGGAAGAGGTAGGTCTTCAAGTTCTTTTTGAAGGTTTCCATGGTAGACGAGAGTCTGATATGTTGTGGTAGAGAGTTCCAGAGTAGAGGGGATGCGCTGGAGAAATCTTGTATGCGATTGTGGGAAGAGGAGATGAGAGGGGAGTACAGAAGGAGATCTTGTGAGGATCGGAGGTTTTGTGCAGGTAAGTACCGGGAGACTAAGTCACAGATGTACGGAGGACTCAGGTTGTGGATGGCTTTGTATGTCATGGTTAGGGTTTTGAACTGGAGTCTTTGGGTAATGGGGAGCCAGTGCAGGGATTGACAGAGGGGAGAGGTCGGGGAATAGCGGGGGGACAGGTGGATTAGTCGGGCAGCAGAGTTAAGAATAGATTGGGGGGGTGCGAGAGTGTTAGAGGGGAGGCCACAGAGCAGGAGGTTGCAGTAGTCAAGGCGAGAGATGATGAGGGCATGGACTAGGGTTTTTGCAGATTCTTGGTTGAGGAATGTACGGATCCGTGAAATATTTTTGAGTTGAAGTCGGCAGGAAGCGGAAAGGGCTTGGATATGTGGTTTGAAAGAGAGATCAGTGTCAAGGATAACCCCGAGGCAGCGAGCTTGTGGGACTGGAGAGAGTGGGCAGCATTTACTTTAATGGATAGGTCCGTTGGGGGGATCACGTGAGATGGGCGAAAGATGGTTAATTCTGTTTTGTCCATATTAAGTTTTAGAAATCTAGCGGAGAAGAAGGATGAAATAGCAGACAGACGTTGAGGGATTCTGTTTAGTAGGGAGGTGATATCTGGTCCAGATATGTAGATCTGTGTGTCATCAGCATAGAGATGATACTGAAAGCCATGGGATTCTATGAGCTGTCCGAGGTCCGAGAAGAGCAGGGGCCCTCGGACTGAACCTTGCGGGACTCCAACGGATAGGGGGCGCGGTGAGGAGGTGGTGTGCGAGTGGGAGACACTGTATGTCCGGTCTGCTAGGTATGACGCAATCCAAGATAGGGCAAAGTCTGTGATGCCAAGAGATGAGAGGGTCTGAAGTAATAGGGAATGGTCCACTGTGTCAAAGGCAGAGGACAGGTCAAGGAGGAGGAGGACAGAGTAGTGTCGCTTGGCCTTGGCGGCTAGTAGGTCATTGGTGACTTTAGTTAGGGCAGTTTCAGTGGAGTGGTGTGGCCGGAAGCCGAATTGCAAGTGGTCAAGGAGGGAGCAATAAGACAGGTGGGAGGATAGTTTAAGATGGACGTGTTGTTCCAGTAGTTTTGAGGCATAGCGGAGAAGTGATATAGGGCGATAGCTAGATACAGAGGATGGTCAAGAGAGGGCTTTTTGAGGATAGGTGTGATTGAGGCATGTTTAAAGCTTGAGGGGAAGACACCAGTTGTTAGTGATAGGTTGAAGAGATGGGTTAGGGTTGGGATGAAGACTGTGGGGAGGTTTGGGATGAAGTGGGATGGGATCGGGTCAAGTGCACAGGTAGTGAGATGTGATCTTGAGAGTAGAGTGGAGAGTCGATCTTCTGTAATGGTGGAGAAGTTGGTTTTGGGGGAGGAGGGCAGGGCAGGTAGGAGGAAGGGCACTGGGGGGTTGTTGACCAAAACTGTCTCTGATGTTATCAATCTTCTCCTTGAAAAATGAGGCCATATATATTTTTTACATATTACTGCCATATAGACCACACTTGATGCCGCCAAGTATTGTGCATGATCTATATGAGGGTATGATCAGTATGTGAGAACTATACGACGGTATTATATGAGAACTATATTGTGGTTTTATGTGTGATCTACTTGGCGCTATTATGTGTGACATGGTGATGTGATCTATGTGACAGTGTTATCTGCGTGACGATATTATGTGTGATTTATATGACAATATTATGTGTGATCTACATAATAAATAATAATCTTTATATAGCGCTAACATATTCCACAGCGCTTTACAGTTTACACACATCACCATCACTCTCCCCGATGGGGCTCACAATCTAAATTCCCAATCAGTATGTTTTTGGTGTGTGGGAGGAAACCGGAGAACCCAGAGGAAACCCACTCAAACACGGGGAGAACATACAAACTCCTTGCAGATGTTGTCCTTGGTGGGATTTGAACCCAGGACTCCAGCGCTGCAAGGTTGCATTGTTAACCACTGAGCCACCATGCTGCCCTGACGGTATTATGTGCGATCTATATGGCGGTATTATGTATGAAATATATGGTGGTATTTTGTGTGATCTATTAGACGGTATTATGTGTGAGATATATGATGGTATTAGGTCTGATTTATATGACGGTATGTGAGATCTATATGGCGGTATTATGTGAGAACAGTGTGGAAGTATTGTTTGATCTATATGGCTGTATTATGTGAGAACACTACGGCAGTATTATCTGCAGAAAGGAGACCCATTCTAGGGTGGTTCTGGCTGAGCACCTGCACACGGGTCTGGGGTAATAGAAGGGGCAGCATCACCTCCAGTTAGGTGCAGTCAGGGGAGGGCTGGTGAGGCAGCTGAAAAGAGGGGTCTCATTTTTATCGTTGCTATATGACTACATTTCCCTCAGCGTCACCCCGGACTGCGCCTGTCGCCTCGCTTTCACACATTGCCAGGACAGGATGGAGAAGGATGCTGCTGTCACCCTTCTCCTTCCCCTATATATCTCCCTCTCTGACCTCCCATAGATCAGCGCACTGCAGTCCTGAAATACTCTGTGCTGCTGTCACCCTTCTTCCCCCATATATCTCCCTGTGACCCCCCCATAGATCAGCACCCAGCACTCCTGAAATACTCTGTGCTGCTGTCACCCTGCTCCTTCCCCCATATTTCTCCCTCTGTGCCCCCCATAGACCAGCACACTGCTCTCCTGAAATACTCTGTGCTGCTGTCATCCTGCTCCCTCCACCATATATCTCCCAGATTCCTTGCTGCCTGCAAGAACTGTCTACTTGTCAGTATAACTTTGCAGTCACCAACAAAATGGCTGCTCACAGTGTTCCTAAATGTCATCCTCTCTTATCCCTTAGCAAACACCCAGGAGGGGAGGAGAGGAGTGACATCACACCCATGTCAGCAGACTCAGCCCATAATTACTGCAGGGCAGTAATGTGAGCTAGTTGTACACTAGGTTTTTGTCAAATTTCAGTAGCTGCTCCCCCTAGTGTTTAATAGTGTAAAAACCAAACTTTAAAATTATTTTTCATATTTTACTAAATTAAAATTTCTTAAAAAAATGTTATCAACATTAATTCTTTACATTTTTTCAATTGTTGAGAAAAAATTTTTTTTTTATGACACCTTCCCTTTAATGATGTAAAAACACTCTAATTTTCTGTGCACAGTTGATATATCTGAGCATTTAATATAGAAAAGTTGTAAAATAACATTTTAAGGTTATTTTATTTGAAAATAATAATCTGTTTTACTCTTGGCAGATATCTTTATATGGAGATCAGAGGATCAACTGACATCTTCCAATTCTAAATCAGATAACCTTGATGTCACACAAGATACAATTAAAAATCTGTCATTTGATCCATTTAATCATTCCCAATCTTCTGATTCATTACAAACTATTAAGAAAGATAAAAGTAGAAAAAGTAGTATTATAAATCAAAATGCTCTTGCAGTAAAGAATCCATTTTCTTGTACAGAAAACAGAAAATGTTTTTCCCTTAAACCGCCTTTTGTTACACATCATCGCACAGAAGGCAAAAGATTTTCTTGTTCAGAGTTTGGGAAGTACTTTGAACATGAATCAGATCTCATTAAACATAAGCAAATTGACACAGGTGAGAAGCCTTTTTCATGTTCAGAATGTGGGAAATCCTTTAAATTGAAATCATATCTTGCTAGACACAAGAGAACTCACACAGGGAAGAAGCCATATTCATGTTCAGAGTGTGGGAAATGTTTTGCAGTTAAATCAAAGCTAATTAGACATCTGAGAATTCACACTGGGGAGAAGCCATATTTGTGTTTGGAATGTGGGAAAGGTTTTTCAGAAAAATCAAATCTTCTTACACATCAGAGAACTCACACTGGGGAGAAGCCATATTCGTGTTCAGAATGTGGGAAATGTTTTAGTCAGAAAACATTTTTAGTTGCACATCAGAGAATTCACACAGGGGAGAAACCATTTTCATGCTCAGAATGTGAGAAATGTTTTACACATAAATCAAGTCTCGTTGGACATCAGAGGAGACACACAGGGGAAAAGCCATATTCATGTTCAGAATGTGGGAAATGTTTTACCCACAATTTATATCTTCTTAAACATCAAAAATCTCATAGAGGCGAACCCAGCTAGATGCTAAGGAATGTTTTACTTCAAAATCATATTTTGTTGTCCATCGAAAAATCCTCACCCTAGAAGAAACCATATACAAGCAGTCCCCAGCTTGTGAACATCTGACTTGCATATGGCTCGCAGTTACAAAGGTAAGATGTAAAAAAGACCAAACTATTACTCACTTAGTTACTCACCTCTCCGGTCACCCCTCTGATTGCCACCATTTCAGCTGGAGAGTTTAGCAATTAGGTGAGTATTAGTTAAAAGAGGAACTATTATTCACCTCTTTGGTCGACCCACTGCCCGTTACTCGCCATCTGATTGTCATCTTTCCATTGCCACATCTCCACCTTTTCACTATAGGCCAGGACTAATAAATGTGTTCATAATGCAAATGCCTATATACAACCCATTCCTTCTTTTTAGAAACATCTGATGTGATCTATTTATTGTTAAACTTTCTGTGATAAGTATAGTAGTTTTTTCGCCATTATTGAGAACTGATTCCCTTCTCTTTACCCCAATACTCATATTAGTGGGTCTACAGTGGCTTTGTTACATGACAACCTGGAATTTCATTGTTTTTTTGTGGGGTTGCATCAGTTCATGTAAAGAACATGCCTACAACTGTGAACATTTGGTTTTCTTTTTATTGTGACGCAAACAACAAGTAGTACAAAATAACTGAAAACTTAAGTGTGCATAACTATTCATCACCCTACTTTGTAGAGCCTCCATTTGCGGAAATTACAGCTGCATGTTGCTTTGGATAAGTCTCTGAGCTTTCCACATCTTACCTCTGGGATTTTTAAAAATCAGGTATCAATGTGTGTATATATATATATATATATATATATATATATATATATATATATATATATATATATATATATATATTATACACTCACTGAATATATAAAAATGATGATGAAGGCTTAGCGCCGAAACGCACGTTGGGGCAGGGCGTCCTATTCCAGGTGACCAGGAGCAGTTTAAGCAGTACTCACTGTAAGTTAACTCCGTTTTCACAGGTTGTTTCACTTTAATTTGCACTGCTTTATCTGGTATATTTCACACACGCACTTTATAAGGACATTTTCGTTGTCCCTCCTCTTTTAGTATGTGGATAGATACACTGACACTTAGTGCAAGAGGTTAAAAATCACAACTACACATTTTGTTTGCACTTTGAAGTTCTTGTTAATGCATTTATTGAATTTTTTATATGCACTTTATTATACATTGAGGCTTCTATTGCACACATTTTCATTGGATATAATTATGATTTGCACTAGTATGTGATATGGATGTTACTCACCTGATGGTACTGCCCTTGATTTTTATATATTCTGTAAGTGTATATATATACATTGATAACTGATTTTTAATATTTTTATATTTAAAGATATCTTTTACATATCATGATATTATTATGCATTTATATAGCGCCATTTATTCAAATGGCGCTTTACATGTGAAAAGGGGAAATATAGACAAGTATAGTAAACATGTGTAAGACAAGGGACACACAAGTACATAAGGAGAGGGGACCCTGCCCGCGAGGGCTCACAGTCTACAGGGATGGGTGAGGATACAGTAGGAGAGGGTAGAGCAGGTCGTGCAGTGGTTCAGTAGACCGAGGATCATTGCAGGCTGTAGGCTTGTCAGAACAGGTGGGTCTTCAGGTTCTTCTTGAAGGTTTCCGTTGATGGTGAGAGTCTGATGTGTTGCGGCAGGGAGTTCCAGAGTATGGGGGAAGCACGGGAGAAGTCTTGTATGTGGTTGTGGGAAGAAGAGATAAGGGGGAGTAGAGAAGGAGATCTTGAGATGATCGAAGGTTGCGTGCGGGTAGGTACCTAGAGACCATGTCACAGATGTATGGAGGAGACAGGTTGTGGATGGCTTTGTATGTCATGGTTAGGGTTTTGAATTGGAGCCTCTGGGCGATAGGAAGCCAGTGAAGGGCCTGGCATAGGGGGGAGGCTGGGGAATAGCGGGGAGACAGGTGGATTAGTCGGGCAGCAGAGTGTAGGATGGACTGGAGCGGAGCCAGAGTGCTAGAGGGGAGGCCAGAGAGTAATAATAATAATAAAATTTTATTTCTATAGCGCCAACATATTCCGCAGCACTTTACATTTCAGAGGGGATTTGTACAGACAATAGACATTACAGCATAACAATAATCACATACAGTAGATTATAACAAATACCAAGAGGAATGAGGGCCCTGCTCGCAAGCTTACAGTCTATGAGGAAAGAGGTAGACACGAAAGGTGGGTGGTAACAGTTGCCCTGATTGTATGGACCAGCCATAATGTTAAGTGTGTAACAGTACAGACACAGAGGGCTAATGGATGCATAAAGCATGTGGGAACATGATGCGGGAAATCTGGTTGTGGTAAAACTTTTGGCTGTGCCACACAGGGATAGATTAGGTTAATGTGTTGAGGCGATAGGCCAGTCTGAATAAATGCGTTTTCAGGGCACGCTTAAAATTGTGGGGATTGGGGACTAATCGTATTGACCTGGGAAGTGCATTCCAAAGAATTGGCGCGGCACGTGTAAAGTCTTGGAGACGGGAGTGGGAGGTTCTGACTATTGAGGATACTAACCTCAGGTCATCAGCAGAACGGAGGGCGCGGGTAGGGTGGTATACTGAAAGAAGGGAGGAGATGTAGGGTGGTGCTGAGCTATGGAGGGCTTTGTGGGTGAGGGTAATAAGTTTATACTGAATTCTGGAGTGGATGGGTAGCCAGTGTAATGACTGGCACAAGGTAGAGGCATCGGTGTAACGATTGGTGAGGAATATGATCCTGGCTGCAGCATTCAAGACAGATTGGAGAGGGGAGAGTTTGGTAAGAGGGAGACCGATTAGAAGAGAGTTACAATAGTCGAGACGAGAATGAATAAGAGAAACAGAGTTTTTGCAGAGTCCAAAGTAAGAAAAGGTCGAATTCTAGAAATGTTTTTGAGGTGCAGATGACAAGAGCGAGCCAGTGATCGAATGGGGGGGGCAAAGGAAAGCTCAGAATCAAGTATGACCCCAAGACAGCGGGCCTGTTGCTGGGGAGTAATAGTGGAGCCACCCACAGAAATAGCAATGTCGGGTATAGGTACATTAGTAGAAGGAGGAAACACCAGGAGTTCAGTTTTTGACAGGTTCAGTTTCAGATATAGTGAGGACATGATGTTAGACACAGCGTTTAAACAATCGCTGGTTTTTTCTAGAAAGGCTGGCGTGATGTCAGGAGAAGAAGCGTATAATTGGGTGTCATCAGCATAGAGATGGTACTGGAACCCAAATCTACTGATTGTTTGACCAATAGGGGCAGTGTACAAGGAGAAGAGGAGGGGGCCTAGATCCGATCCTTGGGGGACCCCAACAGTAAGGGGAAGGTGAGAGGAGGAGGAACCGGCAAAAGATACAGTAGAGGAGCGGTCAGAGAGATAGGAGGAGAACCAGGAGAGAACGGTGTCCTTGAGGCCAATGGAACGGAGCATAGTGAGGAGGAGCTGATGATCCACAGTGTCGAATGCTGCAGAGAGATCCAAGAGAATTAGCATGGAGTAATGACCATTTGATTTAGCTGTTAGCAGATCATTAGAGACTTTAGTGAGGGCAGTTTCAGTGGAGTGTAAAGAGCGGAAACCGGATTGGAGAGGGTCGAGAACAGAGTTTTCTGAGAGATAGCGGATAAGACGGGAGTGGACCAGGCGTTCCAGGAGTTTAGAGATGAAGGGAAGATTAGAGACAGGTCTATAGTTAGCGGCACAGTTTTGGTCGAGGGATGGTTTTTTAAGTAGTGGATGTATGATGGCATGCTTAAATGAGGAGGGAAAAATACCAGAAGAGAGAGAGAGAGGTTAAATATTTTAGTTAGGTGAGGGGTGACAGCAGGGGAAAGGGACTGGAGGAGATGTGACGGAAATGGGTCACTGGTGCAAGTAGTTGGGCGAGAAGATGCAAGGAGCCTGCTTACTTCTTCTTCTGTGACTGGTTCAAAATCAGAGCGTGAGCTAGATGCAGTGGGGGAGGGAGGACAGTGCATGGTATGAGGTGATTGGGAGATAATTTTCTGTCGAATTTGGTCAATTTTTTCTTTGAAGTAATTGGCCAGATTGTCAGCTCTGAGCTCTGTGGTTGGGGCCTGTACTCTTGAATTGAGTAGAGAATGAAAAGTGTCAAAGAGACGTTTTGGGTTATTTGACAGTGAGGTGATGAGGGTGGTGAAATAGGTTTGTTTGGAGAGGTGAAGGGCAGTGTTGTATGTTCTAAGCATAAACTTAAAATGTATGAAATCTTCGTGTAGATTGGATTTTCTCCACAGACGTTCGGCGTACCTGGAGCACCGCTGCAGGAAACGTGTTTGCACCGTGTGCCAGGGTTGTCGCCGTCTGCGTTGTGGTGTTCTATTTATAAGGGGTGCAAATTCATCCAGGGCACTTTGAAGTGTTTCATTGTAATGCTTCAATGCAGAATCAGGACGTGAGAGGGAGGAGATAGGGGCCAATGAAGACTGCAAATTCTTCATAAGTTTCTGGGTGTTAATGGCCTGTATGTTTCTATAAATATGGACAGTGGGGGTGACCTGAGCAGCCTGGCAGTTCTTGATAGAGAATGAAAGAAGATTGTGGTCAGAGAGCGGGAGAGGGGAGTTTGCAAAATCACCCACTGCACAAAGCCGAGAGAAGACCAAGTCGAGGGAGTTTCCGTCTTCATGCGTTGGAGAATTAGTAAGCTGCAAAAGGCCAAATGAGGAGGTTAGAGATAAAAGGTGAGTAGCATATGGTGAGAGGTTGAAGAGCAATGGGGATGTTGAAATCTCCTATGATGAGGGTAGGGATGTCACAGGAGAGAAAATGTGGAAGCCAAGTGGCAAAATGATCCAGGAACTGATGGGAGGGGCCGGGAGGACGATACACCACCGCCACTCGCATGGAGAGGGGGGTGTAGAGTCTGACGGCATGGACCTCAAAAGAAGGGAAGACAAGTGAGGGTACATGAGGGATAACCTGAAAGGTACATTTTGATGATAGGAGCAGACCAACGCCTCCACCTGCTCTATTGTCTGATCTTGGGGTATGAGAGAAGTGTAGCCCCCCGTATGAAAGAGCAGCAGCAGCGGTAGTGTCTGACTGCTGGATCCAGGTTTCAGTAAGTGCCAGGAGGTTAAGAGAATTAGAAAGGAAGAAGTCATGGATGAAGGAGAGTTTGTTACACACTGAGCGAGAATTCCAAAGTGCACAATTAAGAGAGACAGATGGCAGGCAGGGAATATTAATCAGATTAGAGGGGTTTCTGAGTGTAGCAGTTGGGGGATTTGACTTTCTATAACATGGGGGACCAGGGTTGGGAGCAATGTCTCCTGCGACTAGGAGAAGGAGGATAGAAAGAGTGAGCAGATGGTTAAGTGATTTGTGAGAGCGTCTCTGATGTTGAATGGTGGGACTGACTGCATCTGTGCAATTTAACAACGTGAAAAGAGCGTGAGTGCTATACATAGGAGAGGAAAGAAGCGAGGGGCCGATATGGATGGAGTGTAGAGAGTTAATGCCAGGGCGGTGTATGTGTGTGAATGCAGTGGCCTGGATATAAATTACACAAATGCATATGGTATATATTTGTTGTACTCCAAATGTAGAGGGAGTAGATGTATATAAATGTCTTACCTGTCTCCTGCCCTGTCTAACTGCCATGTTATAACTGCCAGTAGTACTTTGATACATGTACTTCGATTACATGTGCATAAATGCTCCCCCTAGCTAGGTCTGCATATATAGGAGGTTAAGGCTAAGTTTTGTTTTTTTTTCTTTTTTGTTGGCTCTCTTCTCGTTAATCAATCACACTAAATTGAGACACCAGGACCCATTAAAATGTTGTGGTCAAATAAACACATGTCCAGCACTACATGGATCATAAAGCACTTTGAAAAGTTTCTTGACCTCACAACATAAGGGGACAAGCAGAGTAAGTTGAAAAAAAACTATATACCAGATATAAGCTTGCAGAGTTGAAAACACAGAGATAGCATTCAGGATTAACTGCTTGCTGACATTGAATGGAGACACAGGAGTGGATTCAGAGCAGAGATTGGAAAAGCTGGTTACCAGATATAAGCTTGCAGAGTTGAAAACACAGAGATAGGAGGTTGCAGTAGTTGAGGCGGGAGATAAGAGCATGCACTAGTGTTTTTGTGGTTTCATGGTTGAGGAATGAGAGGATCCGGGAAATATTTTTGAGTTTGAGGCGGCAGGAGGAAGCGAGGGCTTGGATATGTGGTTTGAAAGAGCGCAGAGTTGAGGATCACCCCAAGGCACTGAGCGTGCGGGACTAGGGAAAGAGAGCAGCCGTTGACATTGATGGATAGGTCTGGTGGAGGGGTAGTGTGAGATGGGGGAAAGTTGATGAATTCTGTTTTGTCCATGTTCAGTTTGAGAAAGCGAGCAGAGAAGAAGGCTGAGATAGCAGACAGACATTGTGGGATTTCAGTCAGTAAGGAGGCGAGGTCGGGTCCTGATAGGTAGATCTGCGTGTCATCGGCATAGAGGTGATACTGCAAACCGTGGGATTCTATGAGCTGTACCAAGCCGAAGGTATAGCTGGAGAATAGTAGGGGTCCTAGGACAGAGCCTTGGGGAACACCGACAGACAGGGGGCGAGGTGAGGAGGTGGTGTGTGAGAGGGAGACACTAAATGTTCGGTCTGTTAGGTATGATGAGATCCAGGATAGGGCCAGGTCTGTGATGCCAAGAGATGAGAGAGTCTGTAGCAGGAGTGAATGGTCTACGGTGTCGAAGGCAGAGGACAGGTCCAGGAGAAGGAGGACAGAGTAGTGTCGCTTGCTCTTGGCGGTTAGTAAGTCGTTAGTGACTTTGGTTAGGGCAGTTTCAGTTGAGTGATGCGGTCGGAAGCCAGATTGTAACCGGTCAATGAGGGAACAGGAGGAGAGGTGGGAGGACAGTTCAAGATATACATGCTGTTCCAGTAGTTTTGAGGCGTAAGTGAGAAGAGATATTGGGCGATTGTTAGACACAGAGGATTGGTCAAGGGAGGGCTTTTTGAGGATGGGTGTGATTGAGGCATGTTTGAAGGATGAGGGAAAGACACCATTTGTAAGTGAAAGGTTGAAAAGGTGTGTTAGAGATGGGATGAGGACTGTGGCCAAGATAGGGATGAGGTGAGACGGGAGTGGGTCGAGGGCACAAGTGGTGGGGTGTGATCTTGACAGAAGGGTGGAGAGCTGATCTTCTGTCATGGTGGATAAGCTGGCTTTTGCAGAACAGGGCTGAGCGGCTAAGAGGGGCATTGAGTGCTGCGGGCCAAAGTTTTGTCTGATCGTGTCGATCTTCTGCTTAAAGAAGGAGGCAAAGTCTTCGGCAGAAATGAGAGGAGGGGGAGGAGGTGCTGTGGGACGGAGTAGAGAATTGAAAGTGTTGAAGAGCTGTTTAGGGTTGTGAGACAGGGAGGATATGAGAGATGCGAAGTAAGTTTGTTTTGCGGCAGAGAGCATGGACTTAAAGCTGGCAAGGGACTGCTTGTATGTGTTGAAGTGCTCAGTAGAATGGATTCTCTTCCATCTCCGCTCAGCGGCCCTGGAAACCCGTCTCAGTTCTTTGGTCAGGCTGGTGAGCCAGGGCTGCCTGTTGATTGTTCGAGTTTTGCTCTGCATGAGGGGGGCAGCGGAATCAAGCGTTGCTGTTATTGTGGTGTTATAAAAGGTGGCAGCAGCATCTGTGTCATGAAGGGAAGCTATGTCTGTAAGAGGGAGAAGGGATTCAGAGAGTGATTGTAAATTGAGGTGTTTGAGATTCCTGTGAGGGTGATCGAGTTTATGGAGCGGGGGTTGCGCAGTAGGAGAGGAGAGGGGGGAGAATGTCAGTAGGTTGTGGTCAGACAGGGGGAGGGGTGAGTTTTTGAGATTAGTATAAATATCAATATATATCAGTATAGATATCAATATAAATAAAAATAATTTTTAATGGGACTTATGGTCGTATGTGGTCTTTTTGTGTGTTGTTTTGAGTAAAATTTGTGACTGTCCCCCAACATATGTCCAGATACTGTTTGGTCTCAGCACCAATAATATTTGTAACAATTAATTAGGTCTCCTTTCCTCTTTTTGTGTGGTGGCTCTGGGATTTTTGCCCATTCATTTCTTGAGGCAAAACTGCTCCAGCAACGTTCAAGTCTGACCAGTAGAGTGTTGCTTTAGCAGTGTGCTTTGGGTCATTATCTTGTTTAAAGGTGAACCTCTGTCCCAGTCTCAAATCACTGACAGACTGAAACAAGTTTTGATCAAGAATATCATTGTATTTTGCACCATCCATTTTCCCATTGACTCAGGTAATTTTTCCTGTGCCTGCTGAAGAAAAACATCTGCACAGCAGGATGCTGCCACCACCATGTTTTAATTTGGGGATGGTCTTCTCAGGGTGATGAGCTGTGTTGGTTTGGCCACACACATAGCATTTACCTTGGTAGCCAAAAAGTTCAATTATGGTCTCATCTGACCACAGCACCTGCCTCCATACATTTGGGGAGTCTCACACATATCTTTTGTCAAACTCCAAAAAGCCTTACAATTTTTGTGTAAGTTATGGCATTTTTTCTGCCCACTCTTCCATAAAGGCCACCTCTATGGAGTGTATGGTTTATTGTGGTTGTATGGACAGATGCTCAGGTCTCTGCTTGGGAACTCTGTAGCTCCTTCGGGATTACCTTTGGTCTCTGTGTTGCCTCTCTGATTATTGCCCTCCATGCCTGGGCTGAGCATTTTAGTGGGCGACTCTCTCTTGGCAGATTTGTTGTGGTATCATGTTCTTTTCATTTGATGATAATGGATTTGATGGTGCTCTGGGGGATCATCAGAAATTGGGATTTTTTTTTTTATAACCCAACCCTGGCTTGTAAATCTCAACAACTTTGTCCCTTGACCTTTTTGGAGATTTCCTTGGTCTTCATGGTGTTTGAATAGTGGGGTCTCTTGCTTAATGGTGTTGTAGCCTCTGTGGCTTTTCAGAAAAGGTAAAGTGTATCTACTGACGGACCATGAGACCCTTAAATTGCACACATGTGGCCCTGCTTTCACTAAGTATATGACTTTTGAAGGTAATTGCTTGCAGCAGAAATGTTTAGGGGCTTCGTAACAAAATGGGTGAATACATGTGCACATGCCAATTTTTAGTTATTTGATCCCATAAATTTAATTTATGCCTATATTTTTCTCACTTCACTTTACCAACTTAGACAATTTAGTGCTGATGCATCACACAGAAATCTGATTCCAAAAATTTAAATACAGGTTGCAATGTAACAAAATAGGTAAAAGGCCAAGGGGTTGAATACTTTGACAAGCCACTGTAAGTGGACTTTTGATTTTAAATATTTTATGACACCTAAACATTTGCCCTTTTGAAGCATAACCATAAAATATGATAGATATTCCACAACTTAATCAGACACTTTCTCCATAAAATTGTTATAAAAATACAGTTCCCAGATGTTTGGGTGAAGTTTTAGAACAAAACGAGTGTATAGCCAGCTTATCTAGGGAACAGGTGGACAGATAGTTCGAAAAAATGGGAGAAATCCACCAAGCTGGGAGTGATTTTATTCATCTACTGAATTTTTAGAAGTTTAGTATTGCTTAATACTCATTGCAGTTCCCAATCCACCAAATCATATTAAACAGTGTTTGTGTTGGTTTTTCAGAAATTGAGATAAAACCAAAGTGTTAATGCTTTCAAAATTTCAAACACAATATAAGTAGCAAGGCATGGAACTATGGAACTGGATGAGTTAACAATTGTATCCAGACCTGCTGATTAGTAAATTTCCAAGATCCCAGTTGTGAGGCCATGAAATAGACAAAGAAATTCAGAATTGTGAATTTTCCCTCTTTTGTATCTCGTCTCATTCTCACATGCCGGAAGCCAGGTCCGAAGTATCCAGCCACGGAGCGCCATTTCTCCTCATTTTTGGCTCTATTGTTTCTTTTAGAATAAATCACTTTCTCATACAGTCCTGTAGTAATGATTTTGATAATAAATAGTGATGAGCGAATGTGCTCGGATAAGGAGTTATTGGAGCATATCGGTGCTAACCGAGTGTCTTTGGCGTGCTCGAAAAATATGTCCGAGTTCCCACGTCTGCCTGTCTCGCTGCTGTTCAACATCAAGATATGCAGGGATTACCTAACAAACAGGCAATCCCTGCATGTGTAGCTTTCGAACAGCCACGAGACATGGGGACGCGGTCATTGTCTTGGGCTTGCTCGAAAAATATTGGTTAGCAGAGGTGCATCTTTGAACAATGCCTTATCCGAGCACGTTTTCTCATCACTCTTAATCACGTGATGTAGGAGGGTTCGTCTGAATTCATCTGAATGTTATCAATTTATGTACAAGAAACAGTAAACGTCCTACCGCAGTTTTACCGTGTGTCCAGTGTCGGTTCTTCTACATACACTAATAAAAGAAACCTTGGTGTCTCCGACCAAACCTGCTGATTATGATTATACAATTGTAATAGCTTAACTCAAAAAAAAAAAAAAAAAAAAAAAAAAAAAAAAGTATAATCCCGCACCACGTGTGTAAGATCAGCAGTTTCCGCTAAAGTTTTGAGACCTTTGTACGTATGCCAACCTTGAGGAGTAATACAGGGGTCATCTATCCCCTATGGATGATTTATAGTTATGTTAGTCTACATGTTCCACTAGGGGTATAGGTCTGACCACTTCATGGATCCTTGCCAATTGATCATGAGTAACGGGCCCTATGTCCATTTGCCTTTTATCCATACGAACAAGAGCGTATTTTTAGATAACAGCATTTTACTAAGAAGAAAGATCTTACCAGACATTCTCCCTGAATTAGATATTGTGCTCTACATCATGTCTGACTTCATTTCACGTTTTTTTATCCAGTTTTGTTCATCAGGTGTGTCAGACCTGAAATTATTCCTGAAAACATCTATGAGAGAGATTTAAATTCCTCCTTGCTGAGACAAACAGAAAGCATTATTGGACAATGGACGGCTAAGTATCAGAATACCTGATGAAATTAAATTCTCAAACCCATCTAGATGTAGGACTTCACATACAGTAGGTTATGGTTGTGCCACAAAGGGTGTATACAATCTGAGGCCTTCAGCTTCTCTTGTTTTTAGACCGCAATATATGGATCAGCCCAACCATAATCGGTCTGGACCTTCCTTCATTAAATGTGCCATTTACCATAGCAGCTAATAAATCAGTATAGTTGATTTATCACTAGCACAGATTCCTAGTTCCTCTCCCTAACCCCTGTAATGCTGGCTTTGTGCTGCAAAATAATAGAGCCACAGGTTTGGAAGTCCAGTCCTGCATCATCATTAGCCCTTTGTAACACTTCAAGTTTTAGTCTGGTGACCTCCGAGCTCTCTGAAATATGCATTTATACGGTATAAATGATTAAATGGGAGACAAATAGGTGTATTATGTTCTATGTGCAGTAACTTTTTCATCAGGATCATTTTTATAAGATTCGGCCTTCCAATAAAAAAGATTTGTACTGACTGATTTTTGTGTTTCTGTTGGTTAAAGTCCTCAAAGCAGGGACGTACATAGAAATCATGGGGCCCCGTAGCAGAAGTTCTAATTTCTCTCCCACACGCACACAAAAGAAGAAAAAAATAGGTGGTGGAGTCACAGAAAAGCATATCTCACAAATTTGTAGTCTTTATAAAGTAATTTTCCTCCCACTAGAGTCCTAGATTACTCTTTTATTGCATTCATAAATTATGATGTCATCAAGAGTAACCCACAAACACTTGAGATACCCCAACAGTGAACTCCTCCACATTCACATTGTGATGACCCTACTGTAATCCACCCCTCAACTTCCCCAGAAACATGAGGACCCCCAACACAGTATGATCCCCCATTTGTGACACCAACACAGCCCTCCATGAAGTATAATGGGCCTGCATACAGTATAATGGACCCACATCTCTCCACATTGTATAATGGCCCCCCACAGAGCCCTGTAAACAATATAATGACCACACACAAACCTTCACACTGTGTAATTGCTTGCATACAGTATAAAGGCTCTCATAGCCCTCCAAATATAATAGCCCCCACATTCCCTTCCATATAGTATAATGCACCCCATAGTCCTCCACATAGTTTAATACACTCCCCATAGGCTGGGGTCAGACTTACGAGAAACCCGCACGAGTCTCACATCTCAATACCAGGCACTGCCGCCGGCACTCCGGATGGAGTGTGCCGCTGCATGGCTTGCCGGGTATTGAGATGCGAGACTCGGGCAAGTTTCTCGCAAGCCTGACACCGGCCATATAGTATACTTCACTCCCTATAGTCCTTATACTATACTGCACTTCCCATAGTCCTCCATATAGTATAATGCACTCACAGTTCTCCATACAGTATAATGCACTCCCCATAGTCCTTCATGCAGGATAATACGCACACTCCATAGTCCTCCATACAGTATTCTGGTGACAACAATGTTCTTATTTAAAATATTGAGTCTTTGCATAAACTTTTATGCATTTGTCTATACAAGTGTAAAATCTTATGAAATGCTGATTGCACTTGTCAATGGGTTACCACAACAGATAGGATCTGGAAGACCACTGCGTCTAATTGCTCCTGTTCTGCGCTGAGAAGTAGCACTTCTTTTTTTTAATGGTGTTTATTTTGGCAGGACAGGGGTTAATCGGCCAAGTTGGAAACTCTGAGCTCTCAGCTGTGCTCGATTAGCCACTCCCATCCCCTTTATAATCTGGGTCCTGATTCAAACCCATGCCAGAGCTAGCATTTGAGGCATAGCTTAGGAGGAGAGGTGTTCATATGAGAAGGAGCTTGAGAGGAGTTATCTGTGACTGTTGTGTGGTTATTCCCTTCCCTCCTCTTACTTTGGTTTTTCCCCATCCTCAACTCCCCGGTGCATTTCTCTGTTATATGTGAGTGAATATTTTTATACCTGGTATTTTTAGTTACCCCCTTTTTTTATGTATCCTTGTTTGTCGAGTTGGTGTACTGCGGTGCACAGTAGCGCACCTCTTCCCTGGGTGGGGGAATAGAACAGACGAAGGGCTAACTCATGAGATAAGGCAAGGGTGGTGGCCCCGGCATCTTCACTTTCAGAAGTATCCTGGGGGAATAGAGCGAGCTAGGGTGCCCCCTAGTGGTAGGGATAGAAAAGGAGCACCTGGTCCCGGGTCACCCGACAGCTGAGTCATAACAGTACTTCAGTAACCAGAGAAACTTCTGACAAAATCACTGCAGCAGCTAATTTTGTGGAAAGCAGAATTTGCATTAGTCTCAAAACTTTTGGCCGTGACTGTAGTGTCTGAGAGACGGCTGACAAGCCAGTCAGAAAACACCAGTTCTCAATAACAAATCTGGAGATGGAAAACATGGTCAAACAGGCAGAATATCAGGGCAGGCAGAAGACTGAAGGAAGTGATTGTGATTGATGGTAAAGACTTGGCTTGTCCTCAAAGTGAAGCCACCTGTTACCAATGTAAATCACAAATACCGACTACTGAGACATGGTGTAGTGGGGAATGTGAACTTTAAAGGGAATATGATTAAAAATTATATACTATTTATGAAAATTTAAACCATTTTCTTTTTTTTTCATGGCAGAAAATCTGAAAAAAATAAATTCTATTTTCACTACTTTTAAGCACTAGGAAAAGCAACTGATCACATATGCCATCAAAACCTATGGTTCTGCTATCTTGCATTACAACTGCCCAACATGTAAGCAGGAGCAACTCGCATGAGCCTGATGTCACTCCTCCCTTTCTGTGTGATTGCAAAAGAGGGGATGATGATTACTGTCACAGTGCACCACTATTTGTTTAGTGACTGCACTGTATTATTAAAGTAAGTATGAACAGTATCTGACAAGAGAGGGGCCAGAAGATAGTGGTGTCCAGTTTCACAAACTTCTGCACTGATTAGAATACGTCATCATATTAAACAGCCGGTTTTTTTTCCTTGCTGGCAGTGGGTTAATCTGTTCAGTTGAAGCTCCTGGAGCTTTCCTACCTGGATTGTCTCAGCAGCTCAGTATTTTCCAATCCCCTCTGCTATATATGCATCACCTCTGGCACTTAAGAAATTCCAATGTTAGCTTTTAGTGCCTGGTTTGGAGTTGGTGTTTAGAGATTTGTTCAGGAGATTGTTGCTTGGAGTTTTGTTTGTGTGCACATCCTCATCCTCTCCTATTTGGTTTCTCCTTCCTTTAACTTCGCTGTGTTCCACTCTGTTATTTGGTGAGTGTATTTTGTATTATTGTTTTCATTTATCCTTGTCCATCTCCCCTTGTTTGTGTTATTCTACACACTTCGGCTTGCCACCTTCCTGGGTGGGAGGGGACAGATAAGGGTTGATATAGGAGCATAGCAAATCACGTGAACCCGTTGTCTCCACCGTTAGGAGTAATCCGGACGACCGGGATAGATCTGGGCACCCCTAGTTCTAGGAACCTGGTTAGTGTGCACCGTCCCAAAGAACTGCGTTACACAAGGGACCTGGTGCCTGTTCTCACCCCTCGATGTAGTTACCACCATAACACTTATTTGCCAGGCTGCCCATGTAGTTGTCGACAATCAATCAACTTACCGCTGGGAGCCTCTGTGCACTCGGGACTGACTCGCTTTTACATTAGAGACCAGCATCCAATACAGGCTAATATTTGGGCCTCCCAAATCCACTTTGGAAACAAACTGGTCACCCCAAAAAGATCAATTTTGGAAATTTGCTGCTTCTTATAAATCTTCTAATGTCTTAAAACTAATTAAAGGACATTCAGAAATCTAATCCCACCATATAGTAGGCGTCCGGTAATTGATGATAATGACCTCAGTTGTGTAGTCTGTTTGTATTCAAAGTAGAGAAAATCCCACATTACTAGAGTTAAGTTAATTTGATCGGGTCCAAGCAATAGCACTCCTGCTAATCAGCTGTGGCGCCGCAGTTGCTTGTGTCGCAGCTGTGTCACTGTCACAGCACATGCATGGAGAGCCTGTGTTAATGCTGCCAGCTGCCTTACAGGGAGTAAATCACTAAAACGCACGAGGCTCTGCTCCGTATACGGCGTACACACGCGGCTCTGCTCCGTACCCCTCGTACACACTCTGCTTCGCTCCGTACACCTCGTACACACTCTGCTCCGCTCCGTACACCTCGTACACACGCGACTCCGCTCCATACACCTCGTACACACGCGACTCCGCTCCATACACCTCGTACACACTCTGCTCCGCTCCGTACACCTCGTACACACGCGGCTCCGCTCCGTACACCTCGTACACACGCGGCTCTGCTCCGTACACCGCGTACACACGCGGCTCCGCTCCGTACACCTCGTACACACGCGGACACGCGGCTCCGCTCCGTACACCTCGTACACACGGCTCCGCTCCATACACCTCGTATACACGCAGCTCCGCTCCGTACACCTCGTACACACACTGCTCCTTACACCTTGTACACACGCGGCTCCGCTCCGTACACCTCGTACACGCGGCTCCGCTCCATACACCTCGTACACACGCAGCTCCGCTCCGTACACCTCGTACACACTGCTCCTTACACCTCGTACACACGCGGCTCCGCTCCGTACACCTCGTATACACGCGGCTCCGCTCCGTACACCTCGTATACACGCGGCTCCGCTCCGTACACCTCGTACACACACGGCTCCGCTCCGTACACACGCGGTTCTGCTCCGTACACCTCGTACACACGCGGCTCTGCTCCTTACACCTCGTACACACGGCTCCCCTCCGTACACACGCGGCTCTGCTCCTTACACCTCGTACACACGGCTCCACTCCGTACACACGCGGCTCTGCTCCGTACACCTCGTACACACTCTGCTCCGCTCCATACACCTCGTACACACTCTGCTCCGCTCCGTACACCCCGTACACACGCGGCTCCGCTCCGTACACCTCGTACACACGCGGCTCCGCTCCGTACACCTCGTACACACGCGGCTCCGCTCCGTACACCTCGTACACACGCGGCTCCGCTCCATACACCTCGTACACACGCGGCTCCGCTCCGTACACCTCGTACACACGCGGCTCCGCTCCGTACACCTCGTACACACACTGCTCCGTACACCTCGTACACACATGGCTCCGCTCCGTACACCTCGTACACACGCGGCTCCGCTCCGTACACCTCGTACACACACTGCTCCTTACACCTCGTACACACGCGGCTCCACTCCGTACACCTCGTATACACGCGGCTCCGCTCCGTACACCTCGTACACACACGGCTCCGCTCCGTACACACGCGGTTCTGCTCCGTACACCTCGTACACACGCGGTTCTGCTCCGTACACCTCGTACACACGTGGCTCTGCTCCTTACACCTCGTACACACGGCTCCCCTCCGTACACCTCGTACACACATGGCTCCGCTCCATACACCTCGTAGCTCCGCTCCGTACACCTCGTACACACGCGGTTCTGCTCCATACACCTCGTACACACGCGGTTCTGCTCCTTACACCTCGTACACACGCGGCTCTGCTCCTTACACCTCGTACACACGCGGCTCTGCTCCGTACACCTCGTACACACGCGGCTCTGCTCCGTACACCTCGTACACACGCGGCTCTGCTCCGTACACCTCGTACACACGCGGCTCTGCTCCGTACACCTCGTACACACGCGGCTCTGCTCCGTACACACTCGTCTCTGCTCCGTACACCTCGTACACACATGGCTCCGCTCCATACACCTCGTACACACTCGTCTCTGCTCCGTACACACTCGTCTCTGCTCCGTACACCTCGTACACACATGGCTCCGCTCCATACACCTCGTACACACATGGCTCCGCTCCATACACCTCGTAGCTCCGCTCCGTACACCTCGTACACACGCGGCTCTGCTCCTTACACCTCGTACACACGGCTCCCCTCCGTACACCTCGTACACACATGGCTCCGCTCCATACACCTCGTAGCTCTGCTCCGTACACCTCGTACACACGCGGCTCTGCTCCGTACACCTCGTACACACGCGGCTCTGCTCCGTACACCTCGTACACACGCGGCTCTGCTCCGTACACCTCGTACACACGCGGCTCTGCTCCGTACACCTCGTACACACGCGGCTCTGCTCCGTATACCTCGTACACACGCGGCTCTGCTCCGTACACCTCGTACACACTCGTCTCTGCTCCGTACACACTCGTCTCTGCTCCGTACACCTCGTACACACATGGCTCCGCTCCGTACACCTCGTACACACATGGCTCCGCTCCATACACCTCGTAGCTCCGCTCCGTACACCTCGTACACACGCGGTTCTGCTCCGTACACCTCGTACACACGCGGCTCTGCTCCTTACACCTCGTACACACGCGGCTCTGCTCCGTACACCTCGTACACACGCGGCTCTGCTTCGTACACCTCGTACACACGCGGCTCTGCTCCGTACACCTCGTACACACGCGGCTCTGCTCCGTACACCTCGTACACACTCGTCTCTGCTCCGTACACCTCGTACACACTCGTCTCTGCTCCGTACACCTCGTACACACTCGTCTCTGCTCCGTACACCTCGTACACACTCGTCTCTGCTCCGTACACCTCGTACACACTCGTCTCTGCTCCGTACACCTCGTACACACTCGTCTCTGCTCCGTACACCTCGTACACACTCGTCTCTGCTCCGTACACCTCGTACACACTCGTCTCTGCTCCGTACACCTCGTACACACTCGTCTCTGCTCCGTACACCTCGTACACACTCGTCTCTGCTCCGTACACCTCGTACACACTCGTCTCTGCTCCGTACACCTCGTACACACTCGTCTCTGCTCCGTACACCTCGTACACACTCGTCTCTGCTCCGTACACCTCGTACACACTCGTCTCTGCTCCGTACACCTCGTACACACTCGTCTCTGCTCCGTACACCTCGTACACACTCGTCTCTGCTCCGTACACCTCGTACACACTCGTCTCTGCTCCGTACACCTCGTACACACTCGTCTCTGCTCCGTACACCTCGTACACACTCGTCTCTGCTCCGTACACCTCGTACACACTCGTCTCTGCTCCGTACACCTCGTACACACTCGTCTCTGCTCCGTACACCTCGTACACACTCGTCTCTGCTCCGTACACCTCGTACACACTCGTCTCTGCTCCGTACACCTCGTACACACTCGTCTCTGCTCCGTACACCTCGTACACACTCGTCTCTGCTCCGTACACCTCGTACACACTCGTCTCTGCTCCGTACACCTCGTACACACTCGTCTCTGCTCCGTACACCTCGTACACACTCGTCTCTGCTCCGTACACCTCGTACACACTCGTCTCTGCTCCGTACACCTCGTACACACTCGTCTCTGCTCCGTACACCTCGTACACACTCGTCTCTGCTCCGTACACCTCGTACACACTCGTCTCTGCTCCGTACACCTCGTACACACTCGTCTCTGCTCCGTACACCTCGTACACACTCGTCTCTGCTCCGTACACCTCGTACACACTCGTCTCTGCTCCGTACACCTCGTACACACTCGTCTCTGCTCCGTACACCTCGTACACACTCGTCTCTGCTCCGTACACCTCGTACACACTCGTCTCTGCTCCGTACACCTCGTACACACTCGTCTCTGCTCCGTACACCTCGTACACACTCGTCTCTGCTCCGTACACCTCGTACACACTCGTCTCTGCTCCGTACACCTCGTACACACTCGTCTCTGCTCCGTACACCTCGTACACACTCGTCTCTGCTCCGTACACCTCGTACACACTCGTCTCTGCTCCGTACACCTCGTACACACTCGTCTCTGCTCCGTACACCTCGTACACACTCGTCTCTGCTCCGTACACCTCGTACACACTCGTCTCTGCTCCGTACACCTCGTACACACTCGTCTCTGCTCCGTACACCTCGTACACACTCGTCTCTGCTCCGTACACCTCGTACACACTCGTCTCTGCTCCGTACACCTCGTACACACTCGTCTCTGCTCCGTACACCTCGTACACACATGGCTCCGCTCCGTACATCTCGTACACACATGGTTCCGCTCCGTACACCTCGTAGCTCCGCTCCGTACACCTCGTACACACGCGGCTCTGCTGCATCCACAATGTAAACCCCTTCTGACCCCACACAGAAACTTCCCCTCATCCAGCACCATGACAACCAGCACAGCAGAGTCCTGCATACACTGAGGCCCCTGATCATGTGACCCCTGACTCCTCCCCTCCTGTGACCTCATCCCAGGTCCTGTGCGCACAGAGCAGCCATATATGTGGTGTGCGGCTCTGCAGGTGGAGGTAGGTGCTGGAGATTCCCCACTACTGGGCTGCACAGGGGGCAGTAACCCCTCCATTCCCGGAGATAGCGCCCCCTGCAGGTGGAGGTAGGTGCTGGAGATTCCCCATTACTGGGCTGCACAGGGGGCAGTAACCCCTTCATTACTGGGCACAGGGGGCAGTAACCCCTTCAGGCTGTATTGTTCTTGTGCATCTTTGAGTCTCTGTAACTTCGTGATCTGTCTTTGCGGTGATGTCACTATGTGTGACACATCAGTTTTCTATGACTGTATTGGGATGTTGTGACTTATGATATGTTCAGACAAAGTCATACAACATTTCCACGTTCTGTGAAGGAGATTACGGCTAGTGAAATCAATTATTAACCTTACATAAGCTAGTAATATATGTGGTGTGGCAAGATGGCGTCTATCTCTTGGAACTTTGCCCTGGAATCCTTGGAATGTGAGGTGGATACATTGAAGACCATATATGGAATAGACCTAGCACAGACTGATGCGACGCCCTCTTCCTGCCTGCTTCATGATCTTTTGTAAATACTAATAAAGTTCAGTTCTGTGCCAGTTCTTACAGGAGTGCACGCCTGACCCTGTGTCCGATATTTTTCTTCTAGGTATGCACTAGTCTCATATTTATCAGGTCAATCACTACGATCTCGCCTTAAGAGATCACCCCAATAGTTCTATCTCCTCATATGTTCCCTTATTATCTCCAGTAGTTGTATGTACACAGGATGTTTATGATACATCAGCTCTTCTCTTTCAGGTCCTTACAATATGGGATCCTCTCAGTGCAGATCTTCTATATAAGAGAATTTTCCTGATTTACCCATCCAGGATGGATAAGGACAGGGACAAGATGGCGGAGAAGATATTACACCTCACCCTAGACATCCTCTTCCGGCTTACTGGAGAGGTGAGAGATTCTGATGATGTCACATTACATCATTACTATATATGGTAATAACAGATGGACAGAACTGGAGAGGTGAGGACTCTGGAAATGTCTGTAGTGAGATTTATTAATGTGTCTCTCCATAACCAGGATTACACAGTAGTGAAGAAGACCTCTAGTGAGCGCTGTCAGGACCCTGTGTCTGAGGGATGGGAAAGACCAGTGAGTCCAATGACAGGACCTCCACTTCACCCCCTGATACATGAGGACATCAGTGACCAGGAGATCCTAGAACTCACATACAAGATGATTGAGCTGCTGACTGGAGAGGTGACACTGCTGGGAATGCTGGGACATTATACAGTAACGCTATGAAGGGATCGGGGGATGACGGTATCATTGTATGTGTCAGGTTCCTATAAGGTGTCAGGATGTCGCTGTCTATTTCTCCATGGAGGAGTGGGAGTATTTAGAAGGACACAAAGATCTGTACAAGGACATCATGATGGAGGTTCCCCAGCCCCTCACATCACCAGGTAATAGACAGAACTAAATATACACGGCTTATAATTATCTGTATGTAAAGAATTAATTCAGTCCCTGTATGTGTTTCCTCCAGATCTATCCGGTAAGAGGACAACACCAGAGAGATGTCCCCGTCCTCTTCTTCCACAGGACTGTAAACAAGAAGATCCCAATGTTCCCCAGGATCATCAGGTAGATGCTGCCACCATGAAGATGTGATGTGGAGACGATTTCTTAAAGGGAACCTGTCACCTTCTTTTTCAGCTATTAGCTGCTGCCACTGCCTTTTGGGGCTTATTTACAGCATTCTAGAATGCTGTAGATAAGCCCCCGATCTAACATGAAAGAGAAGAAAAACAAGTTTTATTATACTCACCCGGGGACGGTCCGGTCCAATGGACGTCGCAGGTCCGGGTCCGGCACCTCCCTTCTTCATGCGATGTCGTCATCTTCCTTGCTTCGTGTCATGGCTCCTGCGTAGGTGTACTGATCTGCCCTGTTGAGGGCAGAGCCAAGTACTGCAGTGTGTAGGCTCCAGGAAAGGACAGAGTCCCAGCGCCTGAGCACTGCAGTATTTGGCTCTGCCTTCAACAAGGCAGATCAGTACACCTGCGCAGGAGCCATGACACGAAGCAAGGAAGATGATGACATCGCATGAAGAAGGGAGGTGCCGGACCCGGACCTGTGACGCCCATTGGACCGGACCGTCCCTGGGTGAGTATAATAAAACTTGTCTTTCTTCTCTTTCATGTTAGATCGGGGGCTTATCTACAGTATTATACAATGCTGTAAATAAGCCCCAAAAGGCAGTGGCAGCAGCTAATAGCTGAAAAAGGAGGTGACCGGTTCCCTTTAACATAATGAATAGATTTTTGCTTGATGTTACATTGGTTGATCTTCTTCCCATTCAGGTCACAACAATATTGGATCCTCTCAGTGGAGATCTTCTATATAAGAGAATTTTTCTGATTGACCCTACAAGGATGGATAGGAGCAGTGACAAGATGGCGGAGAGGATATTACACCTCACCCTAGAGATCCTCTTCCGGCTTATTGGAGAGGTGAGAGATTCTGATGACATCACATTACATCATTCTTATCTATGGGAACAACAGATGGACAGAACTGGAGAGGTGAGGACTCTGGAAATGTCTGTAGTGAGATTTATTAATGTGTCTCTCCATAACCAGGATTACACAGTAGTGAAGAAGACCTCTAGGGAGCGCTGTCAGGACCCTGTGTCTGAGGGATGGGGAAGACCCCAGAGCCCAATCATGGGGCCTCCACCTCACCCCCTGATACATGAGGACATCAATGACCAGAAGATCCTAGAACTCTCCTACAAGATGATTGAGCTACTGACTGGAGAGGTGACACTGCTCGGACATTATACAGTAACTAGTTGATGGCCCGATTCTAACGCATCGGGTATTCTAGAATATGTATGTAGTTTATTTATGAAATTTTAATAATAATGCAATAATGCACCCCCCAATCCTGATATGCATGATCCCCCTCACCCCCCTTTCCTGGTAAGCATGGTACCCCTCCCCCCCTATCCTGGCGTGCATGGTCCCCTCACCCCCCAATCCTGATATGCATGGTCCCCTACCCCCCAATCCTGCAATGCATGGTCCTCTCACCCTCCAATCCTGGTATGCATGGTCCCCTCACCCTCCAATCCTGGTATGCATGGTCCCCTCACCCCCCTTTCCTGGTATGCATGGTCCCGTCACCCCCCCCTTTCCTGGTATGCATGGTCCCCTCATGCCCCAATTGTGATATGCATGGTCCTCTCACCCCCCAATGCTGGTATGCATGGTCCTCTCACCCCCCAATCCTGATATGCATGGTCCCCCTCACCCCCTATGCTGGTAAGCATGATCCCCTCACCCTCCAATCATGGTATGCATGGTCCTCTCACCCCCCAATCCTGGTATGCATGGTCGTCTCACCCCTCTTTCCTGGTAAGCATGGTCCCCTCACCCCCCCTTTCCTGGTATGCATGGTTTCATCACCCCCTTTTCCTGGTATGCATGGTCCCCTCACCCCCCTTTCCTGGTATGCATGGTCCCGTCACCCCCCTTTCCTGGAATGCATGGTCCCCTCACCTCCCTATCCTGGTATGCATGGTCCCGTCACCCCCCCCTATCCTGGTATGCATGGTCACCCTCACCCCCCTTTCCTGGTATGCATGGTCACCCTCACCCCCCTTTCCTGGTATGCATGGTCACCCTCACCCCCCTTTCCTGGTATGCATGGCCACCCTCACCCCCCCTATCCTGGTATGCATGGTCACCCTCACCCCCCCTATCCTGGTATGCATGGTCACCCTCACCCCCCCTATCCTGGTATGCATGGTCACCCTCACCCCCCCTATCCTGGTATGCATGGTCACCCTCACCCCCCCATCCTGGTATGCATGGTCCCCTCACCCCCCTTTCCTGGTATGCATGGCCACCCTCACCCCCCCTATCCTGGTATGCATGGTCACCCTCACCCCCCCTATCCTGGTATGCATGGTCACCCTCACCCCCCCTATCCTGGTATGCATGGTCACCCTCACCCCCCCTATCCTGGTATGCATGGTCACCCTCACCCCCCCCATCCTGGTATGCATGGTCCCCTCACCCCCCTTTCCTGGTATGCATGGCCACCCTCACCCCCCCTATCCTGGTATGCATGGTCACCCTCACCCCCCTATCCTGGTATGCATGGTCACCCTCACCCCCCCCATCCTGGTATGCATGGTCCCCTCACCCCCCTTTCCTGGTATGCATGGCCACCCTCACCCCCCCTATCCTGGTATGCATGGTCCTCTCACCCCCAATCCTGGTATGCATGGTCCCCTCACCCCCCAATCCTGGTATGCATGGTCCCCTCACCCCCCAATCCTGGTATGCATGGTCCCCTCACCCCCCTTTCCTGGTATGCATGGTCCTCTCACCCCCCTTTCCTGGTATGCATGGTCTCTGTTAAAATAAAAAATAGTTATATACTCACTTTCCGACGGCCCGCGATCTCCACTCTATGCGCCTGGCCTCGCGGTCCCAGTAATGCTTTGCGCGAAACACCACTGATGACGTCGCACTCTCGCGAGTGATGTCATCTCCGGTCTAAGGCGCAAGGAATTACTGGGACCGCGAGGCCAGGCGCATAGAGTGGAGATCGCGGGCCGTCGGAAAGTGAGTATAACCTTTTTTTTTTTTTTTTTTATTTTAATTCTATTTTTTACAGATGCGCTGCGTCCGATTGAGCACTGCGCCTGTCGCTGATTGGTCGCGGCCGCGACCAATCAGCGCCGCGGGAGTTCGGTTACAGACAGACATGTTAAGACGATTATATATATATAGATGCTATGAAGGGACTGGGGGGATGACTGTATCATTATATGTGTCAGGTTCCTATAAGGTGTCAGGATGTCGCCGTCTATATCTCCATGGAGGAGTGGGAGTATTTAGAAGGACACAAAGATCTGTACAAGGACATCATGATGGAGGTTCCCCAGCCCCTCACATCACCAGGTAATAGACAGGACTAAATACACACGGCCTATAATTATCTGTATATAAAGAATGAATTCAGTCCCTGTATGTGTTTCCTACAGATTTATCCAGTAAGAAGACAACACCAGAGAGATGTCCCCGTCCTCTTCTTCCACAGGGCTGGAAACAAGAAAATCTCAAAGAGGTAATTTACATATCCACCAGTATTATATGTTTTATACTTGTGTAATGAGAACGGTGGAGATGGCAGGATTAGAGCTGATCATAGATGTGACTTCTCCATCTGTCTGTGACTTTTCCAATATTTGTTTCAGGGTGAAGATCTGACCCATATTAATACTACAGAGACATATGTGAGGGGTGATGAGTGGTGTAAAGAGGAGATTCCTGCAGATAACCGCACAGGTGAGTAGTAGCCAGTAAGTGCAGAGAAGTCACAGATTCTTCTCGGTCACTTGATGTGGCTGATTTATCGGTGGTGTAGACCAGCCATCTTACAGTCATGTGGTCACAACTCTGCCACTAGACCACTGCTTGCTCCTCTACCCAAAACTTTTTGTACTTATTTGTGTCGTACTCACATTACATCTTCTCTTTCAAAAGGTTTGCTAGGTATGATATGTTTGATTGCTGTATAATTGGTCTTTTTCCCACTTATGAGTCTGCAGATGACTGGAGGCTTTTAAAAAAAAAAAAAAAAGTCTCTAAAGGTTATGCAAATGTCTGACATGTAAATTTAAGACATTTTTGCTTTGGACTATGTTAAAATGTCTAAGGTATAGTCACGAAACTGTGACGACTCCTGGAGTGGACCCTCTGGGTCGTGACACCAACCCTCCCAGGGCGAGCTGTCCTAGTGAAGACCACCCCCTATACATGGAGTGTCAGGGGCAAGCCCCAGGGAGTGAGGCACCACGACTGCTGGCACCAGGCGGCCGGCTCACAGGAGACACGAGTGGGTGAGTGTGTCTGCAGGAACGTGTAAAGCGTGGACACGGTAACACGTGGTATACAGAGACTTCGTTCGTCCGGGTGTGAGTGAAGCAGGATGCGTGCAAGGTGCACGTCAGAGCACTGAGTCGGGCAGCAGGTGTGCCAGGAGGTGTAACAGAGTACAGGAGCAGGGTGCGTGCCAGAGGGCACAACTGAGCATAAGACAGAGCGCAGGATGGGTACATGTGCCAGGAGGCACAACAGAGTAAGAGACTGAGTACAGGATCAGAGTGTGTGCCAGGAGGCACAACTGAGTATAAGACAGAGCACGGAATCAGAGTGTGTGCCAGGAGGCACAACTGAGTATAAGACAGAGCACAGAATCAGAGTGTGTGCCAGGAGGCACAACTGAGGATGAGACAGAGTACAGGGTAAGAGCGTGTGCCAGGAGGCACAACCGAGTATGAGACAGAGTACAGGGTCAGAGCGTGTGTCAGGAGGCACAACCAAGTACAAAGCAGAGTGCAGATTCAGAGCGTGTGCCAAGAGGCACAACAAAGTGCAAGGCAGGGGACCTGAATACAGCGCACAGCCAGGCAGGGACACGGCAGACCAAGCCAGGAAGCACAACAATAATCAGGCACCTCCCCTAGGGGGAGGTAGTCTGATATAGCACATGACTACTACTGTTTTCCGGGTCAGGACCTAGCCAGAAAGCACATGACCACTACAGGTTCCGGGTCAGGTCCTCCATTACCATAGAGAGGACCGAGCCCTATACAGCACTGACAGGAGCGTGCAAGCGCAAACGTGACATGTAGGAGGAGACCCGGGGACGAGAGCTGTGCGTGCGCACCCGACGGGACCCCCGGAGTGACCGCGGCTCCGGAAGAGATGACGTCGGGACCGAGGTCCCGCCCCCAGGGGAGCACGGCGTGACAGAAACTCAACTGACAGACAATATTGGCTCCTACGCCGGGCCGGCATCACTACCCTGCACACCCTTGAGCAAGCAGGGAGCCCAATAGCCGTTGGGTGAACCAGCATGCTATGGGGCCCGTGAGTCCGGGGGGGGGGTGCGAACGCCCAGGTACTTTAAACTGTTTGAAATACACAACTCTCCTAGTTTACTGCTGGCTGCAGGTCCCGTCTCTTCCATGTCTCCTGATTCTGGCATCTCTGCGTGATCACTACAGTGCGTCCTCTGCACTGAGCAGTGCAGAGAGCCAGAATAGGCTGAAGATAATGGAACTGAGGAGACCGGAGCTGCAGCCAACGGGGAAAGAGGAGTGGTAAGTATTTACTTATTTTTTTATGTATGGAGCATTATATGGGGCCTATTATTCTGTATGCATCATTATATAGTGGGTATGGAAAGTATTCAGACTCCTTTAAATTTTTCACTCTTTGTTTCATTGCAGCCATTTGGTAAATTCAAAAAAGTTCATTTTTTTTCTTATTAATGTACACTGAACCCCATCTTGACTGAAAAAAACCCAAATGTTGACATTTTTGCAAATTAATTAAAAAATAAAACTGAAATATCACATGGTCATAAGTATGCAGACCCTTTGCTCAGTATTGAGTAGAAGCACCTTTTGAGCTAGTACAGCCATGAGTCTTCTTGGGAATGGTGCAACAAGTTTTTCACATTTGGATTTGGGGATCCTCTGCCATTCTTCCTTGCAGATCCTCTCCAGTTCCGTCAGGTTGGATGGTGAACGTTGGTGGACAGCCATTTTCAGGTCTCTCCAGAGATGCTCAATTGGGTTTAGGTCAGGGCTCTGGCTGGGCCAGTCAAGAATGGTCACAGAGTTGTTCTGAAGCCACTCCATTATTATTTTAGCTGTGCGCTTAGGGTCATTGTCTTGTTGGAAGGTGAACCTTCGGCCAAGTCTGATGTCCAGAGCACTCAGGAAGAGGTTTTCATCCAGGATATCTCTGTACTTGGCCGCATTCATATTTCCTTCAATGACAACCAGTCGTCCTGTCCTTGCAATGAAAAACACTTCCAGAGCAAGATGCTGCCATCACCATGTTTCACTGTTGGGATTGTATTGGGCAGGTGATAAGCAGTGCCTGGTTTTCGTCACACATACCGCTTAGAATTATCACCAAAAAGTTCTATGTTCATCTCATCAGTCAAGAAAATCTTATTTCTCATAGTCTGGGAGTCCTTCATGTGTTTTTTAGCAAACTCTGTGCGGGCTTTCACATGTTTTGCAATGAGGAGAGGCTTCAGTCGGGCCACTCTACCATAAAGGCCCGACTGGTGGAGGGCTGCAGTGATAGTTGACTTTGTGGAACTTTATCCCATCTCCCTACTGCATCTGTGGAGCTCAGCCACAGTGATCTTGGGGTCCTCCTTTACTTCTCTCACCAAAGCTCTTCTCCCATCATTGCTCAGTTTGGCTGGACGGCCAGGTGTAGGAAGACTTCTGGTGGTCCCAAACTTCTTCCATTTAAGGATTATGGAGGCCACTGTGCTCTTAGGAACCTTGAGTACTGCAGAAATTCTTTTGTAACCTTGACAAGATCTGTGCCTTGCCACAATTCTGTCTCTGAGCTCCATGGCCAGTTCCTTTGACCTCATGATTCTCATTTGGTCTGACATGCACTGTGAGCTGTGAGGTCTTATATAGATAGGACTTGATTTGTAAAGGCACACACCTATCAGTTTTTAATTAAGCACAGCTGGACTCCAATGAAGGAGAAGAACCATCTCAAGGAGGATCACTAGGAAATGGACAGCATGTGACTTAAATATGAGTGTCTGAGCAAAGGGTCTGAATGCTTATGACCATATGATATTTCAGTTTTTCTTTTTTCATAAATTTGCACCAATTTCTACATTTCTGTTTTTTTCAGTCAAAATGGGGTGCAGAGTGTACATTAATGAGAAAAAAATGAACTTTTTGGAATCTACCAAATGGCTGCAATGAAACGAGTGAAAAATTTAAAGGGGTCTGAACACTTTCCGTACCCACTGTACGGAAAGTGAGGGAGGCTGTGTGGGGCTCATGCAGTGTATATAAGGAGGCTGTGTGGGGCTCATGCAGTGTGTATAGGGAGGCTGTGTGGGGCTCATGCAGTGTATATAAGGAGGCTGTGTGGGGCTCATGCAGTGTGTATAGGGAGGCTGTGTTGGTTGGGCTCATGCAGTGTGTATAGGGAGGCTGTGTTGGTTGGGCTCATGCAGTGTATATAGGGAGGCTGTGTGGGGCTCATGCAGTGTATATAGGGAGGCTGTGTGGGGCTCATGCAGTGTATATAGGGAGGCTGTGCAGGGCTCATGCAGTGTATATAGGGAGGCTGTGCGGGGCTCATGCAGTGTATATGGAGAGGCTGTGTGGGGCTCATGCCGCATATGGGGGAGGCTGTGTGGGGCTCATACGGCATATGGGGGGGGTGCTGTGTTGGGCTCATGCCGCATATGGGGGAGGCTGTGTGGGGCTCATGCCGCATATGGGGGAGGCTGTGTGGGGCTCATGCCGCATATGGGAGAGGCTCTGTGGGGCTCATGCCTCATATTGGGGAGGCTCTGTGGGGCTCATGCGGCATATGGGGGATGCTGTGTGGGGCTCATACTGTATATAACGAGGCTCTGTGGGGCTCATCCCACATATAAGGGGCTGTTGGGAGGCTCATACGATATACAGAAGGGGCTGTGCTCTGGTTCAAACGATATATACGGGGATGTCGGCATATTTAATTCTGCTCAATATTAAGTGATACAATTAATATTAATATAATTATCAATAATATAATAATTATAACATATTGATATTAATATTGAGTAGAATTAATTTCGGCCTATTGGTTCAGCCCTCCACAACAGTCATGGTCTCTCGTGTGGCCCCTTGGGAAAATTAATTGCCCATCCCTGGTTTAAGCAGTTCCCACAGCAGCGAGTTTTGTGTTTCTAACCAGGCCTCATTTTTCAAAGATGACGTGTCACTTTACATGGTAATAACTTTGGTATGCTGCTTCTCATTGTACATTTTTTGTGTGTTTATGAAAATATCTGAAATTTGCAAGAAATTGACAATTGTCAAATGCTACATTTTCATGTCCTTACATATATTAACTATTTTGTTTAATATGACTAATATTTACCATATTTTTACTTATGCCTATGGGAGTGGAGAGCAGTGAATATTCATTCTCCTTAATAGCGGGCATACGTCATTGCCCAGCCGCTGCAGGAAGTCAGTGGCTGCGGCTAACAGTGTGCCCGCTATTTAAACAGCTATTGCCCGCTATTAAACAGAATGAAAATTCACAGCTCCTGAGCGTGGGGATCAATGAGTATTCTGTCAGCTGATCTCGGCTTGTTTGGAAACAAGGCAGTGACGTCAGACACTGATACAAGTTAAAACCAGCTGCTGACATCAACACAGGACGCAGTGCTGCGAGGCACAGGAAGCAAGGTGAGTGGAATATTTATTTTTTTCGTATGCGTGCACCATGATGGGGACCATGTTTACCAGGATGGGGAAGAGAGGAACAAGTATACCAGGATGGGGATGTGTTTTACCACATCAAAGTAACAGGGCGGGTATGCCCTTACTTATATAACGCTCACTAATATACGAATTAGGCACACTGAATACAGTTTTATGGTAAAACAATAATGTAACAATTTATTTAGATTACATCAGGATAATGCTGAATTATGGAATGGCAAATATAATAGTACCCTGTTTTGTTAATTAATTTCATGTGAATCATACAATTAATATGAATTATTGTACATAGAGAAATAAGTATCAATATTATACATTACCAAGTATTGTAACATCACTTCTCCACTGGAGGGACCACAGTGTCAGCGAGACGGAAATACTCTGGTCTTGTCATCACAGAAACCATGCACCCACGATACCTTCTGGAAATGTCCCCACCTCACTGACACAGGGTCCACCTTTTTATACACAATCCTCCCCTATTACATCTGTGCAGTATGTTTAGGCTGCATCAGAATCTTGAAATTGCACAGTTGGTTGTTGTCTTGATAACAGCACAAGACTTCAAAGTCTGTTTGTTATAGACTGCTACAATCTTAAAGTTTGTTTGCACCAACCCAAGATCTATTTGCCATTGGCATGTCTCTTAACAATAGCACAATGCTTGAACGTTGTTTGCTACTAATTATAACCCAAGATCTGTTTGCCTTTAACAATCAATGTTGCCTGTCCAGGTCCAACATATGTTGCTTGTTACAAAGTTAACTCTTCATGATCATAGCATAACGCTCTAAGATGGTGGCATATGGGCAGCATGACTTCCATAATCACCTATTCTGAAAACTGGATACCTATCGTAACCCAGTCACACACTCAAACTCGTCTCATTTGTATCACAATCGGTCCTTGATTATTGCTGTCATGCATGACCATTGCTACATGAGACCATCAAAACATTTTGGTCTCCCTTGTCTCCGAGCATCATACTATTATTGAACACAAGACTTCCTTGTTCAAGCAGCATAAATATTCATTATCTGTACAGTTGCTATTTTTCCTATTGTCTTTGTAATTTTTCCCAGCACATGTGTAAGAATACACCACACAACTCTTATATTAGAATACCACACAGAATTAGTTGGAAAGCTTCTTGTAGAATTCCCATCAACCACCCCAAAAGTGAAAGTATTCAGTATCTATCACTGTTTGTCAAAGCAAATATCACAGTGGTCACTTGTGTGCAAATCAGGATTATGAATCTTTGAAACACACAGCTTCAAAGACCACAGAACAATTATTCAGTATCACTGTATTAACACAGAGCAAACACTTTGTGGCTAAGTATCAAAGTTCAGCATCAATGATATTACACCATAGTATATTGCAATATATAGTGTTTGGATTCAAACAACCATATTTCATATTTGCAATACATTCAATCAAATCAAATTCCACTATTGGTCTAGTGACCACACTATATCAAAGCATATAAACAATATATTACAATATGTAGGCTATAAGATCTCCATATTTTTATTAGCACCACAGGATGGTGGCCATGTATACCAGGATGGTGTTTGGGGGACCATGAATACCAGGATGGGGATGATGGCCATGTATACCAGGATGGGGATGGTGTCCCATGTATACCAGGATGGGGTTTGGGGGACCATGTATACCAGAATGGGGTTTGGGGGACCATGTATACCAGGATGGGGGTTGTGGTCATGTATACTAGAATGGGGTTTGGGAGACCATGTATACCAGGATGGGGATGGTGGCCCATGTATACCAGGATGGGGTTTGGGGGACCATGTATACCAGGAATGGAGATGGTGGCCATGTATTCCAGGATGGGGTTTGGGGGACCATGTATAGCAGGAATGGGGATGGTGGCAATGTATACCAGGATGGGGTTTGGGGGACCATGTATACCAGGACGGAGTTTGGGGGACCATGTATACTAGGATGGGGTTTGGGAGACCATGTAAACCAGGATGGGGTTTGGGAGACCATGTAAACCAGGATGGGGTTTGGGTGACCATGTATACCAGGATGAGGATGGTGACCATGAATACCCCCCACACACACACACCATACCAGTGCATCATGACCACATTTTATTTCTTACATTTTTTTTTTCTTCCTCCTCTAAAACCTAGGTGCGTCTTATGGTCCCGCATGATTTATAATCTGAAAAATATGGTAAACAACGCTATCATATTCCACAGCACTTTACATACATTATCATTGCTGTGTGGCTCACAATCCAAATTCCCTATCAGAATGTCTCTGGATTGTGGGAGGAAGCCCACACAAACATTGGTGGAACATACAAACTCCCTCCTTGCAGTTGTTGTCCTTGAAAAGATTTGAACCCAAGACCCCAGCAAGGCTGCAGTGCTAACCACTAAGTCACCATGCTGCCCAAGTGAAATTTAGTTGTCATGACTGTAATAGTATTTTGAAAAACCTAAGGTTCTACACATTTTGTGTGTCTCTAACTTTTTGACCGATACTGTATATTTGGAAAAAAAAAAATTGCACTCCCCATAATATCAATAACCATATTTAGGAAGTGTTTTTACCCTGTAGGTGCTTCGCGGAATGCAAAAATATTTTTTTTTTCCTTAAAGTCTCAGTGTACCCTACATTTGGTTGTACACTACTGTACTATTTGGGCATATCGCAGGGCTCAGCAGAAAAGGAGTGACATTTGGCGATTGGGACACAGATATTGCTGGAATAATTTGCAGGTACTATTTGCAGATCACCTAAGGTGACAGAAGGGCAGGAAAACAGAACAGTAGAAAACCCATAAAGTGACCCTGTTTTGGAAATTATAGCTTTCAGGGAATTTACCTATAGGAGTAGTGATTATTTTGACTCCATAGGTGTTTTCCAAAAATTAGGATGCAGCAAGAAAATTGAACATATTCCATTTTAGTGCCCACTACATAGTGCCCAGCTTGTGGTTCCAGTGAAACGCACACTGTAAATAAAATGGACTCTTCTTACTACAGTGTCATTACCGCCACCCACTCAATGTACACATGACTCAGATGTAATTGTAAAGGACGACTCCATTTCACCCTCACTTGTCCACTCCCCTACCACAGTAGGCTTACAATGAACTAAGCTCACCCAACGACCAGTTCACTCATCCACGCCAAACTTCTTGATGCCACCACTTGCTGTTTTGATGGAAAACGCCTGCCCTTGGTAACACACTAGCACACATGCCACCCAGCTGTACAATTCACCTGCTAGGTACTTTTCTTGCACTCTGGCATATATCACAGGGTAACACTGCCAGGTTATACGGTCCCTCTTTAAGGTTGTGGGTACATTTAGAGCAGTAAGGAACAAACATGGGATTTGAGATTTAATATATGAAAAATAAGGTACAGTGCTTAAAAGGTTACAAAAATATGAAGCAAAAAGACATACGTAAAAACAAAAATAGTATAAAATGATAAAAGATTAGATTCTCTGCAAGGGAAATCACAGCAGAAAGTAGGACAGAATATGTTTCTCTCCCGCTGAGGTCTTTTGGACTAGATATTACAAAGGGTCTAATTCTTCACCCCTCACCTCTCATCCTAGTCTGGTGAGAGTTGGCTATTTGCATGCATGGAACATGTGAGCAAAGATCCAATTCTAAATTTATGTTTTCCCACAAGAATTTTCTAATAGGATAATATGAGAGCCGTATTTCCGAGCACACTTTCCACATACACGACTATGATGTGTCCATGAATTGAGTTGATATTGCATTTCTATCATTTCCCAAGGCTGAAGATAATGGTCCTTGATCCCACAGAAGTGGTCCCTTGATCATATATACTGTATATCCTTGGATGGTGTTGATATCAGATTATTATCGATATTGCATTTCCGTTTCTGCCATGTAATGTTTCTGGTTGAGTGGAGACGTCCCATCTGCCTCGGCATCTTCACATTTGTTATAGGGCCTCTCTGCTAACGAGGAAGTACACATTAAAAATGTTCTGATTGATATCATTTTTGAGCTATATAACATTTTTTGTGGCTTATTCTAATATTTGGGATGGCGCACAATCAAAGAGTTGACCATCATTCTCTACTGGTTCTTGCTCTAAACTGAAGTCTACTTTTACATTGTGAACTGTATTTTTCTTAGTGAATAATTGAATTTGTTACATAACAAGCAATTTCTATCAACATTTTATATAGAAATGTAAAAATATATATTTTAAGGATATTTTATTAAAAAATGATAGTAGACTTTATTTTTTTAGCAGATGATTCTACCGGAAGACAGGACGGACATCTGACATACTCAGTTTTAAAATCAGATGACCTTGATGTCACACAAGATACAAGTGAAATGAATGCCATTATTCCAGATATACCATCGTCTCTTCACAGCAAAGATCTATCTGATCCATCACAGACTGTTAGGAAAAATAAACGTCACAAAAGGGTCATTAAAAATCAAAATGATCTGGCAGTTAGGCAACCATTTTCATCTTCAGAATGTGGAAAACATTTATATCTGAAAATGATGAATTTTGTTAAGCAGCAAAAAATTCACATAGAGAAAAAAAGATTTTCTTGTTCAGAGTGTGGGAAATCTTTTAACCAGAAAGCACATCTCGCTAAACATCAGAGAATTCACACAGGGGAGAAGCCATTTACATGTTTAGAATGTGGGAAATGTTTTGCAGATAAATCACATCTCGCTAAACATCGGAGAATTCACACAGGGGAGAAGCCATTTTCATGTTTAGATTGTGGGAAATGTTTTGCAGATAAATCATATCTTGCTATACATCAGAGAACTCACACAGGGGAAAGGCCATTTTCGTGTTTAGAGTGTGGGAAATGTTTTATAAAGAAATCAGATCTTGTTCAACACCATAGCATTCACACTGGGGAAAAACCATATTCATGTTCAGAATGCAGGAAATGTTTTACACTGAAATCAAATCTTGTTAAACACCAGAAAATTCACAAAGGGCAGAAGCCTTTTTCATGCCCAGAATGTGGAAAATGTTTTACAGAGAGATCAAGTATTGTTACACATCTTAGAATTCACACAGGGGAGAAGCCATTTTCATGTTCAGAATGTGGTAAATGTTTTGCAGAAAAATCAAGCCTTGTTAAACACAAGAGAATTCACACAGGGGAAAAGCCATGTTTCTGTTCAGCATGTGGGAAATATTTTACACAGAAATCAAATCTTGTTAAACACCAGAAAACTCACACAGAGAAGAAGCCATAATCCTATTCAGAATGTGGGAAATGTTTTGCAACTTAATCACATCTTGATACACATAAGAGAACTCACACAGACAATAAATCATTTTCATGTCCAGAATGTAGGAAATGTTTTGTAGCTAAATCAAGTCTTGTTATACACCAAAGAACTCACACAGAGAAGCCATATTCATGTTCAGAATGTGTGAAATGTTTTACAGATTCAGTCCTGTTATTGGCACCCATGATTTTTAAAGCAAACCTGTCGGCAGGATTTTGCTAAGTAAACTACAGGCATTGTCAGGTTGGCGCTGTTACACTGACTAAAATGATACCTAGCGTGAAGAAATCTGCCTTGTGGTACTTGTGTAATCAGTGTTAGAAGTTTTCAGTTAAAGGGAATCTGTCACCAGAAGTTGCAGGCCTATATAAATGGCCTTGGTCTGGTCCGATTGGCAATATTTCTTCGTTTTTCTCCACCCCATCCGTGGCCCCCGTCCGCGCTCTTCTCCGGTATTCTCCATTGTTCGCGCATGCGCAAAACAATCTTGCTTTGCGCATGCGCAGTATGCTCTGCCCAACTGTGGGCAAAGCCAAAAATCATTACTGTGCATGCGCCAGTACACTATGTCCCAGAACACAGCAAAATACTTCTGGGACGTAGTGTACCGGCGCATGCGCAGTAATGATTTTCGGCTTTGCCCGCAGTTGGGCAAAGTATACTGCTTGTGCGCGAAGCAAGATTGCTTTGCGCACGCGCGAACGATGGAGAAGAATACCGGAGAAGAGCATGGACGGGGGCCACGGATGAGGTGGAGAAAAAAGAAGAAACACCGCCCATCGGACTAGACCCAGTCCATTTACATAGGCCTGCAACTTCCAGTGACAGATTCCCTTCAATGATATGCCTGTGCTCTGGGGCGGGACTGTAGGCAGAGTCTTATCTTCCTGCTCTAAGCCAGAGAAACCAAGGAAAAAACCTGCTCACTGGCCACTCAGAGACAGAGAGACTGTGCTTCAATGATCAGGAACATGTTTGTGCTTTGGGCCTGTGGGCAGGTCTTTCCTTGGTTTCTCTGGCTAAAAGCAGGAAGATGAGACTCTTCCTACTGTACAGTCCCACCCCGAACAACGAGCCAGCCTATCATTAACTGTAAACTTCTAACACTGATTACACAAGAACCACAAGGCAGATTTCTTCACCCTAGGTATAATTTTAGTCAGGGTAACGGCGTCAACCTGACAATGCCTGTAGTTTACTTAGCAAAATTCTGCTGATAGGTCCTCTTTCAGTTCATAATGTGGAATATCTCGAGAAAAAAATGAATCAAGTGAAAGTTTTTGTATGGAGCACTCGTATTTAAATATAAAAGCACAAATAATAAACTAATTAAAACAAAAAACAAAAGGAGGGAAACAGAGAAAAACCTAAAGCTTGATGTGACACTGGTATTGGCACCCTTTACATTAAATTAGTATGGAAACATTTTGACTCGGCTGTGGTAAATCATAAATGAGAATCATCTGTGATTGTCGGTGACCATGTGACATGAATTAGCCAATGAATGATGACTTCAGTGTTTTAGAAAGCCACACGGTAGGCTCTTTTTCTTTGTCACAATGGTGAAGACAAAAAAACCGTCTGTGGACATCAGAACTGCTATTATTAGCAAGCACAAGACTTCCAAAGAGTATAAGGCCATCTGCAAAGACCTTGGTATCCCAGTTTCAACGGTGTGCAATTTTATTAGGAAGTTTGCCAAGCATGGAACCTCCCTGGATGTTGGGGAAAGAGGAAGATTGACAAGAGATGTCTTTGAAGGATGGTGGGAAAAACACCACATCAAATATCCTAAGATCTGAAGGCCAACCTAGAACAGTCTGGGGTCATGGTTTTAACAAGTCTCATATGCCACATACTAAACCAAGCAGAGATTTATGGGCGAAGGCCAAGGAAGAAACTGTTGCTGAAGAATAGACATAAAAAGGAATTATTGATCTTTGCCAATGAGTACCTTGACAAACCACAATTTTTCTGGGAAAGTGTTCTGTGGAGAGACATGATATATGATATAGTTCTGCCTATATAGTCGCTTCATATTAGGTCTAATTTTAGCTCACTTCCTTCCTATTCAGCCGTTCTATTGCCTGGCATCCCTGCGCAAAGTACCGTGCCCTGGTAGCCAAGCGTCCTTTGGCTTCCCTGGCGACGGCCGCGCATGCGCAGTACATACAACTAGGCGGCAGCACGTCACTTCTGGGCCGTGAGATGTGCTTCCGGCCCAGCGCGTTGCTGCCTCATTTAAACGCTCCACTTACACCAACGATGCATGTCGAATTAGCCAGGCGCTGCAGCGCCACTTGTATCCCTGCCATACCCAGGTAAATGACTCTATATCCCGCTAACGCCACACTACTTTGCAGCACTTTGCCACAGACAGCAGAATGCTTCAATCCCCAAAAGTCAAAAACCTGCCAGGTATTCCCCTACTGCCATCATTAGCAGCACAAGGTAATACATTCTCTTATAATATGGTCAGGGGAGTAGAGTTAATATATCTTTTAGGATCACAATTTTACTATATCTTATCCCTGCTGCCAGTGTCATTTCCATTACACTAGGTATATACTATTACTTTCCCCCTGTTTACCTTAAAGTATCATAGGCTAATAGCGCATTATTTCTCATAATTCTTTTTAATCAGTCCCACATCCCCTAGGCACTATATGTCTATATCTGCACTTGAGCCTTTCTACAAATTAATCGGACTAAGGTAATTAATTTTCTCTGTTCCTTACTCTTTACTGTATATGAATTATTTTTTCCATCAGGAATTCTTGTGCCATATGGAATCTTTTATGTGAAATCCTTTATATAAAATTTTGTATCCACGTTTCTGTATATTGTGTATATATTAGAATCAACAAATGTGAACATGGATGTGTACCATTGTCCAGTGCACAACATAAGAACCAAGATAACAATTGAGTTTGTTTAAAAATTCATATTTATTAATATATTTAAAATTAATGAACCAATGTTACATACAATTATATAAGGTGCCTCACAAATAATGGAAAACGGCCACTTGAGCACAAAAAGTAGATAAAAATTTTAAGGAAAATATCCCAGTCTGGACCATTTCCCCTGACTAGTGTCCGGTGGTTGGGACCCGGTCCTTGTCTGCCCTTATTCACACAGACCTCTACTTTGACACATCATAAGGTTACTAATACTAGACAGTGTAGGACCGCCCCGACCACAGAGTCACCTTGTCGATGGTGGGACGGCTTTTATGTTATGTTTGATCAAATACAGTATTACTAAGAACTCTGTATGATTTAGATGCACTTTTGCTTTTTATTTATTTAATTACAGCAGGGTTTTTTTCATTTTGTCTTTTGTAGGTTTTGTCTGCTTTTTGGCCATATGAACATGTATTTATATGCTGCATTTGTACCAACCCAAACCAAGCTCAATTTTTGTGTTTTTTCTTTGTATTTTTACATTCTGTGGAAGCTGGTGTGTGGCCTCCCTCTCCTGAGCTGGAAATTGTATTTAGAAGCTTCTCCTAACTAGAATTACACTGTGCCTACTATAATAATCATTTAGGCATATGTATAAACAAAATTTGTATTTCAACATAACATATACATAGGGAGGGAGGTATAAATACCATAATCACAAAAACCCATATGACTATCCATTGAAAAACATGAAAATTACAATGTGCCCACTATAGCAATCATTTAACATATGTGAAAACAGAATTTATGTTCCAATGTGACATATACATAGGGGGAGAGGTATGAATACCTCAATCACAATTACCCCATATGACTACCTATTGGAAACATAAATGGCACAAGTGAAATATACTGCATATTACCTATGTGGAGATCAAATTCACAGTGGTACACGGGGGTCCAGTAAAGTGCTGTAGTGCTGGTGGTGTTCTTTCCCACCCCAACGCACGTTTCGTTATACCTTCCTCAGGGGGCTTTGCCAGTGACACTATTTAACCTTTGTCTCTGTATTAATAAACCTGAAATCCTGAGTACACCATACAGGGCTGTACTGTATTGATTTTTCAAGCACTCTCATTTTACATTTTTCTGGGTATTTAAGACATACTACCATAATTCCCTATTCACCCAAAGAATCTGGTTCTAACAGTAATACATGTTGAGACTCTTCTCCCCCCTCCCCCCACACACACTTTTTTGGCCCTTTTACACGTGATCCAGGATCTTGGTACACCTTTCCAAACATCTTCACTCTTTTTATTAATCCCTTCATGGCATATGACAAGAGATGGCCGAACCTGAGCGGTAAATTTCAGGGTCCGTACTGAACACCTATTACCCCATCTGCCAATGCACCACGGAAAGTGGGAAGAGCCAAGGCTAACGGATGTGTCATGATCCAGTGTTGGATCTGGCGGTATTAAAGGCACAAGGTGAACTTTTTTTACTTTCACAAGTGCAAAGTGTGACTTGACTGTCCCCGGTGGTGGTGAGTGGTATCACACCTTAGGTTAGGTTTTGCACTTAATTATGATTCAGGTGTGACACCCTATAAAGGTGTGCTAGGGGTGTGCAATCACAGCTTGTGATATTCATTGATTCATTGTGTTGCTGAGTTGGAGAGCCTGGTGGAAGGATGGAGCTGGAGAGGAGTCCTGCGCAGTCAGCCAGAGAGAACGAGTGGCAGCTAATGGTGTCTGCAGGAAGGGCTGGCATGGCCTGGTGGAGTCGCAGTTTATGGTGTCGGCGGGAAGTGCGGGCATGGCTTAGTGGAGTGGCGACTAGGAAGAGAGTTGCACTCGGCATGCTCGACTTGGTTGCTGAGAACTGGACTCAAGCATGCTTAGATTCTTGGCAGAAGCTGGACTCATCTTGGGACTCTGTGTACTGACTGCTGCAAGTGGTGATGGACTCTGCTCCCAGGCTGCACGATGGTGATGGATCCAGTTATGGTGATGGATCAGGGTGGAGGAGAAGATGCACGCAGGTGGTGGGCTCTGTTGCTAGGAGCGTACGCAACAGAGCAAAGCTAAGTGGTGTTTCCCCTGTATTGTCTCTTTCCTCATGTGTGTTGTTAGTGCAGTGGTGGGATTAGTCTCCGCACCGACCTATTCCCTAGTGAGGGTTTAGGTTCAGGGCGAGCTAGGGTATTGAGGCACGCGTGCGGTGACAGGTGCGGAGCCTGTATAGGGAATGTGAGGAGTGTAGGGACACTGGCTCAGGGCAGTGCAGGAGGTCTCCATGTCCCCATTCCTTATCGCAGGGCCCACCATTGTTAAAGTTATCCAGGTTCCCCTTATTATTATTTAAATTTGCCGTACTGGAGACGGTGTTTCCAGAAATGTATGCATAGCGTGTAATACCTAAATCCGCTAGGTGGAGGCGGCGTATCCACCTGCACGCTTTATTATTTAAATTCGCCCCACTGGAGGCGGTGTATCCAGGGTCACGTGTGTTATGGGTTCGCCTTGCGGTATCATCTGCGTCCTGACACGCGTGATCATGACAGGATGGGCCATTTTTGAAACAGCTGAGGGCTGGTGTTTGTAGCCTGAGGGGAGTCAATATCCATGCCCTTTCCCAGCTTATTAATATGAGACCACAACTGTCTGTTTAGCCTTTGCTGGTTATTAAATATAGGGGGAACGCACATCATTTATTTGGATTGTCCCCCTATTTTTATTACCAGTAAAGACTGCAGACAGCTGTGAGCTGATATGGATATTGGCCCCTTCCCAGAATAATAACACCAGCCTCCAACTGTCTGCTTTCCCTCACTTGGTTAGTAAAAAATAAGTGAGACCCCACTCCATTTTTTTCTTTTCTATTTATTAGGTTAATACATGTACAGTAAGCTACACATACATTGCACTAATCTCACTGTCACTGACATTTCTTACTATGCACAGATGTGGTCTTGTGAGTGTTCTCATCAGCGTATGCCTGCTCTCACTGCTTTCAGCAACCAGGCGTACTCTGATGAGAGTAGTAGTCATCAGCCGACAACTGAATGGCGGTAACCCTTTAACCGTTGGTCACAGCTGCTGACTCACATGCCATCATCTGTTTGGCAGCATGGAAAAAGCAGTGTTTTGACCAGCGGCAACGTCAGTAAGGTTGCCGCTGATCAGAGCTGTCATCTGTGTAACAGCATGGGAACTTCCGGAACTTCAGGCCCCAATTTATTTGAATGGGGTTCGGGTACCTTTCTGCTACCCAAACCAAACTTTTTTTGACCAAAAGCCGACGGACCCGAACATCCATGGGTCCACCAATCCCTACATATGACATACATTTATATCATATCCTGCCTTTGATGCAGGCTCGCATGCTGAGTCAGACCTCATCTGGAATACTGTGTCCAGGTCTGGGCAACACATTTTTAAAAAAAATACTGGAGCAAGTTCAGAGAAGAGCTACCAGGACAGTGAGCGGACTGCAAAGTATATCCTACGAGGAATGATTAAAGGATTTGTGAATGTTTAGCTTGCAAAAGAAAAGACTGAAAGGAGACTTAATTGCTGTCTACAAATATGTGAAGGGATGTCACAGTGCAGAGGGATCATCATTATTCTCAGTTGCACATGGAAACATGAGAAGCAACGGGATGAAACTGAGAGGGAGAAGATACAGATTAGATATTAGAAAAATCTTTTTGACAGGGTGATCAATGAGTGGAACAGGCTACCATGAGAGGTGGGGAGTTCTCCTTCAATGGAGGTCTTCAAACAGAGGCTGGACAGACATCTGTCTGGGACTGTTTAGTGAATCCTGCATTGAGCAGGGGGTTGGACATGATGACCCAGGAGGTCCCATCCAACTCTAACATTCTATGATTCTACGATATATTTACATGATATTTGCATAATTACTCGACCTATCGAGGGTTCTCATTGGCGACTTTATCATATACTGCTGATGACACTCAGATCTACCTCTCTGGCCCAGACGTCACCTCTCTGCTGTCCAGAATCCCAGAGTGTCTATCAGCCATATCCTCCTTCTCCTCTCGCTTCCTCAAACTCAATGTAGACAAATCTGAACTCATCATCTTTCCGCCATCTCATAGATCTTCCTTACCCGACCTAGCTATAACAATTAATGACATCACGCTTTCCCCAGTACCAGAAGTCCGCTGCCTCGGAGTAACCATTGACTCTGCCCAGTCCTTCAAACCGCACATCCAAGCTCTTTCAACCTCCTGTCGCCTCCAGCTCAAAAATATTTCCAGAATCCATCCTTTCCTCAACCCTCAATCTACTAAAATCCTTGTGCATGCCCTCATCATCTCCCGCCTCGACTACTGCAACATCCTTTTCTGTGGTCTCTCTGCTAACACCCTCGCACCTCTCCAGTCCATCCTTAACTCTGCCGCCCGACTAATTCATCTCTCTCCTCGCTACTCCTCCGCTTCTCCTCTCTGCAAATCTCTTCACTGGCTCCCATTCCCTCAGCGTATCCAGTTCAAATGACTAATTCTGACCTACAAGGCCATCTATAACCTGTCTCCCCCATATGTCTCTGAACTAATCTCCCGATACCTTCCCTCACGTAATCTCCGGTCCTCCCAAGACCTCCTTCTCTCCTCCACACTTATTCGCTCCTCACCCAACCGCCTCCAAGACTTCTCCCGAATAGACCCTATTCTCTGGAATTCTTTGCCCCAACAAGTCCGACTATCAACCACATTTGGAACCTGCAGACGGAACCTGAAAACCCACCTCTTCAAGAAAGCCTACAGCCTGCAATGACCCCACTACCTCCTTCTCTCTCACCACTACCGGTGATATCACCTCAACCAACACCGGAACTGCTGCAACCCCCCAACCTACTGTCTCCTTCCCCACCATCCTGTAGCATGTAACCCCTCTGTATCAGTCTGTCATTGTTAGTTTGTTTACTGTAAGTGATATCTGTAATTTGTATGTAACCCCTTCTCATGTACAGCACCATGGAATCAATGGTGCTATATAAATAAATAATAATACTGACATTGACTTGTTTATGTATTGTAAATGGTTTCAGTTGTTCTTGTCTTTCCTCTCCGGTCTCCTCATGATATTAATAAACTAAGTATCTTGGTGTCGAGCGAAACTTTCTGGTGAAAATTTTTTACTCTTTCATCCTCTGTTTACTTTGTCACCAGCTCTTGTGCCCTTTATAACTTAGTATATTGACCGCCATTTTAAATAATATCATTTGCACAAACACACGGCTCCGCTCCGTACATCTCGTACACACGTGGCTCCGCTCCATACACCTCGTACACATACGGCTCCGCTCTGTACACCTTGTACACATGGGGCTCTGCTCCGTACACCTTGTACACACACGGCTCTGCTCCGTACACCTCGTACACACGCGGCTCCGCTCCGTAGACCTCGTACACACGCGGCTCCGCTCCGTACACCTCGCACACACGCGGCTCCGCTCCGTACACCTCGAACACAAGCGGCTCCGCTCCGTACACCTCGCACACACGCGGCTCCGCTCCGTACACCTCGCACACACGCGGCTCCGCTCCGTACACCTCGCACACACGCGGCTCCGCTCCGTACACCTCGCACACACGCGGCTCCGCTCCGTACACCTCGCACACACGCGGCTCCGCTCCGTACACCTCGCACACACGCGGCTCCGCTCCGTACACCTCGCACACGCGGCTCCGCTCCGTACACCTCGCACACACGCGGCTCCGCTCCGTACACCTCGTACACACACGGCTCCACCTCGTACACACGCGGCTCCGCTCCGTCCACCTCGCACACACGCGGCTCCGCTCCGTCCACCTCGCACACACGCGGCTCCGCTCCGTCCACCTCGCACACACGCGGCTCCGCTCCGTCCACCTCGCACACACGCGGCTCCGCTCCGTCCACCTCGCACACACGCGGCTCCGCTCCGTCCACCTCGCACACACGCGGCTCCGCTCCGTACACACGCGGCTCCGCTCCGTACACACGCGGCTCCGCTCCGTACACACGCGGCTCCGCTCCGTTCACCTCGTACACACGCGGCTCCGCTCCGTCCACCTCGCACACACGCGGCTCCGCTCCGTACACCTCGCACACACGCGGCTCCGCTCCGTACACCTCGCACACACGCGGCTCCGCTCCGTACACCTCGCACACACGCGGCTCCGCTCCGTACACCTCGCACACACGCGGCTCCGCTCCGTACACCTCGCACACACGCGGCTCCGCTCCGTACACACGCGGCTCCGCTCCGTACACACGCGGCTCCGCTCCGTACACACGCGGCTCCGCTCCGTACACACGCGGCTCCGCTCCGTCCACCTCGTACACACGCGGCTCCCCTCTGTACACCCCGCACACACGCGGCTCCGCTCCGTACACCCCGTACACACGCGGCTCCGCTCCGTACACCCCGTACACACGCGGCTCCGCTCCGTACACCTCGTACACACGCGGCTCCGCTCCGTACACCTCGTACACACGCGGCTCCGCTCCGTACACCTCGTACACACGCGGCTCCGCTCCGTACACCTCGTACACACGCGGCTCCGCTCCGTACACCTCGTACACACGCGGCTCCGCTCCGTACACCTCGTACACACGCGGCTCCGCTCCGTACACCTCGTACACACGCGGCTCCGCTCCGTACACCTCGTACACACGCGGCTCCGCTCCGTACACCTCGTACACACGCGGCTCCGCTCCGTACACCTCGTACACACGCGGCTCCGCTCCGTACACCTCGTACACACGCGGCTCCGCTCCGTACACCTCGTACACACGCGGCTCCGCTCCGTACACCTCGTACACACGCGGCTCCGCTCCGTACACCTCGTACACACACGGCTCTGCTACATCCACCCTGTAAACCCCTCCTGACCCCACACAGAAACTTCCCCTCATCCAGCACCATGACAACCAGCACAGCAGAGTCCTGCATACACTGAGGCCCCTGATCATGTGACCCCTGACTCCTCCCCTCCTGTGACCTCATCCCAGGTCCTGTGCGCACAGAGCAGCCATATATGTGGTGTGCGGCTCTGCAGGTGGAGGTAGGTGCTGGAGATTCCCCATTACTGGGCACAGGGGGCAGTAACCCCTCCATTACTGAGACTATTTATGTTTTTTGTGTTGACCCTTTTTGACAGTTATAACTTTTGTGATACTTTTCCTGTCATACACACGACCCAACTATGATAGGGGAACAAGTATGGGAACAAGTATTGCTCTCAGACTTCATTCTGCTTTTACACAACCTAAGTGCATTGTATAAGTGTACTGCAATGAATTAGACTGGAAGGTAACTGGATGCATAGACACAGTAAACAATGTTTCTGTTTTGCACCCCTCCAGTCCATCACTCCCTACTATACACCCTAATCCCTACACCTAGTAATTGTAACGGGCTGGGTGGTGGAACCACTGTGCCAAAGCCCAAGGGAGACCTGGAGGGGCGTGACTAGGAGCCTCACCCAATCTATCCATGGACATGCAGCAGCTAACGACACCGCAGTTTCGTGGAGTGACAAGGGAGGTGATTAGCATGTGCTACTCCAGGACTGACCTTGGGTAGATGGCGGCTCATCCCTATGAGCACATAGCTGGAATGGCCAACAGATGCAGGCAGGCAGAGAAGGTGACAGGAACCGCAGGTGCAGACATGACAGTCTGATGGAGAGGTGCGCACTGGCAGGTGCAGCTGGCTTGGCTAGCGTTGAGGTGAGCTCTGGTGGGTGCAGCTGGGTCGGCTGCCGTTGAGGTGAGCACTGGCGGGTGTAGCTGGCTCGGCTGCTGTTGAAGGAAGCACTGCCAGGTGCAGCAGGCTGAGATGCAAGTACTGGGACCTGAGAACTGACAAGTGTGTTAGGAACAAACTCACAACACTGCACAGGCACCTCCACATTAGAAGAGGTGGTTTAAATAGTGAGAGACCTCCAGTTATTGGCTGGAGACACTTGAGAGGAACGCGTGCAGCCCCTTTAAGAAGAAGTGTGTACGTGCTCTAAGCACACTGCCTAGAGACCTGCTAGGAGTGCGTGCACCCGCACCCCGGGCAGCAGAAGACCCAGAAGGATTAGGACTGGAGCTTTGGCGGTGAGTACGCTGTCTCAGCAGTAAGGGAGGGACTGCAGGCAGAGATGAGATGTGGGCACTATAGTACCCCCCCTTATGCCTCCCCTTTTTCAAGCCTGTCAGAAATTTCTCCAGGAGGAGAGGGGCATGGTTGTTCTCCCTGGGCTCCCAGGACCTCGCCACAGGACCAAACCCCTTCCAATTCACAAGAAAGAAGGTCTTTCCTCTTACCTTCTTGGTGGCCAAAATGTTCTCTACCTCGAAAACGTCCTCAGCGCTGATAGGAGTCGGAGTGGCACCAGGAACTTTGAAGAAAGAACTGAGGACAACAGGTTTGAGAAGAGACACATGGAAAGAATTGGGGATTCGCAAGGAGGCCGGGATTTTGAGTTTGTAGGCTACTGGATTAATCTGTTTCAACACATTGAAGGGACCAATGAAGAGAGCACCCACTTTATAGGATGGTATCTTGAGGCAGATATACTTAGATGATAGCCAGACCTTATCTCCAAGATGAAATAGAGGTGAATCCAGACATCTCTTATCCGCGTGTTTTTTCATCCATTCGGAGGATCTCACCAAGGATGCTTTGGTGTCCTCCCAGATCTCAGAAAAGTTCCTGATGAGGAAATCGGCAGCTGGAATATCGGAGGTGACAGACACAGGAAACGGTACTTTGGGGTGTTGACCGTAGACCACAAAAAGCAGCAATTTGGCCTAAGACTCACTCACGTGGTTATTGTAAGAGAATTCAGCCCAAGGCAGGAGTTCAGCCCAGTCAGTGTGATGAGAAATGCAGGAGATAATTAGGACCTGATTGACTCGTTCTACTTGGCCATTGGACTAAGGATGGTAAGAAGATGAGAAATCCAAAGTAACATCCAGTAGCTTACAGGTGGCCCTCCAGAAACGAGAGGTAAACTGGACACTTCTATCGGAGGCTATGTGAAGAGGTAGACCATGTGGACGAAAAATCTGAAGAATGAATTCTTTTGCCAGTACTGGCACAGATGGAAGACCAGATAGCGGGATGAAATGAGCCATCTTGGAAAAATGATCCACCACCACCCAGATGACGGTACATCCAGCCAACACTGTCCTATCCGGGAAGAAATCCATGGATATATGCTGCCAAGGAGCAGATGGCACAGGCAAGGGAAGCAACCGACCTGTCGGAAGCTGTTTGGGAGTCTTATTTCGGGCACAGGAAGGACACATAGAGACGAAATTCGCAACATCCTTACGCAGAGTCAGCCACCTTATCTCTCGGCCACCAATAGTGTCGAGAGATAAGGAGAGTAGTCTACTTCTGTCTGACGTGGCCCGCCATCTTAGAAGAATGTCCCCAGAGAAGCACCTGCTTCTTGTCAGGTTCAGCCTTATAAGTCTTACCGGCGGATAGACAAGAAAAGTCTAGCAGAGTGACTGCTTATTTTGGAGGGCTCAATGATATGTTTAAACTCCTCTTGGTCGGAGGCCTGGAAGGACCTTGAGAGCATGTCTGCCTTTAACGTTTTTATCAGCCGGACGAAAGTGGAGTGTGAAATTGAAGCAAGCGAAGAACAAAGACCACCTCGCTTGATGGGGGTTAAGCCACTGAGCAGACTGCAGATAAACCAGATTCTTGTGGCCAGTGTAAATTACCACATGGTGCAAAGCTTCTTCCAACAAGTACCGCCACTCCTCCAGAGCCAGCTTGATCGCGAGCAGTTCTCTATTGCCAATAGAGTTATTACGCTATGGTGCCCAGAAGAGTTTAGAGAAAAAGCCGCAGGACACCATGAGACAGGATGAAGACTTCTGAGTGAGCTCAAAGGATATGATGGCTAGCACTTAACTTAAAGATTAGAATGACGGTGCTAGTGAAAGGAGCCAGTGGTTCCATAAACAATAGTTCAAAAAAATCACTGCACACATACAAGTTAGAAATTATGCTTCAAGTGAGGATGTATTAATAGTGATTGCTGAAGCGACAGGTAAAATTTTGCCTGTCGCTTCAACAATCACTATTAATAAATCCTCACTTGAAGCATAATTTCCATCTCGTACGTGTGCAGTGATTTTTTTTGAACTATTGACTTCTGAGTGAAGATGGCTCCAGGCCCCTGTGGAAGATGCATCCACCTCCAGGAAGAACTGTTTGTTATGGTTTGGGCGATACAGCACCGGCGCTGAGGAGAATGCCTGCTTGAGGGATACAAAGGCTTTTTCTGCTTCAGGAGTCCATTCCATAGGATTGGCTCCTTTGTGGGTCAGGGCAGAAATAGCAGCAGGCCGGGAAGGAAAATGCAAAATAAATTGGCGATAATAATTTGCAAACTCGAGAAATCACTGGATAGCCTTAAGATCGTCTGGACGGGGCCACTTCATGACAGCAGATACCTTTTCGGGATCCATTTTGAGACCGGTCTCAGAAGCGATGTACCCCAGAAGCGGAAGGGAGGACTGTTGAAAGACGCACTTTTCATATTTGGCGTAGAGACGGATAGTTCTTAACCTTAGTAGTACCTGGGCAACGTCCCTCCTGTGTATTTGCAGATCAGGAGAGAATACCAAGATGTCATCCAGGTATACTACCACACATGTATAGAGCAGGTAACGGAAGATGTCGTTCACCAGTTCTTGGAAGATGGCTGGAGCATTACAGAGTCCAAACGTCATAACGAGATACTCATAACGGCCATCACGAGTGTTGAAGGCCGTCTTCCACTCGTCTCCCTGGCAAATTCGAACCAGGTTGTATTACCCTTGTAGGTCAAGCTTCATGAAGACTCTGGAACCCTTCAGGTGATCAAACAGATCAGGAGTAGGGGGTTCTTATTTTTTTACCATAATTTGGTTAAGGTCTCTGTAGACAATGCAGGGTCGCAGAGAGCTGTCTTCTTCACAAAGCAAAACCATAGCACAAGTCTCGGCCTGTGTTGGGGTATATTAGGCCTCGTGGAGGTGAGGTACCTGGCAGGAGGTCTATCGGACAATCATACGGCTTATGAGGTGGCAAAGTCTCAGCCTCTCTCTTGTCGAAGACGTCCACATACATCCAATATGCCGTGGACAGACCAGGCAAATTAACAGGAGAGGTAAGAGACCGGACAGGATGAATGGGAGCAAGGCACATTTTGTGACATCCTGAGCCCCAACGGAGTACTTCTCCAAACCTTCAGTCGAGAACAGGTTCGAGTTTGTGCAGCCACAGGAGACCAGACAGCACATGAAGAGAAATCTTCTCCAAATGCAGCTTCCCCATCTGAAGATCCACGGGCTCCGTGATGAACTGGATGGTCTCAGGAAGAAGCTTTCAATCCACTGAAGAAATCACCAATGGATACGTAAGATTTAGGACTGGAATCTTATATCGCTTGACCACAGCCTGTTGAACAAAGTTACCAGCGGAGCCGGAGTCCAGGTGGGCCAATTCAACAAAAAACCCTTTGCCACAGGAGACAGATACAGTCAGGGTCAACGATGGAGAGGTAGAAGTCTTGCCCAGGGTAGCCTCTCCTACCGACCCTAGGCACTTGCGTTTCTGTCGGGGCAGGACCGAATAAGGTATTCGGAGATGCCGCAGTAGAAGCATGTTCCTTCGGCCAGAATCCCACAATGTCTGTCCGCTATTTCATTCTCGACTCGATTTCTAAAACTTAGCATGGATAAAACAGAATTTATCATCTTTCTTCCATCTCACTTAACCCCCTAACAGACATATCCATCAAAGTCAGTGATTGCTCACTCTCCCCAGTCCTGCAAGCTCGTTGCCTCAGGGTAACCCTTGACTCTGCACTCTCCTTCAAACCACATATCCAAGACCTTTCCTCCTCCTGCCGACTCCAACTCAAAAATTTCCGGATTTGTACATTCCTTAACTAAGAATCCCTAAAAACAATAGTGCATGCCCTTTTCATATCCCACCTTGACTGCTGCAACCTCATGCTCTGTGGCCTCCCTCACTTGCACCTCTGCAATCTATCCTAATCTCTGCTGCCCAATTAATCCACCTGTTCCCCCTCTATTCCCCGGCCTCCCTTCCCTGCCAATCCATTCACTGGCTTCCAATTGCCCAGAGACTCCAGTTCAAAACCCTAACCATGACAAACTGTGCCATCCCCAACCTGTCACCTCCATACATCTGTGACTTAGTCTCCCAAAACTTACTTGCATTAAACCTCCGATCCTGACAAGATCTCCTTCTCAACTCCCCTGTTATCTCCTCTTTTCATAATTGCTTGAAAGGTTTCTCTCGTACATCCCCCCTACTTTGGAACTCTCGACCACAACATATCAGACTCTCGCCTACTCTGGAAACCTTTAAAAGGAACTCGAAGACGTACCTCTTCCAACAAGCCTACAACCTGCAATAACCCTTGTTCCACTATACCACTGCATGACCAGCTCTGTCCTCACCTACTCTATCCTCAGTTATCCCTTGTAGACTCTGAGCTCACGCGGGCAGGGTCCTCTCTCCTCCCACACCAGTCAGTGACTTGTATTGTTCATGATTATTATACTTGTTTTTTATTATTTATACTCCTTTCACATGTAAAGTGTCATGGAATAAATTACGCTCTAATAAATAATATTATGATTTCATGACCCCCACACAGTTTAGTGCCACCACTGTGCCACTTTTTCAAGATATATGATACACCCACACAGTATAATGTTGCCACAGTACCAACTTCTCATGATATTGCATCAGCTCATCGTCTCCCCATTCAGATGCCTACAATATTGAATCCTCTCAGTGGAGATATTCTATATAAGAGAATTTTTGTAATTGACCCATCAAGGATGGACAGAGACAGGAACAAGATGGTTGGGAGGATGTTACACCTCACCCTAGAGATCCTCTTCCGGCTTACTGGAGAGGTGAGTGATTCTGATTATGTCACATTACATCATTCTCATCTATAAGAATAACAGATCTAGAGAACTGGAGAGGTGAGGACTCTGGAAATGTCTGTAGTGAGATTTATTAATGTGTCTCTCCATAACCAGGAATACACAGTAGTGAAGAAAACCTCTAGCGAGCGCTGTCAGGCCCCTGTGTCTGAGGGATGGGGAAGAACCCTCAGTCCAATCACGGGGACTCCACCTGATCCTCTGATACATGAGGACATCAATGTCCAGAAGATCCTAGAACTTACCTACAAGATGATCGAACTGCTGACTGGACAGGTGACACTCCTGGGAATGCAGGGACATTATACAGTAATCCTATGAATGGATCGGGGGGTTGACAGTGTCATTGTATGTGTCAGGTTCCTATAAGGCATCAGGATGTCACCATATTTCTCTCCATGGAGGAGTGGGAGTATTTAGAAGCACACAAAGATCTGTACAAGAACATCATGATGGAGGTTCCCCAGCCCCTCACATCACCAGGTAATAGACAGGACTAAAAACACTCGGCTTATAATTATCTGTATGTAAAGAATTAATTCAGTCCCTGTATGTGTTTCTTCCAGTTCTATCCAGTAAGAGGACAACACCAGAGAGATGTTTCCGTCCTCTTCTTCCACAGGACTGTAAAGAAAATCCCGATGTTCCTCAGGATCATCAGGTAGATGGAGAGAAGGTGTCATGAGATCTCCCCTATGATGTGTAGACGGCTATGAAAGTCTTGTGCTCAGTCTTGCTTTATCCATCAGTATTATATGTTTTATACTTGTATAATGAGAATGGTGGAGATGGCAGGATTAGAGCTGATCATAGATGTGACTTCTCCATCTGTCTGTGACTTTTACAATATTTGATTCAGGGTGAAGATCTGACCCATATTAATACTACAGAGACATATGTGAGGGGAGATGAGTGGTGTAATGAAGAGATTGCTAAAGATAACTGCACAGGTGAGTTGTAACCACTAAATGTAGAGAAGTCACAGATTCTTATAAGTCACTGGCTGTGGCTGCTTTATCGTCTGCGATGTCCCACAATTAACTGCACACCATACTGCTAGACCACTGCATGCTCCCCAACACAAAACAGTCCTTATTACTTTGGACACTACTAAGGTTTAGTATCCTTGTTAACAATATAACTTGTTGAGGTTTCTTTTACTAAGTCTTCTATTTCTACAGGTTCGCTATGTACAATATGTTTGAATGTTGTGTGGTTGGTCTGCCTCCCCTAATTAAGACTGTAAATCCCTGGTGGTTTTACAAAGGAACTCCAATGTATTTGCTGAATGGCTGAGACTCAAATTAGAAAACATTAGCATGGGCGTAACGTCACGGTTACAGAGGGTGAGATCGGGCTGGTGCAGGAGGAGGTCCCGCCGATGTCGGCGTCTATTTCAGCTGCATGTGCGTCTGAGGAAGCTCATTCAGCTGAGGTGTATTTGTGGCAGAGAGGCCCACCAGCTCCTTTACTGCAATATATGCTGCCGGTCAATAAATGGCCGGCAGCAGATGTTGGCGTGCCCATCTTGAGTGGCACATGGCCACAACATGTGCTGCCCATCACTGGCACACCTACAGTTGTGGCCAAAATTATTGACACCCCTGCAATTCTGTCAGATAATACTCAGTTTCTTCCTGAAAATGATTGCAAACACAAATTCTTTGGTATTATTATCTTCATTTAATTTGTCTTAAATGAAAAAATACAAAAGAGAATGAAGCAAAAAGCAAAACATTGATCATTTCACACAAAACTCCAAAAATGGGCCATACAAAAGTATTGGCACCCTCAGCCTAATACTTGGTTGCACAACCTTTAGCCAAAATAACTGCGACCAACCGCTTCCGGTAACCATCAATGAGTTTCTTACAATGCTCTGCTGGAATTTTAGACCATTCTTCTTTGGCAATCTGCTCCAGGTCCCTGATACTTGAAGGGTGCCTTCTCCAAACTGCCATTTTTAGATCTCTCCACAGGTGTTCTATGGGATTCAGGTCTGGACTCATTGCTGGCCACCTTAGAAGTCTCCAGTGCTTTCTCTCAAACCATTTTCTAGTGCTTTTTGAAGTGTGTTTTGGGTCATTGTCCTGCTGGAAGGTCTTCCAGCAGGACAATGACCCAAAACACACTTCATGACCTCTGAGGGAGACCCAGCTTTCTCACACTGGGCCCTACATTATGCTGCAAAATTTATTGGTAGTCTTCTGACTTCATAATGCCATGCACACGGTCAAGCAGTCCAGTGCCAGAGGCAGCAAAGCAACCCCAAAACATCAGGGAACCTCCGCCATGTTTGACTGTAGGGACCGTGTTCTTTTCTTTGAATGCCTCTTTTTTTCTCCTGTAAACTCTATGTTGATGCCTTTGCCCAAAAAGCTCTACTTTTGTCTCATCTGACCAGAGAACATTCTTCCAAAACGTTTTAGGCTTTTTCAGGTAAGTTTTGGGAAACTCCAGCCTAGCTTTTTTATGTCTCGGGGTAAGAAGTGGGGTCTTCCTGGGTCTCCTACCATACAGTCCCTTTTCATTCAGATGCCGACGGATAGTACGGGTTGACACTGTTGTACCCTCGGACTCCAGGGCAGCTTGAATTTGTATGGATGTTAGTCGAGGTTCTTTATCCAACATCCGCACAATCTTGCGTTGAAATCTCTTGTCAATTTTTCTTTTCCGTCCACATCTAGGGAGGTTAGCCACAGTGCCATGGGCCTTAAACTTCTTGATGACACTGCGCACGGTAGACACAGGAACATTTAGGTCTTTGGAGAAGAACTTGTAGCCTTGAGATTGCTCATGCTTCCTCACAACTTGGTTTCTCAAGTCCTCAGACAGTTCTTTGGTCTTATTTCTTTTCTCCATGCTCAATGTGGTACACCCAAGGACACAGGACAGAGGTTGAGTCAACTTTAATCCATGTCAACTGGCTGCAAGTGTGATTTAGTTATTGCCAACACCTGTTAGGTGCCACAGGTAAGTTACAGGTGCTGTTAAATACACAAATTAGAGAAGCATCACATGATTTTTTGAACAGTGCCAATACTTTTGTCCACCCTCTTTTTTATGTTTGGTGTGGAATTATATCCAATTTGGCTTTAGGACAATTCTTTTTGTGTTTTTTCATTTAAGACAAATTAAATGAAGATAATACGAAAGAATTTGTGTTTGCAATCATTTTCAGGAAGAAACTGAGTATTATCTGACAGAATTGCAGGGGTGTCAATACTTTTGGCCACAACTGTATGTCAGCTGCAGGCTATAGAAGAGGACGCTGCACGTTGTGGGAGCGGAGGAAGGTAAGAATCGTTATAACAGGATGGGGGTCATAAACTTCTTACCCCTCAAGGCTGTATGCACCATCATGACTAGGCCATATTTTACAATTCTGACCAGTATCACTTTATGTGGTAATCAATCTGGAACGTTTCAACGGATCCCACTGATTCTGAGATTCTTTTTTCATGACATATTGTACTTCATGATAGTGGTAAAATTTATTTGATATGACATGTTTATTTGTGAAAAAAAAACAAATTTGGCATTTTTCTAACTTATTTTGTATGTCCTTAAATCAAAGAGTTAACATAATTTTTTATGTTAGGAAGATATAATGGTTAAAAGTTGACCAGCGATTCCTCATTTTTTCAACAAAATTTACAAAACCATTTTTTTAGTGACCACATTAAATTTGAAGTGACTTTGAGGGGTCTATGTGACAGAAAATACACAAAAGTTAAACTATTCTAAAAACTGCACCCCTCAAGGTGCTCAAAACCACATTCAAGAAATATTTTAACTCTTCAGGTGCTTCACAGAAATTTTTATAGTTTGTAAGAAATAAATGAACATTTAACTTTTTTCACAAAAATTTTAAATAAGACCAATCTTTTTCAGGAAAAAATAGACACAACTTTTTTTTTGCGCAATTTCTCATGAGCATGCAGATACCCCACATATATGGAGAAAACCACAGTTTGGCTGTATGGCAGGGCTCAGAGGGCGAGGAGCGACGTTTGACTTTTTGAATGTAAAATTTGCTGGAATAATTAGAGGACGCCATGTTTTGTTTGGAGAGCCCCTGATGTTCCTAAACAGTAGAAACCCCCCACAAGTGACACCATTTTGGAAACTAGACCCCTTAGGGAACTTATCTAGCTGTCTGGTGAGCACCTTGAACCCACAGGTGCTTCACAGAAGTTTATAACATTGATCCATGAAAATAAAAAAAAATCAAATGTTTCCCACAAAAATATTTTTTAGCTCCAAATTGTGCATTTTCATAAGGGTAACAGGAGAAATTGCACCATACAATTAGTATTGACAACCAATATGTCGAGGAAAACTACTGTTTGGGCACACAACAGTGCTTGGAAGGGAAGGGGTGCCATTTGACTTTTTGAAAGCAAAATTTGCTGGAATAATTAGCGGATGTCATGTCGCATTTGGATAGCTCCTGATGTGCCTAAATAGTGGACACCCGACACACGTGATATCATTTTGGAAACTAGACCCCTCAGGGACAGAGCGCGGCGGCGGCAAGCATGAGGGGACAGAGTGCGGCGGCAAGCACCCAGGGGACAGAGCGGGTAGCAGCACCCGGCAGCACCAGGGACAGAGCACAGCGGCGGCAAGCACTGGGGGGACAGAGCGGGCGGCAGCTCCTGGGACAGAGTGCGGTGACAGCAACACCCGGCAACACTGGGGACATGGCACAGCGGCAGTATCGGCGCGCCGCACATAAAAACATCTCCTCATCCCAGCAGCAACGTTCCACTCCTGCCTCCTCCAGCAGCAACCCTGGGACCCTGCTTCACCGCAGCTACCACCCCAGGTAAGCAATAAGATGCATGGATTATAAGAAGCACCACCATTTTATTAAAAAAAAAAGTTTTTTCCTATTTTTCTCCTCAAAATTTGGGGTGCTTCTTATAAAGCGAAAAATACGGTATTTTGTAAAATGGGGTCACTTATGAGGAGTTATGCTGTTCTGGCACCTCAGAGGCTCTCACAGTAGGTCATGGTACCTGCAAACCCGTAAAATCAGCACTATAATATGGCGCTCCTTCCCTTCTGAGCTTTGTACTGTGCCTTAAGTATTCCCCGTTTACATGTAGGGCATTGGCGCACTGTAGTTCAGCATAGAAAAATAAAAAAAAACACTAATTAAAATGGCCTGGACAAAAAATGGTAACCCTAGAAAAGACTGGAAATAATTTGACATTTTGAACTAAGGAGTGTCCTATAATTAGGATCATAGGCATCTACAAACTGATAATAAGACAGTTGTCTAGTTACAGGGTGAAAAGTAGTCCCTGTGCTGTTTGGTATCATGGTGTGTACCACCTTGAAGTTGGACCAAAGAAAGCTATGGAGAAAGTTGTTTCAGAAGATTAGAAATAAACTTATAACCAAACATAGGTAAAGACCATCTCCAAACAGCTTGGTGCACCTGTTGCAACAGTTGCACTTATTCAGAAGTTCAAGATCTATGGGACTGTGCCCAGCCTCCCTGGACGTGGCCGGAAGAGGAAAGTTGATGAGAAATAGAAGAAACGGATAATACCAATAGTAGAACCCACTACTACTTACAAAGAGGTTAGATCTGAACTCTAAGGTCTAGGCACATCAGTGTCAGATCACACCCATCCGTAGCTGTCATGACCAAACATGACTTAATGAAAGACAAATGAGGAATAAACCACTGTGGAATCCAAATTAAAAAAAAAAGCGAGACTGTAATTTGTCAAAATACATATTGACAAAACACAAAGGCTCTGGGAGAATGTCGTTTGGATAGATAAAACAAGACTGCAGCTTATTGGCATGTCACATCAGCTCTATGTTCAAATTTACAAAAATGAAGCCTACAGAGTAAAGAATTTTGTTCCTATTGCGAAACATGGAGAAGGCTCAGTTATGTTTTGTGGCTGCTTTGCTGCATCTGGCACAGGGTGTCTTGAATCTGTGCAGGGTACAATGAAATCTCAAAACTATCAAGGCATTTTGGAGCAAAATGCGCTTCCCAGTCTCAGAATGCCACAATCCATTTTTGGATCTGTGGCAGATCTGGATTCTCACGTTAAAACTTTTTCCCTTTCAGGCCATCGGGGGGTTAATGTCAGTTCCCCCCCCCCCCCGCTGGCCTGCTGGTGTAATTGCATTGTTGTTGGGTCTGCTGATGTATGTGGTGACCACTCCCACCATACTTCAAAAAGTCACCTGATGCATCAGCTGACTGTTGGTGTTAGAGCAATCTGCAGTGACCAAAGTGGAGGAAGGAGCTGGCTGGGTGCAGTGGTGCTTCAGCTGAATACTTGATCTGGTGTCGTTATCCTGCTGTTCGGTGCTTTGCAAGTGTTGCATTTTTTGTAACGTTGCCCCTCTTGGTGTCTGTCTTTCTATTCCTTTTGTTGTATTAGTGCAGCGTTGGGACCATTGCTCTCACCTGCCAGTTCCCTACTTGGGTATGAGTGCAGGGCAAGTGAGGGATTAGATATCCTGCTCGGCGACGGGTTTAAAGAACCTGTATAGGGACGGTAGAGAGATCAGGGCACATCCTTAGGTGAGTGCAAGAGGTGTCTATTCCCCCTGTTCCCTATCGACAGAGCCCACAGGTTTTTATAGTTTCCCTGGTGTTCCCTGGTGTGTTGTGCCGTCTGGTGACCGACCAACCATTGGGTTGTGTCACACTGGGTCAGTCACTCTGTGAAACAGAAAGCTTGGTCTGAGTTTAAGATCATGGGTACTCCACCAGGATAATGACCTGGCTAAATGGCTCACTGAGAGTTGCAGAACTCATAGAATCGTAGAATGATAGAGTTGGAAGGGATCTCCTGGGCCATCTGGTCCAACCCGCTTCTTACAGCAGGATTCACTAAATCATCCCAGACAGATGCAACTGGGATGTAACTGTTTGTTTGCAGTGATTGCTTCAAAAGGTTGTGCAACAACACATTAAGTTAAAGGAACCATCATTTTTGTCTAGGCCATTTTGACCAAGTTTTTTTTTTTCTGTTGAACCAAAATTCAAAATCAATGTTTGATCTTCATTAGCTGATGTTCAGTAAACCTAAATTGAAAATTACATTTGTCAATGTAGAGTATTGCATGGTGAAGTTATTGAAGGGGGTCTATTTTTCTTCTTGATTCTTTCTGTATGCTGAGCTAAGTGGATAAGGACAGGGTTAAATCATAGCATTACAGGTCCTGATGAATTGCCTCTGGCTAGCTGTGCATGTAACCGCTATGTGTTCACCTTAATCTCTCAGTCTGGAACGGGATAAAGATACATTTTCTGAGAGGAGCCTGCACAGGTCATGTGCCATGATCCCAGTGCAGGTTTTGACCTGCACGTCAGGGGTTAATGTCTTGAGCCCAGTGCAGGCTTTGACCTGCACGCCTGGGGTTAATTATTGTGGCCTCTCTTTGGTTCGGGGAGAGCTTCTTATAGCCCTGGGAAACTCCAATCCCCGTCAGTTATACTTTTGCCATTGGCCGAGTGTGCTGACCCCTGTGTGCCTGTGCCTTGTGATTGTCTTCTAGCTTGCTTATATGGTTCTGACCCCGTTCTGTCCCCCGTTGGGAGTTAACCTGTTGATTCTGTACTGTATATCTGTTCCTCTGGTTTCTGACTCCTTCGCTACGTCCTGACTATCTGTTCTGTCTAATCCTTTGGTATTGTCATGCTATCTGGTGCTTTGACCCCGGCCTGATCTGTTTACGTCTCTGTTTATGCCCCTTGGTAACTTTGTCCCATAGTTACCCTTCTAGGAGTTTTCCTGCAGCTCCTGCTCTCTGGAGTTTAGGCCACGCCCCAGCAGCCACGTGCTTCACGTCCTGTTGGTCTAGCATGCATCTACACTGCTGCAGGTATCTTAGGGTACAGTTTCTCTTACTCAGGACACGCGCACTGGCTCAGTGTTCCTGACACTACAGCAAACTGCAAGAATAACTGGTTGCTATAGACCAGTGTTTCCCAAACTCCAATCCTCGCGGACCCCAACAGTTCATGTTTTCAAGATTTCCTTAGTATTTCACAGGTGATGGAAGTATCATCAAGGCATCAGGAATTCTCTCATATGTGTAACACTATGGAAATCCTGAAAACATGACCTGTTGGGGTCCGCGAGAACTGGAGTTTGGGAACCACTGCTATAGACAGTAACTGATTTGTGTGACTGGACTGGGACTAGCACAGCCATGTCTGAGTAGTCAGGGTTTACATTATTTAGTTAGTGCCTGAAAAAGGCTAGAGACTTATGTTAATGCTTTTGTTTTCTGTGCTGTGCATCCAGAGAAAATAAACTGACACGCCTATTGAAACATAACAAACTGTAATATAGCTGCGCTAGTAAAAGTACTCTGAATCAGCTGCAAGTAGGTTCCTATACCACATAGGATGATAAATAAAATTACAGAAAGAAAAAAAGTATAATTACTTGCGCTATGATACAGGGTACATAAAAGTATATCACGTAAAAATGACCTATTTAAATAAATTACTTGCTTGTGTAGGATATTTGTGCTTGTGGCAAGGGCAAGTGTTCTCTGCTATTTATATGGCAGGTTGCAGCTATACATGCACAGTTAGATGCTAAGAAATAAAGGTCAAAAATTGGTACCGTGATATGTACTACCAAGAATTAATTTGAAAAAAGCTCATTCACATATATAAGATGGAGATATGACAGTTTCTGTGCTCTCCAGGGTGTGTGACTGAAAACTATATTACCTGTAGTATAAGCGTAGTATAAGACTGTTACACGGTTTATAGAAGGTCCAAATGGAATGCGGCCGCAAAGGCCCAAATGGATGGCAAAGGAAGCTTAACAGCTAGCAGCATGGGCTGTCCCTTCAAAGAAATAGTCCCCAAGAGCGCTGTCCCGGCCGCTCAGTAAATGGCGTCCGGAGGTACCGGTGTATCCAACGGGGTACTTCCAGGACCTGTAGGACCTACGTGACTCCCGCAGTCACATGATGCCAGTAAGAGTACGGGATGGGGTTTTTTGGTCCTTTGCTCCTCCCGTACTCTTACTTCAGTCATGGTATAAGTGATTAGGCGACTTTATTCTTCTGGTAGATGCGATTGCAGTGATACAACATTTATATCGGGTTTTTACGTTTGGCTGCTATCACACACTAAAAGACACTTTTTATTGCAAAAACTAGTTTTTGCATCGTCATATTTTGATAGCTATAATTTTTCCAGATTTCTGCCGACCGAGTCATGTGAGGGATATTTTGTGAGGGATGAGTTGACTTTTTACTGGTACCATTTTTGGGCACATGACATTTTTGATCGCTTTCTATTCTGATTTTTGGGAGGCAGAATGATCAAAAAACAGCAATTCAAGAATTGCTTTTTTGTTTTGCTTTGTTTTTATACCGTTCCGCATGTGGTAAAATTAATAAGGCAGTTTTATTCTTCGTGTCAGTACGATTACAGCGATACTTTATTTATATCTTTTTTTTTTTTTTATGTTTTGGTGCCTTTACACAATAAAAACTTTTATAGACAAATAATTATTTTTGTATCGCTTTATCCTGAGAGCTATAACTTTTATTTTTCCGCTAATGGAGCTGTATGTTGTTTTCTTTTTGCTGCACAGTATGACGTTTTCAGAGATACCATTTTTTTATTGTGTTTTATATAGCGGTATGATCATAAAGCATAGTTTTTTTACCTTGTTTTTTATTTAACAGTGTTTACTGAGGGGTAAACCAGTGGGTCAGTTTTATAGATTGGGAAGTTTTGGAAAGGGCAATACCAAATATGTATACTTTTGTTTATTTATTTTTTACATAAATGTATGGATTTCATATTTTTTCTTTTTTATTTATTTTAAATATTTGTACAAATTTTAATAGACTTTTTTTTTACATTGTCCCACGATGGAATATCAACTTCATACAAACAGATTGCTGATGTAATACTCTGCAATGCTTTTGAGAAGGCATGTCAGCTCCTGATCTGAGCTTGAGCTGACATGCCACCATCCCTGGGTAACCTTGCGGCCATCTTTCAGCCCGGGGTCACCATGGAGACCATTGGCATAACGCGATCGCATCATGTTGTGCCGATGGGAGCACAAAGGGAGCTCCCTCCCTCTACAATGCCCCTCTGTTATGAATGAGTCACCATAGGAGGCAAAAACAGAAATACTAGCTAAGTCCAGAAACCCAGAGAAGTTGGCAGCTATCGGATTGCAGACCCCTGAATCTAACAACAACAACTAGCAGTAGCCGTGGGGGGTTCCTACGGTGCCCTAGACCCCTCGATCACAGCCGGAGAACTACATAGCCTAAAGACAGAAAAGGGAAATCTAAACTGCCCCAGAGCAGACCCCAAAGCAATAGGCAGCCCCCAACATATAATGACGGTGAAGCGAGATGGAAAAACACTCACACAGACAGAAAGATAGGCTGAGCAAATGATGGTGTCCAAGCTAACTAAATAGGATAGAATAGGAAGGCTGCTGTCTGCAATCCGCCAAAACCCTCTCAAAAACAAGAGCCAACAGACTGATAGGGAAAAAAGCCCTGAAGACGCTAGGCTTCAAAAAGACTATATCAGTCCTCTGGTAATATCTGAAGACAGAGCAAAAAAGGAATTCAGCTCACCCAGCAGGGAGAGGCAGAAATCCCGACCAACAAGGCAAAACAAAACAAAAACACAAATGCAAAAAAGTAGAGCAGAAAACTTAGCTTTAGAGGAGCAGGAATCAGACTGGTCTCCAAGAATCCCTCAGAGGAATCACCCGCAAGGCAGAAGGGCGTCGGCTGCCTTATATCCAGTCAGCGATCCCAGTCACCCAGTCATCATCATTCTGCTCAGGTGCTTTGTAATCAGCCTCACTACCTTCCTTCACCAGAAGAGGGAGTTCATCAGACCTCAATGGTGAAGGGGAAAACAAACTCACAACAGTACCTCCCCCTTGAGGAGGGGTCACCGAACCCTCATCCACGCTACCAGGGCGATCAGGGTGAGCCCGATGAAAGGCACGCACCAATCTTTTGGCATGAATATCAGAGGCAGAGACCCAGGAATTATCATCCTGACCATAACCCTTCCACTTAACCAAATACTGGAGTCTCCGTCTAGCCAGACGGGAATCCAGTATCTTCTCTACCTCATATTCCATGTTACCTTCAACTAATACAGGGTCTGGAGGTGCCACCCCAGGAAAAACTGGTTCAACAAACCTCTTCAACAAGGATTTATGAAACACATTATGAATTTTAAATGTGACAGGAAGAGCCAAACGAAGAGAGACCGGATTAATAATCTCCAAAATTTTGTAAGGTCCAATAAATCTAGGTTTAAACTTAGGAGAAGCCACCTTCATAGCGATATTTTTTGATGATAACCAAACCATATCACCAACCTTAAACTGGGGACCAATGGTCCTATGTCGGTTGGAAAACCGCTGGGCCTTTTCCTGGGAGAGAGATAACTTATCCACCACTTGGTCCCAGATCTGGTGCATTCTCTCCACCACAGTGTCAACACCTGGGCAGGCAGAAGGCTCCACCTGCCCTGAAGAAAATCGAGGATGAAACCCAAAGTTACAAAAAAATGGTGACATCAAGGTGGCAGAACTAGCTCTATTATTTAAAGCAAATTCGGCCAAGGGCAAAAATGAAACCCAATCATCCTGATCAGCGGAAATAAAACATCTCAAATACGACTCCAAGGTCTGGTTTGTTCTCTCCGTCTGCCCATTGGTCTGAGGGTGAAAAGCAGAGGAGAAGGACAACTGAATTCCCAGCTTGGAACAGAAAGTCCTCCAAAATCTAGACACAAATTGAACTCCTCTGTCAGACACAATGTTCTCAGGAATCCCGTGCAAGCGAACCACCTGTTGCAAAAACAGGGGCACCAACTCAGAGGAAGATGGCAACTTAGGGAGTGGTACAAGATGAACCATCTTAGAGAACCTATCACAAATCACCCAAATAACAGTCATTCTCTGGGAGACAGGCATATCAGAGATGAAATCCATTGAAATATGGGTCCATGGCCTCCTGGGGACCGTCAAAGGCATCAACAACCCACTAGAGCGAGAACAAGGTTTAGACCGGGAGCAAGTCCCACAGGACTGCACAAAATTCCTGACATCACGAGACAAGGCGGGCCACCAAAAAGACCGACTCACCAGATCTCTAGTACCAAAAATACCTGGATGACCAGCCAATGCAGAGCAATGAACTTCAGACATCACCCTCTTCTTCCACTGGTCAGGAACATACAACTTTCCACTGGGACAACGCTCAGGTTTGTCCTCCTGGAACTCTTGCAGAGCACGTCTCAAATCGGGCGAGATGGCAGAAAGAACTACCCCTTCGCCTAAGATGGTAGCAGGCTTGGTCACTACAGGAGAATCAGCAAAGAAGCTCCTAGAGAGGGCGTCTGCCTTGACATTCTTGGTGCCAGGAAGAAAAGAGACCACAAAATCAAAACATGTAAAAAACAAGGCCCACCTAGCCTGTCTAGGGTTCAAGCGTTTGGCCGACTCCAGGTAAATCAAATTCTTGTGGTCAGTAAGGACCACGACTTGGTGTTTAGCTCCCTCCAACCAACGTCTCCACTAGGGTTGAGCGACTTTGCCTTTTTTCGGGTCGAGTCGGGTTTCACGAAACCCGACTTTCTCAAAAGTCGGGTCGAGTGAGATCGTCCGATTAACGGACAAAGTCGGGTTTCGTTCAGACCGAAACACGAAACCCAATGTAAGTCAATGGGGAGGAAAAGTCAGGTGTGAAAAGAGGACAGGAAACACACTTACACTGCCCATTTGAATGCCAAAACCATAAATTCTCATTCCTGAAGCTTGTCACCCTTTATTTACTTCATAATACAAGCTACGCATTGAAAAATGGGGGTTATTTGGCTAAATTTGCATGGGGGAGGGCTGGCTCCAGGTTTTCATGTGCCCTGGGCCAAAGAGCGCCCCTTTAACACATACCACAACTCATGATGCTCTGATACGACAGAGAAATAGCGGTCTAGTACAATGAAAAATACTTCACTTTTTACATCTCATGACTGATATCCATTTAAAATTCTCCAATAGCTCCAAAAACGGACAGTATATTACTCCATACAGTATTATGGCCACCGCATAGTGCGCTATACAGAGTAATGAGGCCCATCTATTTCTCCCTACAGAATCATTGATCCCATATAATGTTTGAAACTGTATATGATGAGCTCCACATAATGCTACAGTATATGTTGGTCCACATGGATGAAGCTCCACTGTCTTATGGGCCCAAATAATGCTCCATACATAATGGACCCTATTTCTAATGCTCTAGTGTATAATGGGCCCTGGACATGCTGCTCCAGTGTCTGATGTCCACCTTTGGAATGTTCCAATGTATGGTGGGCCCCATCTATCATTCTCCAGAGTATAGTGCTCCCCAAAAATAGCAGTCCCAACATTGAAAACAATTAAATAATTCTCCTCGCTATGGAATCCCTGTACTAGTCAGGCCTCCTTGTCGTCCCCATCTTCCATACCACTGCACTTGGCTGTTTAGGCAGAGGGCGTACAGACGTGATGTCATTGTGCTCTCTGATCAGAATATCAGTGTCAGGAAATGCGGAAGACGTCATGGTGGTGGAGCAGGGAGAGGTAAGTATTTCAACCTTGCATGTGCTGTGATCCTGAGCAAGCAGGGGGGGCCCACTCTTTGGCGACGGCACTGGCACAGGGCCCCTCATACTACGGCGGTGTGTCTGACGGCAGGTGGGCCGAACCTGTACTTTCATCTGCAGCTTCCTCTTTGTCACCGTGTAAGGTGGAACATTATATGAGAAGGGTAACCTGAGTTTCATCAGGGTCAGATTCAGGCTGTGTAGAGTGCGAGGGGAATGTAGTGGTCTGAGTCAATGTACCAGCAGAATCATTGAGCAGTGGCTGGGCATCAGTGCACTTGTGGCGCCCACAGGAGTATGGTCGCCACAGTGGCATTACCTTCCTCCTAGGGAGTGTGATGTCATGCTTGGGAGCAACGAAGGATCTCTCTAGCAGGTTAATTGATTGGGCGGCATGATTCCCACGACTCACGACCCTCCAAACAGCGTCCATGAAGGCAAAATTTTGGTTTGACGTGGGCAGTATGGTTGCAAAGCTGAACCTTAAAGGAATGTCCAGAAGGGCACCACCTGGAGTGGAGCCTGCGGCGTAATTGGACTCAACACGGGCAACCTCAACCATCCAGCAACCGAAAAGATGCACGCATTGCAAGCTTAATTCCGTTAACGAACGAGACTCCGTCCTGCCCACGCGGTCCGCGTCCAGCTTAATAGAGGGACACGTGAGGCTGTGGCACACGAGATTGGCCAATAACTGGTGTGTCAAGGCCTTACATGTCCGTGGCTGCATGCGCGCTACACCGAAAGGGCCAGCGTGTGTCGCTTACAGGTGCAGATAAGCCGCTGAACACCGTTAGTGATGGGGATCTGGGATTACAATTATTACCCGCGAACGATGATTTCCCAGTAAGTGCAGGTCAACCGCTGTTCCTGAATTAGGCCTAACCGTCATTCCTGAAAAAGGGAAAAACTTATGTGTGCAAACCACAGGTGCTGTAGCTTGCATAACAGCTCGCCAGCCGTTCTCAGGCACAGTATGGATTACACGTGATTGCACAAAGGTGAGAAAGGGTACCGTATCACCGGATAACATGTATGGATAGCATAGTTTACACATTAAAAATATATGTCTATACATCAGGAGGCAGGCTCAGACAGTGTCAGGCCCAGTATGGATTTGACAGCCCAGACTACACAGCGGAGGAGCAGGGAGAGGTAAAGATTGCAAATGCTGGGGCCCTGGCCAAGCATGGGTGGCCCACTCGTGGGCGTCGGTACTGGCACTGGGCCCCTCATAGTACGGCGGTGTGTCTGACGGTGGGTGTGCACCACCACCGTCAGAGACACTTGATTGCACTATGAGGGACCCTGTGCCAGTGCCCGCGCCCAAGAGTCGGCCTACCCACCTGTCAAGGGCAACGGCACTCGCAGGGTTGCATGCGCTAGCTGGTGAACCCGACCATGGGGGGGGCAGCCCAGTTAGGGAGGTTTACACAATGGCATATGTTGATGTTGGACATTCAGCTGATGCAAAAGGCGACATTGGTCAAGTCCCAGGAAGCGGAGGACCAAAGCAAGCCAGGTTTCTGTCAACCTATGTGTCATCAGGGGAAGGTGGGACAAAATCCTTGGAAACCCATGCATGGTTCATTTTAATGAAGTTTAGATCATCCACATTTTGGGTCGACAGACGGGTCCTTTTTTCTGTCAGGATTGATCCAGCAGCACTGAAGACTCTTTCCGATAGCACACTTGCAGCTGGGCAAGCGAGCTCCTGTAACGCATATTGTGCCAATTCAGGCCAGGTGTCCAGTTTTGCGGCCCAATAGTCAAAGGGGAATGACCTGTGAGGGAAAACATCGACCTGGGAGGAAAAGTAGTTTGTAAACATAGTTGACAAGTGCTGTCTCCTGTCACTTTCCATCGATGCAGTATTACCTGTCGTTGTAGCGGGACTTGAAAAATCACTCCACAACATGGTCATGAAACCCCTTTCTCCAACGCCACTCCTGATGTGTGCACCACCAACACCTCTTCCAAGCTGCCCCTGGCCCCTACGGCTCGTGTGACAAACATCAGCGCTGCTGTGTGCTGGGAAGGCCTCAACCAACCTGTTTACCAGAGTTGCTTGTTTGTTAGCCAATATTAGGTCAAGGTTCTCCTGTGGCATGATGTTTTGGAATTTGCCTTTATAGCGTGGATCGAGGATGCTGGCCAACCAGTAGTCATCATCGTTCATCATTTTGGAAATGCGGGGGTCCCTTTTTAGAATCTGCAAGGCATAATCTGACATGTGGGCCAATGTTCCCTGTGTCAATGATGCAGTGCGACTGCATGGTGGAGGAGCACTTTCTGGCAAATCCACATCCCTCCAGTCACGCACAAACCCTGTACCAGCCCTTGCCACACCAACATTTTCTCTGGACACACGAGAAGCATCCTCCTCCCCTAAATAATCATCCCCATCATCACCCTCCTCCTCTTCCTCTTCTTCCTCCACCTCATCCAGGAGAGGTCCCGGAGCAGACAATGGCTGACTGTCAGCAAGGATTCCCTCCTCCTCCTCTTCCTCCTCATCAACCTCTGCTGCAGACGCCTGCTCCTTAATGTGCGTCAAAGTTTGCATGAGCAGACGCATAAGTGGGATGCTCATGCTTATGATGGCGTCGTCTGCGCTTACCAGCCGTGTGCATTCCTCAAAACACTGAAGGACTTTACAGAGGTCTTTCAGCTTTGACCACTGCACACCGGTCAACTCCATGTCTGCCCTCAAAGTGCCTGTCCGGGTATCCTCCCACAAATGCATTACAGCCTGCCTCTGTTCGCACAGCCGCTCAACCATGTGCAGGGTGGAGTTCCACCTTGTTGTAACGTCGATAATTAGCTGGTGCTTTGGAAGGTGTAGCACTCGCTGCAGCTTCTGCATACGACTGGAGTGTACGGGCTAACGGCGGATGTGCGAGCACAGTTTTCGAACCTTCAGGAGCAGGCCTGTTAACTCTGGATAAGTATTGAAGAAGCACTGCACCACCAGGTTCAAGGTGTGAGCCAAGCACGGTATGTGTCTGAGTTTTGAAAGGGCTATGGCAGCCACAAAATTACGCCCGTTATCACTAACTACCTTGCCTGCCTCAAGATGTACACTTCCCAGCCATGACTCTGTTTGTTGCTGAAAGTAGTCGGCCAGTACCTCCGCGGTGTGTCTGTCGCCCAAACACATCATCTTCAACACAGCCTGCTGACGCTTTCCACTAGCTGATCGATAGGGGGACACCTCGTGTGCAACACTGGCAGCTGCGGATGGAGTGCTGCAGCGACTGCGCTCTGGGGACGAGCTTTCGCTTCTGGAGGAGTAGGAGGAGGAGGGTCGAACGCCAACAGCCAACTGTTTCCTATTCCGTGCCGTGGGCTAGGCAGCACTGTCCCACCACCGCTGTCCCCTGTGGACCTTGCATCCACCACATTAACCCAGTGCGCAGTGATGGACACATATCGGCCCTGGCCATGCTTACTGGACCATGCATCAGTTGTGAGGTGCACCTTTCCACTCACTGATTGCTTGAGTGCATGGACACTGCGGTCCTCCACATGAAGGTGGAGGGCTGGGATAGCTTTGCGAGAAAAGAAGTGGCGACTGGGTAGTTCATAGCGTGGTACTGCGTAGACCATTAGTTCGCGGAAAGCTGCGCTTTCAACCAACCGATAGGGCATCATCTCTAACGAGATTAGTTTGGCAATGTGGGCGTTCAAACCCAGTGTACGCGGATGAGACGATGAGTACTTTTTTGTCCTACTCATAGTCTCTGGTAGGGTGAGCTGGACTTGAGAGCTGCATATGGTGGAACTAGCGGTGGACATGGCGGACTGAAAGAGGGTTGATGATGGTGATGGAGTTGGTGTTCTTTCTGATGACCTAGATTCAGTCTTTCGTTGCAATAACAGTGTGATTCCCTGACTGATTTGCCCTTGCGACGACAACTCTACATTTGCTGCTGGTGGTGTGCTAACCGGTGGACTTACAGTGGGGGAAACAATGTAGCGTTGCTGACTACCTTCTTTGGGAGCAGTAGCACATGTGGTACGTGAGTTTTGGTAGTCCGTCCACGCTTGCAAGTGCATGGTGGTTAAATGTCTTAGCATGCAACTGGTATTCAAATTTCTCAGATTTTTCCCTCGGCTAAAGGTCTTTGCGCACTTCTTACAGATAACCTTTGCCTGATCATTATGATTTTGTTCAAAAAAGTGCCACACTGCACTCTTCCTACTAGGGAAGACAGTTTGAGGCCTTGCACGCTGTGCTATTTTGACAGTCTGGCCAAGCTGTCCTGCAATTTTTTGGGTTTTTGTAACCCGTTTTTGGACTGCTCCGGGCCTGCCAGATAACAACTGTATTGGTGTCGATGCCCGCTGCTCCTCCTCCTCTTCTGAGCTATTGGCAGCGGCACACTCTACCCCCAATGGATGCCAATCTGGGTCAACAACTGGGTCATCCATCACCTCCTCTTCACTGTCATGTGCACCTTCCTCTGTGTCACCGTGTATGGTGGTATAGTATGCGGGAAGGGGCACCTGAGTTTCATCTGGATCAGATTCTGGCTCAGTACACAGCGAGGACAATGTAGTGCTCTGAGTGAATGTACCAGCTGAATCATCTATCAGTGGCTGTGCATCAGTGCACTCCATGTCAGATTCATCTTTGCCTGGGTCAGTCACGATTTGACTTGATAACCCAGGCATGGTATGTGAAAACAGCTCCATGGAGTAATCTGTAGTGTGGCCTGCCGCATCCTTCAATTTTGGTAGGGGTGAAGGACACAAGGAAAGGTGTGGTTCATGACCATGAGCCTCCAATGAGGAATCACTGCTTTTATTTTTTAAAACTTCAGAAGAGGAGGCAATAGAGCTGGAGGCTGAGTCAGCAATGTAAGCCAAAACTTGTTCTTGAAGCTCCGGCTTTAGAAGCGGTTTACCTACTCCCAGAAAAGTGAGCCTTCGAGGCCTTGTGGAGCCAGACGATGACACAGCCTCAACACCTCCTGCATTAGGTGCTATTTTGCTTTTGCCACTACCAGCAGATCCACCACCAACACCATCATTACCAGCTGCCAACCCCTGCCCACTTCCACAGACTCTTCCACCACACTTCCTCATTTTTGGGAAAAATGTACCCAAATTTCCAGCAACTCTCTGGTACTGTCAAACAAGGTACAAGGTGTATATAGTATTGGGGAGAATTGGAATGGCTCGACACTTCAGGACACTGTTGGATTCAGTCAGGCCCTGTGTATGTAACACCGCAATGTGACAGACAGATTCTCTATGCTGTGAGAAAGGTGTATGGAGGACTGTGGAGATTTGGAATCTATCTACAATTCAGGACACTGTTGGATTCAATCAGGCCCTGTGTATGTAACACCGCAATGTGACAGACAGATTCTCTATGGTGTGAGAAAGGTGTATGGAGGACTGTGTAGATTTGGAATCTATCTACACTTCAGGACACTGTTGGATTCAGTCAGGCCCTGTGTATGTAACACCGCAATGTGACAGACAGATTCTCTATGCTGTGAGAAAGGTGTATGGAGGACTGTGTAGATTTGGAATCTATCTACACTTCAGGACACTGTTGGATTCAGTCAGGCCCTGTGTATGTAACACCGCAATGTGACAGGCAGATTCTCTATGCTGTGAGAAAGGTGGTAACAGTCGTTACACGGTACTGAGAGAGGAGCGAACACGTACACCACTGTATGGTGTATGTAAAATTGTCAAGCTCCGTGTTTTTGGATACGGACTGACGCACGCTGTCTCTCTCTAGTTTTCAATGTAATCAAACAGCAAATTGACTATACTGTTTGAAAAACAGACAAAACTATAAGGTGTAGGTCTGTAAGAATGGACAAACTCCTCAGCTTTTCCTTACAGAGTGACACACAGAGAGCTTCACTGTGGCTGTGATAACAGCCGTTACACGGTACTGAGAGGAGCGTGCACGTACACCGTGGTACGGTGTATGTAAAATTGTCAAGCTCCGTGTTTTTGGATACGGACTGACGCACGCTGTCACTCTCTAGTTTTGAATGTAATCAAACAGCAAATTGACTATACTGTTTGAAAAACAGACAAAACTATAAGGTGTAGGTCTGTAAGAATGGACAAACTCCTCGGCTTTTCCTTACAGAGTCACACAGAGAGCTTCACTGTGGCTGTGATAACAGTCGTTACACGGTACTGAGGAGCGTACACCGCTGTACGGTGTGTGAAAAATGAACGCTCAGTAACTCACAAGGACAAAACAATAAAATATGGATTGCTTTGAAAAAAGCAGTTTGCTCAGCAGTGTGCACACAGCAATGCAGCTACCAGGTAGCCTTAAAAGGCAGCCTAATAACCAACAAAGCTGATGCACCAAGATATAGCCTCCCCTTGCACTGCACAGTGACTGGTGTGTTATACAGGCAAAATCGCTAGCAGCAGAATCAGTTTTAGGTTTCTTCTTCCCTGCCTAACGCTCTCCCTACAGAATCTTCCTCAGCAGCAGCTCTCCCTATTCTGAGATCAGCATGAGTAACATGGCGGTCGGCGCCCCCGCCCTTTTAAACCCCCTGTGACGCCCCACAAAGCAAGCCAATCACTTGCATGCCCTTCTCCAAGATGGTGGTGACCCCTGCCTATGTCATCATGTTGCCCACAGTGTCCGTTCTTGCTGATTGGCTGCAAAAAGGGCGCTCAACCATTTTGTGAAACGCGACTTTGGCGGTAAAGTCGCCGAACACGTGGCCGACCTGACGCTGGGGTCGGGTTTCGTTTCATGAAACCCGACTTTGCCAAAAGTCGGCGACTTTTAGACATTTTCGACCCGTTTCGCTGAACTCTAGTCTCCACTCCTCAAATGCCCATTTCATGGCTAACAGTTCCCGATTCCCCACATCATAGTTACGTTCAGATGAAGAGAACTTTCGGGAAAAGAAAGCACAGGGATTCATTTTAGATGTTACAGGATCCTTTTGGGACAAAACCGCTCCTGCACCAATCTCAGAAGCGTCCACCTCTACCTGGAACGGGAGTGAGACATCAGGTTGCCGCAAAACCGGGGCAGAAGTGAATCTTCGCTTCAGCTCCTGAAAGGAAGAAACAGCCTCCGGAGACCAATTCAACACATCAGCACCCTTTTTAGTCAGATCAGTCAATGGCTTGGCAATACTAGAAAATTTTGCTATAAATTGCCGATAAAAATTAGCAAAACCCAAAAACTTCTGGAGGGCCTTCAAAGAAGTGGGCTGAACCCAATCATGAATTGCCTGTACCTTGGCCGGGTCCATTTCAATAGTTGACGGAGACAAAATAAATCCCAAAAATGAAATCCTCTGTACCCCAAAAAGGCATTTCGATCCTTTGACATACAGGGAATTCTCCCTCAAGATCCGGAACACAGTCCGAACATGTTCCACATGAGAATCCCAATCCTTGGAGAAGATCAAAATATCATCCAGATAGATAATCAAAAATGTATCCACAAAGTCTCGGAAAATGTCGTTCATGAAGCACTGGAAGACAGAAGGGGCATTATTGAGCCCAAAAGGCATCACCAGGTACTCAAAATGTCCCTCCGGAGTATTAAACGCCATCTTCCATTCATCCCCATGCTTAATGCGGATAAGATTATACGCCCCCCTGAGGTCAAGCTTGGTAAACCAGCAAGCACCTTTAACTCTGGAGAATAGATCCGAAATCAGGGTTAACGGATACTGATATTTAATAGTAATTTTGTTGAGGGCACAATAATCAATACAAGGCCTTAATGAACCATCCTTTTTGCCCACGAAAAAAACCCGGCACCTAAGGGTGAAGAGGATGGTCTAATATGACCCTTCTCCAACGCCTCCTTAATATAGGATCGCATAGCCTCGTGCTCGGGTACAGATAAATTGAAGAGCCGACCCTTAGGAAATTTACACCCCGGGCTTAGTTCAATTGCACAGTCATAACTCCTATGAGGAGGCAAAGACGCAGACTCATTCTCACTAAATACATCATAAAAGTCCGCCAAATAGTCAGGAACATCATGCGACTGAGGAGAGGTGGAAAAAACCGGAGCCTCACTAAGGGCACACCGACAACCCCAGCTCACCACAGACACAGATTTCCAATCCAAAACTGGATTATGAATTTGCAACCAGGGAAACCCCAGAACAATGGTATCATGCAAATTATGCAACACCAAAAATCTGCAATTTTCTTGATGGTCTGGGGCGACCCGCATTACCACCTGGGTCCAAAACTGAGGTTTATCTTTCGCCAAAGGAGTAGCATCAATCCCCCTCAAAGGGATAGGCGTCCGCAGAGGTGTCATCCACAACGTTTAGCAAAATCCAAGTCCATTAGATTCAGGGCTGCTCCCGAATCCACAAAAGCCTTGGCTGAAAATGTGGACAGGGAGCAGATCAGAGTAATTGCCAGAAGAAACTTAGGTTGAACACCACCCACAGAAAACATGTGTGCAAAACGTTTCTCATGTTTAGGACAGACAGAAATAATATGCGAGGCGTCTCCACAAAAAAAACACAGTTTATTACGCCTTCTGAACTCCTGACGTTGCTCCCTGGACAAAACTCTATCACATTGCATAGGTTCAGACACTTGTTCAACAGGTGGCAACACCTCCCATGCAATCCTGCGTTCACGTAAACGCCGATCAACCTGAATGGCTAATGACATAGAATCGTCAAGACCAGAGGGAACAGGAAATCCCACCATAGTATCTTTTACGGCTTCTGACAAACCCTTCCGAAAGAGAGCTGCCAAGGCATTATCATTCCAGGTAGTAAGGACCGCCCACTTTTGGAATTTTTGACAGTACAATTCTGCAGAATGTCGACCCTGGCTCAATGCCAACAGGGTCTTTTCAGCCTGATCAATAGCATTAGGTTCGTCATACAACAACCCCAAGGCTTGAAAAAATGCGTTCACATTAGTCAGAATAGGATCATCTGGTTTCAAGGAAAACGCCCAATCCTGGGGATCGCCACGCAGCAACGAGATGACAATTTTAACCTGCTGCGCGGAGCTCCCTGACGAGTTAGGCTTCAAGGCAAAAAATAATTTACAATTATTTTTGAAATTCAAAAATTTAGACCGATCCCCAAAAAACACATCCGGAGTAGGGATCTTTGGTTCAGCAGCATGTGACTGAGCAAGGTAGGCGGAAATTCCCCGCACTTCCGCAGCGAGCTGCTCCACACGATCAGACAATTGCTTTATCTCCATTGAGAGAAAAAAAAATCCCCCTACGGCCTCAGAGATATAGAGGAAAAAATATACACACTTTTTTTTTTTTTTTTTTTAACAATTCTTTCCTGCTATTGAGTACCCTAGGATCTGCGGTATGGCGGGTGATTCTGTTATGAATGAGTCACCGTAGGAGGCAAAAACAGAAATACTAGCTAAGTCCAGAAACCCAGAGAAGTTGGCAGCTATCGGATTGCAGACCCCTTAATCTAACAACAACAACTAGCAGTAGCCGTGGGGGTTCCTACGGTGCCCTAGACCCCTCGATCACAGCCGGAGAACTACATAGCCTAAAGACAGAAAAGGGAAATCTAAACTACCCCAGAGCAGACCCCAAAGCAATAGGCAGCCCCCAACATATAATGACGGTAAAGCGAGATGGAAAAACACTCACACAGACAGAAAGATAGGCTGAGCAAATGATGGGGCCCAAGCTAACTAAATAGGATAGAATAGGAAGGCTGCTGTCTGCAATCCGCCAAAACCCTCTCAAAAACAAGAGCCAACAGACTGATAGGGAGAAAAGCCCTGAAGACGCTAGGCTTCAAAAGACTATATCAGTCCTCTGGTAATATCTGAAGACAGAGCAAAAAAGGAATTCAGCTCACCCAGCAGGGAGAGGCAGAAATCCCGACCAACAAGGCAAAACAAAACAAAAACACAAATGCAAAAAGTAGAGCAGAAAACTTAGCTTTAGAGGAGCAGGAATCAGACTGGTCTCCAAGAATCCCTCAGAGTAATCACCCGCAAGGCAGAAGGGCGTCGGCTGCCTTATATCCAGTCAGTGATCCCAGTCACCCAGTCATCATCATTCTGCTCAGGTGCTTTGTAATCAGCCTCACTACCTTCCTTCACCAGAAGAGGGAGTTCATCAGACCTCAATGGTGAAGGGGAAAATGAACTCACAACACCCCTCGATGTCACTGTCCCTATTGATAGCAGCATCACAGGGGTTAAACGCCTGTGATTGGTGCTAGTGTGGGGAAGGTGACCGGACGAACAGACTTGTCAGAAAGAGGGGACGGTTTGTGCACTTTAGACAGATGTTAGTAATGACAGAAGGGAAACAGCTAAGAAAGTGAGTGTGAGGGGGAGTGTGAGTACAGGACTTGACAGCAGCTTATGGCTCTAGAGACCGTTAGTCATGGGGGGCGGGGTTACAGGGAAATGGGAAGGTTATAAATAGGACAGGAGGGTTCCAGAAAGTTCCAGTCCCGGGAGGAGCTCAGAATGAGAGGACTCAGTGAAGGAGTGCAGATAGTGTGGAGAGCTCAACTAGGGGACTGAGGAGAAAAGGAGTCAGGGGGGTGGCCCCGACACGTAAAACCGCAGAACAGGCGAGGCCCCGGTACCAAATTGACGACGACCTCTGACCGGGGAAGTGCTGGCGGTAGATAGGCCTAGGGCGGCCCCAGTGACAGAACCGTGAGAAACGTCACAACGACAGAAGAAAGGTGTGTGTACCCGGGTCTGAATACGAAGAGCTGTTGAAGTGCTGCGTTGTATTGCTGAGGTCGTCAGAAGGACAGCCAATAAACTTGGACCTGTTGTACCCGAAATCTGCCTCCGTCTTGTGTCTGTGACATCTGTTCGTGGTAAACAGGGGACCACCCCCCAAGCTGGGCCACCTTACTACACTAGCACCGATCGTGGACATCGCTGCGGGGTGTCAGCTCTCACATAGAGTTGACACCTGCACTGGATCACAGCGACACTCAGCGTCATATCATAAATGAAGAGGGTAATTCCTGCTACAGAAATGCTAAACATGTGGACACTAACTGTAGCAGGGCACAATGAAGGCTCAGAAACGAGGGGACATGAGGCTTTGGGAGCACAGATTTTGCTGGATTGATTTATGGAAGCCATGTTGTTTTCAAGAGCGTTTAAGCTACTAGTAATGTGGACACCCTCTATTTTTGTATTGAGAGATGAACTTTAATAGAGGATTATTTTTTTGTGTAATTAGTAAAAGTTTTTATTGATCTAATTTTGGGCTTTTTACTTTTTGAAGGCTTAATATTTCAATATTTAGGAAGAATAATGAATACAATAACTCACTTGTCCTTGCTCTGAGCTGAAGTCCACAGTTATGTTGTGATGTTTATTTTTCTTATGGAATAATTGAATTATGCTACTTAACTTGCAATTTCTATGGACATTTTGTATAGAAACTCAAGAATATAATTTTAAAGAATAGATTATTAAAAATAATAATTAGTTTTATTTCTGGCAGGTGACTGTACCAGCAGATTAAAGAGACAGCTGATATCTTCTGTTCCTAAATCAGATGACCTTGATCTCACACAAATTACAATTGAAGTGAATGCCATTACTCCAGATATACCATCATCCATTCACAGCAAAGATCTATCATCTGATCCTTTTACACAGATCGTATCTTCTGATTCATCACGGACTATTAAGAAAAATAAAAGTCACAAAGGGGTAGAGTGTGGGAAATATAGTAACGTGAATGTGAAACATTGGAGAATTCATACAGTGAATAGATATACAGGGAATAGATATTTATGTTCAGAATGTGGTAAATGTTTTGCAAAGAAATCAAATCTTGTTAGACACTATAAACTTCACACAGGGGAGAAGTCTTTTTCATGTTCAGAATGTGGGAAATGTTTTGTAGATAAATCGCATCTTGTTACACATACGAGATGTCACACAGGGGAGAAGCCATATTCATGTTCAGAATGTGGGAAATGTTTTAGAGACAAAACAAATTTTGTTAGACATCAGAAAAATCACAAGGGGGAAAGACCATATTCATGTTCAGAATGTGGGAAATGTTTTGCAGATAAGTCAAATCTTCTTCATCACCACAGAATTCACACAGGGGTGAAGCCATATTCATGTTCAGAATGTGGGAATTCTTTTAAAGTGAAATCACATCTTGTTAAACACCAGAAAGTACACATAGGGGAGAAGCCTTATTCATGTCCACAATGTCAGAAATGTTTTACAGACAAATCACTTATTATTACACATCTTAGACTTCACGCAAGGGAGAAGCCATTTTCATGTTCAGAATGTGGTAAGTGTTTTGCATACAAATCAAATGTTATTAAACATCAGAAAATTCACACAGGGGAGAAGCCATTTTCATGTTCACAATGTGGAAAATGTTTTGTAGATAACTCAAGGCTTGTTAGACACTTTAGAGTTCACACGGGGGAAAAGCCATATTTATGTTCAGAATGTGGAAAATATTTTACTTGGAAATGGAATCTTGTTGTACATCAAAAATCTCACCTAGGATAAGCCATTTTCATTCAAAGAAAATGAGAAGTTTTAATTTTAAGATCATATTATCTTGACCATCAAAACAACTTGCATGGGGAGATGTAATATATTTAAATTACAAATTGTTCAAGAAATATGTAACAGAGAAAGCCAAGATATAGATAAGTAAATGAGATAGCGAAAGTAATTTAGAACGTATATGAAAAACAAAAATATATGTTGTAAAAGGTTGCAGCCGGCGAAGTCCTAGATGCACTGTTTGTGTCACCGAAGTGCCTGGACTCTGTGATGTGAATCCCAGAAAGCAGGACCCAGCACATATAATGTTGAGAGTAGTTTTATAATGGGTTTTTACAAGTAGCTGAAAGGGCTAGATGGGATCGGCTGCTCCCTTACTTCCAGTTCCAGGTCTTAAAAAGGCCTATTTAAGGCAGGTCACCTGTCTTAGGTGGGAGTAAAGATGGAAATGAGTAGAGATGGAAAGGAGTAGATGTGGAGAGTCTTCTTTGTCAGACTGCCAGAACCTGATTAAATGTGTAGATCTGCTAGAAGAATTATTTTGTTACTTTTTATGTCAGAAAGCAAATAAAAAGCAATACTCCAGGCGCATTGAATATTTTGCTGTGTGATATATTTATATATTGTCGGGATTCATGCTTTCAGGTAGACAGTAGGTAGCGTTCACACAGGCACTGGATTCTTGTATCAAAATATTGTGAGGTTTATTTTTCTCTAGTTGCACAGTACCAAACAAAACCATAAATGAAAAATCCCTAGCCTTATCCAGGCAGTAAATAAACAACACAGACCCTGGCTACTCATACATGGCTGAGCTCTGGGACTAGTTTGGTCTAATAAAACTGCTATTTTCCATAGCAACCACTGATAGTTGTAGTTTGGTACCCACGGCCTTCCCATTCTCTTTTCAGAAAGAGATTCTGACTTGTCTATCTCTTCAGCTTCAACACATCCACTGTGGTCAACTTCCCCCCAGTAGATTGACTAAGGTGAACACCTAGCCTGGTTATACAGGGGTTGGACAAAATAATGGAAACACCTGGAAACATCAACAAAAGTTAGTTTAATATGGTGTAGGTCCACCTTTTGCGGCGATTACAGCCTCAATTCTCCGAGGTATGGATTCATACAAGGTGTGAATTGTTTCTAAAGGAATTTTAGCACATTCTTCAGTTAAAACACCCTCCAGTTCTTTGAGCGATGATGGCGGCGGAAATTGACGTCTAACTTGAATCTCTAAAATCGACCATAAATGCTCAATAATGTTGAGGTCTCGGGATTGTGGGGCCAGATGAGATGCTCAACTTCATTAGAATGTTCCTCGTGCCATGCTTTAACGAATCTAGCTGTATGAATTGGTGCATTATCATCCTGAAAGATGGCGTTCCCTTCCGGGAACAGTGCTTGAACGATAGGATGCACTTGGTTGCCCAAAATGCCTAAATAATCTCGGCTGTTAATTCTTCCATGAAGGGATATCATTGGCCCGGCAGATCTCCACGAAATAGCACCCCAGATCATCACAGAACCTCCGCCATGTTTTACGGTTGGGAGAAGGCAGTCTGGATGGAATGCTTCTTTCGGCTGTCTCCAAACGTACACTCGGCCGGAAGTCGGAAATAGGGTAAAGGATGATTCGTCTGAGAATATCAGATGTTTCTACTGCTCGAGGGACCAATTCTGGAGGTTTCTACACCACTCTAAACGCTTGGAAACATTTGTCATTGAGAGCAGCGGTTTTCTAATTGCAGCTCTTCCGTGGAATCCAGATTTGTGCAGCTCCCAGCGAACAGTTTTTGTGGAAACTGGGTTCTGTAGGTGTTCATTGAGCTCAGCAGTGATTTTCGGAGCCGTGGTCTTGCGATCCTCTCTCACAATTCCCTTTAGAGTCCGACGGTCTCTCTCAGTCAACTTCGACTTTCGGCCGGACCTGTGCTTTGCTGCAGACATTTTTCCTTCTCTTTCAAACGCAGTCATTACTTTGGAGACAGTACCTCTTGACACGCCAAGCATTCGGGCACTTTCTGTTACACTAGCTCCTGCTGTTATGATTGGGTCACCGAGGAGGAAAGCAAGACCAAGCTAAGCCACAGAAAACCAGAGAGGTTGGTAACTAAGCAGATTGCAGACCCCTGATCCTATCCACACAACTAGCAGTAGCAGTGGAGCGTACCTACTATGATTCTAGACGCCTAGACACAGCCGGAGAACTAAATAAGCTTAAAGCAAGAAAGGGGAAATCTAAACTGCCCCAGAGCAGACCCCAAAGGAATAGATAGCCCCCAAACATATATTGTTGGTGAGACAAGATGAAAACACAAACGCAGGTAGGAAAATAGGGTGAGCAAAAGATGGGGCCCACACTAACTAGACAGGACAGGAAAGGAAAGACACTGTCTGCAATCACGCAAAAAACCCTGCAAAAAATGGCCAACACGTCTGATAGAAAAATACTGAAGTCCCTCGACTTCGCCCGCTATATCAGCACTCTAGCATATTCTGAAAGCAGAGCAAAGAGAGGCCAATTTAATAAGAGACAAAAACAAACTGGCACAAGCAGTAACATAAAAATGGAAATTCAGCACAGCCCCAGCCGGGGCTGGTTGACCACACAAAACTGAATAGACAAAACCAAATCAAATGTGAACAATAGCAAAAGAACACTTAGCTTGAGCATGCAGGGACTGAGCTGGAAACTAAGACCTCAGGAGGCAGGAAAAAATCAGCAGGGATAGAGGGAGTCGGCTGTCTTAAATCCAGTCAAAAACTCCAGATGTCCAATCGTCCTCCTCATTATCAGGTGGCAGGCCTCTGTTAATTAGATCAGCTCCATTACCTCCTGTAACAAACAGAGGGAGCCCGGAAAGAGAACTCGCGACCCCTCTGTCAATACAACCAGCTCCACTACCTTCACTAGCAACCAGAGGTAGGCCAGAAAATGAATTCACAACAACCTGCCATACGAGCACCAACAATTTGGACTCTTTGAAAATCCGAGAGGTCTGCCATTGGTATCAGGTTCTCATCAATGTTCTTACAATTCTGCAAAACAAACAGTTAATTTACATACACATATCACACAACTACAAAACATCACCATATGTCACAGTTTGCATGTTTATAACGTGTTCGAAGATTATGATGCCAAAACGTTAGGTAGTTGCATTATTTTGTCCAACCCCTGTATGCAGAGCTAGGCAGGTTAGAAAATCAGAGCCTGTACAGCTATGATTTGTCATGGTAGCTCCTTCCAAGGATAGGTACTTTGGGTTGAGATCAAAAGATCTCCAAATCTGACATTATTGGTCCAAATAAATAAAATATATATATTGTGAATCTGAGGCAAGAAAATACACACAACCAGTTTCATAGAATCATAGAATCGTAGAGTTGGAAGGGACCTCCTGGGCCATCTGGTCCAACCCCCTGCTCAAAGCAGGATTCGCTAAATCATCCCAGTCAGATGTCTGTCCAGCCTCTGTTTGAAGACTTCCATTGAAGGAGAACTCACCACTTTTCGTGGCAGCCTGTTCCACTCATTGATCACTCTAACTGTCAAAAAGGTTTTTCTAATATCTAATCTGTGTCTCCTCCCATTCAGTTTCATCCCATTGCTTCTAGTCTTTCCTTGTGCAAATGAGAATAAAGATGATCCTTCTACAATGTGACAGCCCTTTAGATATTTGTAGACAGCTATTAAGTCTCCTCTCAGTCTTCTATTGCAAACTAAACATTCTCAAATCCTGTAACCTTTCCTCATAAGACAGGGTTTGCTCCAGTTTGTTGATGTCTTTTTTAAAATGTGGTGCCCAAAACTGGACACAATATTCCAGATGAGGTCTGACCAAAGAGGAGTAGAGGGAAATAATGACTTCACGTAATCTAGACTGTATGCTTCTGTTAATACATCCTAGAATTGCATTTGCCTTTTGTCAGTGTACAATTCATGTATGCCTTCAGATTGCAAGAAACATGTATTTTATTATATTCACAGAAGATAAGGGAAAGGGAATGGCTTTACATTGCCTAAAAAAGAAAGTATTTTAATTAGGAATAAAATTGTAAATTATGGAAACTGATGAATTCTTGAAACTGGATATATCCAATTCTACTTTTATAAACAAAGGAAAGCTTTAACACAAAGACAACTCTATAAAAGAGACAACGCTATTGTCATGATCCACTTTTGGATCTGACAGTTTAAATGGACAAAGTGAACTTTTTTTCCTTTGGATAGGTGCCAAAGTGACCGTGATTGCCCCCGGTGGCCATTAGAATTACTACACGTGGTGTTTCATTCTAAGTTGCCCGGTGGTGGGGAATGGTATCGCACCTTAGCTTTAGTTTTAAAGCACAATTATAAATCAGGTGTGACACCCTATAAAGGTGTGCTAGGTGTGTGCAATCACTGCTGGTGACATTGTGTTCATTTGGAGAGGAAGCCTGGGTGAACATGGAGCTGAATAGGAGTCCTGCGCAGTCAGCCAGAGGGGATTAGTTGCAGCTAATGGTGTCTGCAGGAAGTGCTGGCATGGCGTGGAGGAGTCGCAGTTTATGGTGTTGGCGGGAAGTGCGTGCATGGCTTGGTGGAGTGGCGACTATAAAGAGAGTTGCACTCGGCATGCTCGGCTTGGTAGCTGAGAACTGGACTCAAGCATGCTTGACTACTTGGCAGAGGCTGAACTCGTCCTTGGGACTCTGTGTACTGGACTGCTGCAATTGGCGATGGACTCTGCTCCAAGGCTGCACTATGGTGATGGATCCGGTTATGGTGATGGATCCGGGTGGAGGAGAAGATGCACGCAGGTGGTGGGCTCTGTTGCTAGGAGCGTACGCAACAGAGCAAAGCTAAGTGGTGTTTCCCCTGTATTGTCTCTTTCCTCATGTGTGGTGTTAGTGCAGTGGTGGGATTAGTCTCCGCACCGACCAATTCCCTAGTGAGGGTTTAGGGTCAGGGCGAGCAAGGGTTTAAGGTCCGCATGCGGCGCCCGGTGCGGAGCCGGCATAGGGAATGTTAGGAGTGCAGGGACACTGGCTCAGGGGAGCTCAGGAGGTCTCAACTTCCCTATTCCCTATCGCAGGGCCCACCATTGTTAAAGTTTCCCAGGTTCCCTCTTTATTATTTAAATTCGCCGTACTGGAGGCGGGGTTTCCAGATTTACGTGTATTACCTAAATTCGCCAGTTGGAGGCGGCGTATCCATCTGCACGTGTTTATTTAAATTCGCCCCACTGGAGGCGGTGTATCCAGGGTCACACGTGTCATGGGTTCGCCTTGCGGTAACCGCTGCGTCCTGACACGCGTGACCGTGACAGCTATGTGTTATTGCTCTATTAATAACACTTATATAGGTAATTTAAATATAAAATGATCAACGATATATTGTTATATTTGATTGTCTAAATAATAATCAAATCAATGTATAAATCTTTACCATGACAGATTTAACCCTAGCTTACCTGGTTTTGCTACATACCCCTCCTCCTCCTGCCAAAACACACAAAGCCTACAGTGCTTTAAATTAACCCAAACCTGAGGCTTATGCTTGATGACACGAATGTGACCTGGTACCTCCAAGAACCTGCCCCTACATTTAGGTACCGATTTTCAGTCATGCTGATTTTTGGAAGGTGGCAAAGTTCCTGCCACTTTGACACCCGCAATGTTGGCTGTTGACTGGGCCAACCATCAAGGGATTTCAAGCAGGTCCCTACCCTTCCAGGGTGTTAGTAGGTTACCATAATATGTGGAAAAGGCCTGGAACCTTACAGATGTTGACTATTGTCTCTTGTTTCCGAGGATCCCAATGTACATTTTACGGAGTACCTTTGACTGTTAAGTCCCTAAGCTGAGTAGTCCAAAAGTTGGCCTGGGACTCCTCCTCCACTAAGGTGAACACCTAGCCTAGTGATATGCAGAGCTAGCAATGAGAAAATAGAGCCTGTAGAACTAGAATTTAACCCTAGCCTACCTGGCTTTGCTACAATATATATAGGGCAATCGGGAGGAACTGGTCAAAGTGCCAGAATTGGTGCATCAATTGATATGCCAATTCTGGGATGGCTGCAGGCTTGTATTCTTAGATACAACAAGAGAACACAGAATGACAAATTTGCAAAAATTCTCTGCAGCCAAAAATATGGCAGTGATCAGCAAGTGCTGGATAACAAACACAGGGTATTTAGTCGATACGTTTTTTTGCAAAAAAATGTATACCAAGCTGCCTCACCAACGTCAAAGTAACCCGTATGAAGCAGTCCCTATCTAATGTATTTAAAACCTGAACATGTGAACAGTGTCTATTATGAACAGGATTCAGACAGGCCGCTCCACAGTATGGGCTTATGGTCGGAGACAGCTCTTTTGTGCACATCACACAGGAGAGGGGTGGGGTCTCCCAAACCATGCTAAGCAAGGAAAAAACGGATTAAAAACACATGTGAAATGCACAAATGTGAACACGTCGGTCAGACAATGCTCACACCACCCATTAACTAAGATACAACAAGAGAACACAGAATGACAAATTTGCAAAAATTCTCTGCAGCCAAAAATATGGCAGTGATCAGCAAGTGCTGGATAACAAACACAGGGTATTTAGTCGATACATTTTTTTGCAAAAAAATGTATACCAAGCTGCCTCACCAACGTCAAGGTAACCCGTATGAAGCAGTCCCTATCTAATGTATTTAAAACCTGAACATGTGAACAATGTCTATTATGAACAGGATTCAGACTGGCCGCTCCACAGTATGGGCTTATGGTCTGAGGCTTGTATTCTTAGCCTGGGATGGGCCTAATAACCTGGGACCTTCCCAGCCTGATAATATAAGCCTGCTGCGGTCTGCTTTACCTGGGCTGGTTAGCAAAAATTGCAAAAAACATTGTTTTTTTTTAAGTATTTCTTTTAAACAGTCCCTCACACCAACAATAATCTGGCACCTTAAAGCTTGCTGATTGAATGTCAGGTACAAACTTTGAACTTTACCGTTTGGATTTGCTCATCCCTAATTGCAATCTCTTCATAAAAAATAATAACAAAAAAAAAATATATCCTCCTATTTCTTTTTTCTAACTTCCAATCTCAGCCATGTGCCATTCGTTACTTTTTTTCAATCCACAGTTTCCATATCTGTATCATATATCATATATTACCATATCTGTCATTCACTTATATATTATAGTAATAAATAAGTTCACATTGCAAATTGCTATTTACATATATGATCCATTTCTTTAATTAATTTCAATGCTAAGCATAGTATTTTATTTTCCCACCATTGGCAAATTATTCTGTTTTCTAGACACCAATAGACAAGTAATTTGGTTTTCAGATAGTTTGATTTTAAATACTACCTCAATTGCCTCAATAACCTTACCTGTCAAGAACACCACCCACTCCCTGTATACGAGACTCAGATGCGATTGTAAAGAGGGACTCCACTTCTCACACGCACTCATGTATCCACCTATCTTAATAGGCTGACAAAGAACTAAGTGAACTCCATAGCCAGTTCACACATCCACACCACACTTTGTGCTGCCCCTACTCTGTGTTTTGATAGGCTAGTGAGATGAGTTGCACATTATAATACAGGCCACCCAGCTTTACCAAACACCTTATAGGTACTCTTCTTGCACTCTTATACATAGGGTAGCACAACAAGGTTATGCTTTCCCTCTTTGAGGTTGTGAGTGCATTTAGAACAGCAAGAAACAAACTACCTTATAAACTCGAGTATAAGGCTGAGTTCACATGTGGCGTTTTTTCGCGTTTCCGCGGCGGTTTTAACCGCGCGATTTTGCCGCGAAAAATAAGCATCTCATGCATTCCTATGGGATTCCGCAATGGTCGGTGACAACCCAAATGACTGTGCTGCCGCTGGACTTGGGTAGCCCCACCACAAAGTCCATACCGACCATCTCCCAGGGCCTGTCTGCTGTCGGCAGAGGAAAAAGAAGCCCAGCGGGCCGCTGCCTAGAGGACCTATTCTGGGCGCAAGAGACGCACGCTTCAATATAGTCCTTGACGTCACGGGCCATATGTGGCCACCAGTACGTCCTCGCAAAAAGCTCAGAGGTCCGTTTTGTCCCAAAATGTCCACCCACTCTGGACGAGTGAGCCCAAGAGAGGACCTCCGGTCGCAGACGGGCAGGGACAAATGTCTTGCCCGGAGGTACTGACTCAAGGGCAACCGGAGCCACAGTCCTCAGGCTCTCGGATGGGACGATCAGCCGAGGCTCCTCCTCCTCTTCCTCCGATGACACCACGGAGCGGGAGAGAGCATCGGCCCGGACGTTCTTCTCCCCGGAGAGAAAGTGGAGGGTGAAATGGAACCGGGAAAAGAACAAAGACCATCTGGCCTGGCGAGAATTTAGCCGCTGGGCTGTTTGTAAATACACCAAGTTTTTGTGGTCGGTGAACACCTGGAAAGGGTGCCGAGCCCCCTCCAGGAGGTGTCTCCACTTCGAGAAGGCCAACTTCATCGCTAGCAACTCCCTGTCCCCGATGGCATAATTCCTCTCCGCCGGTGTGAAGGTCTTGGAGAAAAAGAAGCATGGATGCTTCCGACCTTGCGTGTCCTTCTGGAACAGGACCGCTCCAGGTCCGACGGAAGAGGCATCCACTTCCAGAATGAAGGGCTTATCTACATCGGGGCGATGTAGAATGGGAGCGCTAGCGAAATGGGACTTAATGGAGGAGAAGGTCTTGGAGACCGGTTCCGACCACAACTTGCAATTTGCACCCTTCTTGGTGAGGGCTACCAAGGGTGCCACCAAAGTCGAGAAGTGGGGAATGAATTGGCAATAATAATTTATGAACCCCATAAAGCGCTGCACCGCTTTGAGAGAATGAGGTTCCTGCCAATCCATCACCGCCTGTAGCTTGGCAGGATCCATGGCCAATCCCCGGGCGGAGATGATATAGCCCAGGAAAGGCAAGGACTCCTGCTCAAACACACACTTCTCCAACTTGGCATAGAGGGAGTTCGCCCGCAGGCGATCGAAAACTTTGCAAACCTCTCTCCGGTGGGAGTCAATATCTGGAGAGTAGATGAGAATATCATCCAGATAGACTACAACCGAGGTGGTAAGCATATCCCGGAAGATATCGTTCACAAAGTCTTGGAAGACGGCCGGGGCATTACAGAGGCCGAAGGGCATCACCAGGTATTCGTAGTGCCCGTCTCTGGTGTTAAATGCCGTCTTCCATTCATCCCCATCACGGATGCGAATCAGGTTGTAAGCCCCCCGCAGATCAAGTTTGGAAAACACCCTCGCTCCCCGTAGCCTATCAAACAGTTCTGATATCAGGGGCAGAGGATACTTATTCTTAACGGTGATGGCGTTAAGACCCCTGTAATCAATGCAAGGACGCAGTTCCCCACTCTTCTTCTGGACGAAGAAGAATCCCACCCCCGCTGGTGACACTGACTTCCTAATGAATCCTCTTGCCAGATTCTCCCTGATGTATTGAGACATGGCCTCAGTCTCCGGGAGAGATAGGGGATAGACTCGACCCCGGGGAGGCTCAGCACCAGGCAAGAGGTCAATAGGACAGTCATAGAGGCGATGCAGTGGAAGGGTCTCCGCCGCCTTTTTGGAGAACACGTCTGCATACTGTCGATAGTGTTTGGGGAGCGAGGAGAGATCAGCGGGGACCTCGGTGGAGGCAACCTGAACGCACTCCCTCAGACATCTACCCTCACATGATTTACTCCACCCAATAATCCTCCCTGAGGACCACTCTATATGGGGGGAGTGATACCGCAGCCAGGGAACCCCTAGAAGTACCTGGTCAATACCCTCGGGCATGACGAGGAGGGATATCGTCTCCTGATGAGACGGAGCCACTGAGAGTACCAAGGGGACGGTCTGGAGTGTTATCTGTGAGGGTAGAGTGGCGCCGTTCACCACTCTGATGGTGACTGGAGTAGACATCATAACCAGGGGGTATAGCGTGCCGTTGGGCGAAGGCTGACGACATAAAATTGCCCTCCGCCCCGGAATCCACGCAAACCTCCACCGCCAGAGTGGAAGAATCAAACCCAAGAGTCCCCTTAAAGGACAGCTTGGAGGAAACCGTCGCTGACTCTAGTGCGCCGCCTCCTACGGCCACTAGGCGCGCGCGTTCTCCCTGCTGCTGTGGGCACCTGTTGGCAAAGTGACCGGACTGCCGACAAATATGACAGCTCACAGGAGCTCGAGCGGACCGGAGCCTGGATCCCTCACGGGAAGCCCCCTGACGCTCGGACGCCCGATCGGGAGATTCCAGAGGTTTAAAAAAACAAGGTGCCAACCTAAACCTCTGCCTACACTGGTCCCGCTCCAACCTTCGCTCAGTGAAGCGAAGATCTATTCGGGTGGAGACGGTGATAAGCTCCTCCAGTGTAGCGGGAATCTCCCTGGTGGCCAGAGCGTCCTTCACATGGCCAGCCGAACCTCTCCAGAATGCCGGAATGAGGACCTTATCTGGCCACTCTAATTCAGAGGCCAGCGTCCGGAACTGGATGGCGAAGCGACTGACCATGGACGAACCCTGTGATAATGCCAGCAGCCGGAGCGCGGTGTCATGGGTGACTCGTGGTCCCAGGAAGACCTGTTTCAGAGTGTCTAAGAACCGCGAGGCACACTGCACCACATGATCACCACGCTCCCACAGCGGTGTGGCCCACTCCAAAGCCCTGCCCGACAAGAGGGAAATAATAAATCCCACTTTAGCCCGCTCAGAGGGGAATCGTGCGGCCAGCAGCTCCAGCTGTATAGAGCACTGGCTTACGAAACCCCTACAAGAAGCACTATCACCCGAGAACTTTTCGGGCAGCGGGAGGTGGGACAAAGTCGGGGCAGGGATGGCTGTGGTCACTCGGGAGACAGCCTCTGTGGTTGCCTGAACAGCGACTGCAGTAACATCCGCAGCTGAGGCTGAACGCTCGAGAGCCGCCATCCTGCCCTGCAGCTGCCGGATGTACTGCAGCAGTCGCTGTTCATCCGCCATTACTAGCCAGACCCTGGCGCTAGTGTAATGTTAGGGTCGGCGGAACGCACCAGATATAAATAATAGGAGGTGCGTTCGCCGCCCGGGGTCCACCGTGCGGTAGGTGACAAGACCGCTGCTGAGTAATGACGCTGGAAGTGCGATACAGCGCTCGGGTTAACGTCACCCGAGAGCCTGAGGGCGGACTCTGTTGAGTCACAGAGACGCCTAAATATAACATAGAAGTGAAGGCTGCACCTGTTAGCTGCACAGGTCAGCCGGCGTGTGGCGTCGCAGCCGCGAACACCAAAAGCTGCTGCTACTGCAGCACGGCCGTAACAGAAGCCGCTAAGCGACGGTGCCGGAGGAGCCGGGCACCGACGGACGCTAGTGCAGGTGAGGAAAGCTCAGTGGCGTGTAGCTTGCCACAAACTGGAGCTGACTAACCCAACATACTGTCACCATTCGTATTATCCAAGGGAAGGGGTTTCATAATAAGTCAGTCACCAGTCCATGCATCCATCACCATACACACAGCATAATATGCTACACTAGCGCATGGCCGAGCCGCCATGCGGGCTTTTTATAGCCATGCGCTTCCGGGACCTTCCAGTACTTTGGGAAGGACCAGTCAGATCCGACACAGGACCTGCGCATGTGACCCCTGCTCTCCACTGAGAGGACAAGTTGTGAGCATGCCCAGTAGCACGGCACGAGGACTTAGCCTCTGGAGCGGTTCCCTGCAGAGCAGGTTGCGCTACCATTGCTGCACCAGAGGTGGCAGCAACATCCAGGCTCACAGAACGAGTCTGAGGAGAATGCCTGGCTCGCCGTGATTGCTGAGCAGGAGTCCGAGAGGTCGGAGCGGAATGGGAGACCGCTGGATGTCTGGCTCTGGATTCCCGCTGTGCAGCGTCAGGAATCCGACGCCTGACAGGGAAAATGCTGGACTACAGGATCTCTTCTTTTTACTATGGGAGAGAAAATTGATATGAAGGACAACCACAACAAATGGTGAGAATGTTCCTTTTTCTCCTAAAATGTGATTATCAGATTTGATTGTTTTTCCCATTTGGGACTGGTTTCCTTTTGAATGCGCTGGAGGAGATAAGTCTATTGATGTATATGGTGAAATTACTGAAATCTGTATTTTTCTCTTGAATTGATCTTCCCAGACAGGGAGCAATTGCAATTCATACATTATATCTCCTAAACAGGGAGTGAGGTCTTGTGTGGGGAATATGTACACGTTTTTATGGAGGCATTAACGTCTTCTTAAAAATTTAACTATTAAATGTTAAGTTTTAAAAAACTTTTTTTGGCTAGGAATACTGTATTTCTAAGTAATCCAACTTTTTTTACTGTGCAATTGAATACAATATTTTTTAAGTCTTTATTCAACTGGACTTTTTTGGTTTATTCATTTTTTTGAGTAGGTATATATTGTCTTCCATGAATATCCTCATATGTTATTTGTATGATTGGTGAGCTATCCTCACTAGGTTGTTGGTCTACAAATGAAAAAAGGTTTCTTACTATGAGCTGTGCCACCATTTCATTTTTCTACCATCTTCCAAAGATCCATAACAATCTTGTAAATCCACTTGGCAGAACTATTATTTCTGGCATTGGCTCCCTAACGAGAAGGTCTCTCATTCTACGATCGCTGTGGTTGGCTGTTCAATTCTAAATTTCTCAGTGTTTCAGGCAATCATTGCCTGAAACACTGATGTCCCAGCCTATGATCGGTGCTCTGAGAGTACCGATCATAGGTTGGTGACTGGCAGCATCAGGCATTGCCTGAACCCACTCTGATTGGGGCGATCGATGATTACAACAAACAGGTTCCCCATGCGTGTGCTGTGACTGTCACACAGCCGCGACACATGCAGCTGTAGCTCAGAACAGCTGATTATCGGGAGCCCTCCAGTTAGCCAGGTTCCTGATGTAGCTTATTCGGTAAGTGCTATAGCTTGCCGAATAAGGAAGGAGCCGAAGATATTCGCTCATCTCTGGTGATCATCTCTATGGGGATAACTTTTATATCAGCATCCCACTCTTCAAGTCCCTCTCTGCGTGAGGCACCAAATTCTGCGGTACTGTCCGCAAAAATCAGACACCTCCTGAAACGGTAATTGGGCAGATGCTCAGAAGGGGTTACAGCAGAGACCAATGTAGCGATCACCTTTTTGTGGTCAAGTACAAGAGGGATGTCTTTTTCTTGACCATATACATGTCTGCAAACCGGACTGTGTACTGGGGTACAACAAAAACATAGAGGGGCGTTGATCTCTCTGGTCAACTCCTCCAGTCATACAGTGGTTTGAGAAAGGCCAAGATGTGGTACAAGAAGGTGGCTGTGCACATCGTACAGATGGCAATGCTCAATGCTTTCCTTATGTCATGGTGTGCAGGCCAGACCGATACGTTGTACCTTCAGTTCCAGGAGGTAGTGATTAAGGCCCTGATATTTGTCACTCAGGAAGCAGCGGGACCCAGTACTTACGGAACTGAAGGTGCTTGTATTGTACCAGGCCAACATTTCCCAGGAAAGCCCCTGCAAAGTGGAATACGCAAGGACTCCATTTATCAATGCGACACCTGCCCCGAAAAACCTGGCCTGTGTATGAAAGACTGCTTCAGACTGTACCACACATCCATGCACTACTAAATTCATTTCTGACTTACACAACTGACGTATGACAACCTGACAAACATTACATAACTCACGTATGCCACTACATTATGAAATTCACTTACCAGGAAACAGTAGATTGCGGTAGTTCAAATGGGGTCACTTGTTGGCCATTTCCACTGTTTAGGGACATCAGGGGCTCTGCAAAGGGAACATGACACCCGCAGACCATTCCATCAAATTCTGCATTCCAAAATATCACTGCTTCCCTTCTGAGCTCTGACGTGTGCCCAAATAATGGTTTTCTCCCACATATGGGGTATCAGCAAAATCAGGAGAAATTGCACAACTTTTGGGGTCCAAAAGTGAAAAAGGTTAAATGTTAATTTTTCCTTTCACATTCCATTAATTGCTGTGAAGTACGTGAAGGCTCTGCTCCATACACGTAGTACACGCGTGGCTTCGCTCTGCACACCTAGTGCACATGTGGCTCCGCTCCGTACACCTCGTATACACACGGCTCCGCTCCGTACACCTCGTACACACACGGCTCCGCTCCGTACACCTCGTACACACACGGCTCCGCTCCGTACACCTCGTACACGCGGCTCCGCTCCGTACACCTCGTAAACACACGGCTCCGCTCCGTACACCTCGTACACACATGGCTCCACTCCGTACACCTAGTACACACGGCTCCGCTCCGTACACCTCGTACACACACGGCTCCGCTCCGTACACCTCGTACACACACGGCTCCGCTCCGTACACCTCATACACGCGGCTCCGCTCCGTACACCTCGTAAACACACGGCTCCGCTCCAAACACCTCGTACACACATGGCTCCACTCCGTACACCTAGTACACAAGGCTCCGCTCCGTACACCTTGTACACACACGGCTCCGCTCCATACACCTCGTACACACGCGGCTCTGCTCCGTACACCTCATACACGCGGCTCCGCTCCATACACCTAATACACGCGGCTCCGCTCCGTACACCTCGTACACACGTGGCTCCGCTCTGTACACCTCGTACACACACGGCTCTGCTCCGTACACCTCATACACACGGCTCCGCTCCGTACACCTCGTACACACACGCTCTGCTCCGTAAACTCATACACGCGGCTCCGCTCCGTACACCTCGTACACACACGGCTCCACTCTGTACACCTCGTACACACACGGCTCCGCTCCATACACCTCGTACACACACGGCTCCGTACACCTCGTACACACGGCTCCGCTCCGTACACCTCGTACACACGGCTCCGCTCCGTACACCTCGTACACACACGGCTCCGCTCCGTACACCTTATACACGCGGCTCCGCTCCGTACACCTCGTACACACGCGGCTCCACTCACCTCGTAAACACACGGCTCCGCTCCGTACACCTCATATACGCGGCTCCGCTCTGTACACCTCGTACACACACGGCTCCACTCCGTACACCTCGTACACACACGGCTCTGCTCCGTACACCTCGTACACACGCGGCTCCGCTCCGTACACCTCGTACACACACGGCTCCGCTTCGTAAACCTCATACACGCGGCTCCGCTCCGTACACCTCGTACACACGGCTCCGCTCCGTACACACGGCTCCGCTCTGTACACCTCGTACACACACGGCTCTGCTCCGTACAATTCGTACACACACGGCTCCACCCTGTACACTTCGTACACACACGGCTCCACTCTGTACACCTCGTACACACGCGGCTCCGCTCCGTACACCTCGTACTCACACGGCTCCACTCTGTACACCTCGTACACACACGGCTCTGCGCCATACACCTCGTACACACGCGGCTCCGCTCTGTACACCTCGTACACACACGGCTCTGCGCCGTACACCTCGTACACACGCGGCTCCGCTCCGTACACCTCGTACACACGCGGCTCCGCTCCGTACACCTCGTACACACGGCTCCGCTCCGTACACACACGGCTCCGCTCTGTACACCTCGTACACACACGGCTCTGCTCCGTACACCTTGTACACACGGCTCCGCTCCGTACACCTCGTACACACACGGCTTTGCTCCGTACACACGCGGCTCCGCTCCGTACACCTCGTACACACACGGCTCCGCTCCGTACACCTCGTACACACACGGCTCCGCTTCGTACACCTCATACACACACGGCTCCACTCCGTACACCTCGTACACACACGGCTCCGCTCCAGACATCTCATACACACACGGCTCCACTCCGTACACCTCGTACACACACGGCTCCGCTCCAGACATCTCATACACACACGGCTCCGCTCCGTACACCTCGTACACACACAGCTACGCTCTGTACACCTCGTACACACATGGCTCCGTTCCGTACACCTCGTACACACACGGCTCCACTCCGTACACCTCGTACACACACGGCTCCGCTCCATACACCTCGCACACACACGGCTCTGCTACATCCACCCTGTAAACCCCTCCTGACCCCACACATAAACTTCCCCTCATCCAGCACCATGACAACCAGCAGAGTCCTGCCTACACTGAGGCCCCTGATCATGTGACCCCTGACTCCTCCCCTCCTGTGACCTCATCCCAGGTCCTGTGCGCACAGAGCAGCCATATATGTGGAGTGCGGCTCTGCAGGTGGAGGTAGGTGCTGGAGATTCCCCATTACTGGGCACAGGGGGCAGTAACCCCTTCATTTCTGAGAATATTTATGTTTTTGTGTTGACCCTTTTTGACAGTTATAACTTTTGTGATACTTTTCCTGTCATACACACGACCCAACTATGATAGGGGAACAAGTATGGGAACAAGTATTGCTCTCAGACTTCATTCTGCTTTCACACAACCTAAGTGCATCGTATAAGTGTACTGCAGTGAATTAGACTAGAAGGTAACTGGATACATAGACACAGTAAACAATTGTTTCTGTTTTGCACCCCTCCAGTCCATCACTCCCTACTATACACCCTAATCCCTACACCTAGTAATGAGCTGGTCATCTCTCCCTCCATCTTCCCCATCTCTCTCATCACCTCCTCAGAACTGTTCCTCAGCAAACATTCCTTTAAACACAGACAGCCCCCTCATGCCCTCTTCTGCTCCCACCTACTACCCCTCCTCCACACCACATCCCCACAGTTACTTCTACCTCATATCGAAAATGTAAAGGAGGAATGATCAAAAATTGGGATCAACCTAATGCGTACAATAAGTACATAAAGAAGGTAAGAGTATGCAAAAAATGGTGATCACAAGAGAGTATTATATTCATAGACCAAAAAAATGTTTATTATAACATAATGGATAACACATGGGAGAACAAACAGCTTAAAAACATTTAAAATGGAGAACCAGATATGGCCTACCAAAAGACAGACAAAAACAACCTGGAATATGGTTGTTAATGAACCCAAGGATGGATTGTGGAGCGCATGTATTTGTATCAGGGGCAAAATGTATAAACATGGGCAAAAGGTGCAATAGTGCTATAAGATGGACTCCATAAGAAGATTCAGATAAAGCACAGAAAAAGGTAAACAATTATAAGCTAAATAAAGCTCACACATAAATACACATAGTAACTTGTAAGCAGTGTCAATACAAATATGTCTCCTGTCCCATGAGCACACCCTGTTGAATGCACAGGAACCACATATCTATGCAGAAAAGCAGTTATCTATGCAAAGATATCATAAAGGCTGCAAGAGTGCAAAGTTAAGAGAGTGTGGTGGGTATGGAAAGTATTCACACCCCTTTAAATTTTTCACTCTTTGTTTCATTGCAGCCATTTTGTAAATTCAAAAAAGTTCATTTTCTTTCTCATTAATGTACACGCTGCACCCCATCTTGACTAAAAAAAAAAAAACAAATGTAGAAATTTTTGCAAATTTATTACAAAAGAAAAACTGAAATATCACATGGTCATAAGTATTCAGACCCTTTGCTCAGTATTGAGTAGAAGCACCCTTTTGAGCTAGCACAGCCATGAGTCTTCTTGGGAATGATGCAACAAGTTTTTCACACCTGGATTTGGGGATCCTCTGCCATCCTTCCTTGCAGATCATCTCCAGTTCCGTCATGTTGGATGGTGAACGTTGGTGGACAGCCATTTTCAGGTCTCTCCAGAGATGCTCAATTGGGTTTGGGTCAGAGCTCTGGCTGGGCCAGTCAAGAATGGTCACAGAGTTGTTCTGAAGGCACTCCTTTGTTATTTTAGCTGTGTGCTTAGGGTCATTGTCTTGTTGGAAGGTGGATTTTCGGCTAAGTCTGTGGTCCAGAGCAGGGTTCCCCAACTCCGGTCCTCAAGACCCACCAACAGGTCATGTTTTCAGGATTTCCCTTGTATTGTACAGGTGATACAATTATCACCTGGGCAATACTAAGGAAATCCTGAAAACATTACCTGTTGGTGGGCCTTGAGGACCGGAGTTGGGGAACCCTGGTCCAGAGCACTCGAAGAGGTTTTCATCCAGGATATCTCTGTACTTGGCCACATTCTTGTTTCCTTCAATGGCAACCAGTTGTCTTGTCCCTGCAGCTGAAAAACACCCCCATAGCATGTTGCTGCCATCACGTTTCACTGTTGGGATTGTATTGGGCAGGTGATGAACAGTGCCTGGTTTTCTCCAAAAATTAGAATTATCACCAAAAAGTTCTATCTTCATCTCATCAGACCAGAGAATCTTATTTCTCATAGTCTGAGAGTCCTTCATGTGGTTTTTAGCAAACTCTATGCAAGCTTTCATTTGTCTTGCACTGAGGAGAGGCTTCCTTCGGGCCACTCTGCCATGAAGGCCCGACTGGTGGAGGGCTGCAGTGATAGTTGACTTTGTGGAACTTTCTCCAGTCTCTTTACTGCATCTCTGGAGCTCAGCCACAGTGATCTTGGGGTTCTTCTTTACCTCTCTCACCAAGGCTCTTCTCCCACGATTGCTCAGTTTGGCTGGATGGCCAGGTCTAGGAAGACTTCTGGTGGTCCCAAACTTCTTCCATTTAAGGATTATGGCGGCCACTGTGCTCTTAGGAACCCTGAGTACTGCAGAAATTCTTTTGTAACCTTGGTCAGATCTGTGCCTTGCCACAATTCTGTCTCTGAGCATCTTGGCCAGTTCCTTTGACCTCATGATTCTCATTTGGTCTGACAGGCACTGTGAGCTGTGAGGTCTTATATAGACAGGTGTGTGCCTTTACAAATTATGTCCTATCAGGTTAATTTAACACAGCTGGACTCCAATGAAGGAGTAGAACCATCTCAAGGAGTATAACAAGGAAATTGACAGCATATGACTTAAATATGAGTGTCTGAGCAAAGCGTCTGAATACTTATGTGATATTTCAGTTTTTATTTTGTATTAAATTTGCGAAAAATGTCTTACATTTCTAATTTTTTCAGTCAAGATAGGTGCAGAGTGTACATTAATGAGAAAAAAATTAACTTTTTTGAATTTACCAAATGGCTGCAATGAAACGAAAAGTGAAAAATGTAAAGGGGTCTGAATAATTTCCGTACCCACTGTATGTACGGTAATAGTTGGCAAAATAGCAAGTCAGAGAACAGTTATAAACAATACCCAGCACCAAGTGTAGTAAATGTCCCTATGCTCACAAAGTGCAGTCCATCATGGGTGTGCAATTCCCCAAAACACGGACATTCAAAAGTGCATTTAAAGTGCTCCAATAGTGCAGGGTAACTATCACAACAAGGCACACAGAGAGTTAAGTAGACAGTAACTATAACAGTGGCCCACGCTCAGAGACCCCTTACGCTCGTTTTGCGATAGCTTTCCCTGCACTGTTGGAGCATCTTTGAATGCACTTTTGAATGTCCCTTTTTTGATGCACCTTAACTAAATCTGCCAAGAGGTATATTCACTGTAATATAGATTTTAGTATTGTCATTTCAAAAATAAGAGTTTTCCAGTTTTTTACAGGATGAGTTGGCTTTCAGTATCATCTCTATGCTAATGACAAACAGATCTACCTCTCTGGACCCGATATCACCTCATGACTAATCAGAGTCCCACAATATCTGTCCACTGTTTCATCCTACTCTGCTCAATTTCTTACACTTTAACATGGATAAAGCAGAATTCATCATCTTTCCCCCATCTCACTGAACCTCCCAACAGACCTATCCATCAAAGTCAGTGACAGCTCACTCTCCCCAGTCCTGCAAGCTACCTGCCTTGACTCTGCACTCTCCTTCAAACACATATCCAAGCCCTTTCCTCCTCTTGCCAAATCCAACTGAAAATTTTCCAGATTCACACATTCCTTAACTATGAATCTGCAAAAACAGTAGTTCATGCCCTTATCATATCACACCTTGACTATTGCAACCTCCTGTTCTGTGGCCTCCCTTCTAAAACTCTCTCACCCCTTCCCTCCAATCTACTGTATACTAAACTCTGCTGCTGTTTAATCCACCAGTTTTCCCCGGTATTCCCCAGCCTCTCCTCTCTGTCATTCCCTTCGTTGGCTCCCCATTGCCCAGAGACTCCAGTTCAAAACCCTAAACATGACATACAAAGCCAATCGCAACCTGTCTCCTCCATACATCTGTGACCTAGTCTTACGGTACTTACCTGCACGCAACCTCTGATCCTCACAAGATCTCCTTCTCTACTCCCCTCTTTTCTCCTCTTATAATACTTGCATAAAAGATTTCTCCTGTGCATCAACTCTACTCTGCAACTCTCTACTCCAAAATATCAGACGCTCGCCTACTGCTTACTGTGAAAACCTTCAAAAGGCACCTGAAGACCTACCTCTTCCGACAAGCCTACAACCTGCAGTAACCCTCGTTCTACTATACCGCTGCACAACCAGTTGTAACCTCACCTACTGTATCCTCAACTATCCTTTGTAGACTGTGAGCCCACACGGGCAGGCTAATATCTCATCCCATACCAGTTGGTGACTTGTATTGTTCATGATTATTGTACTTGTTTTTTATTATACATACTAGTCTCACATATAAAGCGTCATGGAATAAATGGCCCTATAATAATAATAATATTATTATGCATATTTCATGGCCCCCACACAGTTTAGTGCCACCACTGTGCCCTTTTAGCAAGATATATGATGCACTCACACAAAAATAATGTTGCCACAGTACCAGCTTCCCATGATATTACATCAGTTCCTCTCCTTCCCATTCAGGTCCCTACAATATTGGATTCTCTCAGTGGAGATCTATATGAGAACATTTTCCAGATTGACTCTTCAAGGATGGATAGAGACAGGGACAATATGGCGGAGAGGATATTACACCTCACCCTAGAGATCCTCTTCCAGCTTACTGGAGAGGTGAGAGATTCTGATGACGTCACATTACATCATTCTTATCTACGCGAATAACAGATGGACAGGACTGGAGAGGTGAGGACTCTGGAAATGTCTGTAGTCAGATTTATTAATGTGTCTCTCCATAACCAGGATTACACAGTAGTGAAGAAGACCTTTAGTGAGCGCTGTCAGGCTTCTGTGTCTGAGGGATGGGGAAGAACCCTGAGTCAAATAACGGAGCCTCCACCTCACTCCCTGATACATGAGGACATCAATGAGCAGAAGATCCTAGAACTCACCTACAAGATGATTGAGCTGCTGACTGGAGAGGTGACACTGCTGGGAATGCTGGGACATTATACAGTAATGCTATGAAGGTATCGGGGGATGACGGTATCATTGTATGTGTCAGGTTCCTATAAGGTGCCAGGATGTCGCCGTCTATTTCTCCATGGAGGAGTGGGAGTATTTAGAAGGACACAAAGATCTGTACCAGGACTTCATGACTGAGGTTCCCCAGCCTCTCACATCACCAGGTAACAGATAGGACCAAATACACACGGCTTATAAATATCTGTATGTAAAGAATGAATTCAGTCCCTGTATGTGTTTCCTCCAGTTGTATCCAGTAAGAGGACAACACCAGAGAGATGTCCCCATCCTCTTCTTCCACAGGACTGTAAACAAGAAAATCCTAATGTTCCTCAGGATCATCAGGTAGATGGAGAGAAGGTGTCATGAGATCTCCCCTATGATGTGTAGACGGCTGTGAAGGTCTTGTGCTCAGTCTTGTTTTATCCACCAGTATTATATGTTTTATACTTGTGTAATGAGAACGGTGGAGATGTCAGGATTAGAGCTGATCATAGATGTGACTTCTCCATCTGTCTGTGACTTTTACATTATTTGTTTCAGGGTGAAGATCTGACCCATATTAATACTACAGAGATATATGTGAGGGGTGATGAACGGTGTAAAGAGGAGATTCCTACAGATGACTATCCAGGTGAGTAGTAACCACTAAATGTAGAGAAGTCTCAGATTCTTATAAGTCACTGGCTATGGCTACTTGATTGGCGGTGATGCCCTACCATATCACAATGAAGTGTTCACCATACTGCAACTAGACCACTGCATACTCCTCCACACAGACACTACTCAGGTTTAGTATCATTGTTAACGATATAACTTGTTGAGTTTGTTTTACTATGTCTTCTATTTCTACAGGATCGCTATGTACAATATGTTTGAATGTTGTGTGATTGGCCTGACTTCCCTAATTGAGACTGAAAACCCAGTGGTCTTTACAAAGGGACTCCAATGTTTTTCCCAAATGGCTGAGTCCCAAATTAGCACACCTTAGCATAGGTGTAACTATCCCAGTTGCAGAGGGTGAGACCGGGCCGGTGCGTGAGGTAAGCCTGCCGATGCCAGCTTCAATTTCAGCTGGATGTGCATCTGAGGAGGCACATTTAGTTGAAGTGTATTGCGGAACAGAGGTCCTCCAGATCCCTTTATATTTGCAGTACATGCCGCTGGTCAATAAAAGGCCTGAAGCTGACGTAGGCATGGCCATCTTGAGTGACACTTGACAATAACTTGTGCTGCCCATCGCTGGCACGCCAAAGTCAGCTGATGGCTATAGAAGTGGATGCTGCACATCATGGGAGCTGAGGGAGGTAAGAATCGTTTATTTTCTTTTTAATGTGTTGCAAAAGCGCAGCAGAAGGGACATTATACCAGATAGGGGCCCTGGATGGGGGGGACATTATACAATGAAGGGGCCCAGCATCGGTTGCATTATACCAGGAAGGGACCCAGGATGGTGAGGCATTACACCAGGATGGGGGTCATTAAACCAGGACAGGGCTCAGGATTAAGGACATTACAACAGGAAGGGTCCCAGGAAGAGGGTCATTATACCTGGAAGGGTCGGCGACATTATGCCGTGAGGGCGCCTATGATGGAGGACATTGTTATAGAAAGTTGAACATTATACCAGGAAGATGCCCATGGGGAAGATTATATCAGGATTGGGGACATTGTTACACGATGGGCCAGGATGAACAACGTTATTACAGGAAGGTGCACAGGACAGATGGGGACAAAATTACTGGAAGGGGCTCAGGATGGTGGAGGTTATACCAAAAAGGAGGACATTATACCAGGAAGGGGCTCAGGATGGGGGACATTATTATAAGAAGAGCCAGGACAGAGGACATTATTATAGCAAGGGGCCAGGATGAGGACATTATTACATGAAGGGTGAACTAGTTTGTCTTTATAGAATCTAAAATGCTACGAAGTCCACATCTGACCTACCTTGAGGTGAGGACACAGGTCCAAATTTTGCATCAAGCCCATCAGACTCTAATTACGCCACTGCACCTTAAAACTGGACTATGTAAAAAAGTGCTCTTTAACCCCTTAACGACCGCCGATATGCATTAAATCCGTGGTCGATAAGAGGCCTATCCCCTCATTGCCGTTTTAAAACAGCAATGGGGAACAAGAGTATAACGTTCAAAACACCAAAGGAGAAAACAAAAGGAACAAAAGATACAAAATTTATTTAAATATATTAAAAAACATATCATAACAACACTATGTAGTACATATTGAAATACAGAGCACATATAAGGAGGTAAATACCTCACCTGAATATACAAAAATACATAGTTGTGAATAAGATAAATTGTATAGGGTCACAACAAACAGGTCATGGGCAATAATGGCTCACATATCATAACTCTTCATTGTGCACCATATGAAATAATAATACAACCAGATCATAAGCAATAATAGCTCACATAGCATAAGTCCTCATTGTGCAACATATGAAAAGGGATAAATATCCCACGTGACATAAATAGCTGGCTTTTCAAATATAAGCATGGAGAGAATCACGATACATATGTATGTACCTGTAGTCATGCTGCCGCCTGGTAATGGACCCGTGACGCACCCCGACGCGCGTTTCACCGCCTCTGCAGTTTCATCATCCAAATTTTGTATCAAGCCCATCAGACTTTTAATTACGCCACTGCACCTTAAAACTGGACTATGTAAAAAAGTGCTCTTTAACCCCTTAACGACCGCCGATACGCATTAAAACGGTGGTCGATAAGAGGCCTATCCCCTCATCGCCATTTTAAAACAGCAATGGGGAACAAGAGTATAACGTTGCTTGGCGTTGTATATGACAGTGGACACTCTGCTGTATCAGACTCAGACGGTTTTGCGACCGATCGGGGCCGATTAACCCCTTAATCTGAATTTCCCCATGGTGGGACGATTAAAGGATTATCTTATCTTATCTTAAATACAGCTGTCAATCGCAACTACGGTATTTAAGTTGTTGCAAGGGGGTTCATAAGACCCTTTTAGTAACCCGTGGACTCTCGCCATGAGAATCATGGGTCCCAATGGTTACCATGGTACCCTGAGATCATGTGATGAACCCAGGGTACAGTGGCATGTGAGATCCAGCAATAAGCTGAGTCTCACAGGTTGTGTCAGTGAGACACTGACAGTCTCATGCACTGTAGTACATGAGTGCTGCAGTGTATGAGAAAAGTGATCAAACTGAAAATTATACATGTCCCACAGTGGGACTAAGTAAAAAAAAAGTAGAATAAAATACCCCTTACCGACATCAGACGTATTATTACGCCGATGACGGTATCCCTTCCTTTGATGTGGGCTCCGGCGATAAGCCCACATCTTTATTCGGGACATGTCAGCTGTTTTCAACAGCTGACATGTGCCCGCAATAGCCACGGGTGGAATGCAATCTACCTGCGGCTATTAACTAGTTAAATGCCACTGTCAAACACTGACAGTGGCATTTAAATGACGCTTCCGGCCATTGGGCCGGAAATACGCACATCAGTGACCCGCGTCACATGATCGCGGGTCACCAGTGTGTCGGCATTACAACCTCTATGGTTGTCAGTGCCGAATTTCTCGGGAGACGAGATCTGAATCTGAGCATGCGCCTCCCCCAGCGGCCATTTTCACAGAGGCCACCGCATCGCAACAATGGAGCTGCGTAGCCTCCAGGTTTTGACGAAATGCCGGCAGAGCCCCCCACGCTGCACATAGAGGAGCCACCGCCGCCGCCCCCCCAACACAGAGAACTGCACAGAGCACCGCAGCTGCAATGAGGTAATAGGGATACTTCACTTACACCTTCCTGGTGAGGCACACCCTCACCTTGTCATTGGGACCATTCCCCCCACCATATGCAGATTGGTCCACACCGCCCTATAAAACAACACCCGGCGTATAAGACGACCCCCGACTTTCAAGAAGATTTTCAGGGGTTAAAAAGTCATCTTATATGCTGGAAAATATGGATAAAACGTGCGCTGCCAGACCATCATTCCTCACAAGTTGTGTGTTTAATATATTTATTTCCCAACGCGTTTCGAGGTCATAAAAACCTCTTCCTCAGGGGATGACATGTCATCCCCTGAGGAAGAGGTTTTTATGACCTCGAAACGCGTTGGGAAATAAATATATTAAACACACAACTTGTGAGGAATGATGGTCTGGCAGCGCACGTTTTATCCATAAAAAATCCTACTAGTGAATCTGAAGATTTATGGCCACAGCGTGGTCATTTGGATGTGCAGCAAGCTGACCGTGTTTCTTTATGCCTGTTACTCTCCTATATACGGTGAGTATATTTTATTGTTTGAAATCTTGGTTTTCTCAGATAAGACCCTATTGCGCTTTTTTCCTTGCAGTTTCAATTATGCTGGAAAATATGGTATATCAATCTGGTATTGCTGTAATCGCACCAACCTGAAGAATAAATTTGTCTTATCACTTATACCGCACGCTGAACAGTGCAAAAATAAAAGTAAGAACTACAGTTGTGGCCAAAAGTATTGACACCCCTGCAATTCTGTCAGATAATACTCAGTTTCTTCCTGAAAATGATTGCAAACACAAATTCTTTGGTATTATTATCTTCATTTAATTTGTCTTAAATGAAAAAACAAAAAAAAGAATTGTCCTATAGCCAAATTGGATATAATTCCACACCAAACATAAAAAAGAGGGTGGACAAAAGTATTGGCACTGTTCGAAAAATCATGTAATGCTTCTCTAATTTGTGTAACTAACAGCACCTGTAACTTACCTGTGGCACCTAACAGGTGTTGGCAATAACTAAATCACACTTGCAGCCAGTTGACATGGATTAAAGTTGACTCAACCTCTGTCCTGTGTCCTTGTGTGTACCACATTGAGCATGGAGAAAAGAAAGAAGACCAAAGAACTGTCTGAGGACTTGAGAAACCAAATTGTGAGGAAGCATGAGCAATCTCAAGGCTAGAAGTCCATCTCCAAAGACCTGAATGTTCCTGTGTCTACCGTGCGCAGTGTCATCAAGAAGTTTAAAGCCCATGGCACTGTGGCTAACCTCCCTAGATGTGGACGGAAAAGAAAAATTAACAAGAGATTTCAACGCAAGATTGTGCGGATGTTGGATAAAGAACCTCGACTAACATCCAAACAAGTTCAAGCTGCCCTGCAGTCCGAGGGTACAACAGTGTCAACCCGTACTATCCGTTGGCGTCTGAATGAAAAGGGACTGTATGGTAGGAGACCCAGGAAGACCCCACTTCTCACCCCGAGACATAAAAAAGCCAGGCTGGAGTTTGCCAAAAGTTACCTGAAAAAGCTTAAAACGTTTTGGAAGAATGTTCTCTGGTCAGATGAGACAAAAGTAGAGCTTTTTGGGCAAAGGCATCAACATAGAGTTTACAGGAGAAAAAAAGAGGCATTCAAAGAAAAGAACACGGTCCCTACAGTCAAACATGGCGGAGGTTCCCTGATGTTTTGGGGTTGCTTTGCTGCCTCTGTCACTGGACTGCTTGACCGTGTGCATGGCATTATGAAGTCAGAAGACTACCAACAAATTTTGCAACATAATGTAGGGCCCAGTGTGAGAAAGCTGGGTCTCCCTCAGAAGTCATGGGTCTTCCAGCAGGACAATGACCCAAAACACACTTCAAAAAGCACTAGAAAATGGTTTGAGAGAAAGCACTGGAGACTTCTAAGGTGGCCAGCAATGAGTCCAGACCTGAATCCCATAGAACACCTGTGGAGAGATCTAAAAATGGCAGTTTGGAGAAGGCACCCTTCTAATATCAGGGACCTGGAGCAGTTTGCCAAAGAAGAATGGTCTAAAATTCCAGCAGAGCATTGTAAGAAACTCATTGATGGTTACCGGAAGCGGTTGGTCGCAGTTATTTTGGCTAAAGGTTGTGCAACCAAGTATTAGGCTGAGGGTGCCAATACTTTTTTCTGGACCATTTTTGGAGTTTTGTGTGAAATGATCAATGTTTTGCTGTTTGCTTCATTCTCTTTTGTGTTTTTTCATTTAAGAAAAAATTAAATGAAGATAATAATACCAAAGAATTTGTGTTTGCAATCATTTTCAGGAAGAAACTGAGTATTATCAGACAGAATTGCAGGGGTGTCAATACTTTTGTCCACAACTGTATTCTTGTACTACCGTCTGTTTGTGTATTCTACATCCTAAAAGTCGGAATAAAGATCGGCTCACTTTTATCTCATGCTCTCCGCTGAGCACTTCAGGGTTTCCGTGTAAATTCCCCAAAACCACAATTCAGACAATACCCCAGACAGAACCACTCACTTATGAGGAAGATGGAGTCACTTTGGACTGTTCTATGTTCTGGCGGTGTCACATCATTTAAGACGTCTTTTTAGATAACAAATGTGGGCGACCTCAGATCTGTGCCAGGGTAAGGAGGAGGACCGGGCTGCGGGTACCTGCGTTGTGCCTGGTCCGGAACTGTCGAGACTGCATCCAGTGTTGCCGGGGGGAAGAATGGGGAACCACACAGGTGCCATGACCCGGGGAGAGGGGGCGTGGCTAAGCCGGGCAGTTAGTAGGTAGCGCGGGAAAGAGCCCTCAGTTTCCCACCGGCGGTGATAGCAGAGGGAAGTGTGCGGAGCACTCCGCAGTTACAGGGGCAGAGCAGAGACGTTCCCTGGCAGAACTTAGACGAAAACTTCAGTGAGCCAGTGAGTGTTCAGAGCTCTACGGCAGCACTTCCCACTTTGGCTGCACAGATTTATGAACTAGGGGCTCAGTTGGCAAATCTGGTGATCGCCCGTTGCCGCCAGAAGTTGGGCTGTGATTCTTAGGGATCCATCTGAGGATACCACGCCGGCCGTTTCTGGTACTCTAACTTCCATCAGACTGTTTGTGGATGAGGATCAGAGAAGACTATAGTAAGTGCTGTTTAACTATCAGACTGTTAACTATTTACTTCCCTTGATTCCTGTTACTGTTTATTAACTCCCTGCGAGGAGATCATTTTCATCCTTTTGTTAAAAATTAAATAATATTGTTATACAGCATTGTTCTGCAATCCCTGCGTTACTGCATTTCCGAACCTGCTTAAACCCGCCTAAAAAGATGGATACCATCGGAGCAGACGCCAAACCGAGTAGGAAGTGTCTCCATCTGCCTCATTTTGGGTGATTCTGTTAGGGGTTTCATCTGAATCGCATTTTTGTGGGATTTACACAGAAACCCCCACATTAGTTCTAAGTGTAGAACACAAGAATGTTATCCCAGCCTTGTACTGGAAGCGATTGAAAAATATTATGTACCCCAAAATTTTACCAATAAAACCCCTAATTTATCCCACACAAAACCCAGCCCCCACTCAGGTCAATCATCTGTCACTGGAAATATTGGGGTTCCCATGTCACTGGTAGAATAAAGACTCTGGAAAAGGGACATGGCTCCTGCCCCCTTAAATAAAATCCAGAGAATTCTGCGCTCCCAAATCCAAACGCATTCCTCCTGAGCTCCACTGTGCCTAAACCACAGTAATTGGCCACGTTTGACATTATACTAATACAGAGAAGTAACTTAATTTACAGTTGTGTATCACCAGAAGCACAAGCTGGGCGAAATGTATGGGGCACTACAATCTATATTGGCTCTACACTGTATAGGGGCTCAATGTATGGGTACTAGACTGGCAGATTTGCAATTCTCCAGAAAAAAGCCTGGCTTGGAGGTTACAAAATAGTCACTGAAGCTGTATATGAATTCATTGAGAGGTGCAGTTTCTACAATGGGGTCTGTTATGAATGGGTCACCGAGGAGGAAAAAAGCAACACACGCTAAGTCTCAGAAAACTAGAGAGGTTGGTAACTATGCAGACTGCAGAGCCCTGATCTTAACACACAACTAGAAGCAGTCGTGGAGCGTGCCTACGGTGGTCCTGGACGCCTCGTCACAACCGGAGAGCTAAATAAGCCTAAAGTAAGAAAAGAGGAAAACTAACTCCCCAGAGCAGACCCCAAAGGAAAGACAGCCCCCCACATGTATTGACGGTGAAGCAAGATGAAAACACAAAGGCAGAAAAATAGGCTGAGCAAACGATGAGGCCAAACTAACTTGAAATGACAGGAAAGGAAAGATACTGTCTGCAATCTGCCAAAAAACCCTACCAAAAATAATGTCCAACGCTTCTGATAACAAAATTAACCCTGAAGTCACTAGACTTCTCCCACTATATCAGCACTCTGGAATATTCTGAGACAGAGCAAAAAGAGGCCAATCTAATAAAGGACAAATTGGCAAATACAGATAAATAAGAGTGGAAATTCAGCACAGCCCAGCTGGGCTGGCTGACCACACAAAAACTGAGTTAACCAACAAGAGCAAGTGTGAACATTAGCAAAAAAACAAACTTAACTTGAGATGACTGGAGCAGAGCTGAAGTCCAAGACCTGAGAAACAGACTGAATCACCAGCAACAGGATAGGGCGTTGGCTGTCTTATATCCAGTCTGATACTCCAGAGATCCAATCACTATCCTCCTCGTCAGGTGGCAGACCATTACCAATTAAACTAACCTCACTACCTCCTGTCACTACCAGAGGGAGAACGGAAGGAGAACTCCCAGCTGGTGGAGCAGAAAATGAGCTCCTAACAGTACCCCCTCTTGAGGAGGGGTCACCGAACCCTCATCCACGCCACCAGGCCGAGCAGGATGGGCCCGGTGAAAAGCACGAACCAATCTATCGGCATGAATATCCGAGGCAGAGACCCAAGAATTATCCTCCTGGCCATAACCCTTCCATTTGACCAAATACTGGAGTCCCCGTCTGACCATGCGAGAATCCAATATTTTCTCTACCTCATATTCCACATTGCCTTTAACCAAAACAGGGTCAGGAGGAGCCGCCACAGGAACTACTGGCTCCACAAACCTCTTCAACAGTGATTTGTGAAATACGTTATGGATTTTGAACGTAACTGGAAGAGCCAACCGAAAAGAAACAGGATTAAGAATCTCCAAAATCTTATAAGGTCCAATAAATCTTGGCTTAAATTTTGGAGATGCAACTTTCATAGGAATATTCTTAGACGACAACCAAACCATATCACCCACTTTAAACTGGGGACCAATGGTCCTATGCCGGTTGGAAAAACGCTGGGCCTTTTCCTGAGAGAGTGACAACTTATCCACCACTTGGTCCCATATCTGCTGCATTCTCACAACCACAGTGTCCACACCTGGGCAGGACGAAGATTCCACTTGTCCTGAAGAGAATCGAGGATGAAACCCAAAATTACAGAAAGGGTGACATCAAAGTGGCAGAACTAGCTCTATTGTTCAGCGCAAATTCGGCCAAGGGTAAAAATGAGACCCAATCATCTTGATCAGCAGATATAAAACATCTTAAATGAGACTCCAAGGTCTGGTTTATTCTCTCAGTCTGCCCATTGGTCTGGGGATGAAACGCGGAGAAGGATAACTGAATTCCCAGATTGAAACAAAAGGCTTTCCAAAATCTGGAAACAAACTGGACCCCTCTATCGGACACAATGTTCTCAGGAATCCCGTGTAGGCGAACCACCTGTTGTAAAAACAAGGGTACCAACTCAGCGGAAGATGGCAACTTTGGGAGTGGTACAAGATGGACCATCTTCGAAAATCTATCACAAATCACCCAGATAACAGTCATTCTCTGAGAGACAGGAAGATCAGAAATAAAATCCATTGAGATATGGGTCCATGGCCTCCTGGGCACCGGGAGGGGCATCAGCAACCCACTAGAACGAGAACAGAGTTTAGACCGAGAACAAGTCCCACAGGACTGTACAAAATTCCTGACATCACGAGACAAGGCAGGCCACCAAAACGACCGACTCACCAAATCTCTGGTACCAAAAATACCTGGATGACCAGCCAATGCGGAGCAATAGACTTCAGACATCACTCTCTTTCTCCACTGGTCAGGAACATACAATCTTCCCATAGGGCAACGCTCAGGTTTATCCTCCTGAAATTCCTCCAGGGCACGTCTCAAATCGGGCGAAATGGCAGAAAGAACTACCCCCTCACCTAGGATAGTAGTAGGCTCAGTCACATTAAGAGAATCAGCAAAGAAACTCCTAGACAGGGCGTCTGCCTTAGCATTCTTAGTGCCCGGAAGAAAAGAGACCACAAAATTAAAACGCGTGAAAAACAAGGCCCATCTAGCCTGTCTAGGATTCAAGCGTTTAGGCGACTCCAGATAAATCAGATTCTTGTGATCGGTGAGGACCACAAATTGATGTCTAGCTCCCTCCAACCAATGTCTCCACTCCTCAAATGCCCATTTCATGGCCAACAATTCCCGATTCCCCACATCATAGTTGCGTTCAGATGGGGAGAACTTTCAAGAAAAGAAGGCACAGGGATTCATCTTAGAAATCACAGGATCTTTTTGGGACAAAACAGCTCCTGCACCAATCTCAGAAGCGTCTACCTCCACTTGAAATAGAAGTGAGACATTAGGTTGCCGTAGAACTGGAGCTGAAGTAAATCTCCGCTTAAGCTCCTGAAATGCTGAAACAGCCTCAGGAGACCAATTCAGCACATCAGCTCCCTTCTTGGTCAGATCAGTCAGTGGTTTGACAATACTAGAAAAATTACCTATAAATTTCCGATAGAAATTAGCAAAACCCAAAAACTTCTGGAGAGCCTTCAAAGAAGTAGGCTGAACCCAATCATAAATGGCCTGTACCTTGGCCGGGTCCATTTCAATAGTCGATGGAGACAAGATAAATCCCAAAAATGAAATCCTCTGTACACCAAAGAGGCATTTTGATCCCTTAACAAACAGGGAATTCTCCCTCAAAATCCGGAACACAGTCCGGACATGTTCCACATGGGAATATCAATCACTAGAAAAGATCAAAATATCATCCAGATAGATGATCAAAAACTTATCTACAAAGTCTCAAAAAATATCATTCATAAAGAACTGGAAGACAGAAGGGGCATTGGAGATCCCAAAAGGCATCACCAGGTACTCAAAATGTCCCTCCGGGGTATTAAACGCCGTCTTCCATTCATCCCCGTGCTTGATGCGAATAAGATTATACGCCCCCCTGAGGTCAAGCTTAGTAAACCAGCAGGCACTCTTTACTCTGGAGAATAAATCAGACATCAGAGGTAACGGGTACTGATATTTAACTGTCATCTTGTTAAGGGAACGATAATCAATACACGGTCTTAATGAACCATCTTTCTTGGCCACAAAAAAAAAACCAGCGCCAAAAGGCGACGAGGATGGTCTAATATGACCCTTCACCAACGACTCCTTAATATAGGATCGCATAGCATCATGTTTGGGTACAGATAAGTTGAAAAGCCGACCCTTGGGAAATTTACACCCAGGCATCAACTCAATTGCACAGTTATAACTTCTATGAGGAGGCAAAGACGCAGACTTACTCTCACTAAATACATCAGAGAAATCAGCCAGATAATCAGGAATATCATGAGACTGAGGAGAGGTGGAGAAAACAGGAGCGTCCCTAAGAACACACTGACAACCCCAACTCACCACAGACCCAGATTTCCAATCCAAAACTGGGTTATGAGTTTGCAACCAGGGGAAACCCAGAACAATAGTATCATGTAAATTATGCAGAACCAAAAATTTACAATTTTCTTGGTGGTCTGGGGCAACTCGCATTATCACCTGGGTCCAAAACTGAGGTTTATTCTCTGCCAAAGGAGTGGCATCAATACCCCTCAAAGGAATAGGCGTCTGCAGAGGCGTCATGGACAGGCCACAACATTTAGCAAAGTCCAAATCCATCAGATTCAGAGCTGCTCCTTAATCCACAAAAGCCTTTGTGGAAAATGTGGGCAAGGCGCAGATCAAAGTAATTGCCGAAAGGAACTTGGGTTGTACACTGCCCACAGCAAATGTGTGTGCAAAACGTTTCTCTCGTTTAGGACAGAGAGAAATAGTATGAGAGGCGTCTCCACAGAAAAAACACAGCTTATTACGCCTTCTAAACTCCTGATGTTGCGCCCTAGACAACACCCCATCACATTGCATAGGTTCAGACATTTCAGAAAGTGGCAGCGCCTCCCGTGTAGTCTTACGTTCACGTAATCGCCGATCAACTTGAATGGCTAATGACATAGAGCCATCCAGACCAGAGGGAACAGGAAATCCCACCATAACATCCTTTACGGTCTCTGATAAACCTTTCCGAAAGAGAGCTGCCAGTGCACGATCATTCCATGTAGTAAGGACCGTCCACTTTCGGAATCTTTGACAGCATAACTCTGCAGGATCCTGACCCTGGCTTAATGCCAACAGGGTTCTCTCAGCTTGATCAACGGCTTTAGGTTCATCATACAACAACCCCAAAGCCTGAAAAAATGCATCCACATTAGTCAGAAAAGGATTTTCAGGTGTCAGAGAAAACGCCCAATCCTGGGGATCGCCGCGCAGCAAGGAGATGACAATTTTAACCTGCTGCACAGAGCTCCCTGATGAGTTAGGCTTCAAGGCAAGAAATAATTTACAATTATTCTTAAAATTCAGAAATTTAGACCGATCCCCAGAAAACACATCAGGAGTAGGAATCTTTGGTTCAGCAGCATGTGAATGAGCAAGATAGGCGGAAATTCCCCGCACTTCAGCAGCCAGCTGCTCCACACAATCAGACAATTGCTTAATCTCCATTAAGAAAATCCTCCTATGGCCACAGAGAAAAAGAGGAAAAAATATACATTAAAAAAAAAAAATTCTGACACTTTTTTTTTTTTTTTTACAATTCTTTCCTGCTATTGAGTACCCTAGAATCTGCGGTATGGCTGGTGATTCTGTTATAAATGAGTCACCGGAGGAGGAAAAAACAAAAATACAAGCTAAGTCCAGAAAACCAGAGAGGTTGGTAGCTAGCGGATTGCAGACCCCTGATCCTATTCACAACTAACAGTAGCCAACAGGGTTCTCTCAGCTTGATCAACGGCTTTAGGTTCATCATACAACAACCCCAAAGCCTGAAAAAATGCATCCACATTAGTCAGAATAGGATTTTCAGGTGTCAGAGAAAACGCCTAATCCTGGGGATCGCCGCGCAGCAAGGAGATGCCAATTTTAACCTGCTGCACAGAGCTCCCTGATGAGTTAGGCTTCAAGGCAAGAAATAATTTACAATTCTTAAAATTCAGAAATTTAGACCGATCCCCAGAAAACACATCAGGAGTAGGAATCTTGGGTTCAGCAACATGTGACTGAATGAGGTAGGTAGAAATTCCCTGCACTTCAGCAGCAAGTTGCTCCACACGATCAGACAGTTGCTTAATCTCCATTAGGAGAGAAAAAATCCTCCTACGGCCCCAGAGAAAAAGAGGAAAAAATATAAAAAAAAAAAAATTCTGACACTTTTTTTCTTTCTTTTTTTTTTTTTGTTAAACAATTCCTTCCTGCTTCTGAGTACCCTAGAATCTGCGGTATGGCTGGTGATTCTGTTATGAATGGGTCACCGAGGAGGAAAAAAGCAACACACGCTAAGTCTCAGAAAACCAGAGAGGTTGGTAACTATGCAGACTGTAGAGCCCTGATCTTAACACACAACTAGAAGCAGTCGTGGAGCGTGCCTACGGTGATCCTGCACGCCACGTCACAACCGGAGAGCTAAATAAGCCTAAAGTAAGAAAAGAGGAAAACTAACTTCCCAGAGCAGACCCCAAAGGAAAGACAGCCCCCCACATCTATTGACGGTGAAGCAAGATGAAAACACAAACAAAGGCAGAAAAATAGGCTGAGCAAACGATGGGGCCAAACTAACTTGAAAGGACAGTAAAGGAAAGATACTGTCTGCAATCTGCCAAAAAACCCTACCAAAAATAATATCCAACGCTTCTGATAACAAAATTAACCCTGAAGTCACTAGACTTCTCCCACTATATCAGCACTCTGGAATATTCTGAGACAGAGCAAAAAGAGGCCAATCTAATAAAGGACAGAAAGGACAAATTGGCAAATACAGATAAATAAGAGTGGAAATTCAGCACAGCCCAGCCGGGCTGGCTGACCACACAAAAACTGAGTTAAACAACAAGAGCATGTGTGAACATTAGCAAAAAACAAACTTAACTTGAGATGACTGGAGCAGAGCTGAAGTCCAAGACCTGAGAAACAGACTGAATCACCAGCAACAGGATAGGGCGTTGGCTGTCTTATATCCAGTCTGATACTCCAGAGATCCAATCACTATCCTCCTCGTCAGGTGGCAGACCATTACCAATTTAACTAACCTCACTACCTCCTGTCACTACCAGAGGGAGAACGGAAGGAGAACTCCCAGCTGGTGGAGCAGAAAATGAGATCATAACAGGGGTCACTTTTGGAGTTTTTTTGCTGTTCTGTCAAATGTCGCCCACAAAATATTCTAGCAAAATCTGTGCTCCACAAGCCAAACAGTGCTTCTTCCTTCTCAGCCCTGACATGTGCCCAAACATAACTGACAACATATAGGGCAGCACCGTGTTCGGGAGAATGTGCACAATAAATTGTGGGGTCTAGTTTTACCTATTAACCCTTGTGTACCTGACAAACAAGCAAAAGATACAAAAATTACATTTTTACCACTAAAATGCCATATTTCCATGTTTCAATATTATAAAATTCTGTGAGGCACCTATAGGTTAAAAATACTCACTACACCCCTGGATGAATTCCTTGAGGAATCTAGTTTCAAAAATGGTGTCACTTCTGGGGGTGGTTTATACTGATTTCATATGTCAGGGGCTCTTCAGATGCAACATGCCATTCACAATCTATCCCAGGCAAATAGGGCTCTTTCCTTTCCTAGCCCTGTCATGTGGCCAAGCAGAAGTTTTTGACCACATATGAGGTATTGTCGCATTCTGGACAAATTGCACAACAAATTATGGGGTCCGTTTTCTCCTCTTATCCATTGATAAATTCTGTTTCATACTTGTGGGTTAAAAATGCTCCCTATACCCTTGGATAAAATCCTTCAGGGATGTAGTTTCCAAAATGGGGTAACTTGTGTTTTTTTTCACTGTTTAGGCACATCGGGGCTCTCTAAACACAACATGACACCCACAGACCATTTCATCAAAGTCTGCTTTCCAAAACGTCACTCCATCCTTTTTGAGCCATGCCGTGTGCCCAAACAGTAGTTTTCCTTCACATATGGAGTAACAGCATATTCAGGAGAAATTGCACAACAGATTTTGGTGGCCATTTTCTCCTGTCACCCTTGTGAAAATAAAAAATTTGGGGCTAAATGTACATTTTTGTGGGTAAAATGTGATTTTTGTTATTTTCACATCTTTGTTATAAACTTCTGTGAAGCAACTGGGGGTTCTCACCACAAATCTAGATGCATTCCTTGAAGGGTCAACTTTCCAAAATGGGGTCACTTGTGAGGGGTTTCCACTGTTTAGGCGCATCAGGGGCTTTCCAAACGTAAGAAGGTGTCCGTTCTCGATTCTTGCCATTTTTGCGTTCAAAAAGTCAAACTGTGCTCCTTCGCTTCCGAGACCTGCCATGTGCCTAAACAGTGGAGATATCCCCCACTTATGGGGTATCAGCATACTTAGGAGAAATTGCACAACAAATTTTTGAATGTGGCGTTGATGGGTGTAGTTTTTAGAATGGTGTGACATTTAGGCATTTTCTGTCATATAGGCCCCCAAAGTCACTTCAAATGTGATGTAGTCCCTAAAAAAAGTTTTTGTAAATTTTGTTGTAAAAAATGGGAAATCGCTGGTCAACTTTTAACCCTTCTAACTTCCTAACAAAAAAAATGTTTTAAAAAAATTATGCAGATGCAAAGTAGGCATGTGTGAAATGTTATTTATTAACTATTTTGTGTAACATAACTTTCTGATTTAAGGGCATAAGTTTGAAAATTGCAACATTTTTTTCCCCAAATTTCCAATATTTTCACGAATAAACGCAAGTCCTATGTAACAAATTTGAATACTGTTATAAAGTACGATATGTCACAAAAAAAGTCTCATCTCACAATCAGTGGGATCTTTTGTAGCATCCCAGAGGTATTACCACATACTGTAAAGTGACACTGGTCAGATTTCAAAAACTTGGCCTGATCATTAAGGTCAAAATTGGCTCAGTCCCTAAGGGGTTAAATGTATTTTATGCTGTCAAAAAGCTCATCTGATAAAAATTTTTGACCTGTATGATAGTTTGGATTGCCAAGACCTACCAAGCTAGATACTACTCTAATCTTTTTCTTGGGGACCAAATCAATTTTAATACCAGTCAAAAATTTGGAGACACCTATTCATAAAATGCTTTTCTTTGATCTTATTTCAAAATGCGCTTTGCAGATTCACAATGTTGGCAGCAAAACCCATAAATTAACACAAATGGAAACAAGGAGCAAAGAAACACGGGTGACACGAACCAGAATATGTGTTAAACCTTAGATTTCTCAAAGTCCACCCTTCACCCCACCTTTTACTCAGATGACAGCTTTACATCCCCTTATAATTCTCACAAGCAACTTCATCATGGTTCACCTGAAATGGCTTTCCAGCCATCTTGAAGGAATTCCCAGAGATGCAGAGGCCTTGTTGGATGTTTTACCTTCACTCTGCTTCCAACTCATCCCAAACCAACTCAGTTGGGTTGAAGATGGATAATTGTGGAGGTCGTGTTATCTTGAGCAGCCTCCATCCCTCTCTTGTTCAAATAGCCCTTAGAAAGCCTGCAGAGTTTTGGGTCACTGTCCTTTTGCAACACAAATGATGTTCCCACTAGTTGCAAACATATTTGGATGGCGGTTGCTGCAGAATGCTGCGGTCGTCATACTGATTAAGTGTGCCATCAATTTTCAAATAAATCAGCAACAATGCCACTGGCACAGCACCTCCATGCTTCACAGTGGGCACCGCATATTTAAAAACGAACTATTCTCAATTTCTTCATCTCACAGAAACATGACAGGTGGAGCAAAAAAATTCAGATTTTGACTCCACAAATCACATTACAGATTTCCAGTCCTCGTGTTGTTGGACCAAACAAGTTTCTTCTTGTTGTTTGTGGTCCTTTGTAGTAACCTTTTTTGCAGTAATTCACTTGTATACAAGCCTGTTTTTTCGCAGCCTCCTCTGGATAGTTGATATTGAAATGTGTCTGCTACTTGTTGTCTATGCGTCATTTATGAGGGCTATTATCTGAGGTGCTGTCGATTTTGTCTTCAACTCTGCTTTCAGGGATTATTATACATGAAATGGGAGTTACCAGTGTGAGACAAGTAACTAACAGAACAGGAGAAATTAACTTTGTCTTCCTGCACACACATTTATTGCAGCTCTTGAGCTCTGCTGTATTGCAAAAATATTGTAACCCTGTCTGCCTGTGAGACGGAGGCTGAAGCTGAGAGTAACCTGCAGATGTGTCAGGTATAATCACACACAGCTCTGCAGTGAGATCAGGAGAGCAGAAAGCGGCCATTACACATCACACTGGTAACATCCCCTTCATGTAAAATAATCTCTAGAGGTAGAGTTATCTTCCGGGCTGCGTGCTCCCCATAAGCTGGAAGGGGTAACTTACATAAAGTGATAAAAGATGATATCTCAGCAATAAGGCATCTGATATGAGACATACAGGGATCACTCTCATCAGCAGTCTATAACCTGTATGCCCATTTTAATAGATTAGATAGGTCAAATCTACAAAACCATTTTTTTTCAGAAACACAACACATCTGAAGTGAAAGTACCCAAAATTTCTAAAAATTGCACTCCTCAAAGTCCTCAAAACTACATTCAAGAGGTTTATTAACCCTTCATGTGCTTCACACGAACGAAAGCAATATGGAAGGAAAAAATTAACTTACAAAAATTTTACATGAGCCAAAAATATATATAATATAAAAATACACACGTGGTCAAAATTGTTGGTACACCTCGTTTAATGACAGAAAAACCCACAATGGTCACAGAAATAACTGGGATCTGAAAAAAGTAATAATAAATCAAAAATCTATGAAAATGAACAAATGAAAGTAAGACATTGCTTTTCAACCATGCTTCAACATAATTTAAAAAAATAAATAAATAAAACTCATTTAATAGGTCTGGACAGAAATGATGGTACCCCTGAAAATAATGTGACAAAGGGGACATGTTAAATCGCGGTGTGTCCACTAATTAGCATCACAGGTGTCTACAATCTTGGAATCCGTGAGTGGGCCTGTATAGAGGGCTACAGATACTCCTTGTGCTGTAGAAAAAAAATTATAGATAAACATGTTAAAGGTAAAAGTTATAAGACCATCTCCAAGCAGCTTGATGTTTCTGTGACTACAGTTGCACATACTATTCAGAAATTTAAGGCTGCGTTCACACATCGCGGTTTTGTCGTGTTTTCGCGGCCGTTTTTAACGCACGATTTTGCAGCGAAAATCTACAAAACCATTGGGATTCCGCAATGCTGTGCTAATGCTGCGGATTTTCCCACGGCGGAATTGCATTGCGGAAAAATACGCAGCATGCTCATTATTTGGCGGAATCGCGGCAATTCCACCCACATAGGTGTGCCCACCATGCGAAGAGTAAGCAGAACATTTGCGGATGGTACCCATGGTCCGGAGGAGAGGAGACTGTCCTCCAGGCTCTGGGTACCATATCTCTGTAAAAAATTGAATTAAAATAAAAAACTTGGGTTATATTCACCTTCCGGCGTCCCGTGCAGTGTCCCCAGGCTTCAGCGATACACGCGGCAGATCCCGTTCCCAGTAATGCATTGCAATAATGACCTTTGCTGATGTCGCGACGGTCTTGCGAGACCGCGACGTCATCAAAGGTCATTGGCGCAATGCATCTCTGGGAACGGGACCTGCCAAAATACCTGTCGAGAGGTGCAGAAGTCTCATTGACAGTTACAGGAATTGTTTGATTGCAGTGATTGCCTCAAAGGTTGGGCAACAAAATATTAAGTTAAGGGTACCATCATTTCTGTCCAGGCCCATTTCATGAGCTTTATTTTTTTTTTAATTCTGTGGAAGCATGGTTGAAAAGCAATGTTTTGCTTTCATTTGTTCATTTTCATAGATTTTTTATTTTATTATTACTTTTGTCAGATTCAAGTTATTTCTGTGACCATTGTGGGTTTTTCTGTCATTAAACAAGGGGTACCAACAATTTTGACCACGTGTATAGATATATATTTTTTCACAAAGGTAACAGGAGAAAATGGACCACAAAATTTGTTGTGCACAAAAGTTGTTGTACAATTTCTCCTGAGTATGCCGATACCCAGTATGTGTGGTTAAACTATTGTTTGGGGGCACGGCAGGGCTCGGGAGGGAAGGAGCACCATTTGACTTTTTGAACGCAAAAATGGCCGGAGTCAAGAGCGGATGCCATGTCACGTTTGGAGAGCCCCTGATGTGCCTAAACAGTGGAAACCCTCCACAAGTGACCCCATTTTGAAAACTAGTCTACTCAAAGAATTTGTGTAGATGTGTGGTGACCACCTTGAACCCCGAGGTGCTTCACAGAGATTATGGAGAGCTGTGAACATAAAAAAAAATCACATTTTCCCCACAAAAATGTACTTTTAACCCCAATTTTTTTTAATTTTCACAAGGGTAACAGGAGAAAATGGACCCGAAAATTTGTTGTGCAATTTATCATGAGTACACCAATGCCTCATATGGGGGGGAAAACTACTGTTTGGGCACACGGCAGGATTTGGAAGGTAGAAGTGACGTTTTGGAACTCAAGCCTTGAGGAAATGGTCTGTGGGCATCATGTCGCATTTGGAGAGCCCCTGATGTGCCTAAAGAGTGCAAACCCCTCAAGTGACCCTATATTGGCATTGATCTAGTGTTTTCCTCTTATGTGATTTTTATAATGTACTGGAATATGTAAATTGTGTAGAGTGCGTCAGGTTGGCATATGTTAGTTGTGTAAGTCAATTAAATTTAGTAGTCCATGGAGGTGTGGTACAGTTTGAAGCAGTCTTTTATACACAGGCCAAGTTTGTCAGGGCTGGTGTCATATAGTCAAGTGGTGTTCTTTCGCATCACCTTTCTATAACACACTCTGCATCTTTTTGCAACCTTACTTTCTTTGAGGTTTGAGGGACCTCACCGGGGAAATGTTGCCCTGGTATAATACAGGGACCTTCAGTTTTGGAAGTACTGGGGCCCATTCCTTCCTGACTTCCAAATATTAGGGACTAGATCACTACCTCCTGGTACTGAAGTAAGGTCTCTGTCTGGCCTGCACATCGTGATAGCAGGAAAGTTTTACACATTGCCATCTGTATGATGTGCATGGCCAGCTTCTTACACCACACCTTAGTTTTTCTTATGGCGCTATATAACTGGATGACTTGATGAGAGAGATCAACGCCCTCCATGTTCTTATACAACAGCAAGGTGAACAATAATCACCAATAGATCACTTCATTAGTGTGGATATTCACTAAAACAAAATGTATAGAAAGCGTGAATAAGTCAAGGAATATATTGGTAAAAAAATATAATTTTTATTGGATGATAATATAAAATGTATCAAGAACCCTGCTGCAGACTTACAGCAGGAGTCTGTGTTTGTGTTACACAAGGACAGAGAGTGTGTGAGGAGGGCTGCGGTGAGCTTACCTGCCAGAGCGTATGATCTGAGACACATGACCACCAGGGGAGTGGCCGGAGGCGGAGCCAGACACCGAGTTGCGGCGGTGACCGGTAAAGCCGGAGAGTAGTCTGATCATACCGAAGTTAAGTCGGGAGGTCGATAAAGTGCCAAAGGGTGAGACGCTAAGAGTGGTCAGGGCATAGTAAAAAGGTCAGGAGGACAGAGATAGCGGTGCAGTACAAACGGGGCAGACAGGTGGGAAGTTAGATTAGCAAGCCGAAGGTCACAGCCAGAAACAGACAATAAGTACAGAGTCACAAGGCAATGCACAGAACGAGAAAACAGACCGGGTCATACACCAGAAAGCAATCAGACTAAACAGTATGCAAGCACACCAGGAGTCAGACACACAGCCCAGACAGATGTATCACTGACAAGGATCCCCAAATGAAGGCGGGTAAATATAGCCCTCCCCACACCAAAAGGAGGCCATACAAAATTAACCCTGAGAGGACAGGGAAGGAACCCTGTCCACAACCATGACAGTACCCCCCTCTTAATGGGGGGCCACTGGACCCCCAGGCTTCTCAGGATGCCTAGCATGAAAAGCCCAAACCAACCGATCGGAATGCACTGAACCGGCCGAGACCCTCGGCCGATGCTCCGGACCATACTCCTTGGGAGGCGCCGGACCAGACCGTGACACCCACCGCACCCCCCAGTGAGTATAATCTAACTTGTTTTTCTTATCTTTCAGGTTACATCGGTGGCTTATCTACAGCATTACAGAATGCTGTAGATAAGCCCCTGATGGCGGTGGCCGCAGGTAATAGGCCAAAAATGAGGTGACAGATTCCCTTTAAAACTGAAAGTCTCCACTTCAACTGCATCTCAGTTGTTTCATTTTACATCCAAAATTGTTGGCCTACAGAGCTGAAATCACAAAGATTCGGCCACTGTCCAAATATTTGTGGACCTAACTGTACGTGTTTCTTTAACCATTGTTTCTAAATATATTCCTTTATGGCTTTTCTGCCTTCAGCCTTATTCTACAATAAGCACATTCCAATAAGCACAAGTACAACCATTGCATGAACAGGTATAGCTAAAATTTTGACATACCCTTTATTTTAGAAAATTTAATTGCGCCTATTATCAATAACCACCTTCCAGAAGTTTATTATACCTTTAGGTGCTTCACAGATATTAATAAGTGGAATGCAAAATTGAATTTTTTTTTTTTGTTAACTTGTTTTTGTAACCCTAACATTTTCCGAAATGGAGAGGAGAAAATGGACCCAACAGTTTATTTTGCAACTTCTCCTGAATGGTTTTAACACAAACTGCCAAGTATCTTATTTTACCATGGTAATAAGGAAGTGATATTAAAATGATTGACAAAATAATAATTTTATTGATATTTATAGTATAAAAACAAATTTAAAGCCAGAAAGGAGAGCTGAATGAAATGGGGCAAGAACTCTAATAGTATGTAAGTAGCAAGTTAAAGGCTAAACCAAATAAATGTATGAATATATCAACAATTATAGAATCATATAATAACTTCTACCGAGGTATACAGAGAAGTTCATAGTAAACAATACCAAATTAAATTAAATAGTCATATGTAATAATTCCCCTGGCAATAGCATTCAATAAAGTAGCTTAGTCCATGAGATTTTAAGATGCATATTAATATAGTGTAAACAATCAATCATTAATAATCCACATCATTGCTACAAGAAATTTATCATATTGTTGATTTTTATAGTAAATAGTAAGTGTATTTTGAAGGGGAATTTTAGGAATGATGAGGAATATTTGAAAATGAAACTTTTACAGAGGGTGACTTACTGAATCTATTTGCTAGATTCTGTGATGCTAGTGACTTCTCACGGACAGGCCGTGAGGCAAGGTAGACGAAGGTTCTGGGGTCAGATACTAAGAGAGCACGTAGTAAAGTAAAGGGAGAAGACAAAAGTGAAGTCAGGTCACAGTCCGAGGTCAGAATACCAGGAAGATAGCGGATCAGAGTAAAGGAGCTAGGCAAATGGATGGTCAGAATGAGGTCCAAGGTCAGGCAAACAAAGCACAGAAATACAAGGCAAACCACCATGGAGATGCTAAGTCTGGCAGGGACTGACAGATCAGCTAAGTAGCTGAGTAATCACTTGGAACAGAGAACTGAAAATTTCAACTGAAAGAAACGCAGCACCTCCCATACTGAGATAGGATGACTGAGCTGTCAGTCACCATGTCCAAGACACACTGAGCAGAGGATGCAGGGTTGCTATTTAGGAGACCAGGAGCAGGGCAGTGCTGCGGGCCCTGAGCTCTCAGATGTCGGCATCTGTGAGGGGAGTCCATTTTTCCAATAATTTCCCTGTGTTGTGGGTCTCTGGATAATAGCCGCCAGAGGTGGAGCATGCGCACATCACTATCTCGGGAGATGAGTTCTCCAGGAGACATGCACTTCATCAATGAAGAGGGTAATTCCTGCTACAGAAATGCTAAACATGTGGACACTTTTCTGTGGCAGGGCATAATGCAAGGTACAAAAACGAAGGGACATGAGACTCATCGATTTATGGAAGACATGTTGATTTTGACGAGTGGAGATCTAGTAATGTGGAGATCCTCTAATTTTCTATTGACAGATGAATTCTAATGGAGGCTTATTTTTTTCAGGGATGAGTAAAAGTTTTTATTGATCTAATTTTCAGCTATTTACTATTTGATGACATTTCATTATTTGTGAAGAATAATTAATACAATAACTCAAGCATGTTCTACTTGTCCTTGCTCTAAGCTGAAGTCTGCAGTTATATTGTGATCTGTTTTTTTTCTTGTGGCACCACTGAATTATGCTACATATACTGTACTACCGTTCAAAAGTTTAGGGTCACTTAGAAATGTCCTTATTTTTGAAAGAAATGCACAGTTTTTTTCCAATGAAGCTAACATTAAATGTTTCAGAAATACACTCTATACATTGTTAATATGGTATGACTATTTTAGCTGCAAAAGTCTGGTTTGTAATGCAATATCTTCATAGGTGTATAGAGGCCCATTTCCAACAACCATCACTCCAGTGTTCTTATGGTATTTTGTGTTTGCTAATTGTGTAAGAAGGCTATTGGATGGTTAGAATACACTTGAAAACCCTTGTGCAAGTATGTTAGAACAGCTGAAAACAGTTTGGCTGATTAGAGAAGCTATAAACCTGACCTTCCTTTGTGCTAGTTGAGAATCTGGAGCATTACATTTGTTGGTTCCATTAAACTCTCAAAATGGCCAGAAAAAAAGAACTTTTATGTGAAACTCGACAATTTATTATTATTATTATTATTATTTATTGTTATAGCGCCATTTATTCCATGGCGCTTTACATGTAAGGAGGGGTATACATAAAAGTACAATAATGTTAAACAATACAAGTCATAACTGGTACAGGAGGAGAGAGGCCCTGCCCCCGAAGGCTATTTATTCTTGTTCTTAAAAATGAAGGCTATTCCATGCAAGAAATTGCCAAGAAACTGAAGATTTCCTACAACGTTGTGTACTACTCCCCTCAGAGGAGAGCACAAACAGGCTCTAACCAGAGTAGAAAGAGAAGTGGGAGGCCCCGCTGCACAACTGAGCAACAAGACAAGTACATTAGAGTCTGTAGTTTGAGAAATCGATGCCTCACAGGTCCTCAACTGGAAGCTTCATTAAATAGTACACGCAAAACGCCAGTGTGACCGTCTACAGTGAAGAGACAACTCCAGGATGCTGGCCTTCAGGGCAGAGTGGCAAAGAAAAAGCCATATCTGAGACTGGCTAATAAAAGGAAAAGATTTAGGCTGGTTTCACACTTGCGTTTTTTTGCGCTGTATTTTAGCGTTAAAAAACGCATGCGCTTTTTTTCCCTATATTTTGCATGGGATGCGCTTATGTGCGCATACACAAGCGTTTGTATGCGTTTTTACGCCCATGCGTTTTTTGTGGTGTGCGCTCGGGCGCACAAAATGCATCCTTTTGCATTTTTTGGGTGTCCGACTTGCCTCAAAAAAACGCATGCCCGCGCAATGCGTTTTTTTACAGCAAGACACCCATTGTAAATTTATGGGTGCGCATACGTGCGCATTGGCATGCTTACGTATGCGTTTTTTTGCGCATGCGTTTTTTTGTTGACCATTGGTTAGACAATGGAAATTAGGGGTTTGGGTTAGAGTTAGGGTTAGTTAAGGGGGTTTAGGGTTAGGGATTGGGTTAGGGTTAGTATGGTTTGGTTAAGGTTTAGGGTTAGTTAGGGTTAGAGTTTGGGTTAGGGTTAGTAGGGTTTGGTAAAGGGTTAGGGTTAGTATGGTTTGGTTAAGGGTTAGTATGGTTTGGTTAAGGGTTAGGGTTAGTATGGTTTGGTTAAGGGTTAGGGTTAGTAAAGTCATGGTTTGGGTTAGTATTAATCCTAACCCTATCTTGATTTTTTTGGTGAGGCCAACTAATGTTGGAAAAAAACGCAAACGCGGTAAAAACGCACTAAAAACGCATAAAAACGCTGCGTTTTTTTCATGCATGCGCATAAAAATGCTTGAAAAAAAACGCAGCATTTGTATGCGTTTGTATACGTTTTTTTCCATGCATTTTTTTGCGAGAAAAACGCGCTGCAAAAAAAAGCAAGTGTGAAAGTAGCCTAATGTGGGCAAAAGAACACAGACATAGAACAGAGGAATAATAATAATAATTTTATTTATATAGCGCCAACATATTCCGCAGCGCTTTACATTATAGATGGGACTTCTACAGACAATAGACATTACAGCATAGCAATAAACACATAGATCAAAACAGATACCAATAGGAATGAGGGCCCTGCTCGCCAGCTTGCAGTCTATAAGGGAAAAGGGGAGACACGAAAGGTGGATGATAACAATTGCTTTTATTGTTAGGACCATCCCTAGTGTAAGAATCGGGTGTTTCTGTTGCTGCATGAACCAGTTAACAGTCTAAATATGTAACAGTACAGACACAGAGGGCTATTAAATGCAAAAGGCATGTGAGAACATGATGCGAGGAACCTGAATATGTTAAAAAATTTTGAAATGAGCCACACAGGAATATTTATGTTAGTGCATTGGGGCGATAGGCCAGTATGAACAATTGCGTTTTTAAGGTACGCTTAAAACTGTGGAGATTGGGGATTAATCGCATTAGCCTGGGTAGTGCATTCCAAAGAATCGGCGCGTCATGTGAAAAGTCTTGGAGACGGGAGTGGGAGGGTTCTGATTAATGAGGATGTTAACCTCAGGTCATTAGCAGAATGGAGGGCACGGTTAGTAGGCTGAGACTAGGGAGGAGATGTAGGGTCGTGCTGAGCCATGGAGTGCTTTGTGGGTGAGGGTAATAAGTTTATACTGAGTTCTGAAGTGGATGGGCAGCCAGTGTAAGGACTGACACAAGGTAGAGACATCGGTATAGCGATTGGTGAGGAATATGATCCTAGCTGCAGCATTCAGGACGGATTGGAGAGGGGAGAGTTTGGTAAGAGGGAGACTGATTAGTAGAGAGTTGCAGATAACAAGAGGTGCAGATAACAAGAGCGAGCCAGTGATCGGATGTGGGGGGTGAATGAAAGCTCGGAATCAAGTATGACCCCAAGACAGTGGGCATGTTGCTGGGGAGTAATGGTGGTGAGGAAGATTGGTAAAAAGTGTTATGGACAGATGAATCCAAGTTTGAGGTGTTTGGATCACACAAGAATATTTGTGAGACGCAGAACAACTGAAAAGATGCTGGAAGAGTGCCTGACACCATCTGTCAAGCATGGTGGAGGTAATGTGGTGGTCTGGGGTTGCTTTGGTGCTGGTAAAGTGGGAGATTTGTACAAGGTAAAAGGGATTTTGAATAAGGAAGGCTATCACTCCATTTTGCAACGCCATTCCATACCCTGTGGACAGCTCTTCATTGGAGCCAATTTCATCCTACAACAGGACAATGACCCAAAGCACACCTACAAATTATGCAAGAACTATTTAGGGAAGAAGCAGGCAGCTGGTATTCTATCTGTAATGGAGTGACCAGAGCAGTCACCAGATCTCAAGCCCATTGAGCTGTTGTGGGAGCAGCTTGACCATATGGTACGCAAAAAGTGCCCATCAAGCAAAACCAACTTGTGGGAGGGGCTTCTGGAAGCATGGGGTGAAATTTCTCCAGATTACCTCAGCAAATTAACTGCTAGAATGCCAAAGGTCTGCAATGCTGTAATTGCTGCAAAGGGAGCATTGCTTGACGTAAGCAAAGTTTGAAGGAGAAAATTATTATTTCAAATAAAAATCTTTTTTTCGAACCTTGTCAATGTCTGGACTAGATTTTAAATTCATTTGGCAACTCATTTGTTTAATAAAAGTATGAGTTTTCATGGAAAACACAAAATTGTCTGGGTGACCCCAAACTTTTGAACTGTAGTGTTACTTGCAAATTCTATGGACATTTTATATAGAAATGTAAGAATATAATTTTTAAGGATAGTTTATTCAAAATAATAATCACTTTTATTCTTGGCAGATGACTGTACAAGTGGAACAGAGGGTCAGCAGACATCTTTTGTTTTTAAATCAGATGACCTTGATCTTACACAAGATTCAACCGAAGTTAATGCCATAACTCCAGATATACCATCATCCATACACAGCAAAGATCTTTCATCTAATCCTACTAAACAGGTTCTATCTTCTGATTCATTACAGACTAGTAAGAAAAATAAAAGTTGCAAAGGGGTAGAGTGTGGGAAATATAGTAACCAGAAATCAGATCTTGATAAACATGAGACATTTCACGCAGGGACAAAGTCATTTAGTTCAGAATCTGGAAAATGTTTTGAAAAAGAATCAAATAATATGAAAAACCAGAACATTCATACAGGGGAAAAGCTATTTTCATGTTCAAAATGTGGTAAATGTTTTGCAAACAAATCAAATCTTGTTAGACACTATAAACTTCACACAGGGGACAAGCCTTTTTCATGCTCAGAATGTGGGAAATGTTTTTCTGATAAGTCACATTTTGTTACACATAAGAGAAGTCACACAGGGGAGAAGCCATATTCATGTTCAGAATGTGGGAAGTGTTTTACAGACAAATCATATGTCGTTAGACATCAGAAAATTCACACAGAGGAGAGGGCACATTCATGTTCAGAATGTGGGAAATGTTTTGCAGATAAGTCAAGTCTTGTTAATCACCAGACTATTCATACAGGGGTAAACCTATTTTCATGTTCAGAATGTGGTAAATGTTTTGTAAAGAAATCAAATCTTGTTAGACATCAGAGAAATCACCCAGAGGAGAAGTATTTTTCATGTTCAGAATGTGGGAATTGTTTTGCAACTAAATTACAACTTGTTACACATAACAGATGTCATACAGAGGAGAGGCCATATTCATGTTCAGAATGTGGGAAATGTTTTAGAAGCAAATCATATTTTACTAAACATCAGAAACTTCACACAGGGGAGAAACCATTTCATGTTCAGAATGTGGAAAATGTTTTATAGATAACTCAAAGCTTGTTAGACACCTGAGAAGTCACACAGGGGAGAAGTCTTCATGAACATCAAAAATCTCATGGGATAGCCATTATCAAACAAAGAAAGTGAGAGGTTTTAATCTAACATCATACTACTGTACATGGACTATCAAAAAATACTCACATGAGCAGAAGTAATGTGTTTAAAGTACAGGAAAGATATATATCTTTGTACCGTGTTAGCCAGTAGATAGAAAAATATTCAGGATTGAGAGTCCTCAGTAGTTGATACCTTTTAATGGCTAACTGAAAAGATGGTAACACATTGCAAGCTTTCGAGACTACTCAGGTCTCTTCATCAGGCTAACTAATACAAAATCTGAAGTCACATATTTATGCACAATACAGCCTAGAAAAAATGCAATAGATAAGACAAGTGACGTGAAGCAGAACTATCAATATGGGAGAGGGAGAAACATAAATATAAATATTGGACCAGTTCATAGATAAGGAGTTCGGATGTTTTATGGTCCTCTGATTGGGGTCTAGTTCTGTGTTGTGAAGCCCCCATGGTTTTAAAAGGAAATTCCTTAATTGATGTAAAAAGACATAAATCCATGCGATACATTCATTCCAGCACTGAGAGTGTCAAAGTTCGTCATAAATTTGTACTCCCAAACTGTTTAAAGTACAAATTGTACAAAAAAATGCAACAGAGAAAGTCAAGATATAGACAAGTAAATGACAAAGCGAAAGTAATTTAGAACTTATATGAAAAATAGAAAAATATATGTAGTGAAAGGCTGCAGGCAAGTTCTGGATTCAGTGTTTGTGTCACCGAGATGCCTAGCCTCTGTGAAGTGAATCCCAGAAAGCAGGCTCCAGCAGATATAGTGCTGAGAGTTGTCTGGGTTTTACGAGTAGCTGAAAGAGCTGTGTTGAGTTCGCTGCTCCCTTACCTCCAGTACCAGGTCTTGAAAAGGCCTACTTAAGGCAGGTCAGCTGCCTCAGACATGCTCTGGGAGTATAGGTGGCTCAGTGGTTAGCACTGCAGCCTTGCAGCACTGGAGTCTTGGGTTCAAGTCCCACCAAGGACAACATCTGTAAGGAGTTTGTATGTTCTCCCCGTGTTTGCGTGGGTTTCCTCCTTCTCCCCGTGTTTGCTTGGGTTTCCTCCTGGTATTCTGGTTTCCTCCCACATTCCAAAGACATACTGATAGGGAATTTAGATTGTGAGCCCCATTGGGGACAGTGATAATCATGTGTGCAAACTGTAAAGCGCTGTGGATTATGTTAGCGCTATTTAAAAATTAAGATTATTATTAGGTGGAAAGACCTCTAGTATGCTTAATCAGACTGCCAAACCGTATTAAGAGTGTAAATCTTCTAGAGGAATCATTTGTTTATTTCGTTACACGTTTCATGCCAAAGAAAAGGCTGATTTCTGTTAATTTTCTGAAGGGTTATGACTTGAAATAAACCTTCCTTTTTGAGAAAAGAACTTTGTATCTGTGTGAATGTTACCCAGCTGCCTTAAAAAAGGGGGAAGAGCTTGTCAACAAAAGCGGCACATAAAGAAGATTATATGTGTGATAACTATACCATAGTATATAGGTGGTGACTCATTTACATGGGGAAGATAAATGGTTCAGTACAATGAAACCAGATTATGTATAAAGAATGTACTCAGAAACCTCATGTGTAGAGATGGGTGGTCACCTGGATGTTAGAGTCCTGCGGGTTCGGACGAACAGTTACAAAAAGTCCGGGTACCAGAACAGTACCTGGACCCCATTCATTTGAATGGGGGGGCCCGAACATCTGGTGTTTACTGCATGTGCATGACAGCGCGGCAAACAACACTTCTGATCGGCGGAGAAATCATCCCCACCAGTCAGAAAGCCACTCAGCTGTGATTGGAGGTATAAAGTTTACCTCTGGTCACTGGTGTCAGATGATGTGACAACTGCTGCCATCATGGGACACCAACAGCCGCTAATAACAGTGAGAGCAGGAGCGGATGATAGGAGTATTCATCATCCGCTCCTGCGCTGTAAATAAATTATTTAAAAAAATAAAACACGGCGTGGATTCCCCAGTATTTTTGTTAACCAGCCAGGCAAAACTCACAGCTGGGGACTGCAATCCTTAGCTATCAGCTTGAGCAAGGCTCGTTATCAAGAATAGAGGGGTCCCTGTGCCGTATTTTTTGATTATTTAAATCATTTTAAAAAACGGCGCTGGGTCCCCCCATTTTTGACAACCAACCTTGCTAAAGTAGACAGCTGGGGGCTGGTATTCTCAGGCTGGTAAGGTGCCCTGGATATTGGCTCCCCAGCCTAAAAATACCAGCCCGCAGCTGCCCAGAAAAGGCACATCTAGTAGATGTGTCAATTCTGGCGCTTTGCCTGGCTCTTCCCACTTGCCCTGAAGCGGTGGCAAGTGGGGTGATAGATGGGGGGGTTGATGTCACCTTTGTATTGTCAGGTGATATCAAGCCCCAAGGTTAGTAAAGGAGAGGCGTCAATAAGACACCCCCATTACTAACCCCATAGTCACATTGTATGAAAACACAGACACCCAGTAAAAGTCCTTTAATTGAAAGAATGACTCAGACACCTTTAATAATCTTAATTAAACCTTACTTACGACCTAACCTAATTCCACCGAAGCCCTCGATCTCCTGTAATAAAACTAAAAAAACAACAATATACCATATCTGTCCATCGTTCTTTCCCACACCATAATCCATATCTGGGAGATAAACAGTTTTCAACCTAGACGGTGCCAGATATGACCGTCCAGGCCGAGAACCACTGATGAATGAGCTGCTGTGAGCGCAGCGTCAGTGACTATCGGTGACGTCACTGAGGCTGTGTTCCCAGCCGGGCTGAACTGCGGTGACCTCGGTGAGATCCCCGGTAGCAGAGTGAAAGTTTTTCTCACGGCATAACAAGATAGTGATCCAATGGCATTCATGAATAATACATGGAAACATTAAATACCCATAAAATATATGAACAAGCAAAGTAACCTAAATATTGTTATGTACTGTGCTAATAATACCAGTAAAATATAGAATAGTAGAGTTGGAAGAGACCTCCTGGGTCATCGTGTCCAACCCCCTGCTCAATGCAGAATTCTCTAAATCATTCCAGACAGATGTCTGTCCAGCCTCTGTTTGAACACTTCCATTGAAGAACTCACCACCTCTCGTGGTAGCCTGTTCCACACATTGATCATCCTCACTGTCAAAACGTTTTTTCTAATATCTAATCTCTGTCTAATATCTAATCTGTGTCTCCTCCCATTCAGTTTCATCCCATTCCTTCTAGTCTTTCCTTGTGCAAATGAGAATAAAGGTGATGCTTCTACAATGTGACAGCCCTTGAGAAATTTGTAGACAGCTATTAAGCCTACTCTCATTCTTTTCTTTTGCAAGCTAAACATTCCCAAATCCTGCAACCTTTCCTCATAAGACATGGTTTGCAAACTGGTCACCATTCTGGTCGCTCTTCTCTGAACTTGCTCCAGTTTGTTGATGTCTTTTTAAAAATGTGGTGCCCAAAACTGGACACAGTATTCCAGATGAGGTCTGACCAAAGAGGAGTAAAGGGCAATAATGACTTCACGTGATCTAGACTGTATGCTTCTTTTAACACATCCCAAAATTGTATTTGACTTTTTGCTGCTGCATCACACTGTTCACTCATGTTCAGTTTATGATCTATTAGTATACCCAAGTCTTTTTCACATATGCTGTTGCTTAGCCCTATACCTCCCATTCTGTATATGCTTTTTTCATTTTTATTGCCTAGATGTAGTACTTTGCATTTTTCCCTGTTAAAAACCATTCTGTTAGTTGCTGTCCACTGCTCCAGTTTATTTATATCTTTTTGAATCCTCTCTCTCTCTTCTCTAGTATTAGCTATCCCTCCTAGCTTTGTGTTATCAGCAAATTTAATCAGTTTACCCTTAATTCCAACATCTAAATAATCAATAAAGATGTTAAACAATAAAGGGCCCAGGACAGAGCCCTGTGGTACCCCACTTGAGACATTCTTCCAACTGAATGTGCAGCCATTTATGACCACTCTTTGGGTCCGATCACTAAGCCGGTTATGTATCCACCTAACGGTTGCCTTGTCCATTCCATACTTAGTCATTTTTTCAATAAGGATTGTGTGAGATACTTTGTCAAATGCTTTGCTGAAGTCAAGATATACTATATCTACAGCATTTCCCTGATCCACTTAGTTAGTGATTCTGTCATAGAAGGAAATTAAGTTAAACCCCCGTTACACACTGCGATATCGCTAGCAATATCGCTGTAAAGTCACCGATTTTGTGACGTTACAGCGATATTGCTAGTGATATCGCTGCGTGTGATACTTACCTCCGACCAGCTCCCCCGCTGGTTATCGCTGATCGCGCGAGAAGCTGCTGGACCTTTTCTCGTCGGCCACTTCCTGCGGCGCTTCCTGCTGTAACGACGAGCGACGCGTGGAGCCGGGCGGGAGGATGCAGGATCACCGCGTCTGACAGGTAAGTAGCGATCCCCGTCCCTAGCGATGTCGCTGGTGAGATCTGCCTGAGTGGCAGCTCACTAGCGACCACCTAGCGGTTCACCAGCGATCCTGACCGCGTCATATTGCTGGTCGGGATCGCTGGTGAGTCGCTAGGTGTAACGGTACCCTTAGTCTGACATGACTTATTAGTTACAAACCCATGCTGACTCTGGCTAATCACTTCATTCTTATCCATTACTTACATATCTGATGTAATAATAATAATAAATTGTTCAAAGATCTTTCCTAGTGTAGAAGTGAGACTCACTGGCCTATAGTTGGCTGGGTCCACCTTCTTCCCCTTGTTGAAGATAGGAACATTTGCTCTTTTCCAGTCTTCTGAGACTTCTCCTGTTCTCCAAGAATTTTCAAAGATGACCGAGAGTGGTCTGGGGTGGACCACTGTGGTCCACAAATATGGACCACTGTGTGCACATAAATGGATAAATAAAAATAATATACAAGTAAAAATATAAAAATGCATCTGCCTGAAAGCAAGTGAATCCTTACATTAGTTATTAGCAGACATATGTTATCCAAAAAGCAAATGCAAAGCAATATTCCATGTGGATTGAATATTTAACTTTGTTATTTTTATATATTGTAAGGATTCACGCTCTCAGGTACACATTAGGTAGCATGCACTGGATTCTTGTATCAAAACAATGTGACGGTTTTTTTTTCACTAGTTGCACAGTACCAAACAAAAGTATAAATGCAAATCGGTAGCCTTGTCCAGGCATTAACTTAACAGAACAGACCGTGGCTACTAAAACATGACTGAGCTAGTCCCAGATTGGTCAAATTAAACTGCTATTGTCCATAGCAACCACTGATACTTGCAGTTTGGTGCACATAGCATTCTCTTCTCAGAGAGCGATTCTGGCCTGTCTATCTCTTCAGCTTCAACACAAATCCACTCTGGTCAGCTTCCCCCCAGCTGGCTGACTAAGGTGAACACCTAGCCTAGTGATATGCAGAGCTAGCCAGGAGCCTGTAGAACTCGGATTTAACCCGAGCCTTCCTGGCTTTGCTATAATATATACCGTATATGCCCAGCACTTTTGGTCTTGAAAATTGGGGTGTCTGTTCTCATGGCATGCATTTAGATAGTGCTGATCAGCCCGTCTGATCGAATGGTAAAATTAAAACCTTGAACAAAGTCAAGGGCCCACCTTGATATTTATTAAAAAAAGGTCTGCAATTGAGAGTTTTGCTTTGTAATCAAATATAATGAACTTTTTCATATGGAAATATTTTATTTTATTCTAAGAGCAGTAAAAAATATATGGCACAATGGCCTAATTTACATATGTAATAACGCATAAAAAACTATGTAAGATAAAATATGATGCAAACAAAAGTGCTCCTAAACACAAACAGTTTAATGGCCACAAAAAGAGGTCCATACAGTATAATGGCCTCATATAGTGCTCCACATAGTATAATGGCCAGAAAAAATGCTCCATACAGTATAGTAGCCTCACGTAGTGCTTCATGCAGAATAGTGGCCCCACATAGTACTCCATACAGTATGATGGCCACAAAAAGTGCTCCATACAGTATTATATGATATAATGGCCCCATATAGCTCTGTGTTCCTTAAAGTATAATGGCCCCAAATAGCGAACCATACAGGATAATAGCCCCACATTGTGCTCCATGCTGTATAATGACGCCACATACCGCTCCATACAATATAATGGCCTTACATAGTGCTACATACAGTATTATGGCTTCACATAGTGCTACATACAGTAGATCGAGGCCCTGAATTGCCTTCCATACAATATTATGGCCACAAAAGGCATATGGTATAATTGCCCCACCTAGTGCTCCATACAGTATAATGGCCCCAGCTAGTGTTCCATACATTATAATGGCACCACATAGTGCTCCATACAGAATAATCATCCCACATAGTACTCCTTAAAATGTAATAGCCTCACATTGTGATACAAACAGTATCATGGCACCACATAGCATTCCATACAGTAAAATGGGCCCCGCACAGTGCTCCATGCATTATACTGGTCTCACATGGTGCTCTATGAAGCATAATGAGAATTACACAGTGCTCCATACAGTATAATAGTGGCCATACTAAAAAAAAACATAATATTCACCTCTGCCCATTTCCTGCTGTTCCTCCTCTTCATGGTGTCTTCAGATACTCTGCACATCTCGGTACAGCTGGCGCTTTGTAATTATGTTATACATATAGGATGCCAATATGGTTCAAGTATGATGTTGAGCCAGATATACTCGGGGGACCCACCTGGTGTCGCAGGCCAAAAGTATAGTTGAAAGTATGTTGTGGACCAAATATACTCGGGAGATCCACTTGGTGTCACGGGCCAAATATACTCGGGAGATCCACTTGGTGTCACGGGCCAAATATACTCGGGAGATCCACTTGGTGTCACGGGCCAAATATACTCACCCAGGGTTTGACGTAAGTGATTTTGAGCAACAAGAAACAAACTAATTAAATTACTACTTAATTTTACATTTTATATATGAAAAAAATACCATGAGCACACATAACATTCCAATGGAAATCCTAGTGCCTATTGCACATGATAATGCATTAATAAAGGAGAAATTAGCGCATTGCACTGAGGGAGACATGACATGCAATAGCACCGTTGTAATGGATATTCTTAGCCTTAAAGCCCTTGAACAGAGGATTTACAATTTATCTGTAAAAGATATTAGAATGATTTGGACAAGACAGATGCCGACTTCATATTTTGAGTCACGGAGCATATCTTGAGTCAGGTTGATCTCTATGGGGCCTCCAAGTGTTCAAATCGGTTTATGAATTTTATGATGTCCCGATCATAATTATGATGACACAATTATGATCATATATTGTGGATTATTGGAATGTAACGGGTCTCCTGCGCTGCTGGTGTTTGTCAAATCAAATGTCAGTTATAACAGCGCAATTTATTCTCCACGCATTTCAAAGTAATCCAACTTCTGGTTCTTCAGGATAACCAGAGATTGTATAAAGCGGCAGATAAGTCTTAAATAGTGTGAAAATTTAAATAAGAGAGCCAAGGAATAAACAATCACATGGGGTGTGGGTGATTCATCCATTGTCATTCCAAATAAAGTTCATGAAAAAAGGTTTTTTTTTTATGTATTTGAGTTTGGTTTTAGGGAATTTACATAATATAATATTAACTATTTCAGTATTGAAATTATGACAGCGTAACACTGAATGAATTGTGTAAATTAAAAAAATAAAAATACTCAGAAAAAAAATTAGAAAAAATGATAATTGATGAGCTGAGCTGTATTAGAATGAAGAAATAAAAGAAGTGTGTTCTATTTTTATTTAACAATAAGCAGATGAATGGAAGATGTGTTTTGAGATAGTAGGATGGGAGAAGATACTTCTGGTTATCCTATCTGATTTTGAATGCTATCAAATTACATCCACTGATCCTCTTCCATGAATAGATTCTCAGTGCAATTTACTCATTAAGTCTGGTTTCACATTAGCGTTTTATCATATAGCGCATCGTGCACTATAGTAAGCATGCGCAAAGCTCCCCTATCTTTAACATGGGGTCGCGTGGTCTAGCGCTTGCATGCGTTCATCAGCGTTTTTTGTGCTGCGCATTTTCCAGGTGTGCGCCAGACGCTACATGTTGCATTTTTTGTTCCCCCAACCTCGTAAAAAAAGCGCATGCGCACGTAGTGCACCAAAAAATAACATTACAGTCTATGGGTGCGCTGGTGATCGCATGGCTCAGTGCACGTCAGCGCTTATCAGCGCATGCAAATTTTGATGAAAACAAAAATAAGTCAAAATAAGCATAAATTAACTATAGTAAATGCTGAAGAAATAACTTCACTCCAAAGAATAAGGCATAATGCCTAACAACAAATGAAAAAAATGGAAATGCTCCCATTAGAATGATATACATAGAGAAAACGGAGCAGAGAAACACCATCCAATAAAAAAATTATATTTTATTAATTCAAATAATTTTGAAAATATAAAAGATGTACATACCAATATTAAGGCTTTTACAATAAAAAGGAAAGGAGGAATACTACGGCCAATACAGGGGTACACATGGTGATACTGCGACCAAGAGTTATACAATATGCATATCGGTAATACAGTACAACAAGAGAAATCCCAAGCAAAGTATCCATACAGAAAAATAAATATCACTTACCCATTACGGTATTTCGCGTTGAATGCTTTTATTTTTTTTGGCACCCCTTTTGAAAAAGCATTCAACGCGAAACGCGCGTCAGGGGGTCACAGGAGGGCACACTGGTGTGCTGGTGATTATGGGTAAGTGATAATTATTTTGATGCAGATGGGCACACTGATTTGTTAGTTGGTTCCGGACAATGTTGTTTGTATTTGCTCATGTTTCTGTATGGATACTTTGCTTGGGATTTCTCCTGTTGTACTGTATTACCGATATGCATATTGTATAACTCTTGGTCGCAGTATCACCATGTGTACCCCTTAATTGGCCGTAGTATTCCTCCTTTCCTTTTTATTGTAAAAGCCTTAATATTGGTATGTACATCTTTTATATTTTCAAAATTATTTGAATTAATAAAATATAATTCTTTTATTGGATGGTGTTTCTCTGCTCTGTTTTCTCTATGTATATCATTGTTTGAGATGAGTCTAGATAAAGAATGTGTCTGCCTGCACTGTACCACAACTCTACAGACAGCCTGGAGAGCAGACAACTTGCAAAACAACAGAGCATTTTGGATTAAAGCTTCAGCAGCAAGAATGTGAGTATTCTTACATCTAAAATGTATGCCTGTCTTGTCAAATGTATTATGTACTAATGTTTTGTATTTTTTTTAACATGCAGTATGTCTTCTGAATCAAATTATTCACCATCCCGGCAGGAACTGGCCCAAGCAGAGCGTGAGGTGATTATTTTCGTGCCTTTGGGTAAGTATAGCTGCTGCATCTACAAATGTCTAATAATTTTTGTTCTTTTATCAGACATCATCATCGGACCCGGCTAGTGAGGCCGAACAGGGGGAGCAACAAAGCCAAGTCCCGGCGGTGAGACGTAGTGTAAGTAAGTATAAAATGATTTTGAATGTCCCTTTTTTTTTTTACCTTCTTTCTCCTTTTCTGTTTCTTTTGTTAACTTTTTAATTCACACAAAATTACATGATTCTAATGAATGTTTTTTTTATAGGTTCCACAATGGGATGAAGACGTCTACCTGGATAATGAGCACCTGATCCACCTGGTCCAGGAGCGTGTATTGTTGTGGGACAGCCTTGACCAGCTGCACAAGGACAATGTGGTGACCCGGTGGCTATGGAATGAGGTGGCCGCAGTGTTGATGGATGGCTGGGACAGCGCTCCTGCAACCTCCAAAAAGGCGTTTCGTAAGTATTTCCCTGCTCCGTGATGCCGCAGTGACTAGTGTCCTTGATGACATTGTGTTTCCTGCTAGATATATTCTGGCATGTAACACAACAGTAATATCAGGATCAACAGTGACTGCTTTGGGTATTGTATTGCTGAATTGTGCTGCATTGACTGTTTTTACTGATGGCATTGTTGTGTTTACTGCTAGATATATTCTAGCAGGAAACACAACAGTAATATCAGGATCAACAGTGACTGCTTTGGGTATTGTATTGCTGAATTGTGCTACATTGACTGTTTTTACTGATGGCACTGTTGTGTTTACTGATAGAATATATCTTGCATCATACACATAAATGTCTTTTTGTCTTTTCTTTGTTTTTCAAACAGTGAACAAAGTCCGAACACGTTGGCGCTCGATGAAGGACCGCTTCAACACTGATGTTCGTGCTGAGGGACAGGTTCGCAGTGGTTCAGCGGCAAGGACCAGAACCAAATACCCGTACCATCGCAATTTGGAGTTCCGAAGACCGGTCCTTGCCACCAGAGCGTAAGTATTTTTTTTTTTTTTTAAATCTATGCTTTTCTATTCCACAGCTGCTGCTTCTTGTAAATGCATGATAGTAATGTTTTTCTTTTCTTTCCACAGCACCTGGAGCAGCACCCTGCAACCTGTCCCTGGAGCGGTCCTTCACCGGATGACCTCGGACCCGTCCCAGCCATCCAACAGCCAGGAAGCAGCTTGCAGGTCAGCAACACGGACAGCTGGTGACCAGGAAGCTGGTTAATCAGGTGTTCCCCTGTCCCAGGTCTCTGCCACTGGTTATGCGGGCACTACCTGCCAGCGGCAGAGGGCCTTGGACAGGAATGTCTTGCCCGAGTTCATGCACTTGAGCGAGGCCTTTCATGCCAGCCTCAAGTCGCTGTCAGACAGAGTGGAAAGCGGTTTTTCACTCATGGAACGAGGTTTTACCCACATGGAACACCGCTTCCAGTCTGTCGAACAGCGCCTTGACCGTCTGGAGGCCGACCTCAACATACCAGCGCACCATTTTTTCAGTAAAATTGAGTGGGGCATGGCGGAACACCTTAGTCCTGAGCAACAGCTAAATGTGTTGCAGGCCTGCAATACTGCTTACTTGCAGGCTATGCAGCAGAATCGGTACATGCAGCAGTCAGTGGTGTCATTTCCAGCTGTGCCACCACTGACTTGCCACACCGAACTACCGACTTCTGCTGCATACCACTGCACGGCCACCTCTATTCAAAGCCTTGACAGCCAACATTACACCACCACAAGTCGGAGTGCTGCTGTTCACTTCACCGCCACCACCATGGCAAGTGCTGCTCCTGTCTGGAGCACCTCCGCCACCCCCACGCAGGCTTGGTGCACTGCCACCGTGACCACTCCTCAAACGTGGAACAGCCCTGCCGCCACCACTCCTACATGTACTAGCCCTGCCGCCACCACTCCGCAAACATGAAACAGCACTGCCGCCACCAGTCCTCCTGCAAGGACGAGCACTGCCACCGTCACCACTGAGCAGCAGCAGCCACAGCAGCAGCAAACGGGGGACCCCCATTCCTTATTTGCCCAAAGTTCCAGGCGTAGCCAAGAATCAAGGCGGTCATTGTGCACAAGGAGATTCAGGCAGGACAGTTTGAGGTGACACAAAAAAGGTCGAAAACTTTAACTGTACCTCCCCCCTCCCCTCCTATTGTGTCTACCTCCATTTCCATCACTGACCTCCCTTCCCCCACAACTTTTGTCGCCCCTTCCCCTAGAACACCTTCATCCACTATAAGCCGTTCCTCGTCACTGCACACCCCCAACTTGCTACAATCTTCCCCCAAACGCAGTAAAAAATATGTATATATTTTTTAAAATACAATCAACATTTCTGGTTTACCATAATCAAGTTTGATTAATGTGTTTTTTGCCACCTACACACACTGTGCCGTACACACACTGCGCTGTACACTTTGTGTATTTGCCAACTCATAACTCCACTACTTACACATGTTTCTTGTGTATGTCAAGGAGATATGTGTTGTCAAAAACACAAATATATGACATGTATTTTCACCACCAGTCTTTTCACTTTGCTAAAATTGCGCAGACTGAATAGAGGGTGGTGTTGAGTGCAAGGCATATCTCTTGTCATCTTGCCAGGTATCATAAAAATTGAATTGAGGATGGTCTGTTTTGTACCATCCTCAATTCACTTATTGTGAGACCAGCCCGGGGTATTCTAGATATACCTTGTAATTATCGACATCCTCTATTCAGTGTGTGTTGAATAAACTGAGGAAATGATGGGTAAAATACACATCATATGTACAATACCCAGGCCTAGTATCATAACTATATATCAAAACTGGGCTAGTGAACACATATATGATTTTTAACCTGCAGCGTCGCTTCAGTCTGAATATATTTCACACAGACTGTAGCGATGCTGCAGGTTAACTCATAGGAGTATTTACCTGCCCAGGTGTGATAACATTCTGAAGTCAGGATGCGTTATTTTGGGCATCCTCACTTCAGCATGACACTAGGCCTGGGGATTGTAGAAGTTGTATAAACTTTATTATCTCTCCAGTCTCAGTTCAAACTCAAGGCACAGTGGTGATCCTACAAATAATATTTGTCACATGGTCACAACTATTTGTCACACCTTGACCTACACTCATTCTCTGAATCCCTCCTCCCTCTCACAGATATAAGTTCCTTACACATTGTGGATGACGCTGCTGCTCTATATAACACCACAATAGCTGTAGCTTTGGAATCTGCTGCCCCACTTACACATACCAAAGCTCGCAAAATCAACAGACAGCCCTGGCACACCAGCCTGACCAAAGAACTGAGGCGAGCTTCCAGGGCTGCTGAGCGCAGATGGAAAAGATCCCACTCCAACGAGCACTTCATCGCATTCAAACAGTCCCTCACTACTTTCAAGACCACACTCGCCACAGCTAAACAAACCTACTTCTCATCGCTCATATCCTCCCTGTCTTACAACCCTAAACAGTTATTCAACACCTTCAATTCTCTCCTCCGTCCCCCAGCACCTCCTCCCTCCCCACTCATCTCAGCTGAAGACTTTGCCTCATTTTTCAAGCAGAAGATTGATAACATCAGAGACAGTTTTGGTCAACAACCCTGTTGTGAGTTCATTTTTCCCTTCACCGTTGAGGTCTGATGAACTCCCTCCTCTGGTGAAGGAAGGTAGTGAGGCTGATTACCAAACACCTGGGCAGCTAGATGATGACTGGGTGGCTGGAATTGAGGACTGGATATAAGGCAGTCGACGCCCTTCTGCCTTGCTGGTGATCCTGCTGGATTCTTGGAGACCAGTCTGATTCCTGCGTCTCAAAGCTAAGTTTTTCTGCTCTGCTTTGTACACTTCAGTTTTGTTTTGCCTTGTTTTTTGGGAGTTCTGCCATCCCCGGCCGGGGGTGAGCTGAATTCCTTTTTTGTCTCTGATCTGTTGATCTTTTGCTCTGTCTTCAGAATATACCTGAGTGCTGATTTAGTCTTTTGAAGCCTAGCGACTTCAGGGCCTGTTTCTCCTATCAGTCGGTTTGCACATTTTGGATAGGGTTTTTGCGGATGGCAGACAGCAGCTTTCCTATCCTGTCCTATTTTAGTTAGCTTGGGCCCCATCATTTGCTCAACCTATCTTTCTATCTGTGTTAGTGTTTTTATCTTGCTTCACCGTCATTATGTGTTGGGGGCTGCCTATTGCTTTGGGGTCTGCTCTGGGGCAGTTTAGTTTTTCCCCTTTTTGTCTTTAGGCTATGTAGTTCTGCGGCTGTGATCGAGGGGTCTAGGGCACCGTAGGAACCCCCCACGGCTACTGCTAGTTGTTGTGGATAGGTTCAGGGGTCTGCAATCCGATAGCTGCCAACCTCTCTGGTTTTTCTGGACTTAGCTAGTATTTTGTTTTTTCCTCCTTCACTGACTCATCATAACAGAATCACCAGCCATACCGCAGATCCTAGGGTACTCAATAGCAGGAGAGAATTGTTAAAAAAAAAAAAAAAGTGTGTCAGAATTTTTTTTTCTTTGTGCATATTTTTTCCTCTATATCTCTGAGGCGGTAGGGGGAATTTTTCTCTCAATGGAGATGAAGCAATTGTCTGATCGTGTGGAGCAGCTCGCTGCTGAAGTGCGGGGAATTTCCGCCTATCTTGCTCATTCACATGCTGCTGAACTAAAGATTCCTACCCCTGATGTGTTTTTTGGGGATCGGTCTAAATTCTTGAATTTCAAGAATAATTGTAAATTATTTTTTGCCTTGAAGCCTAACTCGTCGGGGAACTCCACTCAGCAGGTTAAAATTGTCATCTCTTTGCTGCGCGGCGATCCCCAGGATTGGACGTTTTCTTTGAAACCTGATGATCCTATTCTGAATACTGTGAACGCATTTTTTCAAGCCTTGGGGTTGTTGTATGATGAACCTAATGCTATTGATCAGGCTGAAAAGACCCTGTTGGCATTAAGCCAGGGTCGGGATTCGGCAGAGTTGTACTGTCAAAAATTCCGAAAGTGGGCGGTCCTTACTACCTGGAATGATGGTGCCTTGGCAGCCCTCTTTCGGAAGGGTTTGTCAGAGACTGTAAAAGATACTATGTTGGGATTTCCTGTTCCCTCTGGTCTTGACGATTCTATGTCATTAGCCATTCAGGTTGATCGGCGTTTACGTGAACGCAAAACTACACGAGAGATGTTACCACCTGTTGAACAAATGTCTGAACCTATGCAATGTGATAGAGTTTTGTCTAGGGTGCAACGTCAGGAGTTCAGAAGGCGTAATAAGCTGTGTTTTTTTTGTGGAGATGCCTCGCATATTATTTCTGTCTGCCCTAAACGAGAGAAACGTTGTGCACACACGTTTTCTGTGGGTGGTGTTCAACCTAAGTTTCTTCTGGCAATTACTCTGATCTGCTCCCTGTCCACATTTTCCGCCAAGGCTTTTGTGGATTCGGGAGCAGCTCTGAACCTGATGGACTTGGATTTTGCTAAACGTTGTGGATTTCCTATGACGCCTCTGCGGATGCCTATCCCTTTGAGGGGTATTGATGCTACTCCTTTAGCGAAGAATAAACCTCAGTTTTGGACCTAGGTGGTAATGCGGGTCGCCCCAGACCATCAAGAAAATTGCAGATTTTTGGTGTTGCATAATTTGCATGATACCATTGTTCTGGGGTTTCTCTGGTTGCAAATCCATAATCCAGTTCTGGATTGGAAATCTTTGTCTGTGGTGAGTTGGGGTTGTAGGTGTGCCCTTAGTGATGCTCCTGTTTTCTCCACCTCTCCCCAGTCGCATGATGTTCCTGACTATTTGGCTGACTTTTATGATGTATTTAGTGAGAATGAGTCTGCGTCTTTGCCTCCTCATAGGAGTTATGACTGTGCAATTGAGCTGAACCCGGGGTGTAAATTCCCCAAGGGTCGGCTTTTCAATTTATCTGTACCTGAGCACGAGGCTATGCGATCCTATATTAAGGAGTCGTTGGAGAAGGGTCATATTAGACCATCCTCTTCACCCTTAGGTGCTGGGGTTTTTTTCGTGGCTAAAAAGGATGGTTCATTAAGGCCTTGTATTGACTATCGTGCCCTGAACAAAATTACTGTTAAATATCAGTATCCGTTACCCCTGATTTCTGATCTATTCTCCAGAGTTAAAGGTGCTTGCTGGTTTACCAAGCTTGACCTCAGGGGGGCGTATAATCTTATTCGCATTAAGCATGGGGATGAATGGAAGACGGCGTTTAATACTCCGGAGGGACATTTTGAGTACCTGGTGATGCCTTTTGGGCTCACTAATGCCCCTTCTGTCTTCCAGTGCTTCATGAACGATATATTCCGAGACTTTGTGGATAAATTTTTGATTATCTATCTGGATGATATTTTGATCTTCTCCAAGAATTGGGACTCTCATGTGGAACATGTTCGGACTGTGTTCCGGATTTTGAGGGAGAATTCCCTGTATGTCAAGGGATCGAAATGCCTTTTTGGGGTACAGAGGATTTCATTTTTGGGATTTATTTTGTCTCCGTCAACTATTGAAATGGACCCGGCCAAGGTACAGGCCATTTATGATTGGGTTCAGCCCACTTCTTTGAAGGCCCTCCAGAAGTTTTTGGGTTTTGCTAATTTTTATCGGAAATTTATAGCTAATTTTTCTGGTATTGCCAAGCCATTGACTGATTTGTCTAGGAAGGGTGCTGATGTGCTGAATTGGTCTCCGGAGGCTGTTTCTTCCTTTTAGGAGCTGAAGCGAAGATTCACTTCTGCTCCGGTTTTGCGGCAACCTGATGTCTCACTCCCGTTTCAGGTGGAGGTGGACGCTTCTGAGATTGGTGCAGGAGCGGTGTTGTCCCAAAAAGATCCTGTGACATCTAAAATGAATCCTTGTGCTTTCTTTTCCCGAAAGTTCTCCCCATCCGAACGTAACTATGATGTGGGGAATCGGGAACTGTTGGCCATGAAATGGGCATTTGAGGAGTGGAGACATTGGTTGGAGGGAACCAAACACCAAGTCATGGTCCTTACTGACCACAAGAATTTGATTTACCTGGAGTCGGCCAAGCGCTTGAATCCTAGACAGGCTAGGTGGGCCTTGTTTTTCACACTTTTTGATTTTGTGGTCTCTTTTCTTCCGGGCACTAAGAATGTCAAGGCAGACGCCCTCTCTAGGAGTTTCCTTGCTGATTCTCCTGTTGTGACTAAGCCTTCTACCATCTTAGGCGAGGGGGTAGTTCTTTCTGCCATCTCGCCCGATTTGAGACGTGCTCTGGATGAGTTTCAGGAGGACAAACCTGAGCGTTGTCCCAGTGGAAAGTTGTATGTTCCTGACCAGTGGAGGAAGAGAGTGATGTCTGAAGTTCATTGCTCTGCATTGGCTGGTCATCCAGGTATTTTTGGTACTAGAGATCTGGTGAGTCGGTCTTTTTGGTGGCCCGCCTTGTCTCATGATGTCAGGAATTTTGTGCAGTCCTGTGGGACTTGCTCCCGGTCTAAACCTTGTTCTCACTCTAGTGGCTTGTTGATGCCTTTGCCGGTGCCCAGGAGGCCATGGACCCATATTTCAATGGATTTCATCTCTGATATGCCTGTCTCTCAGAGAATGACTGTTATTTGGGTGATTTGTGATAGATTCCCTAAGATGGTCCATCTTGTACCACTCCCTAAGTTGCCATCTTCCTCTGAGTTGGTGCCCTTGTTTTTGCAACAGGTGGTTCGCTTGCACGGGATTCCTGAGAACATTGTATCTGACAGAGGAGTTCAGTTTGTGTCTAGATTTTGGAGGACTTTCTGTTCCAAGCTGGGAATTCAGTTGTCCTTCTCCTCTGCGTTTCACCCTCAGACCAATGGGCAGACGGAGAGAACAAACCAGACTTTGGAGTCGTATTTGAGATGTTTTATTTCTGCCGATCAGGATGATTGGGTTTCATTTTTGCCCTTGGCTGAATTTGCTTTAAATAATAGAGCTAGTTCTGCCACTTTGATGTCACCTTTTTTTTTGTAACTTTGGGTTTCACCCTCGATTTTCTTCAGGGCAGGTGCAGCCTTCTGCCTGCCCAGGTGTTGACACTGTGGTGGAGAGAATGCACCAGATCTGGGACCAAGTGGTGGATAAGTTGTCTCTCTCCCAGGAAAGGTCCCAGCGGTTTTCCAACCGGCGTAGGACCGTTGGTCCCCAGTTTAAGATGGGTGATATGGTTTGGTTGTCATCAAAAAATATTGCTATGAAGGTGGCTTCTCCTAAGTTTAAGCCTAGATTTATTGGACCTTACAAGATTTTGGAGATTATTAATCCGGTCTCTTTTCGGTTGGCTCTTCCTGTCACATTTAAAATTCATAATGTGTTTCATAAGTCCTTGTTGAAGAGGTTTGTTGAACCAGTAGTTCCTGTGGTGGCACCTCCTGACCCTGTATTGGTTGAAGGTAACATGTAATATGAGGTAGAGAAGATACTGGATTCCCGTCTGGCTAGACGGAGACTCCAGTATTTGGTTAAGTGGAAGGGTTATGGTCAGGAGGATAATTCCTGGGTCTCTGCCTCTGATATTCATGCCGAAAGATTGGTGCATGCCTTTCATCGGGCTCACCCAGATCGCCCTGGTGGCATGGATGAGGGTTCGGTGACCCCTCCTCAAGGGGGAGGTACTGTTGTGAGTTCATTTTTCCCTTCACCGTTGAGGTCTGATGAACTCCCTCCTCTGGTGAAGGAAGGTAGTGAGGCTGATTACCAAACACCTGGGCAGCTAGATGATGACTGGGTGGCTGGAATTGAGGACTGGATATAAGGCAGTCGACGCCCTTCTGCCTTGCTGGTGATCCTGCTGGATTCTTGGAGACCAGTCTGATTCCTGCGTCTCAAAGCTAAGTTTTTCTGCTCTGCTTTGTACACTTCAGTTTTGTTTTTGTTTTGCCTTGTTTTTTGGGAGTTCTTCCATCCCCGGCCGGGGGTGAGCTGAATTCCATTTTTGTCTCTGATCTGTTGATCTTTTGCTCTGTCTTCAGAATATACCTGAGTGCTGATTTAGTCTTTTGAAGCCTAGCGACTTCAGGGCCTGTTTTTCCTATCAGTCGGTTGGCACATTTTAGAAAGGGTTTTTGCGGATGGCAGACAGCAGCTTTCCTATCCTGTCCTATTTTAGTTAGCTTGGGCCCCATCATTTGCTCAACCTATCTTTCTATCTGTGTTAGTGTTTTCATCTTGCTTCACCGTCATTATGTGTTGGGGGCTGCTTATTGCTTTGGGGTCTGCTCTGGGGCAGTTTAGTTTTTCCCCTTTCTGTCTTTAGGCTATGTAGTTCTCCGGCTGTGATCGAGGGGTCTAGGGCAACGTAGGAACCCCCCACGGCTACTGCTAGTTGTTGTGGATAGGTTCAGGGGTCTGCAATCCGATAGCTGCCAACCTCTCTGGTTTTTCTGGACTTAGCTAGTATTTTGTTTTTTCCTCCTTCGGTGACTCATCATAACACAACCCCCAGAGCCCCTCCTCCCGACTTCCCAGCCCTCCACCTCCAAAACCAACTTCTACACCATTACAGAAGATCGACTCTCCACTCTACTCTCAAGATCACATCTCATCACTTGTGCACTTGACCCGATCCCTTCCCACTTCATCCCAAACCTCACTACAGTCTTCATCCCAACCCTAACCCATCTCTTCAACCTATCACTAACAACTGGTGTTTTCCCCTCAAGCTTTAAACATGCATCCATCACACCTATCCTCAAAAAGCCCTCTCTTGACCCATCCTCTGTATCTAGCTATCGCCCTATATCACTTCTCCCCTATGCCTCCAAGCTACTGGAACAACACGTCTACCTTGGACTGTCCTCCCATCTCTCTTCTTGCTCCCTCTTCGACTGCTTACAATCTGGCTTCCGGTCACACCACTCCACTGAAACTGCCTTTACTAAGGTCACCAATGACCTCTTAACCGCCAAGAGCAAGCGACACTACTCTGTCCTCCTCCTCCTGGACCTGTCGGCTGCCTTTGACACAGTGGACCATTCCCTATTATTACAGACCCTCTCATCCCTTGGCATCACAGACTTGGCCCTATCCTGGATCTCATCATACCTAACAGACCGGACATTCAGCGTCTCCCACTCACACACCACCTCCTCACCTCGCCCCCTATCTGTCGGAGTCCCACAAGGTTCAGTCCTAGGACCCCTGCTCTTCTCCATTTACACCTTTGGCCTGGGACAGCTCATAGAATCTCATGGATTTCAGTATCATCTCTATGCTGATGACACACAGATCTACATCTCTGGACCAGATATCACCTCCCTACTAACCAGAATCCCTCAATGTTTGTCCACTATTTCATCCTTCTTCTCTGCTAGATTTCTGAAACTTAACATGGACAAAACAGAATTCATCATCTTTCCCCCATCTCACGTGACCCCCCAACAAACCTATCCATTACAGTAAATGGCTGCCCACTCTCCCCAGTCCCACAAGTTCGCTGCCTCGGGGTAATCCTTGACGCTGATCTCTCCTTCAAACCACATATCCAAGCCCTTTCCACTTCCTGCCGACTTCAACTCAAAAATATTTCACGAATCCGTTCATTCCTCAACCAAAAATCTGCAAAGACCCTAGTCCATGCCCTCATAATCTCTCGCCTTGACTACTTCAACCTCCTGCTCTGTGGCCTCCCGACGAACACTCTCGCACCCCTCCAATCTATTCTAAACTCTGCTGCCCGACTAATCCACCTGTCCCCCCGCTATTCCCCAGCTTCTCCCCTCTGTCAATCCCTTCCCTGACTCCCCATTGCCCAGAGACTCCAGTACAAAACCCTAACCATGACATACAAAGCCATCCACAACCTGTCTCCTCCATACATCTGTGACCTTGTCTCCCGGTACTTTCCTGCACGCAACCTCCGATCCTCACAAGATCTCCTTCTCTACTCCCCGCTTATCTCCTCTTCCCACAATCGCATACAAGATTTCTCTCGCGCATCACCCCTACTCTGGAACTCTCTACCACAACATATCAGACTCTCACCTACCATCGAAACCTTCAAAAAGAGCCTGAAGACCCACCTCTTCCGACAAGCCTATAACTTGCAGTAACCACCGATCGACCAAACCGCTGCATGACCAGCTCTACCCTCGCCTACTGTATTTTCACCCATCCCTTGTAGATTGTGAGCCTTCGCGGGCAGGGTCCTCTCTCCTCCTGTACCAGTTATGACTTGTATTGTTTAACATTATTGTACTTGTTTTTATGTATACCCCTCCTTACATGTAAAGCGCCATGGAATAAATGGCGCTATAATAATAAATAATAATAATAATAATAATGGTCAGGTGTCATAAAAAATGACGGATGCTAGTGCATACCCAACTCACAATTTTTAACTTCAGGTCATGTGACACAAATATTATTCGAACCATGAGTAAGACCTTTTAGGTCGAAATGCGTTGGTTGGAGACCACCAGAGACCCCATCTGCCTGTATGTCCTTATTCATACCTTTTTCTGTCCGATTTTAAGAATTTATAATAAATGATGAATTTTTAACTGAAATCCAGCGCTGGAGATTCTATCTTTCATTTTGCTTCAGTCAACGCCCCTGATCAAGGTGACTCCGTGCGCAGGAGGATTATGGATCGCAATCGAGACTGGTGAGCTGACCTCCCCTCCTTTTCCCTATCCTTCTACAACAAATATTATTTGTATTATCCACCGTCGCTTTGTATTATCCACCGTCGCTGCAAACTGTAGAGTTGATAAAGGTCATACAAATTGTGTGGATGTATACTCACCTAGTCAGGAGTGCTAGTAAATTCATGATGCCCAAAACACAGCATCATGAATTCACATGTATACCTGGGCAGTTGATTATTGTATTGGAGTGTAAAAAGACATAGTGCCCTCGGTACAGGTATCAAAACAGGTTTTTTTTATTAACATACACAAGAAAATATTTTTACACCATTTGATCTTGCCATTCCACCCGTCCTACATCTGAGATTAAGTAGGCCGCAAATTGGTCCCTCAACTTCAACGGATGACCTGAGAGGGTGCTGAGTGAATTCAGGCTATGGGTTAGGAGCAGCATCATCGAGTTCAAAGGTTAGGTGCTCTTTAGCCATTACAAAATTATGTAGAACCACACACGCTTTCACCACCTCATCCACTGTTTCCAGTTTAAGATTAATGGCTGTGCTGAGAATGCGCCATCTGGAGACAAGAATCCCAAAAGCACACTCTACAGTTCTTCTGCCCCTGGTCAGCCTGTAATTAAAGATTTTTTTGTGTGGTCCAAGTCACGGCTGGAGTAGGGTTTCAGCAGGTTTGCGCACATTTGAAAAGCCTCATCCCCAACCATTACAAAGGGCAGTGGTAGAGCTTTGGTGTGGGGAAGAGGCCGTGGCATGGGGAAATTAAATTGGTTGCCATACAACCTCCGGCCCATGTCCGAGTTCTTAAAAGCCTGGGAGTCATTCCCACGGCCAAATGCCCCAATGTCCACTGCTACAAACATACATCCGGCATCCGCAATGACTTGAGTACTGTAGAAAAGTACTTTTTGTAGTTATAGTACTCAGATCCAGTTCTTTTGGGTTTGATTATCTGTATGTGTTTACCATCAACATCTCCCAAACAGTTGGAGAAATTGCAGACTGTCCAGAATTTGTCAGCAATTTCCATCCACTTTTCAGCGGTGGGCAGGGGATAAATTCTGGACAAAGAACGTTCCACAAAGCCCGGCAGGTGTCCACAACTATTCCTGACAAGGTGGAGATTCCAATCCGGTACAGGAAGTGTAGTGAAGATAGGGTCTCTCCAATCGCCAGGAATCTGCGAAACAGAGAAAGAAGTAAAATTAATATTTCTGCATATGGTTTTTTAAAACAATGAAAGAAAAAAACAATTTTGTACATTGCAGTAAAATAATTCTGCCAGGTTTGGAAAAGTACATGTCACACCAAAGAAAATTATGCAGGCATTGGTTTGTAAATATTACGTACCGTAATGTGACCAGGAGCCGTTCCTCAGGAGGAATCGCACGACGGAGCAGTGTGTCCTGTCTCCGGATGGATTGTTGAACATGAGCAAGTAAATCACTGAAGCTTTGTTGGGACATCCGTGTATAGTCCGTAAATTTCTCCGGGTTTGCCTGTAGCTCGCTGTAGAGGGTGTGGTACACTCCACGGCTCTCCCGGAGTTCAACAATCGGATGTATCCACAAACGCCACCGCTGCCGTCTTCGCTGTCTCTCTCTCTCCCTTTGTTGATGGCAAGCAACTGCATAAGCCTGAGCCATCCTGATGTCCAGATCCAAGTTAAAGTGAAAACTCTTCCAGCGCAGATCCATGTTGACACGAGAAAAAGAAAACAAATGTGAAGAATACGGCTGTAGACAAAGTCTATATAAAGAATTACCATAACACACGCCCACTGATGTCCCATTGGTGGTGTCTGTTGCAAGAATTTTTCTAGAATTTTCCTCCTGTGATTGTGACACCGTGCGCATAGAAAATGCAAACGCATGGAAAAACGCGTGAAAACGCATACAAACGCTGCGTTTTTTTGGCTTCATGCGCACGATGATGCCACAAAATATCGCAGTGTTTACAAGCGTTTGAAAGCGTTTTTTTCATGCGTTTGATGTGCGCTCGAAACGCAGCGCTAAAAAGCGCAAGTGTGAAACTAGCCTAATACAGTTTTTTCATTTAATATTCTTAACACAAATTAAAATAAGTCTCTAATTTTGAGCTGCGCCACCATTCCATTTTTCTGACATTTTCCAAAGATCCATAAAAATCTTGTAAACCCACATGGCAGACCTATTACAGTGACAAGCAAAAGGATAACAATGTTTTGAACTTTTGACTGTCAGGCTCCATATCTCAACATCCATTACTGCTTCGAACTTGAGACTACCTTCATTTTGTAGACATTCGTCTTGGCTATCTCATACAGAAATTTGACTTGCAGCTACAGTGGGGAAAGAAAGTGCTTAGTCAGCCACCAATTGTGCAAGTTCTCCCACTTAAAAAGATGAGAGAGGCCTGTAATTGACATCATAGGTGGACCACAGCGATGAGAGACATAATGAGAAAGCAAATCCAGAAAGTCACCTTGTCTGATTTGGCAAGATTTATTTTGCAAATTATGGTGGAAAATAAGTATTTGGCCACCTAAAAACATGCAAGATTTCTGGCTCTCACAGACCTGTAACTTCTTCTTTAAGAGGTCCTCTGTTCTCCACTCATTAGCTGGAGAAATGGCACCTGTTTGAACCTGTTATCATTATAAAAGACACCTGTCCACAACCTCAAACAGTCACACTCCAAACTCCAGTATCGTGAAGACCAAAGAGCTGTCGAAGGACACCAGAAACAAGATTGTAGCCCTGCACAAGGCTGGGAAGACTGAATCTGCAATAGACAAGCAGCTTGGTATGATGAAATCAACTGTGGGAGCAATAATAAGATATTGAAAGACATACAAGACCACTGATAATCTCCCTCAATGTGGGGCTCCACACAAGATCTCTCCCTGTGGGGTCGAAATGATCACAAGAACAGTGAGCAAAAATCCCAGAACCACATGGGGGACCTAGTAAATGACCTGCATAGAGCTGGGACCACCGTAACAAAGGTTACCATCAGTAACACACTAAGCTGCCAGGGACTCAGATCCTGCAGTGCCAGACGTGTCCCCCTGCTTAAGCCAGTACATGTCCGGGCCCGTCTGAAGTTTGCTAGAGAGCATTTGGATTATCCAGTAGAGTATTAGGAGAAAGTCATATGGTCTGATAAAACCAAAGTAGAACTGTTTGGTAGAAACAAAACTCGTGTTTGGAGGAGACAGAATGCTTAATTGTATCCAAAGCACAGCATACCTACCGTAAAGCATGGGGGTGGCAACATCATGCTTTGGCGTTGTTTCTCTGCAAAAGGACCAGGATGAATGATCTGTGTACATGAAAGAAAGAATGGGTCATGAATCATGAGATTTTGAATGCAAATCTCCTTCCATCAGCAAGGGCATTGAAGAGCAACGAAGGAGTGGCTTCATAAAAACAATATGAAGGTCCTGGTGTGGCCTAGCCAATCTCCAAATCTCAACCCCATAGAAAACCTTTGGAAGGAGTTAAAAGTCTGTGTTGCCCAATGAGAGGCCCAAAACATCATGGCTCTAGAAGAGATCTGCATGGAGGATTGGGCCAAGATACCACCAACAATGTGTGCCAACCTTGTAAAGACTTACAGAAAATGTTTGACCTCTGTAATTGCCAACAAAGGATATACCGTATATTCTCGAGTATAAGCCAACCCGAGTATAAGCCAAGGCCCCTAATTTTGCCACAAAAACTGGGAAAACTTATTGACTCCCAGTATAAGCCTAGGGTGGAAAATGCAGCAGCTACTATTAAATTTCAAAAATAAAAATAGATACCAATAAAAGTAAAATTAATTGAGACATCAGTAGGTTAAATGTTTTTGAATATCCATATTGAATCAGGAGCCCTATGTAATGCTCCTTACAGTTCATGATGGCCCCATAAGGTGCTCCATACAAAATATGCCCCATATAATGATGGCCCAATATGATGCTCCATACAAAATACACCCAATATAATGCTGCACAAAGGTTAATAATGGCCCCATAAGATGCTCCACTGAATAATATGCTGCTCCATAAAGGTTATGGCCCCATAAGATTCTCCATAAAGGTTATGGCCCCATAAGATGCTCCACAAAGGTTATGGCCCCATAAGATGCCCCATAAGATGCCCCATATGCTGCTGCTGCTGCGAATAAAAAAATGACATACCTCTCGCACCATGGGGGCCAGGTGCCGGTGTCGCCACTGACTCAGGGCCCCAGCTCCTGCGATATTCACCTGTCCCTGTCCCACCGCCACGCGCCGCTCTGTCTTCCAGGTCCTCTGTCAGTGACTGTTCAGGCAGAGGGCTCGCACTAGCCACGTCATCGTGCCCTCTGACCTGAACGTCACAGCCAGAGGACGCGGAGGACAGAGTGGTGCGCGGCGGTGGAACGGGGACAGGTGAATATAGCATGGCTCCCCCCGTCCTCCCCATCATACTCACCCCCTCCTGGCGTGTCTGTGCAGCCCCTGATTCTCCCATGGTCTCCGGCACCGCAGCTCTTCCAGTGTTCAGCGTGGTACCGCTCATTAAAGTCATGAATATGTGCAATAGGGTTACAGTTGGCCCCTGATACACTGGAGTAGAAGTAACCCTGGTGAATCCAGAGATGGTGGCCTCTGCAGAGAGAACTGCAGGAAAGGCCATGTCTATATTCACAGTTGGGTGAGTCGGCCATGTTGTGCCCACGTCATGTGTATCTAGACTGGGGATCGGGAAAAGACTGAGAGAAGTAGGAGTATCAGACACTATCCCTACAAACGTGTTGCTAGGCACGGACATGAGCAGGATGGCATCTCAATATGTTCATCCAGAGAAAGTGGATGCCACAGAGAAGGAGGCCAGTATCCTACTTGAAATCCTGTGGGATGTGAGGAAATATACAGATGTAGAGGGAGAACGTAGAATGGATGTCCAAATGTATAGTGCGCTGAGCCTGTACAGGGGAGATGTACATGAATGTACTTATGGGGCAGCTGTGACTCGCAGTCAGGATGCTATTAAGACTCAACCCCAGATATTAGTAGATGAGTCCAGATAGAACAGGAGGGCCCTAATGCTGCCCAGGAGCCTCCTCACATGACAGACCTACCAAGGTTCCAGTTAAAAGACTACGCATCCTACCAGGGTCTGGCATCTACACTAGGCTGTGATCTGGAGACCGATAGAGCTTCCAGAAAGCCTTGCTAACCATTGCTAGTCTGCAGAAGCTGAGATGTCTTACAAATCAACCCCCTGCTGGGTCTCACAAGGAAAGAATATTCTGGGACAAAGGAAAGCTGTATGAAGAGACACTGACACAACAAAGTTTTTCCACTGTGAGAAGCGTCTGGTTGTTCCTTATCCATACAGGGAACAATTATTAAGATTTACCCATGAAATCCCTAATGCTGGGAAAGAACCTTAAATTCTAAGGTTCTATACACATGTATGTTTATGATCTGAGCCACGGAGACCTTTTTTTTCCATCAATGTAAAGTCAATGATGGTAAAAACTGAAACACTGACGAATAATGGTCCGTGTTATTATATGCGAAAAAATCACGGAAGTCTGAATGAAGACTAAGAACGAGAATGAGAGGAACTATAAGAGTATGTTTCCATGGTCAGGATTGCATCAGGATTTGACGCAGCTAAAATCTGCACCAAATCTGGCAGGTCATCTACGTTTTTGATGCGTTTTTTTCATGCGGATTTGTATGCGTTTTTTGTAAGCTAAATATATATTATTTAACAAAAAAAAAGATTTGTGATGTCAATTCTGTCCAACCTCCTCTTTAACATTTGTCCAACCCACACTCCATTACACATACAGATAGAACACCACAAATTGGCTGGTGACTAACTCATGCAGCCTTTATCTATTCTCCACTTCCTCAAGATGGCTGGACCATCATTGTAAATAAGCCCCTGTACTTTGTGTCTCTCTCACCTCATTGTAGAGTGTAAGCTCTTACAGGCAGAGTCGTCAATATCTTTGCATTAATTATTGTATTATCGTTAACTTGGTTATGACTGTTGTACATGAACTGTTGAATTGTAAAGTGCTGCGGAATATGTTGGTGCTATGTAAAGATTATTATTAACTGCAAACCAAATCTATGACACACAAACCGCCAGACTGTCCGGGGTTATTACAGGTAAGAAAATGCAGGATCTAGGGTAAAAACTGACTGAGCCAAAGAGAAAACCCACAAAGATATATACAGCTCCACTCCATGTAACTCATACAGCACACAGAACAACTCTGCACACCTGCTGCTCTGATCAGTACACCTCGTGCACACATGGCTCCGCTCCATACACCTCATACACATGTGGCTCCGCTCCATACAGCTCGTACACACGCGGCTCCGCACTGTACACCACGCACACACGGCTCCGCTCCGTACACCTTGTACACATACGGCTCCGCTCCGTACACCTCGTACACACGATTCCGCTCTGTACTCCTCGTACATAAAACTCCGCTCCGTACACACACTGCTCTGCTCCGTACACACACGGCTCCGCTCCGTACACCTCATACACACACGGCTCTGCACCGTACACCTCGTACACACGGCTCCGCTCCGTACACCTCGTACACACACGGCTCCACTCCGTACACCTCGTACACACACGGCTCTGCACCGTACACCTCGTACACACAGCTCCGCTCCGTACACCTCGTACACACGCGCCTCCGCTCCGTACACCTCATACACACAGCGGCTCCGCTCCGTACACCTCGTACACACGCGCCTCCGCTCCATACACCTCGTACACACATGGCTACGCTCCGTACGCCTCATACACACACGGCTCTGCTCCGTACACCTCGTACACACACGGCTCTGCTCCGTACACCTCGTACACACGCGCCTCCGCTCCATACACCTCGTACACACATGGCTACGCTCCGTACGCCTCGTACACACGGCTACGCTCCGTACACCTCGTACACACACGGCTCCGCTCCGTACACCTCGTACACACGCGGCTCCGCTCCGTACACCTCGTACACACACGGCTCTGCTCCGTACACACACGGCTCTGCTCCGTACACCTCGTACACACGGCTCCGCTCCAAACACCTCATACACACATGGCCCCGCTCCGTACACCTCGTACACACACGGCTCTGCTCCGTACACCTCATACACACACGGCTCTGCTCCGTACGCCTCGTACACACACGGCTCCGCTCCGTACACCTCATACACACACGGCTCTGCTCCGTACGCCTCGTACACACACGGCTCCGCTCCGTACACCTCATACACATGGCTCCGCTCCGTACACCTCATACACACACGGCTCTGCTCCGTACGCCTCGTACACACACGGCTCCGCTCCGTACACCTCATACACATGGCTCCGCTCCGTACACCTCATACACACACGGCTCTGCTCCGTACACACACGGCTCTGCTCCGTACACCCTGTACACACGCGGCTCTGCTACATCCCCCCTGTAAACCCCTCCTGACCCCACACAGAAACTTCCCCTCATCCAGCACCAATGACAACCAGCACAGCAGTCCTGCATACACTGAGGCCCCTGATCATGTGACCCCTGACTCCTCCCCTCCTGTGACCTCATCCCAGGTCCTGTGCGCACAGAGCAGCCATATATGTGGAGTGCGGCTCTGCAGGTGGAGGTAGGTGCTGGAGATTCCCCATTACTGGGAGCAGGGGGCAGTAACCCCTTCACTGCTGAGACTGTTTTGGTGCTTTTTGTTGCCGCTTTCTAAGAGTCAAAACATTTTTGTATCTTTTCCTCTGATAGATACATATGACCCAACTATGGAAAGCAGGAAGTAAGTAGTGATGAGCGACACTCATATATATATACTCGTGTATATATATTTATACTCGTTGCTCCGGTATCGTCTGAGTATTTTGGCGTGCTCGGAGATTTAGATTTCGTCGTCTCAGCTGTATGATTTGCGACTTGTAGACAGGCTGAATACATGTGGGAATTCCCTAACAAACAGGCAATCCCCACACATGTATTCAGGCTGTCCAGCAGTCGCAAATCATACAGCTGAGACGACGAAAACTAAATCTCCGAGCAAGCCAAAATACTCAGACGATACCGGAGCAACGAGTATAAATATATATACACGAGTATATATATATGAGTGTCGCTCATCACTAAAAGTAAGGTGCCACATATGACTCAGTACGGCGCCCTTTCGCAGCCCCCCTCTCGGTATAATGTACTCTCAGTCCTGTCATTCCCCCACTCACGCTCTGTGCCCATAGCCATAAGTTCCCTTAGACATTCTATTTACAATATCAATTAGTTCCTTAATAGAGCTTGAACATGTGATCTTTTGATTGCTTAGGCCTCTTTCACACATCAGTTTTTTGCCGTCAGGCGCAATCCGGCTTTTTTTTGTAAAACCGGATCCGGCAAAATGCAATGCCGGATCCAGTTTTTCCCCATTGACTTGCATTAGCGCCGGATGGCATTGCGTTTCATCCGTTTTTTGCCGGATCCGGCAACTTGTCTCATTCCGGCGTCTGGAAAAAACGGCTACTGTAACGTTTTTTGTCTACGGCGAAAAAGCCGGAAGCGCCGGATCCGACGCTTCCGGCTTTTTGCTACAATGAAAGTCTATGGGCGCTGGAATGCGCCGAATCCAGAAAAAGACGGATCCAGCCACCGGATCCGTTTTTTTAAGTCTGCGCATGCTCAGATCCAATTGGCCAGCCCCCAGGAAACAGATATAACCTGCTAGACGGATCCAGCAGAAAAACGGATCCGTTTCTACAGTTCTCCAAAATTTATGCCGGATCCGTTTTTTCTAAAAATAGCCGGATCCTGCCTGACGGCAAAAAACTGATGTGTGAAAGTAGCCTAAGCTGATACACTGCACTACTTATGTAGTGTTTTATTATCTAACGTGTCGTTATGACTGACATGTAGTCTATTGGACCTCACCTCTGGTAGGATCTGATAAGCTGGGGGGTAAGACATAAAGGCCACTGTAAAGGGTACTAGGGCATAGCGAGATCGTTAGCGAGATCGATGAAACGTCACAGGTTTTGTGCCGCAACAGCGACCTCGCCAGCGATCTCGCTACGTGTGACACATAGCGGCGACCGGCCCCCCTCTGCGATATCGCTGATCGTGCTCGAATGTCCTGGGCCATTTTTTGATAGTTGGTGTCCTGCTGGCCAGCATGCATCGCTGTGTTTGACGCCATAACAATGAGGAGCGACCTCGTTGACGCACGCCTATCGAGGTCTGAGTCATCAGAATAGCTTTTGTGTGACAAGGTCCCAACGACCGCCGGATCACTGCTGTGTCGTTGAGTAGATCTGCCTGTTTGACAGCTTACTAGCGACCATGTAGCGACGTACCAGCGATCCTTACCAGGTTGTATCGTTGTCGGGATCGCTGGAGCGTCGCTATGTGTAACGGTACCTCAGTCTCTGTATTTCCTGCTCAGTCCTGACAAACGTGATCCATACAGACAAGCAATGGCTGAAGCAGTGATGAGCATAGCAGTGGTTGAGATCATAGAGGAGCTGTCCTAATAAGATATTCAACCAGTGTTCCTGTCCATATGAGAGGAGACAATTCAACATCTACACGTTATGGCTCCTCATACACTAATGAGGAAAAAGGAGAACAATGTTTTGACTTTCAGGCGCCATATCTCACCATCCTCTTCTGCTTTGAACGTGAGACTACCATCATTTTATAGACGATCATCTTGGATATCACATACATAAATTGGACTTGCAAGTTGCAAAAATGTAGCATATGATTAGTTATGCAGACTCTTGTCATGTCACTGCATTGTTATTGTTTTGCTGCTAAAAATCTAAATTTTAATTTTTTTTTAGTATTTTGTAAATCCGCCTTTTGATTTTCAACACTACCTGATTCCTTCTGAGCATGCTGTAGATCATATGTGTCACGCTGCGCTCACCTGGAGGCGGGACTTTGGTCCCGACGGAGCCGCGCCCGCTCCGGGGGGTCCCATCGGGTGCGCATGCGCACTTCTCGTACTCAGGTTTCCATCTCCCCCATGCCGTGTATTCGCTTGCGCGCTCCTGTCTGTTCAGTCTCCAGGTCAGTCCTCTCTATGGTAAAGGAGGACCTGACCCGGAAGCTGTAGTGGTCATGTGCTATCAGGCTAGAGGACCTGACTCGGAAGCTGTAGCGGTCATGTGCTATATCAGGCTACCTCCCCCTATGGGAGGTGCCTGATTATTGTTGTGCTTCCTGGCTTGGTCTGCTGTGGCTCTGCCTGGCCGTGCGCTGTATTCAGGTCCCGTACTCTGCCTTACCCTATTGTGCTCTCTGCACCCCGGTACTCCCATCCTCGCCTGTTTCCTGCAACAGCCTCTCAGTCCTGCCTTCGGTGTTCCTGTTCCATCCTGCTCCAGTCCTGCCGTCCTGCTCCAGTCCTGCCGTCCTACTCCAGTCCTGCCCTCGGTGTTCTGTTCCATCCTGCTCCAGTCCTGCCGTCCTACTCCAATCCTGCCACCGGTGTTCCTGTTCCATCCTGCTCCAGTCCTGCCATCCTACTTCAGTCCTGCCTCCGGTGTTCCAGTTCCATCCTGCTTCAATCCTTCCGTCCTCTTCCCATCTTTTCTCCTGTGTTCCTACTCCTGTCATCCCTCCTCGTTCCAGTCTATTGTCTTACTCCATTCCTGCCTCCTGGTTCCAGCTCTGTTCTGTCATCTATACTTCAGTCCCACAGTCCTACTCCGGTCCATCCTGAGCCGCCCCTCTCGGTACCAGCTACCGTGGTACTCGAACCCCTGGGCCTGCTCCTAACGGTCCCTGTATAGGGGTCGGTTCCACCTGGCAGTTCGCCCGGGGCCCCTCAGTGCCACGGTCCAGAGGGTCCACTCCTGGAGTTTCCGGCTTCAGACCACCCACTCCAACAATATGCAAGCATGTGTGGGCTGAAATCTGAGCCCAGATCTCTTCTACACGTTCCGAAACTTGGTGCATACAGGTCAACTCACTTGGGTATTTATACAGTTTTTTCTACAACTCTACCCACAAGTATTCGATTGGGTTGAGGTCTGGGGAAAGTGGGGGCAAATCCAGCTCTACTTCATTGGCATTGAACCATTTCTTCGCTAATCTTGATGTTTCGCATCGGCTTCTTCAAAAGGGCCTATCCCATGAAGAAGCCAACATAAAATGTGTTGGAGCTCATCAGGGTGCACACAAGCACTGACATACTCTATGGGTGAGTTACTCTTGCTGCCTTATATAGCCATCTTCACTTCACAGGTTGGGTGCTTTTCTTTGCCCGTTGGCATCCATCACTGATTATATGTGAGCCTCTCTAAGTCCTATTGGACTTAACATCATCTACTTTGGCTTTATACCTGAAGGTCACACAGTGTTTGGTTAAACCCCTCCCTTTATACCTTACAACTTGTGTTATTTCCCTGCAATATGTATGTAACTTGTGGTGCAATATATGCACCCCTGTACTTCTATGGAGTATTGACTACCTGCATGCTCTTTAACATTTTGTGTCTTCACCATTTTCCTGACACTTCACTTTTCTATTTTAAGATATTCAATAAAATGTATTCTCTATACACTGCTGGGGCAGCACATACCCAAATGGAGATCTTGGGAGATGAGATCTCCATCTGCGCAAGTGCAGCCCCGGCAGCCATATTCCCGGAGTCCACCTCATAGTTAACCATGGAAGTGTGGGGGCTCCGGGCTTTCACAAAATGTTGGCGAAGCCCCCGTACCACCGAGCTCCCGCAGCATGGCACATCCGAACACCCTTTCTCCCAGTCTGGGGTCCGCAGCATCGCCCCACTCCCGCCTCCGCTAGCAGCGACTCTGGGAACCTGCTTCACCGCAGCCACCACCCCTGGTAAGCAGTATGACGCATGGATTATAAGAAGCACCACCATGTTATTAAAAAAATATTTTTTTCCTATTTTTCTTCTCAAAAGTTGGGGTGTGTCTTATAATCCGGTGCGTCTTATAATCCACAAAATACGGTATACTTGTAAATGAGATCTCCTCTGAGGTGTCTTTTTCCTAAGCTAAAACAAGTCCAACTTTTTCAACCTCTCATCATGTGAGGCCTTCCATCCCTTGTAATAATCTAGTTGCCCACCTTTGAACTGACTCTAAGTTCTGAATGACTTTTTTAAATGTGGAGCGCAAAACTGGATCCCATATTTTAGATGTGGCCTCAAGAGCGATTTATAAAGGGGTAACAATACGTTGGGATTGCGGGAATTTCTCTCTCTTTTTAGACACCCTAAAATCTTGCTTGCTTTTGTGGCTGCTGCTTGACATTGAGTGCTGCTGCTCAGCTTACTTGTAACCAGAATACGCAAGTCCTTCTTCTGTAAGCTCAAGTATGGTCCCATTTAATGTATATGCAGCAATAGCATTGCTCCGTCCTGGGTTCATTACTTTACATTTATCTACAATAAACCTCATTTGCCAACTGTTTCCTATTCAGACATCTTATCCAGACCGTTTTGCAAAGTTGTAATGTCAAGGACAGATTTTAGTATCCTACATAGCTTGGTGTTGTCAGCAAAGACTGACACTTTACTCTCAATCCCATCCACAATGTCATAAATAAAGAGGTTAAAAAGAATCGGTCCTAGTACAGATCCCTGCGGTCCCCACTGCTGACTGTGTCCCATTTAGAGAACGTACCATTTATGATGACTCTTTGTTTCCTGTGATTTAGCCAACCTTACCCATCTGCATATAGTTTCCCCCAGTCCCTGTGTATGGAGCTTCAGTATAAGGCTGTTCATAGAATGGTAGGGTTGGAAGGGACCTCCTGGGTCATCTGGTCCGACCCCCTGCTCAAAGCAGGATTCACTAAATCATCCCAGTCAGATGTCTGTCCAGCCTCTGTTTGAATATTTCCATTGAAGGAGAACTCGCCACCTCTCGTGGCAGCCTGTTCTACCCTCACTGAATCCATGCTGGTAGTCAGTTATATTATTCTCTGCAATATATCTCTGCAGGACATCTATTATAATGCCCTCAAAAATTTTGCACACTACTGATTTCAGGCTTACTGCATGGTAGTGAACACCAAAACATTGGAGCAATCAACACGATAATACCGGTAATGCTGGATATTAAAGGAGTCTTTAATTCAATCATATAAATATTAAAATACAGACATATAATGCAGCATATACGAAACATAGAGATATTTGTTCATAGGCCGAGAATGCCAGGTAACAGAGAATCCTGCACAATGGGGTAGGTATACATGGGATAGGGAGTGAATTCGAATGAATTAAAAAGTAGGGGAATAGATCATGTTAAGATGGGGATCCGTGGTGGCGACAGTATCCGTATCCTCACGCAGAAGGAGTGTCGCTGGATTGTGACATTGGATACCATGGTTCCTGCAGAGCTCAATGAACAGCTTAGAACAACAATCACTTTTTATATGTTTTTAATTTTGTGTGTCTTTCTTTTATTTAAACAGTAATGAATTATCTTAGAGATTCTGCCATCATTCCCCGCTATGTGGACGCATATTTCATGTGGACTATCAATGAAACTCTCTGGACATCATCGTCATCTTAGTTCCTATCAATGATGTAATAATATCTGATAATCATGATGTGCTTTTGTACACCTTATTTATTAGTTTTCTGTGGTTAGGTTGCAATATTTTTTTAATGATGCATTCCTATGGGTGCGGAATCGCCACTATTCCGCAAAAAGAATGGGCATGCTGCAACATTAGCACAGCATGTGCAGAATGCCATGGGATTGCAAGGGATGCTTTTTCTTGTTTTTGCTGCAAAATCGCAAAAAACGCTACGTGTGCATACAGCCTGAAAATTACATTGAAATTTACCATATTATGGTCACTGCATCCCAAATGCTCCCTGACCTGTAGATTTATTTCACAGAACCAGATCCAGCAGATTACCTCCCCTGGTTGGTTCTTAAGCCCCCGTTACATACAGCGAGATCGCTAGCGAGAGCGCTGCTGAGTCACAAGTTTTGTGACGCAACAGCGATCTTGCTGTGTGTAACACCTATCAGCAATCGGCCCCCCCGCCGGGTATTGCTGATCGTGCAAGAATGTCCTGGGCCTTTTTTTGATAGTTGGTCTCCTGCTGGCCAGCACGCATCGCTGCGTGTGGCAGCGGGAGACCAACGATCACTGAGCTCTCAGCGCTGTAAGCAGAAGCTGGGAGCTGGTATCCAAGGTAAAGGTAACAAGAGCGCGTGTCGCTTAGTTACCCGCTGTGTTCCTTGGTTATCAGCTCCCAGCGCGAGCATGCTGGTTTCCAAGGTACACAGCGAGTAACTAAGCGACGCGCGCTCTTGTTACCCACATCGTCACTGGTCCTGATCGCTGGTGAGACCTGCCTGTTTGACAGCTCTCCAGCGATCATGTAGCGACACACCAGGTCATATCGTTGTCGGGATCGCTGGTGCGTCGCTATGTGTGACAGGGGCTTTAGAGTTGTGCCTATTTGCGCAACAGCACAAGGTGAGCAAATTTCCTTATTTGCTACCAGTAATGAAATAATCTTTTACTACACTTAAATATATCTCGGTTATCGAGGTTACACCCTGCAGCAATGATGCAGATTGCCAATTTTCTTGGCCGAAAGACCACTATCGAAAAGCTAGATGATGCTGTTTCTCTTTTCTTGGGAAATCTTCTTCATGGCTGCCCCTTGATTCGAACCAGTGACCTTTCTCTTGTGAATCAACCTGATAGCACATTCAGCAATTAAGAAATGTGAGAACAGATTGTACTTTGTGCTATACAGGAAGAAAAATTACAGTGACAAGACAATAATCTGCATAACTAATTATATGCAAAAGAGTTGTAGGTCCAATTTATGTATGAGATGGCCAAGATGATTGTCTATATAAAATGATGGTAGTCACATGTTGTAAGCAGTAGTGGAGGGTGAAATATGGAGCCTGAAAGTCAAAAGGTCACAACTTTACGCTTTTGCTCATCAGTATATATTAACTTCATTTTCTCCAGTAATTGTATTATTCCATAGGATCCTTTATGATGTTACATTGGCTCATCTTCTTCCCATTCAGGTCCCTACAATATTGGATCCTTTCAGTGGAGATCTTCATAAGAGAATTTTCTTGATTGACCCATTAAGGATGGATAGGGAGAGGGACAAGATGGCGGAGAGGATATTACACCTCACCCTAGAGATTCTTTTCTGGCTTACTGGAGAGGTGAGAGATTCTGATGACGTCACATTACATCACTCATATCTATGGGAATAACAGATGGACAGAACTGGAGAGGTGAGGACTCTGGAAATGTCTGTAGAGAGATTTATTAATGTGTCTCTCCATAACCAGGATTACACAGTAGTGAAGAAGACCTCTAGTGAGCGCTGTCAGGCCCCTGTGCTTGAGGGATGGGGAAGACCCCTGAGCCCAAACTTGGGGACTCCACCTCACACCTTGATAAATGAAGACATCAATGACCAGAAGGTCCTAGAACTCACCTACAAGATGACTGAGCTGCTCACTGGAGAGGTGACACTGCTGGGAATGCTGGGACATAATACAGTAACATTATGAAGGGATCGGGGGGATGACGGTATCACTGTATGTGTCAGGTTCCTATGAGGTGTGAGGATGTCGCCGTCTATTTCTCCATGGAGGAATGGGAGTATTTAAAAGGACAAGAAGATCAGGGCAAGGACGTCATGATGGAGGTTCCCCAGCCCCTCACATCAGCAGGTAATAGACAGGACGAAATACATATGGCCTATAATTATCTGTATGTAAAGAATTCAGTCCCTGTATGTGTTTCCTCCAGTTCTATCCAGTGAGAGGACAACACCAGAGAGATGTCCCTGTCCTCTTTTTCTACAGGACTGTAAACCAGAAAATCCCAATGTTCCTCAGGATCATCAGGTAGATGGAGAGAAGGTGTCATGAGATCTCCCCTATGATGTGTAGACGGCTGTGAAGGTCTTGTGCTTAGTCTTGTTTTATCCACCAGTATTATATGTTTTATACTTGTGTAATGAGAACGGTGGAGATGGCAGGATTAGAGCTGATCACAGATGTGACTTCTCCATCTGTCTGTAACTTGTACAATATTTATTTCAGGGTGTAGATCTGACCGATATTACAGAGATATACGTGACGGGTGATGAGCAGTATAAAGAGGAGATTCCTACATGTGACTACCCAGGTGAGTAGTAATCACTAAATGCAGAGAAGTCACAGATTCTTCTCAGTCACTGGTTGTGGCTGCTTTGTTGGCGGTGATGTCCCACCATATCGCAATGAAGTGCCATACTGCCACTAGACCACTGCATACTCCTCTATCCAAAACTGTCATTATTACTTTGGGCACTGCTCATGTGTCCCTACTTCTTGGTAGGGACATAAAATGGCATTTGTTTTTTTACTACATCTTTTTTTCTAGAGGTTTGCTGTGTAGGATATGTTTGTGGTGTGATTGGCCTGCCTTTCCTTTGTGAATCTGCAATTCCAAGTAGACTTTTAAAAATTGTTTCCCTTGTCTCTGCCTAATGTCTGAGACCTAAATTCAACATACGGTATATTAGCTTTTGACTATGTCATGGAGTTTTCTGTAAATGTCTAATATGTTTTCAAGAAGCTTTACTGACAGAAAGATTTGGCCTTTAAGATAGTTTAGATGTCCAAGGGCCACCAAGCCACATACTCCAGGGATGTTTCACCACTAGTTACTAAATCACTCATGATGAAAGCTGTCGGGGATGAATGTGATCAGTGTATTATTGTTGTCTACAGTACTTAATGCCCAATATTCTGATTTAACCCCTTCCCTTGGCATCCAGTTTTGGTGGTCCTAACTAGACCCTATTTCTCAAATCTGCCATATGAGATTGCTTGGGTTTTTTTGTGACACGTTATATTTTTGGTTGATTTATGAAAATGATGTGTTTATTTATGAAAATATCTGAAATTTGCTACAGATTTAGAAGAATTGGAAATGATCAAAGTTCAAATTGTTATGCCCTTAAAACAGTTAGTTGTGCCACACAACATAGCCTTGTGGTCCTAAGAAGGCCATATTTCTCATGTCTGCTATACAAGATTGGTTTGTTTTTACTGTGACGCACTGTTCTTTTTGTTTAGAATAATTGGAAATTACTAACCTTTGATTTCTTAGTTAGTTAATAAATAACTTTCACCATATTTTTACTTTAGCCAATTTTTTTATATGATGTTAGAAGACTTAAAAGTTTAGCAGCAAGTTTTCATATGAATAGTCTTCATTATAGGAAATTTAAACAGCATTTTTCTTGAGACTAGATAATTTTTAAAGTGACCGAGAGGCCTACAGTACCAGTCAAAGTTTGGGCACCTGTTCATGCAATGCTTTTCCTTAATTTTAATGGAAACCACAAAGGAAAACAAATGGAAACAAGGTGTAAAGAAAAACATGTGAAACAAATCAGAATGTGTATTAAACATTAAATTTCTCAAAGTACCACCCCCCTTTTTTCCTTTGATGCCAATTTTATATCCCCTTGTCATTCTTACAAGCAGCTTCATCAGTCATCACCTGAAATGGTTTTACAACAGTATTGAAGGAGTTCCTGGAGATTCAGAGAACTTGTTGGATGCTTTGCCCTTCACTCTATGTCGCTGTGTCTAATTCATCTCAAACCAACTGAGTTGTGTTGAGTATTGGTGATTGTGGTGGTTCTGTCATCTGATGTTGTCTCTATACCTCCTGTTCTTGGTCACATAGCTTTTACAACGCCTGGAAAGTTTTGGGTCATAGTCCTGTTGCAACACAAATTATGGTATCACTAAGTGCAAACCTGTTTGTATGGCGGTCTCAGTAGAACACTACGGCAGTCATGCTTGGTAAGTGTGCCTTAAATTTTTAATAAGTTACCTACAATGTCACCAGCAAAGCATGCCCATACGACTTTATCTCACCCTCCATGCTTCACGGTGGGCAACACACATTTAAAAATGTTCTACTCAACATGAATGCTGGCACCAAAAACTCACATTTTGACTCCAAAAATCACAGTGCAGATTTCTTCTGATACAATGTCCAGTCATTGTGTTGCTTGGCCCAAACAAGTCTTCTTCTTGTTTGTGGTGCTTAGTAGTGGCCTATTTTTATCAATTTGTAAATACAGTGAAAGAAATAATTATTTGATCCCTTGCTGATTTTGTAAGTTTGCCCACTGACAAAGACATGAACAGCCTATAATTTTAAGGGTAGGTTAATTTTAACATTGAGAGTTAGAATATCAAAAATAAAATTCAGAAAATCACATTGTATAAATTATTTAAATTTATTCACATTTTGCAGTGACAAATAAGTATTTGATCCCCTACCAACCATTAAAAGTTCTGGCTCCTACAGACCAGTTAGAAGCTCTTAATCAACTCGTTACCTGCATTAAAGACCGCTGTCTTACATAGTCACACTTATAAAAGGCTCCTGTTCACAGACTCAATTAATCCATCAGACTCTAACCTCTACAACTTGGGCAAGACCAAAGCGCTTTCTGTGGATGTCAGGGACAAGATCATAGACCTGCACAAAGCTGGAATGGGCTACAAAACCATACGTAAGGCACTGGGTGAGAAGGAGACAACTCTTAGTGCAATAGTAAGAAAATGGAAGAAATACAAAATGACAGTCGATATCGATCTGGGGCACCATGCAAAATCTCACCTCGTGAGCTATCCTTGATCATGAGGAAGGTGAGAGATCAACCAAAAACTACACAGGGGAACTTGTTAATGATCTTAAGGCAGCTGGGACCACAGTCACCAAGAAAACCATTGGTAACACATTACACTGTAAAAGTTTAAAATCCTGCAGTGCCCACAAGGTCCCCTGCTCAAGAAAGCACATGTGCAGGCCTATCTGAAGTGTGCCAATGAACATCTGAATGATTCTGTGAGTGTTTGGGAGAAGGTGCTGTGGTCAGATGAGAAAAAAAAATTGAGCTCTTTGGCATTAACTCAACTCGCTGTTTTTGGAGGAAGAGAAATGCTTCCTATGACCCAAAGAACACCGTCCCCACTGTCAAGCATGGAGGTGGAAACATTATGTTTTGGGGTGTTTCTCTGCTAAGGGCACAGGACTACTTCATCGCATCAATGAGAGAATGGATGGAGCCATTTACCTTAAAATCCTGAGTGACAACCTCCTTCTCTCTACCCGTTCATTAAAAATGGGTCATGGATGGGTGTTATGAATGAGTCACCGTAGGAGGCAAAAGCAGAAATACAAGCTAAGTCCAGAAAACCAGAGAAGTTGGCAACTATCAGATTGCAGACCCCTGAACCTATCAACACAACTAGCAGTAGCCGTGGGGGGTTCCTACGATGCCCTAGACCCCTCGATCACATCCGGAGAATTACATAGGCCTAAAGAAAGAAAGGGGAAATCTAAACTGCCCCAGAGCAGACCCCAAAGCAATAGGCAGCCCCCAACATATAATGACGGTGAAGCAAGATGAAAATACTAACACAGACAGAAAGATAGATTGAGCAAAGACGGGGCCCAAAACTACCTAGATAGGAAAGGACAGGAAGGCTGCTGTCTGCAATCTGCCAAAACCCTATCAAAGACATAAGCCAACAAGCTGATATGAAAAAGGCCCTGAAGCAGCTAGGCTTCAAAAACTAAATCAGCACTCAGGTATTTTCAGAAGACAGAGCTAAATGAATTCAGCACACCCCAGCAGGGAATGGCAGAAATCCAGAAAAACAAAGCAAAACAAAGACAAAGCACCAAAGCAAAAGGCCGAGCAGCAAACTTAGCTTTAGAGGAGCAGGAATTCAGACGGGTCTCCAAGGATCCCACAGAGAAATCACCCGCAGGGCAGAAGGGCGTCGGCAGCCTTATATCCAGTCAGTAACTCCACTCAGCCAGTCATCATCATCAGCCTCAGGTGTTTGATAATCAGGCTCACTACCTTTCTTTACCAGAAGAGGGAGTTCCTCGGGCCTCAGTAATGAAGGGGAAAATGAACTCACAACAGATGGGTCTTCTAGCAAGACAATGACCCAAAACATACAGCTAAGGCAACAAAGTAGTGGCTCAAAAAGAAGCACATTAAGGTGATGGAGTGGCCTAGCTAGTCTCCAGACCTTAATCCCATAGAAAACTTATGGAGGGAGTTGAAGCTCAGAGATGCCAGGTAACAGCCTCAAAATCTCAATGATTTAGAGATGATCTGCAAAGAGGAGTGGACCACAATTCCTCCTGACATGTGCACAAACCTCATCATCAACTAGAAAAAATGTCTAACTGCAGTGCTTGCCAACAAGGGTTTTGCCACCATGTATTAAGTCTTGTTTACCAGAGGGATCAAATACTTATTTCTCACTGCAAAATGCAAATACATTTATATAATTTCAATACAGTATGATTTTCTGGATTTTATTTTTAATATATTATCAATGTTAAAATTAACCTACCCTTAAAATTATAGACTGTTCATGTCTTTGACAGTGGGCAAACTTACAAAATCAGCAAGGGATCAAATAATTATTTCCTTCACTGTACCAACCAGCCAGAATTAAGAAGCCGTCCTACTCTGCACTCAATACCTGTATTAATTACACCTGTTTTGACTCGTTACCTATATAAAAGACACCTGTCCACACACTCGATCATACTTCAACCTCTCCACCAGGGCAAAGACCAAATAGCTGTGTAAGTGCACCAGGACAATAGGCAAGCAGCTTGGTGAGGAGGCAACAACTGTTGGCAGAATTATTAGATAATGAAGGAAACACTAGATGACTCTCAGTCAGGGGTTCCTTGCAAGATTTTGCCTCGTGGGGTAAGAATGATTCTGAGAAAGGTCAGGAATCCGCCCAGAACAACATGGTAGCACCTGGTCAATGATGTGAAGAGATCTGGGACCACTGTCTCAAACATTAGCAATAGTTACACACTGCGCCGTCATGGATTAAAATCCTGCAGAGCACTCATGGTCCCCCTGCTCATACCTTAAAATCCTCCAGAGCACTCGTGGTCCCCCTGCTCACACCAGAACATGTCCAGGCCCATTTGAAGTTCACCATTGACCATCTTGATGATCCAGAGAAGGCATGGTCATGTGGTCAATCGAGACCAAAATAGAACTTTTTTTGTATCAACTCCACTCATTGTGTTTGGAGAAACAAGAAGGATGAGTACAACCCCAAGAACACGTCCCAACCATGAAGCAAGGTGGGGGAAACATCATACTCTGGGGTTGCTTTTCTGCAAACGGACAGAACAACAGTATCATATTGAAGGGAGGATGTATTGGGTCATGTATCACGATATTTTGTTCAACAACCTCCTTCCCTCAGTAAGAGCATTGAAGATGAGTCTTGGATGGGTCTTTCAGCATTGCAGTGACCCAAAACACACAATCAGGGCATCGAAGGAGTGGCTCCGCAAGAAGCATTTCAAAGTCCTGGAATGGCCTAGCCAGCTTCCAGACCTAAACCCAACAGAAAATCTTTGGAGGGAGCTGAAAGGCAATGTTACTTAGCGACAACCCCGAAACCTGAAAGTTCTTGAGAAGATCTGTATGGAGGAGTGGGACAAAATCCCTGGTGCAGCGTGTGCAAAATTGGTCAAGAACTACAGGAAACGTCTGACTTTTGTAAATGCAAACAAAGGTTTCTGCACCAAATATTAAGTTCTGTTTTTCTATTGTATCAAATACTTATTTCATGCAATAAAATGCAAATTAATTATGTAAAAATCATACAATTTGATTTTCTGGATATTTTTAAGATTCTGTCTCTCACAGTTTAAGTTTACCTACGATAAAATTACAGACCTCGCCATTATTTGTAGTTGGGAAAACTTTCAAAATCGGCAGTGTATCAAATACTCAGTTTCTCCTGTGTGTTGTAAATACACCAGTCCCAGTGTATCCTTTGTGATGTATATGCACAAGTCTCAGTGTCTGCTGTGTAATGTATTGTGGTGTTAGGGCACACAAAATGCGTGTGTTCTTGCCTTAGTTGTCTGCCGACAAATTATATAGGAGGTTTACGGCCGGAGAAATCACAGGACGTGGACAATAAGTTGTGTCTCAAATGAATTCTGGTTTATTGGTTGAAATGTACAATAATTTATAGGAAAAATAAGAGGCTTTACCATGTTACCTCATTGTCTTATCTCACCCTTACTGCTAGTCATTGCTGATTTCTGTCGCCCACATGTCATTATCCATATTACACTAATGGTTAATGGATTAGGTCAAGCTAACATCTAGTCTGGCACGTAGCATGTCGATCTTTGATCGAGATGAGAGGAGTGGGGACTGGTACACCTTGGTACAGGCTTATTCAGTATTATTCATTCTTGATTAGCTCCGTGGATCACACCATTATATAAGAGTCCACTTGAGTGTTGTATAACCTGTTGACAGGAATGACTTAGAGCATGTACACATTTTAAGTAATATCTGTGATTCTTATACATATTCAGTAAAGCGTACATTTTGAATATCTTCATAATTAAATAATATCCTTAACAGTGGTAGATCGACTTATTTAACTTTTTAAAGAAGTAGACACAGTATTCACGTATGTAAATTGTAGTAAGCGATTGATAATACCTACGATGAATGTTAATATGAACCATTTTTTATTTGGTTTGCAGTAACTTATTTTCTTTGTTTTTTATTTAGTTTTGATTGTTTCTAAAAACAAAATTAAAATGTGAATTTATTTTGATATCTTTTACAATAAAAATGATCTGATTGAAAAAAAAAAAGAGGTAGACACTGGAATGCTTTGTTTAAGTTTTCAACTGGTTTAATAAAATTGTATTGCATAAACCAATCCATAATTAGTAAAACAAACACGGCCCTTCTGGTATAACGGGAATGCAAAAAATGGCAGACAGTACGCTCTGTGTGGCTGTGGGGATCCACCCGCTCAGAGGAACAAAGCAAGGTTCTGTTCTCTTTAACACGAGGACAGCTCTGGAGTTCTCCTCTCCAGACACACTGAATGTGTCCAGAGGATCTGTATTTACTTTCTGGACCAGACCCTTGGGGTGGAGATATGGGGAAGAGCCTCCCACCCACTCTTTACTGTTCACAAAAACCCAGTGCTTAATATGGCCGATTAACCCCCTCAGCATTTAGTAAGCCGGAGCTTTTTTCCAGGTTCATCACTGAGGCTAACATTCTGAGTGGCACATATCTCCCCTCCAGTATTTTACCAGTGACCGTCTTACAGTATATACAGCATTCTCTGTGTCTCCTATGTGTAGCACAGTATATACACCAGTCTTGGTGGCTCCTATGTGGTGTATATAAATCAGTCTCGGTGTCTAAGGTTGAAACATTACATGGGCATTAATGAATTTCCCAGTTTGAAGAGACATGTGGTTTGTATACATCCATGTTCGTAAGAATGTACTGCTATGATCAGTTCTGTTTAAAACTTATCATTGCTAAGAGTCAACCGACGCAGATGCGGAAAAGCAGTTGCAAGTAGCAACATCATTCAAGGGAACCTGTCACCCCCCCCAGGGCATTTTTCAGTTAAAGAGCCACCTTCAGCAACACTAAGGCTGCAGTCTGTGAAGGTGGCTCTTCTTTTTCTGACCCCTAGTAACGCTGAAATAGCGACTTTTATAAATAGCTCCTCATACCTGTAATGTGTCCCATAGGTAATAATCTTTATTTACATAGCGCCAACATATTCCGCAGCCCTTTACAGTTGTACAGTTTCAAACACAACAGTCATAAGTAATAACGTTAACAATACAATAATTAAAGCGTATAATGTGTCCCCCTGTATCAGCCGCCTACCATCCGTCTATCATGCCTGTCCGGTGTCTCGGCGCCGCCCACCATCTGTCCATCATGATGCCCCTGTGCATCACTGCCGCCTCCTGTTTTGAATGCAGGCGCCTGCGCTGTGACAAGAGTTCTCGGCCATGCGCAGTGCGCGCTGCCCAAGAACCGACATGAGGCTATTGCACTTGCATGTTGCGGAGGCCCCAGCCCCGCAGTGTGAATACATCATAACACACTGCGGGGCGGGATCTGGGGCCTCCACAACACGCAGGCGCAATAGCCTGATGTCGGTTCTCGGGCAGCGTGCGCTGCGCATGCCCGAGAACTTTTGTCACAGCGCAGGCGCCTGCATTCAAAACAGGAGGCGGCAGCAACGTATAGGGGCATCATGATGGACAGATGGTGGGCGGTGCCGAGACACTGGACAGGCATGATGGACGGATGGTAGGCGGCTGATACAGGGGGACACATCATACCTATGGGACACATTACAGGTATGAGGAGCTATATTTAAAAGTCGGTATTTCAGCATTACTAGTGGTCAGAAAAAGAAGAGCCACCTTCACAAAATGCAGCCTTAGTGTTGCTGAAGGTGGCTCTTTACCTAAAAAACGCCCTGGGGGGTGACAGGTTCCCTTTAATACCACCTAACATAGCACATCTCATCAATCTGCTACAGCCATCACATTTGGGAGAGTTAAGTAAATGTTTGACCAAATATAGTAGGATCATTTTCAAGCCTATAATTTTGAACAGTCCATGAATTATGGAATAAATATCTAAATGGGCCCTTGGCAGAAAAGAGTTCCCCTCCCCTGTTTTTACAGTAATGATGGACTGTCATTTCTCTTTACCTATTTGAGTGGTTCTTACCATACTCTGGCTTTAAACTGTTGTGAAACAAGATTCAACACTACATGGTACTGTGTACTAACACTGCCTCTGCAAAACACATTGAGTGGTCATAAACACTTTCTGAAGGCCAGTAATTTGATAAATGAGCTCTTGACAAGGCAGCTTGTTCAATGGCGGTCATTCCAGGTGACTTCCTGATTAAATCTGCTTCAGAGAAAGCCAAGGGTGTATAGTTGTCATCAGAGTAAAGGTGGATGGTTTGAGAAATCTAAGGATGAACACATACTTGTTTCATAGATGCTTCCTTAATCATTGTTTCTAAATGTGTTTTATTCATAGTTTTTCTTCCTTCAGTCTTATTCTACAATATGCACATTCCAATAAGAACAAGTAACTATTGCATGAACAGGTGTGTTAATTTTTTTGACTGGTACAGGAAGTTTATTAACCTTTTAGGTACTTCACAGGAATTAACACATTGGAACACAATAATTTTTTTTTTTTTTTGTTTGCTAAAATGTTTATGTAGCCCCAATATTTCTCATTTTCACAATGGGAAAGTCTATTGTAGGATTGGGGACTGTTTTTTCCTTAGGTAATAATTGAAACGTGCTACATAACTTGCAGTTTCTATAGACATTTATATAGAAATGTTGTAAGAATATACATTTTAAGCATGTTTTATCCAAAATAATTAGTTTTATTTTTGGCAGATGACTCTACCAATGGATCAGAAGGACAGCTGACATCTTCTGTTTTTAAATCAAATCACCTTTTTCTCACACAAGATGAAACTGAAGTGAATGGCATTATTCCAGATATACCATCATCCCTTGACAGCAAAGATTTATCATCTGATTCTTTTAAGCAGATCCTGTCTCCTGATTCATCACAGACTATTGAGAATAATAAAAGTCACAAAAGGGTAGTTAAAAATCAAAGCAATTTTACAAGAAAAAAAACATTTTCATGTTCGGAATGTGGAAAATGTTTTTCCCTGAAAACGAACTTTGTTACACATCAAAAAATACACAGACAGGAGAAAAGATTTTCTTGTTTAGAGTGTGGGAAATATTTTAGCCAGAAAGTACATCTTGCTACACATCAGAGAAGTCACACAGGGGAGAAGCCATTTTCATGTTCAGAGTGTAGGAAATGTTTTACACAGAAATCAAATCTTGTTAGACACCAGAAAGTTCACACAGGAGAGAAACCATATTCATGTTCAGAATGTGGGAAATGTTTTGCAGATAAATTACAACTTACTACACATCGGAGAACTCACACAGGCGAGAAGCCATTTTCATGTTCAGAATGTGGAAAATGTTTTGCAAAGAAGTCAAATCTTGTTAATCACCAGAGACTTCACACAGGGGATAAGCCATATTCATGTTCAGAATGTGGGAAATGTTTTCCAACTCTATTACAACTTGTTACACATAAGAGGAGTCACACAGGGGAGAAGCCATATTCATGTTCTGAATGTGGGAAGTGTTTTGCAAATAGATCACATCTTGCTACACATCAGAGAACTCACACAGGGGAGAGGCCATTTTCATGTTTAGTATGTGGGAAATATTTTAACCAAGCATCACATCTCTCTACACATCAGAGAAGTCACATAGAGGAGAAACCATTTTCATGTTCAGAATGTGGGAAATGTTTTGCACAGAAGGTAGGTCTTGCTACACATCAGAGAATTCACACAGGGGAGAGGCCATTTTCATGTGTAGAATGTGGGAAATGTTTTTCAAAGAAGTCAAATCTTGTTAATCACCAGAGAATTCACACAGGGGAGAAGCCATATTCATGTTCAGAATGTGGGAAATGTTTTACAGAGAAATCACATCTTGTTGCACATCAGAAAGTTCACACAGGGGAGAAGCCGTTTTCATGTTCAGAATGTGGCAAATATTTTACTCAGAAGTGTAGTCTGCTTAAACATCAAAAATATCACATGGGATAAGCCATTATCAAACCATGAAAGTGCGTGTTTTTTTTACTTTCAGATCATATTTTGTTGGCCATCAAAAAAACTCATATATGGGTAGAAGCAATATATTTAAATTACAGATTATACAAAAATCATGTAAAAGAAAGTCCTAGTGTAGACAAGTAAATGATAGAGCAAAATCAATTTAGAACCTATGAAAGTGAAAAAATTTAGTTATTAACAGACATCTTTATCTAAAAAGCAATACTCCATGTGCACTGAATATTTCACTTAAACATTTATATATAGAATATATAGAGAGAAGTATTGCAACCCCTCGCTACAAAAAAACAACATATCCTCCTGTCTCTTCTATCTAACTTCCAATCTCAGCCATTTGCCATTCATTACTTTTTCGTTTGGTCTACAATCTCCATATCTGTACAAATTTCTTTCACTTATCTGACAATAATAAAGTTCATATTGCAAATTGCTATTTATATGCAGTATATATGATCTTGTCCTTCTTTGTAGGAACAATTGGTGGGACCATTTTTTTTTTAACCACCTTCAGTGCTAAGTATAGTTGTTTTTTCCCCACCATTGGGAAAGAAGTTCCTTCTCTGTACAACAATACACATATTATTTGTATATGTATATATTGTATATTATTTGGTACTCAAGAACATGCGCACGCATGCGTTCGATACGCAAGCATTCTTCAGAATGAGCAGGTCCACGAAGTGTTAAACATTGTATTTATTTTTGTTAAAACAAACCCCAAACTATTCTTTAATTATATAAACAGTAAAAAGATTAAAATTGATGGTGTCGGCCCTTTAAAGAACAATGAGGGTGAAATCATAGAGAGCGATGTGGGAAAAGCAAATGTTTTAAATACTTTTTTCTCAACAGTGTTCACACAGGAAAAGGATTTGCCAGGGGAAATGCAGAGTGATAATGTAAACTCCCCATTAAGTATTACCTGCCTAACCCAGGAAGAAGTGCAGAACCGCCTTAGTAAGATTAAAATTGACAAATCACCAGGCCCTGATGGCATTCATCCTCGGGTATTAAGGGAGTTAAGTAATGTGATAGACAGGCCTCTATTCCTTATATTTAAAGACTCTATAGAAACAGGGTCTGTTCCTTTTGATTGGCGGCAAGCAAATGTGGTACCAATATTCAAAAAGGGGTGTAAAAGGGAACCTGGAAACTATAGGCCGGTAAGCTTAACATCTGTTGTGGGTAAAATTTTTGAAGGGTTTCTAAGAGATACCATTATGGAATATCTCAATGTTAATAAATGTTTAACTCTATATCAACATGGATTTATGAAGGATCGCTCCTGTCAAACTAACCTGATCAGCTTCTATGAGGATGTAAGCTCTCAAATGGACCAAGGAGAATCATTGGATGTCATTTATCTCGACTTCTCTAAAGCATTTGACACTGTCCCACATAAAAGATTGGTAAGTAAGATGAGAAAGCTTGGGCTAGGGGAAAATGTGTGTAGATGGGTAGGTAGCTGGCTTAGGCTACTTTCACACTTGCGTTTTTTTGCTGCGCGCTTTTTGCGCACACAAACGCATGAAAAAAGCATCATGCATTTGTGTGCGTTATTTTTAAAAAACGCGTGCGTTTTTTTGCGCTTACGTGCGCATTGTAATGCGCACGTATGCTCACCCATAGACTATAATGGGTGTTTTGCTGTTAAAAAAAAAACGCATTGTGTGCGCATGCGTTTTTTGGGGGCAAGTCGGACGGACAAAAAATGCAACAGGATGCATTTTGTGTGCCCGAGCGCACACTACAAAAAAACGCATGCGCATACAAACGCATGTGTATGCGCACCTATGTGCACCCATGTAAAAGGGGAAACCGGCCTTAGTGATAGAAAACAAAGAGTGGTTATTAATGGTGCATACTCAGATTGGGCCAGGGTTACTAGTGGGGTACCACAGGGTTCTGTATTGGGCCCCCTACTATTTAATATATTTATTAATGATCTAGTAGATGGCTTACACAGTAAAATATCAGTATTTGCAGATGATACAAAACTATGTAAGGTAGTTAACACAAAGGAGGACAGTTTGCAACTACAGACAGATTTGAGTAAATTGGAGAATTGGGCTGAAAAATGGCAAATGAGGTTTAACACAGATAAGTGTAAGGTTATGCACATGGGAAGGAGAAACAGGTGCTATAATTACTTACTAAATGGGAAACTGCTGGGGAAATCAGACATGGAAAAAGACTTGGGCATCTTAGTCAATAAGAAGCTAAATTGGAGTGCACAGTGTCAGGCAGCTGCCACCAAAGCAAATAGGGTCATGGGATGCATTAGAAGAGGTCTGGGGACATGAGATAAAAGCATAATTCTCCCTCTGTACAAATCACTCGTCAGACCACACTTGGAGTATTGTGTGCAATTTTGGACGCCGGTGCTCAAGAAAGACATTAGTGAACTTGAAAGGGTTCAAAGGCGAGCTACTAAAATGATAAATGGAGTTGGTTCACTACAATACCCAGAAAGGTTATCAAAATTAGGTCTATTTACTCTACAAAAGAGAAGACTTAGGGGAGACTTAATATATATCTACAAGTATGTCAGAGGGCAATACAGAGATCTCTCCAATGAACTGTTTGTACCAAGGACTGTGACCAGAACAAGGGGGCATTCTCTTCGTTTGGAGGAAAGACAATTTCTGCACCAGCATAGAAGAGGGTTCTTCACGGTAAGAGCAGTGAGGCTCTGGAATTCTCTTCTTGAGGAAGTGGTGATGGCCAACTCACTGAATGAATTTAAGAAAGGTATGGATGCTTTTCTTGTGAGTAACAGTATAGAAGTTTACGAATAACAGAATATTATAGGTAGATAGTTGACCCAGCTTAGGGGGAAGCAATTTTTTTCCCTATGGAGAAAATTGGCTTTTTTCAGTACAGTACTATTAATAGTGGGCACTACAACAAATGGTTGAATAACATTCCTAACAATCAATTTCACCGGATTAGAAAAAACTGCTCATTGGATACTGACTTTAAAGATCAGTCCAATATTTTAAAGAAAAGATTTTTTGCCCAAAAATACCCTTCACACTTAATTAAGAATGCCTTTAAAAACTCAAAGTAAATCAGAGAGCATTGCTGGAGCCTAAAGAGCAAGTAATTACTGATAAGAACTTTTCAATGAATTTTATAACGCAATTCACCATTGAACATAATGAAATCCGTGGAATTTTTCATAAGAATTGGCATATATTACTGAACGATCCCATTCTGAACAATATCCTTCCTAGGAATCCCGGGGTTACATTCCGTAGAGCCCCCACAATCAAGGATCTAATAGCCCCCAGCCGCCTGAGAGCTCATGCTAGCCCCATTAACGGTTACACCCTGAATTCAACTAAAGGAATCTTTAAATGTGGCACGAGGAACTGCTTATGCTGTTCTAATATAAATCATAAAGCTAATTATATAATTTCATTTTCTACTAAAGAGAAATTTATGATCCCTTTTGTTCTAAATTGTAACTCTGACTTTGTCATTTATGTCATTGAATGTCCCTGTGGTAAGCAATATGTAGGGAGGACCACACAACCCCTACACCTCAGACTGAACTCCCATCGGCATAATATTAAAAAAGGCCTGCTTACTCATGGGCTGTCCAGACATTACGCTTTGGTACATGATAAGAATTTGAAATTATTAAAAATTAGCCCTATCGATCATATACCTAAATGTGCACCGAACAGATCTACGAAATTAAATAGAAAGGAAGCCTATTGGATCTACAAATTAGGGAGTCTGAAACCACAGGGTTTAAATGAAATAACTGAGGTTTTTACCTAGACAGTGGAATTTTTGTTCACACCCATATTCACATGCTCTGTAACCTAAAAAAAAAAAAAAAAACCCTCATGTGTATAGATGGCTTCTGAGTTCTTTGCGATAATTTCTCTTTGTTCTATTTAAATTTAAAATTTTATATGCACTATTTGTGTCAGTTTCCCTTGTTGATAATGTTAACCTAGTTATGCAGTCCCCGCCTTGTGGTTTTTATATATTTTTTTATAGATTTGTTTGCACTTAATGCAATACCTAATTGCAATTTTATATTTATATTTATAATTAATTTTACAATACTGTGCCTCCTTGGTCTAATGAAAAAAACTATTTATGTATTTACTTAAATATTGCTTGTGCGTTAGCTCTAAAAGAGTGTTATATATATGAAGATCCTGTATAGCCTGCTATCAGGTTCAGCTCCTTTTGCCCTTGGGAGCAATCACTTTCATACCTCTGTCTTAAACATTATCTCTGTTAGTTGCATTTTTTGAAGAATTTTTTGAAGTGTTTTTTTTTTCTTCTTTAATTAAGCCCGGGTAAGCGCTACTAATTCTACTAGTCTGACATGAAAGAATGACCCCGGCTGATAATAGTATCTCATTTCTCCTTTAACTCAGCTCCCATGCATATATTGCCTAGCCATAGAGATTAGTGAACAGTGCAAGAATGTTACTGCCACTCCTTCACAGTGAAAAGACTTATGTGTCACATGTTGAACACAAAAGCTGCCTGCGATCTTATTAATGAAGCCACCCATTCACTCTGCTGCTTTATCCTGCGTTTTTACTTTGAGCAGTAGTTGGCTCCTGCACAGCGTCCTGTGTGTTGCTGCATCTGATATTAACCCCCTTTTTTTATGTGCTTCGTGTTAAATCTAAAATTTGCCCATGATCTTTGTATTAGTGAAGTAATGAATCCATGCTGTCTGCGTTCTCATTCTGAGCAGCGCTGACTGCTGTGCAGCTTCTCGTGTGTTGCTGCTTTTAGCATCCTTTATTATTTTTTAAACCCATTTCCTCTATACTAAAAAATAACTTTATATTTAATTTTTTAGAATTTAACTAAAATTATATATTTTTATTGGTAAAGAATTAAAATTATGTTTTTACTTTTTTCCCCTTTTTATATAAAGATTGTAATGCTTTCAATGAAAAAAAGCGGTTTGCTGTTTCCATACGATAGTCCACTTGTAAGGTATCCACCTCTAAACAGGAATAAACTCCCCCCTTCCCTTTTTTTTTTTTTTTTGGTTAAATCGTAAATTTGACTTTATTATCTGTTTTGTAAACGAAAATTTAATCAAAAAATCTTTTAAAATACGTATTCTTTTGTAATATATCTTAGGTTAACTGTTAATCATGTGGTGTCATTGAACTTTGACACTGCACCATCTGACTTGTTGGCACTCATTTTTTTTGAAATCCAGCATCCTTTCAAACCTATTTATGTCTGTGATACCTGTATGTATTTGTGGTATTTCCTGATGAAGGGGGCATGAGACCCCTGAAACGCGTAGAATAAAACCACTGCAATCATACAGCATTCTCCTGGAATTTGTCTAAAGCGGCAGCGCGGAATATAGCTAAAAACTCCCTTTGGATTCATGATTTCTTTGGTCGCTGAAGACCTGTGGATCTGCAGCAGCCGCTACCTACACGCTCTTATCTCATCCTAACCAGGTGAGCATATTTCATAATATACTGTCTTTTGTAACGTGGATAAGACCCTATTGCGCTTTTTTGTCTCCCCCTTTTTTTTGCAATTGTTAATTAAGGGACGCACCACCCCCCCTGGAAAAGAAACAACCACAGCAGCTATAATATATATGTATTTAAAAAAAGAAAAGTATCCCAAAATTGACAATAGAGCCAAATTATCACAGGTAATGGTGACTAGTGCACCAGATCACCCCACCGTTATAAGTAATTTACCATTGTACCAATGCAATATGTGGACAAGTGAACAATATTACCTGTATATCCAAACAAGCGCTGCTACTCAACGTGGTCCAGAGGGGCGTGCGTGCCCACCCCAACGCGCGTTTCTGCCTTAGCCTTCGTCAGGGGGCAATAATTTGGCTCTATTGTCAATTTTTGGGATACTTTTCTCTTTTTGAGATACATATATATTATAGCTGCTATGATTGTTTCTTTTCCAGGGGGATGGTGCGTCCCTTAATTAACAGCATATTTTGCACATTGTTTTCCATCATTCCCTCATGTTCTGTCACTGTGTTGTTCTGTGTATAATTCTTTGTATGAAATTTTAACAATAAAATATTTGCATTATTTTGGAAAATTTCTCTTGGAACTAGTACACTTTTTTTCGTGCTTTTTCATGTAATATTGTAATGTGGTAGCAACAGATTCATCAAGTTCTAAGTTGGGTCGCTCTTTTGCCAGGATGTAATTGTGCAGAACAACACACCCTTTCACAACCTCATCAATTGTCTTAGTTTTTAGAATGATGGGTGTTCCCAAAATGCGCCATTTAGATGCCAGCAAACCAAAGGCACACTCCACAGTTCTTGCCCTTGTCAGTCGGTAGTTGTAAATCCGTTTGGTGTGATTCAAGTCCCGACTTGAGTACGGTTATATGAGGTTGGCACACTTTTGAAACGTCTCATCCCCAACCACAACAAACAGCATTGGTGGTCCTTCAGTGTTCGGAAGAGGTCATGGCTGTGGAAAATTGAAATTATTCCCATACAAACGTTGGCCCATGTCAGAGTTTTTGAAAGTCTGTGAGTCATTTCCTCATGCAAATGAGCCAACGTCCATGGCAACAAATCGACAGTCAACATCTGCAATTGCTATGAGAACAATAGAAAAATATTTTTTGTAATTGAAATACTCGGATTCACTTCCAGCAGGTTTCCTAATCCGAATGGGTTTGCCGTCCACAGCCCCAAACAGTTAGGAAAATTACAAATGTCCTGGAATTTTGCAGCATTTTCCAGCCTGAGTTCAGTTGTGGGTTGGGGGAAGAATTTCTTCACGCAGAACGTCACAAAAGCACGGCAGGTGTCTCCAACAATCTCAGAAAGGGTGAAAACTACATTGCGGAATTGAAAATGTAGAGATGAAAGTCTCTCCGGTAGCCAGGAATCTGCAGAACAGAAAGTGGGGAAAATAAAATCAGTACATGGCTTTTATAACAATAATATTATTGACAGGTGTTTCTTTTTCAAAATTACATACCTTAGGGTCACCAACAGACGTTCCTCAGCAGGAATTGCTTAACCTAGCTGTGTGTCCTGCCTGGTGATAGATCCTCGGACACGTTGCAGCAAGTCATCGAAGCTCTGTTCTGACATCCTCGTGTAGTCAAAAAACTTCTGAGGGTTTGCACGCAGCTCAGTGTACAACAAGTGGTAGGCTCCACGGCTTTCTTGGACTTCAACGATGGGGTGTTGCCAGTAGCGACAACGACGTCTTCTCCATCTTTCTCTTCTTTCTTCACAAGCCACAGCAAAGGCAACAGCCAATTTCAAGTCCAAATCCAGATTATGATAGAAGCTCTTCATGCCAAGATCCATCTTGCACCTGGATACAGCAGCAAAAGTTGAGGATTTCATCTGTACAAGGGTCTATATATAGAATTTCCATGAGACACGCACATTGGACGTGGCTTTTGTCAAGGAAATTCTCCTGGAAAAGCATCCTATCGAACGTATGCGCATAAGTAACGCAAACGCATGCAAACGCTGCGGGGTTTTTTGGCATCATGCGTAAGCTGATGCTGGTAAAAATGCTGTGATAGCATGCATTTTGGCATGCGTATGTGCATGCAGATGATATGCTGTGCAAATATTTGCAAATGTGAACTTAGCCTAAGTGCTAGCTGGTCTTTCACTGTCTTTTTTAAACTACAGCACTATAGCTGGACATCCAAATGAGACTATAAAGTATAGAAAGCCACAGTCAAATGGTGATAGGGCAGACAAATGAGTAAATGAAACCATCTATTACAGTAAAAAGATTGAATCAAGGATAATTGAAACTTAAAAAAAAAACAGAAAAGGTGTTTGCTGTGGCTTGGTGGACAGAGGGGCTCAGGGGCTTGAACCCAGACGCAAGATAAGTTGATTAAAGCATTTTTTTCAGCATTGGAGTGGTGCTTTTAATTTAAGGTCCCTGACTCTAGACTGATACTCACCGCTGTCTTCACCTTTCGCTCCTGTCTCACTGCGTCATCTTGTGACTGCAGCTTATGACTGGTCAGAAGTTATGTCACAAGCTCTCAGTGCAACTTATATGATGGCCAGAACGAGGCTGTCATAGACTTGCATTGAAAAAGGTCCTCCGGCTCCCACAGCAAACACTGAAACGTCAGAAAATGCTGAAGATCAAGCAGTAGTGGCAGCAATAGAAGGTGAAGACTGCAGCAGGTATGTACAGGAGAAGGGGCAAAGACCTTAGATTAGTAACACCACTTCAGCGATGCAATAAAAAAAAATGCTGGAGTGGTGCTTTAAGATTGCATACTGTTATTTATTCTGTGATCTACAAGTCCATAGACTGCACTATATTACATAAATTGGTGTAATTGGCAAAAACAGGAATATAGTAAGCACAATACCCAAACCCATTTCCCTTGAACAGGGAGTGGGCAACACTCAAAATACTAGTATATCATAGAGACCAAGTCACAAGTGACATACAGATCAGGAGTGTTACTCATAATTCAAATCAAAACAATACTTTATTTAGAAAGAATATAAAATTTGACAAAATATAAAAGCAGTTGCCTCAAACCCGTTACCACCTAGGCAAGGAGAACAACTACAGCAGCAGGAAAAAAAAAAAATATATATATATATATATATATATATATATATATATATAAATAATTAGAAAACAAAAGGACTAAAATTATTCCCTAAAATTATAATGCAACAATTCCCCGCGCTATACTGAGAGGTATACGTATGCTGGTTATAAGTGGACAGTAGTATTAATAATACTCACTATTTGGAGAAGTAGCTGTAGGGTATTCTGTGAGGGTTCCAATATCCTCAACCGCCAATTTTGAAGGTGGAGTATTCTGAGAGGATTATGTTCCTCAGCTTATGAGTGGTGCTGGTGGAGTAATAGAGGTAAAATACCGTATTTTTCGCTTTATAAGACGCTCCGGATTATAAGACGCACCACAATTTTTGAGGAGAAAAATAAGAAAAAAATATTTTTTAATAAAATGGTGGTGCCTCTTATAATCCTTGCATCTTATTGCTTACCAGGGTTGGTGGCTGCGGTGTAGCGGGGTCCCAGGCTCGCTGCTGGAGGAGGCAGGCGTGGAGTGATGCTGCAGGCCGCATTCAGGGATGAGGGGGGGCTCCGATGTGTGCCGTTGCTGCTGCAGAGTCTTGTGCTGGTGTCAGGTTTCTCCACTTGTCCGGCGGTTGGAGGCCGGTGCTGCGGGTGCCTCCGGTGCGGCGTTGTGTGCCCATCGATGCCCGGGGCTCTGCCGACATTGTTCGACAGACCAGAGCCCCAGCATTTCCTCAGTTCCCTGTATACGTGCGCTGAAGTGCCGGTAAAAAAAAAAAATGGCCGCCGGCGCGTGCGCAGATGGGATCTCGGGACCCAGTTCTCGAGAGATGAGATCTGAAATCTCATCTCTCGAGAGCTGGGTCCCGAGATCCCATCTGCGCACGCGCGGCGGCCATTTTTTTGCAGGCACCACCGCGCGCACACAGGGAACCCAGGGAAAATGGCCGCCGGCGCGTGCGCAGATGGGATCTCGGGACCCAGCTCTCGAGAGATGAGATTTCAAATCTCATCTCTCGAGAACTGGGTCCCGAGATCTCATCTGCGCACGCGCCGGCGGCCATCTTTTTACCGGCACACAGGGAACCGAGGAAATGCCGGGGCTCTGGCCTGTCGCACAATGTTGGCAGAGCCCCGGGCATCGACGGGCACACAACGCGGCACCGGACACACCCGCAGCAGCGGCCAGCAACCGCCGGACGCCCCCGATCACAGCCTAGGTAAGGCATGTCCGCTTTGTAAGACGCACCCCTGTTTTCCCCCCAAATTTTGGGGAAAAAAAGTGCGTCTTACAAAGCGGAAAATACGGTAGTTAATATTAATGGCTATACACTGCGTTTGAGAATTGTGCAGTGTGTGTTATGCACACTTTAAAGGTACCACAATCTGTAACTGTACTTACTGGTCCATCTGGCGGCTTATGATCCCTTATTGTAGACCTTTATGCATTTAGCAGCAGTGAGGCATGTGTGACTCAATGGGTACTATGCCAAAAAGGCTAGTGAGAAATAGCAGGATAGTAATTAAAGATAAAATTATATAAATAAAGCAGTCGTTGTCCAAATAGACCCTTCAGAGCAGTATGCAGTAGCCCAAAAGGAGCAGTAAGCTGGAGCACCAGATGTAAAGGTAAGTATACTGTTTAGAAGGCACTAGTAGTACGAACAAATAAAAGCTGGGCAGGCAGTCCTTGATGGGAACTGTGTGCACTTGTGCAGCTTCAAGCCGATAGCAGCAGGATGGGAGCGTTGATCGCCAGGGTAGGAGTACCGGGCGGTACAGCGTGTGGAGAGGAGTGCAGGTGCACCTCGCGTGCTCCGGCCGGAAGCGACACTGAGGACGCGGCGGATCAGGGGGCGGAACTTCTGTGATGTCACAGGCAAAACAAGGACGGGTGCGCGAGAGGCACAAACCGACGCGTTTCAAGGGTGTCTCCCCTCTTCGTCAGGGCTATCCTGAATTCCTGTCAGCCCGTCCTTAAATAGCTCTCTCAGCTGTGATTGGTGCCCTTGTTTGGTGGTGGTTATTAAGCTCCCATTTGTCCACAGTTGATCTAATGAGGCTGCATTTAGTTTAAATTGCTCCATGTCAGTGATTATTACACTCCTGTTAGTTAATTGTGCAACGCTGCTTTGGTCATTTGGGAAATGTTCCTAATGCTAATACAGTGAAGGAAAAAAAAGGGGGGGGGGGTTGCCTGTCTGAGTATATGAGATTTAAGAATACCTTTTATTCACAAAAATTCCTTTAAAAACTGGTATGTACCAAGTGGGACTGTTAAAATACTCTTTATTGAAACAAGTTTAAAAATATGGAAAATACCTAGGACTAATAGGATTAATGAACTTGTGGTCATATTGTATTAAAAAGTCCCTGTTCTTTCACCTAAAAATAAAATTATATAAAAAAGGGGGTCATGTGTAATAAATATAGACGTAAAATGTGCCTAACTAGAGGGAAGGCTTATTAACCCTCTGTTTGATCATATTGGCCTGATTATTGCCAAACTATTTTTCGGTTTCTATAAGCAGTTTTAGAAGGGCCACTTAATATGGTGGTAATAGTGGTTTCCGAAAGGAGCCACTCCTTGGCTGGGTCCTTCCCTGGAGGAAGATCTGGCTAGTCCTGTGTTTGAGACTCTTAAATGAGGTTCCACAGACTTTATTTGCATATTCGTATTTCCCAGGGAGCAATGGACCTAGGATTTCACTGATTGAGCGCCTTTGCCGGCTGCCGCAGTGTTTTCCTTGACTGGTCTCCCTGAGCTCAGTGAATGTTTCGTGATTATTTAAGGACGGGCTGACAGACATTCAGGATAGCCCTGACGAAGAGGGGAGACATCCTTGAAACGCGTCAGTTTGTGCCTCTCACGCACCGTCCTTGTTTTGGCTGTGACGTCACAGAAGTTCCGCCCCCTGATCCGCCGCGTCCTCAGTGTCGCTTCCGGCCGGAGCACGCGAGGTGCTGGCGTGCACCTGCACTCCTCTCTACATGGTGTACCGCCCAGTACTCCTACCCTGGCGATCAACGCTCCCATCCTGCTGCTATCGGCTTGAAGCTGCACAAGTGCACACAGCTCCCATCAAGGACTGCCAGCCCAGCTTTTATTTGTTTGTACTACTAGTGCCTTCTAAACAGTATACTTACCTTTACATCTGGTGCTCCAGCTTGCTGCTCCTTTTGGGCTACTGCATACTGCTCTGAAGGGTCTATTTGGACAACGACTGCTTTATATATATCATTTTATCCCCACTTCAGACATGCAAGTGTCAGCTAACTAGCAGCTTAAAACTCAATACAGGCTTATCTTTAATTACTATCCTGCCATTTCTCACTAGCCTTTTTGGCATAGTACCCATTGAGTCACGCATGCCTCACTGCTGCTAAATGCATAAAGGTCTACGATAAGGGATCATAAGCCGCCAGATGGACCAGTAAGTAAAGTTACAGATTGTGGTACCTTTAAAGTGTGCATAACACACACTGCACAATTCTCAAACGCAGTGTATAGCCATTAATATTAACTATTTTACCTCTATTACTCCACCAGCACCACTCGAAAGCTGAGGAACATAATCCTCTCAGAATACTCCACATCCAAAATTGGCGGTTGAGGATATTGGAACCCTCACAGAATACCCTACATCTACTTCTCCAAATAGTGAGTATTATTAATACTACTGTCCACTTATAACCAGCATACGTATACCTCTCAGTATAGCGCGGGGAATTGTTGCATTATAATTTTAGTTTAGTATTCCCACAGGACCTGACACAGTCCTGTTATTTCACCAGCTGCATCTGGGTTGATTCTTTCTTTTAGGCAGGTAGCGCCCGTGGTAAAATTCTATATAACCTAAAATTATTCCCTTTCGTGTATAAGGTAATCTTTTCCCTTTTGTGGCATTGTAGTTCAATAGCTTTTGCAGCTTAATGCAACCAGTGCCCAGTGCAAAACTATTTGCAAAAAATCTTATTATTGCATTGTATCCTGTGCTTATGAATAAATTCATGTACTGGATTCAACAAAAGCAATTGCAATTATACCAATATTAAATCACATATAGCAACACATATTGCACTTATTACAGCAACAATTACTGAAACCAGAATACCAAGGTACCCAGCTTTCCCTTAATTCACATGTCCAGATGGACTTATCCAATCACCAAATGCATGCTGGTTCTTATACCCAGTTCTACTAAGAACGATATTCAATCACATATTGCAGCTGCTTTCACTCAACAATAAGTAACCAGGTATCCCACTTTCCCTATTTTACTGTGTCCAAATGGGCATTTACCTGCTAACCAGGAAAGGGGTGTGAGGGGGACCATGTATACTAGGATAAGGGGGTGAGGGGACCATGCATACCAGGATTGGGGGGTGAGGGGACCATGCATACCAGGATAGGGATGAGGGAGTACCATGCATACCAGGATGGGGGGAGGGGGGTGAGGGGACCATGGATACCAGGATGGGGGGGTGAGAGGACCATGCATACCAGGATAGGGATGAGGGAGTACCATGCATACCAGGATGGGGGGGGTGAGAGGACCATGCATACCAGGAAAGGGGGGTGAGAGGACCATGCATACCAGGAAAGGGGGGTGAGAGGACCATGCATACCAGGATTGGGGGGTGAGGGGACCATGCATACCAGGATAGGGATGAGGGAGTACCATGCATACCAGGATGGGGGGGTGAGAGGACCATGCATACCAGGAAAGGGGGGGTGAGAGGACCATGCATACCAGGAAAGGGGGGGTGAGAGGACCATGCATACCAGGAAAGGGGGGTGAGGGGACCATGCATACCAGGAAAGGGGGGTGAGGGGACCATGCATACCAGGATAGGGGGTGAGACCATGTATACCAGGATAAGGGGGTGAGGATACCATGCATACCAGGATTGGGGGGGTGAGAGGACCATGCATACCAGGATTGGGGGGTGAGGGGTACCATGTATACCAGGATAGGGGGTGAGACCATGCATTCCAGGATACAGGCGTGAGAGGACCATGCATGCATACCAGAATAGGGGGATGAGGGGACCATGCATACCAAGATTGGGGGCTGAGGGGGCCATGCATACCAGGATAGGAGGGGGGCAGCACATACCAGGGTGGGAGACCATCTAATATATAAAGCTCAAAGTGTGTATGTATGTATGTATGTGTGTGTGTGTGTGTATGTCCGGGATAGGCATCCGCACCGTCGCAGCTACAGCCACAAAATTTGGTACAGTCAAACGTCTGGACCCCGAGAGCGTCCTAAGCTATGTTGTGAGGCGAAATTTTAACCCCGCGCGTTCCAATTCACCAAACAATTTTGCCCCTGTCTACATACTGGGGGAAAAGTGTGTGCGCGTCAAGCCCCGCCCCTCATTATGATGTCATAATGCCCCTATTTGCATACTGGGGAAACTGTGTGCGTGTCAAGCCCCGCCCCTCATTATGATGTCACAATGGTTGCCATGGTGACGCTGATGTTATCATAGGTTGCAGGCCCCGCCGCTCATTATGATGTCATAATGGTTGACTATGGATGGATATGGGCACTGGACTGTGGGATGGAGGATATGTATGATGGGTATATGGGCACGGGCCTATGGGATGGAGGATGTGTGATGGGTATATGGGCACGAGCCTATGGGATGGAGGATATGTATGATGGGTATATGGGCACGGGCCTATGGGATGGTGGATATGTATGATGGGTATATGGGCACGGGACTATGGGATGGAGGATAATTATAATTTGTTATAACTAACCACAGTTAGTTACTATGCCCGGGCAGCGGGCATAGTAACCAAAAATCCTCGCCACCCAGGCTTAGAATGGGTTCATAGCTAGTGTATGTGTGTATATATATGTATGTGTGTGTATATATATATATATATATATATATATATATATATATATATATATATATACACACACACACACACACACACACACACACACACATATATATATATATATATATATATATATATATATATATATATATATATATATATATATATATATAAAATTATTATTTTTTTCCTGCTGCTGTAGTTGTTCTCCCAAGGTGGTAACGGGTTTGAGGCAACCGCTTTTATATTTTGTTTGTCAAATTTTATATTCTTTCTAAATAAAGTATTGTTTTGATTTTAATTATGAGTAACACTCCTGATCTCTGTATGTCACTTAATTGTGGCTTGGTTAATATGATATAAAAAGAGGCACATCACTATTAATCCCATCTTCTACATAGTTAATCAAATTGAATAATAGCGGGGACAGAACTTAAAGTTGGGGTCACCACTTGCGACCAGAGAGCATTCACTTTTTTAGCCAGTTTTCAATCCAATTAAAAACGTTACTGTTTAATCCAATAGACTTTAATTTACCCCTTAGGGGTCTATGTGAGACAGTGTGAAATGCCTGTGCAAAGTCAAAAAACTATATCCACAGCTCCCCCCGTCCAGAATTCAGCTCCACTCCATGCACCTCAAAAACAGCCCCACTCTGTGTACTTCATACAGTACACGGCTCCAATCCGTACACCTCGTACACACGCGCCTCTGCTCTGTACACCTCGTACACACATGGCTCTGCTGTGTACCTAGTACACACGTGCCTCGGCTCCGTACACCTCATAGACACACGGCTCCGCTCCATACACATTGTACACACACGGCTCCGCTCCGTACACCTTGTAAAAACTTGACTCTTCTCTGTACACCTCGCACACACGGGTACACCCCATACACAACACGGCTTTGCTCCGTACACCCCGTGCACACGCGGCTCAGCTCCGTACACCTCATACACACGCGGCTCAGCTCCGTACACCTCGTACATACAAGGCTCAGCTTCGTACACCTCGTACACAGGTGGCTCCGCTTCATACACCTCGTACACAGGCGGCTCCGCTCCGTGCACCTCGTACACACGCGGCTCCGCTACGTACACCTCGTACACGCTCGGCTCCGTACACCTCGTACACGCGCGGCTCTGCTCCGTACACCTCATACACAAGCGGCTCAGCTCCGTACAACTCGTACACACGCGGGCTCAGCTCTGTACACCTCGCACACACGTGGCTCTGCTCCGTACACCTCGCACACACGCGGCTCCACTCCGTACACACGCGGCTCCGCTCTGTACACCTCGTACACACGCGGCTCCGCTACGTACACCTTGTACACGCGCGGCACAGCTACTTACACCTCGTACACACGCGGCTCTGCTTCGTACACCTCGTACACACGCGGCTCAGCTCCGTACACCTCGTACACACGCGGCACAGCTACGTACACCTCGTACACAGGTGGCTCCGCTTCGTACACCTCGTACACAGGCGGCTCCGCTCCGTACACCTCGTACAAACATGGCTCCGTACACCTCGTACAAGCGCGGCTCCGCTACGTACACCTCGTACACGCGCGACTCCGCTACGTACACCTCGTACACGCGCGGCTCAGCTCCGTACACCTCGTACACAGGCGGCTCCGCTCTGTACACCTCGTACACATGCGGCTCCGCTCCGTACACCTCGTACACGCTTGGCTCCGTACACCTCGTACAAACACGGCTCCGTACACCTCGCACACGCGCGGCTCAGCTCCGTACACCTCGCACACGCGCGGCTCAGCTCCGTACACCTCGCACACTCGGCTCTGCTCCGTACACACTCGGCTCTGCTCCGTACACCTCGTACACACACGGCTCCGCTCCGTACACCTCGTACACACACGGCTCCGCTCCATACACCTCGTACACACACGGCTCCGCTCCGTACACCTCGTACACACTCGGCTCTGCTCCGTACACCTCGTACACACTCGGCTCTGCTCCGTACACACACGGCTCCGCTCCGTACACCTCGTACACACTGCTCCGCTCCGTACACCTCGTACACACACGGCTCCACTCCGTACACCTCGTACACACACGGCTCCACTCCGTACACCTCGTACACCTCGTACACACACGGCTCCGCTCCGTACACCTCGTACACACACGGCTCCGCTCCGTACACCCCGTACACACTCGGCTCTGCACCGTACACCTCATACACACGCGGCTCCGCTCCGTACACACTCGGCTCTGCTCCGTACACCTCGTACACACTCGGCTCTGCTCCGTACACACATGGCTCCGCTCGGTACACCTCGTACACACACGGCTCCGCTCCGTACACCTCGTACACACACGGCTCCGCTCCGTACACCTCGTACACACACGGCTCCGTTCCGTACACCTCGTACACACTCGGCTCTGCTCCGTACACACACGGCTCCGTTCCGTACACCTCGTACACACTCGGCTCTGCTCCGTACACACACGGCTCCGCTCCGTACACCTCGTACACACACGGCTCCGCTCCGTACACCTCGTACACACACGGCTCCGCTCCGTACACCTCGTACACACACGGCTCCGCTCCGTACACCTCGTACACACTCGGCTCTGCTCCGTACACCTCGTACACACTCGGCTCTGCTCCGTACACCTCGTACACACACACGGCTCCGCTCCGTACACCTCGTACACATGGCTCCGCTCCGTACACCTCGTACACACTCGGCTCCGCTCCGTACACCTTGTACACACTCGGCTCCGCTCCGTACACACTCGGCTCCGCTCCGTACACACTCGGCTCCGCTCCGTACACACGCGGCTCTGCTCCGGACACACACGGATCTGCTCCGTACACCTCGTACACACACGGCTCCGCTCCGTACACCTCGTACACACACACGGCTCCGCTCCGTACACCTCGTACACATGGCTCCGCTCCGTACACCTCGTACACACTCGGCTCCGCTCCGTACACCTCGTACACACTCGGCTCTGCTCCGTACACCTTGTACACACTCGGCTCCGCTCCGTACACACTCGGCTCCGCTCCGTACACACTCGGCTCCGCTCCGTACACACTCGGCTCCGCTCCGGACACACACGGCTCCGCTCCGGACACACACGGCTCCGCTCCGGACACACACGGCTCTGCTCCGGACACACACGGCTCTGCTACATCCACCCTGTAAACCCCTTCTGACCCCACACAAACTTCCCATCATCCAGCACCATGACAACCAGCACAGTCCTGTACAGTATATAGACTGAGGCCCCTGATCATGTGACCCCTGACTCCTCCCCTCCTGTGACCTCATCCCAGGTCCTGTGCGCACAGAGCAGCCATATATGTGGAGTGCGGCTCTGCAGGTGGAGGTAGGTGCTGGAGATTCCCCATTACTGGGCTGCACAGGGGGCAGTAACCCCTCCATTCCCGGAGATAGCGCCCCCTGCAGGTGGAGGTAGGTGCTGGAGATTCCCCATTACTGGGCTGCACAGGGGGCAGTAACCCCTCCATTCCCGGAGATAGCGCCCCCTGCAGGTGGAGGTAGGTGCTGGAGATTCCCCATTACTGGGCTGCACAGGGGGCAGTAACCCCTCCATTCCCGGAGATAGCGCCCCCTGCAGGTGGAGGTAGGTGCTGGAGATTCCCCATTACTGGGCGCAGGGGGCAGTAACCCCTTCAGCGCTGAGACTTTGTTGGTGCTTTTTTGTTGCCACTTTCTAAGAATTACAAGTTTTTGGTTCCTTTTCCACTGATAGACACATACTAATATTTATTATTATAGCGCCATTTATTTCATGGCGCTTTACATGTGAGGGGGGTATACATAGTAAAAGCATGTACAGTAATCATGAACAATACAAGTCACGACTGGTACAGAAGGAGAGAGGACCCTGCCCGTGAGGGCTCACAATCTACAAGGGATGGTGAGGATACAGTAGGCGAGGGTAGAGCTGGTCGTGCAGCGGTTTGGTGGTTACTGCAGGTTGTAGGCTTGTTGGAAGAGGTGGATCTTCAGGTTCCTTTTGAAGGTTTCCATGGTAGGCGAGCAGGGCCGGACTGGGACTAAAATTCAGCCCTGGCATTTGAAGTTACACAGGCCCACTAGTCACATGGTGACTATATAATATCTTTGTACACTTGTAGTTTACAAGAAGTGAGAGGAGATTAACACGACTATATAACATGTAGTCACAGCTGTGCCCAGTATTTCAGCTCAGTCCTATTTATTGCTTTTAGGTACAGTACTCCTCCCAAATCTCTGTCCCCTTTTGTATGCATGATTACAGAATTCCTGGCAGAACTGCTCTCTACTGGGCAACCAGACCCCCTGGTCATAGCTACCCCTATCATACCTCCCAACTTTTGAAGAAGGGTAAGATGGACAAAGACTGCAGCGCGCACAGCGCGCCGTTGCAAATTTTGGCCACGCCCAGCCACACCCTTTTCACAACTAGTCACACCCATGTCCACACCTAATCGCACCCATTTAGCACTGCTGATCACACTGACTGGTACTGAGGGCACAGTGGCTGGCATTATGGGCACACTGACTGGCACTAAGGAAGAGAGAAAACAGAGAGAGAGAGAAAAAAGAAAACAGAGAGCGAGAAAGATAGGGGAAAGAAAGAAAGAACAGTGAGAGACAAAGAAAGAACAGTGAGAGACAGAGAAAGAACAGAGAGAAAGAAAGAGGGGAGAGAAAGAAAGAACAGAGACAGAAAGAACAGAGAGAAAGAGAGGAATGAAAAAGAAAGAAAGAGGGGAAGAAAGAACAGAGAGAAAAGAGAAAGAAAGAACAGAGAGAGAAAGAAAGAACAGAGAGAGAAAGAAAATGAGGGAAAGACAGAACAGAGAAAGAAAGAAAAAGAGAGAAAGAAATAAAGAAAGATTCTACAAAGATACTATAGCAGCCCGGCTCCCATTGTAGTGCCCACCTGAGCCTCCCGGTGCAGGACCTATCATGATCCGCTCACATGACATCCTGCTGTCTGCGCTGTCGGAGGAGGACACGGTGATGGATCTGAAGCATTCCTGGTTCCGTCACAATCTCCTCAAGAAATTATCTCATTTCCGGTCAGCTTCCAGCACATCACTTCAGGTGGAACGTCATGTGTGTGTTTTAAAATGCTCCTCGGGGCTCCGCCGTGTACTCCTGTGTCCGTGGGAAAAGCCCGCTTTGTATGCTTCGTACACACTTGGCTCCGCTCCGTACATCCCGTACACATATGGCTCCACTCCATACACACACGGCTCCACTCCGTCCACCTCGTACACGCGTGGCTCCTCTCCGTACACCTCGTACACGCGTGGCTACTCTCCGTACACCTCGTACATGCGCGGCTCCGTTCCGTCCACCTCGTACACACGGCTCCTCTCCGTACACCTCATACACACACGGCTCCACCTCGTACACACACACGGCTCCGCTCCGTACACCTCGTACACACGGCTCCTCTCCGTACACCTCGTACACACGGCTCCTCTCCGTACACCACGTACACGCGCGGCTCCTCTCCGTACACCTCGTACACGTGCGGCTCCTCTCCGTACACGCGTGGCTCCGCTCCGTACACCTCATACACACGGCTCCTCTCCGTACACCTCGTACACGCGGCTCCTCTCCGTACACGCGGCTCCGCTCCGTACACCTCATACACGCGGCTCCGCTCCGTACATCTCGTACACACACGGCTCCGCTCCGTACACCTCGTACACGCGGCTCCGCTCCGTACACCTCGTACACACGCGGCTCCGCTCCGTACACCTCGTACACACGCGGCTCCTCTCCGTACACCTCGTACACACGCGGCTCCTCTCCGTACACCTCGTACACACGCGGCTCCTCTCCGTACACCTCGTACACGCGGCTCCTCTCCGTACACCTCGTACACGCGGCTCCTCTCCGTACACCCCGTACACGCGGCTCCGCTCCGTACACCCCGTACACACGCGGCTCCGCTCCGTACACCCCGTACACACGCGGCTCCGCTCCGTACACCTCGTACACACGCGGCTCCGCTCCGTACACCTCGTACACACACGGCTCCGCTCCGTACACCCCGTACACACGCGGTTCCGCTCCGTACACCTCGTACACCCACGGCTCCGCTCCGTACACCTCGTACACCCACGGCTCCGCTCCGTACACCTCGTACACGCGGCTCCGCTCCGTACACCTCGTACACACGCGGCTCCGCTCCGTACACCTCGTACACGCGCGGCTCCGCTCCGTACACCTCGTACACGCGCGGCTCCGCTCCGTACACCTCGTACACACGGCTCCGCTCCGTACACCTCGTACACACACGGCTCTGCTACATCCACACTGTAAATCCTGACCCCACACATACTTACCTCAACCAGTACCATGACAACAGCAAAGCAGAGTCTTGCAGACGGTAGAGGCAAGGCTGTGCGCACAGGACCTGTGATGAGGTCACAGGAGGGGCGGAGTCAGGGGTGACATGAAGGGTCTGGACAAAGGCTCCTGATCATGTGACCCCCTGACTCCTCCCCTCTTGTGACCTCATCACAGGTCCTGCGAACAGAGCGAGCAGGCAAGCGAGTGCGACGCTGTGAGTGGCTGTGGCTGTGGCGGGTCTCACGCTAAGGCCAGGATGGGGTGCGTGGGGGGGTGTGGCGGCTTATCTCCCTGCAGTGCGGGAGGAACTTTAAACTATCACCGCCGTGCTGCAGAGGGCCGGCGGCAGGAGCAACAGTGGCCGCAGCAGCTGGCAAGGGGCCAGATGATCGGGAGCTGCCGCCCGCGGCCCACATGACAGCGGCCCAGCGGGAAAATGCCCGGTTGGTTATATTGCCAATCCGGCCCTGTAGGCGAGAGTCTGATATGTTGGGGTAGAGAGTTCCAGAGTAGAGGGGATGCGCTGGAGAAATCTTGTATGTGATTGTGGGAAGAGGAGATAAGAGGGGAGTAGAGCAGGAGATCTTGTGAGGATCGGAGGTTGCATGCAGATAAGTACCACAAGACGAGGTCACAGATTATGGAGGAGACAGGTTGTGATTGGCTGTATGCCAAGTCTCTGGGCAATGAGTAGCCAAGAAAGGGATAGAGGGGAGAGGGTGGGGAATAGTGGGGAGACAGGTGGATTAGTCGGCAGCCGGGTTTTTGGATAGATTGAAGGGGTGTGAGACAGAGGGGAGGCCACAAATCAGGAAGTTGCAATTGTCGATGCGGGAGATAGAGTGCATGCACTAGTGTTTTTGCAGATTTTTGATTAAGGAATGTACAAATACAGGAAATATTTTTGAGTTTGTGTCGGCAAGAAGTGGAAAGGGCTTGGATATGTGGTTTGAAGGAGATACTGGAGTCCAGGATTACCCCGAGACAGCAAGAAATCAAACAGAGAAGGATGAAACAGCAGACAGACACTGTGGGATTCTGATTAGTACGGAGGTGAGATCGGGTCTAGAGAGGTAGATCTGTGTGTCATCAGCATAGAGATGATACTGAAAGCTGTGGACCTCTATGAAATGTCCTAGGCCAAAGGTGTAAATGGAGAAGAGCAGAGGTCCTAGAACTGAACCTTCGGGGACACCAACAGATAGGGGACAAGCTGAAGAGGTGGTGTGGGAGATGCTAAATGTCCGGTTTGTAAAGCCCCCGTTACACACTGCGATATCGCTAGCAATATCGCTGTAAAGTCACCGATTTTGTGGCGTTGCAGCGATATTGCTAGCGATATCGCTGCATGTGATACTTACCTCCGACCGGCTCCCCCGCTGCTCATCGCTGACCGCGCAAGAACTCCCTGGACCATTTCTCGTCGTCAGCTTCCTGCTGGGCTTCCTGTGGCGCCGATGAGCGACTCGTGGACGCGGGCGGGAGGACGCAGGATCGCCGCATCTGACAGGTAAGTAGCGATCCCCGACCCCTGCGATGTCGCTGGTGAGATCTGCCTGTGTGGCAGCTCACTAGCGACCACCTAGCGATGCACCAGCGATCCTGACCGCGTCATATCGCTGGTCGTGATCGCTGGTGCATCGCTAGGTGTAACGGTACCCTTAGGTATGAAGAGATCCAAGATAGGGCTAAGTCTGTGATGCCAAGAGATAAGAGAATCTGTAGTAAGAGGGAATGGTCGACTGTGTCAAAAGCAGAAGACGGGTCCAGGAGGAGGAGGACAGAGTAGTGTTGCTTGGATATGGCGGTTAGTAGGTCATTAGAGACTTTTAGGGCAGTTTCAGTGGAATTATACAGTCATAAGCCAAATTTTAAGTTGTCAGAGAGGAAGCAGGAGGAGAGGTGGAAGGACAGTTCAAGATGGATATGTTCCAATAGTTTTGAGGCCTAGAGGAGAAGTGATATTGAGCTGTAGCTAGACAGAGGATTGGTCAAAGGAGGGCTTTTTGAGGATGGGTGTGATGGAGGCTTGTTTGAAGCATGAGGGGAAAACACCAGTTGTTAGTGATGGGTTGGGGATGGGATGAAGACGGGATTGGGTCGAGTGCACAAGTGGTGAGAAGTGATATGGAGAGTAGAGAGGAAAGGTGATATTCGGTAATGGAGGAAAAGCTGGTTATGGAGGAGGATGGCTGAGTAGTTATGAGGAGTGGTTGTAGGCCAAAGCTAACTCTGACGTTATAGATCTTCTGCTTGAAGAAAGAGGCAAAGTCTACAGCTGAGATAAGAGGAGAGGGGGTGATGCTGGGGATCAGAGGAGAGAATTGAAAGTGTTGAATAGCTGTTTAGGGTTGTGAGACAGGGAGGATGTGAGAGTTGAGAAGTAGGTTTGTTTTGCTGCAATGAGTGTGGACTTGAAAGTTGTGAGGGACTGTTTGAATGAGATGAATTGCTCGTTGGAGTGGGATCTTTTCCATCTCCGCTGAGCAACCTTGGACGCCCACCGCAGTTCTTTAGTCAGGTGTGCCTGGGTTGCCTGTTCGTTATATGAGCTTTGGTATGTGTGAAGGGGTGACTGATTCAAGAGCTGCATCTGTTGTGGTGTTATATAAAGTGGTGACGTGACAGAATCTACATCATGTAAGGCACCTATGTCTGCAAGAGGGAGAAGGAATTCAGAAAGTGAGTGTAATTCGAGGCGTTTGAGATTTCTGTGAGGGTGTGCAAGTTTGTGGAGGGAGGATTGCGCACCAGGAGAGGTGAGTTACAGAGGATAGATAGGGAACACAGGCGGTTGAAGATGAGGTCCATTGTGTGGCTGTCTTTGAGTGGCTGCAGAAGACCATTGAGCAAGGCCTAATGAGGAAGTGAGAGATATAAGCTTGGAGACAGCAGAGTGGGAAGTGTCAATTGGGATGTTCAAGTCTCCCATGATGATAGTGGGGATGTCAGAAGGAAATTAAGTAGCTATGTGGTGAAGTGGTAAAAAAAATATTGTGGTTGGCTATTGGGGGCGTTAAATGACAGCTAGTTGGAGGGGGGGTAGATGCGCACAGAGTGCACCTCTGCACATACTACCCAACTATAAAAAATTAAGGAAACACGTATTGCTCACATAGTAGAGTGCCCATTTGTTGAGTGCACACAGTGTAATGCTCCAACAGTATAACCAATCCTTCATGTAGTATCATGTTAATGCGTTCTGGCCATGCCCCAACACATAGTGTAATGTTCCCGCCTTCGGTAGGATCTGATAAGCTGGGGAGTATGCCAGACATGGAGGCCATTGTAAGTCTCTGTATTTCCTGGTCAGTTCTAACAAACGTGATCCATACAGTCAATCAATGGTCTAAGCAGTAACTAATAGCAGTGATTGGGAGCATGGAGGAGCTGTCTTAGTAAGATATTCCATTTATGTTCCTGTCCATTCGAGATGAGAGAATGCAACATCTCCTCATATGTGTCCCTCATTATATTTTTTTTCTTAATTAGTTTATTAACCACAAAATAAAATATACAATATACACATTTGCATACAGTATTAAGCACGATACAGAGCACACATACTTATATATATTATTAAACATAGAACAAAATGTGCACTCTTATTTATATCCAAGGTGATACATGCGTAGCTTACGGGTTATTTGCAAAAGGACAATAAGCCGTATACAATGAAACATTTATGGGGGGCGTGGCCTGAGCTGGCGATGGTGTAACACGCACGGCTCAGGATCTCTGAGGAGGCATCTCCTAAAGCGACATATAAAGCAAAAGAAAATCGCTCTCTTCGATAACCCACGGAAGGATTGTTTTCTCGTTACTCAGAGGTACATTCTGATACCCCTTGTCTGAGCTTTGGGCATTAAAAAAGACATTTTTGAAATCTGAGGCCTTTTCCCGCCATTTTACTGCAAGGTGACACCATTTTGAACTGTGAGTGAAAAAATCCTTTCCCTGCTCCCTCCATTACCTACCGGCTGTCCTTGTCCTCAGAAAAAGTATCTCCACGCTTGTCAACCACATTTTAAAGATTTTTATTGTCTTTTGGAGATATTTTTTTACAAAAATCCTGTCATATACCAGCTGATTGGCGGAAGGATACAAAATAGTCCCCACCCTGTGCCTAATCTGACAGGATTTCTCTCGTTGCATAATTAAAAGACATTGACTTTTTTTTTTTGGAATCTCCTCTTGTCTGTTTTAGACCCTTTGGAAGTCCCAGGGTGTCCTAATTTAGCTATATTCCCCTGCTTTGTGCGAGGCTGCGGGAGCTATAACGGCTGTGGAGGGATCTCTTTCATCTCAACGTCCTATCTCAAGTACGCCATTTTCCTGTCATAACAGATCTGTGAGGTGGAAGGACACAAAATAGTCCGTGATTTGTGCCTATTTCTATGTTACCTCCGCTCCCCACCGCTCCTGTGCGGCTCCACTGTGGTGATCTGCCTTTCTTCAGCGGTGCCTTGTATCAGCTGGCGGCTCCCTTGTTGCATATTTTATGAGCGGGGACTGACGTCACTGAGCCCTGTGTGAAGACTAGCCGCCTGTCACAGCTGCATTTAAAGTCACAGGGAGCGCGTCTATATCGGCGCACAGTTAATAAAGGATTTTACTGTATGCATCATACAATATTAAAAGTGCCATCTGATTCTGTAGTGTAGACACAAGAATTTTCTATATTTTTTGAATGTTTATTCAGTATCAACATCACCAATAATATCAATTCTCTCTAATATAATCCCTGCAAGGCAGGATTCAAAAAAGGGCACAAGATGAGTCACAAGGCTACTCCAGTGTCCAAATCAACGAACCACTACCGAGGACCAGCTGACGGTGCTGGAACCTGGTTACTAAGCAGAAGGTACCTGTGCTAGAAAGCACTACCAAGGACCAGCAGACGTTGCTGGAACTCGAATACCGAGAAGGAGGCACCTCAGCCAAAGGCACTGCCGAGAACCAGCTGACGGTGCTGGAACCCAGATGGGTAGCAGAAGGTACCCATGAAAAACAAAGTTGCAAGGCTGCGAGCCGGCTGCAGTTACCAAAACCCACAGTCCTACAGGGGGTGCTTGTCCTCTTGGCACTATGGAACCAGCCTTTGTTGCCAGATCCCGCAGCCCACATAGGAAGCCCATAAACTGCAGGCACCATAGACTCGGCTAACCCGACCGCAACACGACAGGACAACGTATTGGTGGCAAAGTGACGTTGACACTACCCAGAAACAGCAGGCGTGCTGGAACCAGGCTGGGCAGGAGGGAGTACCCGTGCCAAAGACACTGCTGAGAACCAGCTGACGGTGCTGGAACCCGGAGGGGCAGCAGAAGGAACAAGAGCCAATGGCACTACCGAGGACCAGCTGACGGTGCTGGAACCTGGTTACTAAGCAGGAGGTACCTGTGCTAGATAGCACTACCAAGGACCAGCAGACATTGCTGGAACTCGGATACCGAGAAGGAGGCACCTAAGCCAAAGGCACGGCCGAGAACCAGCTGACGGTGCTGGAACCCGGATGGGTAGCAGAAGCTGCAAGAGCCAGTGGAACTAGCGAGGACCAGCTGGCGGTGCTGGAACCAGAGGGGCAGCAGAAGGAACAAGAGCCAATGGCACTACCGAGGACCAGCTGACGGTGCTGGAGCCCGGTTACTAAGCAGGAGGTACCTGTGCTAGAAAGCACTACCAAGGACCAGCAGACGTTGCTGGAACTCGGATACCAAGAAGGAGGCACCTCAGCCAAAGGCACTGCCGAGAACCAGCTGAAGGTACTGGAACCCGGATGAGTAGCAGAAGCTGCAAGAGCCAATGGAACAAGCGAGGACCAGCTGAGGGTGCTGGAACCCGGAGGGGCAGCAGAAGGAACAAGAGCCAATGGCACTACCGAGGACCAGCTGATGGTGCTGGAACCCGGTTACTAAGCAGGAGGTACCTGTGCTAGAAAGCACTACCAAGGACCAGCAGACGTTGCTGGAACTCGGATACCAAGAAGGAGGCACCTCAGCCAAAGGCACTGCCGAGAACCAGCTGACGGTGCTGGAACCCGGATGGGTAGCAGAAGGTACCCATGAAAAACAAAGTTGCAAGGCCGCGAGCCGGCCGCAGTTATCGAAACCCACAGTCCTACAGGGGGTGCTTGTCCTATTGGCACTACGGAACCAGCTTTTGTTGCCAGATCCCGCAGCCCACATAGGAAGCCCATAAACTGCAGGCACCATAGACTCAGCTAACCTTACCGCAACACGACAGGACAACGTATTGGTGGCAAAGTGACATTGACACTGTAGTTGTGTGAGTGTGGACAGAGCAGGAGAAATTGCCGGACACACAGCTGGGGATCAGATGACATTTCTGAACCCCAATAACACTGGATCATATGTTGACTGTGCAGAGAGCACTTCTGAGCAGCAACTGGCGATGTTGGAGCCCAGGGTCAATCAGGGTGTAGGCTGAGGCCTAATTTCATCAAGTTTAATATCTGTTGTAGACTACTACTGATTTTAAACGTGCTCCAATTAGGCCTCTGGCTCCACTCTGTCTCTAGTATTTACCCTGGCCTCCAACACCGCCAGTTCCTGCTGAGAAGTACCGTCTGCACAATCAACACTTGTTCCTGTGTTACTGGGGTTCAGTAACGTCAGCTGAATCCCTGATGTGTGTCCGGCAATGTCTCCTGCTCTGTCCACATTCCCACTACTATGTTGTGGGAATGTGGACAGAGCAGGAGACATTGCCGGACACACATCAGGGGATCAGCTGACGTTACTGAACCCCAGTAACACAGGAACAAGTGTTGATTGTGCAGACGGCACTTCTGAGCAGCAACTGGCGGTGTTGGAGGCCAGGGTAAATACTAGAGACAGAGTGGAGCCAGAGGCCTAATTGGAGCAAGTTTGAAATCAGTAGTAGTGTGAATGTGGAGGCAGCAGTAGACATTGCCAGACACACAGCAGGGGAGCAGCTGGCATTAATGAACCCCACTAACACAGGAGCTAGTGTTTTTCTCTGTGCAGACGGCACTTCTGAGCAACAACTGGCGGTGTTGGAGCCCAGGGTCAATCATGGAGTAGGCTGAGGCCTATTTGGAGCAAGTGTAAAATCTGACGTAGTTTGAATGTGGAGGGAGCAGGAGATATTGCCGGACACACAGCAGGGGAGCAGCTGGCGTTACTGAACCCCACTAACACAGGAGCTAGTGTTTTTCTCAGACGGCACTTCTGAGCAGCAACTGGCAGTGTTGGAGCCCAGGGTGTTGTGAGTTCATTCTCTGGTTTACCAGTTGTGAGTTCTCCTTCCAGACTCCCTCTGGTGGTAACAGGAGGTAGTGAGGCTGATTTGATCGGTGGAGATCAGACACCTGAGAATGAGGATGACGATTGGACCTCAGGAGGCTCAGATTGGATTTAAGACAGCTGACGCCCTATTCAGTTGCTGGTGATTCCTTCTGCTTGTCAGGTCTTGGTTCTCAGCTCTGTTCCAGTCAGCTCAAGATAAGTTTTTTGCTAATGTTCACACTTGATTTTGTTGTTCTATTCAGTTTTTTGTGTGGTCAGCCAGCCCCAGCTTGGGCTGTGCTGAATTTCTACTCTTATTTATCTGTATTTGCCAATTTGCATTTTGTCTCTTATTAGATTGGCCTCTTTTTGCTCTGTCTCAGAATATTTCAGAGTGCTGATATAGCGGGAGAAGTCTAGTGACTTCAGGGTTAATTTTGCTATCAGAAGTGTTGGACATTATTTTGTAGGGTTTGGGGCAGATTGCAGACAGTGTCTTTCCTTTCCTATCCTCTCTAGTTAGTTTGGGCCCCATCGTTTGCTCAGCCTATTTTCCTACTTGTGTTTGTGTTTTCATCTTTTTTCACCGTCAATACATGTGTGGGGGCTGTCTATTCCTTTGGGGTCTGCTCTGGGGCAGTTAGTTTTCCCTTTTCTTGCTTTATGTTTATTTAGTCCTCCGGCCACGACGAGGCGTCTAGGTTCATCGTAGGCACGCTCCACGGCTGCTGCTAGTTGTGTGGTAGGATCAGGGATCTGCAATCTGCATAGTTACCAACCTCTCTGGTTTTTCTGGGCTTAGCATGTTTAGGTTTTTTCCTCCTCGGTGACCCATTCATAACACCAGGGTCAATCATGGAGTAAGCTGAGGCCTACTTGGAGCAAGTTTGATATCTGATGTAGTTTGAATGTGGAGGCAGCAGGAGACTTTGCCGGACACACAGCAGGGGAGCAGCTGGCATTACTGAACCCCACTAACACAGGAGCTAGTGTTTTTCTCTGTGCAGATGGCACTTCTGAGCAACATCTGGCGGTGTTGGAGCCCAGGTATTACAATTCAGGTGGTAGAAACATGAACACAACAGGAGACCTGGATACTGTTGCCAACCAATTATTTATTCTGGAAGAGGACTGGCAAATTCCAGCGAGATCCAGGCCTTGTTCATTTTCAGAAAAGTAAGCCGGTCAACGTTATCGGAGGATAGTCGCGTGCGACGGTCTGTTAGTACACCACCTGCGGCACTAAAGACGCGTTCCGATAATACACTAGCAGCAGGGCAAGCCAGCACCTCCAATGCATACTGGCTAAGCTCTGGCCATGTATCCAGCTTAGAGACCCAAAACTTGAAGGGGGAAGAGCCGTCTGGGAGTACACTGATAGGGCAAGACATGTAGTCTGTCACCATCTGACGGAAACGTTGCCTCCTGCTGACTGGAGCCGTCTGTGATGGTGTAGACATTTGTGGCGGGCACACAAAACTTTGCCACATTTGGGCCATACTGGTCTTGCCTTGTGCTGAGGTGCTGCCTCTGCTCCCTCTTTGTGCAGAGCTTCCTCCACTGCCTCGTCGCACAGAGCTGCTTTGTAAAGCACTAGCAGCACTATTCTCGGGTGGAATGGAGAACATGATGGAATGCACCAGTGTGTCTTGGTACTCCCGCATTTTACGCTCCCGGCTCAACGGTGTTATGAGGCTTTGTAAGTTGTCCCGGTAGCAAGGATCTAGGAGGGTATACACCCAATAATCAGCCGTGTTGAGAATGTGGACGATGCGGCGGTCATTTCTCAGGCACTGCAGCATGAAATCAACCATGTGCTGCAGACTCCCAACTGCCCAAGAAATGCTGTCCCCTGCTTGAGGCGTCATCTCTGCCTGCTCTGCATCACCCCACCCTTGCTGTACATACTGACTACTAGAGCATTGTGTACCTTCCTCCTCTGGAGAGATGTCTTCCTCCTCCATTGACTCCTCCTCATCCTCCTCACAAAGTGTCCCCTGCCTAGGCCTTTGTGAGGAACCACGTTGCGCAGACTGTCCAGAAGCAGATGGCATTTGTGACTCCTCATCCTCCACCTCTTCCAAAACCTCCCTTAGTGTTTGCAGTGTTTTTTGAAGCAGGCAGATAAGGAGGACAGTCATGCTGACTAGTGCCTCATCTGCACTCGCTATCCGTGTGGAATCATCGAAGGCACGCAAAACGTGGCAGATGTTCTTCATAGAGGCCCACTCAGTGGTGCTGAAGTGTGACCGGCGCACAGTGCGACTTGTTTGCGCCTGATGCAGCTGGTACTCCATTACTGCTGCCTGCTGCTCACACAACCGCTCCAACATATGTAACGTTGAATTCCACCTGGTGGGTAGGTCACATATGATGCGATGTTCCGGAAGGCGAAATCAGCGCTGCAGAGCTGCAATGCGCGATTTTGCCATGCTGGAACGCCGCAAGTGAGCACACTCTATGCGGACCTTGTGCAGCAGTGCATCAAGATCCGGATAGTCCCTCAGAAAGCTCTGCACGACCAAGTTGAGCACATGTGCCAGACATGGGATATGAGTGAGGTTGCCTAGGCCCAGAGTTGCCACCAGATTTCAGCCATTGTCACACACTACCAAGCCTGGCTGGAGATTCGCTGGCACAAACCAGACGTCGCTCTCCTGCTTGATGGCATTCCAGAGCTCCTGCGCTGTGTGGCTTCGATTCCCCAAATAAATTAATTTCAGTACGGCCTATTGACGTTTGGCCACGGCTATGCTCATATCGGTTGTAACAGACTCCTGCAGCGCTGATTCTGAGGAACTGGAGTATGAGGAGGAGCCAATGTGTACAGACTGGATTCCTGCAATCCTTGGAGTTGGCAGAACACGTACAGCGCCACTCTCAAGATCTGTATCCGGCTCCACAACATTGACCCAATGGGCAGTGATGGAAAGGTATCGTCCCTGTCCATGGTTACTGGTCCACGCATCGGTGGTCAGGTGGACCTTGCTACTGACGGCGTTTAGTAGTGCATGTTTAATTTTTCCCTCCACATGCTTTTGCAGAGCACGGACGGCTTGCCTGCTAAAATAAAAGCGGCTGGGCACGTTGTATTGTGGGACTGTCAATGCCATGAAGTTACGGAAAGTGTCAGTCTCCACCAGCCTGAATGAGAGCATTTCAAGGGCCAGTAGTTTGGCAATGCCAGCATTCAGCGCCTATGCTCGGGGATGGTTTGCCGAGTATGGCCGCCTTTTCTCCCATGCCTGTGCTACCGATGGCTGTAGAGCGGCCTGGGAGTGTGAGGATGACAGAGAACGTGGTGCTGAGGGTGGAATGTCACTGGATCTCTGGACAACAGTGCCAGAGGTTCTTCCATGGCGATCCTGTGAGGAAGCCGAACCAGCTGTGTGCGAGCTGGAGGAAGAGGCTATAACACGAGCTGAAGAGGTGGTAGGTGGTGCTGCAGGTTGGCCTACGTCTTCAGTGTGTCTTTGTAACTCCACCACGTGCTTGGTCCGCACATGTTTCCACATATTTGTGGTATTCAGGTTGCTGACACTTTTCCCTCTTTTGACTTTCTGATTACACAGCTTGCATTTGACAAAGCAAATGTCATCTGCAACTGTGTCAAAAAAGGACCACGCACTGCAAGTCCTGGGAGCACCCGTTTTGGGTTTTGGAAGAGGAATGCTCCTAACGGGTGCCGAAGTGGAGGCTACAGGCAACAAGTCTGCCCCCTCCCTCTCCCTCCTGTTTTGGCCGTTCGGGGAATCTCTTCCTCAGAGCTGCTCCCACCACCTTCCTGTTCCTCACGCCATGATGGGTCAAGGACCTCATCATCTACACTCCCCTCTTCAAACGCCTGCTTCTCCTGGGTAGTTTCGCCACCACAGTGCGCACCAGAAAGTGGCACCTGAGTCTCATCATCTGATGCGTACTGAGGTGTGCTGACCATAGGCACTGGCCCACCCGCCTCTTCAGATTCAGAGGGACAAAGCAGTTGCACATCACTGCATACTCCCTCTTCTTCACATTCTAGAATGCTGCTTGGCTGGCCCCCGTTTCCAAGCGAAGAGATTCAGAGAACAAACGTAGAGATGGCTCCTGTCCAGGGCACTCTGACTGCCTGGGCAGTTTGGCAGGTGGTGAAGAGACAGATGGTTGCTCTTCAGTGCTTTGGCCCTGAGAGGATGTGGAAATCATTGAAGTCGATGCATTAGCTGCCATCCATCTGACAACGGCTTCAATTTGTTTGTCCCGCAGCAGTGGGGTACAGCGAGGTGCTACAAAGCTACACATAAAGGACTGTTGCCTGGTAAAACTGGGGAATGCTGAGTCACTGGTGCCTGCAGCAGGCACAGAATCCCCACATCCTCTCCCTGCTGAAACTCCACGCCCACGACCACGTGCCTTACTCCCTGCCTTCTTCATCTTGGTAGACTAATAAAGATAGGCAGAAAAGTACAAAGGGGGGCTTAGTGTGCTTATTCCTGAACAGCTGCTAACAGGTATAAGAAACACTAATTTTATAAAGTGTGTGACTGTTGACTGGTAAAACTGGGGAATGCTGAGTCACTGGTGCCTGCAGCAGGCACAGAATCCCCACATCCTCTCCCTGCTGAAACTCCACGCCCACGACCACGTGCCTTACTCCCTGCCTTCTTCATCTTGGTAGACTGATAAAGATAGGCAGAAAAGTACAAAGGGGGGGCTTAGTGTGCTTATTCCTGAACAGCTGCTAACAGGTATAAGAAACACTAATTTTATAGTGTGTGGACTACACTTTAATATGAGCTAATGTGGCCTACACAACTCTCAAGTGGAGTGTTTGGTGAACTTTATTTACATGTTTTTTTTTTCAAAAAAACAAAAAGGATGTGACCAAAGATGTAAAAGCGATAGTATCACAAACTTTTTGGAGCTATTACAATGCAGGAAGGTAACCTACAATGCAATAGATGAGGCTCCAAAAAATAGGCTAATACTAATCTGGCTGTGGCTGCAGGGCACAAGCCAGAAAAAAGGCTCCTCTATCCACTCCTATATAGTGTTTGCAACCAACCAATGTAGATAGATACGGATGGAAGCACACTAATAGGAGAAAACAATCAGGAAGAATGAGCTGCAATAAAACAAAAGAAGGACTATATATGAGGCAGTGACGCAAGCTGAGCGGACTTCAACCAGAGGTGGCTGCAGAACACACTACAACTTGAGCTGCACTCACACACAGAGACCTCACAGACAGCCGTGAACAGTGCAGAGAACTGGGCACTAGCACTGAAAGGCTGCAGAAAGGCTCCGCTGTCTACTCCTATAGTGTTTGCAACCAATGTATATGGATACGGATGGATGCACATTAATAGGAGAATTAATGAAAAATGAGCAGCAATAAAACAAAAATATGTATGAGGCAGTGACGCACGCTGAGCGGCCTACAACCAGAGGGGGCTGCAGGACACACTACAGCGTGAGCTGCACTCACACAGACCTTGCAGACAGCTGTGAACAGCGCTGCAAGGCAAATGAAAACTACAGTGATTGATAATGTAGCCTGGGTAAAGCACAATATTATTTAGCAAATCGCTATCTCTAACTGTCCCTCAGAGTCTTGAACAGCAGCCTGTCCCTAACTGAATTCACAGCAGAGTGAACCCAAAATGGCAGCGGCGGCTTTTATAGTGCATCATGACATCATTTCAGCAGCCAATCACAGCCATGCCATTATTTAACATGCCTAACAGGATGTGCCCACACTTCTGAGGATTCCTCATTGGCTGAATCAAATCAAACTGGCTCATAGCATTATGGGAACTTCCGATTCCGGTATTCGATATGCAAAAAGTATTGGAACTCGGTATCGGAATTCCGATACCGCGAATATCGGCCGATACCCGATATTTGCGGTATCGGAATGCTCACCACTACTCCTGACCCCACACAGAAACTTCCCCTCATCCAGCACCATGACAACCAGTAGGAGCAGAGTTCTGCATACACTGAGGCCCCTGATCATGTGACCCCTGACTCCTCCCCTCCTGTGACCTCATCCCAGGTCCTGTGCGCACAGAACAGCCATATATGTGGTGTGCAGTTCTGCAGGAGGAGGTAGGTGCTGGAGATTCCCCATTACTGGGAAGAGCAGGAGGCAGTAACCCCTTCACTGCTGAGACTATTTTGGCGCTTTTTTGTTGCTACCGTCTGAGAATCCCAGCATTTTCTTCCTATTCTTCTGATAGATGCATATGACTGAACTATGGAAGACAGGAAGTAAGGAAACACGTATGGCTCATACAGTACAGTGCCCTTTTATTGGACCCTATACACAGTATAATGTTCCCCCCACACACAGTATAATATCCCCACAGTACCGCCTTCCCCCCACACACAGTATAATGTCCCCACAGTACTGCCATCCTCCCACACAGTATAATGTTCCCACAGTACCGTCATCCCCCACACACAGTATAATGTTCCCACAGTACCGCCATCCCCCCACACACAGTATAATGTTTCCACAGTACCGCCATGCCCCCACACACAGTATAATGTTCCCACAGTACCGCCATCCCCCACACACAGTATAATGTTCCCACAGTACCGCCATCCCCCCACACACAGTATAATGTTCCCACAGTACCACCATCCCCCACACACAGTATAATGTTCCCACAGTACCGCCATCCCCCCACACACAGTATAATGTTCCCACAGTACCGCCATCCCCCCAAACACAGTATAATGTTCCCATAGTACCACTATCTCCCTCCAGTATAATGTTCCCACAGTGCCGCCATCCCCCCACACACAGTATAATGTTCTCACAGTACCGCCATCCTCCCAAACAGTATAATGTATCCCCAGTACCGCCATCCCCCACACACAGTATAATGTTCCCCCAGTACCGCCATCCCCCCACATACAGTATAATGTTCCCACAGTACCGCCATCCCCCACACACAGTATAATGTTCCCATAGTACCACTATCCCCCTCCAGTATAATGTTCCCACAGTGCCGCCATCCCCCCACACACAGTATAATGTCCCCACAGTACCGCCATCCTCCCAAACAGTATAATGTTCCCCCAGTACTGCCATCCCCCCACACACAGTATAATGTTCCCACAGTACTACCATCCCCCACACACAGTATAATGTTCCCACAGTACCGCTATCCCCCCCACACACAGTATAATGTTCTCACAGTACCCCCATCCCCCACACACAGTATAATGTTCCCCCAGTACTGCCATCCCCCCACACAGAGTATAAGGTTCTTAAAGTACAGCAATCACCTCTCACACACAGTATAATGTTCCCACAGTACCGTCATCCCCCACACACAGTATAATGTTCCCACAGTACCGCCATCCCCCCACACACAGTATAATGTTCCCACAGTACCGCCATCCCACACACACAGTATAATGTTCCCACAGTACCGCCATCCCCCACACACAGTATAATGTTCCCACAGTACCACCATCCCCCACACACAGTATAATGTTCCCACAGTACCGCCATCCCCCCACACACAGTATAATGTTCCCACAGTACCGCCATCCCCCCACACACAGTATAATGTTCCCACAGTACCGCCATCCCCCCACACACAGTATAATGTTCCCACAGTACTGCCATCCCCCCAAACACAGTATAATGTTCCCCCCCGTACCGCCATCGCCCACACACACTGTATAATGTTCCCACAGTACCGCCATCCCCCACACACAGTATAATGTTCTCACAGTACCGCCATTCTCCCACACACAGTATAATGTTCCCACAGTACCGCCATCCCCCCACACACAGTATAATGTGCCCACTGTACTGCCATTCCCCACACACAGTATAATGTTCCCACAGTACCGCCATCCCCCCACAAACACTGTATAATGTTCCCACAGTACCGCCTTTTTCCCCACTCACAGTATAATGTTCCCACAGTACCGCCATCCCCCACACACAGTATAATGTTCCCATAGTACCACTATCCCCCTCCAGTATAATGTTCCCACAGTGCCGCCATCCCCCCACACACAGTATAATGTTCTCACAGTACCGCCATCCTCCCAAACAGTATAATGTTTCCCCAGTACCGCCATCCCCCACACACAGTATAATGTTCCCCCAGTACCGCCATCCCCCCACATACAGTATAATGTTCCCACAGTACCGCCATCCCCCACACACATTATAATGTTCCCATAGTACCACTATCCCCCTCCAGTATAGTGTTCCCACAGTGCCGCCATCCTCCCAAACAGTATAATGTTCCCCCAGTACTGCCATCCCCCCCACACACAGTATAATGTTCCCACAGTACTACCATCCCCCACACACAGTATAATGTTCCCACAGTACCGCTATCCCCCCCACACACAGTATAATGTTCTCACAGTACCCCCATCCCCCACACACAGTATAATGTTCCCCCAGTACCGCCATCCCCCCACACAGAGTATAAGGTTCTTAAAGTACAGCAATCACCTCTCACACACAGTATAATGTTCCCACAGAAAATTCATCCCATTCCCTACACACGTACAACTGGGACACAGCACCGACCTCCTGGATCAGTTTCCCAAGTCTGGAAATGTGCATCTGGGCCAGTGGGCCGGTGCTACAGATACATGAGCAGTTGTTATCTGCGGCATGAGATGTACATTTTAATGAAGACATTCTGGGGACAGATTATTGCTGAGGTAGAATATTGTATCTCAAGAGATCACAAGAATCATAATACTTTTTATTTCTATAGTGCCACGTATTTCGCAGCACTTTATATTTCATTGGGACTTGTACAGACAATAAAGACATAACAAAGTATGTACATTATTCGACAGACACCAAAAGGAGTGAGGTTCCTGCTCGCAAGCTACAAAGTATGAGGAAATAGGGGAAACACAAAACGTGAATGGCAAAAAGTGCTTTATTGTACGGTCCAGCCATCAATATTATAATTAGGGTATTCAAATAACGATGCAAGAACCGGTCTGACAGTGTGGACCTCAAAAGAAGGGAATATAAGTGAGGGTACTGGGTGGGATCACCTGAAGAGCACATTTTGTTGATCGGCACTGTTCTCAAAGAGCAAATAATTATCCGGTCATGCTCATCACCAGAGAATGGGAATCATTCACAGTGGAGCTACTCTATATGAAACCAGGCAATTCATGCAGATCTTGAAGCAAAACAAACGTGGCTTTTCGATCACTCTTTCTATGTTCTGCCAGCCCAAACAAACCAATTAATTTTTGCATTCTTTTCCATTTTTTGTTTTTACAGCGTTCAATGTTCGAGATAAATAAATAGTTTTATAGTACAGACGGTTATGGACGTCGTGAAAACAAATATATGCACGGTTTCTACTTTAAGAAAAATAAACAGTATTTTATCTCTAAATTTGGGATTTTTTTTAATCTAAGGGTATGTGCACACCAATTTTTATCCAAGCAAGCAGCTTCAACAAGCATCCAAGCAAGCATCTTTTTTAGTGATGAGCGAGTATATTCATTGCTCGGGTTTTCCCGAGCATGCTCGGGTGACCTCCGAGTATTTTGGCGCGCTCGGAGATTTCGTTTTTGTCAAAGTAGCTGCATGATTTACGGCTGCTAGACAGCCTGAATACATGTGGGGATTCCCTAACAAACAGGCATTCCACACATGTATTCAGCCTGTCTAGCAGCCACAAATCATGCAACTGAGACGACGAAATCTAAATCTCCGAGCCCGTCAAAATACTCGGACACCCGAGCATGCTCGGAAAAACCCGAGCAACGAGTATACTCGCTCATCACTAGTTTTTTTTCTGAAGCAGCTTCTCTGGTGGCTGTACTATCGTCTTTTGCTGCATGACTGGCATTTTTCTCTGTATCTTCCATTACAGTGTCAGACGGCTTCCTAGCAGAAGCCACCTGAAGAATAAAGATGTTACGTCTTAAAACTGTTTCAAAGTTTCCCAATCATAAAGCTGTAAAAAGAAGTGAAGTGTTCTTCACTACGTTCTTTTTTTTACAGTTATTCTTCAGGTGGATTCTTGGAGAATATCCAAAAGAAAAAGACATTCATAAGTACCCTTAGACATGTTATGTTTAAATTATTTTCTTTACAATTTCAATTTGTTTCTTGACAGGACTTGAAGACATAATCGTTTAAATCAGTGGTTCCCAAACTCCAGTCCTCGAGGACCCCAACAGGTCATATTTTCAGGATTTTCATAGTGTTTCAGATGTGAGAGAATTCCTGATGCCTTGATGATACTTCCATCACCTGTGAAATACTAAGGAAATCCTGAAAACATGACCTGTTGGGGTCCGCGAGGACTGGAGTTTGGGAAACACTGGTTTAGATGATACACTGCACTACTTATGTGTTTAACTGATGTGTAGCCTATCGGACCTCACATCTGGTAGGTTCTGATTAGCTGGGGAGTAAGCCAGATATTGAGGCCATTGTTAGTTTTTTGTATTTGCTGCTCAGTCCTGACAAACATGATCCATACAGACGACAAGCAATGGCTGAAGCAGTGATTAATATAGCAGCGATTGAGATCATGGAGGAGCCATGTAAGATATTCAACTTGTGTTCCTGTCTGTACAAGATGGGAGAATACAACATAAACACATTATATCTCCTCATATCTTCTCATAATCTCCAGTAAGTGTTTTATTACAAGGGATTCTTTATGATGTTACATCAGTTAATCTTCTCCCCTTTCAGGTCCGTACAATATCCTCTCAGTGGAGATCTTCTATATAAGAAAATTTGGCTGATTGACCTATAAAGGATGGATAGGGACAGGGACAAGGTGGTGGAGAAGATATTACACCTTACCTTAGAGATCCTCTTCCGGCTTACTGGAGAGGTGAGAGATTCTGATGACGTCACATTACATCATTCTTATCTATGGGAATAACAGATGGACAGAAATGGAGAGGTGAGGACTCTGGAAATGTCTGTAGTGAGATTTATTAATGTGTCTCTCCATAACCAGGATTACACAGTAGTGAAGAAGACCTCTAGTGAGCGCTGTCAGACCCCTGTGTCTGAGGGATGGAGAAGAACCCTGAGCACGGGGCCTCCACCTCACCCCCTGATACATGAGGACATCAATGACCAGAAAATCCTAGAACTCATCTACAAGATGATTGAGCTGCTGACTGGAGAGGTGACACTGCTGGGAATGCTGGGACATTATACAGTAAAGCTATAAAGGGATCGGGGGATGACGGTATCATTGTATGTGTCAGGTTCCTATAAGGTGTCAGGATGTTGCCGTCTATTTCTCCATGGAGGAGTGGGAGTATTTAGAAGGACACAAAGATCTGTACAAGGACGTCATGATGGAGGTTCCCCAGCCCCTCACATCACCAGGTAATAGGACTAAATGCACATGGCCTATAATTATCTGTATGTAAAGAATGAATTCAGTCCCTGTATGTGTTTCCTCCAGATCTATCCAGTAAGAGGACAACGCCAGAGAGATGTCCCTGTCCACTTCTTCCACAGGACTGTAAACAAGAAGATCACAATGTTCCTCAGGATCATCAGGTAGATGGAGAGAAGGTGTCATGAGATCTCCCCTATGATGTGTAGACGGCTGTGAAGGTCTTGTGCTCAGTCTTGTTTTATCCACCAGTATTATATGTTTTATACTTGTGTAATGAGAACGGTGGAGATGGCAGGATTAGAGCTGATCATAGATGTGACTTCTCTGTGTCTTTTACAATATTTGTTTCAGGGTAAAGATCTGAACCATATTAATACTACAGAGAAATATGCGAGGGGTGATGAGCGGTGCAAAGAGGGGATTCCTACAGATGACTACACAGGCGAGTAGTATCGACTAAATGCAGGGAAGTCACAGATTCTTCTCAGTCACTGGCCATGGCTGCTTTATTGGTGGTTTTGTCACAATTAAGTGATCACCATACTGCCACTAGACCACTGCATACTCCTATATTTTTACTTTACGTTGGCAGCATTTTTGAAACTTCCAGTGTTGTTTTAGGATGTTAGAAGGCTTAACATTTCATGTTATAGTAAACTTAAACAACATTTTTCTTCTGACCAAATCACTTTTAAAGTGACTAAGGGGCCTTCAATACCAGTCAAAATTTTGGGCACACCTGTTCATACAATGCCTTTCCTTGATGTTCTTGGAATTTGCATTTAGTAGATTCAGACTGATGGGAGCAAAACCACCAAGGAACACAATTGGAAACAAGGAGTAAAGAAATACTTGTCAAACCAACCAGAGTTTACAGCTCTAGGAAAAATTAAGAGACCACAGCACAGTTTTATAAAAATCAGCTTCTCTACATGTCTGACAGCCATTCCAGTGTCAGTTGAATTCCAATCAGAGTACACCTCATTCTACTTAATGTGCTTCTGATTAGGTGATCACCCCAACCAAATCTTATTTAATGTAGGAAATTATAAAAAAAAAACCCTGCTGTGGTGTTCACAATCCTCTTGCAATAGGACAAGCTGGATGGCAAAACAAATGCTAGTAATATCCCAAAAGTAATAGGAATGAAAAATAACTTTTAACCATGACAAAGGAGTTGAAAAGAAAAGTCTTGAGTGCCGGAAATGAAGGGCTAAATTCCGACTTTACTAGCAGAGGGATACAGTAAGCGTTATGTTGCCTCCATCCTTAAAATTTATAAGACAGCAATCCCTTACAACAAGGTCAAGCAACAGACATTGGGGACAACAAAGTTACAGACCGGCAGAGGATGAAAACGACTCTCCACTGACTAGGATGACCGTCATCTTATTCGAATGTCACTCAGCAACTGCAGGATGACATCAAGTGACCTACAAAAGGAATGGAAAATGGCAGCTGGGGTGAAGTGCACGGCAAGAACAGTTCATAACAGGCTCCTAGAGGCAGGGCTCAAGTCATGTAAAACTAGAAAAAAGCCTTTCATCACTGATAAGCAAAAGAGAGCCGGGTTGAAGTTTGCCAAAGACCATAAGGATTGAACCATAGAGGACTGGAGTAAGGTGATCTTCTCTGATGAGTCTAATTTTCAGCTTTGCCCAACACATGGTCGTCTAATGGTTAGACGTGGAGAGGCGTACAAGGCACTGTGTCTTGCACCCACTGTGAAATTTGGTGGAGGATCGGAGATGATCTGGAAATGCTTCAGCAAGGCTGGAATTGGACAAGTTAATCTTTGCGAAGGATGGATGAATCAAGCCACATACAAGGTTATCCTGGAAAAACAGTTGATTCCTTCTGCTCAGGCAATGTTCCCCAACTCTGAGGACTGGTTTTTCCAGCAGGATAATGCGCCATGCCTCACAGCTAGGTCAATCAATGTGTGGATGAAGGACCACCACATCAAAACCCTGTCATGGCCAGTCCAATCTTCAGACCTGAACCCCATTGAAAACCTCTGGATGTAATCAAGAGGAAGATGGATTGTCACAAGCCATCAAACAAGAACTGCTTACATTTTTGTACCAGGAGTGGCATAAGGTCACCCAAAAGCAGTGTGAAAGACAGGTGGAAAGCATGCCAAGACGCATGAAAGCTGTGACTAAAAATCATGGTTATTCCACAAAATATTGATTTCTGAACTCTTCCTGAGATAAAACATTAGTATTGTTGTTACTAAATGATTATGAACTTGTTTTCTTAGCATTATTTGAGGTCTGCAAGCACTGCATTTTTTTGTTCTTTTGACCATTTCTCATTTTCTGAAAATAAATACAAAATTTAGTGCTTGGAAATTCGGAGACATGTTGTCAGTAGTTTATAGAATTAAAGCGCAATTTATATTTTACTCAAAAATATACCTATAAAGAGAAAAATCAGACAAACTGAAAATTTTGCAGTGGTCTCTTAATTTTTGTTAAATCTTTCATTTACCAATGTACCTCCCTTTTCCTCTGATGACAGCCTTGCTTCCCCTTGTCATTCAAGCAGCTTCATCAGTCGTCACCTGAAATAACCTTACAACAGGCTTGAGCGAGTTTCTAGAGATGCAGAGAACTTTTTGGATGTTTTTCCTTCCCTCTGAGCCCAACTCATCCCAAACCAGCTCAGTTTGGTTCAGGATTGATGATTGTGAAGCTTATGTTATCTGTCACAGGCTCTGTCCCTCCCCTTCTTGTCCACATAGCCCACACAAAACCTTTAGTGTTTTGAGTCATTGCCCTGTTGCAACATAAATAATGGTTCCACTGAGTACAAACGTAATTGTATGACGGTTGCTGTAGAACACTGTGGCAGCCATGCTTGGTAAGTGTGTCTAGAATTTGGAATAAATTGCCTACAATGTCATCATCTAAGCAACACCATACCATCACAACTCAGTCAGGACACATGTAAAATTGTATTTAAAGTCTGCTTAGAAAAGAGCATTGTGCTGACAGATAGAACTCTGTAAAAAGTGTTACTGGTAACTAGTGTTGAGCGATACCATCCAATATCGTGAAATATTGGATCGGACCGATACCCAAAAAGTATCGGATACCACTGATTCCGATACCGTAAACCAATGCAAGTCAATGGGACAGAAATATCGGAATTAAAAAAAACCCCTTTCTTTCCTTGTAGATTAATTCTACATGAAGAAAAACAACTAAGAATAATGTAGAATGTATTGGGGGAGGTGGAGGAGACATTAAAGGCATAGAGGTTTAGCCCAATCAAATGGAATAGCAGGAATTAATTTTTTTTTTTTAAGACGTTCGGAGTTACAAAGATATTGATTATGTTAAGCTTTTTTATATTTTGTCAGATATGTATGTTTCACTACTTCCATGCTCTTCACCTTCTTTTTTAGTTCTCCCACACTTTCTCCTTCATGATCCTCAGCAACAGCAGCATCTTTTTCATCAACTTCTTCTTCACCTTATTCATCTTCTTCTTCACCTTCTTCCTATTATTCTTTTTTTTTACATTCTTCATATTCTTCTTATTCAACTATTATTCTTCTTCATATTCTACTTCTTCATCTTCTTCCTATTCTTCTTCTTCATCATATTCTTATTTGTGACAGTCATTCCTGTAGTTGTTATCTATAAAAGTTTGAAGATTACACCTTCCGTTCTGCCTGTCACAAAAGATTTACAACAGGATTTGTCCACGTTCAGTTTGGCCTGCAGAAGCAGGCATTTTCCAGGGGCACCACGAGGAGGAACGGACTCACCCCCATACACTGCTTAGTCTTCTTCTGCTTATAATTTAGATAATATCTTTTGCTCTGATTTTTAGTCTTCTGCTTTTTGTTCTTCTGCTTTTTGTTCTTCTACTTCTTGGTCTTCTGTCTCTTGTTCTGTATCTTGGTGGTAGTCTTCATGTTCTTTGTCCTTTTGGACATCTTCTTCAGGGTCATCTTTTTGGTCTTCTTCGGGGTGGTCTTCCGGGTCGTCGTCTTCAGGGTCATCGTTCTCGTGGTCGTCGTCTTCTTCGGGGTGGTCTTCAGGGTCGCCGTCTTCAGGGTCGTCGTCAGGGAGATCCAGAGTGATAACAAAAGCCATTTCCAATAGCTTGAACTTGGAAATGTAGCAGAAGGTACAAGAAGGCTGAGGAACTGCCGAGAACCAGCTGACGGTACTGGAACCAGGATGGGTAGCAGAAGCTGCAAGAGCCAATGGAACTAACGAGGACCAGCTGACAGTGCTGGAACCCGGAGTGGCAGCAGAAGGAACAAGAGCCAATGGCACTACCGAGGACCAGCTGACTGTACTGGAACCTGGTTACTAAGCAGGAGGTACCTGTGCTAGAAAGCACTACCAAGGACCAGCAGACGTTGCTGGAACTCGGATACCGAGAAGGAGGCACCTAAGCCAAAGGCACTGCCGAGAACCAGCTGACGGTGCTGGAACTCAGATATCGAGAAGGAGGCACCTCAGCCAAAGGCACTGCCGAGAACCAGCTGACGGTGCTGGAACCCGGATGGGTAGCAGAAGCTGCAAGAGTCAACGGAACAAGCGAGGACCAGCTGACGGTGCTGGAACCCGGAGGGGCAGCAGAAGGAACAAGAGCCAATGGCACTACCGAGGACCAGCTGACGGTGCTGGAACCCGGTTACTAAGCAGGAGGTACCTGTGCTAGAAAGCACTACCAAGGACCAGCAGACGTTGCTGGAACTCGGATACCGAGAAGGAGGCACCTCAGCCAAAGGCACTGCCGAGAAACAGCTGACGGTCCTGGAACCCGAATGGGTAGCAGAAGGTACCCATGAAAAACAAAGTTGCAAGGCCGCGAGCCGGCCGCAGTTATCGAAACCCACAGTCCTACAGGGGGTGCTTGTCCTATTGGCACTACGGAACCAGCCTTTGTTGCCAGATCCCGCAGCCCACATAGGAAGCCCATAAACTGCAGGCACCGTAGACTCGGCTAACCTGACCGCAACACGACAGGACAACGTATTGTTGGCAAAGTGACATTGACACTTCCCGGAAACAGCAGGCGTGCTGGAACCAGGCTGGGCAGGAGGGAATACCTGTGCCAAAGACAAAGCCGGGAAACAGCTGGCAATGCTGGAACCCAGGGAAAATACTACAAACAGAGTGGAGACAGAGGCCTAATTGGAGCAAGTTTAAAATCTGTAGTTGTGTGAGTGTGGACAGAGCAGGAGAAATTGCCAGACACACAGCTGGGGATCAGATGACATTTCGGAACCCCAATAACACTGGAGCATATGTTGACTGTGCAGACGGCACTTCTGAGCAGCAGCTGGCGATGTTGGAGCCCAGGGTCAATCAAGGTGTAGGCTGAGGCCTAATTTCATCAAGTTTAATATCTGTTGTAGACTACTACTGATTTTAAACGTGCTCCAATTAGGCCTCTGTCTCCACTCTATCTCTAGTATTTACCCTGGCCTCCAACACCGCCAGTTGCTGCTCAGAAGTGCCATCTGCACAATCAACACTTGTTCCTGTGTTACAGGGGTTCAGTAACGTCAGCTGATCCCCTGATGTGTGTCCGGCAATGTCTCCTGCTCTGTCCACATTCCCACTACTAGTTGCTTGCGTTGAGAAACATGTGATGGTGTCTCCGTGGCTTGTGTTTTGCATATTTTTACATATTTCCCATAAGGGATGGGGGCTTTGCTCTAGAATCACTGCGTTGAGAAACATGTGATGGTGTCTCCGCAGTGTTGGATGTTGATCTCCATGAGTTCTTTCATCCTCATTTTTCATAGTCTTCTACTAGGCATTGCTCCTACTGGCCAGTTTCCTACTCCACACTGATGAGGGGCAATACCCCCGAAACAGCTGTCGGTGGATAGATACCATGTTTTGGCATAGGTGGTTTCCTTCATTGGAGACTGCCCTTCCCGTGGTTGTTCCTTCCCGGGGAAAGACCTGGCTAGTCATTGCTTGCGTTGAGAAACATGTGATGGTGTCTCCGCTGCTTGTGTTTTGCATATTTTTACATATTTCCCATAAGGGATGGGGGCTTTGCTCTAGAATCACTGCGTTGAGAAACATGTGATGGTGTCTCCGCAGTGTTGGATGTTGATCTCCATGAGTTCATTCATCCTCATTTTTCACAGTCTTCTACTAGGCATTGCTCCTACTGGCCAGTTTCCTACTCCACACTGATGAGGGGCAATACCCCAAAACAGCTGTTTGTGGATGGATACCATGTTTTGGCATAGGTGGTTTCCTTCATTGGAGACTGCCCTTCCCGCGGTTGTTCCTTCCCGGGGAAAGGGGAAAGACCTGGCTAGTCATTGCTTGCGTTGAGAAACATGTGATGGTGTCTCCGTGGCTTGTGTTTTGCTCTCCTGCTTGATGGCATTCCAGAGCTCCTGCGCTGTGTGGCTTCGATTCCCCAAAGAAATTAATTTCAGTACGGCCTGTTGACGTTTGGCCACGGCTGTGCTCATATCGGTCGTAACAGGCTCCTGCAGCACTGATTCTGAGGAACTGGAGTATGAGGAGGAGTCAATGTGTACAGACTGGATTTCTGCAATCGTTGGAGTTGGCAGAACACGTACGGCGCCACTGTCAAGATCTGTACCCGGCTCCACAACATTGACCCAATGGGCAGTGAGGGAAAGGTATCGTCCCTGTCCATGGTTACTGGACCAAGCATCGGTGGTCAGGTGAACCTTGCTACTGACGGCGTTTAGTAGCACATGTTTAATTTTTCCCTCCACATGCTTTTGCAGGGCAGGGACGGCTTGCCTGCTGAAATAAAAGCGGCTGGGCACGGTGTATTGTGGAACTGCCAATGCCATGAAGTTACGGAAGGTGTCAGTCTCCACCAGCCTGAATGAGAGCATTTCAAGGGCCAGTAGTTTGGCAATGCCGGCATTCAGAGCCTGTGCTCGGGGATGGTTTGCCGAGTATGGCCGCCTTTTCTCCCATGCCTGTGCTACCGATGGCTGTAAAGTGGCCTGGGATTGTGAGGATGACAGGGAACGTGGTGCTGTGGGTGGAATGTCACTGGGTCTCTGGACAACAGTGCCAGAGGTTCTTCCATGGCGATCCTGTGAGGAAGCTGAACCAGCTGTGTGTGAGCTGGAGGAAGAGGCTACAACATGAGCTGAAGAGGTGGTAGGTGGTGCTGTAGGTTGGCCTACGTCTTCAGTGTGTCTTTGTAATTCCACCACATGCTTGGTCTGCACATGTTTCCACATACTTGTGGTATTCAGGGTGCTGACACTTTTCCCTCTTTTGACTTTATGATTACACAGCTTGCATTTGACAAAGCAAATGTCATCTGCAACTGTGTCAAAAAAGGACCACGCACTGCAAGTCCTGGGAGCACCCGTTTTGGGTTTTGGAAGAGGAATGCTCCTAACGGGGGCCGAAGTGGAGGCTACAGGCAACCAAGTCTGCCCCCTCCCTCTCCCTCCTGTTTTGGCCGTTCGGGGAATCTCTTCCTCAGAGCTGCTCCCACCACCTTCCTGTTCCTCACGCCATGATGGGTCAAGGACCTCATCATCTACACTCCCCTCTTCAAACGCCTGCTTCTCCTAGGTAGTCTCGCCAGCACAGTACGCACCAGAAAGTGGCACCTGAGTCTCATCATCTGATGCATACTGAGGTGTGCTGACCATAGGCACTGGCCCACCCGCCTCTTCAGATTCAGAGGGACAAAGCAGTTGCGCATCACTGCATACTCCCTCTTCTTCACATTCTAGAATGCTGCTTGGCTGGGCCCCTGTTTCCAAGCCAAGAGATTCGGAGAACAGAAGTAGAGATGGCTCCTGTCCAGGGCTCTCTGACTGCCTGGGCAATTTGGCAGATGGTGAAGAGACAGATGGTTGCTCTTCAGTGCTCTGGCCCTGCGAGGATGTGGAAGTCATTGAAGTTTATGCGTTAGCTGCCATCCATCCGACAACGGCTTCAATTTGTTCGTCCCGCAGCAGTGGGGTACGGCTAGGTCCTACAAAGCTGCGCATAAAGGACTGTTGCCTGGTAAAACTGGGGGATGCTGAGTCACTGGTGCCCGCAGCAGGCACAGAATCCCCACGTCCTCTCCCTACTGAAACTCCACGCCCACGACCACGTGCCTTGCTCCCTGCCTTCTTCATCTTGGTAGACTGATAAAGATAGGCAGAAAAGTACAGAGGGGGGCTTAGTGTGCTTATTCCTGAACAGCTGCTAACAGGTATAAGAAACACTAATTTTATAAAGTGTGTGGACTACACTTTAATATGAGCTAATGTGGCCTACACAACTGTCAAGTGGAGTGTTTGGTGAACTTTATTTACGTGTTTTTTTTATCACAAACTTTTTGGAGCTATTACAATGCATGAAGGTAACCTACAATGCAATAGATGAGGCTCCAAAAAATAGGCTAATACTAATCTGGCTGCGGCTGCAGGGCACAAGCCAGCAAAAAGGCTCATCTATCTCCTATATAGTGTTTGCAACCAACCAATGTAGATAGATACAGATGGAAGCACACTAAGAGGAGAAAACAGGAAAAATGAGCTGCAATAAAACAAAAAAAAGACTATGTATGAGGCAGTGATGCACGCTGAGCAGACTACAACCAGAGGTGGCTGCAGAACACACTACAACGTGAGCTGCACTCACACACAGAGACCTCACAGACAGCCGTGAATAGTGCAGAGAACTGGGCACTAGCACTGAAAGGCTGCAGAAAGGCTCCGCTGTCTACTCCTATAGTATTTGCAACCAATGTATATGGATACGGATGGATGCACACTAATAGGAGAATTAATGAAAAATGAGCAGCAATAAAACAAAAATATGTATGAGGCAGTGACGCACGCTGAGCGGCCTACAACCAGAGGTGGCTGCAGGACACACTACAGCGTGAGCTGTACTCACACAGACCTTGCAGACAGCTGTGAACAGCGCTGCAAGGCAAAAGAAAGCTGCAGTGATTGATAATGTAGCCTGGGTAAAGCACAATATTATTTAGCAAATCGCTATCTCTAACTGTCCCTCAGAGTCTTGAACAGCAGCCTGTCCCTAACTGAATTCACAGCAGAGTGAACCCGAAATGGCGGCGGCTTTTATAGTGCATCATGACATCATTTCAGCAGCCAATCACAGCCATGCCATTAGTTAACATGCCTACATGCCTAACAGGATGTGCCCACACTTCTGAGGATTCCTCATTGGCTGAATCAAATCAAACTGGCTCATAGCATTATGGGAACTTCCGATTCCGGTATTCAATATGCAAAAAGTATCGGAACTCAGTATCGGAAATTCTGATACCGCGAATATCGGACCCGATATTTGCGGTATCGGAATGCTCAACACTACTGGTAACACAATAGTGTCCATATAAATCAACACTAAATATACAAACAGGGGTCTTACAGAGGCTGAAACAGAAATTACCAAGCAGAACAAAGTAAGGGATAACATATAAGTGGCCGACAAATTTGCCTAAAAGGACCGTATCAACCACCCCAACGCGCTTTTCGGCGCAGTGCCTTTTACATGTGTCCTGACTGTTTGTCATTTTTGTGGCCGTGTCTCTAATTAAGTCGAGTTCACCACTGCCATCCTTGTCTTTTTACAACTTTTTATTTTGAGTTTCATTATTACTTCAATAAAGTTTAGTATTTTTATGGATTTGTATGAGCTGTGCTTTTTTTTCTCATCAGATTTTTCTTAACAGTTGATGTTGAGATGTGTCTGCTGATTGATGTCTTTGCTTTATTTATGAGGGTTGTTATCTAAGGTGCTATAAACTTGCATTTTTTGAGGCTTTAAACTGTAATAAACTTATCCTCTGCATCAGAGGTAATTTTTGTCTTTCCTTTCCATGAGCGGTCTTCATCACATCCAGTTTCATCACAGTGACTGATGGGTTTTCATAAATGCACATGAGGATACCTTCAAGGTTCTAGCAATTTTACAAATTGATAGTTCTTCATCTCTTATCACTAAGGTGGAAAATCTCTGACTCATGGGCTGTTGGCCTTTTAATCGCCTTGGTGACATTTCCTCCTTCTACTGGGCTTATCATTGCAAACAGTCGACTACGCTCTAGACCAATGCAGATGCGAGTAGCAACATCATTAATACCACCTAACATAGAACATCTCACCAAGATGCTCCAGCTATCAAATTCGGGGAGAGTTAATTAAATGTCTGAAAAAATATAGCAGAATAATATTTAAGTTGATCATTTTGTATGGTCCGCGAATGATGGTATAAATATTCAAATGGGCCCTTTTCAGAAAAAACACTCAGTCATTTCTCTTTACTAATTTGAGTGGTTTTTGACATACTCTGGCTTTAGACTGTTGTGGACCAGGGCTCAAAACTACTGTGTACCAACACTGCCTCTGCGAAACACAATCAGTGGTCACAAACGCTTTCTGAAGGCCCATGATTTGACAAATGAACTCTTGACAAGGCAACCTCTTCATTGGAAGTCATTCCAAGTGACTGTGTAATTAAGCTGCTTGAGAGAAACTGGAGGGCGTATAGTTGTCTTTAGAGTAAAAGGGGGAGTGTTTGAAAAATCTAAGGTTTGATACATATTCTGGTTTGTTTCATACATGTTTCTTTTATCATAGTTTCTAAATGTGTCATTTCATTGTTTTACTGCCTTCAATCTGATTCTACAATATGCACATTCCATTAGGAACAAGTACAGCCATTGCATGAACAGGTGTGTCCAAAATTGTGACTCGTACTGTATCTTTTAGAGCATTTCACTGCTCCTAATATCAATAACTGCATTCAGGAAGTTTATTAGCCTTTAGGGGCTTCACATGTATTGACATAAATGCGAATGCAAAAATGAATTTTTTTTTTTTTTTTGTAAAATGTTTATGAAGCCCCAGTAATTTTCATTTCTCATGGGGAAAGTCTACGGTTGGATTGTAATTTGTGAACTGTTTTTTTTTCCTTGTGGAATAATTCAATTATGCTACATAACTTGCAATTGTTTGTAGAAATGTAAGAATATCATTTCTAAGAATATTTTATCCAAAATAATTATTTTGTTTTGGCAGATGACTGTACTAATGGATCAGAGGGACAGCTGACATCTTCTGTTTTTAAATCCGATGACTTTTATGTCACAGAAGATTCAATTGAAGTGAATTCCATTATTCCAAATATACCATCATCCCTTTACAGCAAAGATCTATCATCTGATCCTTTTAAACAAATGCTATCTTCTGATTCATCACAGACTATTGAGAAAAATAAATGTCGCAAAAGAGTAGTTAAAAATCAAAGTGATTTTACAGGAAAGAAAACATTTTCTTGTTTAGAGTGTGGGAAATATTTTAACCAGAAATCACATCTTGCTACACATCAGAGACGTCACACAGGGGAGAAACCATTTTCATGTTCAGAATGTGGCAAATGCTTTGCACAGAAACCAAATCTGGTTAGACACCAGAAACTTCACACAGGGGAGAAGCCTTATTCATGTTCCGAATGTGGGAAGTGTTTCGCAATTAAATTACATCTTATTACACATGAAAGAAGCCACACAGGGGAGAAGCCATATTCATGTTCAGAATGTGGGAAATGTTTTCAAGATAAATCACATCTTCCATCACACCAGAGAAGTCACACAGGGGAGAAACCATTTTCATGTTCAGAATGTGGGAAATGTTTTGCACAGAAACCAAATCTGGTTAGACACCTGAAACTTCACACAGGGGAGAAGCCATATTCATGTTCAGAATGTGGGAAAGGTTTTCCAACTAGTTTACATCTTGTCACACATAAGAGAAGTCACACAGGGGAGAGGCCATTTTCTTGTTCAGAATGTGGGAAATGTTTTGCAGACAAATCACATCTTACTACACATCAGAGAACTCACACAGGGGAGAGGCCATTTTCTTGTTTAGAATGTGGGAAATGTTTTGCAAAGAAGTCAAATCTGGTTAATCACCAGAGAATTCACACAGGGGAGAAGCCATTTTCATGTTCAGAATGTGGGAAATGTTTTACAGATAAATCACATCTTGCTACACATCAGAAAATTCACACAGGGGAGAAGCCGTTTTCGTGTTCAGAATGTGGAAAATATTTTGCTCACAAATGTAATCTTCTAAAACATCAAAAATCTCACAAGGGATAAGGCATTATCATATCTAGAAAGTGAGAGGATCATATTTTGTTGGCCATATAACAAAACTCACACGGTTAGAGGCAATATAATTGAATTACAAATTATACAATAAACAAGGTTATTTTTTGCCTCTGCGAGGTTGTGTGTAATTTAATAGCAACAAGAAACAAACACAACATTTTACATTCAATATATGAAAAAATACAGTGCTTACAAAATTAATCAAAAGATGAAATAAAAAGACATACACCTAAGTTAAAAACAATATAAAACAAAAAGGCTAAATAAAGTGAGCCCTTATAGAATATAATGATATTTGGACTGGCTTCTACCTTTGTACACGTACCTTGAGGACCCAGAGCATTCTAATGAAAATCCTAGTGCCTATTGTACAGGATAATGCAATTAATAACTGACAAAACTGGCCTACAAAATGTTACATTTTTGTGTTAAATGCATGAAATAGGCTGTTTCTTATGGTAATGTGTCCCCTGATTCCAAATCTGCTTTCAGAATTTTTCTATAGGGAAGGAATTTTGAGTAACATGGTTTACTTTTTTGAAAATGTTTTATTTTTAACAGAAATTACTTATTACAAATTTTAGTTTTTATAATTATTTTAAAAATTTGTTAAATGATCTTGAATATTTAGCTGCATGCGCGTCCTTTTTCAGTCCCCAACAGGAGTCTGTGAGCATTATTAAGCTCCATTTTCCTTTATATCGGCCTTCAAGTAGCGCCATGTCCTGATGAGACCGCCCTCGTGCTCATCACTGACATTTTTAAGGTTATCAGGGAAAAAATCTAAATGGGAGTCCAGGAAATGCGTTTTGAAAGACAGATTGCATCCCAGTTCTTTGTAGCGTTGTAGTAACACTGTCACAAGATCTCTATAGTTTGGGGCTTTATAGTTGCCCAGGAAGTTCAGCACTACATTTTTGAACAAGTCCCACGCTGGTGCCTCAGTTTCGCTTAGTTGCGTGGCAAAATCAGTTTCTTTCAGAATTTAAATAATTAAAATTTGCGCTTAATAATTAACCCCTTTGGCTTGTAGTGAACTATAAAATACACACAAATAAATTGGATTGCTCCTAATTAGGTAGTTATTACCTTAAGGTGTAATCTGAGTAGATGTCACGACTCCAGAGGACCAGTAAAGTAGTGAGAGCTGTATATCTTGATGTGAAGTCAGATTAAATGATATTTGCCAGATAAACGTGGGTTAATACCACGGCTCTTCAGGAGTGCTGTCCCGGACAGACACTCCACGCTCCCCTCTTCCAGCGGCGCGCCGGCATGCAGTGGGCACGATGTGAATCTGTGGCATGAGATGAGCCAACAGGACCTTCGTGATGTCACCGGTCACGTGATAGATTACAGAGAGCGCAGTGGACCTATTCTCCGACTAGTTTTGGAAAAAACGATGAAGGATGCACCAGACCATAAGACGCACCTAGGTTTTAGAGGAGGAAATTAGGGAAAAAAATCTGGTCAATTCTGTACTTATTATTCCCTATTCAGGTATGTATAGTTCCCTCATCCCTATTCTGGTATGCATGGCCCCGTCATCCCTATCCTGTATGCATAGATCCCTCATCCCTATCCTGGCAGGAATGATCGCCTGCATCCCTATACTAGTATGCATGGCCCCATCCCTATCCTGGTATGTATGGCCCCATCCCCATATTCATGAATATTCATTTCTCTTAAGTAGCGGCACACGTGACTGCGGGCAGTAGCAGGAAGCCGGTGGCTGATACTGCGTGCTACTGAAGAGCAATGAATACTCACTGCTCTATGCGCGCACATTCCCAGCGATTATTCCGGCAGCTGTGCTCTGCTTGTGAGCAGTTCATGACGTCCCTGCCATGTGCTGCTTACAAGCATTAAGCAGTTGCTGCCACCAGAGCAAGACGCTGCGAGGGAGCACCTGGTAGGTAGGTGTAATGGTTTGGGTTTTTTTAATGTTTTCTGATGGGGCCATGCATATCAGTATGGTGATGGGGGCTAATTATAAGGATGGGGCCATGTATACCAGCACCAGGGTTATAATAATAATTTTATTTCTATAGTGCCAACATATTACACAGCACTTTACATTATAGAGAGGACTTGTACAGACAATAGACATTACAGCATAACAAACAGATCAAAACAGATGCCAAGAGGAATGAGGGCCCTGCTTGCAAGCTTACAATCTGAGGTAAAAGGGGAGACACGAATGGTGGATGGTAACAAATTGCTTTCTTTTGGACCAGCCATAGTGTAAGAATCGGGTGTTCATGTAATGATGCATGAACCAGTTATCGGCCTAAGTATGTAACAGTACAGACAAGAGGGCTATTAAATGCATAAAGCATATGAGAACATGATACGAGGAGCCTGGTTATGGTAAAAATTTTGAATGGGTCACACAGGGATAGGTTAATGCGTTGAGGCGGTAGGCCAGTCTGAACAAATGCGTTTTTAGGGCACGCTTAAAACTGTGGGGATTGGGGATTAATCGTATTAACCTGGGTAGTGCATTCCATAGAATTGGGGCATCACTTGAAAAGTCTTGGAGACAGGAGTGGGAGGTTCTGATTATTGAGGATGTTAACATCAGGTCATTAGCAGAACGAAGGGCACAGGTTGGTTGGTAGACTGAGACGAGGGAGGAGATGTAGGGTGGTGCTGAGCCATGGAGTGCTTTGTGGGTGAGGGTAATAAGTTTGTACTGGATTCTGGAGTGGATGGGTTACCAGTGCAATGACTGGCACAAGGTAAAGGCATCGGTATAACGATTGGTGAGGAATATGATCCTGGCTGCAGCATTCAAGACAGAATGGAGAGGGGAGAGTTTGGTAAGAGTGAGACCGATTAGTAAAGAGTTACAATAGTCCAGACGAGAATGAATAAGAGAAACAGTAAGAGTTTTTGCAGAGTTGAAAGTAAGAAAAGGTCGAATTCTAGAAATGTTTTTGCGCTGCAGATAACAAGAGCGAGCCAGTGATTGGATGTGGGGGGTGAATGAAACCTTGGAATCAAGTATATCCCCAAGACAGCGGACATGTTGCTGGGGAGTAATAATTGGAACTACACACAAAAATGGCAATGTCGGGCATAGGTAGGTTAGTAGAGGGAAGAAACACGAGTTCAGTTTTTGACGGGTTCAGTTTCAGACAGGGAGGACAATCACTTGTTTTCTAAAAAGGCAGGTGTGATATCAGGAGAAGTGTATAATTGGGTGTCATCAGCATAGAGATGGTACTGGAAACCAAATCTACTGATTGTTTGTCCAATAGGGGCAGTGTACAAGGAGAAGAGGAGGGGGCCTAGGACTGATCCTTGAGGAACCCCAACAGTAAGGGGAAGGTGAGAGGAGGAGGAATCGGCAAAAGATACAGTAAAGGAGCGGTCAGAGAGATAGGAGGAGAACCAGGAGAGAACGGTGTCCTTGAGGCCGATGGAGTGGAGCATAGTGAGGAGCAGCTGATGATCCACAGTGTCGAATGCTGCGGAGAGATCCAAGAGAATTAGCATGGAGTAGTGACCATTAGATTTAGCTGTTAGTAGATCATTAGAGACTTTAGTGAGGGCAGTTTCAGTAGAGTGTTAAGAGCGAAAACCAGATAATAGACGGACGTGGACCAGGTGTTCCAGGAGTTTAGAGATGAAGGGAAGGTTAGAGACAGGTCTATAGTTAGCGGCACAGTTTTGGTCGAGTAGTGAACATATATTTCCCTTAAAAACAATTATTTAATTTTTACTTTAGTAAAAACACCTGACCCCATGTAAAGGGTAATAAAAAACCCAAAAATAAACTATACAATAATCCTGCCTGCCAAGACCCTACAATATACCTGAACTGGCTCCTTCCTTGTCGTGGAGATTGGCACCCTAAGAAACGATTGTTTGGCGCCCCCACTCAACGTGGACTATCCCTCTCTCCCCTGATATAACCCTATAAATATGGGTGGGAAAACAATATAGCAAAGAAATGAAAGGAATAGAGCCTTATATAATATAACACATTTCATAAGGTAGGATTGCCACCTAGGACTGGCAGACAAGAACAGCAAAAACAAAAAAAAAACAAAACACACAAAAAAAGCCACCAAATGCATCAATGGCAAATGTCTAGTAAAATAGTCCTAGAGACACAGCAGCATAATCATATCAGTGAGTAACACTATACCTCAATAATCAATATACCATCATCCTATTAGAGGGTATCCAAAAAAGTAACTCCTAAGCCATAAAAACACCAAAGCTTTAGATAAAGCAATATACATATATATAGCAGAGCAAATAATTAGAACTTAGCATGTGTTGAGGCCACACCGACACGTTTCCCTGTTAGCACGGCTCATCAGGAGGAATGGATGATAAAGATGCCGGATGCCATGATGATGCTGGGCATGGCCGGCGGTCTAAAAAGGGGGATTTAAATAATCCCTGTTTGATCAATCGCCATAATATGCTCCGCCCACCTAATGGTCAGCGGTATCACATTCAAGTCATATGATTACTTCATTCCCCACTTCCCTCTCACCTGCGGTCCATGCTGGCGTGCATTCCACAACCCAGCCCTATGCGCTCCATGGACTCACAGGAAACGCTCAGATCATGTGACTTACGTCACTTCCGGTTTCGGGAATCCAAAGCTCCGATCATGTGACTATCGTCGCTTCTATTTTTAGTGATTTACAACTCCATAAAAATAGCAATCATACGCAATAGAAGTCTCTCACCTGATCAAGCTTATTTATAAGCCCCGGACTTTAAATATCGTTAGTAAAAATACGGCGCATACATATAGATAGTAACCATAGTAATGTATAACCACATCAGAATACTCATGCGCAATAAGGGTCTCTTTTGGTCGAGGGATGGTTTTTTAAGCAATGGATGTACTGTATGATGGCATGCTTAAATGAGGAGGGAAAGGTACTGGAAGAGAGCGAGAGGTTGACTATTTTTGCTAGGTGAGTGGTGACAGCAGGGGAAAGGGACTGGAGGAGATGTGACAGAATAGGGTCACTGGTGCAAGTGGTAGGACGAGAAGATGCAAGGAGCCTGATTACTTCTGTGACTGGTTCAAAATCATAGAGTGAGGTAAATACAGTGGGGGAGGGAGGACAGTGCATGGTATGAGGGGATTGGGAGATAATTTCCTGTCGGATATGGTCAATTTTTTCTTTGAAATAATTGGCCAGATCATCAGCGTGGAGATCTGTGGTTGGGGCCTGCACTCATGGGTTGAGTAGGGAATGAAAAGTGTCAAAGAGACGTTTAGGGTTATTGGATAGTGAGGTGATGAGGGTGTTGAAATAGGTTTGTTTGGAGAGGTAAAGGCCAGTGTTGTATGTTTTAAGCATAAACTTATAATGGATGAAATCTTCGGGTAGATTGGATTTTCTCCACAGACGTTCGGTGCACCTAGAGCACCGCTGCAGGAAACGTGTATGTAGCGTGTGCCACGGTTGTTGCTGACTGTGCTGTGTTGTTCTATGTATAGGAGGTGTAGTTTCATCCAGGGCACTTTGATGTGTTTCATTGTAGTGCTTTAGGGCAGCATGGTGGCTCAGTGGTTAGCACTGCAGCCTTGCAGTGCTGGAGTCCTGGGTTCATATCCCACCAAGGACAACATCTGCAAGGAGTTTGTATGTTCTCCCCGTGTTTACGTGGGTTTCCTCCGAGTATTCCGGTTTCCTCCCACATTCCAAAGACATTCTGATGGGGATTTTAGATTGTGAGCCCCATCAGGGACAGCAATGATAATGTGTGCAAACTGTAAAGCGCTGCGAAATATGTCAGTGCTATATAAAAATAAAGATTATTATTTTATTATTATTAATGCTTCAGTGCATGAATCAGGACTTCATAAGTTTCTGGGTGTTGATGGCCTGTATCTATTATATAAAGCTCAAGTGTGTGTATGTATGTATGTATGTTCGGGATTGGCATCCGCACCGTCGCAGCTACAACCACAAAATTTGGCACAGTCACACGTCTGGACCCCGAGAGCATCCTAGGCTATGTTGTGAGGCGAAATTTTAACCCCACGCGTTCCAATTCACCAAACAATTTTGCCCCTATCTACATAATGGGGAAAAAGTGTGTGCGCATCAAGCCCCGCCCCTCATTATGATGTCACAATGGTTGCCATAGCGACGCTGATTCATCATAGGTTGCAAGCCCTGCCACTCATTATGATGTCATAATGGTTGACTATGGGATGGAGGGTGTGTGATGGGTATTTGGGCACTGGACTATGGGATGGAGGATATGTATGATGGGTATATGGGCACGGGACTGTGGGATGGATGATGTGTGATGGGTATATGGGCACGGGACTATGGAATGGAGGATATGTATGATGGGTATATGGGCATGGGACTATGAGATGACGGATGTGTGATGGGTATACGGGCACTCGACTATGGGATGGCGAATATGAATGATGGGTATATGGGCATGGGACTATGTGATGGAGGAGTGTGTGATGGGTATATGGGCATGGGACTATGGGATGGGGGATGTGTGATGGGTATATGGGCACGGGACTATGAGATGAAGGATGTGTGATGGGTATATGGGCATGGGACTATGGGATGGAGGATATGTATGATGGGTATATGGGCACGGGACTATGAGATGAAGGATGTGTGATGGGTATATGGGCATGGGACTATGGGATGGAGGATATGTATGATGGGTATATGGGCACGGGACTATGAGATGAAGGATGTGTGATGGGTATATGGACACTCGACTATGGGATGGTGAATATGTATGATGGGTATATGGGCATGGGACTATGGGATGGAAAATATGTATGATGGGTATATGGGCATGGGACTATGGGATGGAGGATGTGTGATGGGTATATGGGCACTCGACTATGGGATGGAGGATAGATATGTTGGGTATATGGGCACGGGACTATGGGATGGAGGATAATTATAATATGTTATAACTATCCACAGTTAGTTACTATGCCCGGGTAGCGCCGGGCTCTTCTGCTAGTGTTTCTATAAGTGTGGAAAGTGGGAGTGACCTGAGTGGGATGGCAGTTCTTGATAGAGAATGAAAGAAGGTTGTGGTCAGAGAACAGGAGAGGGGAGTTTGTGAAATCATCCACTAAGCAGAGTTGGGAGAAGACTAAGTTGAGGGAGTTTCCGTCTTCATGCGTAGGCGTTAGTAAGCTGCGAAAGGTTGAAGGAGGAGGTTAGAGATAAAAGGTGAGTAGCAGATGGGGAGTGGGGAAAAGAAACAGGGATCTTGAAATCACACATGATGAGGGTGGGGATGTCACAGGAGAGAAAATGTGGAAGCCAGGTGGCAAAGTGTTAGCTTTGTACTGGGCAAGGCGGACTTCCTGAAGTGGACCCTCTGGACCGTGACACCGAGGGACCCCGGACGAGCAACCAGGTGGAACCGACCCCTATACAGGGATAGTTAGGAGCAGGTCCAGGGGTTCGAATGCCATGGCAGCCGGAACCAAGAGGGGCGGCTCGGAGTGGAGTGCGGGGACTAACACGGGAAGGCAGGTCTGGAGTAGAACAGTAGATACAAACACGGGTAGGCTGGACTGGAACAGGACTGCAGGTGCGGACATAGACAGGCAGGACCGGAGTAGGACAGCAGGTACGGACACAGGTAGGCTGGACTGGAACAGGACTGCAGGTGCAGACACAGACAGGCAGGACCGGAGTAGGACAGCAGGTATGCAGGACTGCAAGGAAGCACAAGGCAGTGAGAGGGTGTGGAAGCTGCAAGGCAATCCACAGGACCTGGATGGATGTTAGAAACAACAACGATCAGGCCCCTCCATTAAGGGAGGGCGGCCTGATATAGCTGCAGATGTGCTCCTATTGGTCCGGCGGTGCTACCGGGTCAGGGCACCGCCGGCCGATAAGATCATAGGCAGAGGGCCGGCCGCGGCCTATTGCGCATGCGCAGAGCACGCAATGACGTCACAGGCCGCGGGCCGGTCAGAGGAGGACAGCGACGCTGGAGCAGGGGAGAGCGAGGCTGCGGCGCCGGGTAAGAATGAGCGCTCGCGACGGGGGGCGGCGTGGCGCATGGCTGGAGGCATGGGGGCCGTGACACAAATTGATCCAGGAACTGATGGGAGGGGCCCGGAGGACGATACTCCACCGCCAGTTGCATGGAGAAGGGGATGTAGAGTCTGACAGCATGGACCTCAAAGGAAGGGAAGACAAGTGAAGGTACTTGAGGGATAACCTGAAAGGTACATTTGGGTGATAGGAGCATACCATCGCCTCCACCTGCTCTGTTGCCACATCTAGGGGTATGAGAAAAGTGTAGTTCACCATATGAGAGAGCAGCAGCAATGGTGGTGTCTGACTGCTGGATCCAGGTTTCAGTAAGGGCCAGAAGGTTAAGAGAATCAGAAATTAAGTAATGGATGAAGGGGAGTTTATTACACACTGAGGGCACAACTAAAAGAGGCAGAAGGCATGCAGGGAATATTAATAAAATTAGAAGGGTTTCTGAGTAGCAGTTGGGTGGTTTGATTTGCTATAACATGGGGGGCTGGGGTTGGGAGAGATATCCTGCTACTAGGAGGATAGAAAGAGTGAGCAGATGGTTAAGTGATTTGTGAGAGCGTGTCTCGCGTGTTGGATGGTGCGACTGACTGGATCTATGCTGTTTAGCAATGTGATAAGTGTGAGTGCTATACATAGGAGAGGAAAGGATAGAGGGGCTAATATGGATGGAGTGTAAAAACTTAATGCAAGGGCGGTGGATGTGAGTGAATGCAGCAGCCAAGGTCTAAATTATACAAATGCATATGGTGAAAACGTGTAATCCAAGCGTACTGGGAATAAATTTGTTTAATTGTCTTACCTAACTGCCATGGTATAACTGCCAGTACTTTGATGAATGTACTTCGATTAAATGTACATAAATGCAACCCTGCATAAATGCTTCCCCAGACTATGTCTGAATATTGTAGCGCAGCGCTCACTGCACGTATTGGGAAGCACTCACTTGGCAGCGGATTAACGTAGTCAGGCACAGGTTTTTCATACTAAACAGTCCATACAGTTTATTTAAGCACCATAAACCGTGCCGTAAGCCAGGTTGCACATCACCAGCTTACACATAGTCCATTACTTTATCACATAAGCTTTACCAAGCATTCACTAGTCACGCCTAACTTTCTCCAGTCACCGGGTGACTGCACAGTTCAATAACTGACCTTTACCTGTGAACGCAGTTCTTTCCTCATGCCGGGGTTACCTCTCAGTAGCTCCTGCTCCACAGACTGACCTCCTGTCAGCCCTGGTTCCTGGGGAAGCTGCCGAACTGGGATCACGTCCTTTTGTCCAGTGCACTACCGACAGTCCAGGTCCTCAGACGGAAGGTATCTCCCCCAAATGCAGTGCCTTCACAGACTCCACAAACAATCATGGCCTGTCCGGGTGCTATTCAGGACATTCATCCAACACCCAGGGTCTCACCGGGTGCCATTTAGGGCTCCAATCCTACTCCCAGGATCTCCCAACACACCAGTCTCCAGGTCCAAGGTCTCACCACATGATCCAGGAATCCGATCCTACTCCGAGGATCTTCCAACACAGACCTTCCAGGACCTTGCACCCTGAACCATTCAGGTACACACGCTCTCTCCCATGTGACCCGCCTTGGTCACATTATATGGTTGTAACCACCCCCATGGATGGGCGGTGCATGTGTGGTTAGTCAATTCCCACCCAGCTCTCTGACTAACCCTATAAGCCCCCTTATAAGTAATACACAACAAACACTTGTGGAACTATAAGTCCCAGCATAACCATATCATTTTGGGCTTACAGCGCAGAGACCCTCTGCGACAAATACCGGCCATTTGAAATAATGCCAGACCCCAATTCACCATCATAATTATGCCTCCAAGCGCATCCTGAAGTGTACATACAGCGCTCCCTAGTTGTAACAGGGGTCACTGCGTCACAATATATAGGAGGCTAGTTCTTAGAGCTCTCACTTTTTTTTTCTCGTTAGCAATCAATCAAACTAAGTTGAGACAGCTGGACACAATAATGTAGTGAACAGATAAATAAGTGTCCAGGCCTACATGGATCATAAACCACTTTGAAAAAGTTACTTGACCTCACAGCATAAGGGGACAAGGAGAGTAAGTTAAAATAACTATATACCATTTCATATGCTTGCTAAGATGAATAATTATGGCTGACACAAGCAGGATTCAGTGCAGGACATTGAATGAATTAAATACCATTTTATATCCTTGCTAAGGTGGGGGGGAATCATACCAAGATACCTTTATTAAAGAGAAATTAATATTCATTGCCCTTCACGACCATGGGCGTGGAATGCAGTCAATATTCTTTTCTCTTTAGCAGGGGGAAGAGAAGTTAGCCACAGCTGCCGGCTCCAGCCTACTGTTACCCGCTGATGCCATTCCCCCCACCTCCCCAACACAGCCAGAGCCAGTACATCCGGACTGACGCATCCCCATTTTCCTCCACATTTTTGGAGGAAAAAAGTGCGTCTTATAGTTTGAAAAATACGGTAAATGGTCAAGGAATGTTTAAATATTTCAAGGAATTCCTTGTTTTACTTGTTATTCCTGCTATATTTGTCATAGAGAAATAGCAATCTGTAGAATGGTCTCTTGGCTCCCTCAATATCATTGAAACAGCAAATGTCATGTGCCATGGTTTACCATTGAGCCAGCTTGTGAAAAGTGTAACACAAGATAACCTCCAATTTTTCATTGAAAATACAGGAAATAACTTTTCTTCACCAATAGCGTTATGCTTCTTCTCTGTGATTTTAGCCCCTTTACCCTCCAAGCCTGTTTTTATATTCATGATCAGGTCAATTTTTACAATTCTGACCAGTGTCATTTTATGTGGTAATAACAATTCAGTGGATCTCACTGATTCTGAGTGTTTTTGCTTGACATATTGTCACAGGGTTACCACGACAGTGTGGAGCCAGAAGACAACAGTGTCTGATTGCTCCTACTCCGGTGCTGAGAAGAAGCACTTCTCCTTCATTTTAAATGTGTTTATTTGTTCTGGCAGAACAGAGGTTAATCGGCCATATTGGAAAGCCCTGTGCTCAGCTGTGCTTGGTTAGCCACTCCTTTTCCCTTTATAATCTGGGTCCGGTTACTAACCCTCGACAGAGCTAACATTTGCTGCATGGCTATTGCTGGGAGAGGAGTACATATGTAAAGGAGACTTTAAGGAGCTATTAGTGACTGTTGCTTGGTTTGTATGCATGGTAATTCCTTATCCTTCTCTGCTTTTGTTTATTCCCCTACCTTCACACCCCGGTGCATTCCTCTGTTACATGTGAGTGAACATTTTTTATGCCTGGAGTTTTCTGTTAACCCTTCTCTGTGTAGCCTTGTTTGTCGAGTTGGTGTACTACGGTGCACAGAAGCACACCCTCTTCCCTAGGTGGGGGAAGAGAACAAACGGAGGGCTAACTTAGGAGATAAAGCAAGGGCGGAAGCCCCGACATCTTCGCCATCTAAAGTATCCCGGGTCACCCAACAGCTGTGTCGGGACAATTGTACTTCATGATTGTGGTAAAATTTCTTCAATATGACTTGAGTTTATTTGTGCAACAATCAGAAATTTGGGAAATTTTTTTGCCCTTAATCAAGGGAGTTATATCACACAAAATAGTTAATAAATAACATTTCCCATATGTCTGCTTTACATCAGCACAAATTTTTGAAGCATCATTTTTGTATTGTTGGGAAGTTAGAAAGGTTAAAAGTTGATCAGCGATTTCTCATTTTTCCAACATTTACAAAGCCATTTTTTGAAGTGGCCTATTTGCCAGAAAATACCCAGAAGTGACACCATTCTAAAAACCTCACCCTTAAGGTGCTCAAAACCACATTCAAGAAGTTAATTAACCCTTCAGGTGCGTCACAGGAACTGAAGCAATGTGGAATAAAAAAAATGAACATTTAACTTTTTTTCAAAAACTTTAGACCTACTTATTTTATTTTTATAAGGGCAACATGAGAAAATGGATCCCAGAATAGTTTTTCAATTTCTCCCAAGTACTATCTATATGTGGGAGAAAACTACTGTTTGGACATATATCAGGGCTCGGAAGGGAAGAAGCACCGCTTGAATGCCATGTCACGTTTGGAGAGCCGCTGATGTGCCTCAACAGTGGATACCCCCCAAAAGTGACCCCATTTTAACTAGACCCTTCAAGGAACTTATCTAAATGCGTGGTTAGCATGTTGAATCCCCAGTTGCTTAACAGAAATTTATGACGATGTCATGATCCATGCTGGCTCATGACAAATAAAATGCACTAGTAACCTTTTTTTTTCCTTAAGCTGTGGTGCTTAAAGATAGTTTTGCCCCCGGTGGCCATTAGGGTCATTGCACTGTGGTGGTTTCAGTTCTAGTTTTGCCCCCGGTGGCCGTTAGGGTCATTGCACTCTGATTTCTTTAGTGTATGTGATTATAAAGCAGGTGTGATTGCTCTGGTTCTGCTATAAAAGAGTGTCAGGTGTTGCAATCACTGTTGGTGATAGTGGTCATTTCCAACCATCCTTGGTGGAGGAAGGAGCTAGAGAGAGTTCCTTGCAGCACAGTCAGAGTTCTGGTGTGGAAGGAGTCACAGAGGGGATTTCCTTGCAGCTCTGACAGAGCTTGTGGTAGCTATTCAGGAGGAAAGCTGCGTTCTGGTGGTGGACTCTGTTGCTGGGAGCAAGAGCAACAGAGCAAAGCTAAGTGGTGTTACCCCTGTTTTGTAACTTTCCTTTTGTGTGTTTCAGTGCAGTGGTGGGTAGGAGGAGGAGCGCCGAGAGATGGCTGCTCTGGCATGAGGCTCCTGAGTTTTTTAGTTTTTTACCCCGTTTAATTGTTAATTCTCCCTTTGGTTCACTCTCCATTGCGTAGCTACAGGATTCGGCAGAGCTGGGAGTAGTGTGGAGACTGCGATCAGCTGGGACCGGTGTCTTTCTGTCCTCGTGGAGCTCCGTGCCTGGATTCAGCTGGGAGAGAGTGAAGCTGCTGGCTGCCTGCCTTGTACCCATTTCCAGCATGCAGATGATCCCAGGATAGGAAACCTGGTGGAGTGTGCGGTGCTGGAGTTGTTCTGGAGATCTTGTGGTCCACATGGAGCTGTAGGGCTACAGGATTCGGCAGAGCTGGGAGTAGTGTGGAGACTGCGACCAGCTGGGACCGGTGTCTTTCTGTCCTCGTGGAGCTCCGTGCCTGGTTTCAGCTGGGAGAGAGTGAAGCTGCTGGCTACCTGCCTTGTACCCATTTCCAGCATGCAGATGATCCCGGGATAGGAAAGCTGGTGGAGTGTGCGGTGCTGGAGATGTTCTGGAGATCTTGTGATCCAGGTGGAGCTGAAAGGGTGAGCTGGGCAGGTTTGGACTGACTGTTGGCGTGTCCCCTGATGTCCCTGTCTTGTTGCACCCATGCCCTCCCCCCCAGCAGTGCTGGGAGCACCCTTTATGGAAAGTTGTACATTTTACATTTAACATTTAAGTTGTACATTTTACATTTAGTTGTACATTTAACTCTGCTAAGCTGTGACTGTTCAGTCTTTATAGCTACAAGCTGAGTGTAGTCATGGCCACTGCACTCTGTAAACCTACTCTTATGATTTCAAGGGACGATTTATTATTCTGGAATCATCCGCAATTTCTCATGGACTCCCCTTCTTGGAGCATGATTGCTAATTCAACAATTGAGTACATAAAATCCATTACTTCTGTGAAACTTGTGGAGGTGTACTGCAAGAGAGGTAGGAGAGGAGGCATCCTGGCACGCCTTCGGAGGAGAGGGTTCAGAACAGCTCTTCCTTCACTCCACTTGGCTAATGTCCGTTCCTTATCTAACAAAATGGAGGATCTGAACTTACTTTGTAACATGAGATCTGATATGGCCAATTCAGCTGCTCTTTGTTTTACTGAGACCTGGTTGAATGACACCATCCCTGATTGTAGTCTGGATCTACCTGGTTTTGTTATCTACAGAGCTGACCGTGATTGTGTAGCTTCAGGTAAACAAAGGGGGGTGGGGTATGTCTCTACATCAACACTAGCTGGTGCTGTGATGTTAACATACTGGGAAAAGGTTGCTCTCCAGATCTAGAGTACCTTGCACTCAATTGTAGACCATTTTACGCTCCAAGAGAGTTTTCATCTATGGTTCTGGTTGCAGTATATATTCCCCCTCAAGCATCTGTTAAAGCTGCTATTGGTGAATTAGCTTGCAAAATATCAGAATGGGAGAAAGGATCTCCTGAAGCATTTGTGATCGTAATGGGGGACTTTAACAAAGGAAAACTCAACCTGGATCTCCCCAAATTTACTCAACATATAAACTGCTTCACGAGAGAGAACAATACGCTTGATCACTGCTATACTGTCTTAACCCTCCGTCAGGCGCAATATAGATTCTCCTCAGTTCATGCGCAATGTGCCTGACAAGCACAGGTCAGAAAACCACCTATAGTAGCTACATATTTCAATTTCAGGACTATAGAAGTAGTCAGTGACCTTCATAGGAATGTATTAAAAGAGATTACACCAAATCAGATGCAAAAAAAAACATTTATTAACCATAAACTTATTAAAACTAAAAGTACCACTTTTCGGTAGTACCACCAAATAGGCTCCAGTTATCTTTACTTAACTATTGCTTAAATATAAAATTATGGAAAAAAACTTAAAGGATATTGCACTTAGATGTTACTTAATTATTTTCTACTCATCTTCAGTGGTTTCAATTGCAGCAGAAGCAGCACAGGTACACTTAGAAAAGCAAGGCTGGCAGACGAAAGTTGCATGGGAAAGGCAGATTGATTCTTTAAATATTTTGCAGTCATATTTAGAAAGCCTTCTGAAACCAGATACAAATGAGCAGGTAGTACAACTGCGTCTTTTAGAAGGTGGTAGAGTCGGTGTTTGTTCTGGAACGTCCTTGGGACGTCCTTTGTATTTTTATCTTTGCCCAAATAATAAGCTAGATCTGTGTCTGTTTCCTCTGTATCAGTGTCATCACCATCCTGCTCTGTTCCAGAATCAGTGTTACATTCTGCTGCCTCATCTTCAGATGAAATGTCACTAGATTCCTCTAAATCCTCAGTTACTGCTGGTTCTTCCTCATCATCTTCTAACAAAAAAATCTTCATTTCTTCTAAATGAAGGGGTTTAGATGAATCATACTGTTTTCTGGCCATTGCAGCAGAAAATCTGAAGCAAGAGAGAGAGAGAGTATGTGTTAGGGCGCAATGTGCCTTAGAAGCCACCCTCCTTTTGTCTAAGAAAACAGTACTTATGTACACTAACTTAGCATTAATCCTTCATAAAACAAGCTAAATACACAATCGTGATGAATAAAAAAAGAAAATACTAACCTTTCAATTTGTGTTGAAATCAGGCGCAATGTGCCTGAGAAGCCAAAGTGTTGATATCTGCTCACTAGAAGGTCTGCTGAGTCACTGTGATATCAGGTTTCACAGAGCCTGTAGTCAGGAGATAACTAGGAGGGGTGGGGTTTTCTGATAAGTGGGCAAGGAGAGAGAAGTGAAACTAATTACTGTGTGCCTGTCAGATCTATTGCGCCTGACGGAGGGTTAGAAGGGGCCTACAGGGCAGTGAGGAGAGCAGCAGTGGGCTTTTCAGATCATTGTCTAATTCATTTAATTCCAGCCTACAGGCAAAGGTTGAAAACATCCAAACCTACAGTTTATACAAAGAAGACATGGTCTGAGGAGGCAAAATTGCAACTACAAGCATGCTTTGAATGCACGGACTGGGAGGTATTCCAGGAAACATGCTCGGGTCTGGATGAATGGGTTGATGCAGTGTCCTCATATATCCGTTTTTGTGAAGACACGTTTATTCCATCCAAATCTGTCCACTTTCGGGGAAACAACAAGCCATGGTTTACAAATAAAGTCAGGTTGATCCGTAAGAGAAAAGAGGAGGCTTATAAAGCAGGCGATATTACTGAATTCAAGAAACTTAGGAACTCGCTATCTAAAGAGATCAAGTTAGCCAAACACGAGTATGCAAAGATTCTGGAGGAAAGGTTCTCATCAAAAGATATTAGATCTGCATGGAGAGGATTAAGAGAGGTCACCAATTATAAAAGCCACCCCACTATAGTGAACCCCAGCAGAAGTCTGGCAGCAGAGTTAAATGAATTCTACTGCAGATTTGAGGCAAGCTCTACACACAGTGGCTATTCATCTCTAAGCTCCTCAGTCTGTTCATATAAAGATCATTCATTGTGCAACACCCAAGTAGTGATCTCCGAGGCAGAGGTGATACGCATCCTGAAGGGACTTAAGGTCAAAAAGGCACCTGGCCCTGATGGTGTATCTCCAATGTGTCTGAAAGTATGTGCTACCCAGCTTGCCCCTATACTGACAAATATATACAATGTGTCACTGAAAGAGTGCGTTGTACCTCAGTGTTGGAAAAATTCCACAATTATCCCTGTCCCCAAGAAAGTGGGATCCTCTGAGTTGAACGACTATAGACCAGTAGCACTCACATCTGTAGCTATGAAAGTCTTCGAAAGAATTATGATGTCCCACCTGATAAAATTCACGCAGAAGCTATGGGACCCGCTTCAGTTTGCCTATAAGGAGAATCGTTCGGCAAACGACACTGTCAATCTGGCACTGAAGTACATTTTGGATCATACAGATGAACGGCACTCATATGTCCGGATTCTTTTCATGGACTTTAGCTCAGCGTTCAATACCATTGATCCGAATTTACTGCATAAGAAAATGGTAGCTCTTGGAGTCCCTCTCAACTTATGCTTGTGGATTTATAACTTCCTGACAGCCAGGATACAGAGTGTAAAAGTTGGACCATTCACTTCGGACACCTTGGTCACAAACATCGGGGGACCTCAGGGGTGTGTTTTGTCCCCGTTACTGTTTTCTCTCTATACGAATGATTGCATCTCTTCAGCAGACTCAGTAAAAATCTTGAAATTTGCCGATGATATGACACTGATTGGTCTCATCAGGGGAAATGCTGAAGACTTGTATCGGAGTGAGGTGGAAAGAATATGTGACTGGTGTAAAGCCAATAATCTTGTACTCAACACTAAAAAAACTGCTGAGATGGTTGTGGATTTTAGGAAAGATCAACATGAGATACTTCCAATCTACATCCATGACGAAGTGGTTCTTAGGGTCACAGAGACCAAATTCCTTGGTGTTATCATCTCTCATGATCTTAAATGGGGGAAAAACGTGGATGCTGTTATAAGAAAAGCACAACAGAGGATGTTCTTCCTGCGTCAGCTGAAAAGATATGGTTTGTCTAAGAATCTGCTGATCTTATTCTTTAATGCTGTCATCAGATCTGTGATTTGTTCCTCTCTGATAGTCTGGTATGGGGGAGCCACTGCGCATGACAAACTCCGCTTACAAAGGACTTTCAGAACAGCAGAGAGAATTATAGGCTCCCCCCTGCCTAAAATCCAGGATCTTTATGATAAGAGTATTCGATCCCACGCATTGAAAATTTCATCCGATCCCTCTCACCCGGGACACTCCTCATTCCAACTACTCCCTTCAGGACGTCGCTTCAGAGTCCCCAAATGCAGCACCAACCGCCATATGAACAGCTTCTATCCACTCTCTGTTCAACAATTAAATCGTCATGTGTAGACTATATACTGTATCTGTCTTGTTAGATGTTACTTGTTGTATCTGTTGTTATATATTATGTTGCCTCTTTGCCACAAAGAATTCCTTGTATATATGTAATATGTACTTGGCGATAATAAATTTGATTGATTAGTTTCTGCGCTGTCCATTTCACTGGAGAGGGCTAGGTGCTGGGCTAGCTAGGGTTTTTAGGCTCCTGATCGGCGCCGGGTGCGGAACCGGCCTAGGGATCGTTGGGAGTGAGGGACACTGACTCAGGGGAGTGCAGGAGGTCTCCATATCCCCGTTCCCTATCACAGGGCCCACCATTGTGGCTGTTTCCCCTTCCCCCGTGTCTTGTTGTTTTAGTTGCCGGCCTGCAGGTCGTGTCACATAGGACAGTTGCACGTGCCGTGTCTTGTTTTAGTTACCGGCCTGCGGGTCGTGTCACACAGGATGGGTTCACGTGACAGTTGAGCTGTGAAAATAAATAGCATTTTTTTCCACAAAAAAAGTCTGAGGCTCCATCACTGCTAGCGCAGATGAATCATCTGTGCTAGCACAGATGATTCATCTGCGTTAGCGGGTATAGCATAACGTCATCGCGTTATGCTATACCGTTAATGCAGCCCGTCAATGCTATGCATTGAACGGGCTGCTACACGTAATGTGAACCTAGCCTAAGACCCAAATTTTATTTTCACAAGGATAACAGGAGAAAATGGACCCCCTAAAATTGTTGTGCAATTAGTCCTGAGTATGCCAATACCCCATATGTCAGGGAACACTACTTTGTGAGCACACAGCAGGGCTCCAAAAGTGACAGTTTGGAACGCAGACTTTGATGGCATGGTCTGCGGCATCCTGTTTCATTTGGAGAGCTCCTGAATGCTTAAACAGTATATACCCACCACAAGTGACAATATATTGGAATTGATCTAGTGTTTTCCTGGTATATGAATTTTATAATGAGATGGCATATGTGAGTTGTGTAGAGTGAAGCAGGTTGATTTACATGAGAAGTGTAAAGTGGATAAGATTGGCACGTGAGCCCATTTTGGAAATTAGACCCCTCGAGGAATTTTACTAGATGTGTGGTGAGCACCTTGATACCACAGATGCTTTCCAGAATTTTAAAACTTTGAACTGTAAAAATGAAAAAAACATATACTGGAATTGATCTAGTGTTTTCCTGGTATGTGAATTTATAATGAGGTGGCATATTTAAGTTGTGTAGACTGCATAAGCTTGGCATACGCGAGTTGTGTAGAGTGCATCAGGTTGGCATACGTGAGTTGTGTAGGGCACATCAAGTTGGTTTACATGAGTAACGCAGAGCACATAAAGTTGGCATGAGTGACTTATGTGGATTGCATGAGTTGTGTAGTGTATGTCAGGTTGGCATACGTGAGTTGCGTAAGTCAGAAATTAATTTAGTAGTCCATGGATGTATGGCACAGTTCGAAGCATTCTTTTATACACAGACCAGATTTGTTGGGGCAGGTGTCACATTGCCAAATGGTCTCCTTTCTTATCCCTCCTCTAACCCAATCTGCATTTTTTTTACCTTCCTTTCCTTGAGGTTTGAGGGACCTCACTGGGAAAATGTTGGCCTGGTATGATACGAGCACCTTCAGTTTCGGAAGTAATGGGGCCCACTCCTTCCTGACTGCCAAATATTAGGACCTTGATCAATAACTCCCGAAACTGAAGGTCCAGCCTGCCCATAGTGATAGTACGTAAGTGTTGTACATTGCCATCTGTACGATGTGCACTGCCAGCTTCTTGTACCATAGCTTGGCTTTTTTCATGGCTCTGTATGGCTGGAGGTCTTGATCTTGAGTTCAACTCCCCCCAATTTTCTTCTTGCACCCCAGTACACAGTTTGGTTTGTGGACCTGTGTAGCGGTACCTCATACAGTGGTGGAGGTGCTGCCATGACCATGTATAGTGGTCAAGAAAAGGACATATCTTTTCTCCTTGTACTTGACCACCAGCATGTTGTTGCTACATTGGGCTCTGCTCTTAGGGAGGCCTTTCTGATTTTTGCTGACAGTTCTGCAGGCTGAGGTAGCTCATGCAGAGAGGGACTTGAAGACTCTCTTCAAGAGGGATCTTACTATAAAAATTATCTACGTAAAGGTGATAACCTTGATACAGCAATGGATGCATCAAATCCCACACAATTTTCCCACTCACTCCTGGGACAGGGGGACATTCAGGGGATTGAATCCAGTTGTCATTCCCTTCATAAATTCTAAACCTAGGAATTTCAGAGCCCCATACTAGGAAAATTTTTGTGCCCCCCTTGAGACTCCACCTAGGCTCAACCCCAGCTCCACCTTCACCCCTCGAACCTTCCACAGTCCCACTTCCCATTCTTGGAAAAACTCCACTTCTGCACTACGCCCTCACCAATCACATATTAACAGTTCTCATCGAACACCAGATCACATGCATTGTCAGCAGCTTTTCCTCTGCCAAAAAGATTTTCTAAGCCGCCCCCATGACATGGTAGACTCTTTTGGCCGGGCCTTACTATAACCTATTAAACATTTATTAAAATATTCAATATTCTTTTTAGGTATATTTTTATTTATTTTTCTTCAACCCCTTCTCCCCAAAGCCTGTTTTCACCTCACCCCGAAGCCTATTTCATCTCACCCCAAAGCCTATTTCCTCCTTCCTGAGCAGGCCAATTTTTTCAATTCTAACCACTGTCACTTTATGAGATCATAACTTGGGAATGCTTCAATAGATCCCACTGACTTTGAGATAGTTTTTTTAGTGACTGACTTATTATACTCCATGATAGTAAAAATTTATTTGATATGACTTGCGTTTATTTGTGAAAAAAATCAGAAATTTGGCCAAAATTTTGCAATTTTCAAATTTTTAAGTTTTATACCCCTAAAGAGTCATGTCACACAAAGTAGTTAATAAATAACATAACGCCATGTCATGTTTGGAGAGTCCCTGATGTGCCAAAACAGTGGAAACCACCCACAATGACACCATTTTGGAAACTAGACGCCTGGGGGAACTTATATAGATGTGTATTGAGCACCTTGAACCTCCAGGTGCTTCACAGAAGTTTATAACATTTTCCAGGAGGCACGCACGCCATAAATTATGGTTATTCCTCCAACAGCAATGCTAAACATGTGGACACTAACTGTGGGTGGGCACATTGCAAGGCTCAGAAAGGATGGAGAAATGGCTTTGGGAAGGAGATTTTCCTGGATTGGTTTCTGGAAGCCATGTTACTAGTAGCTCAAAGCCCATAGAGCCTTTGAGCCAGTAGTAATGTGGAGACCCTATATTTTGGCATTGACAGATGACTGACCTTATTGGAGGCTTGTTTTTTTGTGGGATAAATAGAAGTTTCTATTGAGCTCATTTTAGGCTATAAACTTTTTTGATGGGTGTTTGTTTAGTTCAATATTTAGAGGAATAGTGAGTAAAACAACTCAAACATGCTCTACATGTCCTTGCTCTGACCTGAAGACTACAGTTATTTTGTGATCTGTTTTTTTTTCTTATGGAATAATTGAATTATGCTACATAACTTACAATTTCTATGGACATTTTATGTAGGAATGTTGTAAGAATAGAACTTAAGGATAGTTTATTCAAAATAATTGGTTTTATGATTGGCAGTTGACTGTAGACTGGAGATCAGAGGGACCGCAGCCATCTTAAGTTTTTAAAGGGAACCTGTCAGCAGGATTGTGCTGAGTAACCTACAGACAGTGTCATGTCGGCGCCGGTATGCTAATTACAATGATACCTGGGTTGATAAAATCCATCTTGTGGTTGCTGTTTTATCTTTATCTGTAGTTTTGAGTTAATGATATGCTCGTGCTTCGGAGCGGCCTGTGGGGGGTCTGCTTGTGGTGCTCTACTTACATAGTAATCTGTATGGCTTTTGACAGGTCACTGAGCCTTCAGTGACCTACCCACTATTTTACATACTGTATATCTTATTGTTTTGAAAAAAAACAAACATTCATCATGGATATGACTACGCTGTAGCATGACCGAATCTATAATATCCATTTAATTATTTTATTTAGTGATCTAAATTTCTTCAGAAAAAAATTCTCAAAATGGCGCCGGCTGCGCCAGCGCAGTAGACTATGAAATGCAAGAGATGCTACTGTGCAGGCACCACCGCCTGCGCCATTTTGCTAGAAGAAAAAAAATGTCTCCACCAAATGGAGCCGGCTGCGGCACCGCATCGGCATCTATCACCTATTGATGCTACTGAGCAGGCGCCGCCGACGCCATCTTGCCAGTTGCAGTACCCCCTTCCTTTCTTATTCTGCAGATTAATAGTTCTTATGTTAAAAAAGCGTTGTCTTCTCTGGAGATTTAACCTGTCTTTTGCCAATGGATGGATTGTCCCTTTTCTTCTGAGAAGATTTTACACGAAACAGCTTTTGACTGTTCTTTTTGTATGTGCAATTTATGCACTTGTACAAGTTAGTCATGTCCCCGACCCCTCTTCTTAAAATTAAAATTTAATTGTTTTAATTATAGCCAGGTCCTCTATGCCTCTAAACAGTTGTACATTTTGTAGCTCCAGGTCCTTCTTTCTATGAACTGGTGCCCAGAATCAAAGTGCATATTCCAGATGAGGATCCAACAACGCTTTGTAAAGTGAAAGCATAAACTTCTGTCTCATGATTTCATACTTCTTTTAATATATGACAATATCTTGCTAGTATTAGGAGCCACTGATTGGCATTGCATGCTGTTATTTATTGTGGGATTTACAAGTACACCCAGATTCTTCTCTACAAGTAACTCTCCTAGTTTTACTCCCACTAAAACATATGGTGTCTATATATCATTAGTGCCCATGTGCAGAACTTCACATTTCTCTAAATTAAACCTCATCTGCAAAGTGAATGTTCAAACACTCAGTTTGTTCAAGTCAGCCTGTAAACTTTTGAACATCCTCCATATACTGCACTACAGTACAGTTAGGTGTCATCTGCACAAATAGGAACAATGCAAATAATCCCATCTTGTAGATCAGTAATAAACAAGTGGAATAATAGCAGACCCAACACTTGGGGTCACCACTTACAAAAGGAGACCATTCAGAGTAGCAGTCATTGATGTTTGAGATGCTTTTCCCTACTCTTTTGCCTGGTGGGAAGAGCTGGGCTCTGATTTCTTGGTGCTGCTGTGATCTTTTTCAATCACAGCTGTGAAAACTTCTGTGTGGCAGCGTTGTAAATGTCTTTTTAGATTGGAAGCTCTTGAAGGAACATTTTTATTACTGCCTGAGTATGCAGTGATTTTGGCATCACAGCATTTGTTCTCATCTGAGTCACTTATACACTGGCACACAAAATGTTTTTTTATCTTGAGTCACTGTGAAATGGTCAAATACAGCTGACTTCATAAGATGCTTCTTAGATATTTTGTAATTACATAAATTCGCACTAAAAATAATTGTCCTGTAAAAAAAAGATATATTGAAATGCATTGTATAATTTAGAATAGAAATAAAACAATCTTTGCATAAATCAATAGGACAGATGATAAGTATAAAGTTTGTAAAATATGTTGTTAGATAACTTTACTCTGAACTTTCATTGTCATGCTTGTCTCAGGGTACAGCTCTCTAAATGATTTACATCATATTTCTTCATAGTCTATGAAGAGGGGAGGAGGATTGAAGACCTCTAATCCTAACAACACAACTAGCAGTAGCCGTGGAACATACCTACGATGTCCTAGACGCCTCGGCACAGCCAGAGAGCTAACTAAGCCTAAAGCAAGAAAGGTGAAATCTAAACTGCCCCGGAGTAGAACCCAAAGGAATAGATAGCCCCCAAACATATATTATCGGTGAGACAAGATGAAACACAAACGCAGCCAGAAAATAGACTGAGGAAATGATGGGGGCCAAACTGACTAGATAGGATAGGAAAGGAAAGACACTGTCTGCAATCACGCAAAAACCCTAAAAAATCCAACACGTCTGATGTACAAAAAAACACCAAGGTCTCACGACCTCGCCCCCAATATATCAGCATTCAGGTATGAACTGGCAGCAAAGCAAAAGAGACTAATATAACAGGGGACTGAACAAACTGACACAAGCTGTAACATATGGAGTGGGGTCCAGCACGGCCCCAGCAGGGAGCACGCTGAACCCTCACAACAAGCAGAGAGAGACAAAACCAGATCAGATGCAAAGGATTAGCAAATGAACAACTTAACTGAACAAATGCAGGATCAGGGCAGGAGACATCAGACCTCAGAATGCACAGGAAATCAATCACCAGCAGGGATTGAAGGAAGCCTGCTGACTTAAATACTCCAATCAGTAACCCCAGATCTCCAATCATCATCATCATCATCATCAGGTGGCAGACCTCTGTCAATCCGGCCAGCTCCACTACCCCCAGTGGTTAACCAGAGGGAGCCCTGACCCGGAAGTAAGAGAATTCACAAAAGGAGGGAGAATGTTTGTGCTGAATCATATTCCAGAACACAGACACAAATATGTATGTCCTCATCAATCCTGTTACTGTATTTCTGAATTTGAGATGTTAGAAAACAGTTTTTCCCCGTATATTCTTTGTATAGTGTATATAAGTCATCAGAGCAGCTAATTTCTCCAAACAGGAGCTAAGAGGAAAAACAAAATAAAACATCATGCACACAGAGACAACATATACTGGACTATTAATTTATGCACAGTTTATTGAAAGTTTAGATATGCTTTAACCCCTTCACCCCCAAGGGTGGTTTGCACGTTCATGACCGGGCCAATTTTTACAATTCTGACCACTGTACCTTTATGAGGTCATAACTCTGGAACGCTTCCATGGATCCCGGTGATTCTGACATTGTTTTCTCGTGACATATTGTACTTCATGTTAGTGGTAAAATTTCATTCAAATAACTTGCGTTTATTTGTGAGAAAAACGGAAATTTGGCGAAAATTTTGAAAATTTCGCAATTTTCCAACTTTGAATTTTTATGCCCTTAAATCACAGAGATACGGCACACAAAAAACTTGATAACTAACATTTCCCACATGTTTACTTTACATAAGCACAATTTTGGAACCAAAATTTTTTTTTGTTAGGAAGTTATAAGGGTTAAAAGTTGACCAGCGATTTCTCATTTTTACAACACCATTTTATTTTTAGGACCACATCACATTTGAAGCCACTTTGAGGGGTCTATATGATAGAAAATACTCAAAAGTGACACCATTCTAAAAACTGCACCCCTTAAGGTGCTCAAAACCACACTCAAGAAGTTTATTAACCCTTTAGGTGCGTCACAGGAATTTTTTTGAATATTTAAAAAAAAATGAACATCTAACTTTTTTTCATAAAAAAAATAATTCAGGTTCAATTTTTTTTATTTTACCAAGGGTAACAGGAGAAATTGGACTGCAAAAGTTATTGTGCAATTTGTCCTGAGTACGCAGATACCTGATATGTGGGGGGAACGACTGTTTCGGCGCATGGCAGAGCTCAGAATGGAAGGAGCGCCGTTTGACTTTTTCAATGCAAAATTGGCTGGAATTCAGATTGGACGCCATGTCACGTTTGGAGAGTCCCTGATGTACCTAAACAGTGGAAACCCCCTACAAGTGACCCCATTTTGGAAACTAGACCCCCCAAGGAACTTATCTAGATATGTGGTGAGAACTTTGAACCCACAAGGGCTTTACAAAAGTTTATAACGTACAGCGGTACAATTAAAAAATCATATTTTTTCCACAAAAATGATCTTTTCACCCCAATTTTTATTTTCCCAAGGGTAACAGGACCTAAAAGTTATTGTGCAATTTGTCCTGAGTACGTTGATACCCCACATGTGGGGGTAAACCACTATTTGGGCGCATGGCAGAGCTCGGAAGGGAAGCAGCGCCATTTGACGTTTTTGGCTGGAATTGAGATCCGACACCATGTCGCGTTTGGAAAACCCCTGATGTACCAAAACAGTGGAAACCCCCCACAAATGACACCATTTTGGAAACTAGACCCCCTAAGGAACTTATCTATATGTGTGGTGAGAACTTTGAACCCCCATGGGCTTCACAGAAGTTTATAACATAAAGCCATAAAATTAAAAAATCATATTTTTTCCACAAAAATGATCTTTTCACCCTCAATTCTTATTTTTCCAAGGGTAACAGGACCCTAAAAGTTATTGTGCAATTTGTCCTGAGTACACTGATACCCCACATGTGGGGGTAAAACACTATTTGGGCGCATGGCAGAGCTCGGAAGGGAAGCAGCGCCATTTGACGTTTTTGGCTGGAATTGAGATCGGACACCATGTCGCGTTTGGAAAACCCCTGATGTACCAAAACAGTGGAAACCCCCCACAAATGACACCATTTTGGAAAATAGACCCCCTAAGGAACTTATCTAGATGTGTGGTGAGCACTTTGACCCCCCCCAGTGCTTCACAGAAGTTTATAACGCCCGGGCGTGAAAATAAAAAATTCGTATTTTTTCCACAAACATGATCTTTTAGTCACCATTTTTTTATTTTCCCAAGGGTACCAGGAGAAATTGGACCCCAAAAGTTGTTGTCCAATTTGTCCTGAGTATGCTGATACCCCATATGTGGGAGAAAACTACTGTATGGGCACACGTCGGGGCTCGGAAGGGAAGTAGTGACGTTTTGGAATGCAGACTTTGATGGAATGGTCTGCGGGTGTCATGTTGCCTTTGGAGAGCCCCTAATGTACCTAAACAGTGGAAACCCCCCACAAATGACACCATTTTGTAAACTAGACCCCCCAAGGAACTTATCTAGATGTGTGGTGAGCACTTTGAACCCCCCAGTGCTTCACAGAAGTTTATAACGCCCGGGCGTGAAAATAAAAAATTCGTATTTTTTCCACAAACATGATCTTTTAGTCACCATTTTTTTATTTTCCCAAGGGTACCAGGAGAAAATGGACCTTAAAAGTTGTTGTCCAATTTGTCCTGAGTATGCTGATACCCCATATGTGGGAGAAAACTACTGTATGGGCACACGTCGGGGCTCGGAAGGGAAGTAGTGACGTTTTGGAATGCAGACTTTGATGGAATGGTCTGCGGGTGTCATGTGCGTTTGGAGAGCCCCTGATGTACCTAAACTATTGAAACTCCCCACAAGTGACCCCATTTTGGACACTAGACCCCCCACGGAACTTATCTAGATGTGTGGTGAGCACTTTGAACCCCCAAGTGCTTCACAGAAGTTTATAACACTCGGACGTGAAAATAAAAAAATCATTTTTTTCCACAAAAATGATATTTTTGCCCCCAATTTTTTATTTTCCTAAGGGTAACAGGAGAAATTGGACCCCAAAAATTGTTTTGCAATTTGTCCTGAGTAGGCTGATACCCTACATGTGGGGGTAAAACACTGTTTGGGCACATGGCAGAGCTTGGAAGGGAAGGAGCACCATTTGACTTTTTCAACTCAGAATTGGCTGGAATTGAGATCAGACGCCATGTTGCATTTGGAGAGCCCCTGATGTGCCCAAACAGTGGAAACCCCCAATTCTAACTCCAACCCGAACCCCAACATGCCCCTAGCCCTAACCCTAACCCTAGCCCTAACACTAGCCCTAACCCTAGCCCTAACCCTACCCTAACCCTAGCCCTAACCCTAACCCTAGCCCTAACCCTAGCCCTAACCCTACCCCAACACACCCCTAGCCCTAACCCTAATGGAAAAATGGAAATAAATACATTTTTTTTATTTTATTATTTTTCCCTAACTAAGGGGGTGATAACAGGGGGTTTGATTTACTATTTATGGCGGTTTTTATTTTTGGCAGCTGTCGCATGCTAAAAGACGCTTTTTATTGTAAAAATAGTTTTTGCATCACCACATACTGAGAGCTATAATTTTTCCGTATTTTGACCCACCGGGTCATGTGAGGTCTTATTTTTTGCGGGACGAGTTGACGTTTTTATTGGTACCATTTTCGGGCACGTGAAATTTTTTGATCACTTTTTATTCCGATTTTTGGGACGCAGAATGAAGAAAAACCAGCGTTTCATGAATTTCTTTTGGGGGGGTGCGTTTACACCGTTCCGCGTGCGGTAAAATTGATAAAGCGGTTTTATTCTTCGGGTCAGTACGGTTACAGCGATACCTCATTTAGGTCGTTTTTTTATGTTTTTGTCGGTTTTATGCAATGAAAACTATTTTATATAAAAAATAATTATTTTTGCATCGCTTTATTCTGCGAGCTATAACTTTTTTATTTTTTCGCTGATGATGCTGTGTGGCGGCTCGTTTTTTGCGGGACAAGATGACATTTTCAGCGGTACCATGGATATTTATATGCGTCTTTTTGATCGCGCGTTATTACACTTTTTGTTTGGCAGTAAGATAATAAATCATTATTTTTTGCTTCGTTTTTTATTTTTATTTTTTAAGGGATTCGCTAAAGGGGTTAACTAATGGGACAGTTTTATAGGGCGGGTCGTTACGGACGCGGTGATACCTAATATGTGTACTTTTATTGTTTTTTTTTTTATTATTTCCAAAAAATGGATTTATTGGGGGAATATTTTTTTTTTTTTTCTAATTTATTTGGCGAGTTTTTTAAAATTATTTTTACACTTTTTTTTATTTTTTTTTTTACTTTATTAAATAGTCCCAGGTGGGACATCACTGTCCTGTGACAGATCGCTGATCTGTCACATCACAGATCACTGTGACAGATCAGCAATCTGTCACAGGCATTGAAGAAGACTTCCTCTTGCCTGCGCTTTGCAGGCACTGAGGAAGCCAGCTTCCTCAGGCTCCCGAAGGCCCCCGTCGCCATCTTGGATTCGGGGGCCTGGAGGAAAGGAGTCCCCCGCAGCAGCGCTGCACATTGCGCTGCCGTGGGGGGCTCAGGGAAGCACGGAGGGAGCCCCCTCCCTGCCGATGCTTCCCTTTAACTCCCGGTACACCGCGATCATGTTTGATCACGGTGTGCAAGGGGTTAACGTGTCGGGGGCGGTCCGTGACCGCCCCTGACACATTGTGCCGGGTGTCAGCTGTGATAATCAGCTGACACCCGGCCGCGATCAGCGGCGCTCACCACGTGGGCGCCGCTGATCGCGCCCGACGTACTATCCCGTCCATGGGCATAGGGGCCCAGGTCCCATGGACGGGATATACCGTCGGATGTCGGGAAGGGGTTAAGAAGCACTTACCTTAATCCTGCTCTCCTGTTCACTCCAGAAGTTCTGAGATTAATGCAGGCATTCCTTCCATGTAAGTTTATTTTTTCCCCTTATCTGTAGAGGAGGAGCTTCACAACTTATCATGAACATAAACTGCAGCACAGATTCATCTCAGCTAAAAGTCTAGACCTTATATCAGGAATAGGACAGACATTTATAGGACATTTCATAATATTCCAAACAAACTGCATTGAACTACTGTACCCAATTTATTATATATTTTAAGAGTGGAAGTCAGTTAATTTTATGCAAACTCCAACTCCGCCAAAATGGGCTCCGACTCCATGACTCCGACTCCACAGCCCTGGATATGAAGTATGTTTCTGTTTTTTCTAGGTTAGATGGTAGGGAGGAATCAATTTTTTTATTTTTTTTTAAGCAGAGATGAATTCTGGCATTAGGGAGATGGGCCTGGAGTGGTAATGCAGGTGGAAACCATAAGCCCCTTTTAACTCTTTCTCCTACACTATTACTTTCATCAGCTGCTATTAGCTATAGATGTTCCTGGGAAAGTTGGGTTGCAATCTTTCCCAGGAACAAATGTAAGTAATAGCAGATATAACAAAGCAAGAGGCATTAGAAAGGAGGGAGATGTAGTTTGCACCTCCAACACTGTTCGTGGTGACCACTCACTGAGACTCACAGTGATTAGAGTGGAGCTGTCATGTCTTTGCTGATTGCTCCACATTGAACACAGTGATTACTAGTGAGCAATGACAGAAGGTCGGGGCACCATTGCTTTTTGCAGGGACTTCATCTAATTACCACTGGCTGAGATGACCACCACAGGCCTGGTGCCCAAACTTGTGTTCATTAGTAATCACTGTGATCTGGGCGCTGAAGCAGGCAAATATTTGACTACTCTGCTCTAATCACAATACAGTATATAGCATTGACAGATGGAAATTGCATAGTGCTGACTACAATAAATTACTATCGGGCTCCATCTACAGTTGTGAATTGTGCATGACAGCGAATGTGCAAAGATCATGGCTGATGTGGACACAGTATAGCATTGGTATGCAAAATCTGATGTGTGAATGAGCTTTTTTTTTGAGTTTTTGCTCCTTCCTGCGTATACATTGGATGACTACTATTTGATTTTTTTTTATCGGATAGCACTCGGGCCAATATTATTCAATGGAACAGTGTTGATGCCCAATGTTTTTCAATGACAGACTTAGTCAGTGAAAAAAATGACAGCATGTTGCGATTACACTTTAAAATCCCATTCAAGTCCATGGAAGCATGGAAAACATCGGACATCTGAGAACAGTCCGATTTTCTCTGACTCACAGAATGGAGAAGATGGAGAAATTTTGTTCGCCATCTTCTCCTCACCTCATCCAAGAGAATTAGATCACACTAAGATGACACTTGGATCAAATTCTTATCAGAGGTTTATCAGAGTGTCATTTGCATGTTTATCCTGACCATATCCTTCATTCAGATTTCAGTGAAAAACCTGCATGGTCTATCCATGCGCTCCATGTCCTGTCAGGTTGACTGAACAGAGGAATGCTCTTTCATGGTTCCTGACAGGATGCTGTTCTGACCTGTTCTCTTGTCTCGAATTGATGTTCTTCATGCAGCCCATCCTACTGTGTGTCATCTTAAATCTACAATGGGCTGCACACCTCGTACACGCGCGGCTCCGCTCCGTACACCTCGTACACGCGCGGCTCCGCTCCGTACACCTCGTACACGCGCGGCTCCGCTCCGTTCACCTCGTACACGCGCGGCTCCGCTCCGTTCACCTCATACACACACGGCTCAGTACACCTCGTACACATGCGGCTCAGTACACCTCGTACACACGCACGGCTCCGCTCTGTACACCTCATACACACGCGGCTCAGTACACCTCGTACACACGCACGGCTCCGCTCTGTACACCTCGTACACACGCACGGCTCCGCTCTGTACACCTCGTACACGCACGGCTCCGCTCTGTACACCTCGTACACGCACGGCTCCGCTCTGTACACCTCGTACACGCACGGCTCCGCTCTGTACACCTCGTACACGCACGGCTCAGTACACCTCGTACACACGCACGGCTCCGCTCTGTACACCTCATACACACGCGGCTCAGTACACCTCGTACACACGCGGCTCCGCTCTGTACACCTCGTACACACGCACGGCTCCGCTCCGTACACCTCGTACACACACGGCTCCGCTCTGTACACCTCGTACACGCACGGCTCCGCTCTGTACACCTCGTACACGCACGGCTCCGCTCTGTACACCTCGTACACGCACGGCTCCGCTCCGAACACCTCGTACACACGCGGCTCTGCTCCGTACACCTCGTACACACGCGGCTCAGCCCCGTACACCTCGTACACACGCGGCTCCGCTCTGAACACTTCGTACACACGGCTCCACTCTGTACACATGTGGCTCTGCTACATCCACCCTGTAAACCCCTCCTGACCCCACACAGAAACTTCCCCTCATCCAGCACCATGACAACCAGCACAGCAGAGTCCTGCATACACTGAGGCCCCTGATCATGTGACCCCTGACTCCTCCCCTCCTGTGACCTCATCCCAGGTCCTGTGCGCACAGAGCAGCCATATATGTGGAGTGCGGCTCTGCAGGTGGAGGTAGGTGCTGGAGATTCCCCATTACTGGGCGCAGGGGCAGTAACCCCTTCGACGCTGAGACTATTTTTGGTGTTTTATTGACACTTTCTGAGAATCACGGCGTTTTTGTCCCTTTCCTTCCCCCTCCGACACAATATGCCCCCCCTCCTAATAAATAAATCCCCCCTTCCCCCACTCCTGGTGCAGATACAGATGACCCCGGGACACAGCACCGACCTCCTCGATCAGGTTCCCAGGTCTGGAGATGTGGCCCCGGTCCGGTGCTATAGATGTATGAGGGGCTGTTATCTGCGGTGTGAGCTGTACATGGAATGGAGACATTCTGGGGACAGATTATTCCAGAAGTAGAACTATGTATCTTTTTTTAGACAATATGGCTGTATTTTAGCTTTTTTTTTTTCACTTTAACTGTTTAATGACTTTGTTCTAGGATTGTTAGACCCCTGTGTGTCCTGGTGATATCTCGGAATGTGTCGATAAGGAGTAGAGCCTTCTCCCTCTCTTTATATCTCAGATAAAATGGAGGAGACTCTATCTCTCTCTTCAGGCAAGTCTCAAACGATCACTCAGCTGGCGGCTACCTCTCCCATACACACACACTTTCAGCTCGGCTAATCTTTGGTCTCCAAGGCTATGTTCATACGTTGCGTTTTTTATGCAGCAAAACCTGCTTTCTTGGCAGTAAGAAACTTGCTTAAAAAAAAACTAGATTTCTTACCAGTAATTGTGTTTTATGGAGTCCACGATAGCACCCATTTGAGAGAGAGGGGATCCGACCATAGGACCAGGAAACCTACAGATAAAAAGGAGCGGCCCCCCTCACCTCCTCAGTTGGATTACAGAGCATGAGAGGAACTGCAAAAAAATTTAGACAATCTCCATAATAACTAATCAGTATTCATAAACATATACAACCACCACCAGGAGTGAATCACATACACCTATATATTTGTTGTCCCCCCCCCCCCCTTTTTTTAATGTAACTAAGGGAGGGAAGTGAGTGAGTGCTGTCATGGACGCCATAAAACACAATTAACGGTAAGTAAACTAGTTTTTTTTCTTCTCGCCACAACTTCACTTGGGAGGTACCACCATATTGAGGACAGATCTGCCGAAAACCAAGTCAGAGAATGATGATAAATCAAGCCTATAGTGGTTGTAAAAGATAGATGGTGAAGACCATGTAGCTACCTTACATATCAGATCGATCGAGATGTCCGCCTTCTCAGCCCAGGAGGATGTCATAACTCGTGCCATGCTGAATGGGCTCTTACTCCGTCTGGGCGATTTTTCACCTTTCGCTGAGTAGGCCAGACAGATTGCATCTCTGATCCATCGTGATAAAGTGCTCTTTGTGACTCCAAACCCCTTCGTGTGGCCCTGAAAGGACACAAACAGAGCCCTGCTCTGCCTCCAGGGATGAGTTCTTTCTATATAATGAAGGACAGTTCTCAAATCTAAAGTGTGGAATCTCTTTTCCTCAGGAGTAGAAGGGTTAGCAAAAAGGGAAGAAAAATCTCCTGACCTCTGTGAAATTTAGCAACTACTTTAGGGAGGTGTTACGCTGCGGATGACGGTAGCGAGTGGACCCTCTGGACCGTGACGCCGAACCCTCCCTGAGCGAGCGCACCGAGTGGACCGACCCCTATACAGGGACCGTTAGGGAACAGACTCGGGGAGTTCAAGCGCCACGGCAGCCAGGACCAGGGGTCGGCTCAGGAGGGTGAGCAGAGGATGAGGAGCAGCGGAAGATCCGGAGAGGACACAGGATGACCAGGGTCCAGAGGCGGAGGGAGGTGCAGAAGGTCGGAGGCGGATGGCGGGAACCAGGAAGAGGCAAACTGAAAAGGGAAGGAGACAAAGAGGGTTACCAGGAGGCACAGGCAGGAGAAACAGGGATAAGCAGAAGAGGCGAAGACTCAAGGGGTAACCAGAGAGCGAGCTGCTAGCAAGCAGCTAGTAGCAGCGAGCGCGGCCTAGACAACAGAGAGGTAACTCAATAGTCAGGCGCCTCCACTAAGGGAGGGTGGCCTGAAATACTTGGTGGTGGCGTCTGATGGGTCAGGAGGCTGGTCCGGGTCAGGTCACGCAGGGCAGGCGGCTGACGGCAGAGGCGCGTGGCCTAACCCTCCGGCGCGTGCGCAGAGGCACAGTGCGCGCGGCCGAGGGAAGTGGAGGAGTGCGTCGGGACGACGGCTGCCGAAAAGCGAGAGGAGCAGGGGCGCGCATCCAGGCTGCGTCAGAGGAGGGAGTCGGACCTGGAGCGGAGGCGGTGAGTATGGCAGCGGGGGCAGCGGAACGGGGAGCGGTGCTGACAGGAGGTAGGAAGGGTCCCGTTTCAGCACTATCCTAGCAAAATAAATTAAAAGAAAAAAAGGATCTATAGATAGAAGAGTTAGTGACATACAGGCTATCTGATGTTAAAGCGACTAACAGCGGTTTTTAGCGATAGGCATTTTAAAAGAGCTGACCCTAAAGGCTCAAATGGAGGACATGTCAGGGCATCAAGGACCAAGTTCAGGTCCCAAGGAGGTAAACGAGCAATGTGTACAGGTTCACCACTGTCACACACTGTAATAAACCGTGAAACCCATCTATCACTGGCAATATTATAACTATATAGGGCTCCCAAAGCTGATATCTGATCCTTTAATGTGCTAACCGAAAGGCCCAGCTCCTGACCCTTCTGCAGAAACTCAAGGATTGCTGTTATGAATGAGTCACCGTAGGAGGCAAAAGCAGAAATACAAGCTAAGTCCAGAAAACCAGAGAAGTTGGCAACTATCAGATTGCAGACCCCTGAACCTATCAACACAACTAGCAGTAGCCGTGGGGGGTTCCTACGATGCCCTAGACCCCTCGATCACAGCCGGAGAATTACATAGGCCTAAAGAAAGAAAGGGGAAATCTAAACTGCCCCAGAGCAGACCCCAAAGCAATAGGCAGTCCCCAACATATAATGACGGTGAAGCAAGATGAAAATACTAACACAGACAGAAAGATAGACTGAGCAAAGACGGGGCCCAAAACTACCTAGATAGGAAAGGACAGGAAGGCTGCTGTCTGCAATCTGCCAAAACCCTATCAAAGACATAAGCCAACAAGCTGATATGAAAAAGGCCCTGAAGCAGCTAGGCTTCAAAAACTAAATCAGCACTCAGGTATTTTCAGAAGACAGAGCTAAATGAATTCAGCACACCCCAGCAGGAAATGGCAGAAATCCAGAAAAACAAAGTAAAACAAAGTCAAAGCACCAAAGCAAAAGGCCGAGCAGCAAACTTAGCTTTAGAGGAGCAGGAATTCAGACTGGTCTCCAAGGATCCCACAGAGAAATCACCCGCAGGGCAGAAGGGCGTCGGCAGCCTTATATCCAGTCAGTAACTCCACTCAGCCAGTCATCATCATCAGCCTCAGGTGTTTGATAATCAGGCTCACTACCTTTCTTTACCAGAAGAGGGAGTTCCTCGGGCCTCAGTAATGAAGGGGAAAATGAACTCACAACAGATTGAAGAAACTGGTACTTCATTAGAGAAGGGCCCAGTATGGAACTCAAGGATTTTTCTGCACACCCTACTGTATATCTTAGTTGTGGATTCCTTTCTACTATGGATAAGAGTGCTGATCAGGTTGTCCAGAAAAAAACCTTAACTTCAACAGATGCCTGTCATTTTCCACGCCGTCAAGTGGAGACCTGAGGATGACTGAGTGGACCCTGAGAGAGCAGGCCCAGATATGATGGGAGGATCCAGGGGTTGGATATGGACATGGCCCTGAGCCATGAAAAAAACGGTCTCTTGGGCCAGAAAGGAGCGATGAGGATCACCCTTGCTCCTTCCTTCCTGATGACTGATGGAAGCACAATCATTGGAGGGAACACCTAGGCCAGACTGAACTGCCAAGGAGACTGGAGGAAGTCGACCATCTCTGGCTGGTCTGCCCTGTTCAGGGAGGCAAACCTTTGGACTTGTCTGTTGGCTCTGGTAGCGAACAGGTCTATCTCTGGAAGCCCCCACAAGTCCCATTCTCCTAGATGTAAAGTATGGCAACTGAGGAAGTCCGCTCTGAGATTGTCCACTCCCCTAATGTGAAGGCCTGAGAAGGACAGGAGGATTTCCACCGCAGTAGACATAAGAATCTTTGACCGAGTTCCGGGTTGCCGATTTCTATATGCGACTGATGTGGTATTGTCTGATAGAATCCTCACATGAGACCCCCCTGCAGCTGTGAGAGAAAGTGATGTATGGCATGACTGACTGCCTTTAAAGGGAAGGTGCCATCCAAAAATTTTTTTTTCAGCAATTGAAAAAATGTAAAGAATTAATGTTTACATTTTCTTAAAAAATATTATCATTTGTTTTTAATTTTGCAAAATATGAAAAATAATTTTAAAAAGTTTGGCATTTCCACTTGTTAACACTAGGGGGAGCAGCTACTGAAATCTGGCACAAAAACCTATGACATCTAGGAACACAGTGAGCAACCATTTTGATGGGGCCTGCAAAGTTACTGACTGTCTTTGCATGTAAAGTCTGGATCAGAACAGGCCATCAATCAGCAGAAATGTTTCCTGGATTTCTGTGGAGCAGACAAGCAGACGGTCCATCCATGTGTATAATACACAGCGCTTTATGTACAATCCCAGGCACCGAACACTGTGCCCCCCATAGACCAGCACACTGCTCTCCTGAAATACTCTGTGCTGCTGTCGCCCTGCTCCTTCCACCATACATCAGGCCCCTGTCGCCTCGGTTTCACACATCGCCAGGACAGGATCTGAGGAGAGGAATGGGGTCTTCGGTCACCGAGGATGGCAGGCAGCAAGGATTCTGGGAGCAGGGTGACAGCAGCACAGAGTATTTCAGGAGAGCAGTGTGCTGGTCTATGGGGGGCACAGAGGGAGATATATGAGGAGGAGCAGGGTGACAGCAGCACAGAGTATTTCAGGAGAGCAGTGTGCTGGTCTATGGGGGGCACAGAGGGAGATATATGGGAGAGGAGCAGGGTGACAGCAGCACAGAAATCCAGGAAACATTCCTGCTGATTGATGGCCTGTTCTGATCCAGACTTTGCAGGCAAAGACCCCATTCCCCTCCTCAGATTCTGTCCTGGCGATGTGTGAAAGCGAGGTGACAGGCGCAGTCCGGGGTGACGCTGGGAAGCAGGCTGGGGGAAATGTAGCCATACAGTAACGATAAAAATGAGACCCCTCTCTTCAGCTGCCTCACCAGCCCTCCCCTGACTGCACCTATTACCCCTGACCCGTGTGCAGGTGCTCAGCCAGAACCACCCTAAAATGCTTTTAGCAGATAATACTGCCATAGTGTTCTCACATAATACCGCCATATACTTCACACATAATGCCGCCATATAGTTCATACCACCATGTAGATCACACATAAAACCAGCAGGGTGACAGCAGCACAGAGTATTTCAGGAGAGCAGTATCACACGGGATAGGATTAGATACACGGCTCAGCAGGCAGCATCACACAGGAGAGGATTAGATACACGGCTCAGCAGGCAGCATCACACAGGAGAGGATTAGATACACGGCTCAGCAGTCAGTATCACACAGGATAGGATTAGATACACGGCTCAGCAGGGAGCATCACACAGGAGAGGATTAGATACACGGCTCAGCAGGCAGTATCACACAGAATAGGATTAGATACACAGCTCAGCAGTCTGTATCACACAGGAGAGGATTAGATACACGGCTCAGCAGGCAGTATCACACAGGATAGGATTAGATACACGGCTCAGCAGACAGTATCACACAGGAGAGGATTAGATACACGGCTCAGCAGGCAGTATCACACAGGATAGGATTAGATACACAGCTCAGCAGTCAGTATCACACAGGAGAGGATTAGATACACGGCTCAGCAGTCAGTATTACACAGGATAGGATTAGATACATGGCTCAGCAGTCAGTATCACACAGGAGAGGATTAGATACACGGCTCAGCAGTCAGTATGACAAAGGGGAGGATTAGATACACGGCTCAGCAGTCAGTATCACACAGAATAGGATTGGATACACGGCTCAGCAGACAGTATCACACAGGATAGGATTAGATACACGGCTCAGCAGACAGTATCACACAGGAGAGGATTAGATACACGGCTCAGCAGGCAGTATCACACAGGAGAGGATTAGATACACGGCTCAGCAGGCAGTATCACACAGGAGAGGATTAGATACACGGCTCAGCAGGCAGTATCACACAGGAGAGGATTAGATACACGGCTCAGCAGGCAGTATCACACAGGAGAGGATTAGATACACGGCTCAGCAGGCAGTATCACACAGGATAGGATTAGATACACGGCTCAGCAGTCAGTATGACAAAGGGGAGGATTAGATACACGGCTCAGCAGGCAGTATCACACAGAATAGGATTAGATACACGGCTCAGCAGGCAGTATCACACAGGATAGGATTAGATACACAGCTCAGCAGTCAATATGACAAAGGGGAGGATTAGATACACGGCTCAGCAGGCAGTATCACACAGAATAGGATTAGATACACTGCTCAGCAGGCAGTATCACACAGGATAGGATTAGATACACGGCTCAGCAGACAGTATCACACAGGATAGGATTAGATACACGGCTCAGCAGGCAGTATCACACAGGATAGGATTAGATACACGGCTCAGCAGGCAGTATCACACAGGATAGGATTAGATACACGGCTCAGCAGGCAGTATCACACAGGAGAGGATTAGATACACAGCTCAGCAGTCAGTATCACACAGGAGAGGATTAGATACACGGCTCAGCAGTCAGTATCACACAGGAGAGGATTAGATACACGGCTCAGCAGGCAGTATCACAGGAGACAGTATTACAGATATGCCCACACTGGTGAAACTTCCAGCCCCCCCCAATTATACACAAGACTATGGGCTGTATAAGTCACTGTCCTCCTCAGACAGCCATAAAAGCTCTCATAAAAGAGAAGGTGCCAGATTACCGGAGATCACTGGGGCTGTGTGTGAGGAGGCAGAGACAGAGCAGGAGGACGCTGGAGCAGGAAGCACAGGGCTGAGCCTGGAGTAGCAGGACAGAGGAGCATAGAGGAAAGTCACCCGCACTCACCACTCTCCATCCTCCGGCTCCAGTGAGCGCTTCTCTCCTCTGCTGACCACCTTCTCCATATCTACAGCCTCTCCTCACAACACAGGACCCGTTATGCCACAAGTGGTCCTGTGATAGAGGGTAAGTGGAGCTCAGCAGATAGCACTGGGCTACAGTAAAATGGCGCCCAGCCACACCTACAGCAGTGAATGGTGCAGCCCACAGGGGCGTGCCCAGTTCTCTGCTAAGGAGGCTGCAATGTGGGGTCGGAACCGACCAGTCTCCTATGTCCAGGGACGGCCATATTTGCAGACTGTATGAGTCCTCCACAGATCTGCAAATCAAGATGTCAGCGCCCAGTGGCTACATTAAAACATTATTACAAACAAACCATAAATCCTGGTTAGTACAACATTTGCTGAAACAACATGTTTTGTTACTTACTATTTTTTTTGCAAACCATATAAAATTGCGGCACCTTCCCTTTAACTCCCTTAAGTATGAAGAGTCATCAGCTTCTTCTATGGACCACCGCCCCTGGGTCAGGTCTTCACCCAGTCCATCGGGACTAGCATCAGTACTAACTACCCTAGAAGGTCTCATTACCCATGGAACCCCCCTAGAAAGATGATCATGATCTAACCACTAGGACAGAGAGTATACTACTTCTAACGACAGAGTCATTCTGCCATTGAGGTAACCTTGCAGTCGATCTTCCACACAGAGGATCTCTGGCTGCAGACACCTGGTATGAAATTGACCCCATTGAACAGCTGAAATACAGGACATAAGGGACCCCAGGAGGAACATAGCATCTCTCAGGGACTTATGAGGCTTATCAATTGCTGTCTTAACCTTATTCATTATAATTAGCATCTTTTCCCCCGGGAGGAGACACCTTTGACTTACTGAATCTAGGTGTAGACCCAGGAAGGACTGAAGAGTTCCCGGAACCAGTCTGGATTTGTCCAGGTTGATTATCCAGCCCAACGCCTGTAAGGATAAAATCATGTCAGCAAGGCGACCCCCTACAATGGGAGGTAGACTTCCCTATTATCAAGAAATCAGCCAAGTATGGAATTATAAGTGTGTCCTGCAGAGGCAAATAAGCCATCGCCTCCAATATCAATTTTGTGAAGATTCGAGGGGCCATGGAAAGACCAAATGGCATCGCTATGAATTGGGAGGTCATGTCCAACATTTCCATCATGACCACCACTCTGAAGTACTGTTGGAACTCGACATGTATGGCCAAATGGTAATGGCATCCTTCAGGTCCAGGACAGTCATGAAGCATCTGGGGAATAAAAGTTTAATAGCCTATTTTATAGATTCCATCTTGAAGGAGTGAAATTGAAGGAAGGTATTCAATCTCTTCAAATTAATGATAGTTCTATAAAAATCATCTGGTTTGGAGACCAGAAGCAAAGGTGTGAAATCGAAGGAAGGTATTCCATCTCTTCAAATTCTGGTTTGGAGACCAGAAACAAAGGGGAATAAAATCCCCTTCCCTCCTGGTCGCCCAGGACCTCTACCAGGACATGTTTAGACAACAGTCTCAGGACCTCCGGCTCAAGAGCCTGCTGTTGTGCAGGGGATTTAAAAGAGGTCACTGTAAAGGAATCTGGGGATCTGACGAAACTCCAGCTTTAATCCAGATGATATTAGGTTCAGGGTCCAGGGATTAGATGTAAACCCCCCCATTTGTGGCAAAAGAATTTTAATCTGCCAGCCACAGGAGGATCAGGGTTAATGGAATTTGTTTCCGCTCTTGGAAGAGGTTCCACTAAAAAGGGCACCTTTTGTTTGGAATCCTTGGCCTCCCGCGATCTTGGTCTCTATTGGACTTCCTTTTACCGAATGATCGCTTCTTAAAGGCCCTCCTTTAGGAAGGAACAAATTGGTTAAGGAACCTCTTCTTTCTCTTTCCAGCCTTAGTGAGGATTTCATCTACCACCTTGCCAAACAGGTGTACTCACCCTGGCATGGAATTGCGCACAGCTTAGATTTTGACTGTGCGTCCCCCTTCCAGCCCTTCAGTCATAAGGCACGGCGAGCAGAATTTGTGAGACCAGCTGGTCTAGTCGCCAGGCATTGGGAGTCCACAGAAGCATCAGCTAGATATACCGTAGCTCCCCTGATCAATGGGATAGAAAACCACAACTTCTCTCTAAGAACTCTTTTCCTGATCTGTTCTTCTAGTTGATCCACCAAGACCAACATTGACCTTGCTGTACATGTGCCAGATACAGCCGGTCTAAAAGCCCCACTACAGGATTCCCATGATCTTTTGAGCAACATCTCCGCCTTGCAGTCCAGAGGGTCAGATAGAACTCCAGACTCTTCTATGGGTAGGGCAGAACGTTTAGATGTCAAAGCCACTGCAGCGTCCAGCTTGGGAACTTTAGAACCTTGGGAAATCTTCATCGTCAAAGGGATACTTTATCTTGGAAGATGAAGGGAGGTACCTTCACCCTTGTTTGTCCCACTCCCTCCTGACCAGATCTTTTACCGCTGTGATAACTGGAAATAATCGTTACTTTTTTTTGCAAGAGGCCCGCAAACATTATCTCTTGTGTAGTCATGGCTTCTTTTGTTTCTGAAACTCACATGGTATTCCTAACTGATTTTACCAGGTTATCAATTCTTTCTATGGGGAAACAGGATCGTCCCTCCTCATCACTATCGGAAGACGAGCTGGAGACGGGGGTAACACTCTTTGTTCTGGTCAATTGTCCTTTAGATTTGTCTGGGCTTTTTAGGGATTGGAGCTCTTGCTTTATCATTGCCCATATATCAGTGGGCCTGACAGATGATTTCTCCTGTAAAGTCTGGCTGATACACTTCTGACACAGTCTCTGATTATAGGTGTCAGGAAGGGGCTGTGAGCACAAGGCACATACTTTCTAGAAAGCTACAAAATCTAAAGTTGGTACACAGAAAGAAAGGGTAATCTGCTTATTAGGCAGAGCCATGTAACACCCAGTGAAGCTTGTCAATGTGGTACTCGTTTTGGAGGTGGAGGCACAGTATGAGTTGTAGATGGCTCTGATTTCTTGCTCCATTCACTCTTATCAGTGGAGCCGCCCTCTCTGGAGCACCCACTGGATTTGGGTGCACCTCAGATTCTCCTGGAGAGGACTGCCCGCCCATCCACCTCTCCACACTGAATACACCTCTCTGGATCCCTGGAAGTGTAACAGGTCCGTATCCAGCTCCTCCCATCTTCTTGATCGCCGTCCTCCTGCTTGAATCATGGCTCCCCGGCATCACACTCCTGTGCAGGCGTACTTATCTACCCTGTTGAGGGCAGAGGAAAGCACTGCAGTGCACAGGCATCAGGAAAGGTCAGAGAGGCTCAGCGCCTGCACACTGCAGTGCTTTGCTCTGCCCTCAACAGGGCAGATAAGTATGCCTGCGCAGGAGTGCGCGGGGAGCCATGATTCAAGCAGGAGGGCGGCGATCATAAGATGGGAGGCGCCGGACCTAGACCTGTGACACCCATCGGACTGGACCGCCCCCCTGGGTGAGTATAATAATAGGTATTTTTCTTACAGTTAGGTCCATATATATTTGGACAGAGACAACATTTTCCTAATTTTGGTTCTAGACATTACCACAATGAATTTTAAACAAAACAATTCACATTAAAATTGGATGAAGGGTTTAGGAGTTTCAGCTCCTTAACATGTGCCACCCTGTTTTTAAAGGGACCAAAAGTAATTGGACAATTGACTCCAAGGCTATTTCATTGACAGGTGTGGGCAATCCTTTCGTTATGTCATTCTCAGTTAAGCAGATAAAAGGCCTGGAGTTGATTTGAGGTGTGGTGCTTGGATTTGGAAGGTTTTGCTGTGAAGGAAACAAGCGGTCAAAGGAGCCAAAATTAGAAAATGTTGTCTCTGTCCAAATATATATGGACCTAACTGTATCTTTCAGGTCGGATCTGGGGCTTATCTACATCATTGCAGAATGCTATACATAAGCCCTGAAAGGCGGTTGCCGTATCTAATATCGGCCAAACCTGGTGACAGGTTCCCTTTAAAGGTGACCAGTGCCAAAGTGATACCTCATGCCCAGTGGGAAAGATGTAGATCAGGGGTGAGCAATTAATTTTCCCGAGAGGCCACATGTGAGACCATGACTGTTGTGGAGGGCCGAACCAATAGGCTGAAATTACTTCTCAATATTAATAATTTTAATTATTATATTATTGATAATATTAATTGTATCACTTAATATTGCACAGAATTAAGTATGCTGACATCCCGCTATATATCATTTGAGTACAGCCCCTCCCTATATATACTGCAGGAGCCCCACACAGCCTCCCTCTATATACTGCATGAGCCCCACACAGCCTCCCTATATATACTGCATGAGCCCCACACAGCTTTCCCATATACACTGCATGAGCCCCACACAGCCTCCCCTTATACACTGCATGAGCCCCACACAGCCTCCCCATATACACTGCATGAGCCCCACACAGCCTCCCCATATACACTGCATGAGCCCCACACAGCCTCCTCATATACACTGCATGAGCCCCACACAGCCTACCCATATACACTGCATGAGCCCCACACAGCCTTCCCATATACACTGCATGAGCCACACACAGCCTTCCCATATACACTGCATGAGCCACACACAGCCTCCCCATATACACTGCATGAGCCACACACAGCCTCCCCATATACACTGCATGAGCCACACACAGCCTCCCCATATACACTGCATGAGCCACACACAGCCTCCCCATATACACTGCATGAGCCCCACACAGCCTCCCCATGTATAGCATGAGCCCCACACAGCCTCCTATATATACTGCATGAGCCCCACACAGCCTCCCTATATATACTGCATGTGCCCCACAGCCTCACTATATACAGCATGAGGCCCCCACAGCCTCCCCAGTGCCTCCACATGTGCAACATATCACCCCCATAGCCTCCCCATGTTCTGCACGACACTGCCATAGTCTCCCCATGTGCAGCATGTCATCCCCATAGCCTCCCCATGTGCTGCATGTCACCCCAATAGCCACCCCATATGCAGCATATCACCCTCATAGCCTCCCCATGTGCAGCATGTATCCCCCGTAGCCTCCCTGTGTTCTGCACGACACCCCCATAGCCTGCCCGTCTGAACGACACCCCCATAGCCTCCCTGTGTTCTGCACGACACACCCATAGCCTGCCCGTCTGAACGACACCCCCATAGCCTCCCTGTGTTCTGCACGACACACCCATAGCCTGCCCGTGTGTGTTGCACGACACCCCCATGGTATCCACATGTTCTGCACGACACCTCCATAGCATCCCTATGTTCTGCAAGACACCCCATAGCCTCCCCATGCCCACCTAAACATCCCATACATATGAAAAAAAGAACACCACATACTCACCTCAGTCCTGTTCCCAGGAATTCTGCTTCTCTCCATGCCTCCGGTGCGCTGTCTCTCCGCAGTACATAGCTCACACGATGAAATTACGTCATCACGTCAGCTATTTCACACGCTGATTGGTGGAGAAGTGGTTGAAGGCCCCTCCTCCACCAACACAGTCGGCGCAGATGATGGAGCGATCGGGCATGGTGCAGCCCGTGGACCTGTGGTTTTCAGCCCCATTGCTGTCTCCCACTTTACCCAAGTCTAATCTAGATGTTCCAAAGCACCCATGCAGCCAAGCAAAGCCCCCATGTCGCCATGTCACGCCAAGCCAAAGTTATGGCTCAGCTGCAACACAGCATTAATTCCAACAGAAAACAATCCTTCTATATGAGCTCAGACCTAAAGCTGAGAGAGAAATAGGCCGTACCACTCTGTTTTGGTACCAAGTAAAAGAAGAAAGGACGTGGGATGGTGACCAAAATGGAACAACTGTAGAAAGTAAACATTGACCACAAATTAAAAAATTCACTCATTGATGTATTGCAGCTAAACTAAAATTTACAAAACTGAACACGAGGTTCTTAGTTAACATTCTGTTCAGACAATGTGAAGTCCACTGCCACGTAACGGCAACATCAAAGTGATTCTGCATCAGCAAGGAGAGTCACCCTGATGCCACACAGCACCCATACTGCCAGTCAAAGCCCCCACAATTCCAGGTCAGAACAACTCATACAAGCTAGTGCAGTATTGCCACACCGCTGGTTGGTGCATCACCTTCACCATCAGGGATATACTAAGAGTTCTGCCATGATGTTGCAGTGGGGTTCATAAAGTATAATCAAAATGCTAAGTAAGAGCCTCATGCTCAGTTTTGTAAAAGTTGACTTAACAGCAATAGATCAATATCTAACTTTTGGATGCTTGGGCCATGTGTTTTCCTACAGAAAGTATTCAGACCCCTTTAAATTTGTCACTCTTTGTTTTAGTGCAGCCATTTGGTAAATTCAAAAAAGTTAATTTTTTTCTCATTAATGTACACTCTGCACCCCATCTTGACTGAAAAAAAACAGAAATGTAGAAATGTTTGCAAATGTACTGTATTAAAAAAGAAAAACTGAAATATTACATGGTCACAAATATTCAGACTATTTGTTCAGTATTGAGTAGAAGCACCCTTTTGAGCTTGCACAGTCATGAGTCTTCTTGGGAATGATGCAACAAGTTTTTCACGCCTAGATTTGGGGATCCTCTGCCATTCTTCCTTTCAGGTTGTGATGGTGTGATATGTTATGTGGGTATCATTTTGTATATATTTTACGGATTTCCATAGTGTTCTCTTGCTGCCCTGTATCATTCTGTGTATTCCCCATATTGTCTAGAGTCTCAATTACCTTCCAAAAGTCTGATAATTGAATTAGCTCACTTACTGTCTGCATCCTGCCTGTATCTATGCCTCTTGCTGAACCCCCTGTAGGGCCTTAATCACCAAGGCACCTTTGTCAGGTCTGGGAGGCCTGAAAACCGCCCCAACCTGTCTAACTACCCCTGGACATAAGGATGGGGCTGGGGAGGACAGGAACTGTACAAGTCAGACCTTGGTGTGGTGATGATCGTGTGAAGACAGTATGACAGAGAGGAGGGGAAGCATATGGACCCATTTTTATCCTCTGTCTGCTGGATTATTGGACTCTCATCTCCTTGGACATTCATCCTGTTACTGAACTGCATTTGTGTTCTGGACTATTGTATCCTCAGTGTGGTGGATTGTTTATGGACCTTTTAGTTTTGCCTATAATAAAGGTCTTGGAATTGTTCACACTTCCCTTGCTCTGTTGATTGTGTGGTATCGGAGAAGGACCCTGTGACACAGATCCTCTCCAGTTCCATCAGGTTGGATGATGAACGTTGGTGGACAGCCATTTTCAGGTGTCTCCAGAGTTGCTCAATTGGGTTTAGGTCAGGGCTCTGGCTGGGCCAATCAAGAATGGTCACAGAGTTGTTCTGATGCCACTCCTTAGTTATTTTAGCTGTGTGCTTAGCATCGTTGTCTTGTTGGAAGGTGAACCTTCGGCCAAGTCTGAGGTCCAGAACTCTGTGAAAGAGGTTTTCACCAGGATATCTTTGTACTTGGCCACATTCATGTTTCCTTCAATTGCAACTATTCATCCTGTTCCTGCAGCTGAAAAAGACCCCAATAGCATGATGTTGCCACCAACATGTTTCACTGTTGGGATTGTATTGGGCAAGTGATGAGCAGCACCTGGTTTTCTCCACACAAACCGCTTAGAATTATCACCAAAAAGTTGTATCTTCGTCTCATCAGACCAGAGACTCTTATTTCTCATAGTCTGAGAGTCCTTCATGTGTTTTTTAGAAAACTCTGTGTGGGCTTTCATATGTCTGGCATTGAGGAGAGGCTTCTTTCGGGCCACTCTGCCATAAAAGCCCGACTGGTGAAGGGCTGCAGTGATAGTTGACTTTGTGGAACTTTCTCCCATCTGCCTACTGCATCTGTGGAGCTCAGCCACAGTGATCTTGGGGTTCTTCTTTATCTCTCTCACCAAGGATCCTCTCCCACGATTGCTCATTTTGGCTGGACTGCCAGGTCTAGGAAGACTTCTGGTGGTCCCAAACTTCTTCCATTTAAGGACTATGGAGACCACTGTGCTCTTAGGAACCTTGAGTACTGCAGAAATTATTTTGTAACCTTGGAAAGATGTGTGTGCCTTGCCACAATTCTGTCTCTGAGCTCCATGGCCAGTTCCTTTGACATCATGATACTCATTTGGTGATAACTTAGCTTGGGGTGCTGCGTGAGGAACACAAAAGCTGCAAATAAAAAGACAATACCACCTCTTTGTCTAAACAATAGAATAATAATTATAAATATATAAATATTTTAAAGTGGAAGCAGCTACTCTGCGCATTTAGCCTTGCATTGGGACTACAGAGCACCGTCTGAAATGGTCCTGGTGTTGAAAGGTACTTGTCTGGTTAATATAATTGTGTGCTCCTTTTTTTTTTTTTTTTTTTTAATTATCCTGAGTTTATTTCTCTAGGCACATTAGTGCTCTATCTTTGTTTACTATATTTTTATGGGCCTTGCATGTTATATTTTAGGACGTTTATCTTCGGACTTTAGGACACATTTTTTAGCGCAAATATCTATATATTTATAATTATGATTCTCATTTGGTCTGACAGGCGCTGTGAGGTCTTATATACACAGGTGTGTGCCTTTACAAATGAAGTCCTATCAGTTTTATTAAACACAGCTGGACTCCTATGAAGGAGTAGAACCATCTCAAGGAGGATCATAAGGAAGTGGACAGCATGTGACTTAAATATGAGTGTCTGAGCAAAGGGTCTGAATACTTATGACCGTGTGATATTTCAGTTTTTCTTTAATGCAAAAATTTCTACATTTCTGTTTTTTTCAGTCAAGATGGGGTGCAGAGTGTACATTAATGGGAAAAAAAATGAACTTTTATGAATTTACCCCATGACTACAATGAAACAGTGAAAAACTTAAAGGGGTCTGAATACTTTCCATACCCACTGTATATTATGGGACTAATCTGCACCCAATTTGGCATCTAGGTAAATCAGGTGCTTCCATAGGTTTTAGACTGGATTTCAGCTCTCTCTCAAACCAACCTTTCTTGACCTATTCATCTTCATTAAGGAAGAGGGGCCTATAACTCTCCCTGTATCTGGGACCTTAACCATCTCTGTCCCTGGGGTCTTCTTTAAGGTAGAGAGGCTTGAGTCTCCGACCTTACTATGCTCAATTAAAAACCCTAATCTGCCCCCTCCCCCATCCCATGAGCCATGGGATAGAAATGAAAGGTAAGCCAGATACAAAGACAAAACAGGGATAACAGAAAACATCTATTATACAAAAGCACTAACCAACACTAAGGAGGAGGATAGGAACTGGGAGGAATAAACTAAATGGGAAAATGGTGCTAGGAGATAAACACACATGTACAACAGCAAACTACAGAACACCACAACTCCAAACTTCAACTACTTAGCTTTATCACACAGCACTGCATCTCATGGTAGCAGAGATTTCATCAGCAGGACAGAGAGGGTTTGGCCATTTTATAGGAGGAGTTAACGACCAGATGCTGTTAAAATGGAGCTGCTAGTTTCTGACCAGAGTAGAAAGGGTCATTAACCTCTTCAGCACCAAAGGAAACAAAATTAAATTAATATGGTATCCAAATACACAGGCTAAATGGTAGATCTGCGATTCAAAATAGGCAGTGATCTTCTACCCCCAGATCTCCCAGGTTGGCGTGACATCTTCCCTAAATTTACCACCTAGGTAAATCTGGCACTTAAACTGGGGTTCATATTTATAGGATCAATTTGTTTTCTTTGTTGCAGTAACAAAAGAAGTTATTAACCACCAAATAGACCAATGCAAAGCTGGGTATTTCTACTAGTCCCTCCAAAATCAGCAGTTTCATCTGACTTTAGTCTAATCTGTATGAGACTAGACTCAGAGACCATTATTATGCATCCAGGTACCATAGTAATCCATCAGCACCTCACCATCGAGTAATTGGGTGAGTGTTAGGCTAATGAGCTGTATGATGGAGTCCTGCACTTCTGTCAACCTTTTTAGATATTGTGACTACCTTTGATAGATGCAAGTAATTGATTCCTTGTGACGTACATGCATCACCACAACACCGTGTGTGTGTGTGTGTATGTATACACACATATGTATTGTAAGGTAGCGCTGTCATTCGGGTAGGGGATACTCGCTTGGCAGCCAAATAACCACATCCGGCATGGGTTTTCCACAAAACCAAAACAGTCCATGCGGTTTATTCATGCATCAAAATCATCAAAGCAATAGAAAACAGCATAGCGTCCATGACAGAGCTTTCCTCTGTTAAGCCTGTGGTCACACAGGGTATGCAATGTTCCATACGCAGGCTCGTCAGCCTCACAGTTAGCTCACCCGTCATGGTTCCCTCATGGCTGCTTCTCCATGCTGCAGACGTCCCTTCCCTCCAGGGAACTATCAGGCACGTGCAGCCATTAACACAGCATTCACTTGCTGTCAGAAGGCAGCCCCATCTTTCTAAGATGGGACCTTCCAAAACGGACCAACCAGGTCCCTGCATTCACTCATGTGACCTACCCTGGCCACCTTATATGGTCCGTAGCCACACCCACCGGGTCACATGGCTATGACCTCATCACAGGTCCTTCACACACTCACATAGTCTTTTATTACAGGCGTTTTCAGACACACCCCTGGGTGGATTTGTAGGTAACTAGTGCCTGACACATTGAAACAGCACCTCAGCAGTATCACTGCTGATCAACACACACATATGTCTCCATCTCAAGGCCACCCACCTTGAGATACATAACGGTCATTCAGCTTGAGACACATTACAATCATTCAGGACACTGGAAATGCTTATACTCTCGTCCTGGGACATCCACACAGCACCCCCTAGCGGACACAGTGGTCACTACACCACAATATATTTATTGAGCCACCGTGACACCCGTGTTGCGCCACCTTTTGCTGCGATTACAGCTGCAAGTCTATTGGGGTATGTCTCTATCAGTTTTGTACATTGAGAGACTGAAATTCTTGCCCATTCTTCCTTGGCAAACAGCTCGAGCTCAGTGAGGTTGGATGGAGATCGTTTGTGAACACCAGTTTTCAGCTTTTTCCACAGATTCTCGATTGGATTCAGGTCTGGACTTTGACTTGGCCATTCTAACACCTGGATATGTTTATTTGTAGATTTTGCTTTATGTTTGGGATCATTGTCTTGTTGGAAGACAAATCTCCATCCCAGTCTCAGGTCTTTTGCAGACTCCAACAGGTTTTCTTCAAGAATGATCCTGTATTTGGCTCCATCCATATTCCCATCAATTTTGACCATCTTCCCTTTCCCTGCTGAAGAAAAGCAGGCCCAAACCATGATGCTGCCACCAACCATTTGACAGTGGGGATGGTGTGTTCAGGGTGATGAGCTGTGTTGCCTTTACGCCAAACATATCGTTTGGCATTGTTGCCAAAAATTTCAATTTTGGTTTCATCTGACCAAAGCACCTTCTTCCACAAGTTTGGTGTGTCTCCCAGGTGGCTTGTTGCAAACTTTAAACAACAATTTTTATGGATATCTTTAAGGAAGAGTGGCAAGAAGAAAGCCATTTCTCAAAGGCCAGATTTGTGCAGTGTATAACTGATTGTTGTCCTATGGACAGACTATCCCACCTCAGCTGTAGATCTCTGCAGTTCATCCAGCGTGATCATGGGCCTCTTGGCTGCATCTTTGATCAGTCTTCTCCTTGTTTGAGATGAAAGTTTAGAGGGACGGCCGGGTCTTGGTAGATTTTTAGTGGTATGATACTCCTTCCATTTCAATATGATCGCTTGTACTGTGCTCCTTGGGATGTTTAACCCCTTAATGTCCAATGACGGACACAGTCCGTCATTAGACATCTCCTCTACTTTGATGAGGGCTCCGGCGCTGAGCCCGCATCCAAGCCGGGACATGTCAGCTGTTTTAAACAGCTGACATGTGCCCGCAATAGGCGCGAGCGGAATCGCCGTCCGCCCGCACCTATTAACTAGTTAAATCCCGCTGTCAAAGCTGACAGCGGGCATTTAGATAGCACTTAAGGCCGCCGGGCCGGAAGTGAGCTCATCGCCGACCCCGTCACGTGATCGGGGGTCGGCGTCATGTTGCCTGGACAACCAGAGGTCTCATAGAGACCTCTATGGTTGTTCCAGGCTGATGGCTTTCAGCGCCGACCACTGGCACAGTGGTCACTACACTACTATATATATATAGTATATATATATATATATATATATATATATATATATATATATATATATATTATATATATACACACACACATACACACACAGTGCCTTGCGGAGTATTCGGCCCCCTGGAACTTTTCAACCTTTTCCCACATATCATGCTTCAAACAAAGATACCAAATGTAAATTTTTGGTGAAGAATCAACAACAAGTAAGACACAATTGTGACGTTGAATTAAATTTATTGGTTATTTTAAATTTTTGTGAAAATTCAAAAACTGAAAAGTGGGGCGTGCAATATTATTCGGCCCCTTTACTTTCAGTGCAGCAAACTCACTCCAGAAGTTCATTGTGGATCTCTGAATGATCCAATGTTGTCCTAAATGACTAATGAGGATAATTATAATCGACCTGTGTGTAATCAAGTCTCTATATAAATGCACCTGATCTGTGATAGTCTCAGGGTTCTGTCTGAAGCACAGAGAGCATCATGAAGACCAAGGAACACAACAAGCAGGTTCGTGATACTGTTGTGGAGAAGTTTAAAGCCGGATTTGGATACAAAATGATTTCCAAAACTTTAACCCTTTAAGGACCGGGGTTATTTTCGTTGTTGCATTTTTGATTTTCGCTCCCTTTCTTCCCAGAGCCATAACTTTTTTTATTTTTCCGTCGATATGGCCATGTGAGGGCTTGTTTTTTGCGGGACGAGTTGTACTTTTGAACAACACCATTGATTTTACCATGTCGTGTACTACAAAATGGGAAAAAAATTCCAAGTGCGGTGAAATTGCAAAAAAAGTGCAATCCCACACTTGTTTTTTGCTTGGCTTTTTTGCTAGGTTCACTAAATGTTAAAACTGACTCACCATAATGATTCGCCAGGTCATTACGAGTTCATAGACACCAAACATGTCTAGGTTCTTTTTTATCTAAGTGGTGAAAAAAAAATCCAAAGTTTGCTAAAAAAAAACAAAAGAAAACAACACCATATTCAGAGACCCGTAGCGTCTCCATTTTTCGTGATCTGGGGTCGGGTGAGGGCTTATTTTTTGTGTGCCGAGCTGACGTTTTTAATGATACCACTTTTATGCAGACACGTTCTTTTGATCACCCGTTATTGCATTTTAATGCATTGTCACAGAGATAAAAAAAAACGTAATTATGGGGTTTTGACTTTTTTTCTCGATACGCCGTTTAGTGATCAGGTTAATGCTTTTTTTTATTGATAGATCGGGCGATTCTGAATGCGGCGATACCCAATATGTGTATATGGGATTTTTTTACTGTTTTATTTTGATTGGGGCGAAAGGGGGGTGATTTGAACTTTTAGGTTTTTTTAATTTTTTTTTACTTTTGGCATGCTTCAATAGCCTCCATAGGAGGCTTGAAGCATGCACAACTCGATCGGCTCTGCTACATATGGGTGATGAGCAGATCGCCCATATGTAGCAGATTTACTCCTGTGCTTTCAGCGCCGACTATGCAGCCTCAGTAGTAAAAGATAAAATGTAAAAAATAATTAAAAATATTGTTATTCTCACCTTCCGACGTCCCACGCAGCCTGCCTGCCTCTCTCCACACTCCTGGTCCCAGTAATCCTTTGCGCGAATGACCGCGAGACGTCGCGCTCCCACAAGATCTCGACATCATCGCGGTCATTCTCGCAAAGGATTACTGGGACCAGGAGCATGGAGAGAGGCGAGAAGGCTGCGCGGGACGTCGGAAGGTGAGAATAACAATATTTTTTATTTTATTTCTATTTTTTACAGGGATATGGTACCCAGAGCCCGGAGGACAGTCTCCTCTCCTCCGGACCGTGGGTACCATCCGCAAATGTTCTTCTTACTTTTCGCATGGTGTTCACAGCCACATGCGGGAAGTAAGAGGAACAATGTAATCCTATGGGTGTGGGATCGCTGCTATTCCGCTAAATTAATGAGCATGCTGCGTTTTTTACCGCGAAGCGATTCCGCCATGGAAAAAACTGCAGCATTAGCACAGCATTGTGGAATCCCATAGGATTGAATGGGTTTCTTATTTTTCGCTGCAAAATTGCGCGTTTAAAACCGCCGCGAAAGAAACGCAACGTGTGAACTCAGCCTTAGGCAGACTGGATGTCTTTACCATCATTAGGCACCATGTAAATGCAATATTTCCATGCCATAGCTATAATAATCTGATATCGTTGCCATCCATGGATATATCTGTGATCAGTGGGTTCAAGCGCCACTTGATCACAGAAACCACAGAAAGGTAGCATTAACCCAAATTATGGGTATATTGGTGCGTCTAGTGTAGTGTGATGTTCAGAAATATAGCAGTTATATTATTCCACTAGGAGGTTCCAGTGGGAAAACATGACATTGATTGTGATCATGTCCTTACACCATCTTTCTATGCCTACAGTTAGCCATCCTCCTCTCACCTGACCAGGAGAAGGGCTAATGTGGGTGGATGAGACCTTTTATAATATCCTTAATATCAACTCATTTGTCAGATCCAGAAGAGACAACGTAAAGTGTAGTTAAAAAAGTATCAGAGGTTACCACGCTTTATAGGTTGAAAGTCCTTGGGAGGAAAGCTGGTTGGTGTCATAGCTCCAGCTGGGGTGGATCAACAGCGGGAAAAGTGAAGAGAGCAACACATCTACAGGTGAAATAGAAGCACTGAAGAATGAAACACACTGGCGCTCTCAGAAAGGTGGTGGGCTTAAGCAGCTGGTAGCTAGACAGATTCAGTGCTTGTTCTGTCAGTGAGCACAAAGCAAAATTTTTAAGTAAGAAGATAATGTGCCACAGTCCTGATTGTCAGGTTTCTACTCTGTATGCACATGATGGATGGGCATACAAAGTGATGTCATATAACGAGATAACAATGCCACACTCCAACACTACGTGTCTAATGTTAGTCCCGTGTGTAAGCGGTCACCGATAAGTAGATGAATGAAAGATAATCATAAACTACTTACTAGGGTGGCGGTGATCGCGATGCACTTGTTGAGAGTCTGGTGATGGTACAGGCTCCCATTCCAGCCATAAGCGCCGCCGTGTAGTGGCGAGGTTAGTGGTGGGAGGGGTCTGAGTTAGGTAACCAGAACTCAGTGACGGGTGCGCGAGAAGGCCCCGGAGGGAACCAGCTGCTACAGGAGGATTCTCCCCATGCCTCTTACCCTCCGCATGGAGCCTGTACCATCACCGGACCCTCAACATGTGCATCCTGACCTAGAATCGGCAAAACGACCTGTTTTACTCCTAGATGAAATACCAGTCCCATCATTCTGTAAGCTAGAAGAGCTCACAGAAGATGTATCTTGTTCTTCACCTATAAACAGTACTCAAGATGATAGTGATTTTGAAGGGACCTCATCAGTGCCACAAGACTTTAATCAGCCGGAGCTCAATATTTTCATTATAGAGCTAAATCTCCCAAAGAAATCAGCAAAATTGTTGGCGACTAGACTAGCAGAGAGGAATTTATTACATTCGGAAATCAAAATCACATGCTATCGCAACATAGAAAAGGATTTACTGCCATTCTTCTCAGAGCAACGTGATTTTCTTTATTGAAACAATGTTCACGAAAAAGGACTTATCACAATATCGACCAATGCGAACGATGGATATTCATAGACAGTTCGAAGCGGAACCTAAAATGTGTGCTTTTACACAATGGAAACAAATATGGATCAATCTCAATAGGTCACTCAACAAGATGACAATATTTCTCTAGTCCTACAGAAAATATCATGCAACAATCACCAGTGGCCAATCTGAGTGGATCTAAATGTGGTGAATATTCTCCTGAGACAGCAGGGTGGAAACACTAAGTATCCCTGATTTATCTGTCTCTGGGATAGTAGTTCAGAAAATGAGCACTGGGTGAGAAAACTCATCTCTGAGAACACATGGTAGTAGGAGAAAATAATGGAATTGCAGAACCATTTGTTCACAGATTATTTTACTACCACTGTGCATCAAATTAGGTTTGATGAAGCAGTTTGTAAAGGTTCTAAACCAAGAGGGAAGATGTTTCAGCTACATCTGCAGAAAATTTCCATCATTGACCGTGGAAAAGCCAAAGGTGGGGATTTTTGAAGGTCCTCAAATCAGAGTACTTGTGTAAGATCCACTCTTCAAAGATTCATTGAACAATGCTGAGGCAGATGCATGGTCTTCTTTCACTATTGCTTTTCAGAATTTTCTTGAACTGTAAAGCAGATAATTACACTGAACTAGTAGAGAGAACGCTATCTTCTTTACATAATTTTGGCGGTACAATGAGTATCAAGGTGCATTATCTCCAAAGCCACTTGGATCTTTTCCCAGAAAATCTTGGTGACCTAACTGAAGAACACGGTAAACGATCTCACCAAGATTTCAGAACTATAGAATCAAGATACACCACAAGAAATCTATAAAGCTCTGTTTTTGAGAGATATCTCAGTAAATGAAGAGTATCAATGACAACTTCTTATGCATGTTTAATACGTATTTCTGTGAAGTAGATTCTTCATAAATAAAACAAATGTACATGTATGGATTTGATTTAATTACCAAAGAGGCAAAAATAATAATGTCCAGTAGACACCAGTCCTAGTGTTTGATCGGTCTTATTCATAGGGTTTATCACATCTCATTAACTAGCGCTTATGGAAAAAAAAAGGTCAGGTTTAGAATTGGTGACAAAAACAGACCTAAAAACAGGTTAAATATCGTACACCAGATTTCTTGTTCTACAGTTTATTATCAACATATTGTGATAGATGAGTGGATGAGTGAGTGTGAAAAGTGGAATCCCCTTTGCAGTTCCATTTGAATGAAGCATGCAGCGAGTGTGGGGTTAGTTTCATTCCAGTGTATATAAGCTAAGAATACAACATCTACACATTATATCTCCTCATATATTTCCTCTAATATCTCCAGTGATTGTTTTATTACATGGGATTCTTTATGGTTTTACACTGGCTCATGTTCTTCCCATACAGGTTCCTACAATCTCAGATCCTCTCAGTGTAGCTCTTCTACGTAAGAGAATTTCCCTGATTTACCCGTCAAGAATGGTTAAGAACATGGACAACTTGTCAGAGAAGATATTACACCTCACAATAGAGGTCCTCTTCCGGCTTACTGGAGAGGTGAGAAATTCTGATGATGTCACATTACATCATTATTATATATGGGAATAACAGATGGACAGAACTGGAGAGGTGAGGACTCTGGAAATGTCTGTAGTGAGATTTATGAACGTGTCTCTCCATAACCAGGATTACACAGTAGTGAAGAAGACCTCTAGTGAGCGCTGTCAGGCCCCTGTGTTTGAGAGATGGCGAAGACCCCTAACCCCAATCACTGGGCTTCAACTTCACTCCCTGATACATGAGGACATCAAAGACCAGAAGATCCAAGAACTCACCTACAAGATGATTGAGCTGCTGACCGGAGAGGTGACACTGCAGGGAGATTATACAGGAATGATATCAAGGGATTGGGGGATAACGGTATCATTGTATGTTTCAGGTTCCTATAAGGTGTCAGGACGTCACCCTCTATTTCACTATGGAGGAGTGGGAGTATTTAGAAGGACACAAAGATCTGTACAAGGACGTCATAGTGGAGGTTCCCCAGTCCCTCATATCACCAGGTAATAGACAGGCCTAAATTCACACTGCCTATAATAAACTATGTAAATAATGAATTCAGTCCCTGTATGTGTTTCCTCCAGTTCTATCCAGTACGAGAACAACACCAGAGAGATGTCCCGGTCCTCTTCTTCCACAGGACTGTAAACAAGAAGATCCCAGTTTTCCTCAGTATCATCAGGTAAATGGAGAGAAGGTGTCATGAGATCTCCCCTATGATGTGTAGATGGCTGTGAAGGTCTTGTTCTTAGTCTTGTTTTATCTTCCGGTATTATATGTTTTATACTTGTTTATTGAGAACGGTGGAGATGGCAGGATGAGAGCTGATCATAGATGTGACTTTTCCATCTGTCTGCGAGGGGTGTACATGTATATGTGTATACACGTGGATGCATATGAAAATAGTTTCCTCCTTTAGATGTCATTCAGTGGCTTTTGTCGTCCAATGTATAGAAAAGTAAATGTATGTGATGTATGTGTCTTTTACAAAATACTGCTGTATGCAGTAGTGCAGTTTACTACACTATTCTAACTTCTACTAGTGGTATGCTATCAATTTCTATACATTGAACCTCATCTGGAAACACTGTATGTCCAGTTCAGCCTGTAACTTAAGAACATCCTCCATAGTCAACACTATATTACATAACTTGGTTTCATCTGCAAATTCTGAAACAGCACAATAAATCCCTTCTATATCATAAATTAATACCCGTATATACTCGAGTATAAGCCGACCCGAGTATAAGCAGAGGCCCCTAATTTTCCCACAAAAAAAATGGGAAAACTTATTGACTCAAGTATAAGTCTAGGGTGGGGAATGCAGCAGCTACTGGTAAATTTCAAAATAAAAGTAAAATTAATTGAGACATCAGTAGGTTAAATATTTTTGAATATCCATATTGAATCAGGAGCCCCATATAATGCTCCATATAGTTCATGATGGGCCCCATAAGATGCTCCATACAAAAAATATGCTCCATTTAATGCTGCACAAAGGTTAATAATGGTCCCATTAGATGCTCCATATTAAAATATGCCCCATATAATGCTGCATAAAACGTTAATGATGGCCACATGAGATACTCTATAGAATATAATGCTCCATAAAAGTTGATGGCTCCATAGAATAATATGCCCCATATGCTGCGCCATAAAGGTTGATGGCCCCATGAGATGCTCCATAGAATAATATGCCCCATATGCTGCTCCATAAAGGTTGATGGCCCCATAAGATGCTCCATAGAATAAGATGCCCCATACACTTGTGGCCAAAAGTATTGACACCCCTGCAATTCTGTCAGATAATACTCAGTTTCTTCCTGAAAATGATTGCAAGCACAAATTCTTTGGTATTATTATCTTCATTTAATTTGTCTTAAATGAAAAAACACAAAAAGAATTGTCCTAAAGCCAAATTGGATATAATTCCACACCAAACATAAAAAAGAGGGTGGACAAAAGTATTGGCACTGTTCGAAAAATCATATGATGCTTCTCTAATTTGTGTAATTAACAGCACCTGTAACTTACCTGTGGCACCTAACAGGTGTTGGCAATAACTAAATCACAATTTCAGCCAGTTGACATGGATTAAAGTTGACTCAACCTCTGTCCTGTGTCCTTGTGTGTACCACATTGAGCATGGAGAAAAGAAAGAAGACCAAAGAACTGTCTGAGGACTTGAGAAACCAAATTGTGAGGAAGCATGAGCAATCTCAAGGCTACAAGTCCATCTCCAAAGACCTGAATGTTCCTGTGTCTACCGTGCTCAGTGTCATCAAGAAGTTTAAAGCCCATGGCACTGTGGCTAACCTCCCTAGATGTGGACGGAAAACAAAAATTGACAAGAGATTTCAATGCAAGATTGTGCGGATGTTGGATAAAGAACCTCGACTAACATCCAAACAAGTTCAAGCTGCCCTGCAGTCCGAGGGTGCAACAGTGTCAACCCGTACTATCCGTCGACGTCTGAATGAAAAGGGACTGTATGGTAGACCTAGGAAGACCCCACTTCTTACCCCGAGACATAAAAAAGCCAGGCTGGAGTTTGCCAAAACTTACCTGAAAAGCCTAAAACGTTTTGGAATAATGTTCTCTGGTCAGATGAGACAAAAGTAGAGCTTTTTGGGCAAAGGCATCAACATAGAGTTTACAGGAGAAAAAAAGAGGCATTCAAAGAAAAGAACACGGTCCCTACAGTCAAACATGGCGGAGGTTCCCTGATGTTTTGGCGTTGCTTTGCTGCCTCTGGCACTGGACTGCTTGACCGTGTGCATGGCATTATGAAGTCAGAAGACTACCAACAAATTTTGCAGCATAATGTAGGGCCCAGTGTGAGAAAGCTGGGTCTCCCTCAGAGGTCATGGGTCTTCCAGCAGGACAATGACACCAAACACACTTCAAAAAGCACTAGAAAATGGTTTGAGAGAAAGCACTGGAGACTTCTAAGGTGGCCAGCAATGAGTGCAGACCTGAATCCCATAGAATACCTGTGGAGAGATCTAAAAATGGCAGTTTGGAGAAGGCACCCTTCAAATATCAGGGACCTGGAGCAGTTTGCCAAAGAAGAATGGTCTAAAATTCCAGCAGAGCATTGTAAGAAACTCATTGATGGTTACCGGAAGCGGTTGGTCGCAGTTATTTTGGCTAAAGGTTGTGCAACCTAGTATTAGGCTGAGGGTGCCAATACTTTTGTCTGGCCCATTTTTGGAGTTTTGTGTGAAATGATCAATGTTTTGCTTTTTTGCTTCATTCTCTTTTGTGTTTTTTTTCATTTAAGACAAATTAAATGAAGATAAAAATACCAAAGAATTTGTGTTTGCAATAATTTTCAGGAAGAAACTGAGTATTATCTGACAGAATTGCAGGGGTGTTAATTACTTTTGGCCACAACCGTATGTTGCTCCATAAAGGTTGATGGCCCCATAAGATACTCCATAGAATAATATGCCCCATATGCTGCTGTTGCTGCGATTAAAAAAAAAAAAGAGACATAGAGATTTAGATGGAAACCCAAAAGTAAGTGATCAGTGTAGAGCGCCGGTTAAATGTGACCCCAAACGTTATGTAAAATGTTCCTAATAAAAGCTTCAACTCAATCCACAAAAAAAGTCTCCTCTCAGGTCTGCCATCTTTTAACGGAAATATAGGGGGCTTCCACTTTACTGGGAGTACAAAGGTTCTGGAAAATCAAATCGAAATGGCTCCTCATCTACCAAAACAAATTCAGCAAATTCTGTGCTCTCAAATCCAAATGCCATATAAACAGCAGACAAAAAAGCAGCAACACTTACCTGCCCAGATCTTAGAACAAATGCACTACAGGGTGCAGCCCGCCCATAAAGCAAGATGTTAGCAACACAGCTGCAAAATACCAGATCAACAGCCACTCTCCACCTACCCATTCCTGGAGGGGGTGACTTCCCAGTATATAAATGCACAATAAAGGCCCTCATAGGGCGTTGTTCACACAAAGGTACTTCATAGTGTCTGGTTCACAGCCTATTAGTCATGCCCCTACTTTTCGATTAGGTGGGCTGGCCAGTTCACTCTCAATGCATCCCAGTGCGAACACCCCTCATGCGAGACCAGACGTGTTTGGGTTTGGCTGCACCCCAAAAAATATAGTGCAAAAAAATACAAATGCCCCCTCCCTTCTGAGCCCCACAGTATACCTAAGCCACATATAGCATCCACATGTTTAGAATTTCCTTAGCGATGAGAGCCTGTCTAACTTACAGGTGCATGCCTTCAGAAGCACGGGTTGGGCATAATGTACTAGTGACTTCAACGTAATGGTCACTACAACTGCAGTTTGCAATTTTCACTAGGCAACATTCATTGCTGCTTGTTTCTGGAAAATACCCATGGAGTCAAAATCATCACTACACCTATAGATAAATTCCCAAAGGGGTATAATTTCCAAAATGAGGTCACTTGAGCAGGAGATTCTGCTCTTCTAGCAATTAAGGGCTCTGTATTTGGAGTCTGCAAACTTTTCTAGGAAAATGTGTGCTCTAGTAGCCAAATAGCATTCTGTTCCTCCCGAGAGTCTCCGTATGGCTAAGTAGTACTGTACAGCCACATGTGAGGTATTGCCACATTCAGTAGAAATTGTGGGATACATTTTGGTGCCATTTTTACTTATTTCTTGTGTGAAAATGTAAAATACGGGGCTAATACTAATTTTTGATGGTAAAAATGTTGGGGTTTTTTCACTGCTCAATGGTATAAAGTTCTGTGACACACCTGTGGTGTCAATATGATCACTGCACCCCTAGATGAATTAATTGAAAGTTGTAGTTTTTAAAATGGGGTCACTTTTGGGGGGTTCTGCTGTTCTGGCACGTCACGGGCTCTCCCAATGGGTAATGGCACCTGTAAACCATAATTGTAAATTGTGGCACTCCTTTCCTTCTGAGCTTTGCACTGTACCTGAAAAATATTTTCAGATTACATGTAGGGTGTCATGATCCATGCTGGATCAGGACTGAGATAAAGTACAGGTAACTTTTTTTCTGTGCTTAGGTTTGGTTTTTGCCCCAGGTGGCCATTAGGATTATTGCACTGTGGTGTCGTTTGTTCTAAGTTTGCCCCCGGTGGTGGTGAGCGTCATTGCACTCTGGTTTCTTTAGTTAAGTGCACATGATTTAATGCAGGTGTGATTGCTGGCTCTTACCTATAAAAGAGTCACAGGTGTTGCAATCAGGGTTGGTGATAGTGTTCATTTCAACCATCCTTGGTGGAGGAAGGAGCCAGAGAGCGTTCCTTGCAGCTCTGTCTTAGCCCTGGTGTGGAAGGAGTCAGAGGGGATTTCCTTGTCGCTCTGACAGAGCTTGGAGGCAGCTATTCAGGAGGAGAGCTGCATTCTGGTGGTGGACTCTGTTGCCAGGAGCAAGTGCAACAGAGTAAAGCTAAGTGGTGATCCCCTGTTTGTGTTTTTACCTTAGTGTGTATTAGTACAGCGGTGGGGCCATTGCCTGCGCCACCCAGCTCCCTAGCAAGGGATAGGTGTAGGGTGTGCCAGGGCGACAGGTTCCTGAGCGGCGCCTGGTGCGGAACCGGCATAGGGAACGTTAGGAGCGTTAGGGACGCAGACTCAGGGGAGTGCAGGAGGTCTCCACCTCCCCTTTCCCTATCGCACGGCCCACCGTTGTAACTGTTTCACCTTTCCCCGTGTATTGTTGTTTTAGTTACTGGCCTGCGGGCCGCGTCACACAGGACCGTATCATGTGCCGTGTCTTGTTGTTTTAGTTACTGGCCTGCTGGTCACGTCACACAGTACGGGTCATCGTGACATAGGGTATTGAGATATTCCGGAAAAAAGGGACCTCAGTTTGTTATAAAGAAAATGTCCTATTAGCCCTTATAAAAATTAAAAACTTGGGGTTTAAACAAACATTTTTTTGTGAGGAAAATGTGATTTTATTATTTTCATGGCTCAACGATATAAACTTCTGTGAAGCACCTGTGGGTTCAAGGTGCTCACCACGCATCTAAATACATTCCTTGAGGGGTCTAGTTTCCAAAACGGTGTCACTTGTGGGAGGTTTCCACTGTTTAGGCACATCAGGGGCTCTTCAAATAGGACATAACAGCTGCTAATGTTTGCAGAAAATTTTACATTCAAAAAGTCAAATGATGCTCCTTCCCTTCCGAGCCCTGCCGTACAGCCAAACAGTAGTTTTCTCACTCATATTGGGTATTGGCGTGCTCAGGAGAAATTGCACAACAAATTGTATGGTGCAATTAATCCTGCTACCATTATGAATATGCAATATTTTGGGCTAAACACATATTGGTGGGGAAAATTAGATTTTTTTAAAAAATTTTATGGGTCCTTATAAACTTCTGTGAAGCACCTGGGGGTTCAATGTGCTCATCACATATCTAGATCAGTTCCCTGAGGGATATAGTTTCCAAAATGGTGTCACTTTGGGGGATTTTCACTGTTTAGGCATATCAGAGGCTCTCCAAATGCGACATGATGTCCTCCAATTGTTCTAGAAAATTTTGCATCCAAAAAGTCAAATGGCGCTCCTTCCCTTCTGAGCTCTGCCGTGCGTCCAAACAGTGGTTTCCTCCCTCATATGTAGTATCGGCATGCTCAGGAAAAATTACACAACACATTTTGGGGTCCATTTTTTCCTGTTACCCTTGTCGAAATAAAAAAAATTAGATCTGAAGTCAAATTTTTGTGAAAAAAGTTAAATGTTAATTATTATTTATATTAAAATTCCCGTGAAGCACTTGACGAGTTAATAAATGTCTTGAATTTGGTTTTGAGCACCCTGAGGGGTGCAGTTTTTAGAATGGTGTCACTTTTGGGTGTCTTCTATCATATAGACCCATCAAAGTGACTTCGAATGTGATTATCGTCCCTAAAAAATGTTTTTGTAAATTTGTTGCAAAAATGAAAAATCGCTGGTGATCACTTTACCCTTATAACTTCCTAACAAAAAAAATGCTTCAAAAATTGTGCTGATGTAAAGTAGACATGCAAGAAATGTTATTTATTAACTAATTTGTGTCACATATCTCTGTGATTTAAGGACATGAAAGTTCAAAGTTGTAAAATTGCGAAATTTTCCAAAGTTTTGTCAGATTTCCATTTTTTTCACTAATAAACTAATTTCATACCGAAGAAATTATACCACTATTGTGAAGTACAATATGTCACGAAAAAAAATCTCAGAATCACCGGACTCCGTTGAAGCATTTCAGAGTTATTACCTCATGAATTGACAGTGGTCAGAATTGCAAAAATTAGCCTGGTCATTAATGTGCAAACTACCTTAGTGGATAAAGGGGTTAACTGATTTCATTACTTTTTTTTATAAATTATATTAAGTTCTTTAAAGTTTTTAAATGCTCGAGCCAACCCCACCAATTTACATATTCTGAATGCCCTTTTCTTTAATCCCTCCACGACAGCACACAGGTGGTTGCCTTCCCATCCTAATTAGGGACAGGAAACAAGAGGTTTAAATAGCCCTCCCCTTCCCTCTATCCTCAGTGTTTTCCTGTCCCTAAGGGATAAAGAGGTTTATTTGTGTGCATTCCTGAGAGCTGGGCTGGCAACGCTCTCTTGTAAATACCTTTCAGCCAGGAAGCCTGAGTTGATCGTTCCGGACCTTCCTCCAGCAGCTGCTCCTGCTCCGGATGGGACCACACCAACCACCGGCGCCTGCTGGCAATGCTGGATGATGAGGAGTGGCTGGAGGCCTCCTGTAGTCCCCCAGCCTCGTAGTCTCTCTCCCTGGGTTCTCCGGCAGTCCTGGGCATGCATAGGAAGTGACGTACACCGCCAAGGAGAAGGCACAAGGTCACTTCTGGCCTGCGTTCCACGGTGGAACGCACCGCCTTTTTGGCAGGAAATTTGACATTTCAAACCGGAAAAAGGCGCCAGAAGACAGGATCTATCACAGAGTGGGAGAGATCTCATCCTTTTGAATGAGAAGAAGCGCTGGGTCTCGGTTCATGTATTAAAGGACTCTGATTGAAGACTCCATATAGTAGGACTAAAGTTCTAACGATAATGATGTTCCTTCTCTTAGATCTGCATCTGAAGAACCCAGTGCTAACCCTGGCCCAGTGAGTATACCTGGTAAGTGTAGGCCCCCCTTTGGTACAGGATCCATTTTTATGGAAATTTCCCTTCTCCTCTTTTCTACGGAGATAAAGATCCTGCACCAAAATAAAGGGAAAAAACTGCAAATCGCAAATGCACCATCTGCAGTAAAAATATTCCATCCAGCCATAAAAAAGCTTTATGTCAGCTATGTACGGATAAAATTGTACGGAAAGAACAGCCATCCCTGATGGATGAAATGTGAGGGATGGTGCGACAGGAGATCCAGTTGTCCCTAGCTACCTTCTCCCAGTCCTTTTTAGGGAGCCCCTCTGTAAACAAAAAGAGGAAATACGCCCCTGAGGACAGCTCTGACTCAGGAGCTGAAATATCAGGTCCGGAAGACTGGTTGGAAGAAGGTGAACTTACTCCGAGTCATACAGAGGATAATAAAAAATTATTCTTTTCCTCTGAGCATATAGAGGAACTACTGCTGGCAGTCAGGAATACGATGGGAGTTGAAGCCAAGGCAAACAGGATCATGGGGTGCATTAAAAGAACTCTGGTTACACATGATGAGAGCATTATACTGCCTCTGTACAAATCCCTGGTTAGACCACACATGAAGTACTGTGTACAGTTTTGAGTACCTGTGATCAGGAAGGATATAATGGAATTAAAGCGAGTGCAAAGGAGGGCAACAAAATTAATAAAGAGGATGGGGGAACTACAATACCCAGAGATTAGCAAAATTAGGATTATTTAGTCTAGAAAAAAGACGACCGAGGGGCAACCTAATAACCATGTATAAGTATATAAGGGGACAATACAAATATCTCTCCGAGGATCTGTTTATACCAATGAAGGTGATGGTCACAAGGGGGCATTCTCTGTGTCTGGAGGAGAGAAGGTTTTTCCACCAACATAGAAGAGGATTCTTTACTGTTAAGGCAGTTATAATCTGGAATTCCTTGCCTGAGGGGTGGTGATGGCGAACTCAGTTGAGGGGTTCAAGAGAGGCTTGGATGTCTTCCTGGAGCGTAACAATATTGTATCCTACAGTTATTAGGTTCTTTAGAAGGACGTAGATCTGGGGATTTATTCTGACGGAATATAGGCTGAACTGGATGGACAAATGTATTTTTTTAGGCCTTGCTAACTGTTACTATGTTACCATGAAGCGGAGAAACCAATCCTGAACAGTCCAAGATGAGATGTTCAATGGTCTGAAATCAAGAAGGAAGGTGGTTTTTCCCATCCATGACAACGTTCAAAATTTAATCCTGGATGAATGGGAATTCCCAGAATGGAAACTGAATGCACTAAGTGATATGAAGGATCGCTTCCCTCTAGATGAAGATGTCTCAAAGTGCTGGACTCAAATCCCCAAAGTGAATATCCAGGAGGCTAGAGTAGCCAAGAAAACTATGTTACCCTTTGAGGTCTCCTCACAACTTAAAGATCCACTTGACCACAAGATGGACAGCTTATTGAGGAAGTCTTTAGAAGCCTCGTCAACCACCTTAAAGACAAATGTCGCATCCGCATGCGTCACGAGAACCCTATTTCTCCAGTTGCAACAATTGAAAGACCATATTGAGGGCGGTACCCCCAGAAAAGACCACCTGGCCTCATTACCTCTCCTACAGAAAGCTGCTGGTTTCCTTGCAGACACCTTGGCCGAGTCAGTTCGCATTGCTGCGAGGATGTCGGTATTCTCCAACACCACCTGAAGGGCACTATGGTTAAAGATGTGGAGCGGAGACATCCTATCCAAGTCTACATTTTGCTCTATTCCCTTCAAAGGAGAATATGTGTTTGGTCCTGCGCTGGATGAATTATTGGAGAAGGTGACCGACAAAAAGAAAAATCTTCCTGAACCAAAAACCCTCAAAAAGAGGCCATTTCACCCACCTCAGATGCAAACCCCTCAATACAGAAGGAAAGGTAAAACTGGGCGGTGGAGCTACCCGAAGTGGGTAAAGGAAGAAATATTTTTCAAATCCCGCATTCACATAGGAAATGACGCCAAATGATTAGGGGGCAGGATTTCAAACTAATTCTCAAAATGGCGGGAAGTAACATCAGACTGCAAAATCCTGGACTCAGTCAGAAGAGGAGTAAAAATAGAATTTTCCTCCTTTCCCCCACAAAGACTAGAAGTGACATCTCTTCCATCATCAAGGCTACAGAATATCCTGTACACAGAACTCCAACAAATGCTATCCTCTGCAGCAATCTCACCGGTTCTGGAAACAGAGCAAGGCCAAGGTCATTACTCCTGGGTGTTCCTTATAAAGAAGCAGAGTGGAGATTACTGGGTTATCCTCAACAAGAAACGGCTGAATCAATACATCGTGTATCAACGATTCAGAATAGTCGGTAAAATCTACAATCCCGTTGATCGGGAAGGGCTTCGCCATGGCCACCATAATATACCTCCACGAGGCATACTACCATGTACCCATTCATCCAAGCTACCATCAGTATCTGAGGTTTGCGGTCACTCTAGGTCAGGAGGTGTGTCACTTCTAGTTCCCTTTTGGCATGTCATCTGGCTCCCAGAACTTTCACAAATCTGGCAAAAGGAATACCTTGGATCCAATATCCAGTGCCTTCAGTAACAACAGACGCCAGCAAACACGGTTGCGGAGTGGTGACATCTCAGGGAATCAGGCCCAAAAAGATGGACAACCGATCCTCCTGATTTCAGAGAATTGAGAGTAGTAGACGAAGCCCTGAGAGCAGCAAAACCAATACTCCAGGGAATCCATGTCCGAGTTTACTCCCGACAACATGACCACTGTGGCCCATCTATGTCATCAGGTTAGCACAAAATTCAAGAGTCTGGAGCAGGTATCGGTAAGAATTTTCATTTGGGCTGACGTAACCTCCTGTTTTTATCGGCTCTTCACCTAAAAGGATCTGACAACATCTAAGCAGTCTGTTTGAGCAGAACGGATTTAGACCCAGGGGAATGGAGCCTCAGTACAAGAATATTCCAGTTAATAACCAAAAAATGGGGTCTCCCGGAGGTGGGCCTGTTTGCGAACCGGGAAAATGCAAAAGTAGAGCACTATTTCTCCATAGGTCCAAACGAAACTCAATCAAAGGTGGATGTCTTCTCTCACCCGGGGAGTTTCAGGTTGGCCTACGCGTTCCCTCCAATTCCACTGTTGCCAAGAACTCTGCAAAAGGTCAGAACGGACAGGGTCAAAACCATCCTGATCGCTCCTCTCTGGCCAAAGAGGTGCTGGTTCGGGGCTCTGAAACTCCTGAGCTCATAAGAACCTCTGACCCTGCCGCTAGACCACGACCTTCTACATCAAGGTCCCATTTTTCACCCTGCTCCCCACAGCCTACGCTTGTCAGCCTGGCTTCTAAAGCCACAATCCTGAGAGCCATATCCATTAGTGAACCTTGTTTAAGAATTCTGGATGACAGATTAATATTCCGCCTAGAACCCGTCATTTTTGCCAAAAGTATCATCTGACTTCGACAGATCCCAAGAAATAATTCTCCCCTCCTTCTGTGACAGCCTAAAGGACAAGAAAGAAGCAGGATTCCATTCTCTGGACGTTTGACGGACTATTCTCTTCTACTTGAGTCAAACAAAACCTTAAAGGAAGGATCAGAATCTTTTCGTCCAGTACGGTGGACCAAACAAAAGAAATAAAGCCTTCAAGAGCTCTAGCAAATTGGATCAAAAAAGCAATCATGGACACGTATAGAAATCAGGCCCTATATCCTCCAGAATTGCTAAAGACCCAGTCCACTAGAGGCGTCACCGTCTCCTGGACCAAAAGGGCCAATGTGTCCATCGAGCAGATCTGCAGAGCTGATACCTGGTCCTCGGTCCATACCTTCACTAAACACTACAGATGAGATCTAATGTCTATAATAGATCTAGCCTTTGGCAGGAAAGTCCTCCAGGCTGTTGTCCCTCCCTCACCATTATTCTTTGGTATTTCTCCTGTGTGCTGTCATGGAAGGGATTATAGAAAATAGAATTACACTTACCGGTAATTTGGTTTCTAAGATCCTCCACAACAGCACGGGTAATTCCCTCCCTAATAAAGTTATGTTCATTTGATTCCTTAGTGTAAATAATAAAACTCAAGCATTCATTCTGTTTGGTCCTTGGAAAACACTGAGTGTATCGGAAAGGGGAGGGATATTTAAACCTCTTGTTTCCTGTCCCTAATTAGGATGGGGAGACAACCTCCTGTGTTCTGTCGTGGAGGGTCTTAGAAACCAAATTACCGTTAAGTGTAATTCTATTTTTTGGCATTAATGGCATTTCTAACCATAGGAGTCATGGAGGATGTAAATTTTGCTGTCTATAGGAATATATTTTACAGTCTGATTAACAAATATAGACTTAAATCACCCATTTATCAATAGTATCCCCATCACTATCTGACAGAAGCTGCTCTTAGTCAATGATCTGAAGCACAGCCTTCAACTAATAAAAATTTGCCTTTTTTAAAAAATTTTGTGTTTGTGCCCTCTACATTCATGTATGAGTTTAATGATATAAGCGAAAATAATTTCTATTGTGGCCACTGGTACCAAGGTTTCTGTGAACAGTAAAATTTGCATCAAGCTGTGCATTGCTTGAAATGACCGAATCGAGTAGATCATTGCCTCTTTATATTCTATTAACCGTACTACAATTATCCTACGACAAGACTTGCATTTGAAGCAGAGCTATGATCCCTGTCAATACCCAGGTAATTAAAATCTCACATAGTTACTACTCTAACAGCCAGTGCAGCCAGCGCCTTCTGATTATGTGCCGACCTTCCAACGCCTCATTAATGTTGGGGGATCTATAGATGGCCTTCTATAAATTCAGAGCTAGCCTGGGGAAGGCATTTATGCAGGGGGGCATTTATGTACATGTAATTGAAGTACATGTATCAAAGTACGCTGGCAGTTATAACATGGCAGTTAGACAGGTCAGGTGACAGGTAAGACAAATAAATAAATCTACTCCCTGTACATTTGGACTACCAGAAATATTTACCATATGCATTTATATAATTTATATCCTGGCCGCTGCATTTACACACATCCACCGCCCTGGTATTAACTCTACACTCCATCCATATTGTCCCCTCACTCCTTTCCTCTCCTATGTATAGCACTCACGCTCTTTTCACATTGCTACACAGCACAGATCCATTCAGTCCCACCATTCAACATCAGAGATGCTCTCACAAATCACTTAACCATCTGCTCACTCTTTCTATCCTCCTTCTCCTAGTCGCAGGAGACATTGCTCCCAACCCTGGTCCCCCATGTTATAGAAAGTCAAACCCCCCACCTGCTACACTCAGAAACCCCTCTAATCTTATTAATATTCCCTGCCTGCCATCTGTCTCTCTTAATTGTGCACTTTGGAATTCTCGCTCAGTGTGTAACAAACTCTCCTTCATTCATGACTTTTTCCTTTCTAATGCTCTTAACCTTCTGGCTCTTACTGAAACCTGGATCTAGCAATCAGACACTACCGCTGCTGCTGCTCTTTCATATGGTGGACTACATTTCTCTCATACCCCAAGATCAGACAATAGAGCAGGTGGAGGCGTTGGTCTGTTCCTATCATCAAAATGTACCTTTCAGGTTATCCCTCAACTACCCTCACTAGTCTTCCCTTCTTTTGAGGTCCATGCCGTCAGACTCTACACCCCCTTCTCCATGCGAGTGGAGGTGGTATATCGTCCTCCCGGCCCCTCCCATCAGTTTCTGGATCATTTTGCCACTTGGCTTCCACATTTTCTCTCCTGTGACATCCCTACCCTCATCATGGGAGATTTCAACATCCCCATTGCTCTTCCCCTCTCCCCATCTGCTACTCACCTTTTATCTCTACCTCCTCGTTTGGCCTTTTGCAGCTTACTAATTCTCCAACGCATGAAGACGGAAACTCCCTCGACTTGGTCTTCTCTCGGCTTTGTGCAGTGGATGATTTTGCAAACTCCCCTCTCCCGCTCTCTGACCACAACCTTCTTTCATTCTCTATCAAGAACTGCCAGGCTGCTCAGGTCACCCCCACTGTCCATATTTATAGAAACATACAGGCCATTAACACCCAGAAACTTATGAAGAACTTGCAGTCTTCATTGACCCCTATCTCCTCCTTCTCATGTCCTGATTCTGCATTGAAGCATTACAATGAAACACTTCAAAGTGCCCTGGATAAATTTGCTCCTCCTATACATAGAACACCACAACCCTGGCACACCCTGCAAACAAGTTTCCTGCAGCGGTGCTCCAGGTGCGCCGAACGTCTGTGGAGAAAATCCAACCTACCCGAAGATTTCATCCATTAGAAGTTTATGCTTCGAACATACAACACTGCCCTTCACCTCTCAAAACAAACCTATTTCAACACCCTCATCACCTCACTGTCCAATAACCCGAAATGTCTCTTTGACACTTTTCATTGTCTACTCAACCTAAGAGTACAGGCCCCCAACCACAGAGCTTCGAGCTGACGATCTGGCGAATTACTTCAAAGAAAAAATTGACCGGATCCGACAGGAAATTATCTCCCAATCACCTCATAACATGCACTGTCCTCCCTCCCTCACTGCATCTAGCTCACTCTTTGATTTTAAACCAGTCACAGAAGAAGAAGTAAGCAGGCTCCTTGCATCTTTTCGCCCAACCACTTGCACCAGTGACCCATTTCCGTCACATCTACTCCATCCCCTTTCCCCTACTGTCACCCCTCACCTAACTAAAATATTTAACCTCTCTCTTCTGGATCCTTTCCCTCCTCATTTAAGCATGCCGTCTTACATCCACTACTTAAAAAACCATCCCTCAACCAAAACTGTGCCGCTAACTATAGACCTGTCTCTAATCTTCCCTTCATCTCTAAACTCCTAGAACGCCTGGTCCACTCCCGTCTTATCCGCTGTCTCTTTGATAACTCTCATCTCGACCCTCTCCAAACCGGTTTCCGCCCTTTACACTCTACTGAAACTGCCGTCACTAAAGTCTCTTATGATCTACTAACAGCTAAATCAAATAGTCATTACTCCATGCTAATTCTCTTGGATCTCTCTGCAGCATTCGACACTGTGGATCATCAGGTCCTCCTCACTATGCTCCGTTCCACTGGCCTCAAGGACACCGTTCTCTCCTGGTTCTCCTCCTATCTCTCTGACCGCTCCTTTACTGTATCTTTTGCTGGTTCCTCCTCCTCTCATCTTCCCCTTACTGTTGGGGTTCCTCAAGGATCAGTCCTAGGCCCCCTCCTCTTCTCCTTGTATACTGCCCCTATAGGTCAAACAATCAGTAGATTTGGTTTCCAGTACCATCTCTATCACTAGCTCGCTCTTGTTATCTGCACCTCAAAAACATTTCTAGAATTCGACCTTTTCTTACTTTTGACTCTGCAAAAACTCTTACTGTTTCTCTTATTCATTCTCGTCTCGACTATTGTAACTGTCTTCTAATCGGTCTCCCTCTTACCAAACTCTCCCCCCTCCAGTCTGTCTTGAATGGTGCTGCCAGGATCATATTCCTCGCCAATCATTACACCGATGCCTCTACCTTGTGCCAGTCATTACACTGGCTACCCATCCACTCCAGAATCCAGTACAAACTTATTACCCTCACCCACAAAGCTCTTCATGGCTCAGCATATACCACCCTACATCTCCTCCCTTGTTTCAGTGTACCACCCTACCCGCAACCTCCGTTCTGCTGATGACCTGAGGTTAGCATCCTCAATAATCAGAACCTCCCACTCCCGTCTCCAAGACTATACACGTGCTGCGCCAATTCTTTGGAATGCACTTCCCAGGTCAATATGATTAGTCCCCAATCCCCACAATTTTTAGCGTGCCCTGAAAGCTCATTTATTCAGACTGGCCTACTGCCTCAACACATTAACCTAATTTATCCCTATGTGGCACAGCCAAAAGTTTTTACCATAACCAGGTTCCCCGCATCATGTTCCCACATGCTTTATGCATCCATTAGCCCTCTGTGTCTGTACTGTTACACACTTAACATTATGGCTGGTCCATACAATCAGGGCAACTGTTACCACCCACCTTTCGTATCTCCCTTTTTTTTTTTTTTCCTCATAGATTGTAAGCTTGCGAGCAGGGCCCTCATTCCTCTTGGTATTTTTTATGATCTATGTGATTATTGTTATGCTGTAATGTCTGCTGTCTGTACAAGTCCCCTCTGAAATGTAAAGTGCTGCGGAATATGTCGGCGCTATAGAAATAAAATGTATTATTATTATTATTATCACTTCAAAAACAACCTTGTCATTATCTAATTCCCTTTTTAATTTAACCAACAAGGTTTTCATTCCCTTGCAATTTTTTTCCCCAATTGCCTCCGTTGCACTTGCTTTCATATCACTACTAACATACAGACATAAAATGTCTTCTTTCCTATTTGACTATTTGAACTATTTGAACTGTCTTTCTATAAAATCATGAAACCAAAATTTACAACTCAATCATTAGAAGAGTCCAACCATGTCTCAGCAACAGCAACTACATCAGTGTGTTCCTCCAGGACCAAGACTTTAAACTCTTCCATTTTAATTATATTTGTTAATGTACATTTTAGGTTTCCATCCATTTTCCCACATTTACTTTTAGAAATGCTAATTCCTGATTTGTTTGTGGCATATTTATCTTCATTATCATCATTTATTAAAGGACTTCAAAATTCAGCTTTTGAATTCCTTCAATCAACGTCATGTAATAATGCATAAAGGTGTGCAAACTGCCTGAGCGTAGGTTTATACCTGCTTATCTTCTTCCCACTCAGGTCCATGCAATATTGGATCCTCTCAGTGGAGATCTTCTATATAAGAGATTTTTGCTGATTGACCCGTCAAGGATGGATAGGGACAGGGACAAGATGGCAGAGAGGATATTGCACCTCACCCTAGAGATCCTCTTCCGGCTTACTGGAGAGGTGAGAGAATCTGATGACGTCACATTACATCATTCTTATCTATGGGAATAACAGATGGACGGAACTGGAGAGGTGAGGACTCTGGAAATGTCTGTAGTGAGATTTATTAATGTGTCTCCATAACCAGGATTACACAGTAGTGAAGAAGACCTCTCATGAGCGCTGTCACGCCCCTGTGTCTGAGGGATGGGGAAGACAACTGAGCCCAACCACGGAGCCTTCACCTTGCCCCCTAATACATGAGGACATCAATGACCAGATGGTCCTAGAACTCACCTACAAGATGATTGAGCTGCTGACCGGAGAGGTGACACTGCTGGGAATGCTGTGACATTATACAGTAATGCTATGAAGGGATCAGGGGGGTGATGATATCATTGTATGTGTCAGGTTCCTATAAGGTGTCAGGATGTCACCGTCTATTTTTCCATGGAGGAGTGGGAGTATTTAGAAGGACACAAAGATCTGTACTCGGATGTCATGATGGAGGTTTCCCAGTCCCTCACATCACCAGGTACTAGATAGAGCTAAATACACACGGCCTATAATTATCTGTATGTAAATAATTAATTCAGTCCCTGTATGTGTTTCCTCCAGTTCTATCCAGTAAGAGGACAACACCAGAGAGATGTCTATGTTTTCTTCTTCCAAAGAATTGTAAACACGAATTTCCCGATGTTCCTCAGGATCATCAGGTAGATGGAGAGAAGGTGTCATGAGATCTCCCCTATGATGTGTAGATGGCTGTGAAGGTCTTGTGCTCAGTCTTGTTTTATCCACCATTATTATATGTTTTATACTTGTGTAATGAGAACGGTGGAGATGGCAGGATTAGAGCTGATCATAGATGTGACTTCTCCATCTGTATGTGACTTTTACAATATTTGTTTCAGGGTGAAGATCTGACCAATATTAATACTACAGAGGCATATGTGAGGGGTGATGAATGGTGTAAAGAGGAGATTCTTACATATGACTACCCAGGTGAGTAGTAACCATTAAATGCAGAGAACTCACAGATTCTCTTCAATCACTGCCTGTGGCTGCTTTATCAGCAGTGTAATATGGCTATATCACAATTATATGGTCACCATTCAGCTGCTAAAGCACTACATGCTTCTCCACCGAAAACTGTTCCCATTACTTTGGTCTCTGAAAGTCCCTCTTTCAGAGTTTTTGTCATGACACTTTGTACTTTGTTAGTGATAAAATGAAGTTGATTTGTTTTGTGTTTATTTATGAAAAATCAGAAATATTTCAAAAATGTAATAGAATTGGAATTTTTCAAACATAGAATCTGTAATCCCTTAAAACAGAAAGTGATACCTCACGTAACAGTTGATAATTGACATTCATCATATTTTACATTGGCAGCATTTTTCAAATATCCTTTTATATTCTTTTTTTAGGATGTTAGAAGGTGTAAAATTTAGCTACCAGTTATATGTTCAAGGAAATTTTCAAAACCTATTTTTTTTGGAGACCAATTCACTTTAGAAGGGACTTGGAGATGCCTATTTTTTAGAAAATTGCACTCCGTCCTCATGCTATCAAAACTGCATTAACCCCTTAAAATGAGTATCACAATAATTACCAAGAAAACCTATTAGATCTTAATAACTGAACTTCACACATCTTGTGTTTCGGATATCGCTGTGCAGCTTCTTCCCAACACTGCTATACTTAGAAAATAGAAGCGATACAGCAATACTTCTTTTATCAAATGTCATTAAGTATAAATGTACATCCACAATTAACTAACAAGGACTATTATCACTCTGATCACGATGTAACAAAGTCAATAAATACAAGGTGCAGACGATGTGAAAACTCTTTTTCAATTACAGCAGAGATGCTGCATGATAGGCAAGAAGTGCGCACCTTTGGCGTTGTGTCTGGGGTCCAGGTGTTTGAGAAAAATATACCTCTAATTTATTTTGCCACCTATCCTGAATCCAACAATATCTGTTATGTCAGATGGCAGGGCTCAGAAAGGAAGGTACAGCATTTGGCTATTAGAATGCCGAATTGTTTGAAATACTTTGCCTGCACCATTTGCAGAGCACCTAAGGTGCTAGAATGCCAGAAAACCAAGACAGTAGAAAACACAACAAATTGACTCAATTTCCTTCAGTGAAATGATCTATAGGAGTAGTGGCTATTTTGACTCCACAGGCACTTTCTGGAAATTGGCGAAAAACTGCAAATATGACATTTTAGAGCGCTACACATAGTGACCAGCTTGTGCTTGTGGAGACACGCACATCGTAAGTTTTTAAGTGGATTCTTTCCACTGCAGCCATGCAAAATATGTGGACGCTAACCGTATTTGAAGAAACTGCAAAGCTGAGAAGAGAGGGGGACATTAAGGTTTGGGAGTAAGGATTTTGCTGGATTGGTTTATGAAGCCATGTTGCTTTTCAAGAGTCTTTCAGCTACTAATAGTATGGAAACGTCTATTGACCAATGACGGACACAAGTGGGGTCTTGTTTAGGAATGGAGTAGAAGTTTTTATTGGTATAATTTTGTCCTACATAACTTTTTGGTGGCTAATTATTCCAATACTTGTGAGACAGGGCAAGCTAATAAGGTCGAACATCTTGCAATAGTGCAGGGGTCCCCAAAATGTAGCCTTGGAGCCACATGTGGCTCGCGGTCCCATGAATTGTGGCTCATTGCTGTCTGCCATCTTCGTGCATTAGCGCCAGGTCTAGCAAACAGGTGTGAAGAGCACATCTCAAAATGGTGAATTTTGTGAGCAGATCTGGATGCACATATACTGGTCAAAGGGATTTAGACATAATTTAAGTATGGAACACTTGAGACAGGATGGTACTACCTGTTAGAGGAGGTGCTGGAAGCTGGATGTTACAGTGTATAGGGAGTGCTTGATGGAAAAATACTGAATGGTATTTTGTGTGAACCCTTCAATCTTCGTATACTGCTTCGGGGTGATTTCTGTGGAAAAGCGTTGGCTGTCATTATACCTATAATGGGGGCTTTGATTGGAACTCCTGTGAAAGGGGTGGGAGATGAATATGGCTCGTGACTCTCTCTCTCATTGCTGAATGTGGCTCTCAAGGTCAGAAAAGTTGGTGACCTCTGCTCTAGTGGTTCCTGCTTTAAGGTCTGATGTTAGATTATGAACTGTTTTTGTCTCCATAAATAATTGAATTTTGATACATAACTTGCAATTTCTGTGGATATTTTAGAAATGTTATAAAAATATAATTTTTATGGTTATTTTATTCAAAAATAATCTTTATTCTTGGCAGATGATTGTACTTGGAGACCAGAGGGACACCTGACACCTTCAATTTTTAAATCGGATGACCTTGATCTCAGACAAGATACAAGTGAAGTGTATGTCATTACTCCAGAAATAACCTCATTCCTTCACAGCAAAGATCTATCATTTGATCCATTTAAACAGGTCCTATCATCTGATTCGTCTCAGTCTTTTAAGAAAAATAAAAGTCACAAAAGAGACATTAATAATGAAACTGCTCTTACTGCAAACAAGAGGTTTTCAAGAACAGAATATGGAAAAAGTTTTTCCCACGAAATGTCTTTTCTTACTCATCAAAACATTCACATAGAGGAGAAAAGAGGTTCATCTTCTGAGTTTGATGAATATTTTAACCAGAAATCAGGGCTTGTTAGACATGAGAGAGCTCATGTAGAGGAGAAGCCATATTCATGTTCTGAATGTGGGAAATATTTTTCAGATAGAACACATTTTGTAATACATCAGAGAACTCACACAGGGGAGAGGCCATTTTCATGTTCAGAATGCGGGAAATATTATACAGCTAAATCATGCCTTGTTACACATCAGAGAACTCACACAGGGGAGAAGCCTTTCTCATGTTTAGAATGTGGTAAATGTTTTTCAAATAAATCACATTATTTTAGACATCACAGAACTCACACAAGGGAAATGCCATACTCCTGTTCAGAATGTGGGAAATGTTATGCAGATAAACCACAGCTTGTTACACATCAAAGAACGCACACAGGGGAGAAGCCATATTCATGCTCAGAATGTGGGAAATGCTATGCAGATAAATATCAGCTTGTTCTACATCAGAGAACTCACACAGGGGAGAAACACTTTTCATGTTCAGAATGTGGGAAATGTTTTGTAAAGAAATCGAATCTTGTTAAACACCATAGAATTCATACAGGGGAGAAACCTTTTTCCTGTTCAGAATGTGGGAAGTATTTTGCAGATAAATCACATTTAGTTACACACCAGAGAACTCATACAGGAGAGAGGCCATATTCATGTGCAGATTGTGGGAAATGTTTTGTAGATAAATCATCTCTCGTTAGACACCAGAGAATACATACAGGGGAGAAGCTATATTCATGTTCAGAATGTGGGAATTGTTTTGTAGATAAATCATCTTTCATTAAACACCAGAGAATTCACACAGGTGAGAAGCCATATTCATGTTCAGAATGTGGAAATTGTTTTGTAGATAAATCCTCTCTCATTAGACACCAGAGAATTCACACAGGTGAGAAGCCATATTCATGTTCAGAATGTGGAAATTGTTTTACAGATAAATCATCTCTTGTTAACCACCAGAGAATTCACACTGAGGAAAAGCCTTATTTGTGTTCAGAATGTGGGGAGGGTTTTGCAGATAAATTATATCTTATTAGACACCAAAAAATTCACACAGGGAAGACTCAATATTCATGTTCAGAATGTGGGAAATGGTTTGCAAAGAAATCAAATCTTGTTAAACACCATAGAATTCACACAGGGCAGAAGCCTTTCTCCTGTTCAGAATGTGGGAAATGTTTTGCAGATAAATCACATTTTGTTTCACACCAGAGAAATCACACAGGGGAGAAGCCATATCCATGTTTACAATGTGGCAAATGTTTTGCAGATAAATCATCTCTCTTTAGACACCAGAGAATTCACACAGGGGAGAAGCCATATTTATGTTCAGAATGTGGGAAGGGTTTTGCAGACAAATCATCTTTCATTAAACACCAGAGGATTCACACAAGGAAGAAGACCTTTTCATATTCCGAAAGCGGGAATTGTTTTACTTGATTATTAACAAAATATGATTTTCAAGTAAAACCTCCCATCATGGAAAAAACATGTATTTTAACAAACTGTACAAGAAAAAACATAATAGAGACAGTCAAGTAAGGATAAATTAGTAAAAGAAAAAAGACATCAATTTAGATCTTACATTAGAATTAAAATATTGCTAATAGGCATCCATTATGTGAAAAGCAATATTCTATGTGAATTGTTGTCTATATAGTGAATATATAAATGTGTACTGCAACCCTTGCCCCTACGACACCCAAAAATACCCAATATTTCCTCCTCCCACTTCTTCTCTTCCAATCTTAGTGATCTGCCATTCATTAGTTACTTTTAGCATACAATCTTCATGTCTGAATAAATGTTTTTAACTTTTCTTGTTCTTTTTACAAGTTACTATTTTTACATCTACGATCCTTCTACGTAGCAACATCGGATGGGATCCTTGTAAGTATAGTATATTAACTAAGTATAGTCATTTTTTCACCAACACGGAGAACTGCTTCCCTTCTTTTTACCCCAATACACATATTATTGGATATGAGGAGACTTTGATTATAAAATGAAACTGTCATCAGGTTTTTATAACCCAAACTAGCTCCATCTATGTATAGGTGCTGTACTACCGATTACAGCCATATGTTTATTTTAGAAATCTCTGTTTACTCCTTAACAGAAATTTATTGATATGTTATGCCAATGAATCGCAAGTGTAGTTTTGGGGACTGCCATTAAAGTTCCACCACCTTTTTCCTTTATTTTTCACCCACTGCCTGTCTCCTGTCAGTGATTGACAGGTAATTCTTCTTGTAGTCACCTGCCTCTGCTGCCTGAGATCTAGTGCAAGCACCGTCCTTCCACGGGCAGTGCATGCTCAATAAGATCCTGATGAAGAATTTTAGGATCTTCATAAACATCACACCAGACATTGCCAGTCCTCTTCACCAGAGCTGTGGAGTAAGCCAAACCTCCCTCTCTGACTCCTCAACTTCCTTGTCTCCAACTCCCTACTCTGACTTCCTCAAACATGGCTCATGTTTAAGTGATACATTTACTGTAGTAAAATAGTAACATCAGGCTTTTCATCAAAATTATGATACTATATAATCAAGCTTGTTGTTACTTGTTTTAGTTTTATTTTCCTGTTCATTCCAGCAGTTCTAAGATGAGTGCAGGCATTCATTTTCAGTGCCTTTTTTTCTGATCTGTAGAGGAGGCGCCTTACTACTGAGCATGTACTTAAAATGCAGCACAGATTCATCTCCTCTAAAAGCCGAAATACCTGTATCAGGAACTTAACAGAGATTTATAGTACTTTTTTTATCTTTCCCAAATTCTTATGAAAAAATTTACAGCACATCCTGGATTGTACTACTTGTTTCGGGCTGGCGGAACGCACCAAATAATAAAGAAGGGGTTTAGGTGCGTTCGCAGCCCGGGGTCCACCGTGCAGAGATGGTAACTGCTGCTCGGTAATGGCGGACGCTATATGGCGGTAAAAAGGAAGAACACACGCGGGTTAACGTCATCCGGTGTGTACAGGGCAAACTCTGTTACCTCACAGAGCCGCACTACCGCAGAACATAAATGCCGAAGCCTGTTTAGTTCACAGAGCTCGGCAACGGAGCGCACAGAATGCGGTCAGAGTCCCTCTAGACCTTCTGAGCACGTGGTGTCGCACCTGCGGATGCCACTATAGATGGTGACTATGGTGAGTGTTGAGCACATGCACCGTGGCGTGCAGAGCCACCGGTAGACACTGATGCCAGTCTCAGACTCTGCCTCTACCTACACCTAAGCCTGGGCGCTTAACAGGCTAGGCTGCACAACACATGCGTACCAAGGGTAGGGGTTTCTTAATGAGTCATTCATCCGAGATATTCATACGTGCATACAACACTCACTCCTCATAGTCTGGTAATGCAGTCTATACTAGCGCATGGCCGGGCGGCCATGCGAACCTTTTATAGCCGCGTCCTTCCGGGACCTTCCTGACCTTCCTGATGGTCCAATCTGAGCTGGAGAAGGACTTGAGCATGCGACCTCCGATCTCCTATGAGAGATCGTCCCGCGGGCATGCTCAGTGGACCGAAAGGAGGACTTAGTCCCTGGATTAGCTCGCTGCTAACCAGCATGCGTTGCTATAGCTGGACCAGAGGTGGCAGCAGTAACCAAACCTACAGAGCGCCTGGATCGACGAGTCTGCTGAGCAGCCTCTGCGGCCAGAGAGGAATGGGAGACCGCCGAATGCAAGGCTCGGGATTCCTGCTGTGCAGCGACAGGAACCCGACGCCTAACATTACCCCCCTTCCCTCTGAGCCTCGCTACGCTCAAATGCCGCAATGAGAAGCTGAGCGCGGATGTTCTCCACTGGTCCCCAGGTCCGAGCCTCTGGACCATGACCCTTCGAATTCACCAAGTAATACTTTTTATCATGCACCATCCTGCATCCCACGATGGCATTAACCTCAAACTTATCCGAGGACAGGTCTGAGGTCCCGGCAGATGAGAGCTGGTACATGTGGACAGGCTTAAGGAGGGACACGTGGAAGGTGTCAGAGATAGCCAAGTGTGGTGGCAAGGCCAGACGGTAGACCACAGGGTTGATCTGCTCAAGGACCTTGAAGGGGCCAATGTAGCGAGGTGCGAATTTTGCGGACTCGGCCCACAGCCTGATGTTACGGGCAGAGAGTCACACTAAATCACCAGGAACAAAGGTCAGAGCGGGGAGCCGGTGCGTCGGCGGAGGCCCTCATTCTCTCCTTGGAGGCCCGGATAGCATCCTGAGTGTGATCCCAAATGTCACGTGCCTCCACCGCCCAGTCTGCCACCCTGGAATCGGTGGACGACACGGGCATGGGCACAGGGACGTGCGGATGCTGGCCGTAATTTAGGAGGAATGGGTTCTGGCCGGTGGAGTTGGCCATAGCGTTGTTCAAAGCAAACTCCGCCCACGGCAGCAAGGATGACCAGTCCTGGCCGAGACAAAATGTCATAGATATGTCACCAGGGTCTGGTTGGCTCTGTCTACCAACCCGTTTGTCTCGGGATGATAGGCCGAGGAGAGATTTAGCTCAATGCTGAGCAGGCTACAGAGCTCTCTCCAGAACCGAGATGCAAACTGGGGGTCCCGGTCGCTGACAATCTTGTCCGGCATGCTATGCAGTCGGAAAACGTGCTTAATAAACAACGCTGCCAGGCCCCGTGCAGAAGGTAACCGGGAGAGAGGTACCAGGTGCACCATCTTGGAGAAGTGGTCGGTGACAACCCAAATGACTGTGCTGCCACTGGACTTGGGCAGTCCCACCACAAAGTCCATACCGACCATCTCCCAGGGCCTTTCCGCTACCGGCAGAGGGTAAAGTAGCCTAGCGGGCCACTGCTGAGAGGATTTATTCTGGGCGCAAGAGACGCATGCCTGAATATAGTCCCAGAAGTCACGGGCCATATGCGGCCACCAGTACGTCCTTGCCAGAAGCTCAGAGGTCTGTTTTGTCCCGAAATGTCCACCCACTCTGGACGTATGAGCCCAAGAGAGGACCTCCGGTCGCAGATGGGCAGGGACAAATCTCTTGCCTGGAGGTAATGACTCAAGCGCGACCGGAGCCACGGTCCTCAGGCTCTCGGACGGGACGAACAGCCGAGGCTCCTCCTCCTCTGATGACATCACGGAGCGGGAAAGAGCATCGGCCCTGACGTTCTTCTCACCGGATAGGAAATGGAGGGTGAAATGGTATCGGGAGAAGAACAAGGACTGGTGAGAATTTAGCCGCTCGGCCGTCTGCAAATACACAGGGTTCTTGTGGTCAGTGAACACCTGGAAAGGGTGGCGAGCCCCCTCCAGGAGGTGTCTCCACTCCGAGAAGGCCAACTTCAACTCCATGTCCCCGATGGAATAATGCCTATCCGCAGGTGTGAAGGTCTTGGAGAAGAAGAAGCATGGGTGCTTGCGACCTTGACAGAATGAAGGGTTTATCTACATCTGGGCGATGTAGAATGGGAGCGCTAGCGAAATGGGTCTTAATAGAGGAGAAGGCCATGGAGACAGGTTCTGACCACAACTTGGGATTTGCACCCTTCTTGGTGAGGGCCACCAAGGGGGCTACCAAAGTCGAGAAGTGGGAATGAATTGGCGATAATAATTTATGAACCCCATAAAGCGCTGCACCGCTTTAAGCGAATGGGGCTCCTGCCAATCCATCACCGCCTGTAGTTTGTCAGGATCCATGGCCAATCCCTGGGCCGAGGTGATATAGCCCAGGAAAGGCAAGGACTCCTGCTCAAACACACACTTCTCCAATTTGGTATAGAGGGAGTTTGCCCGTAGAAGGTCGAAAACTTTGGAAACATCTCTCCGGTGGGAGTCAATATCTGGAGAGTAGATGAGGATATCATCCAGATAGACTACAACTGAGGAGGTGAGCATACCCCGGAATATGTCGTTCGCAAAGTCTTGGAAGATGGCAGGAGCATTACAGAGCCCGAAGGGCATCACCAGGTATTCATAGTGCCTGGTGTTAAAGGCCGTCTTCCTTCATCCCCCGCATGGATGCGAATCAGGTTATAAGCCCCCCGCAGATCAAGTTTAGTAAACACTCACTCCCCGTAGTCTATCGAAAAGTTCCGATATCAGGGGAAGAGGATACTTGTCCTTAACGGTAATAGCGTTAAGACCCCTGTAATCGATGCAGGGACGCAGTTCTCCATTCTTCTGGATGAAGAAGAATCCCGCCCCCGCTGATGACACTGACTTCCTAATGAATCCTCTTGCGAGATTCTTCCTGATGTATTGAGACATCGCTGCGTTAAAAGTCCAATCTATCAAAATATAAAATTAAATTAATGCAATCAATAAACGGCGTACCGAGAAAAAAAACAAACAAGCAAAACGCCAATGTTATATTTTTGGCCGCTGCAATATTGCGACAGAAGGCAATAAGAGGCGATCAAAACACCCTATCTTTTTCTACCCCAAAATGGTCGGACTAAAATGTCAGCTTAGGGTGCAAATATAAGCCCTTACACAGCCCCATATCCCGAAAATCGAAAACATTACGTGTTTCAGAAAGTAGCGACACAAGCCAAAACTACACGTTTGGGATCAACGTAATTGTACTCACTTGTGGAGAATCATATTGCCAGTTAAGTTTTACCATATAGTGAACATGGTAAATAAAAAAACAAAAAAAAATCATTTGTGGAATTGCTCTTTTTGCAATTTTAATGCACCTGGAATTTTTTTCCCGCTTTCCAGTGTATCATATGATAAAATGAATGGTGTCATTAAAAAGTACAATTCCTACTGCAAAAAAATAAGACAACATATGATGATGGAAAAATTTAAAAGTTATGACTCTTGGCAAAGGGGGAGGAAACAATGGAAAATGGTTGCGGTGTGAAGGGATTAAAACTGTTGATAATGAAAATTAACTGTATTGTCTGGGGTAGCACATTCGAGAGAACTCACAGCACGAGAACTGCCCAATACAAACCCAACATTGAAATATGGTGGTGGCAGCCTCATGCTATGGGGGTGTTTTTCAGCTGCAGGGACAGGACGACTGGTTGCAATTGAAAGAAACATGAATGTGGCTAAGTACAGAAATATTCTGGATGAAAACCTCTTCCAGAGTGCTCTGGACCACAGACTTGGCTGAAGATTCACCTTCCAACAAGACAATGACCCTAAGCACACAGCTAAAATAACAAAGGAGTGGCTTCAGAACAACTCTGTGACCATTCTTGACTGGCCCAGCCAGAGCCCTGACCTAAACCTTATTGAGCATCTCTCGAGAGACCTGAAAATGGCTGTCCACCGACGTTCACCATCCAACCTGACGGAACTGGAGAGGGCCTGCAAGGAAGAATGGCAGAGGATCCCCAAAACCAAGTGTGAAAAACTTGTTGCATCATTCCCAAGAAGACTCATGGCTGTACTAGCTCAAAAGGGTGCATCTATTCAATACTGAGCAAAGGGTCTGAATACTTATGATCATGTGATATTTGTTTTTCTTTTGTAATTAATTTGCAAAAATTTCTACATTTCTGTTTTTTCAGTCAAGATGTGGTGCAGAGTGTACATTAATGAGAAAAAAATGATCTTTTTTGAATTTACCAAATGGTTGAATACTTTCCGTACCCACTGTAGATCAGATGAGAAACTGGGTCTGAGCAGAAAAAGTAAATTAATGTGCATGCAAAATGTAATTGCATATGAACACATGACCTTTACACACAGAAAACCAAAAACAAAACACAAAACAAATATCCTGGAATTATAAAAGTAAAAAAAATATTGCAAAAATTGCATGAAGGTAGTAATAATAGTAATAATAAGGGTATTTAGTTAACATAATTTTGATCAAAATAATGTAGAAGCCATCCCACCACGTCACGGCAACCCTTGTGGGACAGTCCTAACTCTTGTATTTAAAAGCTTTCCACTTGTCAAGTAACGTAAATATGAACAAGGACAGAGGGACTGAACCACCAGTAATAGTGTAGGCCAGACAGGATGGATTTTCCAACTCAGAAACAGGGCGGTCACACCCTTATATGCACAGAATGCACAATGAAACAAATGAGAAACTGGGTCTGAGCAGAAAAAGTAAATTAATGTGCATGCAAAATGTAATTGCATATGAACACATGACCTTTACACACAGAAAACCAAAAACAAAACACAAAACAAATATCCTGGAATAAAAAAGTAAAAAAATATATTGCAAAAATTGCATGAAGGTAGTAATAATAGTAATAATAAGGGTATTTAGTTAACATAATTTTGATCAAAATAATGTAGAAGCCATCCCGCCACGTCATGGCAACCCTTGTGGGACAGTCCTAACTCTTGTATTTAAAAGCTTTCCACTTGTCAAGTGACGTAAATGTGAACAAGGACAGAGGGACTGAACCACCAGTAATAGTGTAGGCCAGACAGGATGGATTAAAGGGTGTGACTGCCCTGTTTCTGAGTTGGAAAATCCATCCTGTCTGGCCTATACTATTACTGGTGGTTCAGTCCCTCTGTCCTTGTTCACATTTACGTCACTTGACAAGTGGAAAGCTTTTAAATACAAGAGTTAGGACTGTCCCACAAGGGTTGCCATGACGTGGCGGGATGGCTTCTACATTATTTTGATCAAAATTATGTTAACTAAATACCCTTATTATTACTATTATTACTACCTTCATGCAATTTTTGCAATATATTTTTTTACTTTTTTATTCCAGGATATTTGTTTTGTGTTTTGTTTTTGGTTTTCCACTGTAGATCAGACAAGGTCCTCGTATTTAGGCAGTTTCTATTATTATTCTCACACGCTCTTTATATGAACAAGATCAGCGAGTCTCATTATACCGAGTAGAGAACCTCCTGGGACAAAGACCCCATCTGGTACTAACACACTGGTGGCCATGTCCAAAGTATCCAGCCACGGGGCCCGGATTCTCTAATCTTTGGCTCTGGAGTTTCTTTTAGAATAAATCACTTTCTCATACAGTGCTGTAGTCATGACTTTGTTAATCGCGTTTTATAAGAGGTTTCGTCTAACTCCATCAATTTATGTGCAAGAAACAATAAATGTCCTGTCGCACTTTGTCCAGTGTCAGATCTACATACCCAAAGAAAAGAAACCTTGGTTTCTCCGACCAAATCTGCTGATTATGATTCTACAATTGTAATAACTTTCCTCCAAAAAGAATCTTCAAAAATTGCGAACAGCCAAAATGAGTTGCAAATATAAATTTATTGAGATAAATACAGATAATACGAAAAATACACATTTTTACTATATAGGAAACACTAGAGGGCAACAAAGCAGCAACAGGACTTGATAAATACAAAGTTGTGGTATGAACAACATGTGAAGAGAACTATAGAATGAGAGAAGATGACAGTTGGGCCAAACGACACAACAGTAAAATAATAATAATAATAATAATCTTTTTATATAGCGCTAACATATTCCGCAGCGCTTTACAGTTTACACACATTATCATCACTGTCCCCGAAGAGGCTCACAATCTAAATTCCCTATCAGTATGTTTTTGGAGTGTGGGAGGAAACCCACGTAAACACGGGGAGAACATACAAACTCCTTGCAGATGTTGTTCTTGGTGGGATTCAAACCCAGGACTCCAGCACTGCAAGGCTGCAGCGCTAACTACTGAGCCACCGTGCTGCCCAAAAAAAATTGAGGGACTGAAAAAAAAGTAATATGCAGCAAAGTAAATGAATAAGACTGAAGTCCGTGAATAAAGCTGACTATATAATGAGAAAAATCAAGAGTTCATCCTTACCTATATGCTCCTCCTGCTGGAATGGCACCAGCCCTAACGCTCGTTTTGGCATGGCCCTTCATAACGGAGTCATTGCTTTTGTTCATTAGTCCAAAACAGGATTATTAATGCCGTATAAGTGTATAAGATAAACAGGTTTTGCAAAATATTTTGGACTTTTGACCTCTGTACATATGCTGACTTTGTGGAGAAACAGATGAGTAATCTATCCTCCATGGATGATTTATAATTATGACTGTCTACAGTACAACGTTCCAATCTAGGGATATAGATCTGACCTCTGCAAGGATGCCTGTCCAGTAGTCATCAGTAATGGCCCAATTTCCGTTTACCATAATGTTTTATTAAATAATGTCTGTAAAGCGCTGTGGAATTAATGGCGCTATATAAACGAGGAAAATAAATTAAGTTCAGAAATCATACCAGACGTTCTCCCTGATTTTGCTATTGTGTTCAGCATCATGTCTGACTGCAATTTAGGGGTTTTTTTTATCCCGTATTGTGCATCAAAAGTGTCATGTCGTGACTATTTTGATAACACATCTAAGTTCTTGAAGTTTGCCGAAGATAACAGGATTATTGGACAATAAACGACTAAGTCTCGTAATACCTGATGAAATCAAACTTTCATACCCAACTAGTTGTGGGAATTCAGGGACGACCCAGTTGTTGCACACAGATATATACAAAGTGAGGCTTTCATCTCTCTCTAATTGGTTTAGTTGATCACACAATTTATGGATCAGCCCAGTATCGGACTCGGGTGCCAAGGGGCCACCAGTAAAATCAACTCCAGGACCCCACTTTTCAGCTACATGCAAATATGACTTTATCCTCATTTACAAAATGCTATAGCAATAAATAGCGTTGATTGTTAATTGAATAAGATGCTTCATTTGTCTGTACATAGTGATGTAAGTATATTGTGCCAAGTACTGTTCATATAAACGTGTAATAGCCCATTCCTGCACAGTGGCCCACCGGTGGATTCCCTGTGGGCCAGTCCAAGCCTGAGCCCAACAATCAACGGTATGGATCTCCCTTCATTTAATGTGCCATTATCCAAACCAGCTAATGCTGTGGCTGTGCTGGTTTGCCATGGGTCTTAACTGCCTATATTTATCATCTAAAATGCGAGGAGAATTGATCAAAGGTTCCCAAACTGCATAATTCCTGCCTGGAATTCCTCAATGTACATATGCTAATTTCTTACATGATAACGAAAACTTTATGCAGGTTATCTACTGGCAAACGATGCAGCATTTTCACTCATACATAATCGAGCAATATACAGTGGGGCAAAAAAGTATTTAGTCAGTCAGCAATAGTGCAAGTTCCACCACTTAAAAAGATGAGAGGCGTCTGTAATTTACATCATAGGTAGACCTCAACTATGGGAGACAAACTGAGAAAAAAAAATCCAGAAAATCACATTGTCTGTTTTTTTTTCATTTTATTTGCATATTATGGTGGAAAATAAGTATTTGGTCAGAAACAAGCAATCAAGATTTCTGGCTCTCACAGACCTGTAACTTCTTCTTTAAGAGTCTCCTCTTTCCTCCACTCATTACCTGTAGTAATGGCACCTGTTTAAACTTGTTATCAGTATAAAAAGACACCTGTGCACACCCTCAAACAGTCTGACTCCAAACTCCACTATGGTGAAGACCAAAGAGCTGTCAAAGGACACCAGAAACAAAATTGTAGCCCTGCACCAGGCTGGGAAGACTGAATCTGCAATAGCCAACCAGCTTGGAGTGAAGAAATCAACTGTGGGAGCAATAATTAGAAAATGGAAGACATACAAGACCACTGATAATCTCCCTCGATCTGGTGCTCCACGCAAAATCCCACCCCGTGGGGTCAGAATGATCACAAGAACGGTGAGCAAAAATCCCAGAACCACGCGGGGGGACCTAGTGAATGAACTGCAGAGAGCTGGGACCAATGTAACAAGGCCTACCATAAGTAACACACTACGCCACCATGGACTCAGATCCTGCAGTGCCAGACGTGTCCCACTGCTTAAGCCTGTACATGTCCGGGCCCGTCTGAAGTTTGCTAGAGAGCGTATGGATGATCCAGAGGAGTTTTGGGAGAATGTCCTATGGTCTGATGAAACCAAACTGGAACTGTTTGGTAGAAACACAACTTGTCGTGTTTGGAGGAAAAAGAATACTGAGTTGCATCCATCAAACACCATACCTACTGTAAAGCATGGTGGTGGAAACATCATGCTTTGGGGCTGTTTCTCTGCAAAGGGGCCAGGACGACTGATCCGGGTACATGAAAGAATGAATGGGGCCATGAATCGTGAGATTTTGAGTGCAAACCTCCTTCCATCAGCAAGGGCATTGAATATGAAACGTGGCTGGGTCTTTCAACATGACAATGATCCAAAGCACACCACCAGGGCAACGAAGGAGTGGCTTCGTAAGAAGCATTTCAAGGTCCTGGAGTGGCCTAGCCAGTCTCCAGATCTCAACCCTATAGAAAACCTTTGGAGGGAGTTGAAAGTCCGTGTTGCCAAGCGAAAAGCCAAAAACATCACTGCTCTAGAGGAGATCTGCATGGAGGAATGGGCCAACATACCAACAGTGTGTGGCAACCTTGTGAAGACTTACAGAAAACGTTTGACCTCTGTCATTGCCAACAAAGGATATATCACAAAGTATTGAGATGAAATTTTGTTTCTGACCAAATACTTATTTTCCACCATAATATAAAATGAAAAAAAAACAGACAATGTGATTTTCTGGATATTTTTTTTCTCAGTTTGTCTCCCATAGTTGAGGTCTACCTATGATGTAAATTACAGACGCCTCTCATCTTTTTAAGTGGTGGAACTTGCACTATTGCTGACTGACTAAATACTTTTTTGCCCCACTGTATTCTTTGCTCGGAAATATGGTCTCGCATAAGAAGGTGAAATTAGCTTCTGATAAGTGAGCCAGGTGAAAAAGTCCCAGTAAGCAGCATCTAGGGTCTAATGGCACTGTGGAACTCATGAGGTAATTTAGAAACTGAATAACTAGCTTAGAAGCCCTAGATGTGTGGGAAGTTCCACAGCACATGATGAAAGGTACCCGATGTTTAACCACATTTCAGCCAGATGTCTCTATATCAATGAGAGAAATGGGCTAGTCTCCTTTTTGAGACATATGCTCTATGTATACTATATACACTGATGAGTAAAAGGTTAACAATGTTTTGAACTTTTAACATTCAGGCTACATATCTCTCCATCCACTTCTGCTTTGATCGTGAGACTACCATCATTTTGTAGAAAATCATCTTGGCTATCTCATACTTAAATTTGACATGCAACTATTCAGCATATGATTAGTTATGCAGATTCTTATCTTGTAACTGCATTATTACGGTTTTCCTCCAGGTGGTGGAAAAATCTTTTTCTTCCTGTATGCTACTATCATGATCTCAGTGCGGGTTTGACTCGCACACGTGGGGTTAATGTCTGGAACCAGTACTGATGACTGGCATTTCTGGGGTTAAAGGTTGTGATCCCGGTGCAGGCTTACCTGCACACCTGGGGCCTATTATTGTGGCCTCTCCCTGGGTCTGGGAAAGCTTCTTATAGCCTCAGGACGCTCCTATCCCCGTCAGTTATACTTTCGCCCTTGGCATAGTATGGTGACCCCTGAGTGTGTTTTTGCTGTGTTCTGGTTGCTTGATAATCTGTGTATGACTCGGTCTGTTCTCTGGATATTGCTTTGGATTCTGCTTGGTACCTTCTATGTCTGTTTGGTTTTGACTGCTGCTTGGCCCTGACTATCCGCTCTGTCTCATCCTTGGTACGTTACGGCTATCTCTGTGTATGAACCCTGTTTTGCCTGACTCTGAGTAATTCTGTATAGTGTCTTTCCATCTCACTAAGCAGGACGTTAAGCCCCGCCCCCTTGCAGTCACATGACCGTAGGTCCCGTGTCTGCTTGCTAAACTTCAGCATCCACACGTCCTGTGCATCGGTACTTTCTGGCTGTACCTGACCCCGGTACCCCTACAGTGCGGGTGAGTCCCTGCTCAGCGGAGGCTGCACGCCAGCGCTGACAGGATCCTGACACTCAGGACATGCGCACTGGCTCAGTGAGCAAGTACAGTGCGGTGTTCCTGACATTATAACTGACCATTAAGTTTTTTTGTTTTTTTTCTCTGCTGAGAAATATGGATCCCATACAATCTCTTGCTGAGCAAATGAAAAATCTGAGTCAGATGTTTCAGGGTTTATCTCTGGAGCAGCAAGCTCTGGCTCGTTCTCAGCAGCAGGTTTCTGAGACAGTGCGGGGGGCTTTAGCTGCTGGGTCTCTGGGGGCTGGGGCGAGTGATGTTGTTTTGGTGTCCCCCAGAACCACCTGTTAAACTGCCTGATTTCTTTTCTGGGAACAAAAAGGAGTTCAGGGTCTTCATGGAGGGGTGCAAACTCTTCTTTAGTTTGAGGCCACGTTCCTCTGGGGACAAAAGTCAGAAGGTTGGGGTTATTATGTCTCTGTTAAGAGTGTCCCCACAAGCTTGGGCTTTCTTCCTTCCTCCCACTGCCCCTGAGAGAGTGTCTGTGAATACGTTTTTTGAGGCCCTTGGGCACATATATGATGAGCCGGACCGAGTGCGATTGGCAGAGGACATGGTGATGAGTGTCTGTCAGGGAAACACTCGGCTGAGTGGTTTTGCACAGAATTCCACCGCTGGGCCGCAGAGGTCTCTTGGGACGCCGCCGCACTCTGAGGACTCTTTCGCAGAGGCTTGTCCGAGTGGTTACAGGATGCTTTGGCATTACATCCCCCACCTAACTCTCTCGAGGACGCCATGACCCAGGCCGTCCGGATGGACCGCAGGCTGCGGGCCAGGGGGGTGATGCAGCTGGAGACTCCTTTGTTCCCTAGTGGAAAAGAGACTGTTTCTGTACCCATGGACGTAGGGGCTCTCTCCCTGAAGGAAAAGGAGAGACAACGCCGGAGAAAAGCAGTTATGCTTCTACTGTGGTAAAACGGGACATTGGAAAAGGGAGTGTCCTGATTGTCCATCCTCAACCTGGTCGATGGGAAACGACTAGGTCTGGGTAGTCAGCGGGGAGACTACTCAGACCCTCAGGTACCCTCTTCCTCGTTTTCTAAGGTGTTGCTTCATGTGGAACTGTTAGTGGACGATTGTTGTTTTCCCTCTACAGCTTTCGTGGACTGCGGATCATCCATCAATCTCATTAACTCCCAATTGGTCACACGCTGTAAGATAGGGACAGTTAGACATAGGGTGCCGTTACACCTAGCGATGCACCAGCGATCCAGACGATATGACGCGGTCAGGATCGCTGGTGCATCGCTAGGTGGTCGCTAGTGAGCTGCCACACAGGCAGATCTCACCAGCGACATAGCGGGGGTCGGGGATCGCTACTTACCTGTCAGACGCGGCGATGCTGGCGTCCTCCCGCCTGGCTCCACGCCTCGCCCGTCGGCGCCACAGGAAGCCCAGCAGGAAGTGGCCGACGAGAAACAGTCCAGGAGCTTCTCGCGCGACCAGCGATAATCAGCGGGGGAGCCGGTCGGAGGTAAGTATCACATGCAGCGATATCGTTAGCAATATCGTTGCAACGTCACAAAATCGGTGACTTTACAGCGATATTGCTAGCGATATCGCAGTGTGTAACGGGGGCTTTAAGGTTCCGATCAAAGTGGTGGCCATTGACTCCTCCCCCCTCACTAAAAATTCTCTTTGTCTGACTTGTTTTCACTCAAAGTGGGCGCTACCCATGTGGAAAAATTAAGTTGTTTGGTTCTGGACAATCTACCAGCAGGATTGGTGTTGGGCATGCCCTGGTTACAACGTCATAACCCAGTCATTAACTGGAAAACTGGGGAGATTGTTCAGTGGGGGTTTAATGATTCGATGTTATGTGATAAGTCTGCACTATTGGTTGAACCTGTATCTGTGTCATCTGTCGAGCTGGAAGGTATTCCAGAGTACCTGAAAGAATTCGAAGATGTGTTCTCTGAAAGCGAGGCCGAGACGCCACCACATAGACCCTTTGACTGCGCTATCGAGTTAGTCCCGGGGTCTAAATTGCCTAAAGCCTGTCTGTTTAATTTATCTGGCCCTGAGCGCTTGGCCATGAAAGATTACATTGCTGAGAGTCTTCGCAAAGGACACACATCCCTCAGTCTCACCTGTGGCGGCAGGGTTTTTTTTTCATTAAGAAAAAAGATGGTGGTTTACTTCCTTGCCTCGATTTTCATGAGCTGAACAAGATTACTGTACGAAATACGTACCCCCTTCCGTTGATTCCCGATTTGTGTAACCAACTTTCAGGGGCAAAATGGTTCTCCAAACTGGATCTTCGGGGGGCATATAATTTGATAAGGGTCCGGGAGGGGGATGAATGGAAAACCGCGCTCCTCACGACCGAGGGACTGTTTGAAAATTTAGTCATGCCGTTTGGTCTTACCAATGCCCCAGCCATATTTCAGAATTTCATCAATGTGGTATTCTCGGATCTCATTGGTCGTTTTGTTGCCATTTACTTAGACGATATTCTGATATACTCACACGACAGTCAATCTCATCTGAATCATGTACGAACCGTTCTCCAAAGACTGAGGGAAAGTCATCTGTATGCCAAATTGGAGAAATGTGTTTTTTGTTCAAGAATTGTCTTTTTTGGGATTGTGTCCTATGAGGGTTTTCGCATGGACCCCAAGAAGGTGCAGGCCATTGCGGATTGGGTGCAACCCCGAGACCTTAAGGGTCTTCAGCGCTTCTTGGGGTTCGCCAATTATTACCGCAAATTTATTCGGGGGTTTTCACAGGTGGTCAAACCACTCACAGATCTTACTTGTAAAGGTGCGGATGTGAGAAACGTCCTCGCTCGCAAAAGAGGCCTTTGCGACCCTGAAAAGAAGCTTTATGTCTGCTCCTGTGTTAGTACAGCCAGATCCGTCCAAACCATTCGTCGTGGAAGTGGACGCCTCTGAGGTGGGGGTGGGGGCGGTGTTGTCCCAAGGGCCTGCCACTCTAACCAACCTCAGGCCATGTGCATTCTTTTCCAAGAAGTTCTCTGCTGCGGAAAGAAATTACGACGTAGACAATAGAGAGCTTCTTGCGGTCAAATTGGCGTTTGAAGAATGGAGGCACTTTTTGGAGGGGGCCAGTAACCCAGTTACGGTGAGCACTGATCACAAAAATTTGTCATACATTGAGTCTGCTAAAAGACTAACGCCCAGACAGGCCCGTTGGTCACTTTTTTTTTTTCCCGTTTTCAGTTTACGATTACATTTTGTCCAGGGTCTAAGAATGTCAAGGCTGATGCCTTATCGCGCAATTTTTAGCCGGTGTCACCCCCTGAGCCACCGTCCTCCATTCTTCACCCTGGGGTTGTGATAGCAGAGGTCTCCTCTGAATTGGAACGGGAGATTCGGGGGGCCCAGTCGTGGGCACCGGCGGCCAAGCCGGTGGGGAAGTTGTTTGTCCCAGAGCAACTTCGCCTGAAACTCTTGCAGGAGTTCCATGAATCCAAGCTGAGTGCTCACCCTGGTCAGGGACTAAGTCGTCTCCCTCAGCCGAAGCCAAGGGAGCCATAGTCGCGCATGCAGCATCTGCCCAGGATGCCACGCAAGTGACAGCTGAGAACCTTCAACTGTTGACTCCCCTCCCGAAAGAGGAGAGTCAGGGGGGAGAGGAACCTGATGACCACCCACTCCCCCCAGACCTATCAGAAGTTAATACATAAGGGAACTGCATCCGTCAAATTGAAGCTGACACGTGAAAAAAGTGAACACACTAACAGTGAAAAAAGTAAGTTAAAGTAAAGGTTTCCACAACATAATGTTGGCCGGACCTTCCACCGGGAATTTAAAAGTTCCCCTATCCTTGCCAGAAGGCCAAGATTAAGGGTGTATGCTTAAAAAAGTATGAAAATTGAAGTGCCGTGCAAAACCTGCCAGAATGCGTGGGTTTCCCAAGCCAGGGAACCCCAGGGTCACCACTCCTGGCGCACTTCGCACCTCGGGCTTTCAAACTTACATGGCCTAATGGCTTCGATCATGGGGGGCCATGCTTTCCACTAAATTACTATATGAGCCACCTGGCGTACTAACAAGTGCCAAACCCCTGTGTGCATTGTATCAATCTACTAGGGCAGGCTGGGCCAAAGGCCGCCTTTTCGAAAGATACTACACTTGCTCTTAGCCAAAAGGCTGAGAAGCCTTGTTACATGACTTTTTTTGATTTAAACAACATCCAAGGCTCTGAAAAATGTGACCGAAGTCACCCCAAAACAGCACAGAATGTGAGGAATCATGTAGAGCCTTCCTGGAGGAGAGGGTCCCCAGTAAATCATCACCGTCCCTTCAAGCCAGAAGGCCACAGCGAGGGTCCGGGATCTTCAATGCTCTCCCTAGCTGAGGTCGGGGGAGAGCCGCTTTCATACTCCTAGCATCCAACCAGACTCTCAACCTAGTGGAGCTGAGAGCCCTGTTTCATGTTGGATTCTCAGCCCAATGCTTCGGCTTTGATACATGATTTAAGATACAGCCTCTCATCAGTGCAAAGTGTGAGCCCTGATTTGGCTGTGTGAGAGGCATCTGACCCGGTTCCAAGGGGTATCATTTATCCTGGCGGAGAGTGACATGTTAAGCATGCGGAGATGAGGAGACTTTTAAGCCACAATGCCCCTTTGGGAAATATGCAAATTGTCTCTGCAGAGAAGAAGAGGACTAGAACTCAGATTTTTTGGGAGAATTTTAACATCTATGGGCAAAAAAAGAGCAGCTCGATGACGTTATAACTGTTATCCAGGAAGTGATTCAGCCACAGAACAGTAGATGTGACTGGAGCAGCTGTGGTGGTCAACAAGCATGGAGCTCCAGACAGAAAATTGCAGAGGCCACGTGATCACAGAATAGCTGAGAGGAATCTGCAGGGTGATACTGAAAGAACTTCCTGAAATAAATGGCACCCTCTAATGGTGAAGACTGAAAACTCACATTAAAACTGTTTAGAAAAGGCAGCATGGGGTATTTATTAGGGAGGAGCAAATAACACAGGTCTACAAAAAATATTTTTGTAATCATCGCAGGTGACTGTACTTTTCTGAATCATATTTTTGTCTTGATTTCAAAGATGTATATAGTTTTTCTGTAGCACGTATAGTTTCCATGGAGCAGCATCATTATTACAAGGTATAGGAAATATACTGGTGACATTAAGAAAACAGTAATCTACATATTAGAAAAAAAATGCTTCACCTTACAAAACAGTTTTTATTGAACCAACATAATTTCACATGCAAAATAGAAACCAAAATATGAGCAGATATTAAAATATTAAAAGTGCTTGACACCAGACTGTCATTGATACGATTTTTCAGGGTTGTCCCTATATAACATCCAACATTAATCTGGCATCATTGAGTCATTTCAAAAACCCTGGTAGCGGTGTTCCATTACTTTAATGTTGCGGTGAAACCGCTCGCCTTGTTCATCGCTTACATCCCCAAAATTTTGAGGGAATAAATCTAAATATGAATGCAAAAAGTGCATTTTGAGAGACATGCGACATCCAAGACACTGGTATGCATTTAGCAGTTCCTCAACACCTTCAACATATTCTGGAGATTTTTTTTTTCCTAAGGTCATTGTCAGATTTGTGTATGGCATCTGATGTGAGAGCATCGGATGCGATATGCTAATGACCCTAGGCTCCTGCTCTGATGCGAGCCTCTTGCACAGAGCAGATTGGAGAACAGCTGCGGAGGAGGCGGAGAAAGGAATTTCTCTATCTCCTCCAATGTTGGGGTCAGCATATATCGCACATCACTCGGATATTTGAGTCATGTGCGTTGTCTCACTTGCACCCATAGGCCAAGAAAAAAAACGCTGATGGGAGCTGCCCCATAGATGAATACTGGTCCGAGTGCTTATGCAATGTTTTATTGCATAGCACTCGTCCGTAGTCATTGCAAGTGTGACCCGGCCTAAGAAGTTTTCACAGATCCACTTAAGGCTGTGTGCACACGCTGCGGATTTTGCTGCGGTTCCGCAGCGGTTTTGGCCGCTGCGGACCCGCAGCAGTTTTTGCTGCGGTGTACAGTACAATGATTCCCTATGGGAATCAAAAACCGCAGTGCAGACGGTGCGGAATTTTCCGCGCGGATTATCTGCGGTTTTCAATCCGCAGAAAGAATTGACATGTCAATTCTTTCTGCGGATTCTCCTGCGGTTTGCCATCTCCTCCATTGAGGAGATGAAAAACCGCAGGGCAAAACCGCAGAGCAATCCGCAGGTAAAACCGCAGGTCTTTTGACCTGCGGTTTCACCTGCGGATTGTACAAAATCCGCGCGGATGAATCCGCACCTTTTCCGCAGCGTGTGCACACAGCCATGGGGGCCAAGCTAACTAAATAGGACAGAATAGAAAAGCTGCTGTCTGCAATCTGCCAAAACCCTCTCAAAAACAAGAGCCAAGAGACTGATAGGGAAAAAAGCCATGAAGAAGCTAGGCTTCAAAAAGACTATATCAGTACTCAGGTATTATCTGAAGACAGAGCAAAAAGGAATTCAGCTCACCCAGCAAGGAAAGGCAGAAATCCAGAAAAACAAGGCAAAACAAAACCAAAACACAAATGCAAAAAGTAGAGCAGAAAACTTAGCTTTTGAGGAGCAGGAATCAGACTGGTCTCCAAGAATCCCTCAGAGTAATCACTCGCAAGGCAGAAGGGCGTCGGCTGCCTTATATCCAGTCAGCAATCCCAGTCACCCAGTCATCATCATTCTGCTCAGGTGCTTTGTAATCAGCCTCACTACCTTCCTTCACCAGAAGAGGGAGTTCATCAGACCTCAATGGTGAAGGGGAAAATGAACTCACAACAGATTATGCTGAACATTTTCTCTATCTGGAGCAGAGATGTTTGTCTGTCCCCAATCATGCTGAACATAATGCTCTACTGTATTTCTACTGTCCCATAAACATAAGAAGCAGCAATATTTTGTGAAACCTCCTTGCATTTCCATAGCAGACCAATTACTTTCAAATCTCCACAGATATTCCATTGATGATGCTTATATTGTATAGCATCCAAAACAACTGACAGATTTTCATAACTTTCCTTTAGATGAGATGAGTGAGCAAAAGGGATTGATGGTTTCATATTTCTATTGTGAAGCAACACTGCTTTCAAACTTCTCTGGGATGAGTCAATAAATCGCCAATCTGCAACAAAATACTCGATTCAGTTCTTCGAAGAGGCCATTCACATTGTTACAGTGCACCATTGGTCCATCAACTGTGAAAAATTGTGTTAAAGTGTTACTTCTGTGTCGGTAATAACACACTTTGGCATCATCATGAAGAAGATTCTTCTGTTTTAACCCCAGATGCAAGAAGTTCAGCTTTATCTTTTGACAATGAAAGGTCTCTGATGAGATCATTTAATTCATGTTGAGTAAAGTGTTCTGGCTGCTCGGCTGCTCCTTCAGGTACATACTCATCTTGAGTTGAGATCTCCATGTCTTCGCCAATAGCTTCAGCTCCATAGTCTTCATATTCTACTTCATCTTCATCCAATCCAGACAACGGTGGTACAGGAACTGGCAAGGTACCATCATGTGGAACTGGCCTAATCGCAGATTCACTTTCAGGGTAATTAATCTTATGTTTGTTCTTTGTAGAAAAGCCCTTCAGTTTGACAAAACAAAAATCATGGGAACAGCAAATAATATAGCCACTTTCCTCTTATTCAACCAGTCACGAAGACCATTTAAACAACTTGAGCATATCACATGAGGGACCCAGATTTTGTCTTGATCACCAAGCTGTCACTACATACGATACATCTTTTTAATATCATGAGTGATTGAACGTACTTGGCCTTTTGGTGGAAAAGAACCACACACATAGCAGAATCTGTTCGGATGATTGATACACTGTCGGGGCATTTTTCTCCTTTAAATCAGATAAAACAGTGGAGTAAGTTCAGTTCAATGGTGGTGACAAACTAAAAAAAAAAAATGCAATGAGCCGACCGACTGTATGTAGATATTTCCCCAGAGATGACAGCGGCAGCTTGTATTTAGAACTGATTTTGCTGGAGGTAATCTGGTAGATAACTATATACAGTTGTGAGGTAAACTGGTCAGCCTATTCCTTACAGATGAACATTTGCAGACAGTTTCTCAGTGTGACATTGGCTGCTTTCAGGTTCTCTCTCTGTGCAGACCCTCACTCAGTTACACCTCAGTGGTTGAGCTGTTTTCCTCCCAGAAATGCAGTGAAAATCCTCTCACAATGGCGGCTGTCCGCTGCCTTCCCTTCTATCTCCCCATGGCAGGGCTCAGATCCCTGTAGAGGCCGGTCTCCTGTCAGAGTCTCACCAGTCCTTGCTGCCATCACCATCCTTTTCTGACTGACTCAAGTCTTACCGCCTCATAACAGTTAGCTCCTCCCATAACATGTGACTTTCCGAGTAGTCATTGGTTGACCGCACTGTCAATACTCCTTCACATAAAACTCCCTAAAACCTTTACTGATGTCCCTGTAAGAAAATTCACATTTAAGTAAGACAAGCAAAGAAATGGGAATAACACAGGAAAAACCTCATACATTAAAAATGCAGAAATAACGTAATAACAAAAATACTTCTATCTCAAAAACTTTGTGATCGAGCAAAACTAAGCACATTTTGGAATCAGCACATCAAACTCCATAAAACAGACATATTACCTTTGCTGGATGATTTTTTTGTGTTGACCAGTGTGATACTACAAACATGATCAAGAATCAGTGCATAAAGGGCATGTCACACTAAGAGATATCGCTAGCAATATCGCTATAACTAGTGACGTTATAGCGATATTGCTAGCGATATCTCTGTGTCTGATACTTACCAGCGACCAGCTCCCCCGCTGCTTATCGCTGATCGCGCGAGAACGTCCTGGACTGTTTCTCGTCGTCAGCTTCCTGTGGCGCTTCCTGCTGTGAGGACGAGCGACGCGTGGAGCCGGGCGGGAGGACGCAGGATCGCCTGGTGTGACAGGTAAGTAGCGACCCCCGTCCCCAGCGATGTCGCTAGTGAGATCTGCCTGTGTGGCAGCTCACTAGCGACCACTTAGCGATGTACCAGCGATCCTGACCGCGTCATATCGCTGGTCGGGATCGCTGGTACATCGCTAAGTGTGACAGTACCTTAAGAGACCGTGAGACTTCTATCAAGATGCCCCCAATCTGTAACAGAGAGTGCTCTGGACCCCCGAGACTGAGCTCAGGGCAGAGAAACAGGCTGTAAGCAGGAAACTGGGTGTGCCAAGGGGAGACAATTATATACACACGGCTCCGCTCCGTATGCCTTGTCCACACACACACGGCTGCGCTCCGTACACCTCGTACACACACGGCTCCGCTCCGTACACTCGGCTCGGCTCCGTACACCTCGTACACACACGGCTCCACTCCATACACCTCGTACACACGCGGCTCCGCTCCGTACACCACGTACACACGGCTCGGCTCCGTACACCTCGTACACACGCGGCTCCGCTCCGTACACCTCGTACACACGCGGCTCCGCTCCGTACACCTCGTACACAGGTGGCTCCGCTCCGTACACCTCGTACACACGGCTCCGCTCCGTACACCTCGTACACACACGGCTCCGCTCCGTACACCTCGTACACAGGTGGCTCCGCTCCGTACACCTCGTACACACACGGCTCCGCTCCGTACACCTCGTACACACACGGCTCCGCTCCGTACACCTCGTACAGACGCGCCTCCGCTCCGTACACCTCGTACACACATGGCTCCGCTCCGTACACCTCGTACACACACGGCTCTGCTACATCCACCCTGTAAACCCCTCCTGACCCCACACAGAAACTTCCCCTCATCCAGCACCATGACAACCAGCACAGCAGGGTCCTGCATACACTGAGGCCCCTGATCATGTGACCCCTGACTCCTCCCCTCCTGTGACCTCATCCCAGGTCCTGTGCGCACAGAGCAGCCATATATGTGGAGTGCGGCTCTGCAGGTGGAGGTAGGTGCTGGAGATTCCCCATTACTGGGCTGCACAGGGGGCAGTAACCCCTCCATTCCCGGAGATAGCGCCCCCTGCAGGTGGAGGTAGGTGCTGGAGATTCCCCATTACTGGGCTGCACAGGGGGCAGTAACCCCTCCATTCCCAGAGATAGCGCCCCCTGCAGGTGGAGGTAGGTGCTGGAGATTCCCCATTACTGGGCTGCACAGGGGGCAGTAACCCCTTCACTGCTGAGACTAGTTCAGTGCTTTTCTGTTGCCAGGTTTTAAGAGTCATCTTGCCTTTTCCTCTGATTGATACATACCACCCAACTATGAAACAAAACATGGAAACACGTATTGCTCACATAGTACAGTGATACTTTCTTGCTCCTCAGTGTTCCCCCTATATAGTATGTATAATATCTCCACATGTATCTATAATATAACCGGCTAAGCGTCACTCTGTCCGAAGCCTGTATAAACTGTGCAAGCGCGACACACCTGCGCAGTCTGGCTCCAGACAGAATGAGGCAGCAAGCGGTGAGGAGTGTGTATGGCACTGGAGATGGCAGGACTGTACACACTGCATACCGCCATCTCCGACGCCATACTTAAATCTGACATTTCCCTCTCCGTGGGTGGTACCACAATAACTCTCCGGCAGCAGGTGCGCTGTCTGGGTGTTATGTTTGACACCAATCTCTCCTTCACATCCCATATACAATCTCTTGCCCGCTCTTGCCGCTTACACCTAAAGAACATCTCTAGAATCCGCCCTTTTCTCACCATGGAAACAACAAAAACCCTCACTGTAGCATTGATCCACTCCCGCCTGGATTACTGCAGCGCCCTATTAATTGACGTCCCCGTCACTCGACTATCCCCTCTCCAGTCCATACTTAATGCAGCAGCCAGGGTCGTCCATCTGGCTAATCGGTACTCGGACATGTCAGCTCTTCGTCAGTCATTACACTGGCTGCCCATTCATTATAGGATCCAATTCAAAGTACTTGTTCTCACCCACAAAGCTCTCCACAGTGCGGCACCCCCTTACATCTCCTCCCTCATTTCTGTCTATCGGCCTAGCCGACCGCTGCGCTCTGCAAACGACTTTCGACTAACCTCAGCACTAATCCGTACCTCCCACTCCCGACTCCAAGACTTCTCCCGTGCTGCGCCAATCCTCTGGAATGCTCTACCCCAAGAAATTTGGACTATCCACAATTTGCATAGTTTTAGGCGCTCCCTCAAAACATATTTGTTCAGAGCGGCCTATCACGTTCACTAATCAAAGTCATTCTATGTGTAATGGTGCGTGTGTAGCCCATTCACTATCTCCATCCATTCTTCATTCCCTCAAGATGGCTGGACCTTCATTGTAAATATACAAATTGTAAATACACACCTGTACTTTGTATCTCCCCCACCTCAGTGTAGATTGTAAGCTCTCACCAGCAGGGGCGGCTTATTTCATTTTATTTTGCTTTAATGTATTGTGTTTTGAAACTGTTAAACTGTAAAGCGCTGCGGAATATGTTGGCGCTATATAAATAAAGATTATTATTATTACATACTTACCTGACCAGGAAGAGCGTTGCCATGGCGCTTCTCTTCGGGGCCGGAGACCGAGGCAGGAGTGCGGCCAGAATCGCACATGCACATAGCGCGATCCGGCGACATTTTACTGAAGACACATTTGCAGTGTGTCTTCAGCAATATGGCACCGGACAGCGCTATGGGCATGCGCATACTCCGGCGCCAGACTCCTCCCCCCAGCCTCCAGCAGAACGTGACAGCGCTGGAGCACAGGAAAGAAGGGCAAGTATAAATGTTTTTGTTTTTTTTTTCAATGTGTGTCGTTTAATAGGGGTGAGGGGAACCATGCATACCAGTACTGGGGGGTGAGGGGACCATGCATACCAGGATAGGGGAGGTGAGAGGACCATGCATACCAGGATAGGGGAGGTGAGAGGACCATGCATACCAGGATAGGGGAGGTGAGAGGACCATGCATACCAGGATAGGGGAGGTGAGAGGACCATGCATACCAGGATAGGGGAGGTGAGAGGACCATGCATACCAGGATAGGGGAGGTGAGAGGACCATGCATACCAGGATAGGGGAGGTGAGAGGACCATGCATACCAGGATAGGGGAGGTGAGAGGACCATGCATACCAGGATTGGGGGGTGAGGGGACCATGCATACCAGGCTAGGGGGGTGAGAGGACCATGCATACCAGGGCTGGGGGGTGAGGGGACCATGCATACCAGGATTGGGGGATTGAGGGGTGAGGGGGAGCATGCATACCAGGATTGGAGGGTGAGGGGGACCATGCATACCAGTACTGGGGGGGGTGAAGGGGACCATGCATACCAGGATAGGGGAGGGGAGGTGAGGTGAGAGGACCATGCATACCATGATTGGGGGGGTGAGGGGACTATGCATACCAGTACTGGGGTGTGAGGGGACTATGCATACCAGTACTGGGGGGGTGAGGGGACCATGCATACCAGTACTGGGGGGTGAGAGGACCATGCATACCAATACTGGGAGGTGAGAGGACCATGCATACCAGAGCTGGGGGATGAGGGGACCGTGCATACCAGTATTGGGTGGTGAGGGGACCGTGCATACCAGTACTGGGGGGTGAGGGGACCGTGCATACCAGTACTGGGGGGTGAGGGGACCGTGCATACCAGTACTGGGGGGTGAGGGGACCGTGCATACCAGTACTGGGGGGTGAGGGGACCGTGCATACCAGTACTGGGGGGTGAGGGGACCGTGCATACCAGTACTGGGGGGTGAGGGGACCGTGCATACCAGTACTGGGGGGTGAGGGGACCATGCATACCACGATTGGGGGGTGAGGGGACCATGCATACCAGTACTGGGGGGTGAGGGGACCGTGCATACCAGGATTGGGGGGTGAGGGGTAGCATGCATACCATGATAGGGGAGGTAAGAGGACCATGCATACCAGGATTGGGGGAGAGGGGACTATGCATACCAGTGCTGGGGGGTGAGAGGACCATGCATACCAGTGCTGGGGGGTGAGAGGACCATGCATACCAGGATAGGGGAGGTGAGAGGACCATGCATACCAGGATTGAGGGATGAGGGGACCATGCATACCAGTTCTGGGGGGGTGAGAGGACCATGCATACCAGGATTGAGGGATGAGGGGACCATGCATACCAGTACTGGGGGGGTGAGGGGACTATGCATACCAGTACTAGGGGTGAGGGGACCATGCATACCAGTACTAGGGGTGAGGGGACCATGCATACCAATACTGGGAGGTGAGGGGACCATGCATACCAGGGCTGGGGGGTGAGGGGACCATGCATACCAGTATTGGAGGGTGAGGGGATCATGCATACCAGGATTGGGGGTTGAGGGGTAGCATGCATACCAGGATAGGGGGTTTAGGGGTAGCATGCATACCAGGATAGGGGGGTGAGGGGACCATGCATACCAGGATAGGGGAGGTGAGAGGACCATGCATACCTGGATTGGGAGGGTGAGGGGACTATGCATACCAGTACTGGGGGGTGAGGGGACCATGCATACCAGTACTGGGGGGTGAGAGGACCATGCATACCAATACTGGGAGGTGAGGGGATCGTGCATACCAGTCCTGGGGGGTGAGGGGACTACGCACACCAGTACTGGGGGGTGAGGGGACCATGCATACCAGTACTGGGGGGTGAGAGGACCATGCATACCAGTGCTGGGGGGTAAGGGGACCATGCATACCAGTATTGGGTGGTGAGTGGACCGTGCATACCAGTACTGGGGGGGTGAGGGGACCGTGCATACCAGGATTGGGGGGTGAGAGGACCATGCATACCAGTATTGGGGGGTGAGAGGACCGTGCATACCAGTATTGGGGGGTGAGAGGACCATGCATGCCAGTACTGGGGGGTGAGAGGACCATGCATGCCAGTACTGGGGGATGAGGGGACCATGCATACCAGGATAGGGGAGGTGAGAGGACCATGCATACCAGGATTGGGGGATGAGGGGACCATGCATACCAGTACTGGGGGGGGTGAGGGGACTATGCATACCAGTACTAGGGGTGAGGGGACCATGCATACTAGTACTGGGGGTGAGAGGACCATGCATACCAATACTTGGAGGTGAGGGGACCATGCATACCAGGGCTGGGGGGTAAGGGGACCATGCATACCAGTATTGGGGGGTGAGGGGATCATGCATACCAGGATTGGGGGTTGAGGGGTAGCATGCATACCAGGATAGGGGGGTGAGGGGACCATGCATACCAGGATAGGGGAGGTGAGAGGACCATGCATACCAGGATTGGGGGATGAGGGGACCATGCATACCAGTACTGGGGGGTGAGGGGACTATGCATACCAGTACTGGGGGGGTGAGGGGACCATGCATACCAATACTGGGAGGTGAGGGGACCGTGCATACCAGTCCTGGGGGGTGAGGGGACTACGCACATCAGTACTGGGGGGTGAGGGGACCATGCATACCAGTACTGGGGGGTGAGAGGACCATGCATACCAGTGCTGGGGGGTGAGGGGACCATGCATACCAGTATTGGGTGGTGAGTGGACCGTGCATACCAGTACTGGGGGGGTGAGTGGACCGTGCATACCAGTACTGGGGGGGTGAGGGGACCGTGCATACCAGTACTGGGGGGGTGAGGGGACCGTGCATACCAGTACTGGGGGGGTGAGTGGACCGTGCATACCAGTACTGGGGGGGTGAGGGGACCGTGCATACCAGGATTGGGGGGTGAGAGGACCGTGCATACCAGTACTGGGGGGTGAGAGGACCGTGCATACCAGTACTGGGGGGTGAGAGGACCGTGCATACCAGTACTGGGGGGTGAGAGGACCGTGCATACCAGTACTGGGGGGTGAGAGGACCGTGCATACCAGTACTGGGGGGTGAGAGGACCGTGCATGCCAGTACTGGGGGGTGAGAGGACCGTGCATGCCAGTACTGGGGGGTGAGAGGACCGTGCATGCCAGTACTGGGGGGTGAGAGGACCATGCATGCCAGTACTGGGGGGTGAGAGGACCATGCATGCCAGTACTGGGGGGTGAGAGGACCATGCATGCCAGTATTGGGGGGTGAGAGGACCATGCATGCCAGTATTGGGGGGTGAGAGGACCATGCATGCCAGTACTGGGGGGTGAGAGGACCATGCATGCCAGTACTGGGGGGTGAGAGGACCATGCATGCCAGTACTGGGGGGTGAGGGGTAGCATGCATACCAGGATAGGGGGGGCAAGAGGACCATGCATACCAGGATTGGGGGGTGAGGGGTAGCATGCATACCAGGATAGGAGAGGTGAGAGGACCATGCATACCAGGATAGGGGGGTGAGGGAACCATGCATACCAGGATGAGGAATAGGGTGCCATGCTTACCAGGATTGGAGGGGGGGTGATGGTACCATGCATACCAGGATAGGTGCATACCAGGATAGGGATGAGGGGTGTCATGCACACCAGGATAGGAGGGAGCAGCACATACCAGGATTGGAGACCATATACCAATAAAAATGCTCACCACCCGGGCGTAGAACGGGTTCATAGCTAGTACAGTATAATGTTCCAAATGTCCTGACACCCCGACTCCCCCTACACACAGTGTAATGTTTATATAATGAGGGTGTCAGCAGCGCAAGCGTGTTTCCGGGCATACAACCGGTGGGTTGCCTCTCGCAGCTATCTCGTTGCAAAGGTTGAGGTGTCACCTTTAGGAGGTGGGACGGTTTGGGTCCCCGCCGTGCACGTTTGGTTGGGAGGCAAAACACCTTCACCCTCAACACTGACCCTATTCAGGGGTCCAGAGAGAGGCCCAGAGGGTGAAAGGCGCATTGGGGTGCTTTGTGTCCCCCACAGTGTCTCTCCTTGGCATAGATACACGTTACATCAAGTTATCATTAATTCAATCAAAATACTCAGCACTTAGCACTATCTGCACTTTATGGGTCTGTTGAGCATTTTTCTCTTCATCTCTTCTCTAGCTGATTATTCTTCCATGTGCTCATGATCTGTGTGTATCTACATTATATATACAGGAACTGACCGTTTACATTGTTTTTCTGTTTCTAACATGTAAACTGATGGACGGAATTATATTATGCTGTTGGTACTATAGTAGACCTGGGAAAAACATCCAATCTGTGCATTTTTTTGCATAATATGATCCCACTGACCTGATTACACAGGTTTGTTAGTATTAGTTCTATGGTTCTATAGGTTATTAAGTATATGCGATTTGGTGTCCTTTAGTTAGACATATATAAGCACTTCTCACTAAATTAGTATATCACCAAAAAGTTAATTTATTTCAGTTCTTAAACACAAAAAGTGAAACTCATATATTATATAGAGTCCTTACAGAGTGATCTATTTCAAGTCTTTATTTCTGTTAATGTTGATGATTATGGCTTACAGCCAATGAAAACCCAAAAGTCATTATCTCAGTAAATTAGAATACTTTATAACACCAGCTTGAAAAATGATATTAAAATCTGAAATGCTGGCCTACTGAAATGTATGTTCAGTAAATGTACTCAGTACTTGGTCGGGGCCCCTTTTGTATCAGTTATTGCATCAATGCGACGTGGCATGGAGGCGATCAGCCTGTGGCACTGCTGAGGTGTTATGGAAGCCCAGGTTGGTTTGATAGCAGCCTTCAGCTCATCTGTATTGTTTGGTCTGGTGTCTCATCTTCCTCTTGACAATACCCCATAGATTCTCTATGGGGATATGGTCAGGCGAGTTTGCTGTCCAATCAAGCACAGTGATACTGTTGTTTTGGTGTTTTTAAACCAGGTATTGGTACTTTTGGCAGTGTGGACAGGTGCCAGGTCCTGCTGGAGAATAAAATTTTCATCTCCAAAACGCTTGTCAGCAGGGGGAAGCATAAAATGCAATAAAATTTCCTGGTAGATGGCAGCGCTGACTTTGGTCCTGATAAAACACAGTGGACCTACACCAGCAGATGACATGGCTCCCCAAACCATCACTGATTGTGGAAACATCACACTAGATCTCAAGCAGCTTGGATTGTGACCTCTCCACTCTTCCTCCAGACTATGGGACCTTGATTTCCAAATGAAATGCAAAATTTACTTTAATCTGAAAGCAACAGTCCAGTTCTTTTTCTCCTTGGCCCAGGTAAGACGCTTCTGGCGTTGTCTATTGGTCATGAGTGACTTGACACAAGGAATGTGACACTTGTAGCCCATGTCCTGGATATAGCTGTGTGTGGTGGCTCTTGAAGCAATGACTCCAGCAGCAGTCCACTCCTTGTGAATCTGCCCCAAATTTTTTAATGGACTTTTCTTAACAATCTTTTCAAGGATGCGGTTATCCCGGTTGCTTGTGCACCTTTTTCTACCACACTTTCCTTTCACTCAACTTTTCATTAATATGCTTGGATACAGCACTCGGTGAACAGCTAGCTTCTTCAACAATGCCTCTTTGTGGCTTACCATCCTTGTTGAGGGCGTCAATGACTGCCTGCTGTACATCTGTCAGCAGTCTTCCCCATGATTGTGGAGCCTACTGAAACAGACTACGGAACCTTTTTAAATGCTTAGGAGCCTTTGCAGGTGCTTTTTGGTAATTATTATAATTTACTGAGATAATGACTTTTGGGTTTTCATTGGCTGTAAGCCATAATCATCAACATTAACAGAAATAAACACGTGAAGTAGATCACTCTGTGTGTAATGACTCTATTTAATATGAGTTTCATTTTTTGTATTGAAGAAATGAAATAAATTAACTTTTTGATGATATTCTAATTTAGTGAGAAGCACTTGTTTTTTGTCTGATACCATACCATATCTGTCTGCAGTAAATAGAGAAGTTGATTATGTACTTGTTTATCCATATAGTTATCAATCTAATTGTATTTGGTCAGACATATTAATGCTGTTGCCATCTTATAGATCTTCAGTTATACTGTATTGGCAATTTTCGGAGAGGCAATATAATGGGGTGATTTATAGTATCTTTATATCTTTTTTAGCAGATTGTCCACGATGTATATATTGTTTAGTTGAAATTTTGAATAAAGAAATTATTATTATATCACCCTTTTCTGATCTCTCATTGGTTAAGATCTACTGTAGATATTATTTTACGCGATGGCTTTTATGATGAGTTCCCTTTTCGCTCCAGTAATACTAATTCATGATAAGCATGGGGGGGACAACTATATATTACATGAGGACTTGTATAGGTTGTTCTGCCCTTAAACATAGTGTCATGCAAATTGGTAAGGTTCATTAAAGGGTCAATATGAACTTTTAGGATTGTTACTTCCAATAGATACAGTGAAGGAAATAATTACTTGATCACTTACTGACTTTGTAAGTTTGCCCACTGACAAAGACATGAACAGTCTATAATTTTAAGAGTAGGTTAATTTTAACATTGTGAGATAAAATATCAAAAATAAAATCCCAAAAATCACATTGTATAAATTATATACATTTATTTTCATTTTGCAGTGAGAAAAAAGTATTTGATCCATCTGGCAAACAAGACTTTTATACTTGGTGGCAAAACCCTTGTTGGCAAGGACAGCACTCAGACGTTTTTGTAGTTGATGATGAGGTTTGTGCTCATGTCAGCAGGAGTTTTGGTCCACTTCTCTTTGCAGATCATCTCTAAATCATTAAGATTTTGAAGCTATGAACATAAGGATGAGTGACCTCATGGAGATCAACATCCAACACTGCGGAGACACCATCACATGTTTCTCAACGCAGTGATCTAGAGCAATGCCCCCATCCCTTATGGGAAATATGCAAAAGCATGTAAATCAACAGCCGCGGAGACACCATCACATGTTTCTCAACGCAAGCAATGACTAGCCAGGTCTTTCCCCGGGAAGGAACAACCACGGGAAGGGTAGTCTCCAATGAAGGAAACCACCTATGCCAAAACATGGTATCCATCCACAGACAGCTGTTTCGGGGTATTGCCCCTCATCAGTGTGGAGTAGGAAACTGGCTAGTAGGAGCAATGCCTAGTGAAAGGCTATGAACATAAGGATGAGTGACCTCATGGAGATCAACATCCAACACTGCGGAGACACCATCACATGTTTCTCAACGCAGTGATCTAGAGCAATGCCCCCATCCCTTATGGGAAATATGCAAAAGCATGTAAATCAACAGCCGCGGAGACACCATCACATGTTTCTCAACGCAAGCAATGACTAGCCAGGTCTTTCCCCGGGAAGGAACAACCACGGGAAGGGTAGTCTCCAATGAAGGAAACCACCTATGCCAAAACATGGTATCCATCCACAGACTGTGGATGGATACCATGTTTTGGCATAGGTGGTTTCCTTCATTGGAGACTACCCTTCCCGTGGTTGTTCCTTCCCGGGGAAAGACCTGGCTAGTCATTGCTTGCGTTGAGAAACATGTGATGGTGTCTCCGCGGCTGTTGATTTACATGCTTTTGCATATTTCCCATAAGGGATGGGGGCATTGCTCTAGATCACTGCGTTGAGAAACATGTGATGGTGTCTCCGCAGTGTTGGATGTTGATCTCCATGAGGTCACTCATCCTTATGTTCATAGCCTTTCACTAGGCATTGCTCCTACTAGCCAGTTTCCTACTCCACACTGATGAGGGGCAATACCCCGAAACAGCTGTCTGTGGATGGATACCATGTTTTGGCATAGGTGGTTTCCTTCATTGGAGACTACCCTTCCCGTGGTTGTTCCTTCCCGGGGAAAGACCTGGCTAGTCATTGCTTGCGTTGAGAAACATGTGATGGTGTCTCCGCGGCTGTTGATTTATAAGATTTTGAAGCTGTCGCTTGTCAACTCGGAGCTTCAACTCCATCCATAAGTTTTCTATGGGATTATGGTCTGGAGACTGGCTAGGCCACTCCATGATCTTAATGTGTTTCTTTTTGAGCCACTCCTTTGTTGCCTTGGCTGTATGTTTTGGGTCATTGTCTTGCTGGAAGACCCAGCCACGACCCATTTTTATTGTCTTGGCGGATGGCACTCAGAAGTTTATGGTACATGGCTCCAGGGGCGTATTTCCCATTAGGCACTCGTGGGCCTGTGCCTAGGGCGGGGCGCTGGGGAGGGGCGCACCTCAGCAATGTTTTCTCTAGCAACCTTCCACGACAGCATAGGAGGTTGTCTCCACGCCCTAATAGGGGACAGGAAGTACAAAGAGGTTAAAAGGTCCCTCCCACCTCCCTCTCACCAGTGTCTTTCCTGTCCTCCATGGGGCATGGAGAGGTTAGAGGTAGGCTGCGTGGCCGGCTGCTGCAGTGTACCTGATGGATCTCAAAAGCCAGGCAGTGGTGGTTGGTGGCTATGCCCTCCCTCCTCCGTGCTGCTCCCGTCTTCCTTTGAATTTGGGACCTTCCTGGCCCACCTGCGCTCCCTTGGGGAGTAAAGCGGACCAGTGATCCCCGACCGGAGGCCTCCTGCAGCTCTCCGGTCTCTCCTCCTCCTGCACGCGCGGCTGCTGGCGTCCCAGAAGTGGCACACTTCCGGGGTATGCTTTCTACCCTGGAGCGCAAGGGACTTCCGGTCCGGCTTATGGCGGCCCCTGGATAGCTGACAGCATGCAGAGCTCGCCAGAAACGACTGTGCCTGCTCCGGACCCTGGGAGGAGGAGGGGGAAAAAATGAAACAAGCGCTGAGAGCGGGTGTAACCCTTTTACAAACCTGCCGGAAGACGCCGACAGGTAAGACAGAGATCCCCTGTCAGCATGGATAGTTCTTCCTGCTCTGCACATGCAGAGCCCAGCGCTGCCCCAGCCACAGTGAGTATCTATTGGGGTGGGTCCTAGCGGTGCTGTCCTGGGATACGGATCTAAATTTGCAAAATACTTCTCTCCTCTCTTGTAGGGAGACAAATCCTCCCATAAAGGCACCAATACCACCAAAAAATCTGTTAAGTGCGCCATATGTAACATAAAACTCCCCTCAGCATTGGGGAAAAAAATTGTCAGGCATGCACAGACGGAGTGGTCAGGGCGCAGTGGAGAGCACTGGCGCTTTGCAGCATGAGTGGATGACAACTGCAAGGAGTTTGTATGTTCTCCCTGTGCTCAGGTGGGCACCACCTATCCTCCAAAGATCTCAACTCCTCCACCTCCTTCACCTGTGGGCTCACCTCCCTCAAAAAAAAAAGATGAGAGGAGTCGAGAGCCCCTAGAACCTCTGAAGCCAGAAGATATCTTTTTTCTTCGGAGTATGCGGAGGAGCTGGTTAGTGCAGTTTGTGCACCATGGGACTAGAGGATGAACCAGTCCCTTAGTCAGCACAGGATAGGATGTTTGGAGGGAACCAAACAGGCGGGTTTCCCAGTGCATAGGTTCATAGTGGATATGATTTCCCAGGAGTGAGTACCTGGAAACTATTCCGCTCCATCAGAACTTAAACATACAAATGTGGCCAAAAGTATTGCACCCCTGCAATTTTGTCAGATAATACTCAGTTTCTTCCTGAAAATGATTGCAAACACAAATTCTTTGGTATTCTTATCTTCATTTAATTTGTCTTAAATGAGAAAAACACACAAGAGAATGAATCAAAAAGCAAAACATTGATCATTTCACACACAACTCCAAAAATGGGCCAGACAAAAGTATTGGCACCCTCAGCTTAATACTTCGTTGCACAGCCTTTAGCCAAAATAACTGCGACCAACCGCTTCTGGTAACCATCAATGAGTGGAATTTTAGACCATTCTTCTTTGGCAATCTGCTCCAGGTCCCTGATATTTGAAGGGTGCCTTCTCCAAACTGCCATTTTTAGATCTCTCCACAGGTGTTCTATGGGATTCAGGTCTGGACTCATTGCTGGCCACCTTAGAAGTCTCCAGTGCTTTCTCTCAAACCATTTTTTGAGGTGTGTTTTGGGTCATTGTTCTGCTGGAAGACCCATGACCTCTGAGGGAGACCCAGCTTTCTCACACTGGGCCCTACATTATGCTCTACTTTTGTCTCATCTGACCAGAGAACATTCTTCCAAAACGTTTTAGGCTTTTTCAGGTAAGTTTTGGCAAACTCCAGCCTTTTATGTCTCGGGGTAAGAAGTGGGGTCTTCCTGGGTCTCCTACTATACAGTCCCTTTTCATTCAGACGCCGATGGATAGTACGGGTTGACACTGTTGTACCCTCGGACTGCAGGGCAGCTTGAACTTGTTTGGATGTTAGTCGAGGTTCTTTATCCAAGATCCGCACAATCTTGCGTTGAAATCTCTTATCAATTTTTCTTTTCCGTCCACATCTAGGGAGGTTAGCCACAGTGCCATGGGCATTAAATTTCTTGATGACACTGCGCACAGTAGACACAGGAATATTCAGGTCTTTGGAGATGGACTTGTAGCCTTGAGATTGCTCATGCTTCCTCACAATTTGGTTTCTCAAGTCCTCAGACAGTTCTTTGGTCTTCGTTCTTTTCTCCATGCTCAATGTGGTACACACAAGGACACAGGACAGAGGTTGAGTCAACTTTAATCCATGTCAACTGGCTGCCAGTGTGATTTAGTTATTGCCAGCACCTGTTAGGTGCCACAGGTAAGTTACTGGTGCTGTTAATTATACAAATTAGAGAAGCATCACATGATTTTTCGAACAGTGCCAATACTTTTGTCCACCCTCTTTTTTATGTTTGGTGTGGAATTATACCCAATTTGGCTTTAGGACAATTCTTTTTGTGTTTTTTCATTTAAGACAAATTGAATGAAGATAATAATACCAAAGAATTTGTGTTTGCAATCATTTTCAGGAAGAAACTGAGTATTATCTGACAGAATTGCAGGGGTGTCAACACTTTTGGCCACAACTGTATGTGTGTGCATATATATATATATATATATATATATATCTCAAAGTGTGTGTGTGTATGTCCGGGATAGGCATCCGCACCGTGGCAGCTACAGCCACAAAATTTGGCACAGTCACACGTCTGGACCCCGAGAGCGTCCTAAGCTATGTTGTGAGGTGAAATTTTAACCCCGCGCGTTCCAATTCACCAGACAAATTTGCCCCTATCTACATACTGGGGGGAAAAATTGTGTGCGTGTCAAGCCCCGCCCCTTATTATGACGTCATAATGCCCCTATTTGCATACTGGGGAAACAGTGTGTGCGTATCAAGCCCCGCCCCTCATTATGATGTCACAATGGTTGCCATGGCGACACTGATGTCATCATGGGTTGCAAGCCCCGCCGCTCATTATGATGTCATAATGGTTGACTATGGGATGGAGGATGTGTGATGGGTATCTTAAAGGATTATCTTATCTTATATGGGCACTGGACTATGGGATGGAGGATGTATGACGGGTATATGGGCACAGGACTATGGGATGGCGGATATGTATATGGGCACGGGACTATGAGATGGAGGATGTGTGATGGGTATATGGGCACTGGTCTATGAGATGGCAGATATGTATGATGGTATATGGGCATGGGACTATGGGATGGAGGATATGTATGATGGGTATATGGGCATGGGACTATGGGATGGAGGATATGTATGATGGGTATATGGGCATGGGACTATGAGATGAAGGATGTGTGATGGGTATATGGGCACTCGACTATGGGATGGCGAATATGTATGATGGGTATATGGGCATGGGACTATGGGATAGAGAATATGTATGATGGGTATATGGGCATGGGACTATGGGATGGAGAATATGTATGATGGGTATATGGGCATGGGACTATGGGATGGAGGATATGTATGATGGGTATATGGGCACGGGCCTATGGTATTTTGGATATGTATGATGGGTATATGGGCACGGGACTATGGGATGGAGGATAATTATAATTTGCTATAATTAACCACAGTTAGTTACTATGCCCGGGCAGCGCCGGGCTCTTCAGCTAGTGTATATATATATATAATATATAAAGCTCAATGTGAGTGTGTATATATGTATGTGTGTATGTCCGGGATTGGCATCCGCACCGTCGCAGCTACAGCCACAAAATTTGGCACAGTCACACATCTGGACCCCGAGAGCATCATAGGTTATGTTGTGAGGCAAAGTTTTAACCCCGCGCGTTCCAATTCAACAAACAATTTTGCCCCTATCTACATAATGGGGAAAAAGTGTATGTATTGGAATCTGCACCGTCGTAGGTACAGCCACAAAATTTTGCACAGTCACACGTCTGAACCCCGAGAGCGTCATAGGCTATGTTGTGAGGCGAAATTTTAACCCTGCGCATTCCAATTCACCAAACAATTTTGCCCCATCTACATAATGGGGAAAAAGTGAAAGGAAAAGTGTTGGAGGCAAATTGACGGCTGCCAGATGTGAACAAGGGGGACTTAAAGAATGAGAGTGATGGCGCCAAAGAGTATATACCGTACAGTTGCTAAGGTGGGGCCCTGACATGGGATACTCACCACACACAGGGATATGAACTCACACACAAAATGCACCACACACTACCACGTGCTTCAACACATATACCAACCTCAGCACACATTTCACCACACACCAACCTCGCCATATAAAAGTCGAAACACAAAAGTCGCCACTCAAATCTCGCCACGCTGTCCCAGAGCTGTTTAAAAGATGAAAAATGAGCTGTGATTGGTTGCTATCAGCAACAGTTTTCTTTGTAGACAGTTGTGGTAACTGAGGCCTATTATTCTTATCATTTCTATGGTGTTATCGTCCTTCTGTAAAGCTGGAAATAGCACAATTTATTACCGTGCCAACACAGACCACCCTCTGACACAGACTGCAGGGGGAGCCCAGTATCACACAGGATAGGATTAGACACACGGCTCAGCAGTCAGTATCACACAGGATAGGATTAGATACACAGCTCAGCAGTCAGTATCGCACAGGATAGGATTAGATACACGGCTCAGCAGGCAGTATCACACAGGATAGGATTAGATACACGGCTCAGCAGACAGTATCACACAGGATAGGATTAGATACGCAGCTCAGCACACAGTATCACACAGAATAGTATTAGATACATGGCTCAGCAGTCAGTATCACACAGGGTAGGATTAGATACACGGTTTTTATGCGCAATATAATCATTATAATTTGTTATAACTAACCACAGTTGGTTACTATGCCCAGGCAACGCCGGGCTCTTCAGCTAGTATATATATAACACTATGACTTATCTCAGCTAAGGCAAACCCTAGATCCTCAGGCTACATTCACACCATGGGCGTAGCCAGGATTAAACCTGGGAGGGGGCAGAACCTCATACTGTTCCACAGAACCTCATACTGCACACCTCAGCTGCTGCAGAACCTCATACTGCCCACCCCTACACTTGAAAATAAAGCCTGCACCTTATGAAGATGTGGTGGTGATCTATTTATTCCAACTATCAATTGATGTTGATGTGTTACTAAGGACGAGCAATGCCTGTCCTGGGCATCCTTTTGGGCAGCTATGAGGTGTCCCTGACTGGTGCTATAAAAAAGAGTGCTAGTCAGTGTGCTACCCGGCTTTCATTCTTTTTGGTACAGATAAGATATGGATAGACAGATATGGATAAATGGATAGATTGCTATTGAAAACATTATCTATGAGCTCAAAAACCTTTCAGATGATGCGGTTTTTTTAAAAAGCTGATCTGCTTTTGCAGATGAAAAACGTATTTTCAAAAAACGCAGGAAAAATGCTGTGTATGAATGTAGCCTTAGATCAGGAATAGAACAGTCATTTATAGGACATTTCATAACTTTCCCATGAAAAAATATTCAGCACATTCTGCATTGAACTACTGTACCCAATTTATTATATATTTTAGGAGTCGGAGTCGGTCCATTTTATACCGACTCCGACTCCACCAAAATGAGCTCCGACTCCACAGCACATTACATCTGTGAACTTGCTGCGGGGTGTTTCGCTCATTGTCAACCTTGAATGGACAGGAGGTGAGTGCATTAAATGGAGTCCCCCTTTACCATCACATCCAAGTAACGAGCACAGCGATTGGGCAGTATTTGTGGCATTCCACAAAATATATAACTTAGAATAAACCAGCTACACCTTAAATATAATTTCTTTTCATCTCCATTAACTATTTTGTTACATATATTATTACATAGCAATTTTTATGATTTACATTGCTTCAACTTCTTGCTATTCAGGTCAATACAATTTTGGAAATTTTTTGTAGAAGAGAATATTCCCGTTTGACCCATCAAGGATGGATAGGGACAGGAACAAGATGGTGAAGATGATATTACACCTCACCCTAGAGATCCTCTTCCGGCTTACTGGAGAGGTGAGAGATTCTGATGATGTCACATTACATCATTCTTATCTATGGGAACAACAGATGGACAGAACTGGAGAGATGAGGAGTCTGGAAATGTCTGTAGTGAGATTTATTAATGTGTCTCTCCATAACCAGGATTACACAGTAGTGAAGAAGACCTCTAGTGAGCGCTGTCAGGACCCTGTGTCTGAGGGATGGGGAAGACCCTTGAGCCCGATAACGGAGCCTCCACCTCACCCTCTGATACATGAGGAAATCAATGACCAGAAGATCCTAGAACTCACCTACAAGATGATTGAGCTGCTAACTGGAGAGGTGACACTGCTGGGAATGCTGGGACATTATACAGTAAAGCTATAAAGGGATTGGGGAGATGACTGTATCATTGTATGTGTCAGGTTCCTATAAGGTGTCAGAATGTCGCTGTCTATTTCTCCATGGAGGAGTGGGAGTATTTAGAAGCACACAAAGATCTGTACAAGGATGTCATGACAGAAATTCCTCAACTCCTCACATCACCAGGTAATAGACAGGAATAAATACATTAACAACACAGCCCTAAATATAAAGTTTTTTAGGGAAAAGCCATTTCGCCCCTTTTAAAAAGCATCTGGCGAAACGGCATCATCGCGGTGGTGACACGTTATAATCTACCTCGCTAGCTCTGGGCACTTTGTAAATACAGTATATCAACCTTTTTAGGATAGACCTTTTTTTTCCTTGCACTTTTTTAGACATCCTTTTGCTTCAGCAATGCAATGAGTATGTCCAAAGATTTCTAATATAAGCACAAACACTTTATAAGTTGAAGCTGTTGATTTAATTATGTTTCGATCCTGAAGTGGGGAGTCCAAGGCTATAGGATATTTTTGGTCACTTCATTTTCCTTTTTATGCCTGTGATGATGACTCTAAACAGGATATACTCATCGTGCTACAAATATGTACGTGCCACTTTTTGTTCATCCTGCTTGAACGTTTATATCCTTTTAATAACATGAATTAAAATGTATTGGTTTTTAAAATACTTTCTGCAATGGATCCTCTTTTCCCCAAGCAACTTTATATTTAGGGCTGTGTTATTGTATTGCTATTTATAGAGGAAATTCTTGCCTCAAAAAGTTATTTAAGACTGCGTCTCAAAAAAAAAGGAATAAGTACATAAGGTGTATAATTATCTGTATGTAAATTAATTCAGTCCCTGTATGTGTTTCCTCCAGTTCTATCCAGTAAGAAGACAACACCAGAGAGATGTCCCCGTCCTCTTCTTCCAAAGGACAGGAATCTAGAAAATCCCAGTTTTCCTCAGGATCATCAGGTAGATGGAGAGATTATTATTATTTAACTGTCTTCGGCTCGATCTCGAGCAATGACAACTTGATTTATGAACAATCTGTAGGAAGATCGTTCTTGTCCAAACCTATATAGGTCTACTAGAGTCTTCTCTGCTGTTATCTTAATTGTATCAAGCCATCAGGTTCCTGGTCTTCCTTTTCAATTTGTTCCTTCTATTCTTCCGACCATGTTGTCCTTCTCCAGTAATTGCTCTCTTCTTATGATATGTCCAAAGTAGGCAAGTCGTAGTTTGGTGATCTTTTTTTTTCGAGTGACATGTCTGAATTCGTTACCGTCCATCTCAAATGTGTCCCAGTCATACCTAGCAGTTGTCAATATGTTTTGTCGTCTTTGTATTGAGTAGCAGTCCTATGTTCAAGCTTTCCATCTTGACACTCCGTAGCAAGTTCTTCATTCCATCTTCGCTTGTTGATATTAATATTGTATCATCTGATTATTTAAGATTGTTGATGATTCGTCCAGAAATTTTGATTCCTTCTTTTTCAGCAAATCCAGCCTTCCTGAAAATGGCTTCTGCATTTAAATTGTAGAGAATTGGTGACAGGATGCGCCCTTGCTTTGAACCATGCCGTGTTCTGTTGCTACTTGGTCAATGTAAAGGTTCCTAATAAGACTGAACAGATGGTTCGGCACACCCATATCCTTCATGGTATTCAAGAGTTTCTGATGATAACACAGCTAAAGACTTTGCTGTAATTGATGAAGTACAAATAGATCTCCTTGTTGTATTCTTTGGTCTTTTCCATTATGCATCTAATGTTAGTAATTACTGTACAATTCTTGTTCCTCTGCCTTTTCTGAATCCTGTTTGTTCCTCTGGCAGCTCTTTGTCAAAGTAATGATGTAACTGTCTTTTTAGGATCTTCAGTAGTATTTTGTTTGCATGAGGTATGAGCACAATAGTTCAATAGATTCCACAGTCGGTAGCATTTCCCTTTTTCAGAATAAGAATAAACTCAGTTCTTGTCCAGTCCTTGGGCCAATGTACCAGTTGTCCACATCTTTTGACACAGGCTGCTTCAGGAGACTTTATTAGCAAGCGTTCATGATCAGTTCCATAGTCAGCTCATGGCCTTTTTTTCATGGTAGAGATTGATAACCTTCATCTTTTGGCGAACCCATATGTAATCAATCTGATTCTTATAGGCCCCATTTGGTGATTTCCATGTGTAGAGTCTCCGTTTGTAATTTTGGAAGAAATGATGGACAGTTGATTTATCATACAAAAGTCAATGAATCTTCCTACAGCCTCCATTCATCAAGTCCATAGTTTCCTACAACAGTTCCATGTCTGCCATGGCCCACTTTGGCATTCAAGTTTCCCATGATAATGAGTAAATCTTGTTTTGGCATCTTATTGATTTCTTCTTGAACCTGATCTTAGAATAGTTCAAGGTCCTCCAAATCGACATCTGTTGTTGGTGAGTAGATTTGCATAACTGTCACATGGATTGGCGCTCCTTGTAGTCATATTGAGATGACTGTATCACTGACTGCATTATACTTCAGGACAGTGCCGGCCAATCTTCGTTTGAGAATAAAAGTGGCATCGTTTTGTCTGCAGTTATCGTTGCCAATCGTAGACCCAATGGTTGTTGACTGGAAATGTCTAAATTGAGCCCATCTTAGTTTAAAAGTCGAGTACTGTTCTGTCCATTTTGGCTGCAATGATGTTGAGTTTAGCTTGGTTCATGGTTCATACATTCCAAGTTCCGAACTTGGATATCTCTGCAGCTTTTGATCTTTCTTTTCGACCAAGCAGTATCAGCACCAAGACATCCTGGTGCATCATGAGCATTGATCATACTCAGGCCGACCATCGTCTCTTCTCCAGTATGCTAAGTTTGGTACCTCAGTTGAAACCTGTCTGCATGGGGTGTCCCTCATGGCAAAATACACTGCCGACTTCTTTGAGAACTGTTTATGTCCCAAAAAATTGAGAAAAGTATTAAAGGATCCCTGAAATATTGTTCTTTAGCCCAATCCACCCTAGTCCACCCAGTATTGCGGTATTACATGAAGCCTAGGTGGGTCATCCACAGAAACAATTCAGCAGAAAATCAGAAGTATCTTAAAGCAACATGATCCTATTATTCAGCAAAGCGTCTATATAATGGTACAATTTTGATTCTTGTATATATTCATATGCCATATATTCTCCCCTTAACAGTCCCTCCTTTGGAGATATGCAAAATCAAAATCCTAATCTCGTCGAACCTATCGATCTGTCCTCCCGGCCTACCTATCTCAATAATGCTGGAACCTAGCTAACTAATCTTCACCGTATATACGAGACGACCCATCTCTAGTAGATGGACCCCCTCCTAACGGACTTTGCACAGGAGGAAGTCAGATCCTGGACTTTCCCTCGTTGGCTTGCTTCAAGCAGGCATATTCCGGAGGTGGTGCTTGCATGTTTTTCATTGGGACATCTTTCATACAGGGGATCTTCAAAAATGGCATGCATGGTCATCACTGTGGTTTCCATGGTCATCGTCATCATTTTCTTAAGGCATGGAGCTATGCAGCATAGAATTAAAGAAGATATGATCAAAGAACATAAAATAACTTTTGCAAACTTAATGGGTCAATAATTGCCTTTATGGCATCCCCAGTGTATTTTATAAACCGTTGTTGATTATTGTATAAATAGTTTATCCGCTTTGCATTCTTATTTACGGTGATGGTACATTTAAACACAACTATTGTCTCGTTCTTGACTCTGAATTTGTCAAGTGCTCCCTGTGTGCCCCCACTGGTATCTATACTTCTTAGCCAAAATTTACCTTTTGTGTCACCATTTTCCCTCCCAAGTTTAGTACTTGAGCCTAGTACATATAACCCTTGCTCATTCTCTGAGGGGTTCTCAATGGTGAGGTACAGAACTATGCATCCCTCCTTGGGGCAGTGAGCGGTAGTGACGGGGAGCATTGAATCTGGAAGGCCACTCTGACCCTTAAAATGGGCTTTGGACAGGGTCATGCGACTTTATAGGCTTATTCCCCATTTGTCCCTTCGCTGTAGGGCCTGGGCTGGTTGATGTCTCCAGTCACTTTCACCAGTGTGCCACCCAACAAGAGACTAATCCTCCCAGTTTGAACCTTCCTCTATTTCAGCAGTAGTGACACAGATGAATTGTGTATTTAACCCGATATGAAACTGTACCATGGGGCCTGGACATTCTTATTGTGGGACAGTAGTCAAGTTGATATGTTACTCTTGGGGTGGAGACATTATACCAGAAAGTCCGTATGCCCTTCTCATGAGTGACTACCCCTAGGTGACTGACTACCCCTTGAGCTAGGAGAAGGATAAGTGCAGACGGATGAAGAGTGGCAGCCGCTACTGGACTCTGGATCCGGCATCTCCTTGCAGTGGAAGCGTGGACCCATGGACTGCTGCGATAGCTGACAGGACTTGGAACAGGCTGTCATCTCTAGGTTCAAGGGTACGTCTGTTGAACCTCTTGGTGATGAGGACTCAGTCACCGGGCAGGATCTGGTGGGCTCCTATGTCCTCAGGATCTGGGATGGATGAAAAGACTCGAAAATGCATTTTAGTCACATGTTTTTAAACTTAGTCTACATATAGGCAATTATAAAGAACAAAATATAATCCTAAACTGTGAATATTTACAAGTAGGATCTTATAGGGCTGAGTTTTGTTGGACCTGCTATTATGTGTGTGTATTTGTGCGTGTATGTGACCCAAGGGAAAGCCTAAACTCTTATGCTATGACCCCTGTTTCCTGTATAGCATCAAGTATGTAGAGTTTTGTTCGAGGCCTTAAATTTTCCTTGTTCATCCTTAGGCATATTTCATCCTGTATAACTTCATCTTAGGTCCATTTCTTCTTTTCTTCCTTGGATACTTGTTTCTGGAGTGTCAGAACATCTTTTTCCAGGGTTATCCCTTTTCCTCTGTTTCCGTGTCAACCGGTATTACTGCTGCTTCTTTTGCTGTTACTTCAGCTAGTCTGTTGCCCACTGCTTCCCTTGAAGTGTCTCCAGTGTGTGTGCTTTTACTTTTACCACCGCAACTCTTCCTGGCATCAACAAGGACTCCATTAATTCTTGTATGGCTTTGTGGTGTCAGACTGGCGTTCCGTTAGCCGTGATGAAGCCTCTTTCCCTCCAGATTGATCTTGACAGCTTCATGTTGAGTGGCCCTCTCGTATGCTTCTGTCGAGGCCTGCGGTCCTGCCTTTTGGATATAGGCAGTGGTTTTGCTGGCAGCATGTATCTTCTGTGGCTACTGCTATACCAGTGTGCAATCGGCCTTCTTAGTCTGCATACCTTGGTCTATCCACAAAGAGCATCAGGTCAGGATCTTCCAGGTGTTCTCTTGCCTCATGACAGCAAGACAATCGCGTTCAGCCATTTCAGAGTCGACTACCTCTTCCACTAATGTGTCAGAGATGTGGTTTTCATCCTCCATCTTCCTCCCCCCTTTGGCAGAGGTAGAAGAGTAGCTGGATTATGGACAGCACATCTGGAGATGGTGACGTTGTCCGGGAGCAGAGTAGGGCATTGCAGACAGGTGCTTTGGGCCAGGATCTTCAACTGGTGACCCATAAAAATATCAGAAGCTTTGTCCAGCACAGGTGGGTTGCAAACACGGTTCTCATGCAGGTTTGGACTTCACGAGTCACTTGGTCAAGTCTTGGAGAGTAGAAGCCAGGAGGGCATTGTCTTCCTCCGTGAAGCTGTGTTAGGACTCCATTTACATGGTCAGGCTTCTTCATGACAAACAGACAAAACAGTTCGGTATAGCCTGGCAGTCCTAGAGCTGTGAAAAATGTGATTGCAATTTAGTATATAAAACACACTGATTACCTTCTTGGAAAGTCTTGAAATAATTATAAAAAGGTTGCATGTGTAGAAGAGCAGTATTGGCTTGGCTGTCTTCAGTCAGGGGAAGAGGTCATCCATATATATTGTAAAACGAAGTGGCTGTGGGATGTATCCTCTTCCAGGGCTCCAGGACCGTGGTCATGGCTCGGGTGAACATAGAGAGGCTATACTGTGCCCCTTGAGGCATCATAGTCCAAATATATTGCTGGCCCTCGTGTGAAAACAAACAGGTACTGGCTTGCAGCATGTAGAAATAAACTGAAGAAAGCATTGGCCAGGTCAATCACCGTGAACCATAGAAAAATAAATAGAATTGATAAAAACAAAACATAGTGTGTGGGTTTGGTACCATAGATGTGTTCAGTACTATAACTTCATTGACAGCACATAAGTCATGTATCATCCATAACTTCATAGAAATAATTGCAAATTATGAAATGGAGGGTGAAATAGGATGAATATTGCAATTTCCTTGGCAGCAGGGCTACTGGCTTCGGCCCCACCTTTACAAACTGGATTTTCAGCCTGCCAATATTGAGTCTGGAATCAGTGCCATTAGTTCAACGCCCACATGATCTACAGATGTGTCCTGTAAAAAAGAAAAGAATACATACTTCTTCAGCAAGTAGATCAATATCCCTGATTACTCTTCTGATTGCATCAGGACCCACCAGGAATTTGAGAGGAGTATCCTCAACCTCTGTCTGGGTGAGAGATGTTGTTTCTCTACTGTATTTTTGTGGGGGGGGGCGAGCTGTAAGAGAATACGTACTTTCATGGGTTGTGGACTCAGTATGCCAATACCCTATTAAAATCTGGAGCTCGATGTTGGTGGGTGTCAAGCTTCTTCCAACTGGGAACTAATTTGCATTTCAAATCTGAGATCCAGAAACTTTTTGTTACATTGGTGGAAGAAATTATCCACAGGTTCTCCTTTTCCCTGCATGACATCCTGGAGAATGGGGGTCTGACCAGCTGCTTACTAGGGTATCTGTCTCCTGGTATTTCTGGAGTCCTTGTGTGGAGTAGATTGTGTACAAAAGAATGAGCTTTGAGGCTTAAAAGATGATGATGATGATAATTATGTCCCCTCACCATATAACGATAAATACTGTAGATTATCAGTCTGAGCTATTTATTTCCTGTCTCCTTCGGTTCTGTTTAATTATATACCTCCATGTCATATTCATCTTTTTCTTCATTATTCTTTTCATAAACTACATTAATTAATAAAACTATAATGGATGCTGGACAGGATGTAGCATAAGACGTGCCGTCTATATAAATAGTTGGAAAGAAGGTACGGCTCTTTGGGTTGGTCATCTGACAGTCAGAACAAGTCTCACGATATTCTGCATTCTGCGTTTGACAGCTGGCACACGTCCAGTCATCGGGAATGTATATAGAAGTATAAATGAATGTAATGCAGATATTGCAACTGACATCTTCCTGTGTAAATATTTGTTTTGCACAAAATTCAGCAATCTTGTTATATTCCTCTCCTCATGCCCTTTTTTTTTTTTTTTTTTTTTCCTAACTTCCTCTGCCATCTTATAAAATGCTTCAGGGTCCTGTAACACCTCATAATACCTGAGGCTGGGACGCTGCTCTCCACTCATTAACACATTCTTCTATCCCTTCTTATCTAATGCTCCTCCCCTCGTGATCAGAGGGTTTCTTAACGTACATTTTCTTTCTCACTCCACTATGGGTCATATCTGTCTTATAGATATTGACTGACTGCTCCCACCCATTCTATCATCTGAATTCTGAGTATATCTGAAAAACATATGTATGTGTGCGTCTTGAAACAAATTCTCACGGGGTTATGAACAGTTGGATATGTGACTGTAAAAGCTGTATGTACTCCTTATGTCTGAGTAAAGGGTTCTTCAATGAACATAGTGATGTCTAGCTATCTTGAACACAGTAATATAGGGAATTAACCAACAACTAACACCAGAGTATTTCACAAATCTTGTGTATCCAGAAACTGCATAGTATAAAAATACCTTATAAATTGTTTAAATTTCTGTTTCCTCAAAACTTTCGCTCTAAAACATTGCAAAGAAAACATCTCACAGAGAAATGTAGTGACATTAGTAAAACAATAACTAAAAAGTAACAATAGACCTCGGATCTCAGAGATATCTGTACAAATCAAGCAATTACCATTCAAGTAATTCTCTTTCTACCTGAACACAGTTTTTAACAACTAACCTTATAATTATAGTATGCAGAACAAAACTAGTTTAACCAATTCTCTAATTTCACAACATATATATATATGTATACACACATAGAATGCATTCAAAAATTTTTAACCACATGCTAGTACGCCTCCTGCCGGCAAATCATACACACTACAAAAGACAATGAATTTAAAACTGGTACTGACATCAAATACTGTGAATCCTTGACACCAAAACAATTCACAATTTACCTATCCATATGCCAGCCTGATTTGTAGAGGTGAAAAATCTACACCTGGGCAAACCATACTTTTCAGGGAGAGAGCAATCACTGTCACATCAACACGGTAATTGTAATTAGCATAATTACCCTTCCACCCGTATAACTTATGAACCTATGCTGCAGCTAAAACACCATCATCTTAGCCAGATGATGTCCGGTGGGAAACCCGCAAGAAGTCACCAACCACTTAGAGGTTGGAAAATCACTCAGAGTAATCAAGCCCCTACTCCCACTTGCCCACTGGGAGAGACACAGTTCAGACTTCTGCGATCATCGGTCAAGCCGAGAGCAGGACCGGAACCAGAGTGACAGTGAATTTGCTCAGTACGTCTCCCTATCTATATTTTTTTTTCCTTTTCAGGCTGGCTGAGGTAACAATCACGTATGCAAACAACCAAAACAGCAAAGCAGAGAGGCAAAGCAGATAAGGCAGACAATTAAACTTTTAGATTACCGTAATTATAAATATGCTTGAAGGGTTACTGTGTGTATACTATAAAACAACTTATTACACTCTATATTTTATATCCTCCGGACGGAATACAGATAATGTAGCGTGATTGTTAAACACTTTGGATTCAGGAAATGCAGCTGAAATAGCAGTCTAACCAGTATGGCAGTATATTCAATATGAGAGCTGCGGACAGGCGTGTCTCAACAATGCATCAATACTTCAAAACATAAAAACTATTATGAATGTATTCCTTATCCCTTTCACTGTTCTTTGTTACCAAGGCAACTAGGGCTGGGCTTTTTGTCACTTTAGGTGTAGTAAATAGTGGTAATCACCTATAAATAGGTGGTTGATATTTCAGCAGAGGGGGAAAAATTAGTAATCACCTCTTTCCTTAAAAATGTATATACCGTGTCATTCACTTCACCGGGCCCAGTTTATACCGTGGGCGTATGGCCGGACGTGAGCACCTATATGTATATATCTGATATATATACCTATATATAACTTCTTCGACCGTCTAAGGTCGGAACGAGGGTGATAACCCAGTGTGAACACCCCCTTTGTACTCTGCTCTGTTTTGTTTCTAGTAGCCCTAGTGCAGTATGAAATAGTTTTTATCAGATACTAGATGGGTTCTAGATACACCCTCCGAATTGGTTAGACCGGATAATACACACAGACAATTAAGGAATTATATACCTGACCGGGTCCGTAGGCTCAGGACTTTCAAACGTGGTCAGTTTAAGGGTTCAGAGAAGACGGCCAACTATCTCATCCCAGCCGGACGTGAATACAGAAGGGTAGGTAAGATGATATATTTTCTCACCAGGTCTCGAGCTGCAGCCTCGTCCTGCTGGAAAGACGTCCGTCCTGGGGGAGATTTTGTTGCGGCTGTGATCGTCTGGTATCGTCCTGAGCCCCACGTTGGGCGCCAACTGTTGATTCTGCCGCACTAGGGTGTGGCCCGTCTTAATTGTCTGTGGCCAAATTGGATCTTTGGTAGAGATTTTACGTGCACGGAGAAAAGAATACACAAGACAAGGTGTATCATGTCAGTATGATTCTTCTCTGTCTTTAATCCAAAGTGAGCAGCTTTTATACAGATATTGTGCTATCTCCTTGTGTTACATCAACAGTGCATTTCCAAGGTACTGTTTACTAGTCATTGTCTCTACGCGACCCTTGATCATAACCTTTATTCTTTTGTATATACTTTGGTTATGCATATTTTAGTTTTCCATTTTCTATTTGTTTTCATTAGTATTATTTTGTTCTATTGTAGTACACTGATGAAGGTCTTGAAAGACCGAAATGTTTGTTGTGACTACTGTATGTATTGCACATTAAATCCTTTCACTGCATCTAACAGAGTGTGCCAAGTTTTCTATACTACAATTAATGGTTTGGGAACCTACTTGAGGCACCTCCCCCATCGGCTATGCTAGCAGTGTTATTATCCACCCTCTGTTTGAAGACTTCTATCGAAGGAGAACTCGCCACCTCTCGTGGCAGCCTGTTCCACTCATTGATCACCCTGTCAAGTTTTTTCTAATATCTAATCTGTGTCTCCTCCCATTCAGTTTCATCCCATTGCTTCTAGTCTTTCCTTGTGCAAATGAGAATAAAGTTGATCCTTCTACAATGTGACAGCCCTTGAAATATTTGTAGATAGGTATTAAGTCTCCTCTCAGTCTTCTCTTTTGCAAGATAAACATTCCCAAATCCTGCAACCTTTCCTCATAAGACATTGTTTGCAGATCGGTCACCATTCTGGTCGCTCTTCACTGAACTTGCTCCAGCGCAGGAGCGAGGAAGCCTTCTGTACTGCATGTGACAGATTGCTGATCTGTCATAGCGATCTGTGATGTGACAGATCAGCGATCTGGCACATAACAGTGATGTCCCCACTGGGACAATGTAATAAAGTTAAAAAAAAAAAGTTTAAAAATAATTTTTAAAAAATCGCTAAATAAATTAAAAAAAAAAAATATTCCCTAATTCATTTTTTTGAAGAAAAAAGCAAAACCAAACAATAAAAGTACATATATTTGGTATCGCCGTGTCCGTAATGACCCGCCCTATAAAACTGTCCTGCTAATTTACCCCTTAATTGAACCCCGTAAAAAACAAAGCAAAAAAACAATGCTTTATTATCATACCGCAAGTGCAATAACGCGCGATCAAAAAGATGGATATAAATAGTCATGGTACTGCTGAAAACGTCATCTTGTCCCGCAAAAAACAAGCCACCACACAGCGTCATCAGCGAAAAAATAAAAAAGTTATAGCTCGCAGAATAAAGCGATGCAAAAATAATTATTTTTATATAAAATTGTTTTCATTGCATAAAACCGACAAAACATCCGCAGTGTTGGATGTTGATCTCCATGAGTTCATTCATCCTCATTTTTGAGTCTTCTACTAGGCATTGCCCCTACTGGCCAGTTTCCTACTCCACACTGATGAGGGGCAATACCCCGAAACAGTTGTCTGTGGATGGATACCATGTTTTGGCATAGGTGGTTTCCTTCATTGGAGACTGCCCTTCCCGTGGTTGTTCCTTCCCGGTGAAAGACCTGGCTAGTCATTGCTTGCGTTGAGAAACATGTGATGGTGTCTCCGCGGCTTGTGTTTTGCATGTTTTTACATATTTCCCATAAGGGATGGGGGCATTGCTCTAGAATCACTGCGTTGAGAAACATGTGATGGTGTCTCCGCAGTCTTGGATGTTAATCTCCATGAGTTCATTCATCCTCATTTTTCAAAAACATAAAAAAAGACATAAATGAGGTATCGCTGTAACCGTACTGACCCGAAGAATAAAACCGCTTTATCAATTTTATCGCACGCGGAACGGTGTAAACGCACCCCCCCAAAAGAAATTCATGAAACGCTGGTTTTTGTTCATTCTGCGTCCCAAAAATCGGAATAAAAAGCGATCAAAAAATGTCACGTGCCCGAAAATGGTACCAATGAAAACGACAACTCGTCCCGCAAAAAATAAGACCTCACATGACTCGGTGGGTCAAAATACGGAAAAATTATAGCTCTCAATATGTGGTGATACAAAAACTATTTTTACAATAAAAAGCGTCTTTTAGCGTGTGACAGCTGCCAAACATAAAAACCGCCATAAATAGTAAATCAAACCCCACCGTTATCACCCCCTTAGTTAGGGAAAAATAATAAAATAAAAAAAATATTTATTTCCATTTTCCCATTAGGGTTAGGGCTAGGGCTGAGATTAGGGTTAGGGGTGTGTTGGGGTTCGGGTTGGAGTTAGAATTGGGGGGTTTCCAATGTTTTGGCACATCAGGGGCTTTCCAAACGCGACATGGTGTCTGATCTAAATTCCAGCCAAAAAAGTCAAATGGCGCTGCTTCCCTTCCAAGCTCTGCCATGCGCCCAAATAGTTGTTTACCCCCACATATTGGGTATCAGCGTACTCAGGACAAATTGCACAATAACTTTTTGGGGTCCTGTTACCCTTGGGAAAATAACAATTTTTGTGGAAAAAATGATTTTTTAATTGTACGGCTGTACGTTATAAACTTCTGTGAAGCACTTGGGGGTTCAAAGTGCTCAACACATATCTAGATAAGTTCCTTGGGGGGGTCTAGTTTCCAAAATGGGGTCACTTGTGGGGGGTTTCCACTGTTTAGGTACATCAGGAGTTCTCCAAACGTGACATGGCGTCCGATCTGAATTCCAGCCAATTTTGCAGTGAAAAAGTCAAACAGCGCTCCTTCCCTTCCGAGCTCTGCCATGCGCCTAAACAGTGGTTTCCCCCCACATATCAGGTATCTGCGTACTCAGGACAAATTGCACAATAACTTTGGCAGTCCAATTTCTCCCGTTACCGTTGGTAAAATAAAAAAACTGAACCTGAATTAATTTTTTTTGTGAAAAAAAGTTAAATGTTCATTTTTTTTTTTTTTTTAAACATTCAAAAAATTCCTGTGAAGCACCTGAAGGGTTAATAAACTTCTTGAATGTGGTTTTGAGCACCTTGAGGGGTGCAGTTTTTAGAATGGTGTCACTTTTGAGTATTTTCTATCATATAGACCCCTCAAAGTGACTTCAAATGTGATGTGGTCCCTGAAAATAAAATGGTGTTGTAAAAATGAGAAATCGCTGGTCAACTTTTAACCCTTATAACTTCCTAACAGAAAAAAAATTTGGTTCCCAAATTGTGCTTATGTAAAGTAAACATGTGGGAAATGTTACTTATTAAGTATTTTGAGTGCCACATCTCTGTAATTTAAGGGCATAAAAATTCAAAGTTGGAAAATTGCAAAATTTTCAAAATTTTCGCCAAATCTCCCGTTTTTTTCACAAATAAACGCAAGTTATATGAATGAAATTTTACCACTAACACAAAGTACGATATGTCACGAGAAAACGATGTCAGAATCACCGGGATCCATGGAAGCGTTCCAGAGTTATTACCTCATAAAGGGACAGTGGTCAGAATTGTAAAAATTGGCACGGGAGTTAACATGCAAACCATCCTTGGTAGTAAAGGGGTTAAAGCAGAACCATGACACCAGCCAATAACCAGATAGTTAAAATCTCCCATAATCATTACTGTAGCAGCCTATGCTGCCAACCTTCCAACTGCTCAGTGATTTTGGGGTGTTTATAGATTACACCAAAAATTACTTTGTTCAGCATTTAATTCCCTATGGAATGCCCCCCACAACTGCATCTGTCACACTTTCTTTTATATCACGCCTAATATATTCCTATTTGACCGGTGTGTCCAAAGGAACAAACCAATAAAGATTTACATTCCAATAATGGGAAGAGGCCAATCAAGTCTCAGCAAGACCAACTACATCAATGTGTTCCTCCAGGACCAAGGCCTCAAACGCTCCCATTTTACTTGCATTTGTGAATAAACATTTTAGGTTTCCTACCATTTTCTATGTTTGGCATGCTTGTCACTGGAGATACCTGGACTTGTTGAAGGGGGGTTGCTGCTTGATAGAAGCATGGGGTAATTATTTAATTTATGATTTAAAATCTAGAGAATTTAAGTATTCAAATAAGGAAATGACAGACAATCATAGTGCTGGCCCACGTTACAGTTACTTGTTGTAGGTGAAAAAAATATGGATTTTTATTTTCCATTTCTGCCTACAGCATTACAATATTTAGTCCTGGCTTAGACAGTACGAGTTGTATTTTATCACCATTTTGTGACAGTGGCTATTGATCTCAGCATATAAAGAGTTAAAATCCAGCATTTGATCTCCTGCTATCGACGTCCTGGAATAACACATCAAGGTACTCAATATACCTCAGCATTGGTTTATATCGGCTCATCTTCTTCCCATTCAGGTCCCGACCAGATCGGCTCCTCTCAGTGGAGATCTTCTGTATAAGAGAATTTTCCTGATTGACCCATCAAGGATGAATAAGGACAGGGACAAGTTGGCGGAGAGGATATTACACCTCACCCTAGAGATCCTCTTCCAGCTTACTGGAGAGGTGAGAGATTCTGATGATGTCACGTTACATCATTCTTATCTATGGGAATAACAGATGGACAGAACTGGAGAGGTGAGGACTCTGGAAATGTCTGTAGTGAGATTTATTAATGTGTCTCTCCATAACCAGGATTACACAATAGTGAAGAAGACCTCTAGTGAGCGCTGTCAAGCCCCTGCGTCTGAAGGATGGGGAAGACCCCTGAAACCAATGACAGGGCCTCTACTTCACCCCCTGAAAAATGAGGGCATCAATGACCAGAAGATTCTAGAACTCACCTACAAGATGATTGAGCTGCTGACTGGAGAGGTGACACTGCTGGGAATGCTGGGTCTTTATAGAGTAATGCTATGAAGGTATCGGGGGGATGACTGTATCATTGTATGTGTCAGGTTCCTATAAGGTGTCAGGATGTCACCGTCTATTTCTCCATGGAGGAGTGGGAGTATTTAGAAGGACACAAAGATCTGTATGAGGATGTCATGATGGAGGTTCCCCAGCCCCTCACATCACCAGGTAATAGAAAGGACTAAATACACACGGCCTATAATTATCTGTATGTAAAGAATGAATTCGGTCCCTGTATGTGTTTCCTCCAGTTCTATCCAGTAAGAGGACAACACCAGAGAGATGTCCCCGTCCTCTTCTTCCACAGGACTGTAAAGAAGAAAATCCCAATGTTCCTCAGGATCATCAGGTAGATGGAGAGAAGGTGTTATGAGACCTCCCCTATGATGTGTAGATGGCTGTGAAGGTCTTGTGCTCAGTCTTGTTTTATCCACCAGTATTATATGTTTTATACTTGTGTAATGAGAACGGTGGAGATGGCAGGATTAGAGCTGATCATAGATGTAACTTCTCCATCTGTCTGTGACTTTTACAATATTTGTTTCAGGGTAAAGATCTGACCCATATTAATACTACATTGACATCTGTGATGTGTGATGAACAGCGTAAAGAGGAGATTACTACAGATAACTGCCCAGGTGAGTAGTAAGCATTAATTGCAGAAATGTCACAAATTCTTCTGGCTGAAGCTGCTTTATCGGTGGTGTAGTTTGGCTATATCACAATTAAGTTTTCACAATCTTGCATTTAGGCAACCGCATGTTCAGGGGCGTAACTAGAACTGATTGGGCCCCATAGCAAACTTTTAAACGGGGCCCCCTTCAAGACGCACCCCCTTCAAGACGCACCCCCTTCAAGACGCACCTTCTTACCGATAATGCATACTAGAGTCACATTAGGATCGCGGCGGAGCTGCTTACCTGACCTCTGCCGCGAACCCTGGCCTGAATTCCGCTGTGTACTGAGTGGCGGGGCCTTTGAGAGGACTATGTAATAAAGGAGGACACTGTAAATAACAAGAATACACTATGTAAGAGACAGCACTATACATAACAGCAGAGGAAGCTATATAATAAGGGACGGCACCATATATAACTAGAGAGGTTGGTACGTAATAAGGGATGGTGTTATACATAATAAAAGAGGAAACTATGTAACTAAGGATGGTGTTATACAGAATTAGTGAGTACACTATATACTAAGGGACTGTGTTAGACATAGTGAGTACACTATATACTAAGGGACTGTGTTAGACATAGTGAGTACACTATATACTAAGGGACTGTGTTAGACATAGTGAGTACACTATATACTAAGGAACTGTGTTAGACATAGAAAGCGATAAGAATGTCTTCCTCCACCTCCCCCTGTTCCTAAGTCCATTATAAGTCCCCCTTCCTCCAATCCCAATCCTCCACACCCCTCATTGTCTTCCTCCCCTCGCATCCCATTATTGTCCTTTTCACCACCTCCATCATTTCCTCCTCCTCCACCACCGCCATCATTGCATTCTCCCCCACCACCCCATCATCATTTCTTTTTCCCCCATCACCCCATCATTGCCCACCCCATCATTGCCCTCTCCATCACCCCCATCACTGCCTTCTCCCCATCACTCCCATCATTGCCTGCTCCATCACCCTATCACTCTCATCATTGCCTGCTCCATCACCCCAACACTCCCATCTTTGCCTTCTCCATCACCCCATCACTGCCTTCTCCCCATCACTCCCATCATTACCTGCTCCATCACCCTATCACTCATCATTGCCTGCTCCATCACCCCAACACTCCCATCACTGCCTTCTCCATCACCCCATCACTGCCTTCTCCCCATCACTCCCATCATTGCCTGCTCCATCACCCCATCACTCCCATCATGGCCTTCTCCCCTTACCCCCTCATGGCCTTCTCCCATTACCCCCTCATGGCCTTCTCCCATTAACCCCTCATTGCCTTCTCCCATTACCCCCTCATTGCCTTCTCCCATTACCCCCTCATTGCCTTCTCCCATTACCCCCTCATGGCCTTCTCCCATTACCCCAACATGGCCTTCTCCCATTAACCCCTCATGGCCTTCTCCCATCACCCCAGGCATCATCATGGCCTTCTCTCCCCATCGCGGTCTTCTCCTCATGTCCCCATCTTCTCCTGGGCCAGGCTAACCTGCACACACACAGACATACATACATACATACACACACAGACAGACATACACACACATAGACACATACACACACACAGACATACATACATACACATATACAACACCTCTCTCCTTTCACTTGTCCACAGCATCGCCCGCGCTTCCTCGCTTATACAGCAGCGGCCGCTGAATGATGACGTCATTCAGCGGTGCTCCTGTGTCAGACAGGAAGCGCGGCCTCCGGGCAGGAAGCAGGACGGACCCTTGCAGCTCCGCTCCTGGCTCCTGCTATTCCCTCTTGGATCGCGGCATTGGTTGAACAGGCCGCAGCAGTATGTCCGCCCATTTGCACTACCGGGTAGCGATTGGAGTCGGGGACCCGGGCCCCTGGATGGGCCGGTCCCCAAAGCAACCGCTTCGGCTGCTACCCCGGTAGTTACGCCCCTGCGCATGTTCCTACACCTAAAACTGTCCCCATTACTTTGGGCACTACACAGGTGTAGTGTTAGATCTTTCTCCAAAAACAAAAAGTAACAAGTTGCTTTGTGTTTTTTTTACGTCTTGTATGTCTTAACACTAGTTGCTAAATCATTGACGATAAAGACTGCCAGGGTTGATTGTGATAAGTATGTTATTGTCTGTTGTCAGGTTTTTTTTTCTATAGTAGTTAGTGCCCAAGATGCTCAGATTAAACCGCTTTCTGCAGCTAATGTAGGTGGCCACAACTAGGCCTTAATTTTCAAATCTAACATGTCACTATATGTTGTCATAAGTTTGAAGTGTTTCTTCTGTTTCTCATTATTCTGAGATTTCTTTTCCATGACGCATTTGTGGTAAAGTTTGGTGGATATTTTTTACTTTTATTTCTTAAATTTTGCAAAAAAAAGTTAATAGTAATTTTCATGTTTTGAATGCCCTTAAAACACAGAGTCATACCAGAAAAAAATTCATAAATAACATTTACGATACTTTTGCTTTACGTTGATGTCATTTTTCAAATACGTTTTAATTTTTTTAGGATGTTAGATGATCTAAAGTTTAGCAGCAAGTTTCATTTGTTGAATTAAATTTAAACCTTTTTGCACTAAGTGACCATAAGTGAACCTATATGGAAACAAGGAGTAAAGAAACACATGAAACAAATCAGAATGTATTAAATTTTAGATTCCTCAAAGTACCCCAAATTTCCTTTGGTGACAGCTTTACACCCCCTTGGCATTCTGACATGCAGCCTAATTAATCGCCTGGAATGAGTTTTTTCAACTGTCTTGAAGGAGTTCATTGAGGTGCTAAGTAATAATTGACTGCTTTGCCTTCGTTCTGAAGTCCAACTCCTCCCAAAACCTTCTCCATTGAGTTGAGGTCAAGTGATTATGTAGACTATGTCACGTGTCTGTTACTTCATCTCTGAGGATCATTTATGAGAGCTGTTATCTGAGGTGCTGTCAATTTGCATTTTTGAGACTGCATACTGGGATTAATTTATCCTCTGTAGCAGAGGTAATTCTTGGTCTTCCTTTAGGGTACCGTTACACCTAGCGACTCACCAGCGATCCCGACCAGCGATATGACGCGGTCAGGATCGCTGGTGCATCGCTCAGTGGTCGCTAGTGAGCTGCCACACAGGCAGATCTCACCAGCGACATCGCTGGGGACGGGGATCGCTACTTACCTGTCAGACGCGGCGATCCTGCGTCCTCCCGCCCGGCTCCACGCGTCGCTCGTCGTCACAGCAGGAAGCGCCGCAGGAAGTGACCGACGAGAAATGATCCAGGAGCTTCTCGCCCGATCAGCGATAACCAGCGGGGGGAGCCGGTCGTAGGTAAGTATCACATGCAGCGATATCGCTAGCAATATCGCAGTGTGTAACGGGGGATTTACTGTGAAGGTCCTCATAAAACAGTTTCATCATAATTATTGATGGTTTTCGTAACTGCACTTGAGGATACATTTAAGGTTCTAGCAATTTTATGGATTAACAAATCTTCATATCGTAAGGCAATCATGGACTGTTGTTTTTCTTTATTTAGTTTGGTGGTTCTTGCCATATTCTGCCTTAGAACAGTTGTGTTATATAGGACTAAACACTGTTTGGCGATGTGTAACATTACTTCCTCTGCAAAACACACTTAACTAACAATTACAAACACTTTCTGAAAGCCATGAACTCCACAAATAAACTCCTGAAAAGGCATACCTGTTCATTGGAAGCCATCAACCATGATGAACTTGCTTGATAGATTGCCAAAGACGGGAATACAGCTGTTTTCAGAGAAAAAGAGAAGGAACTTGAGGAATCTATCGTTTTACAACTATTTTGGCTTGTTTCTTACATACTATCTTCAGTGTGACTCTACAATGGTCACATCCCAATAAGAACAAAGAAAACCTTTACATGAAGAAATGTATCCAAACTTTTGTCTGCTACTTTAAATTTTAGAAAATTACACTCTTCATACTAATAAAAATTGTAATCAGGATGTTTGTTAACCTTTGGTATGTGCACGTAATGTCTTTATCAGGCAAGAAGCAACCTGACCATTCTTCATGTGGCTTCTGCTTAGAAGCTTCTCACTAGTTTGTACAGTGCAAGTAAAAAAAAATATTTGCACCCAAAGACATTGTAAAAAAAACAGTCAAAAAGATACTGCAAAAGAAACATTGTGAAAAAAAATTGCTGCTGTTTTCCTGAAGTGTCTTTGGCTTGAAAAATAAGAACAGAAGAAAACCCCATTAAGTTACCATTTTGGAAATTATACCACTCAGTAAGTTAATCTAAATGTTATATATATGAATCGAATTCAAAAAATTAAAATGCAGTGGGTGTTGCAGAGTGAAAGTTTGCAAATGTGCCATACTATTTATTGCCCAACCCATTGAGACCAGCTTGTGCTTCTGGAGATACTCATATTGCAGATTGTGTGTTCTTACCATTACAGCAATGCCAAATATGTGGGCACTGACTGTGGTTTACACTGCAAGGCCCAGGAGGGGAGGGATATGTGGTTTTAGAAGTGTGGGTTTTGCTGGATTGGCTTATAGAAGCCATGTTGCTTTTTTAAGAGCCTTGGAGCTTCTATTAAGTTGAAAACCCTCTATTTTTTGATTGACCAATGCTGGACCTGATAAGGGGTCTTGTTTTATTGTTTTTTTTGCTGGCTTAGTAGAAGTTTTTATTGGCGCAATTTTGAGCTACATCATATTTTTGTTGACTTATTTTTCCAATCTTTGGAAGGCAGAATGAACAGAGAGTTGTATATCATGCCCTATTGGTCCTTGCTCTACGGTCTATTCTTTCTACATAACTTGCAATTTCTATGGATATTTTATATGAAAGTGTTGCAAAATATATACAGTAATTCTTTAGAATACTAAAAAATAATTGCTTTTATTCTTGGCAGATGACTGGACCAGGAGATCAGAGGGACATCAGACAGATGTCACACAGGATATAGTTAAAGAGTATGCTACTATCCCAGATATATCATCATCCCTTCACAGTAAAGAGCCATCATCGGCTCCTGTTAAACGGGTCCTATCCTCTGATTCACCACATATTATTAAGAAAAATAAACATCACAAAAGGAAAGTTAAAAAAGTAAATAAGCCATATTCCTGTTCAGAGTGTGGGAAATACTTTAACAATAAATCAGGTCTTGTTAGACATAAGAGAACTCACACAGGAGAGAGGCCATATTCATGCTCAGAATGTGGAAACTGTTTTAACCACAAATCAAATCTTGTTACACATCTGAGAACTCACACAGGGGAGAAGCCACATTCATGTTCAGAATGTGGGAAATATTTTATCCAGAGATCGCATCTTAAAAAACACCAGAGAATTCACACAAGGGAGAAGCTTTTTTTATGTTCAGAATGTGGAAATTATTTTAAAAATAAATCAAATCTTGTTAAACATCAGAGATCTCACATAGGGGAGAAGCCATTTTCATGTTCAGAGTGTGATAAATGTTTTGCTGGTAAATTAAGTCTTGCTAGACACCAGAGAATTCACACAGGGAAGAACCCTTTTTCATGTTCAGAATGTGCTAAATGTTTTAATCAGAAATCACATCATAAAAGACACCAGAAAATTCACAGAAGGAAGAAGTTACATTCATGTTCAGAGTGTGAAAAATGTTTTGTAATCAAATCAAGTCTTGTTAAACACCAGAGAATTCACACAGGTGAGAAGCCATATTCAACTCCAGAATGTGAGAAAAGGTTTACAATGTTTTCAAATCTTTATAAACACCGGAAACTTCACACAGGCGAGATGCCTTACTCATGTTCAGAATGTGGGAAATGTTTTGCAGATAAACCACATCTTGTTTCACATCAGAGAACTCACACAGGGAAGAAGCCATTTTCATGTTCAGAGAGTGATAAATATTTTGCTGATAGATCGAGTCGTTTAAAACACCAAAAAATTCATGTAGGAGAGGAGCCTTATTCATGTCCAGAATGTGGTAAATGTTTTGCAAAGAAATCACAACTTGATAAACATCAACAAACTCACACAGGAGAGAAGCCTTTTGCCTGCTCAGAATGTGAGAAATGTTTTGCAAATAAGTATCAACTTGCTTCACATCATAGAACTCACGCAAGTGAGAAGCCATATTCATGTCCAGAATGTGACAAAACTTTTACAATGTTTTCAAATCTTTGTAAACACCAGAAACTTCACACAGGGGAGATGCCGTATTCATGTTCAGAATGTGGGAAATGTTTTGCAGATAAAACACATCTAGTTACACATCAGAGAACTCACACAGGGGTAAAACCTTTTTCTTGCTCAGAATGTGAGAAAAGTTTTATAGATAAACCACATCTTGTTTCACATCAGAGAACTCACACAGGGGAGAAGCCATTTTCATGTTCAGAGTGTGATAAATGTTTTGCTGATAGATCGAGTCGTTTAAAACACCAAAAAATTCACATAGGGGAGAAGCCTTATTCATGTTCAGAATGTGAGAAATGTTTTGCAAAGAAATCACAACTTGATAAACATAATCAAACTCACACAGGAGAGAAGCCTTTTTCCTGTTCAGAATGTGGGAAATGTTTTGCAAATAAATATCATCTGGCTTCACATCATAGAACTCACACAGGGGAGAAGCCATATTCATGTTCAGAATGTAGAAAATCTTTTAGTCACAAATGGCGTCTTCTTGAACATGAAAAATCTCACACAGAGTAGAAGCCATTATTATCCCTAGAAAGTGAGAAATATTTTAATTGAACATCATATTTTGTTGACCATCAAAAAAGCCTCATACAAAGAGAAACCATATATGTTGTTGGCAAACTGTACAAGAAAACATTTAACATCTAGCGAAATATAGACATAAGCAGATGAGAGAGAATTTTAAAAAATATGCAGTTACTAATAGACTATATCTATGTGTCTGAACTAACTTCTTTCACTTTTTTATAATACAATAAAAATCAACTATTAAAATAATATGCAGTTTAAAGCACAACATATGATAGCCATGCCCCAATTTAATCTTACATTTAGAACACTACGGGTCCTTTTTCTTATTCATTTTTCACAAAACCTCCGGTGTCAAATGCATTCTATGTATAAAGAACAATAGCTAAATTCTATCTCCTGCATTTTTAGGCAGCAAAAGTACCTGTCCAAGTAATCTAGACTATTGTTCTTCATTTATTTGCAATGCTTATTACTATTACTTACTATTTGCTGGCGCAGAGGTTGGCCCCTCCTGTTCCCTCATTATGCCATTATGTAACCTTCCTCTAGGCTGAATATGAACCCCAGCTCTTCCATCAGCCTTATACTTCCATTCTCCAACAACTATTTTATTTATATTCATATATATTCATTATTCTAAAATTCATATTCTGTCAAGAAAAATATGTTCTGAGAAGTACAGTTATCCCATATTGGATTGAAATCTAGTATTACTTGTAATCTTCAGATTCTATCAAATCATACTAAAAGTTTCAGTGTTGCGTTTTCAGAAATGGGATTTATCCCAAGTCTTTCTGTTCCCAAAATTTCAAGCCCATTATAAGTGACAAGTCATAAAACTATAGGGGTCGCCCATTTCATAAAAACCTCCTGATTCTTAAGTTTCCAAGCTCCCAGTTGCCAAGCTGTGAAATAAACAAGTTGTCAATCCTCCCTGTTTTGTAGACGATTGGAGATGAAGCACCTTTAGCCTCGATTCTTTATCTCTTTAAACAAGGTCCTTGTACAGATTTTGTATATATTCAAATACTTTATTTTATATCCAATTTGTGCTATATGAGAGCACATACAAAATGGTGGCAAGAAGTTTTTTTTTTAATCAGATTTTATTACAAATATTTTCAAAGAGAAATATCCCCACCCCCAAATAGCCCCTTCCATGTGTTTTCTGCCAATCCGGAATAATGGGTTAATATTATCTATACGGATATACATATACAGAAATATTAGTGCTACAACAACATCACATATTTTATACAGAAGAATAGCGCTATCTCCCTAGTTCTTACACAGATCAGACAAGCGCTCATATTCAGGCAGTTTCTATTTTACTCAAACGCTCTTTATATGAACAATATCAGTGAGTCTCATTATACCAAGAAGCTCCAGGAACAAAGACCCCTTCTCGTTCTTGTATACTGGAAGCCAGGTCCAACGTATCCGGCCACAGGGCGGCCCGAATTCTCTCATTTTAGGCTCTAGCTTTTATTTTAGAATAAATCCCTTTCTCATACAGTCCTGTAGTAATGACTTTGTTAATCATGTTATGTAGGAGGGTTCGTCTGAATCCATCTAAATGTTATCAACTTATGTGCAAGAAACAATAAATGACCTACCGCAGTTTTACCATGTGAGTCCAGTGTCAGTTCTTCTACATACTCTTATAAATACTTTTGAGTCTCTGACCAAACCTTCTCATTATGATTTCTTTCCAATTCTAGTTAGGTCATTCAGTACTATCAAATGCTTATGCAGTGTCCAACGAGAATATGGCCCTACCTCCAAAGTTATCCGATGGGATCTGAAGTATTAAGGGCCCGTTAGACATAGCGATCACTGATTTTGTGACGCAGCAGCGATATTGCTAGCGATATCGCTACATGTGATACTTACCTCCGACCGGCTCCCCCCGCTGATTATCACTGATCGAGCGAGAACGTCCTGGACCATTTCTCGTCGGGCGCTCCCTGTGGCGCCGACGAGCAACGCGTGGACACGGGCGGGAGGACGTCAGGATCGCCGCGTCTGACAGGAAAGAAGCGACCCCCAACCTCTGCTATGTTGCTGGTGACATCTGCCTGTGTGGCAGCTCACTAGCCACCACTTAGCGATGCACCAGCCATCCATATCGTTGTCGGGATCGCTGGTGCATCGCTAAGTATAACGGTGCCCTTACTGTATTTTTATCTGATGGCCAGTTCTTTTACCAATATCTTGATATCAGCTGTCATAAGAAATAGGCAAGTATGAATCTGGTAAAGTTGTCTTGCTTAAGCCTTCCCGACATGGACTATTTCCATCTTTGTGTTTTCATTTTTTCCTACCAAACTTGTGAACTTTTAAAAATATTTTAGTGGTGAAAAAAAATTTAGAATTTAAAAAAAAAAAAAAAACTCTGTCGCCATTTTCTGAGACCCTTAACAATTTACTTTTTGGTCAATGGAGCTACAGTATGTCAGGGTTGGTTTTTGGTGGGGAAGAGGACATTTTATTGATTCCATTTTGGGATAGATAAGTAGCCTTGATAGATTGCTTTTTAATTCATTTTTTTGTATCATTTTGGTAAAAAAAAACAATTTTGTCAGTTTGAATTTTGATAGATCGGACTTTTATGGATGCAGCAATATCACATATAATAAAGATATTAAAAAATACACATCTTAATATATATTTGATATTGGCTCCTCTGCAATACAAATGTCCTTAATAAAGACCTTTATTGGTAGGAACGTTGGACCTTTTCTTGCTAGATCAAAATAAAATATTAACTTATTGCTTGTTTGAGAGTCCAGCTCACCCACGTCTGACCTCACCGTACATCAGACTCGGATCCGGCCCTGCCCTGGCCGCACAGCAGTAATAAAAGAAGAAATGATCCAGCTGAAGTGCTCTGGTGATTTATTGAGTGCTGTTCAGACAACAGAACATTGTTTACGCGTTTCTGGCTAGACGCCCTTAATCATAAGAGCACTTCAGAGCACTTCAGCTGGATCATTTCTTCTTTTATTACCATTAACTTATTGCATCAAGATGTTAAATCTATCATCATTTTTGTGTTGAGTTTTTTTGCTTACATGAAGCATCCATTGAGTCACAAACATGTGGAATGTGGATAACAACCTGTCTAAAATAGATCCAGCAGGAAAAAGTGTCCATATATTTTAGGCTTTCTTTCCAACTACTATTGTGAACACAGAGGCTGGAATACTAGGGCTTAACAAAAACATGCTTGTATCACCCAGTAGCATGAAGTGCTGCACCACCTAGAGACAGAGGTAGATGTGGGAGGATCGCATTTATACACAGGTGTTAGTTTTCCTCCCTTGTAGGATTTAGAGGCTCCTCTTACATCTCAAAGTCTGGATCATGGCCCAAATCTGGCCCACGACACCAGAACCACCACACCTATGTGGAACCATTATTCTGTGTGGAGGCCCATTATACTGTACAGAAGGCAATGTTGGGCCCAAAATACTATAAGGAGGACTATGTGAGGCCCATTATAATGTACGAAGAACTATGTGGGGTCCATTCTACAGTTTGGATGACTTTTTCATTTTGGCCCTCTGTGTGTTTGAGTTTGACATGCCTGCTTTAAACCCTTAGGACCATGCTTTATTCGGTCGTCCATGACAGCACCACCTGAGAGAGGTCGCGGGAGGGTCCCGGGTGGGAGGTGCCCTCGGCCAGAACCCTGCTGACCCGGATATCAGGAGGCATTATAAGGCAGGCCGGTACGCTGCAGGGGTGCTTCTGAAGGCCCATTGCAGCAATGGATACAACGGAAGTCCTCATAGACCAGCAGGACGAGGTGCAGGAGCGCCCACAGAAACAGGCCACAGTGAAGCCTCATACAAGTGGTCAGCAAAAGAAGCAAGGATGAACGAGTGGACAGAGCCGCAGAAGCTCCTCCAGACTGAAGGATCCCCCTGCCTCCCTCCGTGATCTGGTACCTGCTTCAACTGCGTGGGTAAGAGATCTCTGTGAAAGTACCCTGATGCAGTGTTCCCTCTCCTGGGTTCCCCAAGATCGATTTAAGGTCACCCCACTCAGGTCTTCCCCATTAGAACAAGCTGCCCTGGAGGCCGAGGTTCATGATCTATGCCGCAAGTAGGTCCTGACAGAGGTTCCAGAGGGAGAAAGGGGAAAAGGTTTCTACTCCCCTCTGTTCCTAGTCAGTAAGCCAGACAGCTCCTTCAGGACTATAATAAATCTTAAGGCCCTCAACGAGTTCCTGGTCATACGTCCGTTCAAAATGGAAACAATCAATTCCACAATAAAATTGCTGTTTCAAAATTGCTTTATGGTGGTGTTAGATTTAAAAGACGCCTACTACCATATACCCATTCATGCAGCTCATCAGCGTTTTCTCAGAGTGGCGGTTCAGTTAGATGGGTCAGTTCAACAGTTTCAATATGCGGCCCTCCCCTTTGGGGTGGCAGTCGCTCCCCGGGTGTTTACTAAAGTTATAGCAGAGGTTATGGCCCATCTACGTGAATCAGACATTCTAGTAGTCCCCTACCTGGATGACTTCCTTACTGTAGGCAAAACGGCAGAACATTGTTTGGAACAGCTACAAAGGGCATTGTCTGCCCTAGAGCGGTTAGGATGGTTGCTTAACATCAAAAAATCTCGGTTACAGCCGATGAGAGTCCAGCAATTCTTAGACCTAATCCTAGATTCTGAGAAACAGGAATGCCGTCTGCCTCCGGAGAAGCTTGTTCGCCTACACTATCAGGTCCTGAACGCTTCCAATAACCCCACCATGTCCCTCAGGAAAGCCCTGTCCCTTCTGGGTTCTCTCCTGTATCCCCGCGGTCCAGTGGGCCCAGTTTCATGCAAGGAAACTACAGGGCGAGGTTTTATTACATCAAAGAGTTCTTGGGGGGGTTACTTGGAGGGCCAGCTAACTTTGTCCCGAAACACAAGGGAGTCCTTAGAGTGGTGGCTAGAGAAGTATAATTTATCCAGCGGGGTGCCCTGGGAGTATAACATAACCCGCATAATCACCACAGATGCAAGCCCCTCCGGTTGGGGGGCCCATATGGGTGAGATTCTGGTCCAGGGCCCATGGGAGCATCATCAGATAGAAATGTCATCTAACCTGAAAGAATTGACAGCAGTGGAGCAGGCAGCTAAAAAGCTCCTTGTGTATCTACAGGGCCATCACGTGCGAGTGTTCTCCGACAATCAGGTCACCGTGGCTTATATCAATCACCAAGGCGGGACTCTTTCCAAACCCCTGATGAATAGCAGAGCGTTTGTTCCAACTAGCAGAGCAGCATTTTCTATCTTTAACAGCTCTAAATATAAAAGGGAAAGAAAACATCATGGCAGATTTCTTAAGCCGCGATCTGCTAAGGCAGGGAGAATGGTCCCTAAAAACCTCCATCTTCAGCCTGATTGTACAAAGGTGGGGACAACCAGAGGTAGATCTCTTCGCCACCAAGGAAAACAGGAAAATAAGAAAATTCTGCTCCCTAAATCCCAGAGAGAATCCTCTGGCGGTAGATGCCTTTTTGATAAAATGGGACTTCAGGCTAGCCTACGCCTTCCCTCCCCTATCTCTACTACCCCTAGTGATGAGGAAAATCAGAAAAGACAGGGCAAGGGTTATAGTTATCGCTCCATTTTGGCCCAGGAGGGCATGGTTCTCATGCCTCAGGACCATGTCAGTGTCCGATCCTTGGGTTCTTCCGGACATCCCGAATCTCCTATCCCAGGGCCCAGTCTTCCATCCTCAGGTGGCTGGCCTACATCTGATGACGTGGAGTTTGAACGGTCACTGCTAAAAGATAAAGGTTTCTCCCCAGACCTGATTAACACCCTACTTAAAAATAGGAAAATCATTACGACCAAAATTTACGTCAAAATTTGGAAAAAATTCCTTCAGAACTCATGAGTAGTCGCTGGCGATTCAGTGCCTATAATTCAAATCTTAGAATTTCTACAGAAAGATCTGGACATAGGGTTTACCACCAGTACCCTTAAAGTACAAGTATCAGCCTTGGGGGCCCTCTTTAGCTGTAACATCGCGGGTAATTACTGGGTCAGTAGATTCATTAAAGTGGCAGGTAGAGCCAGACCAGTAGTGAAGGATAGATTCATGCCATGGGACTTGAACCTATTCCTCGCAGCTATGACAGAAGCTCCTTTTGAACCTTTCTCATCAGCTTCCATAAAAACCTGTCCCTCAAAGTAGCCTTCCTGGTAGCCCTGACGTCTGTTATGAATGAGTCACCGAGGAGGAAAAAACAAAAAGCTATCACAAATCACCCAGATAAGTCATTCTCTGAGAGACAGGAAGATAAAATCCATTGAAATATGGGTCCATGGCCTCTTAGGCATCGGCAAGGGCATCAACAACCCACTAGAGCGAGAACATGGTTTAGACCGGGAACAAGTCCCACAGGACTGCACAAAATTCCTGACATCACGAGATAAGGCGGGCCACCAAAAAGACCGACTCACCAAATCTCTGGTACCAAAAATACCTGGATGACCAGGCAATGCGGAGCAATGAACTTCATACATCACTCTCTTCCTCCACTGGTCAGGAGCATTCAATTTTCCCATAGGACAGCGCTCAGGTTTGTCCTCCTGGAATTCCTCCAGAGCACGTCTCAAATCAGACGAGATGGCAGAAAGAACTACCCCCTTACCTAGGATGGTAGTAGGCTTGGTCACAATAGGAGAATCAGCAAAGAAACTCCTAGAAAGGGCGTCTGCCTTAACATTCTTAGTGCCTGGAAGAAAGGAGACCACAAAATCAAAACGCGTAAAAAACAAGGCCCACCTAGCCTGTCTCAGATACAAGTGTTTGGCCGACTCAAGGTAAATCAAATTCTTGTGGTCAGTGAGGACCATAACTTGATGTCTAGCTCCCTCCAACCAATTTCTCCACTCCTCAAATGTCCATTTCATGGCTAACAATTCCCGATTCCCCACATCATAGTTGCGTTCAGATGGGGAGAGCTTTCGGGAAAAGAAGGCACAGGGATTCATTTTGGACTTCACCGGATCTTTTTGGGACAAAACAGCTCCTGCACCAATCTCTGAAGCGTCTACCTCCACCTGAAAAGGAAGTGAGGCATCAGGTTGCCGCAAAACCGGAGCAGAAGTGAACCTCCGCTTCAGCTCCTGAAAGGCCGAAACAGCCTCTGAAGACCAATTCAGCACATCAGCACCCTTCTTAGTTAAATCAGTCAGTGGTTTAGCAATACCAGAAAAATTAGCTATAAATTTACGATAAAAATTAGCAAAACCCAAAAACTTCTGGAGAGCCTTCAAAGAAGTGGGTTGAACCCAATCATAAATGGCCTGTACCTTGGCCGGGTCCATTTCAATAGTTGACGGAGACAAAATAAATCCCAAAAATGAAATCCTCTGTACACCAAAAAGGCACTTCGATCCCTTAACATACAAGGAATTCTCCCTCAAAATCCGGAACACAGTCCGAACATATTCCACATGAGAATCCCAATCCCTGGAAAAGATCAAAATATCATCCAGATAGATGATCAAAAACTTATCCACAAAGTCCCGGAAAATATCATTCATGAAGGATTGGAAAACAGAAGGGGCATTAGTGAGCCCAAAAGGCATCACCAGGTACTCAAAATGTCCCTCTGGAGTATTAAACGCCGTCTTTTATTCATCCCCATGCTTGATGCGAATAAGATTATACGCCCCCCTTAGGTCAAGCTTAGTAAACCAGCAAGCACGTTTAACTCTGGAGAATAAATCAGAAATCAAGGGTAACGGATACTGAAATGTAACCGTAATTTTGTTGAGAGAACGGTAGTCAATACAAGGCCTTAATGAACTATCCTTCTTGGCCACGAAAAAAAAACCAGCACCTAAAGGTGAAGAGGATGGTCTAATATGACCCTTCTCCAACGACTCCTTAATATAAGATCGCATAGCCTCGTGTTCGGGTACAGATAAATTGAAAAGTCGACCCTTGGGAAATTTACACCCAGGTCTCAACTCAATTGCACAGTCATAACTCCTATGAGGAGGCAAAGACGCAGACTTGCTCTCACTAAATACATCATAAAAATCAGCCAAATAGTCAGGAACATCATGCGACTGGGGAGAGGTGGAGAAAACAGGAGTGTCACCAAGAGCACACCGACAACCCCAACTCACCACAGACACAGATTTCCAATCCAAAACCAGATTATGGATTTGCAACCAGGGAAAACCCAGAACATTGGTATCATGTAAATTATGCAACACCAAAAATCTGCAATTTTCTTGGTGGTCTGAGGCGACCCGCATTATCACCTGGGTCCAAAACTGAGGTTTAGTCTTCGCCAAAGGAGTAGCATCAATACCCCTCAAAGGAATAGGCATCCGCAGAGGTGTCATAGGAAAACCACAACGTTTAGCAAAATCCAAGTCCATTAGATTCAAGGCCGCTCCTGAATCCACAAAAGCCTTCTCGGAAAATGTGGATAAGGAGCAGATCAGAGTAATTGCCAAAAGAAACTTAGGTTGTACACCACCCACAGCAAATGTGTGTGCAAAACGTTTCTCTCGTTTAGGGCAGACAGAAATAACATGAGAGGCATCTCCACAGAAAAATCACAGCTTATTACGCCTTCTAAACTGACGTTGCGCCCTAGGCAAAACTCCATCACATTGCATAGGTTCAGACATTTGTTCAAAATGTGGCAGCGCCTCCCATGTAGTCTTGCGTTCACGTAAACGCCGATCAACTTGAATGGCTAATGACATAGAATCGTCAAGACCAGAGGGAACAGGAAATCCCACCATAGTATCTTTTAAAGACTCAGACAAACCCTTACGAAAGAGAGCTGCCAATGCACTATCATTCCATGTAGTAAGGACCGCCCACTTTTGGAATTTCTGACAGTATAACTCTGCAGGATCCTGACCCTGGTTCAATGCCAATAGGGCTCTCTCAGCTTGATCAATAGCATTAGGTTCATCATATAACAACCCCAAGGCTTGAAAAAATGCATCCACATTAGTCAAAACAGGATCTTCAGGTGTCAAAGAAAACGCCCAATCCTGGGGATCGCCGCGCAGCAAGGAGATGACAATTTTAACCGGCTGCGCAGAGCTCCCCGATGAGTTAGGCTTCAAGGCAAGAAATAATTTACAATTATTCTTAAAATTCAAAAATTTAGACCGATCCCCAGAAAACACATCAGGAGCAGGGATCCTTGGTTCAACAGCATGTAAATGAGTGAGATAGGCGGAAATTCCCCGCACTTCAGCAGCGAGCTGCTCCACACGATCAGACAATTGCTTAATCTCCATCAAGGAGAAAAAGAAAAAAAAAAAAGAATCCTCCTACGGCCCCAGAGAAAAAGAGGAGAAAATATGCATATATAAAAAAAAAAATCTGACACTTTTTTTTTTTTTTTCACAATTCTCTCCTGCTTTTGAGTACCCTAGAATCTGCGGTATGGCTGGTGATTCTGTTATGAATGAGTCACCGAGGAGGAAAAAGCAAGCTAAGCCCAGAAAACCAGAGAGCTTGGTAACTAGCGGATTGCAGACCCCTGAACCCATCCACAACAACTAGCAGTAGCCGTGGAGCGTGCCTACGGTGGTCCTAGATGCCTCGTCACGGCCGGAGAACTAAATAAGCCTAAAGAAAGAAAGGGAAAATCTAAACTGCCCCAGAGCAGACCCCAAAGCAATAGACAGCCCCCAACATATATTGTCGGAGAACCAAGATGAAAACACAGACACAGGTAGAAAGATAGGCTGAGCAAACAATGGGGCCCTCGCTAACTAGAAAGGACAGGAAAGAAAAGCTTCTGTCTGCAATCACGCAAAAAACCCTGCCAAAAAGAATGTCCAACACGTCTGATAGAAAAAGGCCCTGAAGTCGCAAGACTTCAAAATCACTATATCAGCACTCGGGTATATTCTGAAGACAGAGCCAAAGAGATCAACTGATCAGAGACAAAAATGAGGATTCAGCCCAGTCCCAGCCAGGGCTGTCTGAACACAAAAACTAAGTAAACCAGACAAAAACTCATATGAACAATAGCAGAGAAAACTTGGCTTTAGGAAGGCAGGAACTAAACTGGAAACCAGGAGCCACAGTCAGGAAAAATCACCAGCAAGAAACTAGGGAGTCGGCTGCCTTAAATCCAATCAGAAACTCCTGATATCCAATCGCAGTCCTCTTCCTCAGGTGGCTGGTCTCTGCCATTGCCATTTAGATCAGCTTCATTATCTCCCTTCACCAACAGAGGGAGTCCAGATAGAGAACTCACTACTCGTCTGTCAGCACAGCCAGCTCCATAACCCTCACCAGAAGCCAGAGGCAAACCCGAAAATGAGCTCACAACAGACGTCAGCTCGTAGAGTAAACGACATCCAGGCATTATCTATGCGTCCTCCATATATACAGTTCAGAGACGATAGGGTAATACTTAGGCCTGATCCAGCGTACTTACCTAAGGTAGTTTCTAGCTTTCATAGGACACAGGAAATAGTCCTTCCATCCATCCTCCCCATCCAGCTAACGAGAAGGAAAAGAAACTGCACACCCTAGATGTTAGGAGATGTCTCATAGAATATCTGGCAGTTACCGATCCCTGGAAGAAAGAGAATGCCCTGTTTGTCTCCCATCAAGGCCCTAGGAAAGGTCTTAGAGCGTCAAAAAATACGCTAGCCAGGTGGATTAGAGAGGCTATTTCACTAGCATACACCTCAAAAGGCAGGTCGGCACCTGGGAAGCTGAGGGCGCATTCCACCAGAACCATGGCGACCTCGTGGGCCAAAAGATCGGAAGTCTCCATTGACCAGATATGTAAGGCGGCTACGTGGTCCTCTCCGAGCACCTTTTATAGTCATTATAGGCTAGACCTGGGTGCTTCCGCAGATCTCTCCTTTGGTGTAAGGGTGCTGCAGGCTATAGACCCTCCCTAAAGTAGTTATTACTCTCTGTAATTCTCTCAGGTGGTGCTGTCATGAACGACCGAATAAAGTCTTAGTTACTCACCGGTTAACGGTATTTTTCGGAGTCCATGACAGCACCCGTATATTCCCTTCCCTTAGTTAATTTGGGTGTGCACGTCTTCCTCTTGTATATGTCCACTGGTGATAAATAATTAAGTAGTAATAGTATAGTACATAAATCATGCCATTAACCTTGGAGGTCCTCTTGTGCTCTGTAATCCAACTGATGCATGGGAGAGGTGCCGCCCTTTTTGTATCTGTAGGTTTCCTGTTCCTGAAGGGTGGATCCCCTTTCTCAGGTGGTGCTGTCATGGACTCCGAAAAATACTGTTAACCGGTGAGTAAATAAGACTTTTAATCAACCATAACCTCTCCAGTGTGTGAGATACTGGAAGGATCCTCGCACCACATGAGAATCCAGAATTTCTCTCATCATCCATATTGCCCTCAATCGTAATTAGAGGATAATCTCTGACAAAGTGAACAGGAAAACGAAATACCTTGAGCAGGGAATAGTAAAGTACATTAGGTATCTTAAATAAAGAGGTAAACTTTAAAAGAAAGACTATACGGTTAATGACCTCAGCAATTTTATGTGGACCTATGAACTACTACTTTGGTTTTACATCACTAACGCCATCATGCACAGTGACACGTATCTCCCCTCCATCGCTTCACCAGTGACTCTGTCACATATTCGCCCCTCTGCCCAAAGCCAAGGGTTTTGACACCTTCACTGGCGACTCTGGACAGGGCATCTGCATTCCCATGGAACCTCCCTGGCTTGTGCTCAACATTGAAAATGAAGTCCTGGAGCGCCAGAAACCACCTTGTTACCCGGGCATTCTTCGCCTTCTTTTCTGTCATCCATCTCATCCATGATCAGATATTAGCTTGAACATTCTGCCTATCAGGTAATATCTTCTCTTAGGGTGTCGATTGCCCAATTGATGGCCAAGCACTCTTTCTCCATGATGACATAGTTCTTCTCACAGCAGGAGAGTTTCCTACTCAGGTATAGGACTGTGTGTCCGTCACCATTTAAGTAAGCGGCGTACTTCTTGTGTGGGACTAGTATCCAGTCCATAGCCCTCTGGAAAGTAGATGGGGTTCTTGGCAGTCCAAGTGACATCTGGGTATATTGAAAGCACCCATCAGGTGTAGAGAAGGCCGTCTTCTTGGCACTTGGATACAGGAGAATTTGCCAATACCCCTTCGTTAGGTCCAGGGTGGTGATGTACCTGGCTGACCCTATTCTCTCAATAAGCTCATCGACCCAGGGAATCAGCTACACATCAAACTTGGACACCTCATTGAGTTTCCTGTAATCATTAGAGAAGCCCATTCTCCATTTGGCTTTGGCACCATGACGATAGGGCTGGACAAGCCGCAGTTTGACTCCTCAATGACACCCAGTCTCAACATTCTTTTCACGACCTGGGAGATCACCTCGTGGCGAGCTTCAGGAATCTGTTATGGCCTTTGGTTCACCCTCACATGTGGTTCAGTCAGGATCTCGTTCACCACTTGTGTACAATCTGGTAACTCAGAAAACAGGTCTCGGTTCCGCTGAAGCAGCTCACGGTACTGTTGTTTCTGGGCCAGTAACAGTGTCTCTGCTACTGTGACATCCTCAACCTGGACTTCAGGATGGGCCATAGGCATGTTGCTTCTACCGGATCCCTGTCTTGCCACCGTTTTAACAGGTTAATGTGGTTCACATGGTATGGCTTCCTTCTCCCTGGTTGGTGGACTTTATAGTTGACATCACTCAACTTCTCAACCACCTCGTATAGCCTTTGCCACTTGGCCAGGAATTTGCTTTCCATGGTGGGGATCAACATGAGCACCCGGTCCACAGGGCTAAACTGTCTCAGACTCACGGCCCAGTTGGAGACCCTCACCTGGGCTTCTTGTGCTTGAAGGAGACTCTCCACAATCAGTCTGTATAACAGATAGAACGGTGAGAACTCCGTAGAGGCCTGGATAACAGTAGATATGGTAAGAGGCAATCCCAATCTCGGCCATCCTTCTCCACGACCTTCTTCAGTATGGACTTCAAGGTCTTATTGAACTTCTCCACCAGGCTGTCTGTCTGCAGATGGTACACCGACGTCCTAAGTTGGGTAATCTGGAGGGCCTTTCACAACTCCCTCATTACCTTGGACATAAATGGTGGCCCATGGTCCATCAGTATCTCCTATGGCAGGTACACGTAGTGTAGTCCATTACCACCAGGATGTACTGCATTTATGACCACTGGCAAACTTAACTAAAGGCTCAACCAGGTTCATGGCAATCTGGTCAAACAGGACTTCTATTATGAGTAACGGAACTAGGGGACTGTGGAAGTGGGATACAGGGGCAGTTAGCTGACAGGTATGGCAGGATCGGCAGAAATAAACAATGTCCCTGTGACACCCAGGCCAGTGAAACCTCTGAAGGACTTGTTCTTGGGTCTTATCTACACCTAGGTGCCCCCAAGACCTGAACATGGGCCAGATCTAGCCCCCTATATCTATAGGGTCGCGGGACTAGCAGCTGCTCTAATACTTCCCCTCTCTGTTTAGTCACCTGATATAGCAACTCCACATTGACCGCAAAGTTCAGGAACCTGGTGTCAGCCTCCAGCTCTTGGGCAACCCCATTTATCACAGTCACATTTTCCAGTACATTTTTCAAGGTCAAGTCCTGCATTTGGGCAGTCCCAAAATTGCCTTCAGAAACCCCCAGGAATTTCAGTCTCACTGGTCACCATCTCGTCCTCGTCACTAGCCAGGACACAAAAAGAAGACTTATCTATCTTCGACTGTGATGGGGTTATGACAGGGTTGAGATGGCTCCTGTCTGCGTCCTTTGATATCTCCGTCTTCCCCCACAAGTCCCAGAAAAGTCTGAAGTCCCCTCCGATCATCATGGGATGCAGCAAGCCTTCAACCACCCCAACCTCATGGAGCTTTGTACACCGGCTTGTTTTAACAAACACTTTGGTGATGGGATAGTCTTTGGGGTCCCCGTGTTTAATGAATGAAAGCGGAGGCAGAGATGGTGAAGTTCACATTCGTTTTTTGTTTATAAAGTGAAACCTCGGGACCACGGTTCGGGGGCTCCGAAGGGGGCGTAGCTAGTGAGCCCTGGGTACCCGTAGTAAAGTCCCTCACACAGGACCAGAATGGAATACCCGGAGGACACAGGTGCTACCTCCAGTTAGACCACGGACACGTGGCAGCTGTCCCAGCGGGACCAAAAGGGATAACAGAAATGACAGCAGAGTCCGTAATGAGACGGGTCCTGGATCCGGGTAGTTGGTGAGTAGCTGGCTCCAGTGACCTTGACACAGTTCTTGGACTCGGATGGCTGTTGGCGGAACGGGATGGCTTTCACCCAGATGGTTGCAGGTATAACCAGAGTTAGCAGGATGCGGATATTTCTGTGGAGTCAGACAGCATAAGAAAATGCACAGAGACTGCTAGGCAGCGCAGACAGGTTAGCAACAGAACCGGATGTAGCAATGATTGATACTTGTTGCTCCGGCACTCACCCTATGAAGGAGATACCAGAAATAGCAGCCAGAGCTCTGCCATTACATAACTGAACATTCTGAAAAATGCACGCTGTCCCTTTAAGAAGCCTGGAGAGCACGCGTGCGTGTCCTAAAAGCTTTGGCTGATGACCTGCCGACAGGACGCCAGGAGGTGGGGGAAGGGGAGAGACCTGAACGCTGAGAAGCAACATGGGACACACAGGGAGCCGGAGGCTGCACAGGGACAGTGCGCAAGGCGCGAGGTGAGTGCCCTGGACGGGGGGCAGCGGCAGACCGGGGCACAGAGCCAGGACAGGGACCGGGTGTAACATTATCCCCCTCTTTACGTCCCCTCTTTTTCAAGCCTGCGTGAAATCTTTTAAGAAGAAGAGGAGCCTGGATGTTCTCTTTAGGCTCCCAAGATCTCTCCTCAGGACCAAAGCTCTTCCAGTCCACCAGGTAATAGGTCTTACCCCTTACTTTCTTAACGGCCAGGATATGTTTTACCTCAAATACATCATCCTCCGAGACAAGGTCAGGAGTGGTACCAGGATCCTTAAAGAAGGGGCTCAAAACTACTGGTTTGTGGAGAGAAACATGAAAGGAGTTAGGCACACGTAAAGAAGAAGGCAACTTCAGCTTATAAGAGACTGGGTTGTTTTGTTTCAAGACATCAAATGGTCCAATGAACCGGGGGCCCAACTTGTAGGATGGCAACTTCAGATGGATATACTTGGAGGAGAACCATACCTTTTCTCCGGGGCGAAAGGCAGGCGCATCCAGACATCTCTTGTCTGCTTGCCTTTTCATGCACTGGGAGGCTTTCTCCAGTGCAGTTTTGGTGTCCCTCCAAACCTTAGAAAAATCTTCGGAGAAAGTATCAGCAGCCGGAAGGCCAGATGATCCGGAGATGGGAAGAGGTATTCCGGGTTGCAGTCCAAAGACAATCTGAAAGGGAGACTTTCCAGAAGATTCACTTACTTGATTGTTGAAGGAAAATTCAGCCCAGGACAGTAAGTCTATCCAGTCGTCATGATGCGCGTTGACAAAGTGACACAGGAATCCAGCCAGGATTTGATTAGTCCTCTCCACTTGTCCATTGGATTGGGGATGGTATGCTGAGGAAAAATCCAGTTCACTTCTTATCAGTTTACAAACTGCTCTCCAGAATTTTGAGGTGAACTGTACTCCTCTGTCGGACACAATATGGAGAGGGAAACCATGGAGACGGAAGATGTGCCGGATGAACAGATCCGCCATTTCAGGAGCAGTTGGAAGACCGGGTAGCGGAATGAAGTGGGCCATCTTAGAGAAGCTGTCCACCGCTACCCACACCACAGAATAGCCAGATGAGATTGGAAGATCTGTGAAGAAGTCCATCGCGATGTGCTGCTAGAGAGCGGACGGAATTGGAAGAGGCTGAAGCCTACCTGCAGGTAGGTGTTTGGCCGTCTTGTTACGTGCACAGGAAGGACAGGCTGCGACGTACTCCTGGATGTCCTTTGCCATAGCAGGCCACCAGTAGCATTGAGTTATGAGTTGCAGAGTCTTCCTCTGACCGGCGTGACCAGCCAACTTGGAAGAGTGACCCCACCGAAGGACACGAGTACGTTCAGGAGCAGACACAAAAGTTTTCCCAGGGGGAAGCCGGGTAAGATCCGCAGAAGCGACAGCGACTAACCTTGAGGGTTCAATAATGTGCTGCGGTTCTTCTTCTTGATCAAGAGGTAAAATATCTCTAGAAAGTGTGTCTGCAATTACATTTTTGTCAGCTGGACGAAAATGAAGAACAAAATTAAATCGAGCAAAAAACAAAGTCCAGCGGGCTTGACGGGGATTCAGCCTTTGCGCAGATTGGATGTAAGCAAGGTTTTTGTGATCGATGTATATGACTACTTGATGAAGAGCTCCTTCAAGAAGATGCCTCCACTCCTGTAGAGTCAATTTGATAGCCAACAGTTCCCGATCTCCAACGGAATAATTCCTCTCTGCGGAAGAAAAAACCTTGGAAAAAACCACATGAGTTCATTCGCCCGGTGGATGATTTCTGGGTAAGTACTTCTCCCGCACCTATGGAGGAAGCATCGACCTCAAGAAAAAATTGTTGATTAGAGTTAGGACGATGGAGGACAGGTGCGACAGCAAAAGCCTTTTTGAGAGAAACGAAAGCCTCCTCTGCATCAGGAGGCCAATCCTTGGGATTTGTGCCTTTCCTGGTCAGAGCTGAGATGGGCGCCACTTGGGTGGAAAAGTTAGGAATGAATTGTCTGTAGAAGTTGGCGAAGCCCAGAAACTGCTGTATGGCCTTCAGCCCAGACGGACGAGGCCACCTGAGTACAGCCAACAACTTCTCTGGATCCATTTTCAATCCTGTGGAGGAAACAATGTAACCGAGGAAAGGCAAAGAGGATTGTTCAAAGAGGCATTTCTCAAACTTAGCATACAGTCTGTTCTCTCTGAGCCTCTGTAAGACTAGGTGTACTTGCCTCCGGTGCGTGACCAAGTCAGTGGAAAAAATCAGAATGTTGTCCAGGTAGACAACAACACAGGTATAAAGCAGATCCCTGAAAATGTCATTGTCGAACTATTAGAAAACAGCGGGTGCATTACTTAGGCCAAACGGCATTGCCAGGTACTCGTAGTGACCATCACGGGTGTTGAAGGCTGTTTTTCATTCGTCTCCTTCCCGGATTCGGATCAAATTGTAGGCACCTCTGAGATCTAGCTTGGTGAAGATTTTGGCCCCTCGGAGACAGTCGAACAGTTCTGAAATGAGAGGCAAAGGGTACCTGTTTTTTATCGTGATCTGGTTCAGTCCCCGGTAATCAATACAGGGCCGCAAGGATCCGTCCTTTTTCTTCACGAAGAAGAATCCTGCTCCTGCCGGTGATGATGATTTTCGGATAAATCCTCTGGCCAAATTCTCCTGGATGTAGTCCGACATAGCTTGAGTCTCTGCCTGGGAAAGAGGGTAAACTCTCCCATGGGGAAGAGATGTTCCAGGAAGAAGATCTATTGGATAGTCATAAGACCTGTGGGGGGGAGTCTTTCGGCCTTTTTCCCGAAGATATCCGAGAACAGCCAGTAAGCAGGCTGGACAGGGGGTGAAACTGGTTCAATCCGGGTTAAGCAATGGTCCGAGCAGGAATCTCCCCAACGCAGAATTTCGCCTGTTATCCAATTAAGAACTGGTTCGTGTTTCTGGAACCATGGCAAACCTAAAAGCAAGAGGTGAGACAAACCAGGGTACTAGAGTTGAGCGACTTTTGTTTTTTTAGGGTCGAGTTTCGTTTCGTGAAACCCGACTTTTCCAAAAGTCGGGTCGAGCAAGATCGTCCGATTATAGGGAAAAGTCGGGGTCGTCCCGAAACATGAAAACCCAATGTAAGTCAATGGGGAATAAAAGTCGGCAGTGAGAGGAGGACAGGAAACACACCTACAGTGCCCATTTGAATGCCAAAAGCATCAATTCTTCTTACTTAAGCTTGTCAACCTTAATAAACTTCATAATACAAGTTACGCACTGAAAAATGGGGGTTATTTGGCTAAAGTTGTGGGGGGGGGGAGGGCTGGCTCCAGGTTTTCATGTGCCCTGGGCGAAAGAGCGCCCCTTTAACACATACCACAACTCATCATGCTCCGATACGGCAGAGAAATAGCGGTATAGTACAATGAAAAATACTTCACTTTTTACATCTCATGACAAGGCCCATCTATTTCTCCATACAGAATCATTGGTCCCATATAATGTTTGAAACAGTATATGATGAGCTCCACATAATGCTACAGTATATGTTGGTCCCCATGGATGAAGCTCCACTGTCTTATGGGCCCAAATAATGCTCCAAACATAATGGGCCCCATTTCTAATGCTCTAGTGTATAATGGGCCCTGTAAATGCTGCTCCAGTGTCTGATGTCCACCTTTGGAATGTTCCAGTGTATGGTGGGCCCCATCTATCATTCTCCAGAGTATAGTGCTCCCCAAAAATTGCTGTCCCAACATTGAAAACAATCAAATAAGTCTTCTCGCTAGGGAATCCCTGTACTAGTCTGGACTCCTCGTCGTCCCCATCTTCCATCTCACTGCACAGTATTTCAACCTTGCAAGTGCTGTGATCCTGAGCAAGCAGGGGGGGCCCACTCATTGGCGACGGCACTGGCACAGGGCCTCTGATAGTACGGTGGTGTGTCTGATGGCGGGTGGGCCGAACCTGCACTTTCATCTGCAGCTTCCTCTTTGTCACCGTGTAAGATGGAACTGTATATGGGAAGGGTAACCTGAGTTTCATCAGGGTCAGATTCAGGCCGTGTAGCGTGCGAGGGGAATGTAGTGGTCTGGGTCAATGTACCAGCAGATTCATCGAGCAGTGGCTGGGCATCAGTGCACTTGTGTCGCCCCCAGGAGTACGGTCGCCACAGTGGCATTACCTTCTTCCTAGGGAGTGTGATGTCATGCTTGGGAGCAACGAACGATCTCTCTAGCAGGTTAACTGATTGGGCGGTGTTATTCCCACGAGTCATGACCCTCCAAACAGCGTTCATGAAGGCAAAGTGTTTGTTTTACGTGGGCAGTATGGTTGCAAAGCTGAACCTTAAAGGAATGTCCAGAAGGGCACCACCAGGAGTGGAGCCTACGGTTAAATTCGACTCCACCTGGGAAACCTCAACCATGCCAGCTACAGAACAGATGCACACATTGCAAGCTTAATTCCGTTAACGAACGAGACTCCGTCATGCCCCGCGGTCCGAGTCCGGCTTACTAGAGGGACACGTGAGGCTCTGGCACATGAGATTGGCCAATAACTGGTGTGTCATGCCCTTACATGTCCGTGGCTGCATGTGCACGGCCTGTGCATGTGCATGGTTTACACTGAAAAGGCCAGCGTTTGTCGCTTACAGGTGCAGATAACCCTCTGAACAACGTTAGTGATGGGGATCACTGATTACAATTATTACCCGCGAACAATGATTTCCCAGTAAGTGCAGGTCAACCGCAGTTCCGGAATTAGGCCTAACTGTCATTCCTGAAAAAATGAAAAACTTACGTATGCAAACCACAGGTGCTGTAGCTTGCTTAACAGCTCGCCAGCCGTTCTCACGCCCAGTATGGATTACACGTGATTGCACAAAGGTGAGAAAGGGTACCGTATCCCCAGATAACATGTATGGATAGTGTACACATTCAAAATATATGTCTATACATCAGGAGGCAGGCTCAGACGGTGTTAGGCCCAGTATGGATTGCACGTGATTGCACAAAGGTGAGAAAGGGTACCGTATCCCCAGATAACATGTATGGATAGCGTACACATTCAAAATATATGTCTATACATCAGGAGGCAGGCTCAAACGGTGTCAGGCACAGTATGGATTTGACGGCCCAGACTACACAGCGGAGGAGCAGGGAGAGGTAAAGATTGCAAATGCTGGGGCCCTGCCCAAGCAAGGGGGGCCCACTCATGGGCGTCGGTACTGGCACTGGGCCCCTCATAGTACGGCGGTGTGTCTGACGGCGGGTGTGCACCACCACCGTCAGAGACACTTGATTGCACTATGAGGGACCCTGTGCCAGTGCCCGCGCCCAAGAGTCGGCCTACCCACCTGTCCAGGGCAACGGCACTCGCACGGTGTCGTGCGCTAGGTGGTGACCCCGGCCATGGGGGGGGAGGCAGCACAGTTAGGGAGTTTTAGAAAGTGGCATATGTTGATGTTGGACATTCAGCTGATGCAAAAGGTGAAATAGGTCAAGTCCCAGGAAGAGGTGGACCAAAGCAAGCCATTTTTCTGTCACCCTATGTGTCATCAGGGGAAGGTGGGACAAAATCCTTGGAAACCCATGCATGGTTCATTTTAATGAAGGTTAGATCATCCACATTTTGGGTTGACAGACGGGTCCTTTTTTCTGTCAGGATTGATCCAGCTGCACTGAAGACTCTTTCCGATAGCACACTTGCAGCTGGGCAAGCGAGCTCCTGTAAGGCATATTGTGCCAATTCAGGCCAGGTGTCCAGTTTAGCGGCCCAATAGTCAAAGGGGAATGACCTGTGTGGGAGAACATCGATATGGGAGGAAAAGTAGTTTGTAACCATAGTTGACAACTGCTGTCTCCTGTCACTTTCCATCGATGCAGTATTACCAGTTGTGTGAGCGGTACTTGAAAAATCAGTCCACAACATTGTCATGAAACCCCTGTCTCCAACGCCACTTCTGCTGTGTGCACCACGAACACCTCTGCCAAGCTGCCCCCGGCCCGTACGGCTCGTGTGAGAACCATCACCGCTGCTGTGTGCTGGGAATGCCTCAAGCAACCGATTTACCAGAGTTGCTTGTTTATTAGCCAATATCAGGTCAAGGTTCTCCTGTGGCATGATGTTTTGTAATTTGCCTTTATAGCGTGGATCCAGGATGCTGGCCAACCAGTAGTCGTCATCGTTCATCATTTTGGCAATGCGGGGGTCCCTTTTTAGGATCTGCAAGGCATAATCTGACATGTGGGCCAATGTTCCCGGTGTCAATGATGCACTGCGAGTGCTGGTTGGAGGAGCACTTTCTGGCAAATCCACATCCCTCCAGTCACGCACAAACCCTGTACCAGACCTTGCCACGCCAACATTTTCACTTGCCCCACGAGATGCATCCTCCTCCCCTAAGTAATCATCCCCATCATCCTCCTCCTCCTCTTCTTCCTCCACCTCGTCCAGGAGAGGTCCCTGAGCAGACAATGGCTGAATGTCATCAAGGAATCCCTCCTCCTCATCAACATTGGCTGCAGAAGCCTGCTCCTTAAGGTGCGTCAAAGTTTGCATGAGCAGACGCATAAGTGGGATGCTCATGCTTAGGATGGCGTCGTCTGCGCTTACCAGCCGTGTGCATTCCTCAAAACACTGAAGGACTTTACAGAGGTCTTTCAGCTTCGACCACTGCACACCTGTCAACTCCATGTCTGCTCTCAAAGTGCCTGGCCGTGTATCCTCCCACAAATGCATTATGGCCTGCCTCTGCTCGCACAGCCGCTCCACCATGTGCAGGGTGGAGTTCCACCTTGTTGCAATGTCGATAATGAGGCGGTGGTTGGGAAGGTGGAGCAATCGCTGCAGCTTCTGCATACGAACGGAGTGTACAGGCGACCGGCGGATGTGCGCGCACAGTCTTCGCACCTTCTGGAGCAGGGCTGTTAACTCCGGATAATTTTTGAGGAAGCACTGCACCACCAGGTTCAAGGTGTGAGCCAAGCAAGGTATGTGGCTGAGTTTTGAAAGGGCTATGACTGCCACAAAATTACGGCCGTTATCACTAACTACCTTGCCTGCCTCAAGATGTACACTGCCCAGCCATGACTCAGTTTGTCGCTGAAAGTACTCGGTCAGCACCTCGGCGGTGTGTCTGTCGCCCAAACACATCATCTGCAACACAGCCTGCTGACGCTTTCCACTAGCTGCTCGATAGGGGGACACATCGTGTGCAACAGTGGCAGCTGCAGATGGAGTGCTCGTACGACTGCGCTCTGTGGACGAGCTTTCGCTTCTGGAGGAGGAGGAGGGTCGAACGCCTACAGCCAACTGTTTCCTATACCGTGGGCTAGGCAGCACTGTCCCACCACCGCTGTCCCCTGTGGACCCTGCATCCACCACATTAACCCAGTGCGCAGTGATGGACACGTAACGGCCCTGGCCATGCCGACTGGACCATGCGTCAGTTGTGAGGTGCACCTTTCCGCTCACTGACTGCTTGAGTGCATGGACAATTCGGTCTTTCACATGATGGTGGAGGGCTGGGATGGCTTTGCGAGAGAAGAAGTGGCGACTGGGTAGGTCATAGCGTGGTACTGCATAGGCCATGAGTTCGCGGAAAGCTGCGCTTTCCACCAACCGAAAGGGCATCATCTCAAACGAGATTAGTTTGGCAATGTGGGCGTTCAAACCCAGTGTACGCGGATGAGAGACTGAGTACTTTCTTGACCTACTCATAGTGTCTGGGAGGGTGAGCTGGACTTGAGAGCTGCATATGGTGGAAGTAGCGGTGGACAGGGCGGTCTGAGAGAGGGTTGATGATGGTGATGGAGTTGTTGTTCTTTCTGATGGCCTAGAATCAGTCTTTCGTTGATATAACAGTGGGATTCCCTGACTGCTGTGGCACTGCAACGACACCTCAACATTTGCTGCTGTGCTAACCGGTGGGCTTACAGTGGGGGAAACAATGTAGCGTTGCTGACTACCTTCGTTGTGATCAGTTGCACATGTGGCACTTGAGGTTTGGTGTTGTGTCCACGCTTGCACGTGCATGCTGGTTAAATGTCCAAGCATGCAACTGGTATTCAAATTTTTCAGATTTTTCCCTCGGCTAAAGGTCTTTGCGCACTTCTTACAGATAACCTTGGCCTGATCATGAGGATTTTGTTCAAAAAAGTGCCACACTGCACTCTTCCTACTTTGGCAGACATTTTGCGGCCTAGCACGCTGTGATCTTTTGACCCTCTGGACAAGCTGTCCAGCAACTCTTTTGATGTTTGGAACCTGTCTTTGGAGTGCTCCGGGCCTGCCAGATAACAGCTGTTGCGATGTCGATGTCTGCTGTGGATGCTCCTCATCTGAGCTATTGGAAGCAGCACCCTCTTCCCCCAATGGATGCCAATCTGGGTCAACAACTGGGTCATCCATCACCTCCTCTTCTATGTCATGTGCACCTTCCTCTGTGTCACCGTGTATGGTGGTATAGTGTGCGGGAAGGTGCACCTGAGTCTCATCAGGGTCAGAATCTGGCTCTGTACACTGCGAGGACAATGTAGTGCTCTGAGTGAATGTACCAGCAGAATCATCCATCAGCGGCTGTGCATCAGTGCACTCCATGTCAGATTCATCTTGGCCTGGGTAATTCACCATTTCACTTGATAATCCAGGCATGGTATGTGAAAACAGCTCCATGGAGTAATCAGTAGTATGGCCTGCGTCATCCTTCAATCTTGGTTGGGGTGAAGGACACAAGGAAAGGTGTGGTTCATGAACATGAGCCTCCAATGACGACTCAGTGCTTTTACTTTTTACAACTGAAGAAGAGGAGGCGATAGAGCTGGAGGCTGAGTCAGCAATGTAAGACAAAACTTTTTCCTGATGCTCTGGCTTTAAAAGCGGTTTGCCAACTCCTAGAAAACTAAGCGTTCGAGGCCTTATGTAGCCAGACGATGATGCAGGCTCAACACCTCCTGCATTCGGTCCTATTTTGCTCTTGCCACTACCATCAGATCCACCACCAACACCATCATTACCAGCTGCCAACCCCCGCCCAATTCCACGGCCTCTTCCACCAGCCTTCCTCATTTTTGGTAGAAATGTAGACAAAATCCAACAAACTATATAGTAATGTAAAACAAGGTACAAGGTGTCTATAGGACAGGGGAGATTATGAATTTCTGCAGACACTTGTGGACACTGGACACTTATGGATTGTGTGAGGCCCACTGAGTATCTGAGCGCTCTGTCACAGGCTCGATGGCAGAGCTGTGACCAAAGTGACTAGAGGATAAGGGAGATTTTTAATTTCTGCACACACTTGTGGACACTGGACACTTATGGATTGTGTGAGGTCCACTGAGTATCTGAGCGCTCTGTCACAGGCTCGATGGCAGAGCTGTGACCAAAGTGACTAGAGGATAAGGGAGATTTTTAATTTCTGCACACACTTGTGGACACTGGACACTTATGGATTGTGTGAGGCCCACTGAGTATCTGAGCGCTCTGTCACAGGCTCGATGGCAGAGCTGTGACCAAAGTGACTAGAGGATAAGGGAGATTTTTAATTTCTGCACACACTTGTGGACACTGGACACTTATGGATTGTGTGAGGCCCACTGAGTATCTGAGCGCTCTGTCACAGGCTCGATGGCAGAGCTGTGACCAAAGTGACTAGAGGATAAGGGAGATTTTTAATTTCTGCAGACACTTGTGGACACTGGACACTTATGGATTGTGTGAGGCCCACTGAGTATCTGAGCGCTCTGTCACAGGCTCGATGGCAGAGCTGTGACCAAAGTGACTAGAGGATAAGGGAGATTTTTAATTTCTGCACACACTTGTGGACACTGGACACTTATGGATTGTGTGAGGCCCACTGAGTATCTGAGCGCTCTGTCACAGGCTCGATGGCAGAGCTGTGACCAAAGTGACTAGAGGATAAGGGAGATTTTTAATTTCTGCACACACTTGTGGACACTGGACACTTATGGATTGTGTGAGGCCCACTGAGTATCTGAGCGCTCTGTCACAGGCTCGATGGCAGAGCTGTGACCAAAGTGACTAGAGGATAAGGGAGATTTTTAATTTCTGCACACACTTGTGGACACTGGACACTTATGGATTGTGTGAGGCCCACTGAGTATCTGAGCGCTCTGTCACAGGCTCGATGGCAGAGCTGTGACCAAAGTGACTAGAGGATAAGGGAGATTTTTAATTTCTGCACACACTTGTGGACACTGGACACTTATGGATTGTGTGAGGCCCACTGAGTATCTGAGCGCTCTGTCACAGGCTCGATGGCAGAGCTGTGACCAAAGTGACTAGAGGATAAGGGAGATTTTTAATTTCTGCACACACTTGTGGACACTGGACACTTATGGATTGTGTGAGGCCCACTGAGTATCTGAGCGCTCTGTCACAGGCTCGATGGCAGAGCTGTGACCAAAGTGACTAGAGGATAAGGGAGATTTTTAATTTCTGCACACACTTGTGGACACTGGACACTTATGGATTGTGTGAGGCCCACTGAGTATCTGAGCGCTCTGTCACAGGCTCGATGGCAGAGCTGTGACCAAAGTGACTAGAGGATAAGGGAGATTTTTAATTTCTGCACACACTTGTGGACACTGGACACTTATGGATTGTGTGAGGCCCACTGAATATCTGAGCGCTATGTCACAGGCAGAAATTGGCTAGTGTATCACAAACTACAAGGTGTATGTAGAATTGGGCGGAATTGGAATCTCCCTAGAGTGCAGTTCTGTAAGAACGGAACATGTCCTCGACTTATTCTCACAGAGTGACTCACTGATAGCTTCACTGTGGCTGTGATAACAGCCGTTACACGGTACTGTGTGAGGAGCGTACACCGCTGTATGGTGTGAAAAAATGCACACTCAGTACCTCAGCAGGACAAAAAAAAAAATTGTGATTGCTTTTAAAAAAGCAGTTTGCGGAGCAGTGGGTAAACAGCAATGCAGGAATGTCAGGAAGCCTTAGAAGGCAGCCCAACAACCAACACCACTGATACACCACTATATAGCCTCCACTTGCACTGCACAGTGACTGGTGTGTTGTACAGGCAAAATCGCTAGCAGCAGAAGCAGTTTTTTTTTCTTCTTCTCAGCAGGACAAAAAAAAAAATTGTGATTGCTTTTAAAAAAGCAGTTTGCGGAGCAGTGGGTAAACAGCAATGCAGGAATGTCAGGAAGCCTTAGAAGGCAGCCCAACAACCAACACCACTGATACACCACTATATAGCCTCCACTTGCACTGCACAGTGACTGGTGTGTTGTACAGGCAAAATCGCTAGCAGCAGAAGCAGTTTTTTTTTCTTCTTCTCAGCAGGACAAAAAAAAAAATTGTGATTGCTTTTAAAAAAGCAGTTTGCGGAGCAGTGGGTAAACAGCAATGCAGGAATGTCAGGAAGCCTTAGAAGGCAGCCCAACAACCAACACCACTGATACACCACTATATAGCCTCCCCTTGCACTGCACAGTGACTGGTGTGTTGTACAGGCAAAATCGCTAGCAGCAGAAGCAGTTTTTTTTTCTTCTTCTCAGCAGGACAAAAAAAAAATTGGGATTGCTTTTAAAAAAGCAGTTTGCGGAGCAGTGGGTAAACAGCAATGCAGGAATGTCAGGAAGCCTTAGAAGGCAGCCCAACAACCAACACCACTGATACACCACTATATAGCCTCCCCTTGCACTGCACAGTGACTGGTGTGTTGTACAGGCAAAATCGCTAGCAGCAGAAGCAGTTTTTTTTTCTTCTCAGCAGGACAAAAAAAAAAATTGGGATTGCTTTTAAAAAAGCAGTTTGCGGAGCAGTGGGTAAACAGCAATGCAGGAATGTCAGGAAGCCTTAGAAGGCAGCCCAACAACCAACACCACTGATACACCACTATATAGCCTCCCCTTGCACTGCACAGTGACTGGTGTGTTGTACAGGCAAAATCGCTAGCAGCAGAAGCAGTTTTTTTTTCTTCTCAGCAGGACAAAAAAAAAAATTGGGATTGCTTTTAAAAAAGCAGTTTGCGGAGCAGTGGGTAAACAGCAATGCAGGAATGTCAGGAAGCCTTAGAAGGCAGCCCAACAACCAACACCACTGATACACCACTATATAGCCTCCACTTGTACTGCACACACAGTGACTGGTGTGTTGTACAGGCAAAATCGCTAGCAGCAGAAGCAGTTTTTGGTGTCTTCTTCCCTGCCTAACGCTCTCCCTACAGAATCAGCAGCAGCTCTCTCTATTCTGAGATCAGCATGAGTAACATGGCGGTCGGCGTGCACGCCCTTTTATACCCCCTGTGACGCCCACCAAAGCAAGCCAATCACTTGCATACCCTTCTGAAAGATGGTGGTGACCCGTGCCTATGTCATCACGTTGCCCACAGTGTCCGTGGATCCTGATTGGCTGAAAAAGAGCGCAAAACAAACTTTTGAAACGCGACTTTGGCGCGTAAGTCGCCGACCTCGTGGCCGACCTCATCCTAGGGTCGGGTTTCGTTTCATGAAACCCGTCTTTGCCAAAAGTCGGCGACTTTTGAATTTTTTCGACCCGTTTCGCTCAACTCTACAGGGTACACATAAAAATGGATTTTTTCAGAATGCATGAGACCTACCCGGAGTTCCACTGGTTCAGTCTGGAACTGGATGGTTTGGTCAGTGGCCTGCCATCGACAGCGGTCACCCGCAACGAATTGGGAAGAGCCTGGACTGGTAAGCGGTAATGATCCACAAGCGTCTGCTGGATAAAATTCCCGGCGGCTCCGGAATCCAACAGACAGAGTCCAGAAAATTTTATTCCTCCGCAGCTCACGGAGACCGAGATCTGCAATGAAGGAGAGGAATATTCTCTACCTACAGTGGCCTCTCCTACCGAGCCTAGGTACTGGAGTTTCCTGACTTCTTTGGACAGGAGCGAATCAGGTGTTCGGAACTACCACAATATAGACAGCTTCCATCTTTGCGACGCGCCACCTGGCGGCGGCAGGCCAGACTTACTCAATCAACTTCCATAGCTTCGGGAGAAGAAGATGGGGTAGCCATTTGGAAGAACTAGAGTCCAGGTGGTAGGACCTCTTGTCTCGCTTGATCTCCATGGAACGCTTCTGAAAACGCAGGTCAATCCGGAACGGGATGGCTTTCACCCAGATGGTTGCAGGTATAACCAGAGTTAGCAGGATGCGGATATTTCTGTGGAGACAGCATAAGAAAATTCACAGTGACTGCTATGCAGCGCAGACAGGTTAGCAACAGAACCAGATGTAGCAATGATTGATACTCGTTGCTCCGGCACTCACCCTATGGAGGAGAGGCTAGAAATAGCAGCCAGTGCGCTGCCATTGGATAATTGAACATTTTGAAAAATGCACGCTGTCCCTTTAAGAAGCCTGGAGAGCGCGCGCGTGCCCTAATAGCTTTGGCTGATGACCTGCAGACAGGACGCCAGGCGGTGGGGGAGAGACCTGAACACTGAGACGTGGGACACACAGGGAGCCAGAGGCTGCACAGGGACAGCGTGCAAGGCACGAGGTGAGTGCCCTGGACGGGGGGCAGTGGCAGACCGGGCGCAGAGCCAGGACAGGGACCGGGTGTAACACCGTGGATACAACATATATCCATGGTTTTCACTGGGACCAACTGATGGGGAAGTGTGGTCCTTTCACCCGCACCCCATTTATTGACACGGGATATGCCTGCGGCCCCTCACTGGGCTGATAGTCCACACTGCAGGTGGGGTAGGCATAGTAGGAGCAGCGCTTCACTAGGCTACAATCCAGGACAAGGGACTAAGGTGGCTAAATGTCCAAGACCATGACATCTCCAGCAAATCAAGTCTTTACCCATGGCCTGTGACAACCCCTCAGTGACCCCTTGGGATCTAGGACTCCCCCCAATGGTGGCTTTACTACCTCTCTTTTGGGGCTCAGGTTCTCGCTGAGTGCCCCAGTATAAGAGTGCACCATACCTTGGCTTCCTTAGGGACCTCTCAACCACCTGGAACTGTTCCACTAGGCCCACCAGTTCGTCTGCATTTTGGGGATCTCCTTGGGCAACCAAGGTCTGCACCAGCCTAGGAAGGAAGTGCACAAACCTGTTCATGACAACGCACTCGACCATCTGGGTTGGAGTGGAGGATTCCGGCTGCAGCCATTTTTGCACTAGATGCAGTAGGTCAAACATTTGGGATCACCACAATAGGCCCAGTGGTCAACTGTTGCAGCTGTGCTTGTAACAGATGTTTGAGCAGGTTTTCCATCTTTCCTGACATCTACGCTGGCTTGTGGCCGCCACATGTATTCGCTGGGAAACTGCCCGCATTTCTAACACCACCTTTGGTAAAGAGGCCGGACACAGAGGTATGACTGGAACACTGTAATGGGTTTACCACAACAGAGCGGAGCCAGAAGACTGCAGTATCTGGTTGCTCCTACTACGCTGAGAAGAAGCACTTCTGTGTATTAAACGTATTTATTTCTTTCAGCAGAACAGGGGTTAATCGGCCATATTGGAAAATTCATACATTCAGCTGTGCTCGGTTAGCCTTCTTTTTCCCCATAAAATCTAGGCTCAATTACCAAGTCATCGTCAGAGTTAGCTTTTGCTACATGATATTGGAGTGGGAGAAGTTGGTTTTGTGAAGGAAAGCTGGAGGAGTTTCTTAGAGACTGTTCTCTGGTTTGTACGCTTGGAAATTCCTTATCCTTCCCTGTTTTGCTTTCCTCCCCTTCCCTACACATTCTGGTGAATATCTCTGTTATATGTTATATGTGAGTGTATATTTTGTGTATGTGGAGTTTTCAGTTTACCCTTGTCTTTGTTACCCTGTCTGTCGGGTTGGTGTACTGCGGTGCACAGTAGCGCCTCTCTTCCCCGGGTGGGAGAAGGGGACAAATGAAGGGCTGTTCTAGGAGATAGGGCAAGGGTGAAGGGGAACAGGGCGAGCTAGGGCGTGCCCTACTGTTAGGGCCAGGAAAGGTGCCCCTGGTCCCAGATCACTCAGCAGTCGAATTGTGACAGTCTTTTTAAGAAAGGGCTTGGTTTATTCTAGACAGCATAAACCAAGCTTGGGAAAGTAAACCTGGTCCTCTGGCTGAAAAACAATCAAAAAGAAAACAGTCCTTTTCCTAGCGGGGATCCATCCGCTCACAGGCAGCAATGCCCACAGTTCAGGTATAGCACACACTTTTCTGGAGTGTTCTCTCTCAACATCAACACTGAAAGCTCTGGCCTTCAGCCATTTAAGACCAGACTTTGTGACTCCTCCATCCTGTGACTGATCACATGATTCTGACACATGTCCTGTCAGAACTCTGCAGGTGGCGATATGTAGGACCCCCTCCCACCCACTCTATGGAGGTCCACTAAAACTAGCCCATAACATAACTCTCATTTAATCCTCTCAACACGTAGTGTTCTTAAGGAAACCTCTGTCGAAACTCATTGTGGTTTAACCCCATCTCTTGTCTGAGTCTCTTTCCTGCACTCCTAAGACCGTTTCCATTTTCTCATTGCTCCTATCCTCCATTGGAGGTTTTCGGCTGGAGCTGCGGTGGAGACTTGACATTTTTGTCTGCCCCTGGGTGGCTTCCTAAGCGCTCCTCTATGACCGCTTATCACTGACTCTTAGCCATCATGCACAATGACACGTATCTCCCCTCCAAAAAGACAGCCGACAGCACAGCAAGGATGATACGGATGCACGCTCCAAGTTCACGAACCCAGATGAACAAAAATATCCATGTAGATCAAAAAGAGAGAGAAACATCCAATCCGGGTGAAAAAAATATTTAAAGATTTATTCTGCCAATACCAAATACAACGTTTCGGCCATATTGTGTGTTCTTGAAAAAGGCCACAATCAGAAAACTGTCACCGCCGCAAGTGAGTACACTGATAACAGCTGATCGCAAGGGGTGGTGGGTGGCGCACTCCTACCGATCAGACATTGATAACCTATCCTAAAGGATAAATTATCAATGCAAAAGTAGTGGACAACCTCTTTAATCCCTTCACGACATGCGCCGTACATGTACGGTGCATGTCGAGTCCCTCCCTTTGATGTGGGCTGTGGCACTGAGTCCACATCTTTCCTGACACATGTCAGCTGTTTTGGACAGTATGGAGAGTATTGAAGCAAGTGAAAAGTAAAAAAAAGTTTTAAAAATATGAAAAAAAATTAAAACGTTCAAAGCACTCCCCATTCGCCCCATTCAAAACAAAACAAAAAAAATACACATATTTGGTATTGCCACATTCACAATCACCCGATCTATCAAGTTCTAAAAAGAATCAATATGATCGGTAAACGGCATAGCGGAAAAAATCAAAATGCCAGAATTACGTTTTTTTGGTCCCTGCAACATTGCAATAAAATGCAATTACGGGCAATCAAAAGATTGTATCCACACCAAAATAGTCTTATCTATTGCATTTTTTCTAGGCTGTATTGTGCATAAATATGTGACTTCAGATTTTGTATTAGTCTAGCCTGATGAAGAGACCTGAGTAGTCTCGAAAGCTTGCAATGTATTACCATCTTTTCAGTTAGCCATTAAAAGGTATCAACTACTGAGGACTCTCAATCCTGAATATTAGTCTTCCAATTAGGAATCGTCCAGACCTGAATAAGTAAGATCCTTTATTTGGTCATGCCAGCATGGAGAGAAAATGACAGCCACACCAGGTGTGGGCCGTCCTCTGCCTGTCTCAATACATATTCTTACAGTTTAAATAATAAAAGAGGAGGGCCTTGAAACATACTTCGTTTGCAAAATAGTACATACAATATGCTTAGCTGTTAGTAATCCTTATCTACGTTACCAGAGAAGCAGAGGTATGACTTTTATTTTGTACATTAGATAAGGTTTGCAAACCAAGCACTACACCCATGTCTTCATATTACATCAGCTGAAAAGAGTGACTACAGTCATGGCCAAAAGTTTTGAGAATGACACAAATATTATAATTTCACATGATCTGCTGGCCTCTGGTTTTTATGTGTGTTTGTCAGATGTTTTTATCACATACAGAAATATAATTGCAATCATATTATGAGTAGCAAAAGGTTATATTGACAGTTAGAATGAGTTAATGCAGCAAGTCAATATTTGCAGTGTTGACCCTTCTTCTTCAGGACCTTAGCAATTCTCCCTGGCATGCTCTCAATCAACTTCTGGATCAAATCCTGACTGATAGCAGTCCATTCTTGCAAAATCAATGCTTTTATTTTGTCTGAATTTGAAGGTTTTTGTTTGTCCACCCGTCTCTTGATGATTGACCACAAGTTCTCAATGGGTTTAAGATCTGGGGAGTTTCCAGGCCATGGTCCCAAAATCTCTATGTTTTGTTCCCTGAGCCATTTAGTTATCACCTTTGCTTTATGGCAAGGTGCTCCATCATGTTGAAAAAGGCATTGTTGATCGCCAAACTGCTCTTGGACGGTTGGGAGAAGTTGCTCTTGGAGGACATTCTGGTACCATTCTTTATTCATGGCTGTGTTTTTAGGCAAGACTGAGAGAGAGCCCATTCCCTTGGCTGAGAAGCAACCCCACACATGACTGGTTTCAGGATGCTTGACAGTTGGCATGAGACAAGACTGGTAGTAGTGCTCACCTGGTCTTCTCCGAATAAGCCGTTTTCCAGATGTCCCAAACAATCGAAAAGGGGATTCATCAGAGAAAATGACTTTACCTCAGTCCTCAGCAGTCCACTCCCTGTACCTCTTGCAGAATATCAGTCTGTCCATGATGTTTTTCCTGGAGAGAAGTGGCTTCTTTGCTGCCCTCCTTGAGACCAGGCCTTGCTCCAAGAGTCTCCGCCTCACAGTGCGTGCAGATGCACTCACACCTGCCTGCTGCCATTCCTGAGCAAGCTCTGCACTGCTGGTAGCCCAATCCCGCAGCTGAAACACTTTTAAGAGACGGTTCTGGCGCTTGCTGGTCTTTCTTGGGCGCCCTGGAGCCATTTTGGCAACAAGGGAACCTCTCTCCTTGAAGTTCTTGATGATGCGATAGATTGTTGACTGAGGTGCAATCTTTCTAGCTGCGATACTCTTCCCTGTTAGGCCATTTTTGTGCAGTGCAATGATGACTGCACGTGTTTCTTTAGAGATAACCATGGTTAACAGAAGAGAAACAATGATGCCAAGCACCAGCCTCCTTTTAAAGTGTCCAGTGGTGTCATTCTTACTTAATCATGACAGATTACATCCAGCCCTGTCCTCATCAACACCCACACCTGTGTTAATGGAGCAATCACTGAAACGATGTTAGCTGGTCCTTTTAAGGCAGGGCTGCAATGATGTTGAAGTGTGTTTTGGGGGATAAAGTTCATCTTCTAGGCAAATATTGACTTTGCAAGTAATTGCTGTAAAGCTGATCACTCTTTATAACATTCTGGAGTATATGCAAATTGCCATTAGAAAAATGAAGCAGTAGACTTTGTAAAAATTAATATTTGTGTCATTCTCAAAACTTTTGGCCATGACTGTAGGCATAATAATGGCATACATACAATCATGTATATACTGTGGATATATATATATACTCACACATATGTATATAGATATATATATATACACACATGCACATAAAAGAAAGGACTTTAATACAATTATTATAACATTTATAGACCTACATAGAAGACGGAGTATGACGCCATGGAGTCAATAACAAAAATTGATTATGATGTCAGAAATTATTCGCTCTTTATTAATACAGGTGCATAAAAAGTGTACATTACAGAATACAATTATATGATCAGATATCGGATATGACACTACAAAGAAAAGGGGATGGATGCACCGCACATGTATGGTAAATGCAATAGTACAAAAAATAAGTTTTCAAAGCCCCAAGAAAATGCATGAAAACTAGTGCCCACGCAAAAAAAGTCTCACACTTAAACATCTAGTGTTGCTATCGGAATAAAGTGCATGGCACAAGGCATGGGGAATTCATGCAAATACTTTGCAATAAAGTGCTGTGTGCAAAAAAAGCATGGGGGATTTTGCAGAAAAGTGATCATGCTTACCCATAAAGAAAGTACATGTGCGTAGCGTCCAATCCCAAAGCCCCTACGCACGTTTCGCGCTAGGCTTCATCGGGGGGCATGTGTGGTACTGCTAGAGGTGCGGGGTATAAATGACTAAAGACCAGGTGTCCGAAATTAGCATCACTGCGGGAGGAAGTGAGCGCATGAGAGGCGGGCCCCGATCGCGGTGCGTCACATCCGGCCGTCATTGCCTGTGGGAGGGACAGGGAGAGATACAGCTCTCCTGACGTCATTGTCCCGCAACCACTTTTAAGGCGGCTGATGGTAGTATGGAATACCACATTACAAATTATATCTCCTGCAGCACCACATATGTGGTGTACTATGCTGTATGTGGATGTAACCTGATCTACGTGGGCCTCACCTCCAGGGAGCTTCGTACTAGAGTTAGGGAACATGTTAGGGATATAAGGGTGGCTAAGGAGACTTTGGATGTTACAACATTGAAGACTATCCCTCGGCACTTCAAGCAAGTCCATAATTGTGACCCACGGTCATTTAAAGTCAAGGGGATCGATCGAGTACACTTGGGGACTAGGGGTGGAGATTATAAGAAGATCTTAGCCCAACTTGAGTGCCGATGGATAGTCACTTTGGGTTCCATGACACCTCATGGACTCAATGAAAAACTATCTTTTGCCCCCTTTCTTTAGTCTCATTATGTCCTTCTGTCTGTTATATACACTTTCGTGTATAAATTGCTTTTGTTCTTGTTTTTAATTGTTGTTTTTATTCATCCTTCCTCAGTGTACAGTCAGTTTGAGCTATTGGATGCTTTATGCGGGGTTACTCTTGACCATATGTCCTTATCAAGCTTATCTGGAATGTTGGAGGAAATTGTGGATATTCAATTGCGTGGAACCTCATTTTCTTGCGCAGAAGGATATGTTGTTATTTTCCTTGCTTTTTATATAAATTTTGGAATTATATTTCAATATTGTATCTTTTTGATTTTACAAAGTATCTCAGTTTTGTATTCTTCTGTTTAGTTTTATAATACACTAAGCGAGATTTTTGATAGCAGGATATATTGCACCCCTTAGATACTATGATCTATGATAGACTGACTATTATGTTTAATCTTAAGTGGGCTGTGTCCCAGTTTAATGATGACATTACATTGAAAGAATAAGAGGGTGCTATAATCACTATCAGACATCATCTATACAGAAGATTTGCTTAGATATTTTTGTGATTTCATTTCTCTATATTGCGCTTGTTCCGCGCTTTTATTTCCACCTGCCCTCTCTTCTGGCCAGTACTTAAAATGGCCGCTGCGTGGTTGCGCATGCGCGGCTGGTCCCATGGTCAGTGGGCGTCTCTGAAGGCGTCAGTTCTGCCTGGGGCGGGACAATGACGTCAGGAGAGCTGTACCTCTCCCTGTCCCTCCCACAGGCAATGACGGCCGGATGTGACGCACCGCGATCGGGGCCCGCCTCTCATGCGCTCACTTCCTCCCGCAGTGATGCTAATTTCGGACACCTGGTCTTTAGTCATTTATACCCCGCACCTCTAGCAGTACCACACATGCCCCCCGATGAAGCCTAGCGCGAAACGTGCGTAGGGGCTTTGGGATTGGACGCTACGCACATGTACTTTCTTTATGGGTAAGCATGATCACTTTTCTGCAAAATCCCCCATGCTTTTTTTGCACACAGCACTTTATTGCAAAGTATTTGCATGAATTCCCCATGCCTTGTGCCATGCACTTTATTCCGATAGCAACACTAGATGTTTAAGTGTGAGACTTTTTTTGCGTGGGCACTAGTTTTCATGCATTTTCTTGGGGCTTTGAAAACTTATTTTTTGTACTATTGCATTTACCATACATGTGCGGTGCATCCATCCCCTTTTCTTTGTAGTGTCATATCCGACATCTGATCATATAATTGTATTCTGTAATGTACACTTTTTATGCACCTGTATTAATAAAGAGCGAATAATTTCTGACATCATAATCAATTTTTGTTATTGACTCCATGGCGTCATACTCCGTCTTCTATGTAGGTCTATATATTTCTAAGGGAGTTGCCTTTTTGTTCATTCCATTATGAACGTCCTTTTTTCTAGATAGGAAAAAGTACTATGTTCATTGCTATGTTGGACTATGTTAAACTGTCTATTTTTCTGTGTGTATTCACAGCTTCATCCAGCAGCATGGATTACAAGGCACGTGAAAAGATGTGGCTTTCTAAACTTGATCAGGTTTTTGGTGATGACACTAGTGTGGTTTTAAATACAAGAATAACGGATGAATCAGTATCTAGACTCAAATACCTATGTAATAAGAAAATACGTTTGTGGTAGAATAAGGCATTCCTAGAAAGATACCTGGATAAGGGCCTGATTCCAAGAGGCCTCCGTGTACAAGTTTTTCCTTCTTTTTCTATTGAAGATGAAGCATTGAAAAAACAGTGGGAGGAATTGTCCTCGGGCTGTTCACAGGGATATATGGGGTTACTCATAAAATCCAATACAACCTCCCTTCAAGAAATTGAATTGGAGATTAATAATCTGCAGGAATCCCTTAATAGCACACTTTCCACAGAAGAATCTTCACAATTATTAAAACAGCTCGAAAATGATTTTTCGAAGTGGGAGAAGGAGATTGTGGCTTCAAAAACTAAAAAGTATCAGCGGGATCAGTTAGATTATAAGAACAATCAGGTATATCGATGGAGAAAGAAACAAATGCCAGTTCAATCCATGCCCAGAACTCATCACAATTCATTCTCGTCAGCTTCATCTATGGACGAGGAGCCACAAAGTAGTGGCCATCGTGTTAATATTCATCAAGAAAGATTTGCTATGGGAAGACAAGGGCATTTTAGGGGTAAATCCTCTAATAAACGTAAAATGACTCCACCACAATCACTGGAGAAAAAAACTAAATCTGGGAATGCCTTAGAGGTAATTAACCTTTCCACCCACTCTTTGACTAAAAATCAACTTGAGGTTTTGAGTCTGGGTCTGAATTTTGTTCCTACTAATGATTTTAACTTTTTTTCAGCCATGAAGGACATACAATTATTCCTAAGAAAAGTCTTACTACGCAAACTTCACACGAAATCGGTTGATAGTACCACCTTATGTTCGTCGGCAGAACAGGAAGCTTTGGGCATATTGGAGGAATTAGAACAGGAGGGATCACTCAACCCTTCAGGTATTTTTCCTACTTCTGTTGTGCCAAAGTCCACCACATTCCCCCCTTTTTCCCTCTGTCCATCGATCGAGATCTTCAATAAATTGGTAGTTGAGGATATAAAAGCTTTGACAAGGACACATAAGGGGGATAATTTGACAAGGGCCCATAGAGTTGCCCTAAAAGAGCTTAAATCCTTAAAGGATATTGTTATAAAATCAGCGGATAAAGGGGGGAATGTGGTCATTTGGCCAACATTAAAGTACGAAAAAGAAGCCTTTCGGCAGTTGAGAGATCGAGAGTCGTATGCCATTCTTCCGCATAATCCCACTAGTTCATTCAGTGCAGCCATTTATGATATTTTGGATCTTGCACTTCACCAGGGTATTATTCCTAAAAAAATTTTTGACGGATTGTTTGTCAAGAATCCGGTGGTCCCCACCTTCTATCTTCTGCCGAAGATACATAAGGATCCAGTGGATCCCCCTGGACGTCCGATTGTCTCTGGCATGGGAGGGCTTTGCGATCCCATTTGTAAGTTCATTGAATATTATCTTCATCCTTTAGTGGATACGCTGCCCTCCTATGTCAGAGACACTACGGACGTCCTGAAGAAATTAGATGGTCTCCATCTTGAATCAGATATGCTGTTCGCTACGATTGATGTAGAATCTCTGTATACATGTATTGGACATAAAGATGGATTGGAAGCTGTGGGGTTCTTCCTTGGCATGAGTAATCTAGACCTGGCCCTACGATCATTGATCCTAGAACTGCTTGAGTTTATTTTAACTCACAACTATTTTACCTTTAAAGACAAATTCTATCTACAGCGACGCGGCACTGCAATGGGCGCGGCCTGTGCGCCATCTTACGCTAACCTCTTCCTGGGACACTGGGAGCGGGAGGTTTTCGGAGATGGTGCATGTGCCGCGTCCCATGTGCAGTGCTGGTATCGCTACATCGACGATGTCTTCATAATCTGGCAGGGAACCGAGTCTGGCCTCCTCGATTTCATCGGTGGTTTAAACCAAAATTGTCGTAATATTAAACTGACCCACAGGGTGGCGGCGGGTGAGATTGATTTTTTGGATGTTAAGATCAAATTATGTGGGGATGGTGCAATTCAAACTGATGTATTTCGGAAGGACACGTCTGTCAATTCCTTACTACATGCATCATCTGCCCATGATATTTCAACCATTCGAGCCATTCCTGTGGGTCAGTTTTTGAGAATGAAGCGAATATGCTCCACTGATGGGATCTTTGAGGATCAGGCTCGGGACCTTGCCCAGCGATTCAGAGATCGTGGATATAGTATGAGAAACATTAAGTCGGGCTATTCTCGTGCCAGGAGGACCCCCCGCCAACAACTCCTTGATTCTAAACAGCGTGCCAATACATCTAGAGAACAACCACTGAGGTGCATCATGACTTACAATAATCAGTGGCACAGGATTAGAGAGATCATGGGTAAACACTGGTCTGTCTTACAAACAGACATGACATTAAAGGGAATTCTACCTGATAGACCCCTTTTGACTGCTAGAAGGGGCAGGAATTTGAAAGACTTTCTTGTGAGAAGTCATTATGTGGCTAAACCCACTAACCCTTTCGGTGCTAGGCCCCAGAGGTGGGGGTGTTACCCATGTGGCTCATGTGTGGCTTGCCAAAACATCATTAGGGCAACCACTTTTAAGGCGGCTGATGGTAGTATGGAATACCACATTACAAATTATATCTCCTGCAGCACCACATATGTGGTGTACTATGCTGTATGTGGATGTAACCTGATCTACGTGGGCCTCACCTCCAGGGAGCTTCGTACTAGAGTTAGGGAACATGTTAGGGATATAAGGGTGGCTAAGGAGACTTTGGATGTTACAACATTGAAGACTATCCCTCGGCACTTCAAGCAAGTCCATAATTGTGACCCACGGTCATTTAAAGTCAAGGGGATCGATCGAGTACACTTGGGGACTAGGGGTGGAGATTATAAGAAGATCTTAGCCCAACTTGAGTGCCGATGGATAGTCACTTTGGGTTCCATGACACCTCATGGACTCAATGAAAAGCTATCTTTTGCCCCCTTTCTTTAGTCTCATTATGTCCTTCTGTCTGTTATATACACTTTCGTGTATAAATTGCTTTTGTTCTTGTTTTTAATTGTTGTTTTTATTCATCCTTCCTCAGTGTACAGTCAGTTTGAGCTATTGGATGCTTTATGCGGGGTTACTCTTGACCATATGTCCTTATCAAGCTTATCTGGAATGTTGGAGGAAATTGTGGATATTCAATTGCGTGGAACCTCATTTTCTTGCGCAGAAGGATATGTTATTGTTATTTTCCTTGCTTTTTATATAAATTTTGGAATTATATTTCAATATTGTATCTTTTTGATTTTACAAAGTATCTCAGTTTTGTATTCTTCTGTTTAGTTTTATAATACACCAAGCGAGATTTTTGATAGCAGGATATATTGCACCCCTTAGATACTATGATCTATGATAGACTGACTATTATGTTTAATCTTAAGTGGGCTGTGTCCCAGTTTAATGATGACATTACATTGAAAGAATAAGAGGGTGCTATAATCACTATCAGACATCATCTATACAGAAGATTTGCTTAGATATTTTTGTGATTTCATTTCTCTATATTGCGCTTGTTCTGCGCTTTTATTTCCACCTGCCCTCTCTTCTGGCCAGTACTTAAAATGGCCGCTGCGTGGTTGCGCATGCGCGGCTGGTCCCATGGTCAGTGGGCGTCTCTGAAGGCGTCAGTTCTGCCTGGGGCGGGACAATGACGTCAGGAGAGCTGTATCTCTCCCTGTCCCTCCCACAGGCAATGACGGCCGGATGTGACGCACCGCGATCGGGGCCCGCCTCTCATGCGCTCACTTCCTCCCGCAGTGATGCTAATTTCGGACACCTGGTCTTTAGTCATTTATACCCCGCACCTCTAGCAGTACCACACATGCCCCCCGATGAAGCCTAGCGCGAAACGTGCGTAGGGGCTTTGGGATTGGACGCTACGCACATGTACTTTCTTTATGGGTAAGCATGATCACTTTTCTGCAAAATCCCCCATGCTTTTTTTGCACACAGCACTTTATTGCAAAGTATTTGCATGAATTCCCCATGCCTTGTGCCATGCACTTTATTCCGATAGCAACACTAGATGTTTAAGTGTGAGACTTTTTTTGCGTGGGCACTAGTTTTCATGCATTTTCTTGGGGCTTTGAAAACTTATTTTTTGTACTATTGCATTTACCATACATGTGCGGTGCATCCATCCCCTTTTCTTTGTAGTGTCATATCCGACATCTGATCATATAATTGTATTCTGTAATGTACACTTTTTATGCACCTGTATTAATAAAGAGCGAATAATTTCTGACATCATAATCAATTTTTGTTATTGACTCCATGGCGTCATACTCCGTCTTCTATGTAGGTCTATATATTTCTAAGGGAGTTGCCTTTTTGTTCATTCCATTATGAACGTCCTTTTTTCTAGATAGGAAAAAGTACTATGTTCATTGCTATGTTGGACTATGTTAAACTAATTATTATAACATTCCCTCATCTTGTAATAAAATCATTTATCTGTACACATTGGAGACAGATTTCTTTTTGTCAGATTTCACAGAAGATCTTCATATAATCTAGAGGGAGAGTAATATGTTCAGTATATTTATCATTAAGTCCCAAAATTTTCATTCTTTCGTTGGATTCCAAGGTCTCCATTCCTTGATGCATAGTTTTTGTTATGGCAGAGTCAATCAGTCTTTGAACAAGTCCTCTAATGCATAGAATAGCACAGCATCCACAAACAATCTTCACTCCGGCCACGATGGTAAGAGATGTCAACACAGAAGTGAATAATCCGGACCATTTCCCAAACCACCCTTCAATCCAGGAAGTAAATATGTCGTCATATCCAGAGTTCTCAGCTAATTCATTAGACAGGGCAGTCAGTCCATCAAGAGCTTTGGAGGTACTCCCATCAGGATCTGTATTAGGGATAAAGGGTGCAACAAAATCCTCCAAACATTTTATATACACCTCCCTTTTCTGCTAAGAGCTTGTCTAATGCCATCTTATTCTACCAAGCCATGAGAGAAGTTGGTCCTAATTGCTCAGCTATCCATGTAAATGCATCTCGGGTATAATTAACAAATCTCTGCTGGTTATAGTATAAGTAGTTTATCCAATCTACATTCATTTTTATAATAACCCACCAAATTATGGATTCCCACCCAGCTGCTACCTGGTTCCTAGCCTTGTACTCGTTGGTCACTCCCCTGGGAACTCCAATGTCATCTCTGTAGATACTAGAATGGAAGGATCCTTGCAGTTTCACGCTTCTGTCTCTTCCACTACGTACCTTTGGCCATATCCCTGTTGACAACAGGTGGAACGGCATGTTTAGCTGGATCACCTCACAATCCCCTCGGGAACCATGTGGTAGTTTGGCTCTTATCTTTTTATCACTGCTTAACCACCATATATCCACTCTCAGGGTAGTGTGGTTTGACCATATGGCTGAGTACTTGGCCCTGTGGGAGACAATGATCCGTTCTCTACAAGAGTCGCCTTGGAGCTCTCCGAAGTCGTGCCCATGCCCTGGAAGACTCAAACAAGTACAGTTACCAGGATTAGCAATCACCTGTGGTGGGATATCCGGTTTCTCAAGTGGAGGATGTAAAAATTATAACATTTTACATTTTCCTTCCCTTTCTGAGGAGACATAAGTTTTACTTAATAACTTAATTTTTTAAACCTTTTGCAGTATATTTAAGCCATTCTAACTATTCATTCTTCTCACAGCCTCTCTCTAGAGCTAGTTTATCTTCATAGGTTAGGTTAGACAATCAAACTATGAGCCCTATGGACTCTGTTATGGATTCTCTCTGGCATACCTTCCTTGTGTCTATGTATGCTATTATTCTGAACTTCTATGTAGAAATGTCCTATTGGGTCTGTTCCTGACATATCAGCTCCTATAACCTTTGATCCCTCATCTTAGGGTTTTTTAAAAGTTCTCAGTAGCTGATTACAATTATTCTTATTTGTGTAAGGGGATCTCCTTTTTCCTAATTGAGAATCAGGTTTTAAAATCTATGTAGCCATAAGGCTTAAACCTATAGTCTTGGGCTGCAGTTGTGCATGCTGCTTTACTCCAGTCACACACATTCGTCCCCTCTGCTATTAGAGCTCATTACACAAACATACTTATCAGACTCTGCTAGTTTCACAGCTTGTTCCCTATCTCTGCATCATGTATACAACAGACAGAAATTCACTAACATAGCAGCCTCCTGCCCAATTTCAAAAGTAGGATTTAAAGTCCTAAATCTGAAACCATTCTACCACCCTGGACTTTCCTCTCCTGCTGGGTCTATTACTCTCCAATCTCCCATCACCATGGTCAGGAAGAATATACCTGTGACTAACCCTGATGTACACATCTTAGATCTGACCGTCTTATCCAGGTAGGGGGATGAATGGGAGACTTCACCAGTTTGAGACAAGCTTTCCCTTGTGGAAAACCTCCCTTTGTAGCTGGACTTTGACAAGCAAGTCAGATCCTACTCTGTCCCTACCTGTCTGACAAGTTTACAGTATGAGAGATGGATCCAGGAGCTGCGCTCAGCAATCTTGACCGCAGTAGGAGTATGTAGTGTCGTGATGTCGGCGATAAAGAATTCAGAGACGTACACTGATGTGCTGGTGCTTGGCTGCTAGGCCGTGCTTTTTTTTTTTTATTCCTTACTTCCTCCTTCCTCTCCACGTCCCTGCCCCCTACTCCTCCTCTCCCCTACATCACTGTTACTAGGCAAAGAATGCAAACAAGGGCAACAGCCTACAAACAACAGATGTGACAACATCACACCTCTTCTTTTCTCACAACAAAAAAAACTGAAACATTTGAAGAATATTGTCGTTCAAACATTAAGTCTCACTGCAGAACATAGTCTGTAAGGTGGGCAGGTGGTCTGCGATAGGTCCTAGTCGGATAGCGGTGAGACGGCCCATCACCAGATAAGCCCTGAGTATCCCCGGAGACATCCCCTGTTAGGCTTACGGCATCTCCAGTCTCTGGCAGGAAGTCGTCGCTCTCCGCTTCCTCAATAGGCGTGGTTTTTGGGACGTGGCCCCGGAGTTTTTTAAAGTGGGACACATTTCGTGTGACCTGACGACTTTGATTCTGGGCAGTAACCATGGTGCCCTTAACGCCTATAACTTGAAAGGGTTCCGGATAGTACGGTGACGCAAACTTGCTAGTCGCTTTTAACCTTTGTGCCAGGACCCAATCGCCCACCTGTATTGCCGGCTGTCTGCCTCGATGGTTGCGCTTATCTGCATACCGTTTCATCTTTTCCTTTGATATGGAGTCATTAATAGAAATCGGGGTCTGGACGGAGATTGCTGGAATGCTTGGAAGTTTGACCCGTAAGGGCCTGTTGAACAGTGCCGTTGCAGGTGGTATTCCCGTTTTAGAGTGGGGTGTAGCCCTGTACTGTCTGAGGAATGCGTTCAACTCTTGCTGTAAGTCCTTGTGCTCCATGGTAGCAATCCTTAGGGTCTTGTTGAGCGATTGCATGAATCGTTCGACTTCACCGTTGGCCTGAGGCCAGCAAGGAGTTATTTTCCGGTGAGTGAAACCCAGGTAGGTTGCGAAGGACTGAAAGTCTGTGCTATTAAAAGGCGGTCCATTGTCAGATTTCACGATCTCCGGTATGCCATATGCCGAGAAGATCTTGTCTAATTTTGGTAAAACAGCCTTGGCCGAGGTTGTAGAAACATGTTCGATGACTGGAAACCTTGAAAAGTTATCCATGATCACCAGCAGATAGGAGCTATCCGGTAGACTGCAGAAATCGATGCTAACAGCTATCCATGGGCCGGCTGGCAGGGGTGTCATTTGTAATGGTGCACGTCTATGGGCAACTGTAGTGGCTTGGCACGGTATGCATGTTTCAACGAGTGCCTCCACCTTTTTGTCAAGTCCGGGAAACCACACTTTCTCCCGCAGTAGCTGCTTCGTTTTCACGACCCCTTGATGAGATTCATGCGCCAGATCCACTACCCTGCTCTGAAGTTTCTGAGGTATCACCAGGCGATTATCTCTTAAGAGCATATTTGAGTCTGATACTGATAGTGAATGTCTCGCGTTAAAGAAAACCTCCAGGTACCCAGCTTGATCAGTAGGGTGAAGGCGGGCCTCAGCGAGAAAACTGCTCCAGTTCTTAGACCGAACCGTCTCTATCACAAATTGAAGTTGGTGATCGGCATCCAGCGCTTGCTTAATTTCCTGTATGGTCATAGCTTTCGGTACCGAATGGGCGACGACAAAGTTGACATGCTCCTCCGCCAGAATCGTCGCGGGGATGTCGTCTGTGGTGGGCTGTGGTGCTGGGTGTCTCGAGAAATAGTCTGCGGGATTTCCAGCTCCCGCCTCGTATCTCAACTGGAGATGATAGTTCTGTAAGCGGAGCAACCAGCGTTCAAGACGCGGGGGAGGCTTTGAAGAGGGCTTATTGAAAATTGGGACGAGTGGCTTGTAGTCAGTTATCACTGTGAATTGATGTCCAAAAAGGTATAAATGGAAATGAAGGCACCCCCACACAACTGCCAGGGCTTCTCTCTCAGTTTGTGAATATCGCTGCTCTGTATCCATTAGTGTCTTGCTGGCATATGAGATTGTGGATATGTCGCCTGCGCTAGACACTTGTGTGAGAATTGCCCCTAGGCCTACTGGACTAGCATCCACCAGTAGCTGTGTGGGTTTTGACGGGTCAAAATAGGCCATGACAGTGTCGCTGGTTAGGTTGGTTTTCAATGCGTCAAAAGCTGCTTGCTGCTCAGTGCCCCATGTCCACGGAGAGTCTTTCTTTGTGAGCTTTCGCAGAGGTTCAGAAACAGTGGCTAGGTCAGGTATAAATCGCCCACAGTATGTGACCAGTCCTAGGAAGCTGCGAACATCTGACACATTTTGCGGTGGGCTAGCCAATTTTATGGCAGCCACTTTCTGTGGGTCAGCTGAAACTCCTTGTTCAGAAAATATGTATCCAAAAAAAGTTAATGATTTTTGGTTAAATTCACATTTTGACGGATTGACAGTGAGATTGCAGGCTTGGAGTCTTTGAAATACTTGTTCTAGGCGATTGTCATGTTCCTCTTGGGTTGTGCCATAAATGAGAATGTCATCACTGACGTTGAGGACTCCTGCAATGCCAGACAGAACCTGGCTGACGATATTCTGAAACATTTCTGCGGCCGATGAGATGCCAAAGTTCAATCTCTTAAATCTGCGCAGGCCCACATGCGTGCTAAAAGTTGTAATGTACCTGGAGTCTGGATGCAATTCAAGTTGATGATAGCCTGAGTTTAGGTCAATTTTTGAAAATACCTTCGCTCCATTCAGGTCTGCGAGAATGTCATCAATAGTGGGCGTGATGTGCCTTTCTCTTTGGATCGCCCGATTGGCGTGGCGCATATCCACACATAGTCGGATTTTACCTGGCTGCTTCGGTTTAGGTGCAACAACGATTGGTGAAACCCAGGGGGTCGGGCCTTCAACGCGTTCGACGACATCGGACGCCTCCAGGTCTTGCAGTTCTTGCTCCACAAGCTTGCGGACATGGAATGGAATGCGCCTGTGGGGCTGAATAGAGGGTTGTACTGACGGATCTATATGCAATTTTATTTGAACATCCTTTAGCTTACCTAGGCCTTTAAAGAGATTTGGGTACTTCTGCATAATGTGGTGGGCCGAAGGACCTGTAATGCGGTTGACAAGGTTCACAAGGCCCAGAGATATTGCACTGGTACAGCTGAGAAGTGTGTCCGCAGGGCATTCTACCACATAGAAGGTGTCAGTGATGGACTTTCCTTCAGCTGCTACTTCTGACTGAAATTTTCCGCACAGGGGCAGTGCAGCTGCTGAGCCATAAGGAAAAATCTTTATGTTAGTACTTTGTAGAGTAGGTTTGTTTAGGAGCTGGTTGTAGACTGTATGACTGATGACGTTGACTGATGCCCCCGTGTCCACCAGGGCTTCTATTGGATTGCCATTCACTAGGATTACTCGTTTTGGATTAGTAACTGCGTGCACAGTATTAGATCCCTCTTCCGTCACAGAGAATAAATAGGTGCTGTGGGACTCGTCATTAATCTGCAGTGTTTGGATCTTCGGTGACCTAGGTTGTGCGGTGGTATGAGGAGATTGTGGCTTGGATCTACACACCTTTGCAAAATGATTTTGCTTTCCGCAATTATGACAAGTTCCTCCCTTTGCTGGGCAGACATTCTGGTGAGGATACGATCCACCGCAGTTGTAACATGTGGCTGCCTGCGTGCGAGGCACATTTGGTTTCTGTGTAAGCTTTGCTATAGAAGATGTCGCGTCTGGCTCATGCTCGATGTTCTCTATCAGTTTAGCTTGTTTGTCTGCAGCATCATTTATACGCGCTGTATCTAGCAACTTCGCTAACGTCATGGTGGGGTCTCTGAGTGCTTGTCTCCTTAACTTGGAGGAAATACATTCTTGTACGATCTACATTTGGATTTCTTTGTCTACCTCCGCAAATTCACAGTGCGCTGCAAGGTGTCGTAGCCGGACATGATACTCAGCCATGCTTTCTGTTGGCGACTGCTTTGACTGCCTGAACTTAAAAATTTCACATGCCGGATTTCTGTGAGGGGAGAAGTGCTTGCTTAACGCAGCTTTGCTGAGCTCATAGTCCTTGTCCTCCCCTGTATTCGGCAGAGTAGTGAATATATCGTAAACCTGCTCCCCTGCGTAGTGCAATAGCATGGCTTTTTTCCGGGTATCATCAGAGACATTCATGGCTTGCAGAAATATCTCGAATCGCTTTAGCCATTTATCCCAAGATACTGCCAGGTTTGCTTGGGACTGATGCACATCAAAAGCGGGAAATGCGGGTAGACAAGCCATAGTGAGTGCTGATAGCCTTGTAGACTGTTCGTGGGACTGAAATACCTGTGGCTGATAAATGAACGCTTCCTCGTCGCCAGTTGTAGTGTCGTGATGTCGGCGATAAAGAATTCAGAGACGTACACTGATGTGCTGGTGCTTGGCTGCTAGGCCATGCTTTTTTTTTTTTTATTCCTTACTTCCTCCTTCCTCTCCACGTCCCTGCCCCCGACTCCTCCTCTCCCCTACATCACTGTTACTAGGCAAAGAATGCAAACAAGGGCAACAGCCTACAAACAACAGATGTGACAACATCACAGAGTAGTCAACAGGACTTGGTAAGGACCTTCCCACTTAGGATGGTGCTGGTGTCTCTTCTTTATCACTTTCACAAGGACCCAGTCTGCAGGTTTCACGATCTCAGGTTTTGTTAGTGGGTTTCCTGGAACAAAACTAAGAGTAGAAACTTCTTTGTGAGTTAATATCTTAGCCATATATTCTGCTAATGTACAATCAACTTCCTCATCTATCCTTTTAAAGGGTTTTAGTTAAGGTAATAGAAAAGGTCTCCCGTATATGACTTCAAAGGCTGTCAGCACTACCGATGTCTGTGTGACATACATATCTAGTACAACCAATAGGAGACAGTGCAACCAATTTTTCCTGTTTCCTGCATGGTCTTTGTCAACCTATTTTTCAAGATCACACTGTGTCCTTCAACCAGTCCGGCTGACTGAGGATGACAGGCACAGTGGTTTCCCAACTCAATTGACAATGTTTTAGGTAATAATAACATTAGTTAGTTTACTATATATTTTCTGGAACCCCAAATCTGGGTATGATTTCCTTTAGAAGGGCCTTCGGTACCATTAATGCATCAGGGTGGACTTCAATCCACCTGCTGAAAGCATCCATATTAACAAGGCTGGACTTTTTCCCTCACACTTGTTCAATAAAATCCATACAAATGTGTTGGAATAAGTATTCAGGGTGAGGAAATTGTCCTCTCTTTGGTCTCAGATTCCCTTAGGAATTATTTTTTACACAAGTAATGCAGATTAAACAAAAATTTTTAATAGTTAGTAAAACCATACATCCTAAATACCTAAGATATGACCTCTACCATCCCTCCTGTTGAGACATAGCTTATGCCATGGCTCAATACTGTGACATATCTTAGGAGGTTAATGGGCAGTTTATACATATAGGTCATCTTTAAAAATAACCCCTTTTGTTACCAATTTTTTTTTTTTTTTTTAATGACAATAGCATGTCATCCACATATAAGAGCATCTGGCTACCTTCTGGTGACTCACATTGAGCTAGGTTAGCCAACATTACCTGGGAAACAATAGTAGGTGATTCACAGTACCCTTGTGGGATTCCGGTGAATGTATACCTGCTCCCCTTATATATGAATACAAACCAAACCTGGCTATCTGGATGTACCAGGATGCTGAAGAAGACATTACTGATATCACTGTAAAGACCTTATGTTCCGGCCTCCAGTCATTCAGCAGACTATGGGGGTCTGGCACTGTGGGGGCTCTTGGAATGACAGCCTCGTTTACAGATGGGGGCGCCTTCCCTCCTGCAGGCTGGCCTATTCAGTTAACTTTATCCTGTACTAACAGGATAGGACAGATCAAGTCATTTACTGTAAGCCATTACTGCAATCTAATGACCATATCATAAATAACACATTTTATGATAAAATACAGTTACACAGATTCAGAGGGGAGTGGGAATGCCAGACCACTCTCACACACACAGTTCCACTCTGTACACATTCTACATGCACGGCTCCATTCCATACGCATGTCAGCAGGTTAGAGAATGCAGTAATGCAGGGAATGCAGAGCAAGGGTTAACAACAATGCAGTTTAATTGGCACCCAATAAACTTGCAGGGAGATAATGGTAAGATTATGGTATGCAAACAGTTAACAGTTATGATTAACAATTGAACTATGGTAGGATGCAATTGTCTTGTTATTAAACTCCACTTAGGGTGACTCCTCCGTTCCTCGGTTGATTGGTTTCCGATGTGAGTTTTAGTACCGGCAATGGTCGCCACGATGTCCTCAGGCGTCACACTCCAACACACAATCAAGTTTCTGGCAGCAACGGACGGTCACCAGTTTCGCCCGTTGAGCCTCTAGTCCAGCAATCTGTAAAGTTGCAGTAGGCAATGCTGTGGAAGTCTCCTTCCGGCACGTGCTATGCTGCACGCCTCTCAGCAAGCCTGAGTACAGCTCACGCTCCAATACCTGGCACTCGCTTCTCAATGTGAGTACCGCATACTGCCTGGCTGTGCGCCCGACGCTCTCCACGCTCCCTGGTTCTGTAGGGCTCTTGCGTGTCCCCTGTTGGGTCTCGGCTCCGCACTGTCCCTCTGCCTGCGTGCACCTGTCTCTACTCGCTGCTGGCAGGAAACTGAGTTCTCTTCCTGCACTTCCTGTTCTCCCTCAAGTCTCGCCACGCCCCCTCTTAACAGGTCCTGTACGGTTCCCCATTCTTTCCCCCAGCGACACCGGACACAGACTCGGCAGTTCCAGACTCGGTATCGTGCAGGGACCCGCGGCCCGATTTTCCTCCTTACTCTCCCGCCCTTCTTTCCTCATACATTCGCATTCTTGTACTCACTGAACTATTCGCTGTCAGATGAATTGGTCTTGTTCATAGTGAATGGGAGGCACTCCCGCTGTCGCCAGCTCTGACCGACGTAATTCAGGTTGACTGATAGGAGGCGAGAGAACATTTTGGTCTGATGAACTTACTGGCTCTGTTACTTCAGGCCTGGGCACTTCCCTGGGGCTGAGAGACGGTGCACTATCCGGATCTGGGAGCGAAGCAAGTGTCTCTTCTCCAGTACAGTTAGGAACTGTTGGAGTAGGCATCTCTGTAGTGTCTTGCGCTCCTTCTTCTTCCTCAGGAACCGGTGACAGACAAGGCCGCAACATGTTGCGATGAGCTATACGAGTGGGCGCTCCTTCTCGTTCAGGTTAGACTTCATATACTGGCAGTCCGAACCCACTCGGCGTTTCACCTGATATGGGGTCTATTACTATTGAGGTTCCAGTTTTCTCCGGGGCCGTTTGTCCTGGACCGACCCTCGATCTCCTGCTCTCAGAGCTGTCCCTTGAATAGGCAACGTTTTATGATGTTGGAGTTCTCAAAACCTTGTCTGCACCTGCCGGTGAAGAGCTTGCAGCCGATGTCTATGTTCCCAGACCCAGGAAGACAACCCTGTGCATGGGTAATTGTCTTCTGGGTCTAACTCAAGCTTAGTGATCTCTCGTCTCTTTGGGCTGAACAGCAAGGTATACAGGGTGTTTCCTGTTGTACTGTGCACTCAATTATTGTACACCCACACCAGTTCAGCCACGAGCTCAGGCCACCGCACCTTCTGATCTTTCTCCAAAGGTCATAACATCTGAATCAACATTCTATTGAAATACTCACAGGCTCCATTCCCCTAAGGATGATAGGGCGTAGTCCTTGACTTCTCAATTTGGTACAAACATTGTAGCTCCTCCATCACCCAACCTTGGAAGCAAGCACCTTGATCCAAATGGATTCTCTTCAGGCATCTGTACACCCAGATGAAGTCTCGGCAGATGGCCTGCACAGCTGACTCGGCACTTTGGTCCCAGGTCAGGGTCACTATAGCGAACTTCGTGAAGTGATCGGTCATCACCAGACTGCGACGCGAGTCACTATAGTAGTAATTAGTCCCAGAAGTGGAGAGAAAGAGTAAAATAAAAGACAGTAATATAATACTACTTACTGGATAAGTAAAAGGAGGTCAAACGATCCGAGGTCAGGTCCAGGAAATTGTGCAGTACAACAAGGGGTAATCACAAACAAAATCCAATTCACGAGCAGAGGTAAGAAAAACCAGAAAGACAAGACAGTTTACAGGGAGCAGGCAGAAGGGAAGTCATGTCACAGGCAAAGAGTCTAAGTCCAGAAAGGGAATAACGTTAGGCTGGGTCAGGCACAGAGGGATCAGTGTTACACAGGTAGCAGCAAGTGTTTTGATTAGGTCACAGAGGAGGATAGCCGGGAAATAAGCTAGGCAACCAAAAAGGTTGGTAACTTAGCAGATTGCAGACCCCTAAACCGAACAACACAACTAGAATTAGCCGTGGGAAGTACCTACGATGCCCTAGACACCTCGGTACAGCCAAAGAGTTAACTAAGCCTAAAGAGAGAAAGGGGAAAGCTAAACTGCCCCGAAGCAGAACCCCAAAGGAATAGCTAGCCCCCAAACATATATTGCTGGTGAGACAAGATGAGGCACAAACACAGGCAGAAAATAGAGTAAGCAAATGATGGGGGCCAAACTCAGGGCTGCCACTAGGAATTTCGGGGCCCCATACTGGCAAAATTTTCGGGGCCCCTTGAAACTCCGCCCAGGCTCCACCCAGCCCCGTCTCCACCCCTCGAACCTTCCAAAGTCCCACCGCTCTCTTGGAACAACTCCACTTCTGCACCATGTCCTCACAAATCACACATTAACAGTTCCCATCACCACATACATAGCCAGCAGCTTTTGTTTTAGCCAAAAGATTTTTTAATCCACCACCACGACAAAGTAGACTCTTTTGGCCGGGCCCTACTCTACTGTAACTTACTAAACATTTGCTAAAATATCCAATACAATTTATGTATATTTTTATTTATTTTTCCATTTTTAAAATTACCAATAATGCCACATACAAGGGACAAATACCACCGCACCATGACCAGCCACCATATTACCACCACATGGTGAACTAAAATCCCATATACAAGGAACAAATACCATCACGCCATGACCAGACCACATTTTACCACCACATAGTGACCGGGGCCCCACTCCGGTCATTGGACCCTATCCAGTAAGGGCAGTAATGCCCTGATAGCGCCCCTGCTTAGGTCAGTGGGTTTGGGAAGAAGGATACTTATATTATAAAGTTTTCGGGAATATAAGGAATAATTAAGGTATATAAAATAATTGTCCAGCTGAAAAAAGTGTATGGCCGGGGTCACACGAGTGATGATTCTCTCATGTGAGAGAATCAGCTTAATTATGCTACTGACACTCAGCTCAAACTCTCATCCAAGTGTCATCTGATTCTCTTGCATGAGATAATCAGAGCACATTGAGAAGACAGGGAACTTAATTTCTCCATCTTCTCCATTGTCTGAGGTCGTGGATTCAGACTGCACTCAGCTGACAGCTGCACGGCATGCTGCAGATTATTTTTCCACAGACGAATTCGGTCTGTAGAAAAAATCACAGATCTGCGATGCCCCATAGTATAACACTGTGCTGAGTGTTATGCAATAAAACATCACATAGCACTCAGCCGTGTTATACGCTTGTGTGAGCGAGGACTGAGACCCTTCATTTCCCCTGCAGATCTTCTCATCAGCCTCTCATGCTGGAGTCCGGCCTCAGTTACTTTTCTGTTAGGCTGGTTTCACATTTGCGTTAAAACAACGCTGCGCCCTGCGTCGTTAAGCCCCGCCCCGAGCCGGCTCCCTGCCCGCCCCATCCGGGATCACCGCCTACTTTCGCATTTGCACGCATGCGATCGGCGCACCCTATCTTTAGCATAGGGTGCGCAGATCATGCGCTGCCAGTGTGAAAGTAGCGTGCTGCGCACTTTTGACGGTGCGCCGTGCGCGCCGAAATGCAGCATGTTGCCGAAAGTAGGCGGTGATCCCGGATGGGGTGGGCAGGGAGCCGGCTCGGGGCGGGGCTTAACGACGCAGGGCGCAGCGTTGTTTTAACGCAAATGTGAAACCAGCCTAATACTGTGGAATTTTTGCATACTTTTAGGGTGTGTGCACTTGTTGCGGATTCTGCTGCGGATTTTTCCACACAAATTTCACTGAATCCACCAGTAAAATGACCTGCGTTTTACCTGAGAATTTTCTGCAGATTTTGTGCAGATTTCCACAGCGTTTTTACACTTGTGGATTCCTATAATAAAAGAGGTGTAAAAATGCTGCGGATCCGCACAAATAATTGACATGCTGCAGATTTAAAGCCGCAACATGTGCACAACAGTTTTGGTTTTAGATAGACTTTTGGGCTATGTGCACACGTAGTGAAACGTGCTGCGGATTTTTCTGTGCGGATTTGGAAAAATCCACAGGTCAAAAGACTTGCGGTTTACCTGCGGATTAGCCCTGCGGTTTCACACCTCACAATGGAGAAGGTGTGAAACCGCTGTGGATTCCGCACAAAGAATTGACATGCTGCGGATTGTAACCCACGGACAAATCCACAGCATGTGCACTGCGTTTTTCATTTTCCATTGAAAACAATGGTACTGTACACCGCAGCTCAGCTGCGGTTCCACAGAGCCAAAACCGCTGCGGATCCGCAGCAGAATCCGCAACATGTGCACATGGCCTAAGGGTACAACGCAGCAGAATCTGCCATGTGTGCATATACCCTAACTTATACTTTGTTTGTGATTATAGTGTGTGGTTAGGGTTACATAACATCTCTGGGAGATGCTATAAATCCTGATGAGCAGTGTCCTGGCCACCTGTCCCCTCCAGAGAAGGATAAGGCTGCTGTGCCCCCTTTGCCCCTGACAGGACACCACAGCTCCATTCTGAAGACTGAAGTTTTTTTACATAAGATTAGAGAGTAAATGCAGGGAATCCGGAGAGGGGGCTGCTGTGTCCTGTCAGGGGGCAGGCTGTGCTCAGCGGTCTTATGCTTCTCTGTAGGAGGTGAGGGGGGCACTCAGCTCTGCTGTTATCTTGGTCTATAGCTGATACAGGCAGGGGTCAGACTCAGGACATAGCAGCGTCCTTCCTTGGTGAGTGGCTGCTGTGCTGATAGTGTGACTGATGCTGTCACTGAGCACACAGCCCACTAACTGAGGATCCAACTGCTACAGGGACTGGACTACAGTAGATCCTGGCAAGACACTGGCCATACACTTAAACAACACAGGCTCAGACACTCACCGGGGGACTGAGGGCTGCACTGCTGCTCAGTGACTCGCTCCAGACTGTGTGATGGGAGAATACTATAACTGCACTGCACTAAGCCCGTGCTCAGCCAGGATTGGATGCTGGAAAGTCCCGCCCTCCTGTTGCTCAGCACTGGCTGCCTCTCCCAGCTGTCTGTCACAGTGACTCCTGCTTCCTCCTCACACTCAGCACTCCGGTTTATGAAAATTCTGAGCGTGGGGCCCCTCCAGCTCCCGGGGCCCCTTACACCAGTAAGGCTAGTAATGCCCTGATGGCGGCCCTGTAGATAGGACAGGAAAGATACTGTCTGCAATCACACAAAAAAACCTAAAAAATCCAACACGTCTGATATGCAAAAATACTGAGGCCACACGACCTCTCCCCCGCTAGATCAGCTTTCTGGTGTGAACTGGAAGCAAAACAAAAGATACTGATATAACAGAGGATTAGCAGTACTGAACAGACTGACATAAGCTGTGGCATATGGAACGCGGTCCAGCACTGGTCCCAGCAGTGAACAATGCTGAACCCACACAGCAAAGCAGAGAAAGGCAAAACTGGATCAAATGCAAAAAGATTCCAGCAAACAGCAAACAAATAACTTATCTGAACGATGCAGGACCAAGCAGGGGATAAGCGGACTTCAAGATGCACAGGAAGAAAATCAAATCACCAGCAGCAACTGAGGGAAGCTTGCTCACTTAAATCTTATTAATAATAATAATAATTTTTATTTATATAGCGCCAACATATTCTGCAGCACTTTACAATTAAGCGGGGACATGTACAGACAATAAATTCAATACAAGTTAAGACAATTTAAACAGTGACATTAGGAGTGAGGTCCCTGCTCGCAAGCTTACAATCTGCAAGGAAATGGGGGGGACACAGTAGGTGAGAAGTGCTTGCTATTTCAGGTCTGGCAATTATAATAAATAGGGATTTTCATTTAAAGTTGCATGATCCGGTCATCAGCCCGTGTGTTTAAGTGCAATAGTCAAGTATCAAGTGCAGTTATCGTGTGCATGGAGGGTGTGGAGACAGATGAACAGTAAGGTGCAGATTCAGAATAATATTTGGAAGGAGGGAACAGGGCAAAGTTAGTTTACTGAGTAGTTGATGTGGTAGGCTTGTTTGAAGAGATGGGTTTTCAAAGCGCGCTTGAATAGGTCAGGGCTAGGTATCAGTCTGATCGTCTGGGGAAGTGCATTCCAGAGAGCTGGAGCAGCACGAGAAAAGTCTTGGAGATGGAGGTGCGAGGTTCGGATTACGGGGGATGTTAGTCTTAGGTCATTTGTAGAACGGAGGGCACGTGTAGGGCGATAGACAGAGATGAGAGAGGAGATATAAGGCGGTGCAGAACAGTGGAGAGCTTTGTGGGTGAGAGAGATGAGATTATACTGGACCCTGTAGCGAATAGGTAGCCAGTGTAATGACTGGCACAAGATGGAGGCATCGGTGAAGCGGCTGGACAGAAATATGACTCTGGCTGTCGCATTCAAGATGGATTGGAGAGGAGAAAGTTTGGTAAGAGGGAGACCGATCAGAAGAGAGTTGCAGTAGTCCAGACGAGAATGAATAAGAGCGACAGTAAGAGTCTTAGCAGTTTCAAAGGTGAGAAAAGGTCGGATTCTGGAGATGTTTTTAAGATGCAGGTGACAAGAGCGAGTGAGTGATCGGATAAAAGGAGTAAAGAAAATCTTTTGTTAGGAACGATGGAACGCACTAAATAAAAATAAAGTGCGTTCGCCGCTCGGGGTCCACTGTGCAGTAGGTGATATAACCGCTACTAAGTGGTGGCAGGAGCAATATGGCGGAAATGCACACAGGGTTAAACTTCACCCAGGTGCGCAGAGCAATCTCAGTTAAAACACAGAGATGCCAAAAAGTACAAACATAAATGACTGAGCCTGTTGTAGTCACAGTACTCAGTAAAAAACGCACACACAGTATAAGGTCACAGGAGTAGCCCAAGACGGCGGCACTACGTCCGTCTAGACCTACCGTGTGCGCGGCGTTGCAACTGCGAACGCAAAGGAGGCTGCTACTGCAGCGCGGCGTGGACACTGCCGCTAAACGACAAAGGCAAGGCGCAAGTGCAATGTCGGACGCTAGCAGCTGTGGATGTTGCAGCAGAGGAGTGCTGGCGCTGATTCTAACTCAGTCCCTATCCACATGTGTAATATCAGAGGGAAGGGGTTTCAAATGAGTCAGTCACCAGAATCATGCATCCGTACTCATACACACAGCAGCAAGTAAGTCTATACTAGCACATGGCGGAACAGCCATGCGCGCCTTTTATAGCAGCCGGGACCTTCTGCACGCTTCCAGATCTCTGAGATGGACCAATGAGAACTGGAGCGGGACCTGAGCACATGACTCCCGATCTCCATGAGCATGCCCAGTAAGAGGACAGAAGGACTTAGCCTCAGGAGAGCTTTGCTGCAAGGCAATCTCCTCTGCAATCTCCACTGCAGTGGAAAAATAGGAGGAGAGTGCAGAATGTGAGGATCTGCATCCCTGCTGAGTAAACGCAGAAATCCGTCTCCTAACATCTTCCCAGTCTGTAACACCTGACCTCAACTCATTGTCTTCAGGTGATTGACTTCTGTCAACCCGACCAACTCCACTACCCGCAGCAACCACCAGAGGGAGCCCAAACTCAGAAGTCAGGTCAAGAGTGTTCACAACAAGCAAGTGTACGATTGACACTGGATGGAGGAGCTAGCATGCTTAAGTAAAGGACTAATCAAGTGAAGAGAACACAGATGATTTCAGCACAGACCCAGCACAACCAAAACAGACTGACAGCCACCACACAGTAGTAACATAGCAGACAATGAAAGTGTGGAGATCATGACACAGACAATGTTCATACCTGAGATGTTCCGAGCCTACGGTCCAGTAGTCAATCATCAATAGCTCTAGGGGAGCAGAAGTCACCATGGTCTGTGTCGGAGTTCGTTGCTATGAAAGTTTAGCTAGTTCACAGCTCCGGCATTTTAGACAGGTCTCGTCTACTGCAGTTCTCAGTCGAGGGTGATACACCAGCTTCTGTAACCACTGGAACGTCTTCTCCGGGCCAAAGTGTGCCCCTTTCTCATTGGCCTCCGTGACCACCACACGGATCAACTTTTCTGGGAGCACTGCTTGCCAAGTGACTCCCAATTCTCGTACTAGCTGTACCCTTCTGTATAGCAGTCCATCTTCCAACCGAAGACTCTCCTATTGTCTCAGGATCTGGAGGGCCCCTGGGAACAGAGTGTCCCTCTCTCGCCGGCTGGGAAGTTGCTTCAGGGCCACCCACTGTCTTAACTGGGCAAGTTCTTTATCTGCTTGCTAAAGATGCACCCAGTCATCCCGAGGTCATCCCAGCACCCATTCTCCTGACGTCTCTTGGATCTGTCCCTTGTTTGCCACCAATGACCTAGCAAAGTCCCAAAGACCAGGAATCTCTTCTGCCTCCAATTCTTCATCTCGGTCATGTGCAGGCCGTTCGTGGGTCACTCTCGAGAGGGCATCAGCATGGGTATTCTCAGCCCCAGACCGGTAGGTGATCTTGTACCGATACTTTGCCATGCGGCCACCCATCATTGTTCCAAGGCTCCCAATTTTGAATTCTCCAGGTGGGCAAAGGGATTGTTGTCGGTACGCACCAAGACTTCGGACCCCGACAGATATCCTGCGAACTTCTCGGTCATCGCCCACACCAACACCAGCAGTTCCAGCTTGAAGGAGCTGTAATTGTTCAGATTCCATTCCGAGTCATGAAGAGAACGGCTCCCATAGGCTATTAGTCGCTCCTTTCCCTCCTGCATTTGCGATAGAACGGCCCCCAGACCATGTAGACTTCCATCAGTGCGAAGAAATAAAGGTTAAGAGAAATCCGCATAGGCAAGTATTGAGGCCTCTGTCAAGGCCATTTTCAAGGCTTTAAAGGCTTCATCCTGGCTGCTTCCCCATTGAATAGCTTGATTCTTGAAACCAGATGGCACTCCCTTTAATATCTCCAGCAGCGGATTAGCGAGGCGGGTGAAATTCTTTACAAAGCTTCAGTAGCCCCCAATGAAACCGGCACAGCTGCACTATTCTGGGATAATTAGACAGCTCCAATTCCAGGGACTTACAGGTGCTGAGTCAATGAAATGACCAAAGAAATGTCCAAATCCAATATACAAAGGGAGGTAAGGCACTCACCATCCCATCCAATGTCCTTTATTGTGGTTTACATTTAAAGGACCCGTATCATCGAAATACATGAGTTTTGCCTCGAGAATCACATCACCCAAGCATCTTTCCATTAATTGCTGAAACATCCCAGGAGCGTTAGTCAGGCCAAAGGGCATTCTGTATAACTCGAACAATCCCATGGGCAGTATGAACTCTGTCTTTGACCAGTGTTGTTCAGCCATGGGCAACTGCCAATATCTGCTAGCCAGATCCAAGGATGAAAAATACTTCACCTTTCCCAAGGAGGACAACGATTCCTTGATTATGGGCAATTGGTAGGAGTCCCACACCATTCAAGGATTCAGCCGCCTGTAGTCGACACAGAAACATAGGGTCCTCATCTTTCTTCCGAACTAGAACAATGGGAGCTACCCACGAGCTCTGACTCTTCCGTATGACTCCGCTCTGCAGCATGTGTGCCAGCATTTCTTTTACTTCCTTATATATCTGGGGCGGAATCTGCTGGTATCTCTCTCGGATTGGTGTAGCACTTCCTGTGGGTATTTCGTGGGTTATAGCTGTAGTGCACCTGAAGTAATCTTCATGACAAGTGAAAACATCCTGCTAACGCTCCAGTACAGCTTCCTCCTGTTGCGGTGAGAGTCCTGTCCGTTCATCCCGCATCTGCTCCAAGATTCTACGGCCCTCCTTCATACTTTCAGGTGGGTGTTCGGGTGTCATTATATCGGCTAGGGCCCACGGATCTCCTTGCATTACTGCCAACTGTACGGCCTCCGGTTGTATCAATTCTTCCGGCATTCCCAGTACCTGAGTCACCTCTCTTAGGCGAGAGGGTGAGATTATCTTCTCCCAGGTTGACGCACAGCACCACAATGTTACCATCGTGGACTGTAGCTAATGACCAAGCAATGAGGAGTCCTGGGGGTTCTTCATGCATCGATGTCATCTCTATCTGCACTTCCACCCCCTCGAGGGGCGTACAGGCTGGTACTGGTAATGTGAGCACTGTCTGACCAGGCGGTACAGTAAGTTTAGCAGCTGCAGGAATCATCACCTTCCTAGAACTTTTCCCTCGCTTGGCGTTTCCTGGGTCTGGGCAGCTCGTATCAGTTACTGAAACACCTTCCTCTGGGGAGTTTGCGGACTCCAACGGTTCAGAAAAGCCTCCTGCGGCTCACTAATCAGGAGAGTTCCAAATTTTTCAGTACACTCATCCCTAGGGTCACTGCCGGACCATTGCCGAAATCTCCGGTGGCCAGCACAACTCCTTTTTGGCCTAGATCCTTGCTGCTTGACGATTCGCCCATTCACTTCTGCCCAGACGGTAGGAATAGTAGAGATCAAACTTTCGGGACTACCCTCTCTACTCCTAGGTCTTTCAGGCTCCGGGTGGCATCCCCCAGCCACGGAGCCCACTAGCTTAACGGCTGCCGAGGTAGGGACCTCTCCATCTCGCACACACTCAGGCGTAGGGTTGGGTATTCCCATATCTGAAACAAGTCGGGTTCAGTTCCGTACGGGATTGTTTCATTTCCAGGTGATGTTCGGCGAGCAAGCGGTACTCGGAGTCATTCCTGTCTCTAGGTGTATTTGGAGCTACAGTGGGGACTCTTCTGAGGCTTGACCACTCTTCCCACATTTCCCTCCAGATCTCTTGGGCCCATCCTGGTTCAGCCGCGGGTGAGGCAGACACCTCACTGCTCCGAACCATCCCTGCCAAAGCTGCCGCCCCTTGCTCCTGCTCTCGCACGTGCGCTTCTGCCCCAATTTCTAAAAAGGTAATGTGCCCGTTGATACGTAGGTGCTCCCGCAAAGCTTGCTTATGTGACGTGCCTCTGAGGCCCGCAACAAATTGGTCCCTCAGAAGTACATCAGGGGATCCTACGCCTATTGCCCCCACATCATCCCGTTTGGCGATCGCTGCGTGCACCTCTTGTAGCGCATTAATGTCCTGGGTCACTGATTCCCCCTCCCTCTGAACACGGCTAAATAATCGCATATGTAATTCTCCAACATTGGTGGGATCCCCATGCATTTCTTCTAAAATTTGAAACACCTTGGTTAGAGTGTTCCATTTGTGAGGGGCCCGAAACATTACAGAACATCTAGCCTGCCCGTCCAGGGCCGTCTCAGCAATCTCAGCTTGCATAGCGGGGGTTCATAGGGTGCATCCTCAACATACCCTTGACCCACTCAGTCGAGTCCCACAGTACTGAATTGCTTCCCGTAAATTTTGGGAGATTGTGGAGCATGGCCCCCAGCGGCAAGCTAGCTCTCAGGGCACCCATGACCGATTGGTCTGCTGCCTTTGTGTTTGTTGACTGCATCCTGCCGACTACGTCAAATGTAAGCAGGTTAGAGAATGCAGTAACACAGGGAATACCGAGCAAGAGTTAACAAAAATGCAGCTTAATTGGTACCCAATGAACTCCTCGCAGGGAGATAATGGTAAGATTGTGGTACGCAAACAGTTATGATTAACAATTGAACTCTGGTAGGATGCAATCGTCTTATTAAAATCCACTTATTGTAACTCCTCCTTCCTCGGTCGCGTAGGATCCGATGAGAGTTGTAGTACCGGCAACGGTCAGCACGATGTCCTCAGACGTCACACTTCAACACACAATCAAGTTTCTGGCAGCAACAGGCGGTCACAGGTACAGCTCACGCTCGAATACCTGGCACTCGCTACTCAATGCGAGTACCGCACACTGTCTGACTGTGCGCCCGATGTGCTGCATGCTCCCTGGTTCTGCGGGGCCCCTGCGTGTCCCCTGCCGGGTCCCGACTCAGCACTGTCCCTCTGCCTGCAGAGCGAGACGCACCCCTGTCACTACTTGCTGCAGCGGGAAACTGAACTCTTCTCGTGCTTCCTGTTTTCCCTCTCGTCTCGCCACATCCCCTCTTAACAGGTCAGGGGTCCAGTACTGTTCCCCATTCTTTCCCCCTGCAACACCGGATGCAACTTCGACAGTTCCGGACCCAGCATCGTGCAGGTACCCACGGCCCGGTCTTCCTTCTTACACAGGCATGGCTTTGCTCCGCACATGTCCTACATGCACGGCTTCACTCTGTACACACACTGCTTCGCTCCGCACACACACGTCATGCACACACGGCTGTGCTCTGTTCATGTCCTAGATGCACGGCTCCACTCTGTACACACATGGATTCATTACCCACACGTCATACACACACGGCTCCGCTCTGTACATTTCTTATCCACATGGCTCCTCTCCGTACATGCAAGGCTTCGCTCTGTACACACACGGCTCCGCTCTGTACATCTCCTAGACGCGTGGCTCCACTCCATACACGCACGTCTTTGCTCAGGACACACACGTATTCACTCCACACACATGGCTCTGCTCCATACACCTCGTACACACATGGCTCCGGTCCGCACACACACGGCTCGCCTCGTGCACACTCGGCTCCGCTCAGTACAACTTGTACACACATGGCTCCGCTCCATACACCTCAAACACGCGGCTCCGCTCCGTACACACATGGCTCCGCTCCGTACACCTCATACACACACGGCTCTGCACCGTACACCTCATACACACGCGGCTCTGCTCCGTACACCTCGTACACACGCAGCTCCGCTCCGTACACCTCATACACACGCGGCTCTGCTCCGTACACCTCGTACACACGCGGCTCTGCTCCGTACACCTCGTACACACGCGGCTCCGCTCCGTACACCTCGTACACACACGGCTCCGCTCCGTACACCTCATACACACACGGCTCCGCTCCGTACACCTCGTACACACGCGGCTCCGCTCCGTACACCTCGTACACACACGGCTCCGCTCCGTACACCTCGTACACACGCGGCTCCGCTCCGTACACCTCGCACACACACGGCTCTGCTACATCCACCCTGTAAACCCCTCCTGACCCCACACAGAAACTTCCCCTCATCCAGCACCATGACAACCAGCACAGCAGAGTCCTGCATACACTGAGGCCCCTGATCATGTGACCCCTGACTCCTCCCCTCCTGTGACCTCATCCCAGGTCCTGTGCGCACAGAGCAGCCATATATGTGGTGTGTGGCTCTGCAGGTGGAGGTAGGTGCTGGAGATTCCCCATTACTGGGCTGCACAGGGGGCAGTAACCCCTTCACTGCCAAGACTTTAGATGATTCCATGTCCACTTTCAGAATCCTATCTGTTTTGTTCCTTTTCCTCATACTATAAATGACAATAACATGGAAACACACATTACTCTCAGTGGATGGTCCATTATTAGGCCCCTGCTGTCAGTGATACATTGGGATGTGTCACTGGGGAACAGAGGCCTCCCCCTCTCTTCCATCTTATACAAAATGGAGGATGCTGTCTTTCCTTTTCCTCAGATATATAGGAGATGCCTTCTCTCTCTGTCTTCATGGAGAATGTTATGGTATTTGTTTTGCTAAAACTGATATTTGTGTTTTTTCTTCACTTACAACCTATTTTTTCCTATTTTCCACACCCCTCATTAGTGCGATCATACAACATACAAGCCTCTGATTGCTCCGGCGATGCCCTGTACTACTGTAGTGCGGTATACAGTGTGGGCCATTTGTATGGCTACACCTAAATAAAATGGGAATGGTTGGTGATATCAACTTCCTGTTTGTGGCACATTAGTATATGGGAGGGAGGAAACTTTTCAACATGGGTGGAGACCATGGCGGCCATTTTGAAGTCAGCCATTTTGGGTCCAACTTTATTTTTTCCAACGGAAAGAGGGTCATGTGACACATCAAACTTATTGAGAATTTCACAAGAAAAACAATGGTGTGCTTGGTTTTAACGTAACATTATTCTTTCAGGAGTTATTTACAAGTTTATGACCATATATATATATACGTGTGTGTGTGTAGATCAGCTCACTCGGCTTCACACGGAGGTAGTCAATGGAACATTGCACCTTTAAGGATGCACTTGGTTTATTATTAAAGCATAAACCAAAGTCTTAAGCACAAAAATAAAAAAATAAATATGGCCCTTTGGGTAAGACAACAAAACAGTCCTTGCACTAGTGGGGGTCAGCCCACTCAGGGTTGACAATGGCCTTACACAAACTATGTGCACCAACACTCTCTCTCCAACACCAACAGTCTTCCTCAACAGCCCCGACTTACCCTGGAGCTCAGCTATTTAAAGCCAGACCATGCGACTCTCCATCATGTGATTGATCACATGATCCTGACATCACACAGGTCCTGAAATGACACTACAGGGGAGATACATAGACATTCTCCCTCCTCCTCTATGAATGCCCACTAAAACCAGCCCCTAATGTAACTTGCAGTAAACCAACCCAACACATAGTATGCTGGAGGAAACTATTCTGGTTTTACATCACTGACGCCATCATGCGCAGTGACACGTAGTCACTTCACCAGTGACTCTGTCACAATATATGTATATATGTGTATATCTGTACTTAGCCACCAATTGTGCAAGCTATCCCTCCTGTAATTGACATCATAGGTAGACCACAACTATTAGAGTCAAAATGAGAAAACAAATCCAGAAGATCACCTTGTCTGATTTGTCAAGATTTATTTTGCAAATTATGGTGGAAAATAAGTATTTGGTCATTAACAAAAGTTCATCTCAATATTTTGTTATATATCCTTTGTTGGCAATGTGTAGTCTTCACAAGGTTGGTGCACACTGTTGGTGGTATGTTGGCCTATTCCATGCATATCTCCTCTAGAGCAGTGATGTTTTGGGGCTGTCGCTGGGTAACACAGACTTTCAAATCCCTCCAAAGGTTTTCTATGGGGTTGAAATCTGGAGACTGGCTAGGCCACTCCAGGATCTTCACATGCTCTTAAGAAGCTACTCCTTCATTGCCCTGGTGGTGTGTTTGGGATCATTATCATACTGAAAGACCCATCTACATTTCATCTTCAATGCCCTTGCTGATGGAAGGAGATTTGCACTCAAAATCTCACTATAAATAGCACCATTCATTCTTTTATGTACATGGATCAGTCGTCCTGGTCCCTTTACAGAGAAACAGCCCCAAAGCATGATGTTGCCACTCCCATGCTTCACAGTAGGTATGGTGTTCTTTGAATGCAACTCGGCATTCTGTCTCTTCCAAACACGAGGAATTGTGTTTCTACCAAACAGTTCTGCTTTTGTTTCATTAGACCACATGACATTCTACCAATACTCTTCTGGATAGTCCAAATGCTCTCTAGTAAACTTCAGACGGGCCCGGACATGTACTAGCTTAAGCAGGGGGACAGTCTAGCACTGCAGGATCCGAGTCCCTGGCGGCGTAGTGTGTTACTGATGGTAGCCTTTGTTATGGTGGTCCCAGCTCTATGCACGTCATTCACTAGGTCCCCCCCGTGTGGTACTGGGATTTTTGCTCACCGTTCTTGTGATCATTTTGACCCCACGGGATGAGATCTTGCATGGAGCCCCAGATCGAAGTGGTCGTGTATGTCTTCCATTTTAGACTTTCCAGCCTGGTGCAGGGCTACAATTTTGTTTCTGGTGTCTTTCGACAGCTCTTTGGCCTTCGCCATAGTGGAGTTTGGAGTGTAACTGTTTGAGGTTGTGCACAGGTGTCTTTTATACTGGTAACAAGTCCAAACAGGTGCCATTACTACAGGTAATGAGTGGCGGACAGAGGAGCCTTTTGAAGAAGTAGTTACAGGTCTATGAGAGCCAGAAATCTCGCATGCTTTTAGGTGACCAAATACTTATTTTCCACCATAATTTGCAAAATAAATCTTGCCAAATCAGACAAGGTGATTTTCTGGATTTGTTTTCTCATTTTGACTCTCATAGTTGTGATCTACCTCTGATGTCAATTACAGGCCTCTCTCATCTTTATAAGTGCGAGTTTGCACAATTGGTGGCTGACTAAATACTTTTTATGCAGCTCCTATCTCCTGTGACCCCCTGCTCCGCCGCTGCCGCTCTCCTAACTCCCCACCTCAGCCAGAGCAGGTTTCTTCAGCTGTCGGCACCAAACTACCGTATATACTCGTGTATAAGCCGAGTTTTTCAGCCCCTATTTTGGGCTGAAAAAGTCCCTCTTGGCTTATACACGAGTCATACACCTGAAAGCCAGCGAGGGAGCAGGAGACATGATACTCAAGCCTTCTGGCGTCTGCATATCCGGCTCTGCTACATCTCAGTCCCGTCGTCTGTATCTCCCTTCCTGTCTTCCTCCTGTGCGGTCACATGGTACCGTTCATTAAAGTCATGAATATGGACGTGACTCCACTCTCATAGGTCCTTGTTATGGGGGACTTTAACTACCCGGATAGTAACTGGGAAACAGAGATCTGCGAAACCCATAAAGGCAACAGGTTTCTGCTAATAGCCAAGAATAATTATCTTTCACAATTGGTGCAGAATCCAACCAGAGGAGCAGCACTTTTAGACCTAATACTATCTAACAGACCTGACAGAATAACAAATCTGCAGGTTGTTGGGCATCTAGGAAATAGCGACCACAATATTGTACAGTTTCACTTGTCTTTCACTAGAGGGACATGTCAGAGAGTCACAAAAACACTGAACTTTAGGAAGGCAAAGTTTGACCAGCTTAGAGATGCCCTTAATCTGGTTGTCTAGGACAATGTCGTCAGAAATAAGAATACAGAAAATAAATGGGAAATGTTTAAGAACATCCTTAATAGGCACTGTAAGTGGTTTATACCTTGTGGGAATAAAAGGACAAGAAATAGGAAAAACCCAATGTGGCTAAACAAAAAAGTAAGAGGGGCAATTAACAGTAAAAAGTAAGCATTTAAACTACTAAAGGAGGATGGCACCGTTGAAGCTCTAAAAAACTATAAGGAGAAAAATTCTTTATCTAAAAAAATAATTAAAGCTGACAAAAAGGAAACAGAGAAGCACATTGCTAAGGAGAGTAAAACTAATCCCAAGCTGTTCTTCAACTATATCAATAGTAAAAGAATCAAAAGTGAAAGTGTAGGCCCATTAAAAAATTGTGAGGAAAGTATGGTTGTAGATGATGAGGAAAAAGCTAATATATTAAACACCTTCTCCACGGTATTCACGGTGGAAAATGAAATGCTAGGTGAAATGCCAAGAGACAAAGAAAACCCTATATTAAGGGTCACCAATCTAACCCAAGAAGAGGTGCAAAACCGGCTAAATAAGACTAAAATAGATAAATCTCAGAGTCTGGATGGCATACACCCATGAGTACTAAGAGAACTAAGTAATGTAATAGACAAACCATTATTTCTTATATTTAGAGACTCTATAGCGACGGGGTCTGTTCCACAGGACTGGGGCATAGCAAATGTGGTACCAATATTCAAAAAGGGCTCTAAAAGTGAACCTGGAAATTATAGGCCAGTAAGTCTAACCTCTATTGTTGGTAAAATATTTGAAAGGTTTCTGAGGGATGTTAATCTGGATTATCTCAATGAGAATTACTGTTTAACGCCATATCAGCATGGGTTTATGAGGAATCGCTCCTGTCAAACCAATCTAATCAGTTTTTAAGAACAGGTAAGCTATAGACTGGACCAAGGTGAGTCATTGGATGTCGTATATCTTGATTTTTCCAAAGTGTTTGATACCGTGCAACACAAGAGGTTGGTACACAAAATGAGAATGCTGGGTCTGGGGGAAAATATGTGTAAATGGTTAAGTAACTGGCTTAGTGATAGAAAGCAGAGGGTGGTTATAAATGGTATATTCTCTAACTGGGTCGCTGTGACCAGTGGGGTACCGCAGGGGTCGGTGTTGGGACCTATTCTCTTCAACATATTTATTAATGATCTGGTAGAAGGTTTGCACAGTAAAATATCGATATTTGCAGATGATACAAAACTATGTAAAGCAGTCAATACAAGAGAAGATAGTATTCTGCCACAGATGGATCTGGATAAGTTGGGAACTTGGGCCGAAAGGTGGCAGATGCAGTTTAACAATGATAAATGTAAGGTTATACACATAGGAAGAAGGAATCAATATCACCATTGCACACTGAACAGTAAACCACTGGGTAAATCTGACATGGAGAAGGACTTGGGGATCCTAGTTAATGATAAACTTACCTGGAGCAGCCAGTGCCAGGCAGAGGCTGCCAAGGCAAACAGGATCATGGGGTGCATTAAAAGAGGTCTGGATACACATGATGACAGCATTATACTGCCTCTGTACATGGAGTACTGTGTACAGTTTTGGGCACCGGTGCTCAGGAAGGATATAATGGAACTAGAGCAGGTACAAAGGAGGGCAACAACATTAATAAAGGGGATGGGGGAACTACAATACCTAGAGAGATTAGAAAAATTAGGATTATTTAGTCTAGAAAAAAGACGACTGAGGGTCGATCTAATAACCGTGTATAAGTATCTAAGGGGACAATACAAATATCTCTCCGAGGATCTGTTTATACCAGGGAAGGTGACGGTCACAAGGGGGCATTCTCTGCGTCTGGTGAACAGGTTTTCCACCAACATAGAAGAGGATTCTTTACTGTTAGGGCAGTGAGAACCTGGAATTCCCTGCCTGAGGAGGTGGTGATGGCGAACTCAGTCGAAGGGTTCAAGAGAAGCCTGGATGTCTTCCTGGAGCGTAACAATATTGTATCTTATTCTTACAGTTATTGTTAGGTTCTTTAGAAGGACGTAGATCTGGGGATTTATTCTGACATAATTTTATAAGCTGAACTGGATGGACTAATGTCTTTTTTCGGCCTTACTAACTATGTTACTATTTCACTATGTTAATGAGCGGTACCATGTGACCGCACAGGAAGAAGATAGGAAGGGAGATATAGACGCCGGGACTGAGATGTAGCAGAGCCAGATATGCAGATGCCAGGAGGGTGAGTAGCACTGGGGGAGAGTGAGCCAGCCATGCCATAAGGAGAGGTGAGTATGTCATTTTTTTTTTTTTAAATCGCAGCAGCATTATTATATGGGGCATATATGGAGCATGTTATGAGCCACCAATAACCTTTGTGCAGCATTATATGGGGCATATATTAATATGGAGCATGTTGCATTTCCCACCCTCGGCTTATACTCGAGTCAATACGTTTTCTCAGTTTTTGTGGCAAAATTAGGGGGGGTCGGCTTATACACGAGTATATACGGTACGTAATAACAATCCTCTTATTGCAGCATTTATATGCCTGGGATAGCTTGGATTCTGCACTGAAAAAAAGTAACTGCAGTTTTTTACATGTTTTTTTAGGCTCCAAATAAAAGCCTCCAGAGAAAAACAAGCACAAAACCACACAGTTCAGTTGCTTCTTTAAATCTTAGGGGTCGCAGTTTTCATGAAATCACATCCACTTTACTTGGACAGTTCAACACAGCAGAATTTCTGTGCAAAAAAAGAAAAGCAACAAAAATTACGCTGCATTTACACTGCATGTGAACATGGTCTAAGCAATGTGGATGTGATTAGCTGAAATCTCCACTATCAGGGTTGTACTATGCGGTTTTGGTGCATTTTTTCTGCATAGGTTTTTTCTGTAGTATAAAAAAAACTGCTTCATATCTGCCCCAAAATCGCATCAAATAAGGGGGAAATTGCATAAAAGAAACATAGCAAACACAATAATCAGAGAAGATTACTTTTGGTCCCTTTAAAAACAGGGTGGCACATGTTAAGGAGCTGAAACTCCTAAACCCTTCATCCAATTTTAATGTGGATACCCGCAAATGAAAGCTGAAAGTCTGAACTTCATCTGCATCTGAATTGTTTTGTTTAAAATTCATTGTGGTAATGTCTAGAACCAAAATTAGAAAAATGTTGTCTCTGTCCAAATATATATGGACCTAACTGTAGAGATACATTATACATAGCAGTGTATCAGTATAATCTGCTTGTGGACTCAGAGCCTTCAATATAGATCAAGAACATAAAAGTCTCCCAGTTGACATCACCAGAGCCTGTGGCTCAGAAGCTTTAACTCCTACATGTAATATTGAAGGTTTTGGGTTCAATTACCGGGAGGACTTAAAAATAAAAGAGAATTACATTTTTGTAATTGACTTTTTATTATTTTTTAGTATTTTTAAAGGAACAAGAAAATCTGACTTTGTCTTCACCTCAGTATACAAGTACAAAGCTGTATACAATGCACATGTATAATCTGTTTCTGCCTGCAATACATCTCATGATTACCAAATTCATGGACTGTGGCTCATAGCTAGAGCTGCTGCCTACAAACTTGGAGACTTGAGTTTGAGTCTCAACCGATCACAGAAAAAGTAAATAATTTAATTTATGCACAGATATGCAGCCCCACCCCTGAGGAGGAGGAGCAACAAAGCAATGACGACGTTGTTGCGAGAGGCAAGTATTAGAAGTGGGGACAAAGCCCTGACATGTCGGGACTCAGCCCTCAAATCGGGACAGCTGCTGAATTCAGAACAGGTGGGAGTTATGCATGCCATATATTCTGCATGGCCGAGCATTCAATGTTTAAAATTTGTTACACAGGAGCACCATGTGTCTCATGATTTTTCAGTGTTTTACAGGCATTGTTTTTTGCCAGTTTTATTTTTCATCCATTTTAACACCTGTTTTTTTCCTGACATTCTTCATTTAATATACGGAAGCCTTAGGGGAAAATGTTAGAATAAAATTATCAGAACCAGAGAAAAATAGAAAATAGAACACTGTACATGTAGACTTTGGCATCAAATAATTCCGGTCCGCAGTGTTCTTTCACATAGAGAATATTGAGGCTTTTTTTCTTCTTACAGCTTTATTGTTTGTAACAGACATGAGATCTAACACAATAGAAGATTACAGTCTGGGGAAGACAGGAACCATTCATATAGGCGACCGGTGGTGATGGAGTCAGTGACGGACTCTGTCCAGATATGTTTCTAGACAGATTATATAATAAAAATAGTAAAAAATAATAAAACAAATAATAAAAAATGAAAATAAATAAAAACTTAAAAAACAATGAAGGGATGAACCCCTTCAAAACAAGGAGCAGATGTTTGTCAAGTCTGTATCACAAAATACAGAGGAAAATTGAGGTGGGTTGTACAGGGGAACAGAAACACTCCATAAATAAATCACTTGAACAAATCAGTGGTTTCATTGAGTCCATGGGGATTTATAGTGTTCAGCTTGTGAATCCAGAAGATCTCTTTCCTGTTAAGAGTCTGTACTTGGTTGGGGTTTTCAAGGGGAACATGGTCAATAGGGATCACCCTGAAGGAAATCCTTTTGTTATGATATACCGCATAATGCCTGGAAAGGCCATGCTGTAGAAATCCTTCTTTTATATTATGCCTATGCGAGTTTATTCTTTTATGTAGCTGTTGCGTTGTCCTGCCCACATATAATTTCTTACATTCACATATGATGACATAGATGACGAAACTGGATTGGCAGGTCAAATGGTATTTGATTTGAAACTCATCTGAATTTCCACTGTCTGATGAAAAAGTTTTTGCATCATGTATGATGCTAGAGCAGCGTAAGCATCTTAGGATGCCACATCTATAGGAGCCTTGTCTGAGCTTTTTTGCAGAGTAATTGAAGTCCTCTTTTTTCTTTAGCCGGTTTGGAGCCAACGTGTTTTTTAATGTCGGGGCCCTTCGGAAGGTTATCAGGGGATTGTTGGGAAGACGCTTCCCCAATATGGGGTCATTAGGAAGTATACCCCAATGTTTTTTCAGAACCAGACGAATTTTTCTGTTCTGAGCTGAAAAAGTGGTAATAAAATTGAAGTTAAACTTAGTATCAGATGCTAGTTTTTTTGTTTTATTGAAGATTAAGTCTGTCCGTTCTATTTTTTTGCTTTCAGAGAAGGCTCTATGGATTTTTAAATGTATGAACAATGGTTTTAAGTGATATACTCCATTATATTTTATGATTGTTTGTGGTGTTTACAATGTATATATGTGCTTAAGTCTGATTCCTCGCCCATTGGGTGTGGCCTTTTTTTTTTTTTTTGAAAGGAGGCATCTCCATCTGCCTCCTTTGCTATAAATAGCAGATCCTGAATATGTATGTGTATAGACTGTCCTGAGGAAGTGGTGTGATCACCATGAAACGCGTAGAAATAAAGTCTATTTTCTATTACATCCACTTGGACTCCTCTGATCCATCATCCTGACAGGCGAGCAGCACAGACTGATGCCCCATTCTCTTCACCTAGCAAAGAATCATCTAGAGAGCCGTAGTAGAAGATGAAGATGTCGTCCTCATCATGAAGTAGTTATTTCTCCTGTCACGTGTAATGAATATCTCCTGCAGTATTGCTAATGCCGATTCCAGTGTTGGTAAATGAGACGAGAATTAGCGTTATGGAAGATGAGTCTATGAGAAACGTATTCAGCTGCCGACTCCGAGGAAGAAACGGCTTGTTGTGTGTGGTCTAAAATAAATAGGATTATTAGAAGGAAAGAAAAACTTACGACTGTAAAATAATAAAAATAGTAATAGATTAATGATACCCCACTCCTCCTGTGTCTTCACTTCTTGGGTCCCCCACCAATCTCTGTTCCCGAAGCAGTGGCTGTCATAACCAGAGATTGGGAGCATAGAGAAGTCTTATTCAGCAATTCAACTTATGTTCTAGTGTATACAATCCTCAAATACAACATCTTCACATTACATCTCATCATATCTTCCTTTTATTTTCCCCAGTAATTCTATTATTACATGGAATTTTTATGACGTTACATCAGCGAATCTTTTCTCCATTTAGGTCCCTACAACATCGGATCCTCCTAATCGAGATCTAATAATGCATAAAGGTGTGCAAACTGCCTGAGCATAGGTTTATACCTGCTTATCTTCTTCCCACTCAGGTCCATACAATATCGGATCCTCTCAGTGGAGATCTTTTATATAAGAGCATTTTCCTGACTGACTCATCAAAGATGGATATCGACAGGGACAAGATGGGTGAAAAGATATTACACCTCACCCTAGAGATCCTCTTCCGGCTTACTGGAGAGGTGAGAGATTCTGATGACGTCACATTACATCATTCTTATCTATGGGAATAAAATATTGACATAACTAGAGAGTTGAAGACTCTGGAAATGTCTGTAGTGAGATTTATTACTGTGTCTCTCCATAACCAGGATTACACAGTAGTGAAGAAGATCTCTAGTGAGCGCTGTCAGGCCCCTGTGTCTGAGGGATGGGGAAGTCCCCGGAGCCCAATCACGGGGCCTCCACCTCGCCCCCTGATATATGAGGAAATCAATGACCAGAAAATCCTAGAACTCACCTACAAGATGATTGAACTGCTGACTGGAGAGGTGACTGCTGGGAATGCTGGGACATTATACAGTAACACTATGAAGGGATCATGGTGATGACGGTATCATTGTATGTGTCAGGTTCCTATAAGGTGTCAGGATGTCACCGTTCATTTTTCCATGGAAGAGTGGGAGTATTTAGAAGGACACAAAGATTTGTACAAAGACGTCATGATGGAGATTCCCACGTCCCTCATATCACCAGGTAATAGACCTGACTAAATATAGGCTGACTATTATTATCTGTATGTAAAGCGTGAATTCAGTCCCTGTATGTGTTCCCTCCAGTTCCATGCAGCAAGAGGACAACACCAGAGAGATGTGCCCGTCCTCTTCTTCCACAGGACTGTAAACAAGAAGATCCCAATGTTCCTCAGGATCATCAGGTAGATGGAGAGAAGGTGTCATGAGATCTCCCCTATGATGTGTATACGGCTGTGAAGGTCTTCTGCTCAGTCTTGTTTTATGCACCAGTATTATTTGCTTTATACTTGTTTAATGAGAATGGTGGAGATGGCAGGATTATAATAATACTTTATTTATATAATGCCAGCATATTCAGCAGCAATGTATAGTTAAACAGTTCATACACAAGTCATAAGAAACAACGTTAAAGCAAAATAAGACATACAATCTACAAAGAAGTGAGGGGAGACATAAAGCACAGGTGTGCATTTACAATGATGGTCCAGCCATCTTGAGTGAGTGGGGGATAGATAAAGGCTGCATGAAGTTGTCACCATCCAGTATTTGTGGTGCTATTGGGTGCGGTTGAGTTTGATGGAGGGTTATTCTCAGATAGTGAGTGGGATACATACATATACATACATAAAAGGACTTTGATTAGGAAACGTTAGAGGCCGCTCTGAACAGATGTGTTTTGAGAGAGCGCTTAAAACTGTGAAAGTTGTGGATAGTCCTAATTTCTTGAGATAGAGCATTCCAGAGGACTCGGGAGAAGTCTTGGAGCTGGGAGTTGGAGGCACGGAATAGTGCAGAGGTTAGTTGAACGTTGCTTGCAGAGCATAATGAGTGGGTAGGCATATAAACAGAAATGAGGGAGGAGATGTAGGGGAGTGCCGCACTGTGGAGAGCTTGTGGGTAAGAACAGTTTATATTGGATCCTATAATGAATGGGCAGCCAGTGCAATGACTGACAGAGCAGACGCGTCCGAGTACTGATTAGGCAGATAGACGACCCTGGCTGCTGCATTACTGATGGACTGGAGAGGGGAAAGTCGAGTGAGTGGGAGGCCAATTAATAGAGCATTACAGTAGTCCAGGTGGGAGTGGATCAGGGCAATAGTGAGGGTTTTTGTGTCCATGGTGAGAAAGGGGCGGATTCTAGAGATGTTCTTTAGGTGTGAACGGCAGGAGCGGGCAAGAGATTGTATATGGGGGTGAAGGAAAGATTGGTGTCAAACATAACACCCAGACAGCGTGCCCGCTGCCTAAGCGTAAATATGGTGCCACCCACGGAGACGGATATGTCAGATTTAGGGAGGTTACTAGATGGTGGGAGCTGAAGAAGTTCCGTTTTGGAAAGGTTGAGTTTCAGATAGCGAGCGGACATGATGTTGGAGACTGCAGACAGACAGTCACTGGTGTTCTTTAGTACAGCAGGGGTAAGTTCAGGGAATGACGTGTGTAGTTGTGTTATCACCATAAAGATGGTACTGAAAGCCAAATCTGCTGATGGTCTGTCCAATTGGGGCATTGTAGAGAGAGACAAGAAGGGGGAAAGGACTGAGCCCTGAGGGACCCCCACAGTAAGAGGAAGAGGAGACAAAGTGGAGCCAGAAAACGATACACTAAAGGAGCGGTCAGAAAGATAGGAAGAGATCAAGGAGAGGGCAGTGTCCTTTATGCCTTTTGATTGGAGCATAGAGTAGGAGATGGTGGTCAACAGTATCGATAGCTGCAGAGAGGTCAAGAAGAATGAGCAGAGAGTAGTCACCATTATGTTTTGCTGTCAGAAGGTCATTGGTCACTTTGCAGTTTCTGTCAAATGTACGGGGCAGAAGCCGGACTTTGATGGATCTAGGAGAGAGTGAGTGGAAAGGTTAGGCCGGGGTCACACTGGCGAGGAATACGGCCGAGTGAGAGGCGCTAAAAGCACGCATTAGACACGGACCAATGATTTTCTATGGGGTCCCTCGCACCAGCCGTATATTTCTCATCCGTATTCTACAGTCCTTGCCAATCACAGCATGCTGCGATTGTCAGCGTACTACGGCCGTAGTACACCAATGCAAGTCTATGGGTGCGCAAAAAATACGGATTACACACGGAGCACACATGTGACTTGCGAGAAATACGCACCCGGTGTCTTTTAGCAAAGCCGGCAATTCAGTGCGCTATACAGTAAACTCACACTGACAGTTTTAATAAAGAAACGAAAGAATAGATATATACACATAGAATACATATATATATATATATATATATATATATATCTATATATATGCATTCTATGTGTCTATATCTATTCTTTGGTTTCTGTTATAATGGAGCCCTATGACAGGGTTTCTAACAGAAACCAAAAAATAGATATAGACACATAGAATGCATATATATAGATATATATACATATATATATATATGTATTCTATGTGTATATATCTATTCTTTCGTTTCTTTATTAAAACTGTCAGTGTGAGTTTACTGTATAGCGCACTGAATTGCCGGCTTTGCTAAAAGACACCGGGTGCGTCTTTCTCGAAAGTCACATGTGTGGTCCGTGTGTAATCCGTATGGCATCCGTATTGCGAGATTTTCTCGCAGGCTTGCAAAATGGACCTATAATGGAGCCCTATGACAGGGTTTCTATGTCCATTTTGCAAGCCTGCGAGAAAATCTCGCAATACGGATGCCATACGGATTACATACGGATGCTTACATGCGCAGAATACGCGACCACACCTTGCTTACGGATGATATACGGAGCACTGTTTAGGGGCCATTCATCCGTATTACGCCTGTAAAATACTGACCGTATTTTGAGTCGGTTAGTGTGACCCCGGCCTAATGGGTAAGGCAGGCGTAGACCAGGCGCTCCAAGAGTTTAGAGATCAAGGGGAGGTTGGAGACTGGTCTGTAGTTATTTGTGCAGGATGGATCGAGAGATTTTTTTTTAATAATAGAGTAAAGATAGTGTTTGAAGGAGGAGGGGAAAATGCCAGAGGAAAGGGAGAAATTGAAGATTGTAGTAGGGTGAGTAGTGACCACTGGACGAGATGTGAGGGAATGGGGTTGGTAGTGCATGTAGTCGGACGAGAAGAAGAGAGGAGCCTGGAGACTTCTTCTGTGATGAGATCAAATGTGGAGAGTGAGCCAGGGGAGATGCAGGAGTGATGGGAGTCACAGCAATTTTTTAGCTTGGTGTATTAGGGCGTCTGTCCCTGTGTGGTGTGGAGTCATCAATAGGCTGTAAGCCAGACACAGTGCATCACACATACCTGTATGACTGGCGTCCTATACAAGCCTTATTAGTGTGCAATTTTTTTCTACTAGGCAGCCAACCCCTCCATGATCTGGTAGGTGTTTGGGTGGCTGTTTTTATCAGTAGTTTGCATCTGTGCTGCCCCTTGCCTTTATTAGTGAAGGCTGGCTGCATCCTGTTAGAAGTGCATTTGTCATCAGACAGGTTTTGGGAATGCTCTATCTTTATGGTACGTAAGTCACAGCACTTGGTAGCTGGGAGTGGATTTCCTGATGGATATTCTCTTTTTTCTCTATAAAGTGGGAGGCCAGGTCATCAGCACACATTTCTGTGATAGGGGCCTGTGTTTTCAGACTGAGAAGGAAGTGAAAGGTGTCAAAAAGTTTTTTGAGTTGTTATAGTGAGGAGATCAGGGTGGTGAAGTAGGTCTGTATGGTGAGGTGAAGGGTAGAGTTATAGGTCCTTAACATAAATTTGTAGTGGATGAAGTTTTCTGGTGTGTGATTTTCCCTCCATAGGTGTTTCGCATTCCTAGAGCATTGCTGGAGAAATCGAGTTTGCGATGTGAGCCAGGGCTGTTTTACTCTGTGTTGGAGGTTCTGAGCGTGAAGGGCGCTACTTGGTCCAGGGTTCTTCTGAGAGTGTCATTGTAGTGGTGTACAGGAAAGGAAAAAGAGAAAATTGGGGACGATGATGAGCGTAGAGAATCTGTAAGTGAATGAGGGTTAATGGATCACCCGCCAGGGCAGTGGGGTTACTCGGTACCAGGCCGGTGCCTCAGAGGGACGTGTCACAGTGGCGGTGACCCGGTCTGTGGCCCTGGGCGTCCATGCAAAAGGGGTGAAACGTGGCTGAATAAAGTTTATAGATGGATGATACGTGACGCCACCTGTGGTGCTCGGCAGTGAAGGGGTTAAGCCGACGCTGCAGGCAGATCCTCTGGGACAGATGGCATAAGGCAGCAAGATGTAATAGCTCCCCAGGCACAGAGATGTAGCAGTGCTGAAGGGTTGCAGGATGAAAGCAATGTCACAACAGGGTGCAGTTTCCTTTACCTTTACTGTGCTTTGTAAGTGCAGTCCAGGATCCAGATTACAGATGGAACAGGAGTTGATTATCCTGGAAGCAACTCAGGAATCTCTCTATGCAGATGGGTTGTGTAGTCTCCTTCCTAGCGCTTATCTGAGGTACTTGCAGTACTGACTTACACTGAAGTTCCCCCTTGCTTGCTCTCTTTTAGAACCCCCTCGTATGGCAGACAGCTGTAGCCTCCTTCTTCTGGCTCACACTCGTTGCTGCTGTGCCTCCGAGTCTTATGTGGGAACAGAGCATTTACAGCCCCTTGTTCCTCCGGTTTCTGCTGCAGGACCATCAGTATCCATACAACCTCGGAGACCGGACTCGGGACCATGCGCCACAGCTAGAAGTGAACCCGAACTCTGCTCAATCCTCCAGCTCTTCTTTTCCCTCCTCACACGAACTGACTAACTTCCCTTTCCTGGCCACAGAGAGCAGCCCCTCCCCCAGTTTGGTTCAGGGCTCCCTCTGCTGGCCTGGAGTGGGAACTGTGCTGTGTGCTGTATTTGTCTGATAGAGAGACCCTTTCATTGCTTCCAAGCATGACATCACACTCCCAAGGAGGAAGGTAATGCCACTGTGGCGACCATACTCCTGGGGGTGCCACATTCCCCCTAGTGCAATTCAGTACTCCCGGACTGAGGAAAAACATGCAAACATATAAACAAATGAACAATAGTAACTGTTACAAGATTTAAAAAAAAATGAAAAATTACAAAAACCATAGCTCAAAAATAGTCCCTGTGACGATTAGTCCATGCGTCAATGTCCATGGTCCAATTCCTGAGCAGTTGGTAACTATGTACAAGTAGAGTTTTGGCCACACATAGTCCTGTGGCCCAATTGTCCATTAAAACAAAATAAGATATTCAAAAAGTTCTTACAGAGTCTCTAGGCACATAAGCTTGAAAAGTTGCATATTTACATTTTACCATTTACATTAATTATTTTTATACGAAACCTTATGGGTGGTATACCTTGGGTACTACGGACAGACCTACGTAGCACTGGTGTTGTTGGGGACCTTACTGGATGCCTTGTGTTAACTACTACTGGTGTAGTGTGTGTTGTACTGGCTACACTACTGGTGGTTCTGCGTAGCACAGGGATACTAGATTTCCTAGGACCACTTCTACTCACTGTGGGCATGACAGATTCACCACTGGCAGGTCGAGGATTCTCTTGCTCCACTGCTGGTGTGGCATCCGCTGCCTGTACTTGCTGGTTTTCAGGGTGGTCTTGAGTCACTTCTTCTTGCACTACCAGTTGGGGAAAGGTCAAAACTGGCACCACTATGGCCTGATTCGCTCTAGTCCAATTTGCAAGGAATTCTCCGAGTACAGTCCTGATCTTTTCTTCTTCTTCCTCTATGGGCTGAAGGTTGTTTTGCTCTCCCATCTTTTCCTTTAGTTGGTCAGGGCACAGTTTCAGATGATCCCTCGACATTGCTGATGAGGTTTCTCCTCCATCCTTACTGATAAGGCACACCTTGGTGTTGTCAAAGTTTGATGGTAGGACGGTGTAGGGTTCAGCTTCCCATTGCTCATCCAATTTATGCATCCTCCTTTTCCTATTTAGGACTTGTTCTCCTGGTGACAGGGGAACTGCAGGTGCATGTTGATTGTCGTTCTTTTCCTGTTTTTGTCTTGCCTGCGCTAGACTCTTTTCCACGCACTCTTGTACTCGTCGGTATTGCTGCTGCCGCTCTGTATCCCAGTCAGCATCTGGTGATGTCACCTCAGGTGTAAGGACTCCCATATCCAAATCAATAGGCAACTTGCCAGGCCTCGCTCTCATTAGGTAGGCTGGTGTGCAGTTGGTGGAATTCACAGGAATGTGATTGTAGAAGTCTACCAGATCTAGCAACTTTTCTGGCCACATATTCCTCTCTTCCAAAGGCAAGGTCTTCAGTAGATCGATCACCACCTGATTCATCTTTTCACACATGCCATTGGTCTGTGGCTGGTACGGTGTTGTCCTGATCTTCTTGCAACCGTACAAGTTACAGAATTCCTGGAACACTTCTGCCTCAAAGGCTGGACCTTGATCTGTATGCACTCGCTCGGGATATCCTTGTGGTAAAAAAAAATGCTGTTGGAACGCTCTGGCTGCTGTTCTGGCTGTTTGATCCTTAACAGGCATGACTACCAGGAATCTCGAGTAGTGGTCAACGATGGTAAGAGCATAAACGTAGCCTGAACGGCTTGGGACCAGCTTCACATGGTCCAGGGCTACCAAGCCGAGTGGCTGTTTAGTTATTATTGGCTGCAAAGGAGCTCGCTGGGTGTTACGGTCCTTCCTGCGCAGGTTGCATTGTCCGCACTCCCGTCACCAATTTTCAATGGCCTTCCTCTTACCAGCCCAGTAGAATCTCTCTCGGTGTAAGGTCTCCAACTTCTTCCATCCAAAGTGTCCAGCTCCATTGTGTTATGCTTCCAAGACCATCGATGCCTCTCTCTTTGGGACTACCACCAGCCAGACCAACGCATGAGTGCGGGCATTGATACTCCTCTGACACAGCTTTCCTTCATAAATGAACAGCCTGCCTCTTTCCTTCCACAACTGCTGGGTTTCTTCATGAGACTCTGGACCTGGGCGTCAGTCAGTTTGTGACAGTAGCTCCTTTACCAGGCAGACTGCGGGGTTGCTATCCTGCGTTTCTGCCCAGTCATGATGAGACAATGGATTTAGGGTGGCCTTTTTCACGATAGATCGTCTGTTTCTCACTCCTTGGGCACGTTGGGCCGCAATTGGCCGATGGAAGGCAGGTAACTCTATTTCTTCAAGTGCCTCAGGGTCTTCTCCTGCATCTGGCAGATTGGGCATTCTAGACAGCGCATCGGCATTCTTGTGCCCCGCTCGGTACTTGATGGTGAATTCATAATTAGACAGCCGGGCCATCCATCGCTGCTCCAGTGCACCTAGTTTTGCAGTTTCCAAGTGAGTCAACGGGTTGTTGTCCGTGAAGATGGTAAACTTGGCTGAAGCTAGGTAATGCTTGAATCGTTCAGTCACGGCCCAGACTACGGCGAGGAACTCCAGTTTGAAGGAACTGTAGTTGTCAGGGTTCCTTTCAGTGGGACAAAGCTTCCTGCTGGCGTAGGAGATCACTCTTTCCTTGCCATTCTGTACCTGTGACAGTACTGCTCCCAGTCCAACGTTGCTGGCATCAGTATACAGAACAAATGGTTGGTCATAATCTGGGTAGGCCAGAACTTCATCTCCTGTGAGAGCCATTTTCTTTTTAAACCAGTTATTTTTATTTAGGTTTCAAAAGATTTTAAACAATAAACAGTGGATATCAATATACATGTAACAATTCACATATCTTGTAATAATACAATCAAAGCCATCCCTCCCTCCCCCAATACTCCTTATGCCGGGTATACTTGAGAGTCTTAGGTGAGAGCCATTTTCAGTCGAGTGAAGGACCTCCCCAGTTCCTCCTTCCATTCGAATGTAGGACTCTTCTTTCTGGCTTTCTTGGGCTGGCCCACCAGAAGATTTTGCATAGGTGTGGCTATCTCAGTGAAGCCTTTGATGAACCTTCGGTAGTAGCCTTCCAACCCAAGGAATTGACGTACCTCATGGAGGTTGCTGGGCTTCTGCCAGTCCTGGATGACAGTGACTTTGTCACGATCCGGTGCCACACCTTCTGCACTCACTACATGACCGAGGTACTGTATCTTGGGCTTCAGGAGGTGGCATTTGGATGGCTTCACTTTCAGGCCAAAGTTGGACAAGGCTTCAAACACCTCAGCCAGGTGCTCCAGATGGTCTTCATATGTCTTGGAGAAAACAATGACATCATCAAGGTACAACAGAACTGTCTCGAAGTTCTTGTGTCCAAGACAGCACTCCATTAGCCGTTGAAATGTCCCTGGGGCGGTGCAGAGCCCAAACGGCATGTAGTTGAACTCGCAGAGACCCATTGGTGTAGTAAACGCTGTTTTCTCCTTGTCTGCCTCTGCCACGGGAACCTGCCAATACCCACTAGTGAGATCCAAGGTGGAAAAATAGTTAGCAGTTTTAAGTGCAGCTAATGACTCTTCAATTCTGGGTAATGGGTAGGCATCCTTATGTGTAATGCTGTTAATTTTTCTGTAATCAACACACATTCTCATGGTATCATCTTTCTTTTTCACAAAGACTATTGGGGCTGCCCAGGGGCTACAACTATCTCTGATCACCCCAGCTTCCTTCATTTCCCGCAACATACTTTTGGCACATTGATATTGTGTTGGGGGTATAGGCCGGTACCTTTCTTTAATGGGTGGATGATCTCCAGTGGGGATATGGTGTTGAACCCCTTTTGCCTTCCCAAAGTCTAGAGGGTGTTTACTGAATACCCGCTCATACTCCTGAGCCACTCGGTACACCCCATTCTTTTGGTATGAAGGGGTGGAGTCAGTTCCAACATGCAGCTGCTGACACCACTCCTCCAGCTGCTTTACAGAGCCATTGTCCCTTTGCGGACACCAACTACCCCTCTGGCTGTCAGGACAGTGGGCCGGCTATAAGAGTACACTGGCTCTACTAATGCTTGGTAATCTTTTCCTCGGAGGCCTATGGCTGCCCGACACCAAATGAACATTTCACATCTGTGGGGGTATCGCAATGGGGAAAGACTCACTCTGACGCTGCCAATTTCTCCGCCAGACAGTTCTACCTGCTGTCTTTGCATCAGGGCCTTCATCTCCTTCTGCAGGACTCGTTCACTGGAACCAGCAGTCTCGGCTACCTGTTGCAACAAAACAATAACCTTGGCAAGACAATTTTCAAACACATTAGTACCTAAGGTCATCATTGGGTTACATTCTCGTTGTTCAATGTCTACAACTATCAGACCTTGAGATTTTAACTCCACTCTCCCCACCTTAATGGTAATCTCTTTACATGCTACTTGCGGCAAAGGCTGACCATTGCTGGCAACTACTGTCAGCTCATCACTTGGGCCGCGATTAAGTTCAGAGTCAGCCCAATACCATTTGCAAAGGATATATGGCATAGTTGTCACCTGAGAGCCAGTGTCCAGCAAAGCGTTCATGGGGATGGCGTCAGTCACCACTGGGAGGACCGGTCGCCCTCCAACATACTTGGCTTGCCAGTTCTTTGGGCCTTGTGGTCCTACTCCTGGGGTGTTGGCCCTCTGCCCCAGGGGTTGCTCATTTAAATAACAGAATCTTGCGATGTGGCCTGCCTTGCCGCAGTGACCACAGATGGAATGTCCGTCCTGGTCATAGCGATCGTTGTCTCTCCCTCGGAGCAGCGGGATCCTCTTTCGTAGCCACGGGACATCCTCTGGACTGGAGGCCAGCTGGATCTTCTCCTTTGAGGATGCCTGCATGGACTGCACAGTTTTGGCAAGTGCAGCCATATTTTTGGTCAAATCTTGGACCTGAAGGCGCAGTTCTGTAGATGGATCATTATCCAGAGTCTGTGCGTCAGCCTCCACAGGGCTCGGAGGGAAAGATGCTGCTTCTTGGTGGTATGTGATTGCTGGACGCCTAGGGGGCGCTGGACGGCTGACATTTGGTTCATGCAGCACTCAGATAGCCCTGTCTTTAAAGTCTGCAAAGTCTAGATCAGGGTTTTGTAGGGCTATGATGCACAGCTGTGCTCTGTGGGTACTGGATAGGAGTCCCTCAATAAATTGCTCCTTTAACAGTCTGTCTCCATCTTTCACACTGTTTGGGTCAATCTGCTTTATGGCTCGCAGCGCCTCCTGCAGGTTAAGAGCATAGTCCCGTATACTGTCCTGCACTCTTTGCTTACACCCAAAGAATCTCATTTTTATTTCAGCTGCAGTGCGGGTGTCAAAGGTGCTTCTTAGCTTAGCCAGAATCTTTTTAACAGTCTCTTTATCAGTGTCCTGCCAGGACTCTCTTTGCGCTGCACGAGTTAGCTGCCCAATAAGGATGTTTACTTTTTGGCTTTCAGACAGTGGATACACTTCAAACAAACTGCACAGTCTCTCTTTAAATTCACTCAGGGTATGTGACTCCCCTGGGTACTGCGGTAACCAGGCCGCTCCCGGTATATAGGGCATGGACAGCGGCATTATGGGGACTGCTGCGGTGGGCGCCTGTTCTTGCTGCGCTCTGAAGGCAGTGCTGGCTGCTGGATTCTTGCGGCGCTGTGGGGGGTGCGGTGGCATTCACCGCTGCATCTTCTCTTGCCTCAGACATTCTCTTCCTCCCTAGTGAACGGTGGCCACGCCCTGTGTTGCGCTGGCTTACCGGTTGCCGCTCCGCAGGCTAGATGATTGGGGGATGCCGGGACTGCAGGCCTCTGCTCCTCATTTCCCGCCCGCTGGTCTCTTCCCGTGCAGCACCTCACTTTTCGCGCTCTCTGGAAGGCTCCGCCCACGACTGCACGCCCCTCTGGCTTCCCGCGCGCGCCAAGTGGCAGGGTAATGGCGGCAATTGCACAATAAGTCTATGGCACACAATACAGTCTCTGGCACACAGGACCTGGGGGCACCGGGCTTCACAAATCCTGTTTGTGACGCCAAAATGGATCGCCCGCCAGGGCAGTGGGGTTACTCGTTACTGGGCCGGTGTCTCAGAGGGACGTGTCACAGTGGCGGTGACCCAGTCCGTGGCCCTGGGCGTCCATGCAAAAGGGGTGAAACATGGCTGAATAAAGTTTATAGGTGGATGATGCGTGACGCCACCTGTGGTGCTTGGCAATGAAGGGGTTAAGCCGCCGCTGCAGGCAGATCCTCTGGGACAGATGGCATAAGGCAGCAAGATGTAATAGCTCCCCACAGATAGAGCTGTAGTCCCAGGGCAGTGGTAATAGGTGTTGAGGAAGAGGGTGTAGTGTTAGGCACAGAGATGTAGCAGTGCTGAAGGGGTTGCAGGAAGAAGGCAATGACACAACAGGGTGCAGTGTCCTTTACCTTTACTGTACTTTGTAAGTGCAGTCCAGGATCCAGATTACAGATGGAACAGGAGTTGACTAGCCTGGAAGTAACTCAGGAATCTTTCTGTGCAGATGGGTTGTGTAGTCTCCTTCCTAGCGCTTATCTGAGGTATTTGCAGTACTGACTTACACAGAAGTTCCCCCTTGCTTGCTCTCTTTTAGAACCCCCTCGTATGGCAGACAGCTGTAGCCTCCTTCTGGCTCACACTCGTTGCTGCTGTGCCTCCGAGTCTTATGTGGGAACAGAGCATTTACAGCCCCTTGTTCCTCCGGTTTCTGCTGCAGGACCATCACTATCCATACATCCTCGAAGACCGGACTCCGGACCATGCGCAGCCAGAAGTGAGCCCGAACTCTGCTCAATCCTCCAGCTCTTTCCACGTCCACACACTTTTCCCTCTTCACACGAACTGACTAACTTCCCTTTCCTGGCCACAGAGAGCAGCCCCTCCCCTAGTTTTGTTCATAGCTCCCTCTGCTGGCCTGGAGTGGAAACTGTGCTGTGTGCTGTATTTGTCTGATAGAGAGACCCTTTCATTGCTTCCAAGCATGACATCACACTCCCAAGGAGGAAGGTAATGCCACTGTGTCGACCATACTTCTGGGGGCACCACATTAACAGCTTGTAAATTTCTGCAAATATGGTAGGTAGGAGTGTGCTGGTGTGGGCGAGGATTTGTCAGCGTGAAGGAGAGGATATTGTGGTCAGAGAGTGGAAGAGGTGAGTTATCTGTGTAGTAGATTTAACAGAGGCCAGTTAAAGGGTGTTACCGTCTTTGTGTGTTTCTGAGGTTGATATCTGTGAGAGGCCAAGAGAAGTGGTTAGAGTTAGGAGCTAGGATGCCGATGGGGATGTTGAAGTCTACCAGGATAAGGGTTGGTAGTTCTGAGGAAATGAAGTGTGCCATTCAGGCAGAGAAGTGGTGAAGATAATGGGTGGGTGAGCCTAGGGGGCGATATATGACCGCTAATTTGAGGGAGAGGGGATGGAAAAGCCTGATTGTGTGGACCACAAAAGAATGGAATGAGAGTGGTGGAACTGGGGGGATGACCTGGAAAGTGCATTTTGGGGACAGGAGTATTCCGACTCCACCACCAAGTCTGTTTGTGGTTCTCAGGAAATGGGAAAATTGTAAACTACCATGAGAAATAGCAAAAAGGGAAGAAAGTGACAGAATTCTGAATCGAGGTTTCAGTGAGGGCCAACAGATTAAGAGAGTTGTTTATAAAGTAGTCATGCAGGAAGGGAAGCTTATTACATACAGACTGTGGATTCAAGAGTGCACAATTAAAAGAGGAAGCTGAAGGAGTACTGCTAATGTTAATCAGGTTAGTAAGGTTTCGATGTGAGATGGAGGAGGGGATGACGTTGACGGATGGTGGACCAGGGTTGGTGAAGATATCCTCTGACATAGGTAGCAGTAGAAAGAGAAAGAGGTAGTTCTTGGAATTGTGGCATGTTTTTTGTGCTATGTCTTTGTACAAGATGGATTGAGGTTTTTCATGAAGGTGAGAAGTGCATGGCAGCTGTACATGGGAGAGGAAAGTAGAGAGGGCTGATGTGTATGAGAGGTAATGGAGAGGGGATGGGGTAGTGAATGTGGATGGCAAGGGCACACAGGAAGATAGAAATAAAGCACATGATAAAAAGAGAGTATAAAGTGTGGGTTACCTGTCTCCTGTACTGACTAACTGCCATTGAATTAACTGCTGCTTCTGCACACTTAGCTACGGGGATACTTTGCTGAGGGGATACCACGTGCATACAACCCACACACGTGCACCCTTTTAGGGCAGGTGAGAGGGATTGTGGGATCTGGTTTGGGATAAATTATAGCTGATTGGAGCTGATCATAGATGTGACTTCTCCATCTGTCTGTTTTACAATATTTGTTTCAGGGTGAAGATCTGACCCATATTAATACTACAGAGACATATGTGAGGGGTGATGAGTGGTGCAAAGAGGAGATTCCTACATATGACTACCCAGGTGAGTAGTAACCACTAAATGCAGAGAATTCACAGATTCTTCTCAGTGACCGACTATGGCTGCTTTATTGGTGGTGTAGTCCGGTCATGTTACAATCAAGTGGTCACCATTCTGCCACTAACCCACTACATGCTCCTCCATAAAAAGCATGCCTTATTACTTTGGGCATTGGAAGTCCTTCTGTTGGAAAGAGATCTGTTCCCAGCAGAGCTTACAGCACGGAGAATGCACCCTACTACCTGAAATTAGAAGATGCTGTCCCTTACTTTCCCAGATCTCTAAACGGCAAAGCCAGATGACAGCGTACGTAGAATTTGCTGAAAACATAGAAAACATGAAGAAAAATATAATCCATATGGTGGCCTTACTTTTATGACTAGAGTCAAATGTTAATTTTTTTAACATCTTCAACCTTTCCTTTATATGTATACTCCAATATAAATATAAGACCCATAAATGCAAGGAAGATAATACAATTATAATTTTATTTCTTTTTTCTACTGACAAATGACAGATGTAATTGAGATCTTGTTTTTTATTCAGGCCGAGTATAAACTTTTATTGGTATCATACTGGCCTACATAACAGTTTTTAGTGGCTTATTATTCCAATATTTGTGGGCCAGAATGTACAAGGAGGGTTGAACATAATTCTCTACTGGTTGATGCTCTGAGGTCTAGCGTTAGTTTTTGTTTTTGTCTTAATAAATATTGTAATTTTTCTGCATAACTTTCAATTTCTATGTATATTTTAGAATTGTTATACCAATATAATTTTTATGGATATTTTATTCATAAACAATAATTTCTATTCTTGGCAGATGACTGTACCAGAATTTCACAGAGACAAGTGACATCTGCAGTTTTTCAGTCAGATGACCTTGATACGACACAAGATATAACTGAAGTGAATCCCACTACTCCAGATATATCATCATCTTTTCACAGCAAAGATTTATCCTCTGAGCCTTTTAAACAGGTCCAAACTTCAGATTCATTACAGACTATTACGAAAAATAAAAGTAAAAAAAGAGACATTAAAAATCAAATTGGTTTTACAGCAAAGAACCCATTTTCAAGATCACAATATGGCAAAAGTTTTCCCTTTAAAATGGCTTTTATTAGACATCAAAAACTTCACGCACAGGAGAGAGAATTTTGTTTTTCAGAGATTGGGAAATATTTTAGCCAGAAATCTGAGCTTATTAAATATGACAGAGTTCACACAGGGGAGAAGCCATATTCATGTTCTGACTGTGGGAAATGTTTTGTAGATGAAACAAATCTTGTTAAACACCAGAAATTTCACACAGGGGAGAAGCCATATTTATGTTCAGAATGTGGGAAATGTTATGCAGATAGGTCAAATCTTGTTATCCACCAGAGAACTCACACAGGGGAGAAGCCATATTCATGTTTAGAATGTGGAAAACATTTTAACCAAAAATCACATCTGGTTAGTCACCAGAGAATTCACACAGGGGAGAAGCCTTTTTCATGTTTACAATGTGGAAAATGTTGGGCACATAAATCAAGTCTTGTTGCACACCAGAGAACTCACGCAGGGGAGAAATCCTTTTCATGTGCAGTATGTGGGAAATGTTGCACAGATAACTCAGATCTTGTTGCACATCACAGAATTCACACAGGGGAGAAACCATATGCATGTCCAGAATGTGGGAAATGTTTTGTACATAAATCAAGTGTTCTTAGACACCAGAAAATTCATAAAGGGGAGAAGCTTTGTTAATGATCAGAATGTGGAAATGTTTTGGTAAACACAAATGGTATCTTCTTGAATGTCAAACATCTCACACAGGGAAAAGCCATTATCATACATAGAAAGTGAGAAATGTTTTACTTAAATGGAACCAGGTGTTTATTATGTAATCTGAAAACATGATTTAGAGACAGAGACCCGGATTCCTGTAATATGTCATTTGCTGGTCTGCTACGCTGCAGTTTTGATAAAATCATTGTTTTCTCTACTACAGATCTAGTAGTGTTCTGAATTCTGAGCTCTGTATAACTCCACCAACATCACTAATTGGCAGCTTTCTCGGTACACTTAAGGTACTGTCACACTTAGCGATGCACCAGCGATCCCGACTAGCGATATGACGCGGTCAGGATCGCTGGTGCATCGCTAAGTGGTCGCTAGTGAGCTGCCACACAGGCAGATCTCACCAGCGACATCGCAGGGGTCGCTACTTACCTGTCACACTAGGCGATCCTGACATCCTCCCACCCGGCTCCACGCGTCGCTTGTCGCCACAGTAGGAAGCCCAGCAGGAAGCTGACGACGAGAAACGGTCCAGGACGTTCTCGCGCAATCAGCGATAACCTGCGGGGGGGCAGTTGGAGGTAAGTATCAGACATAGCGATATCGCTAGCAATATCTCTATAACGTCACAAAAAACAGTGACGTTATAGCGATATTGCTAGCGATATCGCTTAGTGTGACAGGCCCTTTACATTGATAGAAAGCTAATCTAATCAGTGGTGGGAGTGTGGTTACACAAAGCAAGAGGACTATATGGCATGAGACACTTAATCCTCTAGTGTTAATCTAGTGTTAATGCTGCCCTCAGATTCCCTTTAAAAACTATATTTGGTTGACCACCAAGAAAACTCGCACAGGTAGGAACAATATATTTTAACAAGCTGTGCTAGAAAACACAGCAGAGGCCAAGAAAGCAAGGGAAAATAAGTAAAAGAGAAAGCAATTTACATATTACATTAGAATGAAAATATATGCATATACTAATTGACGTCTTATCTGAAAAGCAAATAAAAAAAAAACAATATTCCATGTGCATTGAATAATTCACAGTTTTATATTTAAAAGTTCACTATTTGGACAAAATTATTTCAAATGCACCCTCAAAAAATACATCCTTTTCTCCCTCTATAAAGCCTGAGTTAACAGTTTAAGCCTTAACCAATAGCCATTTCTATGCTGAATATGGCTTCCAATTCCTCCATCCTCCTTATTAGTGATGAGCAAATATGCTCGTTGCTCGAGTTTTCCAGAGCATGCTCGGGTATCCTCTGAGTATTTTGGCGTGCTCGGAGATTTAGTTTGTGTCGAGGCAGCTGCATGATTTGCGGCTGCTAGACAGCCTGAATACATGTGGGGATTCCTTAACAAACCGGCATTCCTCACATGTATTCAGCCTGTCTAGCAGCCACAAATCATGCAGCAGCCTCGACACAAACTAAATCTCCGAGCCCGCCAAAATACTCGGAGGACACCCGAGCATGCTCAGGAAAACAACGAGTATACTCGCTCATCACTAGTCCTTATCTGTCCATTCTACAGCAACTGTGATATTTTGTTTTCCTTTTCGCAATCCAAGATTCAAGTTTTCATAAAACTATGTTCTAAAAAGTACAGTTCATCCATATTGGAATGAAATCTAAAATTACTATTCTTTACATTCCACCAAATCATATAAACCCCTTCACGCCAGGGTAATTTTCCATTTTTGCGGGGGGTTTTTTTGCTCACCTTCCCAGAGCCATAAGTTTTTAATTTTCTTTCAATATGACCACGTGAAAGCTTGTATCTTGTGGGTCGAGTTGTACTTTTGAACGACACCATTGCTTTTTACTATATAATGTACAGGAAACAGTTAAAAATTCCAAGTGCGGTGAAATTTCAAAAAAAGGGGTAATTGCACAATTTTTTTTTTTTTTTTACCATGTTCACCAAATGACCTAAAACTGACCTGCCATTATGTTTCTCCAAGTCATTATGAGTTCATAGATACCAAACATGTCTAGGTTCTTTTTTATTTAACTGGTGAAAAAAATTCCAAGTTTTGTAAGGAAAAAAAAAAGCGGCGATTTCCGAGCCCTGTAGTGTCTCCACTTTTTGTGATGAGGAGCCAGGGGAGGGCTTATTTTTCACGCTCCGAGCTCAAGTTTTTTATTGATATCATTTTGTTATTGATACGATCTTTTGATCGCACGTTATTGCATTTTAATGCAATGTTTTGGCCACTTAAAAAACGTAATTCTGGCGTTTTGATTTTTTTTCATTACGTCGCTTACCGATCAGATAAATTCTTTTCATATATTGATTGGCCAACTTTTTTTTCATTGTTTTATTTTGATTTAAACTTTTATATTTTTTTAATATTTTTAAAAACTTTTTTTTTTAATGGCTTCAATAGTCTTCATGGGAGACTAGAAGCTGCGATCAACCGATCGCCTTTGCTAAATATAGCAGTGCTATCCGGCTATGACAACCACAGGTGTCTCCTGCAGACCATTGGTTGTCATGCCAACCCATTGGTGACCCGCAGTCATGTAACAGAGATTGACAGCGGCATTTAACATGTTAACAGCTGCAAATGGATCACGATTCCACCCACGGCTGTTAGGAGCACGTCAGCTGTTGAAACCAGCTAAAATTTGCCAGAAAAGATGCAGGCTTAGCGCCGGAACCCACATCAAAGGGGGAGACCTGACATGCGCCGTACATGTATGACACATGTCGTGAAGGGGTTTAAGAGTTTCAGTGTTTGGTTTCCAGAAATGGGTTTTATCCCAAGTCTTTCCATTTTCTAAGATTTCAAACACAATATAAGATGACAAACATTGGAGGCAAGGTCCGAAGTATCCAGGCACAAAGCCCAGATTTTTGGCTATGGTGTTTCTGTTTGAATAAATCCCTTTCTCATACAGTACTGTAATTATTCATTTGTTGATCAAGTTGTGTAGGAGGGTTCATCTGAATCCATCTAAATGTTATCAATTTATGTGCAAGAAACAATAAATGTCCTACCGCAGTTTTACTGTGTGTGTTCAGTGTCAGTTCTACATACCCTACTAAAAGAAACCTTGATGTCTCTGACCAAACCTGCTGATTATGGTTATATAAATGTAATAACTGTCTGCAAAAGATATTTATAATCTAGTAGCACGTGTATAAGATCAGCAGCTTCAACTAAGCACCTCAGACTCTGTCCAATGCAAGTATGCTTGTCCATTGGTCATCAGTGACTGCTCTCAATGTTCTTTTCCCATTTAGACTTCCTAAGAAGAGAATAATTTTACAAATTTTTAGATAGCGGGATTTTATAAAGTCCTGAAATCATACCAGAATTTCTCTCCAAATTAGATATTGTGTTCGGCAGCATGTCTGACCACATTGAAGGTTTCCTAATCCTATTTTACACAGCAAAGATGTTGGACCTGAATATGTGATTCTATTCCTCCTGTAATTGCTGATATGAACAGAAAGTATTTTTGGACAATAGATGTCTAAGGCTACTTTCACATGTCCGTCGGTGGCATTCCGGCTCCGTGCGGCAAAAAGATGGAGTGCCGGATCCAGCCGTGAATGGAGGGACCGGAAGTATATGCGGCGCATCTTACGGCGCCTGACACAGCTATGTTGCGGAGTCGCCGGGGAAGAAAAGGATCCACGAGCCAGTGAACAGGGTATGAAAAAGAGAGAGAGAGAACAGGGTATGAAAGAGAGAGAGAGAGAGAGAGAGAACAGGGTATGAGAGAGAGAGAGAACAGGGTATGAAAGAGAGAGAGAGAGAACGGTATGAAAGAGAGAGAGAGAGAACGGGGTATGAAAGAGAGAGAGAATGGGGTATGAAAGAGAGAGAAAGAGCGGGGTATGAAAGAGAGAGAGATATCCGGGCATGCGCACAGGGTAAAGCCGTGCATGCGGTGGCCGGATCAGGTAGAAGCCTGATCCGGCGGCCGGAATGTGCCATTGAGAAACATTGTCCCGCAGAGCCGGAAGGGCCGCATACGTCCATGTCCGGCTTTTTTCGCCGGACAAAAAAACGCTGCAGCACCCGTCCTGTCCGGCCGCCGGACAGAGGAATTCAGCCGGATCCGGTAAAAACCGGAACAAACGGAAGCACATGCTGCGCGATCCGGCGCATGTGCTTCTCAATGACAAAAAACCAGATCCGTTTTTTTACACACATGCCGGATTGTGCCTGACGGCACAAACCGGATGTGTGAAAGAGGCCTAAGTCTCGTAATACCTGATTTAAATCAAATTTTCAAACCTATCTAGTTGTGGGAATTCAAGTAGGGTCCGGTTGTTCCACACAGATGTATTCAAAGGGAGGACTTCTTTACAGAGTTATGGATCAGCCCAACAGTATGTGGTCCGGACCCATTTTCATTACATTAAATTTTCCAAAGCTGATAATAAATCCATTTACTTGATCTTGAAAGATGTCTCCACTAACGCATATTCCCTCTCGCCAACAACTTAAATGTTGGCTTCTGTAACATCCTCTATTCCAAATTAGGTCTTTGAAATACACATTTATATAATGTTACAACCCTCCGCTTTTTGACTTATAGTGCTAAAGCAAAGGTGATATCTTACAGCAGAGCAGGTATTTGGCGCAGCAGTATAGAAGAGCCCAGTAAGATACACACATTGAATGGTAAGTAGTCCATTGTATATTCCCATCATCTCTGTGGATAATGGTTCCCCAAGCTTCAATGTTTTATACAGGGGTTGACGACTTCTGCATTCTGAAGCATGTGCACTTTGTTTCGGTGAGCTAAGCGAATCACTGGGTAACACTTCAGACACAGCAGGGTTTCTACATTTTTCTAGGCTTTCTTTTATGTCCTCTCTCTTCTTCACTGCATTTCTTGGATTCTCCATGCCCACACATTGGTCTTCAGGATATTCCAGCATGACGAAGTGAGGGAAGCACCTCTAGTTCATGATATCCACCAGCTGGAAAGCACAAGGAAAAGATTCCCAGTACAGCGGTATCTCTGAAGAGTCTATATATCTTTATGTAATTTGTTTGAGTGTAACAAAATGGCAAGGCGGAAGAACGTGTGCTGGTTACGACAAAGGAAGAGATTTGGTCAGATGCTCAGCAGGATTCCATTGGAATTAAAGCTCCAGAGACAAAGACTCCGTCTTGTTCTTACATGCTGGAGGCTAGGGCCGGAGTATCCAGCCACGGAGCCCAGATTCTCTCACTTTTGGATCTGGAATTTCTTTTAGAATAAATACCTTTTTCATACAGTCCTGTAGTAATGACTTTGTTAATCACGTTTTGTAGGAGAGTCCATCTGACTCCATCTAAATGTGATCAATTTATGTGCAAGAAACAATAAATTTCCTACCGCAGTCTTACTGTATGTGTAGAGTGTCAGTTCTATCTACCTAATAAAAGAAACCTTGGTGTTTCCGACCAAACCTGACGATTATACAGTTATACAATTATGATAAGTTTACTCAAAAAAGTGTTCATAATCTGGCAGCACGTGTATAAGATCAGCAGGTTCCGCTAAGCACTTCAGACAAGGGGCATAAGAAAGCATGACTGCTACCGGGCTCAGGTTCCGCTAAACACTTTGCAGATGGTGCAACTGCTATCAGACCTATGGAGGAAGGGAGCCCACCATCATCAGCGCTGTTTTCAGCTGAACGTGTATCTTCAGACATTAAAGAAACTGTCCAGAATGTTTGTTTTTTTTTAAAGAAAGGGGCCAGGATGGAGGATATTATTACAGGATGGGGAACAAGACAGGAAAATATTAAAGGAAGGGGCCAGGACAGAGGACATTATTAAGGCAAGGGACCAAGGTTGGGAGACATTAGTAATCAAAGGGCCAATCGGGAGACATTGTTGCAGGATGAGGAACATTATTAAAAAAAGGGGACAATATGGGGGACAGCAGTACCGGATAGGGGCCAGACTGAGAAACACACATTATTAGTTTATGGTAGCCAGTTGAGAACATTATTACTGTATAGGGTCAATTGGGGGACAAAATTACTGTATGTGGCCAGAATAGGCGACTCTGTTACTCTATAATGTGGTAAATTAATATTCACCAGAGTGGCCTATACATTTACTAATGTATGGAGTGACAAACAGGAACCTGTAACGTCGGATAATGCAATTAACCCATAGATATAGGGTTATTATAATAATCTATTTATATATCACCAACATATTCAGCAGCGCTTTACAGTTTTTACACACATGATCATCGCTGTCCCCGATGGGGCTCACAATCTATATTCCCTATCACATTGAAATGTGGTAGGAAACCGGAGAACCCAGAGGAAACCAACACAAACACAGGGCGGGGAGAACATACAAACTCCTTGCAGATGTCCTTTGTTAGATTTGAACCCAGTACTCCAGCGCTGCAAGGCTGCAGTGCTAACCACAGAGCCACCGTTATGATGCAGGATAATAGCGTTAGAAAGGTGTCCAACTGCCCTACTGAAAGTGCGACTTGTTATGAATGGGTCACCGAGGAGGATAACAGGACCAGTTCAAGCCACAGAAAACCAGAGAGGTTGGAAACAAAGCGGATTGCAGACCCCTGATCCTATCCACACAACTAGCAGTAGCCGTGGAGCGTACCTACAATGCCCTAGACGCCTCGGCACGGCCGGAGAACTAACTCAGCCTAAAGCAAGAAAGGGGAAATCTAAACTGCCCCGGAGCAGACCCCAAAGGAATAGAAAGCCCCCAAACATATATTGTCAGTGAGACAAGATGAAAACATGCGCAGGCAGAAAAAATAGACTGAGCAAATGATGGGGCCCAAACTGACTAGACAGGAAAGGAAAGACACTGTCTGCAATCATGCAAAAAACTCTGAAAAATCCAACACGTCTGATGCACAAAAAACACTGAAGTCGCACGACTTCGCCCCCACTATATCAGCACTCTGGTATATACTGAAAGCAAAGCAAAAAGAGACTAATATAACAGGGGACAAAAAAAACTGACCCACGCAGTAACATATGGGCGGTGATTCAGCACAGCCCCAACAGGAGCAAGCTGACACACACAAAACAGAGATAAACAAAGCCAGATAAAATGCAAAAAGATTAGCAAATGAGCCACTTAGCTGAACCATGCAGGGACAGAGCAGGAGACATCAGACATGAGACCTCAGAAGGCACAGGAAGAAAATCAGCAGGGATTGTTGGAAGTCAGCTGTCTTAAATACACCAGTCAGAAACCCCAGATCTCCAATCATCATCAGGAGGCAAGACTCTGTCAATCTGACCAGCTCCACTACCTCCAGTAACCACCAGAGAGATCCCAGAAAGAGAGCTCGCAACACCTCTGTCAATCTGACCAGCTCCACTACCTTCAGTAACCACCAGAGGGATCCCAGAAAGGGAATTCACAACAGTGACTCCCATGAGATAATGAACTTCATTCCTACATCATTTTTTAAACAATTTTTGGGATTAGGAAGTTAGAAGGGTTCAAAGTTGATTAGCATTTTCTGATTTTTCCAACAAAATTTACAAAACCATTTTTTTAGGGACCACAACATATTTAAAGTGACTTTAAATTCTAAAAACTGCACCCCTTAAAGTTACATACAAGAATTTAATTACCCTTCAGGTGCTTCACAAGAATTAATGCAATGTGGAAGGAAAGCACATATATTACTTACCGTTAATAGGTTTTTACGGAACCCATGACAGCTCCAACAAGAGAAAGGATCTGCCCATCAAGGATAGGAAACTTTCAAGATAAAAAGGGTGGTGTCATGGTCCAGTCTGGAGTTTATTTTCTGCTGTCTTCACTCTGGACTGGTCATGCGGGAGTTAATCTCCTCAGCCTCGTTCTGGAGCCAGCTTGGTTATTTCAGTCTCACAGCCTGCTGACCAGTGTTACTGATAGCTCTAGCTTCCAGTTTAGAGCCTCTGACCCTTGTACCTTGGTGATCCTCCTGCCTCTGACTAGTATCCACATGTATGACCCGGACTGATCTCTGACCCCGTCTCTTGGTAATCGTCTCAGCTTCTACGTTCCCTCTCTGGCATTTGACTTCCTGGCTTGTACCCCGACCATGTATTTCGCCTCATGTTTTGGATCCCATGCTCATGTTTTGGCTTTCTGACCCTCAGCTTGGTATTTTGACTACGTGTATTGCTGCTCCTTCTGGTACGTCTGCTCCTGCTAGTTTCTGACTCGGTTCGTCTGACCATTCTCTCTCATTACCTGTCACACCTGTGCTATTGCTCAGTGTTGCTACTCTTAGTGTGTAACCTCTCTTCCCTCACCAGCTCCCCCTGGTGGAGGTTTCACTACATTATCACTAACCTATACATTTATACGGGACTCTGCACTTTTTTTCCTCTGGTCTTGGATCTGCTGCATAACTTGGCAGATCAAGTGTCCAGTTTGACGCAGATGGCGCAGGACTTTTCTGTGAAACATCAGTCCCTTGTCACGTCTCATACCCACTTAAAGAAAGAACTGACTGAGACTATTAAAACCATGCAGGGAGACACCTCTCATATTGTTAGTCCACCAGGTGACTCTGTAGATGTTATTTTGCACCCTCAGTTAAACTTCCTGACACGTTTTCTGACGAAAAAGATAAATTTCACATATTCAAGGAGAGTTGTAAATTATGGTTTTCTCTTAGGCCAAGTGCACACGTTGCAGATTTTTCCTGATAAAATCTGCATCCCCTGGTCCCAGAATCTGCCTGCGGTTTATTTAATGCGGTTTTCCATGCGTTTTGTAAGCATTTTGTCCATCATACAAAGTTGAAAGGAAAAAAAGAGGCTTTTATGAGGTCAGTTCCTGTTCCAACCCCTATTCTCCATGTCTTTTGAGAATTGCAATACAGTGCAAGATGCCTCCAGTGCAGAGCCTGTGTTTGAGCCCAGAAATGATGCTTATTCTACAGTTTACCACACTGATTTTGCTGCACCACCACATTAATGAGCAGGTAGGGCTTTTTTTTTTTTTTTTTAATGATCAGGTAGCTCTTTTTGACGCACCACATCTATCGTTTTTTGTAGCAGCGCATTGTGCGCGTCTATGCGCATGCATGGCGTGCACATGGTGTTGGCTTTTCCTGTGTTTAGATGTGGATTTATGCACAGGCGTATTTTAGTCGTGTGCATTGACAGGGTTCACATTGCGTTAGGGGACAATTTGCGGACGGATACGTTACATAGTGGCAATATGTAATGGATGCATTAAGTCCGCCATTGCCCGCAATGAAATGCATCATAACGCATGTCCAAATCACAATGTGTTATCAAGTAGGCATTAAGTAATGATGCACCCTTGAACGCTGCTTGCCTTTGTTTGGGTGCGTTGGTGAACGCACCCGTTTGCTGTGCATAGAAGTGTATGTGCAAATGCTAGGTAGCGCATGGTATCTCGGCGTTACCATCTGTTTACGCCAAGCTTTTTTATGGAATGCAAAAATGCAAATGTTAACGTAACATAATGTCCGTATATTTATCGGTTTATTCTTTCGATGTATTTGGGACTGATATTACATTCTCCCATAGGAGCGATGTCGTATCAGGAGGAGGAGGAAGAGGAGTACAGCTGCAAAATGAATGTGGGTGCACCCAATTGTCCAAGAGCGCGTGGAAAAGGGCCACTTCAATCTTCTTTACCAGGATTTATGGAAGTAAGATATAGTAGGGCAAACTATTTTTATTTTTTTTTTACTCTGTGAGCACCAAAAGTATATTCTACTTGTTTTGTTGTTTGTTGTAATCATGTGCAATACTTATCTGTGTTATAAACTTTTTTTTTTTCTTGTTCTACAGGTACCCTGAGAAATTTGTCCAGTTTTGCCGGCTGACAATACCAGCATTTGATCGCCTACTCGACCTTCTTTCACCCGATTTTAAATGATCAACACACAGTCATGCGAAGACCCATCTCTGCTGAGGAAAGGCTGCTCATCACCTTGCGGTAAGTTGAAATTTTTTTTTTTGTTTCATTTAACCCCTCAAAAGATCCCATCAAACATAAAACAGATGAACGGTAAAGTAGGGCCCAATAAAAAACACAACAAGAGACCTGGATATGTAGCAGAAGTATTGCGGTATCTTTTGCTGGAAAAACATTGAGGCGCTTGCAGGAAAACCAAGGAATAATTCAATGTAAAATAAAGAAAAAAAAAACAAAACACAGCACTACACACTATAGGGTAAAAACTGTGTGTCTTTATTTAACATGAATTTCATCAATAGATATGTAGACATGCAGGACGTTAGAGGAATGCTAGGGGAGGGAGGTGTGGGCCAACAGCCGTTTCTCACTCGATTAAACTCGCTTCGATGGGTACAGGACACGTAGAAGAGATACATTGCGAAAAGGCCGTTCCAATAACGTCCTGCATGCATATTATTCCTTTATTTGTATTATTTTGCTTCACTTACTTTTATTATTTTTTTTTTCAGGTTTTTGGCCACAGGAGAGAGCTACACTTCCCTGCACCTCCAATTTAGGGTTGGTAAATCCACCATCTCTCAATTGTGAGGTGTACATGTACCGTCATCTGGCAGAAGTTGCAGCCCATCGTCATGCCATCGCCAACCGAGGAGACTTGGCTGCAGGTCACAGCAGGCTTTCAGTCTGTGGCCAATTTCCCAAACTGCATAGGTGCAGTTGATGGTAAACATGTAAGAGCGCAGAAGCCACCATGATCAGGATCACGCTTCGTTAATTATAAGAAGTATTTCTCAGTGGTCCTGATGGCAGTGGCTGATGCACATTACAAATTTGTTGCCATCGATGTTGGTGCTTATGGCCAGTTCTGGGATTCTCGGGTGTTGCGATCATCTCAGATCGGACTGCAAATTCTTCGAGATGGCAGAACGCTCCCAGCCCCAAGACCTTTGCCGGGTTCCACACTTCCAGTGCCCTTTGTGATGGTATCGGATGAGGCGTTTCCCTTAAAGACCAACCTGCTGCGCCCATACCTACGAAGGGCACTGGATGACCGGCGGAGGGTTTTTAATTATCATCTGAGCCGTGCACGAAGACATGTGGAATGCACCTTTGGGATCCTGTGTAGTCAGTGGAGGATCTTTCACACTGCCATCCAGTTAGAGACGGACACTGTTGACACTGTAATTAAGGCATGCTGTGTACTCCACAACTACATTAGAGAATACGGCCCAGAGGTAGATGAGTCACAGCTGTCAGAATTAGTTGCAGTTGAAAACTTGGGTCAGGGAAGGCTTTCAAGCTCGGGTGTGCGTGTGAGAGAAACCTTCACTGACTATTTCATGAGTCCTGAAGGTGCCGTGCACTGGCAATACACGTGTGCCAGTGTTGAGCAGCCTGGACAGCAGAGAAGAAATGACGAGTAATCCCAAGCAACCAATTTCGGTGTGGATAAAAACTTTTTGAAAAAAGTTTAAAAATTAATAAAATTTTGTGTTGATCAGCAGTAACAATCTGGTCTCAATTATTGTGTGAACATTGATTATTACCCACTAGACTCAATTTTCACCATATTTTCAGTATGCCAGGGAATAAATTTGCAGAGGGGAGAACCGGCTGAGTATCAAAGACAGAGACGAATACTGTGGCGGTGCAGTCAGTAATTATGGCGTGGAGAGGTGCAAGGGTGTTAGCAGTGATTCCACAAGGAAATCGGTTGAAATAGTGTAGGCGAGAGATGAATAGGGGTTTCACAAGCCATTTTTTAGAACAAGTTTTGAGGAAGTAACGGTTTCTGCAAAAAATGTTAATACTGTATGCGACAGGAGGGGGCAAAAGCTTGCATGTGCATTTCAAAAGACAGGCCAGAGTCAAGGGTTACTCCAAGTCACCGGATACCTTGTACAAAGGAAAAAGTAGTTTAGACAATTACATAAGTCTGTTAACGAAGATGTGTCAGATGGGGGCAACACAAGTTGTTCATATTTGACTACATTCAGTTTAAATTATCGAGAGGCTAACGAGGATTTGGCTGATAGACTATCCTGGATTGTGAATAGCACAGAGTTTAGAGTCTGGCCACAGCTGAGATTATGGAAGTTTGCGGAGTCCGTGGTGGGTGTATGAGTGAGTAAAAAATATTGAACCTCTGTGTGTGGTTGTGGGATTATGAAGATACAAGGTATGTAAAATTGTGCTGTTTAGTAGAGGAGAGGGTTGATTTCACTGCAAGTGTTTTTTGGTTGATTACAGTGATGTAGTCTTGGGACCCAAATATATTCACACACACTGTGTCTTGAAAAAATTCTTTTTTGTAAAAACACATAACCACAGTATGAAACATACTTTAACTGAACAACAAACATTGTCGTAATAAATTGAACCCTGTCAACTGGACAGGCCACAAACTGTGTCTTGGAAAAAATTATTTTTTATATATACAGTATAAAAACTGTAAAACCACAGTATGAAACATACTTTAAATGAACGACAAACATTGTCGTAATAAATTGAACCCTGTCAACAGGACAGGCAAGGTGTGTGGTGGCCACGGTGGTTTTTGGACCAGAAAACGTTGTTGTAGTTGATCAAAACGTCAAAATTCATGGTACTCTGGATCATAGGTATACGACGGATATAGGTTTTGGGACAAAACCTGACTCATTTGGGAGCTTCCATGTTGAACACTACTTTGGGTAGAACTTTGGCGGCCATAAACAAATGCATCAGCATGGTCATGATGTAATGATGCCGCCTGGCCCAAATGCTGCGATGCAGCTGGTGGTGGTGGAGGCACACCGCAGGGATTAAAAAGGTTCAGAATCCCCATGATTATATCATTTGACGGTGGAAGATTGCCTGGGATGTCAACAGACATTATAATTACATTAACCGTAGACATTATTAGATTCCGACGGTCCCGTGGCATGGACCTCAGGCGGCCGGCTATGTTTAACCCAAAAGTGTCAATTTCATCCTGCTGTCTTGTATTATCAATAAGACTGAGGGTTCGGCTAGTGAGTTGTTCAATTGCACTATTCGAAGTCTCAGTCCTTGTCCCTTTTTTGGGTGCCACCCTTGTCGATGCCACGGAACGGCCAGAACCTGCCCGCATCCAAGTGCGCCTTGACACACCACCAGCAGAGCTACTGGCAGTGACAGATGCAGGAGCAGCAGAAGTTGAGCCAGACGCCAATCCCACGTCAGAGGACAGACTGTTATCCAAACAAGAAGCTGAAGAAGCAGCTTCGGATGCTATTGAGGACATCGCTGAAGAGGGCCTGTCATCCTAAGGAGCTGGAGATGAAGACATGTCAAAGTCCTGGACCTCCTCAGCCAGACCATGTTCTGGACTGTTCTGTCCAGGGGCCGTTGACGTGCCAGAACTTAAATTTCCATCCGTTCTGTAGAAGGAAGAACAACTAAATTGTTTAAACAAAAAATAAGGAACAAAGTTTAGAACTAACAAAGCATAAAAATATATATAGATATACCGTATATACTCGGGTATGACACAAGATTTTAGGGACATTTTTGAGACCTTAAAATCCCCTTCTCGGCTTATAAACAAGTGATCTAATGTTGGGAGCAGCATATGGGGACATATTCTATGGACAAGCATATTGGGGAATAATCTATGGAGCATGTTATGGAGCCATAAAAAGGATCATTATATGGGGCATATTATTATCGTTACCATCTTAGGGTGCCTTTTTTTAACCTTTATGCTTAATTATATGGGCTGTTTTTGAAATGGAGCATGTTATGGTGACATCTTGAACTGTATGTAACATTATATGGGCCTCCTGAATCAATATTGATATTCAAAAACAGTTCACCAACAGCTTTCTCAATAATGTTAACTTTTAATTTTTATCTTCTAAATTAACCATTAGCTGCTGTATTTTCCACCCTTGGCTAATACGCGAGTCACAATTTTTTTTTGTCACAATAGGGGTGGCCGAGTATATACGGTATTTCTTAATAATAATAATAATAATAATAATAATCTTTATTTATATAGCGCCAACATATTCCGCAGCGCTTTACAGTTTAACAGTTTCAAAACACAAGTCATAAGTAACAACGCTAACAATACAATAATTAAAGCAAAATAAGACGAAATAAGACGACCCTGCTCGTGAGAGCGTACAATCTACAATGAGGTGAGGGAGATACAGAGTACAGGTGTGTATTTACAATGGTGTATTTACAATGAAGGTCCAGCCATCTTGCAGGAGTGAAGGATGGATGTAGATAGTGAATGGGCTACGCACGCACACTTACACAGAGAATGACTTTGATTAGTGAATGTGATAGGCCGCTCTGAACAGGTGTGTTTTGAGGAGAGGGAGCAGAAGAAGTTCAGTTTTGGAGAGGTTGAGTTTCAGATAGAGAGAGGACATGATATTGGAGACTGCGGACAGACAGTCACTGGCGTTCTGTAGTACAGCGGGGGTAAGGTCGGGGGAAGACGTGTATAGTTGTGTGTCATCAGCATAAAGATGGTACTGAAAGCCAAATCTGCTGATGGTCTGTCCAATTGGGGCCGTGTAGAGAGAGAAAAGAAGGGGGCCAAGGACTGAGCCCTGAGGTACCCCGACAGCAAGAGGAAGAGGAGATGACGTGGAGCCAGAGAACAAAACACTGAAGGAGCGGTCAGAGAGATAGGAAGAGAACCAGGAGAGTGCAGTGTCCTTAATGCCTAGTGACTGGAGCCTAGAGAGTAGGAGATGGTGGTCAACAGTATCGAAAGCTGCAGATAGGTCAAGAAGAATGAGCAGAGAGTGGTCACCGTTACGTTTTGCTGTCAGAAGGTCATTGGTCACTTTGATGAGTGCAGTTTCAGTCGAATGTAGGGGGCGGAAGCCGGACTGTGAAGGGTCTAGAAGGGAGTGAATGGAGAGGTAACAGGTAAGGCGGGAGTAAACTAGGCGTTCCAAAAGTTTAGAGATGAAGGGGAGATTGGAGACTGGTCTGTAGTTGTTTGTGCAGGATGGGTCGAGAGCAGGTTTCTTTAGTAGTGGAGTAACGATGGCGTGTTTGAAGGAGGATGGGAAAATGCCAGAGGAGAGGGAGAGATTAAAGATTGTAGTTAGGTGGGTTGTGACGACTGGAGAGAGAGACTGGAGGAGATGTGAGGGAATGGGGTCGGTAGTGCATGTAGTCGGACGAGAAGATAATGGATAACTATGCCTGCCCTGCATAAAAATGTAATTTTTAAAATCTTTTTTCAAAAAGGTTTAATATTATATCTATATCTATTATGCTGAGTCTCGACTTCCGCATACCCACACTCACTATAATATTCCCCCTTTGTCCCATCAAAGAGACACACCGCCCTACTACAACCCTAAAATTATTCAACCTCGTCACATCTGACAAACATACCGGCATACTATCCCGAATAACAAACAATGTCCAGTCTTCAGCTAGAGCCACCGGACCACTACCACAAATATCCCATATCGTGACATTAGACAGACACACCACACTAATCAAACCTCAATTTACCTCCGCAAATTCCTGCTGCTTAAAATAAACTGCAGCTGGTCTGCAAATGGAACCTTCTTTCTAGGAGGTGAGCTACCACTTGTGGGCTTCAGTGACTTTACCAGCCTGTCCGTGACAGAGCGCCATCGCTTTTTACATCATCCACTGCAATGAAATCAAATACCAACATTCATGTAATGTAAAAAATTACAGTACTAATTTTCAAATTAGTACTCATAATAATAACTTACTAATATTTTTTTTCCCCACGTGTGGCAGGTCAGGCCACTGCGGATAGATCTCGGTCACAATCGCTGGCCACGCATCCCTTTTATTGTACGATCCCTTCTATTCCTCGCTGGCGCGGTCCCATACTTCTGGATGTTTCTCAATCTACAAAGTGAATAATCCATGTTAATACCTGTTAATTAATTTGAATAAAAAAGTACGTTTTGTATGTATAATTTTATCCACACATGTATATATATATCCACACTGAAACACACCCACCAAACCAATGTCGATATGGTGGAATCCGGGTGGACCTTCCCACAAAAACCAAAAGCAACCCTACACGGGTCTTTCAACATAATCTCCGTCAGCACTTGAACAGCGTGTTGCAATGTTAAGATCAGGCACCATGTTTCATATTTATAGCCACTGATGTCACTATACCTGATGCATAACCCTTGGCCTATCCCTTTTCCTCACATTATACCCAACCATAATAATAATAATAATCTTTATTTTTATATAGCGCTAACATATTCCGCAGCGCTTTACAGTTTGCACACATCATCATCACTGTCCCCGATGGGGCTCACAATCTAAATTCCCTATCAGTATGTCTTTGGAATGTGGGAGGAAACCGGAGTGCCCGGAGGAAACCCACGCAAACACAGGGAGAACATACAAACTCCTTGCAGATGTTGTCCTTGGTGGGATTCGAACCCAGGACCCCAGCTGAGCCACCGTGCCCAAGCATAACCCTAGGCCAAAGCCTAACCCTCGACATGACCCTAGGCCTAACCCAATGCCAACCCCAACAACCTCTGCCTGACCAGAGGCCTAACTATATACTTTAAACAATGACCATGCATAACCCTAGGCCTAAGGGTAAACCTTGGCCTAACCCTTTGTCTTAAACGATAACTAACCCTAGGCCAAAGCCTAACCCTCCAAATGACCATAGGCCTAAGCCAATGCCAAACCCCACACCCTCTGCATGACCCCTGGCCTAACAAAACCTACGCTAAGGGTAAACCTTGGCCTAACACTTTCCCACTACACCAAATCCTAGTCCTAATCATAACCATCAATATTAAAATAGGCCTAACCCTAGCCATAACAATAGACATAACCCTATGCACATGCCTATGCCTAGGCTAGTTTCACAATAGCGCCATGTAGCACTGGGGTTCATGCGAAATATAATAAATGCAATAATGCTTCATACGTTTTGCGATTTTTGGTTATAGACGCATGCGTTTATACCAGTCTATAGCCATGCTAACTATAAAATGCCTGCAATGTATAAAGCTGAAGTGCGCATGGCCATCCACACGACTGCGTGTTTTTGGCGCATTAAGGGCACAATTTCTTATTTTTGGACACAGGTCGGACGGAACAAAAATAATACAGGTTGCATACGGTGTGCCACCATGCTCACCAATTTTAAAGATAGGGGTGCAGGACGCATGCGCATGTGCGCGCACGAACCACAACCATAAAAAAACATTTTGTTTTTCAAGCCTAACCCTAGGCCAGACCCAAACTTTGGTTTAAAAAAAAATAAAAACATAACATGGCATGATAAAACATAAGGTTGACAACCATGTCATATCAAAACCATTTATTATTTTTATGGCTTAATTTCATGTATAATTTGTTTCAATTTATTTGTTTTAATTTTTGTGGTAATTTTAAGTATATACTAAGAAAAAAAAATGGCGTGGGCTCCCGTGTAATTTTAGACCCCAGAGAGGGAAAGCAGGTGAGTGACGGCAGATTTAAATAGCCTAAAGAGGGACCATTGTTTTTGGCCCCCCCTGCTAAAAAAATCTGCCCCCAGACACCCCATAAAAGGCAAATCTGTAAGATGCGCCTTTCATGGCACTTACCCTCTCTCATCCCACAGCCGTCGTGCAGTGGCATATGGGGAAATAAGGGGTTAATGCCACGTTGCAATTGGAATGTGACATTAACCCAGGTTAATAACAGATAGGCGTCAATCAGACGCCGATCCATTATTAACCATATATTTGCAAAGGGTTAAAAAAAAGACACTTTAATTTGAAATATCTTTATTTAATAAGGACACAAAGTTTTTGACCATATTTTATTTTATGCCCAATCCAAGGTTTTAAGGGTTAAAAAAAAAAAAAAAGCACAGCCTCCCTAGCTGTACTGAGATCAGCACAGGAGTGTGAGAAATTTTCCCACGCTCCTGAGTTCACCTCAGGACAGCATGAGAGTCCGCGCATGCGCAGACCGCACCGCCCGAGTTCAACCAAGCAGCGCGAGCTGACTTCGGGTGAACTCGGTAAACAATGAACCGGGGCGCTTTACGGCCCCGTTCATTGTAGCGGCGTCGGTAGTTTAGAGCGGGCACATGTTATGTGGCTGCTCTAAACTTTAGATCTTCGTGGGACAATCGTTTTTATGGGATGCTGCGGAGGGTAGGTATTTTTGTGCTTTGTTATTTTACATTTTTATTTAGGTTGAGCATGGTCTTCGGGGAATTACCAGAATAGGTGAGTACGGGGTTTTTTTATTTTTTTTTAGGTGGCGACGTCGGGGACACGTAATTATAATTTCTTTCCACAGGTAACCACTGGCCACCAATGAAAAAAAATTATTGGCCTTCAAAAAAATACATAAATATGATGAATGGAAAGGGGGGTTGTGGGGGAAAAAAGTAATATGTGTGGGGAAAACGGGAATAAAATTGCACTTGGGGGCCCTATACTACTATATTTGCGACTAGACAGGGAAGAAAAAAAAAAATTTTTCACAGCAGGAACAGCTCGATGCGAAATACTGCTCCCATCGCGCTGAGCCTACTGGCACTACTATATGGGAACAGACATAGGCCGATGGGGCTAGTAGTCTTATCGGCCTATGCCAGATAGCAGCAGCAGCAGACGCCCCATACACCACATGCACGCCATATACACCGCACACAAACGGACACACATACATACACACACACTTACCACACTTATCATGAAGGGCACATCCAGCTCCATCCGGTCATACCACTCCATGCCTGCAGCGCCAGCCATGATACAGGAAGACGGAAAGGATTATGGGATTTCCTTCTTCCTGTATGGGATGGTCCTTGTATGGCATGATGGGGCATGATGGGATGGGCTAGATGTCATTTCCTGGCCGCATGCGGTTTTTACCGCTTGAAATACGCCAAATTTATTACAAAAAGCGGATTATAAGCGATCCCATACAACCCTATGGGTGCGGGATCGCCGCGTTTCCGCAAAATTAATGAGCATGCTGCGTTTTTTTCCGTGATGCGATTCAGCCGTGGAAAAAACCGCAGCATTAGCACAGCTTAGCGGAATCCCATAAGATTGCATTGGAAGCTTATTTTTCGCAGCAAAAACGCACGGTAAATACCGCCGCGGAAACGCGAAAAAAAACGGTACGTGTGAACGCAGCCGACCCCGATCGTGTGGGGATGAGACTCAGCGGGTGGGGATTATTATCTCCTTACTTAAGGAGGGTCCCCAATCCTGGGCTCTCTCGTTGCCCCCTACTGCCCCTGAACGGATGTTGGTAGATAGGGCCTCAAAGAACCTAGGACTTATCTATGATGAACCGGACCATGTTAGGGTGGCAGAGGACACTATTATGGGTCTGGGGCAGGGGAAGCACTTAGCCGAATGATACAGCTCCAAATTCCGTCGATGGTCCACTGAAGTGTCCTGGGACGACTCCGCACTGAGATGTCTGTTCAGGAAGGGACTGTCGGATTGCTTGAAGGATGCTCTGGTTCTCCATCCACCTCCCAGCTCATTGGAGGAGGCTATGACTCAGGCTATCCGTATGAATCGGAGACTGCGGGAGAGAGGTGTTACTCAGCGAGGGATTCCGTTGTTCCCTGCTAACCCTGATGTTTTGCTTCCATCTGAACTTATGGAGGTGGGAGCCAGCAACCCCCAGGAGAAAGAAAGGAGACGGCGACGTGATGGAAAGTTATGTTTTTACTGTGGAGATCCCGGACACTGGAAAAAAGACTGCCCCTCCTGTCCACAGACTAACAAGCGGCTGAGTCTGGGTGATCATCGTGGAGGTCACCCAGACTCCCAGGTACCTTTTTCTTCATTTTCAAAGATACTGTTAAAGGAGGAACTTGGTGTTGAAAATGGCTTTTTCCATACTTTGGCTTTTGTGGACTGTGGGTCATCCCTGAACCTGATTGACTCTAAGCTGGTGGCCCGCTGTAGATTAGGGACAGTTAGGTTGGAGACTCCCTTAAAACTTGTGGCTATTGACGCTACACCTCTCATTAAGGATGGTCTCCATTTCTGTTGTAAAGAATTCACCCTCAGGGTGGGGGACCTACACCAGGAGCGCATGTCATGCTTTGTTTTGGATAACCCTGCTGGCCTGGTGTTGGGGTTTCCCTGGTTGCAACGGCAAAACCTGGTTCTTGACTGGGGGTCCTGGGATATTGTTAAATGGGGACCTGGTTGTTCTGAAAATTGTTTTGCCACTGTGTCTGTCATCCGTCAGTCTGGAGGGTATTCCGGAGTACCTGAAGGATTTTGAGGATGTGTTCTCCGAAAAGGAGGCTGAGGTTCTACCACCACACCGCCCATTCGATTGTGCCGTGGCTCTTGTTCCCGGTGCCAAATTGCCCAAAGCCTGTCTATACAATCTCTCCGGCCCTGAGCGGGCTGCTATGAAGGAGTATATCTCTGAGAGCCTCCGTAAAGGGCATTTACGGCCATCTGTCTCTCCCGTGGCGGCGGGGTTCTTTTTTGTAAAAAAAAGGATGGTGGTTTATGCCCATGCCTCGATTTTCGAGAACTGAATAAGATAACCATAAGAAACACTTATCCTCCCGCTGATACCTGATTTGTACAATCAATTGTCGGGGGCCAGGTGGTTCTCTAAGTTGGACCTCAGGGGAGCATACAATCTCATCCGTATGCGGGAGGGAGATGAGTGGAAAACTGCGTTTCTCACCTCTGAGGGTCTGTTTGAACATTTGGTTATGCCATTCAGTTTGACCAACGCACCAGCGGTATTCCAGAATTTCTTTAACCATGTTTTTTCTGATTTTATTGGATGCTTTGTTGTAGTTTATCTTGATGATATACTCATATATTCTTCTGATAGACAAAGTCGTATGGTTCATCTTCGTGCGGTTCTCCAGAGGCTCAGGGAGAACTCACTCTTTGCCAAACTGGAGAAATGTTCATTTTTTACTCAAGAATTGTCCTTTCTAGGGGTCATCCTGTCCGCTGAGGGGTTTCGTATAGACCCTAGGAAGGTACAGGCCATTGTGGATTGGGTGCAATCCAGAGATCTCAAGGGTCTTCAGCGATTTCTAGGTTTCACCAATTACTATAGAAAATTCATCAAGGGGTTCTCTCAAGTGGTCAAACCCCTCACTGATCTCACCCAAAAGGGGGCTGATCTCAAAAACTGGTCAGCTCTTGCTGTGGCGGTGTTTTCTTTGTTAAAAAAACATTTCATGACTGCTCCGGTACTGGTTCAACCTGATTTGTCTAAACCATTCATCATAGAAGTGGATGCCTCTGAGGTGGGAGTGGGAGCTGTGCTGTCCAAGGGCCCCACCACATTACCTAACTTAAGACCTTGTGCCTTCTTTTCTAAAAAATTTTCCTCTGCGGAGAGGAATTATGATGTGGGTAACCGAGAGTTGTTGGCCATTAAATTAGCTTTTGAAGAATGGAGGCACTTTTTGGAGGGGGCTGTCCATTGTATCACTGTCATTACAGATCACAAGAACCTGTCTTACATTGAGTCCGCCAAACGTCTGACTCCAAGACAGGCAAGGTGGTCACTTTTCTTCCCGATTTCAGTTTTCCATCACTTTCAGACCAGGTTCCAAGAATGTGAAGGCGGATGCCTTGTCTCGCAGCCTAGATCCAGTATCGCCTCCTGAACCTCCTTCCTCCATTCTTCAGCGCGGGGTGGTGGTGGCTGTGGTGTCCCCGAGATTGGAGCAGGAGATTCGTGAGGCCCAATCTCTTGCTCCTCTGTCCATACCTGAAAATAAGCTCTTTGTGCCTGTTCAGTATCGATTAAGGGTGCTTCGGGAGTTCCACGACTCGGCTCTGAGTGGGCATCCTGGAATCTCGGCCACTCGTAAAGCCATCACTAGGCTGTTCTGGTGGCGCTCGTTGACTTCTGACATCACTGGCTTTGTGTCCTCCTGTGAAATTTGTGCCCGCACTAAAGCCTCCCACAACCGGCCGGCCGGGGAATTGGTGCCACTGCCAATTCCGGATAGACCGTGGACTCATTTGTCCATGGATTTTATCACCGATCTCCCCCCCCCTCTAATGGCAAAACCGTGATCTGGGTAGTGGTGGATAGGTTCAGTAAACAAGCACATTTTGTACCATTAACGGGCCTTCCTAATGCTGAGACTCTATGTAAACTATTCATTGAGCATGTGATCCGGTTGCATGGTGTGCCTGTCAGTGTGGTGTCTGATAGAGGGATGCAATTCGTGGCAAAATTTTGGAGGTCTTTTTGTAAAAGGCTGGACATCAGTCTGACCTTTTCATCGGCCTACTATCCCGAGACCAATGGTCAGACTGAAAGGACCAATCAGTCTTTGGAGCAGATTCTATGGTGTCTGGTCACATCCAGACAGGATGATTGGTGCCCTGTGATACCTATAATGGAATTCGCTTTCAATAATCGTGTCAATCAGTCTACTGGTACTTCTTTCTTCTGCAACTACGGGTTTCACCCTCATTTTGGTGAATTTCCCAGACTGGATTCGGAGTGTCCAGGGGCTGATTCGGCCTGTTTGCGATTGGGGGAGGTTTTGGAGGGAGGTTCAGAGAAACATTGGGGAGGCTCAAGGCAAATATAAATTTTTTGCGGATAAACGACACTCTGTGGGACCGGCTTATCAGATGGGGGATAAGGTATGGTTATCCACCAAAAATATAAGGCTGAGAATTCCCTCTGCTAAGTTGGGTCCTAAGTTTATTGGTCCGTATGAAATTTTAGAGGTGATTAATTCTGTGGCCTTTCGACTGCGGTTGCCTCCGTCGTTGCAGATCCCTAATGTGTTCCATAAGGCACTTCTGAAGCCATCGGTGCTTTACTCTGATGAGTCTCCCTTGCACACACCACCTGTTATGGTAGATGGCCAGACCGAGTACGAGGTGGAACAGGTGGTGGATTCCCGTATGCTCCGCCATTCACTTCAGTACTTAGTCCGTTGGAAAGGATACGGTCCTGAGGATCGGTCATGGGTGCCAGCGCGTTCGGTCCATGCGGATCGGTTGGTCCGGGCCTTTCACGCTCGTCATCCAATGAAACCTGGGGGTCCGGTGGCCCCCTATTAAGAGGGGGGTACTGTCATGGTCCAGTCAGTTTATTTTCTGCTGTCTTCACTCTGGACTGGTCATGCGGGGGTTAATCTCCTCAGCCTCGTTCTGGAGCCAACTGGGTTATTTCAGTCTCTCACAGCCTGCTGACCAGTGTTAGTGATAGCTCAAGCTTCCAGTTTAGAGCCTCTGACCCTTGTACTGTCACGTCGCCATCGGATACAGGGACTGTTGTTCCTGCTTCGGCCACTAGGAGGCACCAGACTGGCACGTCGCCGTCAGACCCGAGCTCTGCTATTCCGGTCTCGGCCTCTGGGAGGCGCCGGACTGTCATGGCATGGTCAAACTCCGGGACGGCTGTTCCTGCCTTGACCACTGGGAGGCGCCGTGGTCCGCCCATGGGTACTAACAGGGAGGAGGTTCCTCCACAGGCATCTGGCGGCCGCAGGCTGCGCTCCTCTGTCGGTCATGAAGGGATTGGTGTATCACCATCTGGCCTGGTCCTGGGGGCGGTCCTAATGACGTCATCAGACCGTGAATCTGTGAGAGATGATCTGATCCCTCAAATACCTTGGGGATGGTCTTGCAGGCCGCCAGATATAGTCTTGGTTTCCCCAGTGTGCTAGTTTGTTGTTTGCTATCTTTGATTCTGACCTTTGCCTGGATTTCTGACTCTGCTCCTGCCTGACGATTTTGTACCTCTGCCTCCCTCTTGGTTTATGACTCTGACCTTGGCCTGGATTTGACTCTGCTACTGTCTGCCGTTTTTGTACCTCTGCTGCCCACCTGGTTTAGACTTGGATTCCTGACTACTTTTGGTCCCGTTTTTTAACCCCTTTCTGGCGACCGTCCTGCTCTGGTCCGCTGCTCTTATTCAGACAGCTACCTCCTGGGCCCTGCTGTAAATCCAGATCCCTGTATAGGGGTAAAGGGTATCGGAGTTGCTCAGGGTGCTGTCTCACTGCAGCCCAGACTCGCAGACGGACGTCACATTATATCTGGCCCAAAAAAAGTTTTTATATATATCCAACATATATAAAAGCAGTGTCCCTGAACTTTTTTTCTTCTCCCTTCTCCTGCCTGAGCAGATTATTTGACCTAACACCTGTTACCTGCATCAGTGCACAGCCTGGAGGAGCACTCCCATCCTCCTTCACAAGCATGCTGCAGTCTGGAGACTTCAGGGAAAACGCCGGACATCAGAGATCCACAGTCCTGGGACAGCGGCCCCTGGGCAGCTCTGGTCAAACCTGCCCGGGGGCTCAGGTATTGCCCGCAAATGCGGCTAAAGTTTTGTTACCTGTGTGTCTCTCATTTTGTAAGAAATCTCTGTGTTTGAAGGCTTATGTGGATAGTGGCTCTGAGGGAAATTTGATGGATTCTTTGATTGCTAGGAATCTTGGTGTACCGTTACTGAGGCTTAATGCCCCTATTAAAACCACTGCTATCAATGGCACATCTATTGTCCAAGGTGGAGTGGAATTTGTTACTCCAGGAATTGCAATGTCAGTTGGGGCATTACATAATGAACATATGTCATTTTTTGTGATTGATAATGTAACAACCCTGCTGGCATCACTGCATGGCCTCCCCTCCCCCGCACACCAACTTACTTTCTGCTTCAAGCCATGCTGTGAAATCTGTCTGTTGCCAGTCCTGTGCTCTGTGCCTCTGCTCTATGCTTCCAAGCTATGTGTGTATAGGGGGGCGGCGCCAGAACTCTCTGGTTCTTATGCAGTCAGGGTGCACCTGTGTAATCTGTCCCTTACCAATCATCTAGAGCCCTTGACTATTTAGTTTCGCCACACCCACTGATCTTTGCCTGTGCAATGTCTATACTCAGTTAGTATCTTGCTGCTGAGGAAGCAAGGCCCTGTTCTGTGTATCTCCTTCTCTGTAGGAATACTCTTTGTCTCGCTTTGTACCTTGTCCACCTGCCAGGAGGCAGAATATCCTGGCCCTTGAGTCTTGTTCCCAGTGCCTTGTCTGTTCTCTGTCCGCCTGCCAGGAGGCTGAATATCCTGGTCCCTGTGTCTTTGTCCCGGTGTCTCTGTCTGAACTCAGTCTTACCTCTGTCTGTCAGTCTCCTTGTTTGTGGTTCCTTCTCTGCCGTGTCTTTCCTTGTGTCCTCCCTGTCTGTGCATCTGCACCCTCGCAGCTTTATCTGTGCATCTGCACCCTCGCAGCTTTATCTGTGCATCTGCACCCTAGCCGCTCTGTCTGCACGGCTCCCTAGCCACTCTGCTTGCTCCGCACTCCTGCGGCTCTGCCTGCTCCTCACTCCTGTGGCCCTGCCTGCCTGCACCTTCTGTGTGAACAGGTCCAAACCTGTTCCTTCATATTCCACTCCTTCCTGCCTATATCCATACCTGCACCTCCTGTGTGAACAGGTCCAGATCCTGTTCCAGCATACACCACTCCCTCATGCCTACACCTGCTGTGTGAACAGGTCCCTACCTGCTCCTTCTCATACCACGCCAATCTGTCCTGTGTCTCCCAGCCGTGCCCGCCTGCCCTGTGTCTCCAAGCCGTGCCCGCCTGTCCTGTGTCTCCAAGCCGTGCCTGCCTGCCCTGTGTCTCAGCCGTGCCTGTCGTGTCTACCTGCCTGCCTGCCTATAGCCTCTGTCAAAGTGACTTGTCCCCAAGTGGGACCAGCAGCCACAGCCAGACACCACCCTGGAGTGGCACCCGACAGCTATCTGCCGCACAAGCCTGACCTCACCATCAGAGGCTTAATTGAAGACCGAGGTAGCTGTCGTAGTCACGCCCCTTCCAGGGTAGTCTGGTTTGTGGTCCAGTGGGGCCACAAACCCCCGGCTCGCGCCATTAAGCCAAGGCGCGAGCGTGACAGATAATTTATCAGATGCAGTTGTTTTGGGGATGCCATGGTTACGCAAGCACAATCCTGTCATTGACTGGCACCTTGGTGATATTGTGCGCTGGAGTCCACAGTGTCAGGATAACTGCATATCGCTAGCAGTGAACCAGGTTGATGTTAAAACCCCCTGCATACCTTATGCTTTCAGGAACTATGAGGATGTCTTTTCTGAAGTGGAATCTGAGAAATTACCCCCTCATAGAGAATATGATTGCCCTATAGACTTGATTCCGGATGCCCGTCTCCCAAAAGGGAGAATATTTAATCTCTCCGGTCCAGAGAGTCAGGCCATGAATGACTACACAGCGGACAGTTTACGAAAAGGCTTTATTAGACCGTCCACTTCACCAGTTAGGGCTGGGTTCTTCTTTGTGGAAAAGAAAGATGGGGGTCTCAGACCTTGCATTGATTACCGGGAATTGAACGCAATCACTGTAAAAAACCAGTATCCGCTTCCACTCATCCCTGATCTTTTTAATCAGCTTACGGGGGCCCGTTGGTTTACTAAACTTGACCTCCAGGGGGGCATATAATCTAATCCGCATAAGAGAGGGGGATGAGTCGAAAACCGCGTTTAACACCCTCCTTGGCCACTTTGAGTACCTCGTAATGCCGTTTGGACTCAGTAACGCACCTGCCGTGTTTCAAAATTTTGTGAATGATATTTTCAGAGACATTTGTGGGGTGTATGTAGTCATGTATTTGGATGACATCCTGATTTACTCTGCTGACCCTGTGACACACGCTCAACACGTCTGTTCTGTGCTCCAAAGACTGCGAGAACATTCTTTATTTGCTAAACTAGAGAAATGTGTTTTTTTTTGTTGAGGAGGTACAGTTTCTGGGGTACATGGTCTCAGGAAATGTTTCCGCATGGATCCTGCCAAGATCCAACTCATTAAAGCATGAGTACAACCCAAATCGCTAAAAGTGCTGCAGCGATTCTTAGGGTTTGCCAATTACTACTGCAAATTTATGAAGGGTTTCTCAGAGATTGCCAAACCACTCACGGATTTGACCCGGAAGGGGGCAGACGTGGCTAATTGGAAACCTGAGGCACTTCAGGCATTTTCTACTTTAAGAGTGTTTTGTGGCTAACCCGGTACTAATCCAGCCTGACCTGGACCGGCCATTTGTGGTAGAAGTGGATGCCTCTGAGGTTGGAGTAGGGGCAGTGCTTTCACAAGGCACGGCATCCCTTACGCAACTTCGTCCATGTGCTTTCTTTTCCCGAAAGTTCTCTCCTACGGAGAGAAATTATGATATAGGGAATCGGGAATTGTTGGCCATAAAATAGGCCTTCGAGGAATGGCGTCACTTCCTCGAAGGTGCTAAACATAAAATTACAGTGATCATGGATCACAAGAACTTGACCTACCTGGAGTCAGCCAAAAGACTGAATTCTAGACAGGCAAGGTGGGCCTTGTTTTTCTCGAGGTTTGACTTTGTAATCACCTTTCGTCCAGGTACTAAAAATGTAAGGGCTGATGCCCTCTCTCGCAGTTTTTGCCCCTCACAAGCCGAGGACTCTGAACCAGTTCCAATATTGGCCAATAGGATTGTTGCTTCGGCTGTGTCTTTGGACCTTCTGGAGGCGATCCGTAGGTCCCCAGAACAAGCCCCTGACATGACGCCCCCCAAAAAATTGTTTATTCCGGCCACGCTTTGCCTGCAGGTTCTGAAGGAGTCGCACGACTCTGTTCTGGCAGGCCATCCTGGTGTCAATACCACCAGACTGGTGACTAGGAATTTTTGATGGCTGACGGTGGTTAAGGGTTGTAAAGATTATGTATTAGCTTGTGAAATCTGTGCCCGTGCCAAGTCCCCCCATAATCGCCCTGCCGGCTGGCTCCAGTCTTTGCCCGCCCGAGAGTCCATGGACCCAAATCTCCATGGACTTCATTACTGACCTGCTGCCCTCAGAAGGGAAGATGTGTATCTGGGTGGTGGTGGATAGGTTCAGTAAGCAATGTCATCTTGCTCCCCTGTCTGGTTTACCTAATTCTGAAACTTTGAGTAAGCTCTTCATTGTTCATGTTATACGATTGCACGGCGCTCCGGTGAATATTGTGTCCGACACGGGTACCCAGTTCTTTTCTAAGTTCTGGAAGGCGTTCTGCAAATGCATCGGCGTTGAATTGTCCTTCTCCTCTGCCTATCACCCTGAGACCAATGGTCAAACTGAACGCACCAACCAGGCTCTGGAGCAGTATCTCCGCTGTTATGTACCAGAGTATCAATCTGATTGGGTGGAACATCTGCCGTTAGCTGAGTTCGCCCTGAACAACCAATACCAGGAGTCCATCAAAACTACCCCTTTCTACTGCAATCACGGACTGCACCCACGCTTTGGTTCATTTTCGGCCAGGTTGTCGGAGCTCCCGGGGGTAGAAAAATCTATACATCGGTTAAAGACTATCTGGTCGTAAGTAAACACAAACTTGAAGGGGTCCCAGGTTAGACAAGCTTTGGCTGCAAATAAACGGCGATCCAAGGGACCGCACCTGGGACTTGGGGACAAGTTCTGGCTTTACGCCAAGAATATCAAGCTTAAAGTGCCATCTGCAAAACTGGGTCCCAGATTCATTGGTCCATATGAAATAATGGAAGTGATTAACCTGGTAGCTTTTCGTTTAAAACTCCTTCAGTCTTTTAAATTGCTCAATGTTTTCCACAAATCTCTCAAGTTGTACCGCTCCCCAATCCATCCTGTCCAGTCCCCTCCTCCTCCAGTTTTGGTCAGGGGCACCTTGGAATACGAAGTCAAGGGTGTTCTTGACTCCCGCTTAGTGAGAGGTTCCGTGCAGTACCTGGTGCACTGGAAGGGCTACGGCCCGGAGAGGTCCTGGGTTCCCGCTAGTGACATCCACGCCAAAGGTTTGATTAGAAAATTTCACCTCCTTCACCCTAACAAACCTGGTCTTGAGGGTCCGGAGGCCCCTCTTAGAAGGGGGGTACTGTCACGTCGCCATCGGATACAGGGACTGTTGTTCCTGCTTCGGCCACTAGGAGGCACCAGACTGGCATGTCGCCGTCAGACCCAAGCTCTGCTATTCCGGTCTCGGCCTATGGAAGGCGCCGGACTGTCATGTCACGGTCAAACTCAGGGACGACTGTTCCTGCCTCGACCACTGGGAGGTGCCGTGGTCCGCCCGTGGGTACTGATAACAGGGAGGACCTGACCTTGGCCTGGACTTGACTCTGCTACTGTCTGCCGTTTTTGTACCTCTGCTGCCCGCCTGGTTTAGACTTGGATTCCTGACTACGCTTTTGGTCCCATTTTTTAACCCCTTTCTGGTGACCGTCCTGCTCTGGTCTGCTGCTCTTATTCAGACAGCTACCTCCTGGGCCCTGCTGTAAATCCAGATCCCTGTATAGGGGTAAAGGGTATCGGGGTTGCTCGGGGTGCTGTCTCACTGCAGCCCAGACTCGCAGACGGACGTCACATGTACCTTGGTGATCCTCCTGCCTCTGACTAGTATCCACGTGTATGACCTGGACTGATCTCTGACCCCGTCTCTTGGTAATCGTCTCCGCTTCTGCGTTCCATCTCTGGCATTTGACTTCCTGGCTTATACCCTGACCACGTATTTCGCCTCACGTTTTGGACCCCGTGCTCATGTTTTGGCTTCCTGACCCTCGGCTTGGTATTTTGACTACGTGTATTGCTGCTCCTTCTGGTACGTCTGCTCCTGCTAGTTTCTGACTCTTCTCTCTCGTTACCTGTCACACCTGTGCTATTGCTGAGTGTTGCTACTCTTAGTGTGTAACCTCTCTTCCCTCACCAGCTCCCCCTGGTGGAGGTTTCACTACAGGTGGCTCCTCTCTCCACCTCAGTGAATTACAGAGCATGAGAGGACCTCCGAGTTAATGTACACATATTTATATACAGCTCTGGCAAAAATTAAGAGACTACTGCACAGTTTTACAAAAATCAGCATCTCTACATGTCTGACAGCCATTCCATTCCAGTGTCAGTTGAATTCCAACCAGAGTACACCTCATTCTACATAATGTGCTTCTGATTAAGTGATCACCTGAACCAAATATTTAATGAAGGAAAGTATAAAAAAAACCCTACTGTGTTGTTCACAATCCTTTTGCAATAGGACAAGCTGGATGGCAAAACAAGTGCTAGTAATATCCCAAAAGGAATAGGAATGAAAAAGTAACTTTTAACCATGCCAAAGGAGTTGAAAAGAAAAGTGTTGAGTGAGGAAAAGAAGGACTCAATTCTGGCTTTACTAGCAGAGGGATACAGGGAGCATCATGTTGCCTCCATCCTTAAAATTTCTAAGACGGCAGTCCATTGCAACAAGGTCAAGCAGCAGACATTGGGGACAACAAAACTCCAGATCGGCAGAGGGCAAAAACGACTCTCCACTAACCGGGATGACCATCTTATTCGAATGTCACTCAGCAACTGCAGGATGACATCAAGTGACCTACAAAAGGAATGGCAAATGGCAGCTGGGGTGAAGTGCACGGCAAGAACAGTTCGTAACAGGCTCATAGAGGCAGGGCTCAAGTCATGTAAAGCTAGAAAAAAAGCCTTTCATCAATGAGAGGCAAAGGAGAGCCAGGCTGAAGATTGCCAAAGACCATAAGGATGGGACCAAAGAGGACTGGAGTAAGGTAATCTTCTCTGATGAGTCCAATTTTCAGATTTGTCCAACAACTGGTCATCTATTGGTTAGACAGAGACCTGGAGAGGCATACAAGCCACAGTGTCTTGCTTCCACTGTGAAATTTGGTGGAGGATCAGTGATAATCTGGGGATGTTTCAGCATGGCTGGAATTGGCAGGTTAATCTTTGCGAAGGACGTATGAATCAAGCCACATACAAGGTTATCCTGGAAAAACAGTTGTTTCCATCTGCTCAGGCAGTGTTCCCCAACTCTGAGGACTGTTTTTTCCAGCAGGACAATGTGCCATGCCACACAGCTAGGTCAATCAATATGTGGATGAAGGACCACCACATCAAATCCCTGTCATGGCCAGCCCAATCTTCAGACCTGAACCCCATTGAAAACATCTGGAATGTAATCAAGAGGAAGATGGATATTCACAAGCCATCAAACAAAGAAGAACTGCTTACATTTTTGTACCAGGAGATGCATAAGGTCACCCAAAAGCAGTGTGAAAGACGGGTGGGAAGCATGCCAAGACACATGAAAGCTTGGATTAAAAATCATGGTTATTCCACAAAATATTGATTTCTGAACTCTTCTCGAGTTAAAACATTTGTATTCTTGTTTCTAAATGATTATTAACTTGTTTTCTTAGCATTATTTGAGATCTGCAAGCACTGCATTTTTTTTTTGTTATTTTGAATATTTCTCATTTTCTGAAAATAAATACAAAATTTAGTGCTTGGAAATTTGAAGACATGTTGTCAGTAGTTTATAGAATAAAAGAGCTATTTACATTTTACTAAAAAATATACCTATAAAGAGAAAAATCAGAGAAACTGAAAATTTTGCAGTGGTATCTTAGTTTTTGCCAGAGCTGAACATTTATACAAACTACCCTTAACCACACCCTAAGTGGTGTACTATATACAATAACCAGAAGGTGATGGCTTAGTAACAGGGGGGAATATAAGGGTTCTGTAAAAACACATTACCGGTAAGTAATTCATATGTTTTTCAGTCACCCATGACAGCACCGAGAGAATAGCAGAGAATTACTCAATTAGGGAGGGACCACAGCCTGTAGAACCCTCTTCCCAAATGTGAGATCAGAAGAGGCAGAAAGATCCAGTCTATAGTGGCTATTAAAGGTGGAAGGTGACAACCATGTACCTGCCTTACAGATCTGTGGACACGTCTGCTCTTTCTGTCCAAGACATTGCCATCGCTCTTGTAGATTGAGCCCTCAGATTGTCAGGGACTTGTCTTGCTGCGCTTGTATAGGCCAATTTGATAGCCTCCCTAATCCACCTGGATAGGGTATCCCTCGAGACTCTCATTCCTTTCCTAGAGCCCTGAAAGAAGATAAACAGAACCCTATCCTTCCTCCAAGGTTTTGTTGCTAACAAATAGAGAAGAAGACACCTCCTGATGTCTAAGGTGTGAAACTTCTTTTCCCTACTATTTCTAGGGTCTGACCCCGATTACAAGATCTTCCACAAGTAAGGATTCTTATTTTACGCCTAACCTTATTTATAATGTTCACTATTTGAACTTTTACCTTTCAGCACGCTTTAGGGGGAGGTTATCAGGACTTATATTTACATATATGCTTTTAACTACTATTAATCTAATTATATTGTTGTACTATTGAATCACACCAAGTGAGGGATATTCTTATTTTTTCATGCCTACTTGTATGTTATTTTTCATACAAAGTGGCCAAAACATTGCTTGGCACTTCTATTTATTTATTTTATACTCTAGTATATGTAGGTAGTAACTTTAGCGTGTGCCCTTTCCTGTTTCTATACCTTTATTGGTTGTGGTATTATTTTCTGTGGTCCATGTCAAATCATTCCTATAAACTTTACTTGTTGGGCAGGCCCTTGCACCTTATCTTTCTTAATGGCCCACCCTGACTCAACATCCAATTGATCAGTATACAGTGCCTTGCGAAAGTATTCGGCTCCCTGGAACTTTTCAACCTTTTCCCACATATCATGCTTCAAACATAAAGATACCAAATATAAATTTTTGGTGAGGGATCAACAGCAAGTGGGACACAATTGTGAAGTTGAATGAAATTTATTGGTTATTTTAAATTTTTGTGGAAATTCAAAAACTGAAAAATGGGGCGTGCAATATTATTCGGGCCCTTTAACTTAATACTTTGTTGCGCCACCTTTTGCTGTGATTACAGCTGCAAGTCATTTGGGGTATGTCTCAATCAGTTTTGTACTTTGAGAAACTGAAATACTTGCCCATTCTTCCTTGGCAAACAGCTCAAGCTCAGTGAGATTTGATGGAGAACGTTTGTGAACAGTAGTTTTCAGCTCTTTCCACAGATTCTGTATTGGATTCAGGTCTGGACTTTGACTTGGCCATTCTAACACCTGGATACGTTTATTTGTGAACCATTCCATTGTAGATTTTGCTTTATGTTTGGGATCATTGTCTTGTTGGAAGACAAATCTCCGTCCCAGTCTCAGGTCTTTTGCAGACTCCAACAGGTTTTCTTCAAGAATGGTCCTGTATTTGGCTCCACCCATCTTCCCATCAATTTTACCCATCTTCCCTGTCCCTGCTGAAGAAAAGCAGGCCCAAACCATGATGCTGCCACCACCACCATGTTTGACAGTGGGGATGGTGTGCTCAGAGTGATGAGCTGTGTTGCCTTTAAGCCAAACATATTGTTTGGCATTGTTGCCAAAAAGTTCGATTTTGGTTTCAACTGACCAGAGAACCTTCTTCCACATGTTTGGTGTGTGTCCCAGGTGGCTTGTTGCAAACTTTAAACGGCACTTTTTATGGATATCTTTGAGAAATGGCTTTCTTCTTGCCACTCTTCCATAAAGGCCAGATTTGTGCAGTGTATGACTGATTGTTGTCCTATGGACAGACTGTCCCACCTCATCTGTAGATCTGTGCAGTTCATCCAGAGTGATCATGGGCCTCTTGGCTGCATCTCTGATCAGTCTTCTCCTTGTTTGAGATGAAAGTTTAGAGGGATGGCTGGGTCTTGGTAGATTTGCAATGGTATGATACTCCTTCCATTTCAATATGATCACTCGCACAGTGCTCCTTGGGATGTTTAAAGTTTTAGAAATCATTTTGCACCCAAATCTGGCTTTAACCTTCTCCACATCAGTATCACGGACCTGCCTGTTGTGTTCCTTGGTCTTCATGATGCTCTCTGTGTTTCAAACAGAACCCTGAGACTATCACAGAGCAGGTGCATTTATATGGAGACTTGATTACACACAGGTGGATTATATTTATCATCATTAGTCATTTAGGACAACATTGGATCATTCAGAGATCCACAATGAACTTCTGGAGTAAAATTTGCTGCACTGACAGTAAAGGGGTGAATAATATTGCACGCCCCACTTTTCAGTTTTTGAATTTCCACAAAAATTTAAAATAACCAATAAATTTCGTTCAACTTCACAATTGTGTTCCACTTGTTGTTGATTCTTCACCAAAAATTTACAGTTGTTATCTTTATGTTTGAAGCATGATATGTGGGAAAAGGCTGAAAAGTTCCAGGGAGCCGAATACTTTCGCAAGGCACTGTATTTAAATCCACTTGAACAGTCTATTGAGTATTACCTGACACCATAATGTAATCAATGTAATGATACATGCTGCAGGTCAAACGTTTGGGTGTATTTTCAAGGTCTCTTGCCACTTTTCCATGTCATATTGTTGGTGAATGTACATACCCAAGTGAAAATAAACTGATCCTGTGAGCTGTTGTCGATAGCGATGGAAAAAAATGCATTAGCTAAGTCTATTGCTGCGTGCCATTCGCCTGCAGTCTGCACAATATTCTCCACCAATGAAACCATGTCTGGGAATGTTGCATGCAGTAGTGGGGCCATTTTGCTTTGTCCTCTGTAATCAATAGTTAAATGCCAAGAACCATCTGCTTTTAGGACTGGAAATATCGAACTGTTGAATGGAGTAACTGCATGCTTATAATAGCAGATGAATTCTTTCTTTGTGTCCTCTAGAGATGCGATACTGCTTCAGGTTCACTAGGATTGCTGGAGATGGGATGTGAACTGGAGTCTAGTACGACTCCACTTTTTTGCCTCCGTGCTGTTTTTGTATTTTACCGAATAAAGGATCATTTTGGGATGGTGCGAGTGCCTGAAGCCACTTCATTTCTTGGATATGGTGATTTGCTGTGATATTTTTTGGTGCGGCACCCGAAATCCCTGAACCAGTGCCAAGGAAAAGAAATTATTCCTGGAGCTTGCTCAGCTGTGCCATCTATTCTGATCTCTTGGTGTGTGCACTGGAGTCCACTTGGCCTTCCCTCTCACAATAGGCTTAATGGCTGAAATACAAAGAGCACAGATGACAGTACCATTATATATCAAACTGATTGAAACCATATTAAATCACAGCCCCTAAGACCGAAACCTGGACTTTCAGGGTACTAAGCACCAGACCTTGTTGCTGTCCCCTCTGAAGGAACTCGAGGATTTGTCTTAGGGGCACTTTTCCTTCCATAGGAGACCCCTTAAGTGACAAGAATTTTTCCAAATCCTACCATAAATCTTTGTAGTGACCGAATTCCTGCTAGCAAGCAAGGAAGATACCAGGTTGGGAGAAAACCCCTTACCCTCTAGCACTGACCTCACAAGTTCCAGGCTGTTAAGTGCAGCCTAGTCACTTGAGGATGGAATACGGGCCCCTGAGCTAGAGGGTCCGGGATCTCTGGAAGGACCCATGGTTCCGTGGCTAACATGTTCCTCGGCCAAAAGAACCAGGGCCTCTTGGGCCAAATGGGGCTATGAGCACTACTCTTGCCCTGTCCTGCCTGATCATTCTGAGAACTGCTGGAATTAGACAAATTGGGGGGGATGGCGTAGATCAGGGTGAAGTCCCATCTGATCAGAAAGGCATCCACCGCTTGAGGATTTTCTTCAGGATCCAGGGAGCAGAACCTCTCCACTTTGCTGTTCTATCAAGTAGCGAAACACCAAGGTTACTTACCGGTAGCCAGTTTTTCCGGAGCCCTTGACGGCACACATGAGAGAGGGGTTCCGCCCAATCAGGACAGCAACCCTACTCAAGATAAAAGGGGCGGTACCTCTCCCTCGCTTCAGTTGGTTTACAGAGCATGAGAGGCCCCCCAGGTTAGTACACATGGTAAAACTATCACCATATTATATCTAACTAAAAAAACACCCAAACTATAGTGCACACCAAAAGGAGTGAAAAGGGGGGGAATATACAGGTGCCGTCATGGGCTCCGGAAAAAACGGCTACCGGTAAGTAACCTTGGTGTTTTCCCGTCTCCCATGACGGCACACATGAGAGACTTTTGTAGAATAAGACACCTTAGGGAGGGACCACCGCTTGCAGCACCCTTCTACCAAAGGTTAGGTCAGTAGAGGAAGACAGATCAAGTCGGTAGTGCTTAAAAAAGGTGGAAGGTGAGGACCAAGTAGCGGCTTTACAAATTTGTTCAATCGATACCTCAGCCTTCTCTGCCCAGGAGGTAGCGACGGCTCTGGTGGAGTGAGCCTTGATGCCTTCTGGAACCGGAGCGCCACTTGCGGAGTAGGATAACATAATGGCCTCCCTGATCCATCTGGCAATGGTACTCTTAGCTACCCCGTGCCCTTTTCTACTACCTTGAAAGGCTACAAAAAGGGACTGATCTTTCCTCCACTGACTAGTTACTGACATATATTGTACTATGGCTCTTCTTACATCTAATGTATGGAATTTTTGTTCCCCAGGGTTTCTAGGATTGTTACAGAACGATGGCAAAGAGATCTCCTGAGTCCTATGAAACTTTCGGACTACCTTGGGGAGATAGGCCGGGTCTGGTCTTAGAACCACTCGGTCATCCAAGATCTGTGTATATGGAGGACATATAGAAAGAGCTTGTAGGTCGCTGACTCTTCGGGCTGATGTTAAGGCTACCAGTAAGACAGTTTTAAGTGTAAGAAGCTTTGGTGACAGCTCTAGTAATGGTTCAAAGGGATCTTTGGTTAAGGCCTCTAAGACTAGGTTGAGGTCCCAGGGTGGTATCTTTGGGATAATGACCGGCCTTGACCTGCCACAGGACTTTATAAATCGGGACACCCACCTATTGGCTGCTAAGTTGCAGTTATATAGGGCCCCCAAAGCTGAGACTTGAACTTTGAGTGTGTTAGTGGCTAACCCCAGTTGTAGCCCCGATTGTAAGAATTCTAGGATAGGTCCCACTAGCACTACATCCCCCAAGGGTTCCCCAAGGAAGTCTAGGAACTTTTTCCATATTCTACCGTAGATTTGGGATGTTATAGGTTTCCTACTTTTCAACAGGGTGGAGACTAACCCTGGAGAGAATCCCTGGCGACTCAGTAGCGCCCTCTCAAATTCCAAGCTGCTAGATGGTTAGCCCTTCACCTGAGAGTGGACCACTGATCCCTAGGAAAGCAGGTCTGGAATCTCCGGTAGTATCCATGGATCTGTCACTGACAGGAGCCTCAGAAGGGAGAACCAAGGCCTTCTCGGCCAAAACGGAGCTATAAGAATTATTCTCGCTCGATCCTCCCTGATTTTCCTGACCACCACTGGGATCATTGTTATCGGGGGAAATGCATAGGTCAGGATGAACTTCCAGGGTATTTGCAGGGCATCTACTGCGAAGGGGTTTTCCCTTGGATTTAGTGAGCAGAACTTCCTGACCTTCCGGTTGTGTGCGGTAGCAAATAGGTCTATTTCTGGTTTGCCCCAGGCCTGAACTATTTGTTGGAAGACTTGGGGGTTTAGGGACCATTCCCCTTATCTCAGATGCCTGCGACTCAGGAAGTCTGCCTGTATATTTTCTGCCCCCTTTATGTGCAGTGCTGTGATGGATAACAGATGTTGTTCTGCTAGCTGGAAGAGTAGATCCGATATTTACATGAGGCCCCGAGATCTCGTTCCCCCCCTGGTGATTAATGTAGGCTACTACTGACTGATTGTCTGTCATGACCCGGGTGTGGCGGCCCCGAAGTAAGGGAAGGAAATGTTTCACGGCTTTTTCCACTGCCCATAGTTCTTTTACATTTGAACCGTGATCCCTTTCTAGCGAGGACCAGGTCCCCTGTATTGAGTGGGATCTCAGGTGTGCTCCCCATCCTGTGGCACTCGCGTCTGTTGTAATGATGTCCTCGACTGGTTTTTGCCACGGGACACCGGCTGTTAGATTCTTTTCTACAGTCCACCAGAGCAGGGAATCCCTTACAGCCACTGAGAGACATAGTTTGCCTTCTAAATGCCCTTTTAATTGTTTCTGTGCTGAAAGAACTTCCCACTGTAGTTGCCTTAAGTGGTACTGCGCCCATGCTATTGCGGGTATGCATGATGTCAGTGAGCCTAAAAGGGACATTGCGTTCCTCAGTGTCATATATGGCCTTTGTATTGCTGTGCGAGCTAGGCCTCTTATCTTGGTCACTTTGCTCTCTGGTAGGAGGCAGCGTTGTTGCTCGGAGTCCAATATCAACCCTAGGAAGGATTGCTCTTTTACTGGGGTTATCCTTGACTTGGGGATGTTTACTATCCATCCTAGTCCTACTAGAATTGCTATCACTTCCTTCACTTGATGTGCGCAGTGGGACTCCGACCTCCCTATGACCAGAAAGTCGTCTAGGTATGGGACGATCACTATGTCCCTGGAACGAAGAAAAGACATTACTTCGGCCATCACTTTGGTGAATACTCGGGGGGCTGTAGACAGGCCAAACGGAAGGGCTGCGTATTGGTAGTCTTTCTCCTGCCCCTGGACATAGAGCGCTACTCTCAAATATTTTTGATACTCCCGATGAATCGGGATGTGATAGTAGGCATCTTTTAAGTCTATCACTGCCATGAGGCAATGCTGGAACAGGATCTTTGTGGCCGTGTTGATTGACTCCATTTTGAAGGAGCAATTCGTCTACCCACTGATTGAGTCTCCTCAGGTTGACAATGGTTCTCCAAGAGCCATCTGGTTTTTGTATTAAGAAGAGGGGGGAGTAGAACCCCCTTCCTTCTTCTTGCACTGGGACTTCCTGTAGGACTTGTTTTTTCACTAGTCCGAAGACTTCTGTCTCCAAGGCCAGCTGTTGCTCTTGGGCTTTCCTTCTGGGTGTCATTATGAAGGTATGCCTGGACGGACGGATGAATTTTATTTTTAAGCCGTCCTTGATTATGTTTGGGACCCATGTACTGGGGGAGATATTTTCCCAGGCGGAAAGGAAGAGAGAAAGCCTTTACCCTACCTCCGGCCCAATGTCATTGGGGAGATTTTTTTGAGGAAGTGGAGGGCCCTTTAAACATATAGCCCGATCCTCTTCTTTCTTTAAAGTCCCAGCTTTTTCTATCTCCCGGGGGACGACCCCTGTTAAATCTCGTCCTCCGAAAAGGCTGCTTTTTAGGTTCTCCCGGAAATCGGGGAAAGCTTTTCTTCCTATCCCCCGCATGTTCCAAAATCTCTTCTAGCTTTTTACCGAAGAGGAATTGGCCATCGCATGGAATGGAACATAACCTATGCTTTGATGGTAAATCTCCGGGACACCCTTTAAGCCACAGGGCTCGTCTTGCTGCATTTGACAGGCTTGCTGCTCTAGCTGTCAATCTTGCGGAGTCTGCAGAGGAATCTGCTAGGAAAGCCGCTGCTCTGTGCACCAGTGTCAAATTAGACAGAATTTCGTCCCTAGGAACTCTATCCTTGATCTGGTCCTCTATTTGTTGTAACCAGACCATGAGGGCACGAGCAGTACAGGTACCAGCTATCGCTGGCTTCAATCCACCTGCTGAAGCTTCCCAGATGTGCTTTAGGAAATCGTCTGCTTTTTTATCAAGCGGGTCTTTCAACACGCCAGAGTCCTCTAATGGTAGGGTACCTTTTTTGAGGATCTGGCTACGGCCCCATCAATTTTAGGGACTTTTTCCCAGGTTTCTGAATCCTTCTGCTCAAAGGGGTACCTCCTCTTTGATGTGGAAGGTAAGCCCCCTGACCTCTCCGTTTTTTTCCATTCCCTGTCAATTAGTGCTTTTATTTTATCATTTACCGGGAAGGTACGTATTCGCTTTTTCTCCAGTCCTCCAAACATTACATCCTCTAATGATTTCGGAGCCTTTTCCTCTTTAAGGCCCATTGTAGCCCTAATATCTTTGACCAGCTTTTCCACGTCCTCCGTTGGGAAACATGGACGGCCACCTATATCGCTGTCCGAGGAGGATTCTGAGGACTGAGTAGAGGAAGAGGAGGTGGAGGGGGACAAGGATCTATCCCGCCCCTTCTGTCTTGGCGAGGCCTCTGAATCGGAGCTCCTTATACGGTTTCTTTTATCTTTCTTTTTAAGGGCTGCCCTTAGGGAACCTTTCACCTCCTGTTGTATTAACTGTTTAAGGCTAGTCACCAAATCAGGGGTCTCCTCTTGTATAGTTTTGTTTATACAGTCAGCGCAGAGGTCTTTCTGCCACTGATCTGCCAGCGGGTGTTTACATAGGGCGCATTCTCTATTTTTGGTTTTACTGCTGGCCTTCCTCGATCCCTAGTGATCAAACAGAGAAAATGGAACCCCGTTACCATAAGGGTGACATTCACGTAGATCACTCACCACCGCTGTCAATCAGTGGTACCGATCTCGGAGTCTCCTCAGATGCACTCGTGACGTTTCTCCTGGACGTCTCAGAGTCATGCCGGTTGCGTTTATGACTGCCGCTCCCACCACTCGAGCGACTGCTCCTGGTATGCTGGCGGCTCGGCCTGGCATCTGGCGAGAGGTCTTGCTGCTGACGCTGCTGCTGACGCTGCTAGTCTTGCCCCACTTCCATCATGAAGCCTTGGGCATGAGTACGTCTTCTGTGGTCATCACCCTTTTGTAAGGGGGATCCACTGCACTCTCCGCCTCCTCCGGTTACCCCCACAGCCCCTCCCCCCCTGCCATGTCGCCGGCATCTCCTTTCGCCGGCCGGCGTTGTTTGCTATGGGCGCCGCCATCTTGGATGGCCGGCGCCGCCTCCCGACGTCACACAGGCACGCCCCTTTCCCAGCATGCCCTGCGTGTGATATCAGAGGGGCGCGACCCGGAAGCGGCCGCTCATGACGCTGTGCTTCCTGGATGCGGCAGAGGGGGAGAGGGCGGCGCGGCAGCCATGGCAGAGCCCCAGGACCCCAGGCCGTGCTGCTTCTGCGCCCGCTCGGACGCTGAGCCCCCGGGGGACCCTCTCCCGACGCACGGCGCCCAGGACCCTGCCTGTTCTTCCACGCCGGCACGAGAGAGGGGCAGGTACGTGATCTTCAGTGCACGGGTCCCTGTCCGGACAGGAAACCCAACTGAAGCGAGGGAGAGGTACCGCCCCTTTTATCTTTAGTAGGGTTCCTGTCCTGACTGGGTGGATCCCCTCTCTCATGTGTGCCGTCATGGGAGACGAGAAAAATGTCAATTTCAGGACACCCCTAAATGAACACTAACCGCCTGAATATTGAGGTCTTGAGGGACCATTCGCCCTCTAGCCCTGGTTTGTGACTCTAAAAATCTGCTGTTATATTGTACTTTCCTGTGATGTGAAGAGCAGATAGTGAAAGGATGTTCTCCTCCGCAAGGCTGAAAATCCGCTTGGTAATTTGCATTAGGGAACGGGACCGTGTCCCCCCTTGATGATTCAGGTATGTGAACGTGACCTGGTTTTTTTAGGTGATGGCTTTGTAGGAATGGTAGGAGACTCTGTATATGAATTCTCTTCCACCAAGAGCTCCCACATGTTTGAGGAGCCTTCCTTTTCTATTGCTGACCATGTTCCCTGGACCAGATGTGCTCGTGGGACTGACGTCTGTGACTACCTTGGTGACATGAGGAAACAAAGGGACCCCCTCCTGAAGGGACTATCTTTAACCTCCTGTGGAGTAAATGTATTACCTCCCGATGCAGCGTCAGTGTACCTTCCAGATAACTCTGCTATCCAACCGACCACCTGTTTGCACTGTTTCTGGCTTCAGAAGTGGTGTACCTTACCTTCCTGCAAAGTGGGACAGAAACCTTGATGATGTGCTTCAGCAACAGGCGTAGTTGCATCTGTCCCACGTCCTCAGCATCTACGTGCGCCATCATTAGCACCTCCACTTCCTTGTTCCTTACCGCACACATTACAAATTTTCTAATTGCGGTCATCTGGAAATCAAGTTTATTTTGATTAAAAAAAAAATTATCACTTGCAGCGTTTTTTGGGAGTTTAATGTCACCATAATATAACATAAAGCAAGTAAAAGTGTATGAATGATAAATTCAATCCAGAAAAATTCCTCAACACTTATTTGGAGTGTTATATTCCACCAAAATGCACCACAAGGCACGTAAAACTCTATGGATAACACTATAGTCTATTTTTTCACCCCGCAAAAAAAGAACGTGGTCAACTGGCGCTGCTATATATTTAGCAACGGACTGCAAAGCACTAAGCCCTTCCTAGAGACTATATTCAGCCACTCCCCCTGCTCATGCAACTTTGCCTCGGTAGGCTAAATGCTGAATGTATCTGATACAAACAAAGCACAAGATTAGCCCTTACAAGGACTGTTAATATGATGGTTCGGCTTCAGCATCAACACTACAGGACTCCGATTTGTTATACTGTGCCAATCAAAGTAATGCCACTAACAAAATGGCTATGGCATTACAGTGACTGGTAGGCAATCCCCTGCATGTTTATTGGCTGTGTAACAGACACCAAACATGCAGAGTGGGGATTCGAACTTCAAATCTGAGCAACGGCTAATGCTCACCCAGTATTTCCAAGCACCCAGATACTCAAGTGATATCCGAGTATCACTGAGCACGGTCGCTCATTCCAAGTAATAACCCTTTCTCATTTAATTATACGACAATCTGTTATGTTTTTGTACAATTTGTCAATAACACATGTAGTGTCTCCCAGTCTGAATTATTTTTGATGGTCAACAAAATCCGATTTTCCTGTAATGCATTTTTCACACTCTAGGTATGACAATGGTTTCTCTCTGTGTGTCATTTTTGATGTTTAAAGGGGATGTCCACTTCTTGGACAACCCCTTCTCACTAGAAAAGACAAGATTTATCCAGCTTCTACTCCACAATTCCAAGACATGTTTAACCCCTTAAGGACCAAGCCATTTTGTAGGTTAAAGACCAGGCCTTAATTTTGAAATCAGACCTCTGTCACTTTATGTGCTTATAACTTTGGGACGCTTCAACTGATACCGCTGATTCTGAGATTGTTTTTTCATGACATATTGTACTTCATGTTAGTGGTAAAATTTCTTCGATATGACTTGTGTTTATTTATGAAAAAAACGAAAATCTGGCGAAAATTTTAAAAAATGTACAATTTTCAACTTAATTTTTATGCCCTTCAAACAGAGAAATATATCACACAAAATAGTTAATAAATAACATTTCCAACAAGTCTACTTTACATCAGCACAATTTTTGAAACAAATTTTTTTTTTTGTTAGGAAGTTATAAGGGTTAAAATTTGACCAGCAATTTCATTTTTCCAACAAAATTTACAAAACCATTTTTTTAAGGACCACTTCACATTTGAAGTCACTTTAAGGTGCCTATATGCCAGAAAATACCCCAAAGTGACATCATTCTAAAAACAGCACCCCTCAAGGTACTCAAAACCACATTCATGAAGTTTATTAACCCTTCAGGTGCTTCACAAGAAATGAAGCAATGTGGAAGGAAAAAATGAACATTTAACTTTTTTTCACAAAATTTTTACTTTGGACACAATTTTTTTTTATTTTCTCGAGGGTATCAAGAGAAAATGAACCACAAAATGTGTTGTGCAATTTCTTCTGAATACGTTGATACCCCATACGTGGTATAAAACTACTATTTGGGAGCACGGTGGGACTTGGAAGGGAAGGAGCACCATTCGACTTTTGCAAAGTAAAGTTGGCTGAAATTAGTAGTGGACGCCATGTTGCATTTGGAGAGCCCCTGATGTGCCTAAACAGTGGAAACCCCCCACAAGTGACCCCATTTTGAAAACTAGACACCTCAAGGAATTTATCTAGATATGTGGTGAGCACCTTAAACCTCCAGGTGCTTCACAGAAGTTTATGACATTGAGCCGAAAAAATAAATAATCATATTTTTACCACAAAACGTGTTTTACTCCCAAAGTTTGCATTTTTAGAAGGATAAAAAGAGAAAATGCCCTTTACAATTTGTTGTGCAATTTCTCCTGTATAAGCCAATACCCCATATGTGGTAGAAAAATACTATTTGGGTGCACGGTGGGTGTGCTGGTTCAGTTTATTCTGATAGACTTTCAGCCATACATGGACATTTATGTAATGGTATATACTTAGTTTATCATCTATTGTATTTGTTATACTTTACTGCCATCTACTGGCTATTGCTGTATTACACTGTAATATTTTGTTATGGCACTTTCCCATAATACCTCTCTGTCTATAGCTCCTCCTATCTTTTTCGTTCTGTTTCCTGTTTTTGTACTCCAGGCCATCTTGTAACACACATGTGCTCCAGAGTTGGAGAAAGGATTCACTTGTTACCTCCAACCTGGAGCTCCTATCATCTCTAATCTGGTGCTTCTATAACAGCTCTAACCTACAGTCCTCACTCCTACCTCATCTCCATTCCTTCATCTTCCTTGACATCTCATCAAGGTACTGTAAATAAAGCCTGTTGAATTCATCACTGCATCATCCTTCCGGACCACCACGCGCCGCTGATAGGGATTGGGAGCACAGGCTGGCGAGTAACGCTATCCGCCATTGTTTATATAGAGATTCGTGATCACATCCCTCAGACACATCTCATCCACATATATCGGTGGCAGAATAGTGGGGCTTGGAAGGGAAGGAGCACCATTCGACTTTTGCAAAGAAATACCGTAAAAAGTCAATTGGCAGAAGGTGGCGAGGGTAAAAACATAAAAACATGTGTCACACTGGTAAATGGTTTCCCTTCTAACTCCATCTTTATAACACACCCTGCATCTCTTTTGGGTCGGCCTTTTTTGGCTGTCGGTGGAACTTGTGAGGGAAAATGCTGATGGGTATTATTCTGCTGACCTTGCTAGATAATTCTCCCCCCACCCTCCCTTGGTCTCCAAATATCAAATTTTTTATTACTTTTTCCAGGAACTCAAGGTAAGATCCTTGATTCCCACTTTTTCGGTACAGTACAAATGAATTGTATAGGGCCACTTGGATTAGGTGTATAGCAAGTTTTTTATACCATACGCGAGACATGCGAACAGCGCTGTAGGGCTGCAGCATCTGGTCTGCAAGATCCACGTCACCCATAAACTTATTGTAGTCTTGAATACAGACAGGCTTCTGGGCAGACGAACTTGTGCCGCGCACAGGGACTTGGCTGCTTCTGTCAGCATGGATTGATGACAACATGAGGACATCTTTTTTCTCTCGAAATTTGACAAGCAGCATGTCCTCATTACAGAGCGACTTATTTTCGCCTGTCTTTAATTTTTGGGAGACAAAAGTCTTGGGCAACTCTCTTTGGTTCCGGCGTATGGTTCCACAGGACACGTTTTTTTGGCAGACAGGCACCTGAACAGGGGTACACTTAGATAATTATTATACATGTACAAGTTGTACCCTTTATCTAAAAGGGGATGGACCAGGTCTCACACAATTTTCCCAGCTATATTCAGGGAGGGGGAGCATTCGGGAGGAACAATCTGGGAGTCTTTCCCCTCATACACACGGAATTTGTGTGTGTAGCCAGTGTCGCTTTCACACAACTTATATATTTTCAGTCCGAATCGGGACCTTTTATTTGGCAAGTACTGCTTGAAATGCAGCCTGCCCTTGAAAAGGACCAGGGACTCGTCCACACAGATATTTTTTCGGGGGTATATGTCTGGGAAAATTTATTGTTAAAATAATTTATTAGGGGCCTGACTTTGTAAAGTCGGTCATAGCTGGGGTCATTGGGAGGGGGGGTAATTTGCATTTTCTGTGAAATGTAGAAATCGCAGAATGCTCTCAAATCGTCGCCGGGCATTACCTCTCTGAACATTGGGGTGTTGAACAGGACATCAGTTGACCAATATGATCTGAGAGTGGGTTTCTTTATCAGACCCATATTGAGAAAAAGGCCAAAAAATGTTAAAATATCCGCCAAATCAACAGGTTTCCAGTTACTACCTTTGGAGTAGTAGGATGTGGGGTGGCCAGCAATGAATTGAGCAGCATACAAATTGGTCTGCTCAATCATTAAATTTAATAATTCTTCAGAGAAGAAAATTTAAAAAAAATCTACCTCCCTAAATCCAGCAGTGTCCACATGGACTCCCGTGGCAGAAATAAATTCTGGCACTCACGGAGTGTAGGATTCTGTGGGCACCCAATCATTTGCAGCGGCAGTAGCGCTAGCTCATTCTCGCCCACTGCGCTGTTGTTGATTTTTGTCGTCGCTAGAACTAGCAGACGACATCTGCAAAAACTGCTCGTCCGTTTCACTGGCGCTGTCTGTATCCGAACAGATCATGGCGTAAGCCTCATCTGCCGAATACATACGTGCAGCCATTTCAATATATATATATATATATATATATATATATATATGACAGAGGAGATGGGAGGACAGACAGACCGACTGACAGGAAGACTGGGGTGACGCTGGGAGTGGGATAAAAATTGATTCTGAATTTCACACAGGTCTCTCAGGTTCTGACAGCAGCACAGCTCCAATCTCTAACAATGTCACAGACAGAGTGACAAGATGTAGCTGTGCTGCTGTTTCCCGCATTTGATACACTGCTGTGATTGGATAGTTAGTTACTATCCAATCACAGCATTCAGAGATGCAGAGACGCTGTCATTGGTCCCTGCATCTCTTCACTGTCCTCCAAATGACGTGATCGTTCATGATCAGGCATCACTAGGGTTAATCAGTCGGGGGGCGGTGCTCAGCACTCCCTGGCTGTTCCAATACCGCCCCCCGGCTCTCACAGCAGCAGGTCAGCCACTTTCATTTTCACTTTCTCCTCCGTTCTGGCAGGAGATCAGCATCTCCTACCAGATCGCACTGTGTTTGGTCAGTCATATTGACTGACCAATCACAGCTCTCTGGGTGCGGGGACCGACTGCAAGGGTCCCTGCACCCCTTGCCGTGCCTGTCAGCTGTCATAGACAGCTGTCGGCACTTAACTGTCATTGCTTGTTTACAGGCAGTGACAGTTCAAAGGCATGACGTGCATAGTCCGTCCTGGTGCAGGAAGTTACCTCCTGCTATGACGGACTGTACACCTCAATAGACATTAAGGGGTTAAAATTATGAATTCTTTATTTTTTCAAAGTTAAAATACAGTCATAGCAAAAAGTCTTTTTTCTTTCTTGGTTGAAACATGTAGGAAAAATGTATTTAAGGATCATAGGGAACCTAGGGAAAAGACTAGAATACCAACGCATTTCAAAAGCAAGTGTGTTCTTAAACTTGGTTCACTGTCTCTACTTTTGGACATATCAAATCATAAGAGTAAGTCAGAGAGAAGCCGAAGCAATAGCTTCCAGTTGATGTCCAATACATCCAAAGGCAGGAACACTGAAGTCAGCGCGATTGGGCGCAGGGCTCATGTCAAGACCACTGGAACGGCACTGAAACTGAAAGCAAGTATGTGTTTTTATTTGAAATAGGCCAAGAATGAGGAATGACAAGGGGTTGTCCTAGTAATGGACCAACCCTTTAAGAAATAGAAATGTTTTAAACAAAAATTGTAACATTCTGGACATGAAAAAGGTTTCTCCTCCTTGTGACTTCCCTGATGTTAAAGACTTGATCTTAGTGTAAAACATTTTCTACATTATGAACATGAAAAAGGCTTCTCCCCTGTGTGGGTTCTTTGGTGTATAACAAGATTAAATTTCTGATTAAAACATTTCCCACATTCTGAACAGGAAAAGGGCTTCTCCCCTGTGTGAGTTCTCTGGTGGTTAACCAAAGCTGATTTCTGATTAAAACATTTCCCACATTCTGAACAGAAATATGGCTTCTTCCCTGTGTGGGTTCTTTGGTGTATAACAAGTTTGAATTTATGGTTAAAACATTTACCACATTCTGGACAGGAAAAAGGCTTCTCCCCTGTGTGAATTCTCTGGTGGTTAACCAAAGCTGATTTCTGTTTAAAACATTTCCAACATTCTGAACAGGAAAAAGGCTTCTCCCCTGAGTGGATTCTCTGGTGCCTAACCAAATCTGATTTCTGTTTAAAACATTTCCCACATTCTGAACATGAAAAAGGCTTCTCGCCTGTGTGGGTTCTATGGTGGTTAACCAAAACCGATTTCCGGTTAAAACATTTCTCACATTCTGGACAGGAAAAAGGCTTTTCCCCTGTATGAATTCTCTGGTGGTTAACCAAAGCTGATTTACGGTTAAAACATTTCCCACATTCTGAACAGGAAAAAGGCTTCTCCCTTGTGTGAGTTTTTTGGTGTCTAACAAGATGTGATTTGAGCTTAAAACATTTCCCACATTTGGAACAAGAAAATCTTTTCTCCATTGTATGAATTTTTGGATGTTGAAGAAATGACTTTTCAATGTTTTCAATGGGAAACCAATTTCTATATTCTGAACATGAAAATGGATTTTTTGTATTAGGAGTATTTCTGTTTTTAATGATTATTTTGTGACTTTGATTTTCCTTAGCAGTCAGTAATGAATCAGAAGACAGGACCAGTTTCAAAGGATCAGATGATAGATCTTTGCTGTGAAGGGATGATGGTGTATCTGGTGTAATGGTATTCACTTCAATTGTATCCTGTGGGGTCTCAAGATCATTGGATTTAAAAACTGAAGATGTTAGCTGTCCCTCTGACCTCCTGGTACGGTACTCTGTCAAGCATAAAAAAAATATTATTTTTGAATAAAATATCTTTGAATGTCATTTAACATTTCTATTGAATTCTTCAAGAAGACAATGACAATTCACAGTCTAATAGAAAATCTCATAGGATGAACCAGTGGAGCGTGCTGTTCAACTGTTAGTTCATTCTGCCTCCCAAATATGGAATGAACAGCCACAAAGAAACATTATGTTGACGAACATAATACCAAGAAAAACCGCGCGCCGGTTCATCTTTCATCGTTTTTAAGAAATCTCAAGATGGAAGAGGCCAGGAGCCATTTGGTGAGCTGCATTTCTTGCTACATGTTCACAGACTTACCAGTGGAAAAGCCAAACTTCACATGCCACAAATGCAAGCTTGTGTCCCTGTTGGAGGAAAAGTTGCAAAATCTCGAAGAGAGGTTAGCTACGTTGAAGATCATTAAGGAAGGTGAAGAGTTCTTGGACAGAGCAGAATTATCTCTTCATGTTACAGAAAGAGAAGAAATTCGAAGTGCACCTGAAGAAACAGAGGAATGGAGACATGTGACCCAGAGAAGCAGGAGGATCAGGAGGCAGTCAGCACCCATACTGCTCAGAAACCAGTACCAGGCTCTCACGCAGGAAAACAATGAAGAAATACATCAGGATAAGACTTTGCCAACAAGCAGCAACCTTGTACGCCTTCAGAGTCCTCCTGGATGGAAAAAGAAAAATGTTGTGAAGAAGAAACGGAGAGTGGTGGTCATGGGGGATTCCCTGTTGAGAGGAACTGAGGCCGCTATCTGCAGACCGGATATTACTTCAAGAGAAATGTGTTGTCTTCCAGGTGCAAAAATTAAAGATGTGTCTGACAGGATATCAGGACTCTTCAGACCTACAGATGACTACCCATTCCTGCTACTACATGTGGGGACAAATGACACAGCAAGAAACGACCTGGAAACCATCTGCAGAGACTTTGAAGACTTAGGCAAGAAAGTGAAAGAACTGGGAGCGCAGGTGGTCTTCTCTTCCATCCTCCCAGTGGATGGCCATGGAACAAGGAGGTGGAATAAGATTCTGCAGGTGAACAACTGGCTACTTCGATGGTGCCGTCAGCAACGATTTGGATTTCTGGATCACGGAGTGAACTACTTATACGATGGACTACTTGCTAGAGTTGGGGTGCACCTTACGAAGACTGGTAAGCATGTATTTGGAAGTCGCCTTGCTACACTTGTAAGGAGAGCTTTAAACTAGAACAACATGGGAAGGGAAGCAAAAGACCAGAAAAAGCCATACACCTGACAAATGCTATTGAGAACTCTGCTATTAGAAGTGGAAAGGAAGAACAAAGACGAAAGAATCTAATTAATAAAAATATTGGAGAAAGAGAAACCAATCACAAACTAAAATGTTTCTATACTAATGCACAAAGCATGGGCAACAAACAAGGAGAATTGGAACTACTAACACAGGAAAAGAAATATGATGTCATTGGAATCACTGAAACTTGGTGGGACAATACACATGATTGGAATACAAGACTAGAAGGATACAACTTATTTGCAAGAAACAGACTTGATAAACGAGGAGGGGGTGTCGCATTGTATGTTAGAAACGCGTATATCTGCACAGAGATTGAAGCTTCAGAGACTGGGAGTTCTGTGGAAACTGTTTGGGTAAGAATAAAAGGACAGAACAATGGAAAGGACACCATTGTAGGCATTTACTACAGGCCGCCTGTGCAAGCTGAAGCTATGGATGAACTCTTTATGCATCAAATGGCCAAGTTCTCCAAAAAATATGACATAGTTGTCATGGGAGATTTCAACTATCCAGACATTTGTTGGGAATCTCTCTCAGGCAAAACTAACAGGTCAAGGAAATTCTTATCCTCTCTTGCTGACAACTTTATCTTCCAAAAGGTAAGGGAGAAAACAAGGGGAACTGCTACCTTGGATCTAATTCTTATAAACAGGGAGGAAATGGTTGAGGAGGTAAAAGTGGCTGGGACCCTAGGAGGTAGCGACCATGCTATTTTAGAATTTTGGATAACTAGAGGCGGAAGACCTGTGAAGACTCAGACGTCAAGGTTAGATTTCAGAAAGGCAGATTTTAAGGGATTCAGAAAGAGAATTGGAGGGATCCAATGGCTGGATATCCTTAAAGACAAAAATGTCCAGGAAGGATGGGAAATCTTGAAAAATGAAATTCTCAAAGCACAGTTGTTAACAATTCCGAAAAGAGGGAAGAATAGGAAGCAGTTAAGGAAACCAGGATGGATGAACACAGAACTTAAGCACATGCTAAAAAGGAAGAAAAAAATGTTTATAAAATGGAAAGAGGGAGGCATATCTAAAGAAGAATATAATGCTGTCTGCAGAACCTGCAGGGCACAAATCAGATTAGCTAAAGCTGAAAATGAATTGAGGCTTGCAAGAGATGTCAAAAGCAATAATAAAGGATTTTGGGGATATGTCAAAAGTAAAAGAAAAGTCAAAGATGCTATAGGATTTTTACAGGATGAAAATGATGAAATGGTAAGACAGGATGTTGAGAAGGCTGAACTTTTAAATTCCTATTTTGCATCTGTTTTCTCTCAGAAAGGAAATGTAACATCAACTGTTATTCACTGTCCTATTAAGGGAATAGAAGAATCCAGGATATCTATAAACAGAAAGATAGTGAGGAAACACTTAGCTAGCCTAAATGAATTCAAGTCTCCAGGTCCAGATGAATTACACCCCAGAGTACTGAAGGAGATAGCAGAAGAAATTTTTGAACCCCTCTCTATAATCTTTGAAAATTCTTGGAGAACAGGAGAAGTGCCAGAAGACTGGAGAAGAGCAAATGTTGTTCCTATCTTCAAAAAGGGGAAGAAGGTGGACCCAGGTAACTATATGCCGGTGAGTCTGACTTCTATACCAGGAAAGATCTTTGAACAAATTATTAAACAACATGTATGTCAATACCTGGATAAGAATGAAGTGATTAAACAGAGTCAGCATGGGTTTGTAACTAATAAGTCATGTCAGACTAACTTAATTTCCTTCTATGACGGTATCACTGATTGGGTGGATCAAGGAAATGCTGTAGATATAGTATATCTTGACTTCAGCAAAGCATTTGACAAAGTCTCTCATACAATCCTTATTGAAAAAATGATTAAGTATGGAATGGACAAGGCAACTGTTAGGTGGATTCATAACTGGCTTAGTGATCGGACCCAAAGAGTGGTCGTAAATGGCTGCACATCCAGTTGGAAGAATGTCTCAAGTGGGGTACCACAGGGCTCTGTCCTGGGCCCTGTATTGTTCAACATCTTTATCAACGATTTAGATGAAGGAATTGAGGGTAAACTGATTAAATTTGCTGATGACACAAAGCTAGGAGGGATAGCTAATACTAGAGAAGAGAGAGAGAGGATTCAAAAAGATTTAAATAAACTGGAGAAGTGGGCAGCAACAAACAGAATGGTTTTTAACAGGGAGAAATGCAAAGTACTACATCTGGGCAATAAAAATGGAAAAAGCATATATAGAATGGGAGGAATAGGGCTAAGTGACAGCACATGTGAAAAAGACTTGGGTATACTAATAGATCACAGACTGAATATGAGTCAACAGTGTGGTGCAGCAGCAAAAAAGGCAAATGCAATTCTAGGATGTATTAACAGAAGCATACAGTCTAGATCACGTGAAGTCATTATTTCCCTCTACTCCTCTTTGGTCAGACCTCATCTGGAATATTGTGTCCAGTTTTGCGCACCACATTTTAAAAAAGACATCAACAAACTGGAGCAAGTTCAGAAAAGAGCGACCAGAATGGTGACCGGTCTGCAAACCCTGTCTTATGAGGAAAGGTTGCAGGATTTGGGAATGTTTAGTTTGCAAAAGAGAAGACTGAGAGGAGACTTAATAGCTGTCTACAAATATCTAAAGGGCTGTCACATTGTAGAAGGATCAACTTTATTCTCATTTGCACAAGGAAAGACTAGAAGCAATGGGATGAAACTGAATGGGAGGAGACACAGATTAGATATTAGAAAAAACTTTTTGACAGTTAGAGTGATCAATGAGTGGAACAGGCTGCCACGAGAAGTGGTGAGTTCTCCTTCAATGGAAGTCTTCAAACAGAGGCTGGACAGACATCTGACTGGGATGATTTAGCGAATCCTGCTTTGAGCAGGGGGTTGGACCAGATGGCCCAGGAGGTCCCTTCCAACTCTACGATTCTAGGATTCTAGGATTCTCATCTCAGGTCACATTATTAGTGGCTCAGAGGCTCTTGAAAAGCTACATGGTTTCCATAAACCAATGCAGCAATATCAGTTCTCCCAAATTCAAATCTCTGACTTGCTTCTGAGCCTTGCAGTGTGCCCAAACCACATTTAGCATAAAAAAAACCTTCCGCAGGCATGTGTCAGCGGCAGCACCTGCACTGCACCATAATCGCATATATAATTAATTATTTATACATTTCTTTCCTGTTTTACTGAAGTTCCTAAAAAAATAATCTGTTTGAAAATGGCGTCGGACGCACCTGCACAGTAGCAGCTATCGGTGATCTGATAGCTGCTGTTGCACATGCGCCGCCATCTTCCTAGACAATAAAAAAATCTTCCGGCAAGATAATGTTGCCAGCGCCCGCGCAATAGCAGCTATTGGCGATCACTGATAGCTGCTACTGTGCAGGCTGCACCATCATGGAGGAGGAACTTTTTTTTTCTCTAACAAGTTGGTGCCGCCGGCGCCTGCACAATAGCAGCTATCAGATCACGGATAGCTGCTATAGCATAGGTGCAACCAGCACCATTTTCAAATGGATTTTTTTTTCAAAGATATTTATAAAACTTATTATGTGAACTAGGGGCAGGTCATTGAAGGATCAGTGACCTGTCAGAAGCCATACAGATGAATACCTAATCAGAGCACCACCTCCCACAGGCCGCCCCACAGCACGAGCATATCATTAATTGAAAACTGAAAATAAAGATTAACCCCTTTACCCCCAAGGGTAGTTTGCACATTAATGACCGGGCCAATTTTTACAATTCTGACCACTGTCCCTTTATGAGGTAATAACTCTGGAACGCTTCCATGGATCCCGGTGATTCTGACATTGTTTTCTCGTGACATATTGTACTTCATGTTAGTGGTAAAATTTCATTGATATAACTTGCGCTTATTTGTAAAAAAAAAACGGAAAGTTGGCGAAAATTTTGAAAATTTCGCAATTTTCCAACTTTGAATTTTTATGCCCTTAAATCACAGAGATATGGCACAGAAAAAGCTTAGTAAGTAACATTTCCCACATGTTTACTTTACATCAGCACAATTTTGGAACCAAATTTTTTTTTCTGTTAGGAAGTTATAAGGGTTAAAAGTTGACCAGCGATTTCTCATTTTTGCAACACCATTTTTTTTAGGGATCACATCACATTTGAAGTCACTTTGAGGGGTCTATATGATAGAAAATACCCAAAAGTGACACTATTCTAAAAACTGCACCCCTTAAGGTTCTCAAAACCACATTCAAGAAGTTTATTAACCCTTCAGATGCTTCACAGGAATTTTTTTAATGTTTAAAAAAAAAGAAGATTTAACTTTTTTTCACAAAAAAATTACTTCAGGTCCAATTTTTTTTTATTTTACCAAGGGTAACAGGAGAAACTGGACCACAAAAGTTATTGTGAAATTTATCCTGAATATGCAGATACCTGATATGTGGGGGACCACTGTTTCGGGGCATGGCAGAGCTCAGAAGGGAAGGAGCGCCGTTTGACTTTTTCAACGCAAAATTGGCTGGAATTGAGATCGGACGCCATGTCACGTTTGGAGAGCCCCTGATGTGCCTAAACAGTGGATTGTCTGCCCACTCATGTCTGACCACAGATCTTGATGAAAACTTATGTCGAAACGCGTCATCTGTTTCTGAAGTGTTTTTCTACATGCCCGGCAATCCTGTGCCATTCATGTTTAACCTAATGGATTAAAGGTTATATTTTAGTCTGTGATCTACTCGCTGTTTTTTTCCTCCTTTTTTTCTAAAGAGTGGAAACCCCCCACAAATGACACCATTTTGGAAACTAGACCCCCCCAAGGAATTTATCTAGATGTTTGGTGCGAACTTTGAACCCCCAAGGGCTTCACAGAAGTTTATAGCGTACAGCAGTAAAATTAAAATCATTTTTTCCACAAAAATGATCTTTTCACCCCCAATTTTTATTTTCCTAAGGAAAACAGGACCCCAAAAGTTATTGTGCAATATGTCCTGAGTACGCTGATATCCCACACTGTTTGGGCGCATGGCAGAGCTCAGAAGGGAAGGAGCGCCGTTTTGTGATGTTTTGGAATGCAGCCTTTAATGGAAGGGTCTGAGGGTGTCATGTTGCGTTTGTAGAGCCCCTGATGCACCTAAACTGTAAAATTCCTCACAAGTGACCCCATTTTGGAAACTAGACCCCCAAGGAACTTATCTAAATGTGTGGTGAGCCCCAAGTGCTTCACAGAAGTTTATAACACCCGGCATGAAAATAAAAAAAATCATATTTTTTCCGCAAACATGACCTTTTAGTCCCCAATTTATTTTCCCAAGGCTAACAGGAGAAATTGGACCCCAAAAGTTGTTGTCCAACTTGTCTTGAGTACGCCGATACCCCATATGTGGGAGAAAACTACTGTATGAGCACACGTTGGGGCTCAGAAGGGAAGTAGTGATGTTTTGGAATGCAAACTTTGATGGAATGGTCTGCGGGTGTCATGTGCATTTGGAGAGCCCCTGATGTGCCTAAACTGTGGAAATTCCTCATAAGTGACCCCATTTTGGAAACTAGACTACCCAAGGAACTTATCTAGATTTGTGGTAAGCACTTTGAACCCCCAAGTGCTTCACAGAAGTTTATAACGCCCGGGCGTGAAAATAAAAAAATCATATTTTTTTTCCACAAAAATGATCTTTTTGCCCCTAAATTTTTATTTTCACAAGGGTAACAGGAAAAATTAGACACCCAAAGTGCAATTTGTCATGAGTACGCTGATACCCCATATGTGGGGGTAAACCACTGTTTGGGCGCATGGCAGAGCGCAGAAGGGAAGGAGCGCCCGTTTGACTTTTTCAACGCAAAATTGGCTGCAATTGAGATTGGACGCCATGTTGCGTTTGGAGAGTCCCTGACATGCCTAAACAGTGGAAACCCCCCAATTCTAACTCCAAACCCTAACCTCAACACACCCCTAAGGGCAGACACACACTGGCGAATTTTTCGTCTGAGAATCGGATTGTAAAACTTGCCCTGGCCTGCACCTCTCCTGACCTGAACTTGACAGCTGCATAGTAATCCATCACGCTGTCATGCTCAGGTCAGGAGAGATGCAGGCCTGGGTAAGTTTTACGATCCGATTCTCGGATGAAAAATTTGCCAGTGTGTCTCTGCCCTAACCCTAATCTCAGCCCTAACCTAACTGTGATAATCAGCTGACACCCGGCCGCGATCAACGGCGTCCCCCCTTGGGAGCGCCGCTGATCGCTATGACGTACTATCTGTCCCCAGTCATACGGGCACGGGTACCGTGGACGGGATAGTACGTCAGATGTCAGAAAGGGGTTAAACAACAACCACAAGACAGATTTCATCACCCAAGGTATCATTGTAATCAGTATAATGGCGCATTTAATGCTGTTGATTATAAAAGCTAAGTTTTGTCATAAAGACTGGACTTGGTCTTGTAGGGACTATATGAGCACATTCAGCAGCACAGAAGGGGAGAAGGTAGATTCATCCAATAAAGAATCAGGGTTCTAGGAAGCCAGCAGCACCATTAACATCCGCTATCTCTTACAGGCCCATCATAAGTTTTCTTCAAGTGATTTTCTAACTTATCAGCACATTCTACGGTGGACACCGCATCTGCACATGCCACTCATGCACAGCACACAGCAACCCTATATGTGCACAGGTCTGACAACCATTGCCCTACTTTTTCATGTCACAGAATGTTTAATGACCTAGTGATCCTCAACCAAGATTATTGGTCCACCTGACCTAATAGCCTTACTTTATTCTGTAACTGATGAAGGTCTGATGTAAGACTGAAACGTTTTGCTTACTACTAAGTGTGGACAACATTAAATTATCTGATCATTTAAGTTGAGTGCCGAGTTTCTTAATATATGAGAAGAATCTGTGACTTCTCTACATTTAGTGGTTACTACTCACCTGGGTAGTCATATGTAGGAATCTCCACTTTACACCACTCATCACCAATCACAAATGTATTAATATGGGTCAGATCTTCACCCTGAAACAAATATTGTAAAAGTCACAGACAGATGGAGAAGTCACCTCTATGATCATCTCTAATCCCTCCATCTCCACCGATCTCATTACACAAGTATAAAACATATAATAGTGGTGGATAAAACAAGATCTTCACAGCCATCTACACATCATAGGGGAGATCTCATGACACCTTCCCTCCATCTACCTGATGATCCTGAGGAACATTGGGATCTTCATGTTTACAGTGCTGTGGAAGAAGAGGACGGGAACATCTCTCTGGTGTTGTCCTCTTACTGGTTAGATCTGGAGAAAACACATACAGGGACTGAATTCATTCTTTACATACAGATAATTATAGGCCGTGTGCATTTAGTCCTATTACCTGGTGATGTGAGGGGCTGGGGATCCTCCATCATGACGTCCTTGTACAGATCTTTGTGTCCTTCTAAATACTCCCACTCCTCCTTGGAGAAATAGACGGCGACATCCTGACACTTTATAGGAACCTGACATATACAATGATACCGTCATCTCCCCGATACCTTCATAGCATTACTGTATAATGTCCCAGCATTCCCAGCAGTGTCACCTCTCCAGTCAGCAGCTCAATAATCTTGTAGGAGAGTTCTAGGATCTTCTGGTCATTGATGTCCTCATGTATCAGGGGGAGGGGTGGAGGCCCCATGATTGGGGTCAGGGGTCTTTCACATCCCTCAGACACAGGGTCCTGACAGCGCTCACTAGAGGTCTTCTTCACTACTGTGTAATCCTGGTTATGGAGAGACACATTAATAAATCTCACTACAGACATTTCCAGAGTCCTCACCTCTCCAGTTCTGTCCGTTATTCCCATTGATAAGAATGATGTAATGTGACGTCATCAGAATCTCTCACCTCTCCAGTAAGCCGGAAGAGGATCTCTAGGGTGAGGTGTAATATCCTCTCCGTCCTCTTGTCTCTGTCCATATCCATCTTTGATGAGTAAATTAGGTAAATTCTCTTATACAGAAGATCTCCACTGAGAAGATCAGATATTGTAGGGACCTGAATGAGAAGATGACGATGTAACATCATAAAAATCCTGTGTAATAATACAATTTCTGGAGATAATAAGGGGAAACATATCAGGAGATTTATTATTTTCCAGTATTCAGTTTTTCTCCTTTACATCTGCTAATAAATCCTATATATTTTAGACCACACACAACAAGCAGTTTCCTCCTTGGACTCTTCAGCTGAATATGTTTCTCATAGACTCATCTTCCATAACGCTAATTCTTGTCTCATTTACCGACACTGGAATCAGCATTAGTAATACTGCAGGAGATATTCATGAGGCTGGTTTCACATTCGCGCTTTTTAAGCGCACGCACGGCCGGGGGTAGCTCCGCCCCCGAGCCGGCTCTCTGCCCGGCGTGCCCGCCCCTTCCTTGTAGCGCCGCCTCCTAGCGCACAGCGGCGCCTGCGATCGGCGCACCCTATCTTTAGCATAGGGTGCGCAGATCGTGCGCAGGCCGTGCGCTAGTTGCGCTTTGACCTGCGCTCCGCACTTTTGACGGTGCGCCGTGCGCGCCAAAATCCGAAAAGTTTGATTTTGGCGCGCACGGCGCACCGTCAAAAGTGCGCAGCGCAGGTCAAAGCGCAACTAGCGCACGGCCTGCGCACGATCTGCGCACCCTATGCTAAAGATAGGGTGCGCCGATCGCAGGCGCCGCTGTGCGCTAGGAGGCGGCGCTACAAGGAAGGGGCGGGCACGCTGGGCAGAGAGCCGGCTCGGGGGCGGAGCTACCCCCGGCCGTGCGTGCGCTTAAAAAGCGCGAATGTGAAACCAGCCTGACACGTGACAGGAGAAATAACTAATTCATGATGAGGACGACATCTTCATCTTCTACTAAGGCTCTAGAAACATATCTGGCCAGAGTCCGTCACTGACTCCATCACCACTGGCCGCCTGTATGAATGTTTCCCGTCTTCCCCGCACTGTAATCTTCTATCACGTTAGATCTCGTGTCTGATTCACACACAGAAGCTTGAGACATTTATAAAAGATTTTTTGTAAGAATAACAAGACAACAGTTATATGATGCCAATGTCTCCATATCAGTAGCGTAGCTACCGGGGGGCCCCACGCTCTGAGGGGGCCCACTGAGCTACGCTACTGTAACTGTATCGGCGTGCACAGCGCGCCCATACAGTTACATTCTGCGGCAGAGCAGGGAGAATCGATCTCCCTACTCTGCCGCCCAGCCGCTATGGGCCCCTGAGAGGGCGGTGTGGGGGCCCCGATGCCAGCAGTGGGCCCCCCACCTCACAGCCAGCAATGTCGTCCTGGGCTATTCTGTGCACACAGGACCTGTGATGAGGTCACAGGAGGGGCGGAGTCAGCGATCACATGATCGGGGGTCTTCAGTGGCTGCAGGACTCTGCTGTGCTGGTTGTCATGGTGCTGGATGAGGTGAAGTAAGTTTCTGTGTGGGGTCAGGAGGGGTTTTACAGGGTGGATGTAGCAGAGCTGTGTGTGTATGAGGTGTACAGAGCAGAACCATGTGTGTAGAAGGTGTACGGAGCAAAGATATGCATGTATGAGGTGTACAGAGGATCGGAGCCGCGTGTGTATGGGGTGAGCAGAGCCGTTTGTGTACGGAGCGGAGCAGTGTGTGTACGGAGCAGAGCCGTGTGCGGGGTGTACGGAGCGGAGCCGTGTGTGCAAGGTGTATGGAACGGAGCCGTATGTGTACGAGGTGTATGGAGCGGAGCCGCATGTGTACGGGGTGTGCGGAGCAAAGCAGTGTGTGTACAAGGTTGACGGAGCGGAGCCGCGTGTGTATAGCGTGTACGGAGCAGAGCCGCGTGTGTACGGGGTGTGGCAGAGCCGTGTACGGAGCGGAGCCGTGTGTGCAAGGTGTATGGAACGGAGCCGTATGTGTACGAGGTGTATGGAGCGGAGCCGCATGTGTGCGGGGTGTGCGGAGCAAAGCTGTGTGTGTACAAGGTTGACGGAGCGGAGCCGCATGTGTATAGCGTGTACGGAGGAGAGCCGCGTGTGTACGGGGTGTACGGAGCAGAGCCGCGTGTGTACTAGGTGTACAGAACAGAGCCGCATGTGTACGGAGCAGAGCCGTTTGTGTATAGGGGGTGCGGAGCAGAGCAGTGTGTGTATAGGGGGTATCAGGTGCAGTAATAGGGCCACATACGGCAGCAGAGGCTCAGTGTTCGGGTATCAAGTGCAGTAATAGGGACACATACGGCAGCAGCGGATCAGTATTGGGGTATCAAGTGCAGTAATAGGGACACATACGGCAGCAGCGGCTCATCATTGGGATATCAAGTGCAGTAATAGGGACACATACGGCAGCAGCGGCTCAGCATTGGGGTATCAAGTGCAGTAATAGGGAGACATGGGGCAGCAGCGGCTCAGCATTGGGATATCAGGTGCAGTAATAGGGTCACATATGGGGCAGCAGAGGCTCAGCATTGGGGTATCAGGTGCAGTAATAGGGATACATACGGCAGCAGCCGCTCAGTATTGGGGTATCAGGTGCAGTAATAGGGACACATACGGCAGCAGAGGCTCAGTATTGGGGTATCAAGTGCAGTAATAGGGACACATACGGCAGCAGCGGCTCAGTATTGGGGTATCAAGTGCAGTAATAGGGACACATGCGGCAGCAGCGGCTCAGCATTGGGGTATCAGGTGAAGTAATAGGGACACATACGGCAGCAGAGGCTCAGCATTGGGGTATCAGGTGAAGTAATAGGGACACATACGGCAGCAGAGGCTCAGCATTGGGGTATCAGGTGCAGTAATAGGGACACATACGGCAGCAGTGGCTCAGCATTGGGGTATCAGGTGAAGTAATAGGGACACATACGGCAGCAGAGGCTCAGCATTGGGGTATCAGGTGCAGTAATAGGGACACATACGGCAGCAGAGGCTCAGCATTGGGGTATCAGGTGAAGTAATAGGGACACATACGGCAGCAGAGGCTCAGCATTGGGGTATCAGGTGCAGTAATAGGGACACATACGGCAGCAGAGGCTCAGCATTGGGGTATCAGGTGAAGTAATAGGGACACATACGGCAGCAGAGGCTCAGCATTAGGGTATCAGGTGCAGTAATAGGGACACATACCGCAGCAGCGGCTCAGCATTGGGGTATCAGCAGGATGAGGGGTTTGTGCAGGTTGGAGATAGATGGTGATGGAGCTGGAATATGAGAAGTGAAACGTGTCTTTGCTGTATTCACTGTAGCCGAGTCCTGGCTGGAGGAGTTGTCATGTCGGTCTGGGCCAGATGGAAAAGACGTGAAAAGTGACCGATTCCATCAGAAAGAATGTCAGCGGTAAGACACCAACTATACCTGTGCAGTAATCACATATGTTTTGTAGGACTGGTATTTACCACTGACCATATTGCGGTAATATCCATGTTGGTCTTTATATAGGGATTATTTTCAGTAACAGCGCAGTCATCTCCTACATCCACTATTAGGGTGCGTCACCGAGTTGTAATCACAGTTACCCAGTTAGGGGCCCACTCAGAAGTTTCGCCTCCCCTGAACCGAAACCCTAGCTACGCCTCTGCTCCATATACAAGGTTTTGTCCTCAGGATAAGATGATTTTTTTAGACACTTCTCTCCCCCCCATTAGAAGGGATACCTGGAGCTATTGGGGTCTTTACCTGCTACAGTCCTGGCGGGGTTTAATCAGTAAAGTTGATGTTGGACAAACGTCACCATCAAATAGCAGCACACGGAAGGGAAATCACTCCTCTACTCAGCTCTATGGATCTAGGATGAAATCTACTGCAGCCCCTGCAAGAAAAGAATGAAAAAAAGCAGATGTTCGGTGAGACCACTGTGGCAGAGATTCCAATGGCTGCTCTGTGCGCACAGGACCTGTGATGAGGTCAGAGGAGGGGAGGAGTCACATGATCAGGGGCCTTAGTGTATACAGGACTCTGCTGTGCTGGTTGTCATGGTGCTGGATGAGGGGAAGTTTCTGTGTGGGGTCAGGAGGGGTTTACAGGGTGGATGTAGCAGAGCCGTGTGTGTACGAGGTGTACGGAGCGGAGCCGCGTGTACGAGGTGTACGGAGCGGAGCCGTGTGTGTACGAGGTGTACGGAGCAGAACCCTGTGTGTACGAGGTGTACGGAGCAGAACCCTGTGTGTACGAGGTGTACGGAGCGGAGCCGTGTGTGTACGAGGTGTACGGAGCAGAACCCTGTGTGTACGAGGTGTACGGAGCGGAACCCTGTGTGTACGAGGTGTACGGAGCGGAGCCGTGTGTGTACGAGGTGTACGGAGCGGAGCTGCGTGTGTACGAGGTGTGCGGTGCGGAGCCGCGTGTGTACGAGGTGTACGGAGCGGAGCCGCGTGTGTACGAGGTGTACGGAGCGGAGCCGGGTGTATGAGGTGTACGGAGCGGAGCCTCGTGTGTGTACTAGGTGTACAGAGCGGAGCCTCGTGTGTGTACGAGGTGTACGGAGCGGAGCCTCGTGTGTGTACGAGGTGTACGGAGCGGAGCCGCGTGTGTACGAGGTGTACGGAGCAGAGCCGCGTGTATGAGGTGTACGGAGCGGAGCCTCGTGTGTGTACTAGGTGTACGGAGCGGAGCCGCGTGTGTACGAGGTGTACGGAGCGGAGCCGCGTGTGTACGAGGTTTGCGGAGCCGAGTGTGTACGAGGTGTATGGAGCGGAGCCGTGTGTACGAGGTGTATGGAGCAGAGCGGCGTGTGTACGAGGTGTACGGAGCGGAGCCATGTGTGTACGAGGTGTACGGAGCGGAGCCGCGTGTGTACGAGGTGTGCGGTGCGGAGCCGCGTGTGTACGAGGTGTGCGGTGCGGATCCGCGTGTGTACGGGGTGTACGGAGCGGAGTCGGGTGTATGAGGTGTACGGAGCGGAGCCTCGTGTGTGTACTAGGTGTACGGAGCGGAGCCGCGTGTGTACGAGGTGTACGGAGCAGAGCCGCGTGTATGAGGTGTACGGAGCGGAGCCGCGTGTATGAGGTGTACGGAGCGGAGCCTCGTGTGTGTACTAGGTGTACGGAGCGGAGCCTCGTGTGTGTACTAGGTGTACGGAGCGGAGCCGCGTGTGTACGAGGTGTGCGGAGCCGCGTGTGTACGAGGTTTGCGGAGCCGAGTGTGTACGAGGTGTACGGAGCGGAGCCGTGTGTACGAGGTGTACGGAGCAGAGCCGCGTGTGTACGAGGTGTACGGAGCGGAGCCATGTGTGTACGAGGTGTACGGAGCGGAGCCGCGTGTGTACGAGGTGTACGGAGTGGAGCCGTGTGTGTACGAGGTGTACGGAGCGGAGCCACGTGTGTACGAGGTGTACGGAGCAGAGCCGTGTGTGTACGAGGTGTACGGAGCAGAACCCTGTGTGTACGAGGTGTACGGAGCGGAGCCGCGTGTGTACGAGGTGTACGGAGCGGAGCCGCGTGTGTACGAGGTTTGCGGAGCCGAGTGTGTACGAGGTGTACGGAGCGGAGCCGTGTGTACGAGGTGTACGGAGCAGAGCCGCGTGTGTACGAGGTGTACGGAGCGGAGCCGCGTGTGTACGAGGTGTACGGAGCAGAGCCATGTGTGTACGAGGTGTACGGAGCGGAGCCGCGTGTGTACGAGGTGTACGGAGCGGAGCCACGTGTGTACGAGGTGTACGGAGCAGAGCCGTGTGTGTACGAGGTGTACGGAGCAGAACCCTGTGTGTACGAGGTGTACGGAGCGGAGCCGCGTGTGTACGAGGTGTACGGAGCGGAGCCGCGTGTGTACGAGGTGTACAGAGCGGAGCCGTGTGTGTACGAGGTGTACGGAGCAGAACCCTGTGTGTACGAGGTGTACGGAGCAGAACCCTGTGTGTACGAGGTGTACGGAGCAGAACCCTGTGTGTACGAGGTGTACGGAGCAGAACCCTGTGTGTACGAGGTGTACGGAGCGGAGCCGTGTGTGTACGAGGTGTACGGAGCAGAGCCGTGTGTGTACGAGGTGTACGGAGCAGAACCCTGTGTGTACGAGGTGTACGGAGCGGAGCAGTGTGTGTACGAGGTGTACGGAGCGGAGCCGCGTGTGTACGAGGTGTGCGGTGCGGAGCCGCGTATGTGCGAGGTGTACGGAGCAGAGCCGTGTGTATACGAGGTGTACGGAGCAAAGTTGTGTTTGTATGAGGTGTACGGAGCAGAGCTGCATGTATGAGGTGTACGGAGCGGAGCCTCGTGTGTGTACTAGGTGTACGGAGCGGAGCCGCGTGTGTACGAGGTGTACGGAGCAGAGCCGCGTGTGTACGAGGTGTACGGAGCGGAGCCGCGTGTGTACGAGGTGTACGGAGCGGAGCCGCGTGTGTACGAGGTGTACGGAGCGGAGCCGCGTGTGTACGAGGTGTACGGAGCGGAGCCGCGTGTGTACGAGGTGTATGGAGTGGATCCGAGTGCGTACAAGGTGTATGGAGGGGAGCCGCATGTGTACGAGGTGTGCGGAGCAGAGCCGTGTGTGTACGAGGTGTACAGAGCGGAGTCGCGTGTGTATGAGGTGTACGGCGCGGAGCCGAGTGTGTACGCGCCGTACACCTCGGAGCCGCGTGTGTACGAGGTGTGCGGAGCAGAGCCGCGTGTATGAGGTGTACGGAGCGGAGCCGCGTGTGTACGAGGTGTACGGAGCGGAGCCGTGTGTATACGAGGTGTACGGAGCAAAGTTGTGTTTGTATGAGGTGTACGGAGCAGAGCTGCGTGTATGAGGTGTACGGAGCGGAGCCTCGTGTGTGTACTAGGTGTACGGAGCGGAGCCGCATGTGTACGAGGTGTACGGAGCGGAGTCGCGTGTGTACGAGGTTTGCGGAGTCGAGTGTGTACGAGTTGTACGGAGCGGAGCCGTGTGTATACGAGGTGTACGGAGCAAAGTCGTGTTTGTATGAAGTGTACGTAGCGGAGTTGCATGTGTACGAGGTGTACGGAGCGGAGCCGCGTGTGTACGAGGTGTACGGAGCGGAGCCGCGTGTGTACGAGGCGTACGGAGCGGAGCCGCGTGTGTACGAGGTGTACGGAGCGGAGCCGCGTGTGTACGAGGTGTACGGAGCGGAGCCGCGTGTGTACGAGGTGTACGGAGCGGAGCCGCGTGTGTACGAGGTGTGCGGTGCGGATCTGCGTGTGTACGAGGTGTACGGAGCGGAGCCGCGTGTGTACGAGGTGTACGGAGCGGAGCCGCGTGTGTACGAGGCGTACGGAGCGGAGCCGCGTGTGTACGAGGTGTACGGAGCAGAGCCGCGTGTATGAGGTGTACGGAGGGGAGCCTCGTGTGTGTACTAGGTGTACGGAGCGGAGCCGCGTGTGTACGAGATGTACGGAGCGGAGCCGTGTGTATACGAGGTGTACGGAGCAAAGTGGTGTTTGTATGAGGTGTACGGAGCAGAGCCGCGTGTATGAGGTGTACGGAGCGGAGCCTCGTGTGTGTACTAGGTGTACGGAGCGGAGCCTCGTGTGTGTACTAGGTGTACGGAGCGGAGCCGCGTGTGTACGAGGTGTACGGAGCGGAGCCGTGTGTGTACGACGTGTTCGGAGCGGAGCCGCGTGTGTACGAGGTTTGCGGACCCGAGTGTGTACGAGGTGTACGGAGCGGATCCGAGTGTATACGAGGTGTACGGAACAAAGTTGTGTTTGAATGAGGTGTACGGAGCGGAGCCGTGTGTGTACGAGGTGTATGGTGCGGAGCCGTGTGTGTACGAGGTGTACGGAGCAGAGCCGTGTGTGTACGAGGTGTACGGAGCAGAGCCGTGTGTGTACGAGGTGTTCGGAGCAGAGCCGTGTGTGTACGAGGTGTGCGGAACCGAGTGTGTACGAGGTTACGGAGCGGAGCCGCGTGTGTACGAGGTGTGCGGAGAGGAGCCGTGTGGGTACGAGGTGTACAGAGCAGAGCTGCGTGTGTATGATGTGTACGGAGCGGAGCCGCGTGTGTACGACGTGTACGGAGCGGAGCCGTGTGTATACGAGGTGTACGGAGCAAAGTGGTGTTTGTATGAGGTGTACGGAGCGGAGCCTCGTGTGTGTACTAGGTGTACGGAGTGGATCCTCGTGTGTGTACTAGGTGTACGGAGCGGAGCCGCGTGTGTACGAGGTGTACGGAGCGGAGCCGCGTGTGTACGAGGTTTGCGGAGCCGAGTGTGTACGAGGTGTACGGAGCGGAGCCGTGTGTATACGAGGTGTACAGAGCAAAGTCGTGTTTGTATGAGGTGTACGGAGCGGAGCCGTGTGTGTACGAGGTGTACGGAGCGGAGCCGCGTGTGTACGAGCTGTACGGAGCGGAGCCGCGTGTGTACTAGGTGTACGGAGCGAAGCCGCGTGTGTACGAGGTGTACGGAGCGGAGCTGCGTGTGTACGAGGTGTACGGAGCGGAGCCGTGTGTGTACGAGGTGTGCGGTGCGGAGCCGTGTGTGTACGAGGTGTGCGGAGGAGAGCCGTGTGTGTACGAGGTGTACGGAACGGAGCCTTGTGTGTATGAGGTGTACGGAGCGGAGCTGCGTGTGTACTGTACGGAGCGAAGCCGCGTGTGTACGAGGTGTGCGGTGCGGAGCCGTGTGTGTACGAGGTGTGCGGTGCGCATCCGTGTGTGTACGAGGTGTGCGGAGCCGAGTGTGTACGAGGTGTACGGAGAGGAGCCGTGTGTGTACGACGTGTATGGAGCAGATTCGCATGTTTGCGAGGTGTACAGAGTGGAACCATGAGTGTGTATGGGTCGCCCTCCCAGGGCCGTGGAGTACTCGGTACCAGGCCGGTCTCTCAGAGGGGAATGTCACAGCAGCGGTGACCCGGTCCGTGGCCCTGGGCGCCCATTGAAAAGGGATGAAGTGATGAGTGATAGAATAAAGTTTATTAATGAATGATTTGTGACGCCACCTGTGGTGTTCGGCAATGAATGATGTTGAGCCGACGCTGCAGACAAATCCTCTGGGACAGATTGTGTGGTGCAGCAATGATGGTACAGCCCTCCACAGGCAGGGCTGTAGTCCCAGGGCAGAGTAGGTGAAGTGACACTTATATGATGTAATGTCGGGCGCAGGGAATGTAGCAGTGCCGGGCGGGTTGACGCAGGAATAAGTGGAGGACACCGGGGCATGTAGTTCCAAAGCTTTACTCACAGTCTGTTGTGGCACCAGAGCCCGCATCCGTGGCGTGTCCTCCGGGTCAGGAGCTCAGCCAACTTCCAGGCAAGATGAAGTACTCCTTTTCAACACTCCGCCAACATATGTGCCTTTTCTGAACGTCTCCCTCTTAGCGCCTTTAGTGACGTACTCACAGTACTGAGTTACACTGGAGTTCCTCCTGTCAGATGTCTCTATGAACTCTCCTTGTATGGCAGACAACTATAGCCTGCTTCGGGGACTCCTTGCTACCTAGTCCCGGCTCACTATCGATGCTGTTGTGCCCCCACGTCTTGTGTGGGGATAAAGTGGTAACAACTTATATTCCTCCGGTGTCTGCTGCAGGACCATTAGTATCTATACAACCTCGGGGACCGGACCCCGGCCTTGCGCTTAGAACTTTGGAAGGGTTCTCCTCTAACCCTGATCCCTGGTTCTCTTCTTCTCCTCACGTTCTGTACTATTTCTTTCCTTCTTATGAAGAGTCAGGCTTTCTATTAATGTTCCTTTCCTGTGCCAGCGGACCCAGGTCACTGAGGTCGGCTGCAGCACTTCCTTCATCCATCCCACTCGGTATCTCCTTTCACAGACTGACCTCGTCAGACTCCTGTGACTAACTGACTAATTCCTATCCTCTTCCCGCTCTTTTGAGTGCAACCTAAACTCCACCCGCCTCCCAGCACGCTTCGTGTTCCAAGCAGGGAGCCACCAAAGGGTGCTTTGCTACACTACTATGTTGTGTGGGATGCAGGTGTTTGAGTGTGGTCAGGTGACTCCACCTTACCTGAATAGTGGGGTACCACACCTCAGGAGGAGGCGCAGTACCTCTGTGGTGACTGAACCCTCAGGGGCGCCACATGTACAAGGTGTATGGAGTGGAGCCATGTGTGTGTACGAGGTGTATGAAGCACACCCCTTTTTGTATGCTCTATACACCCATACCCCCAGCTTCGGTTGTAGACCCCTCTGTGTATGCTGTATACACTCATATACCCCCAGAAAAATAGAAACTGCCTGAATATGAGACCTTGTCTGATCTCTATGTCCTTTGTAAGAACTATGGAGCTATTCTTCTGTATAATGGGTCATGGCACTGGGGCCCTAATATTCCTGTACAGGGGTCTCTGGAGAGATAATCTCACCCCAGCATTCTGGATTGGGGGAAGGGAAAAAGGATTGGGGGCATTCTACTGTCAAAGGAAGGAAAAAAGTTCCAGCGCCTGCGGTCTCTTCATTAAAATCTTCAATATTTTATTTACATGTCAAGAATAAAACATCATGCGGGGACGCAACCCCTAAACATCTGACAAAGTTTCAAACAAAGTTCTTAATCATAGGCATATGAACAATGTATAAAAACATCTTATTCTACCTATTCCATTAAGTAAAAATATGTACACAGGTTGCTTGACATGATTAATTTACATTCATTACAAATTCACATGTGAGACAGCCTACCAAGAAACATGACACCTACAGCGTCGGACTGGAACACCTTGGGCCCACCAGAGAAAATCATTCTTGGGGCCCACTATGTAGCTGCATAGAGTTAAATACCAGACCACCAATTATGCGGTAAAACACGCTAATATCCGGGTATAATATAAGGTTGTACATGTCTTAATTATGTAGCAGGAGTTGGGGTAGCCCCCTCATAGAATATAAAGCAGCCCCCTCACATAGTATAATGCAGCCATCTCATAGAATATAATGCAGCCATCTCATAGAATATAATACTGCCCCCCTCATAGGGTATAATGCTGCCCCCCTCATAAGGTATAATGCACCCCCTCATAGGTTATAATGCACCCCCTCATAGGGTATAATACTGCCCCCCTCATAGGGTATAATACTGCCCCCCTCATAGGGTATAATACTGCCCCCCTCATAGGGTATAATACTGCCCCCCTCATAGGGTATAATACTGCCCCCCTCATAGGGAATAATGCACCCCCTCATAGGGAATAATGCACCACCTCATAGGGAATAATGCACCCCCTCATAGGGTATAATGCTGCCCCCCTCATAGGGTATAATGCTGCCCCCCCTCATAGGGAATAATGCACCCCCTCATAGGGTATAATACTGCCCCCCTCATAGGGTATAATACTGCCCCCCTCATAGGGAATAATGCACCCCCTCATAGGGAATAATGCACCACCTCATAGGGAATAATGCTGCCCCCTCATAGGGTATAATACTGCCCCCCTCATAGGGTATAATACTGCCCCCCTCATAGGGTATAATACTGCCCCCCTCATAGGGTATAATACTGCCCCCCTCATAGGGTATAATACTGCCCCCCTCATAGGGAATAATGCTGCCCCCCTCATAGGGAATAATGCTGCCCTCCTCATAGGGTATGATGCTGCCTCCTCATAGGGTATAATGCTGCCTCCTCATAGGGTATAATGCTGCCTCCTCATGGGGTATAATGCTGCCCCCTCATAGGGAATAATGCACCCCCTCATAGGGTATAATGCACCCCCTCATAGGGTATAATGCAGCCCCCTCACAGGGTATAATGCTGCCCCCTCATAGGGTATAATGCTGCCTCCTCATAGGGTATAATGCTGCCCCCTCATAGGGAATAATGCTGCCTCCTCATAAGGTATAATGCTGCCCCCCTCATAGGGTATAATGCACCCCCTCATAAGGTATAATGCACTCCCTCATAGGGTATAATGCTGCCCCCTCATAAGGTATAATGCTGCCCCCCTCATAGGGAATAATGCACCCCCTCATAGGGTATAATGCTGCCCCCTCATAGGGAATAATGCTGCCTCCTCATAAGGTATAATGCTGCCCCCCTCATAGGGTATAATGCACCCCCTCATAAGGTATAATGCACCCCCTCATAGGGTATAATGCTGCCCCCTCATAAGGTATAATGCTGCCCCCCTCATAGGGAATAATGCACCCCCTCATAGGGTATAATGCTGTCCCCTCATAGGGTATAATGCTATATAGATATATAGATATAGAGTTAGATAGATATAGATAGAAAGATAGATGTAGAAATAGATAGATATAGAGATAGATAGTAGATAATGGATAGAAAGTAGATAATGGATAGATAGAGATAGATAGAGATAGATAGAGATAGATATAAAGATAGATATAGATAGATAGATAGATAGATCGATAGGTAGATAGATATAGAGATAGATAGAAAATAGTTAATGGATAGATAGATAGATAGATATAGAGATAGATAGCTATAGATAGAAAGATATAGAGATAGATAGATATATAGATAGAGATAGATAGAGATAGATAATAGATAGAGATATACAGATATAATAATAATAATAATAATAATAATAATAATAATAATATAGACATATATAGATAGATATAGAGATAATTATATATATAGATAGATGGCTATAAATGAAAATAGATATAGAGATATATATATAGAGATAGATACAGAGATAGATATAGAGACAGATAGATATAGAAAGATAGATATAGAGATAGATATAGAGATAATAGCTAGATATAGAGATATGTATAGAGATAGGTATAGAGTTAGAAAGATAGATAGATATAGAGAGAGATATAGAGATAGATAGAGATAGCTAGATAGATAGATGGATAGATAGATATAGATAATAGAGATAATAGATAGATATAATAGATAGATATAGAGATAGATATAGAGATAGATGGATAGATCAATAGATAGATAGATAAAGATAGAGATAGATAGATAGATAATGAGATATAGAGATAGATATAGAGATATAGTGTTAGATAGAAAGATAGATATAGAGATAGATAGATATAGAGATAGATATGGATATAGAGATAGATAGATATAGAGATAGATAGATATAGAGATAATATATAGATAGATAGATATAGAGATAATATATAGATAGCTATAGAGAGAGAGATATAGAGAGAAACAGATATAGATATAGAGATAGATATAGAGATAGATAGGTAGATAGATATAGAGATAATAGATAGATATAGAGATAGATATAGATATACAGATAGATAGAGATAGAGAGAGCGGTAGATAGAGAGAGAGATAGATATAGAGATAGATAGATACAGAGATCGATAAATAGATAGAGAGATAGATATAGATAATAGATAGAGATAGATAGATAATAAATATAGAGATAACAGATAGATATAGAGATAGAGTAAGAGAAAGATATAGAGATAGGTAGATATAGATAATAGAGATAGCTAGATAGATAGACATAATAGATAGATATAGATATAGATAGATATAGAGATAGATAGAAAGATAGATATAGAGATAGATGTAGAGATAGAAAGATAGATATAGAGATAGATATAGATAATAGATAGAGATAGATAGATAGATAGAGAAAGATAGATAGATATAGAGATAGATATAGAGATAGAAAGATAGATAGATATACAGAGAGATAGATATAGAGATAGAGATAAATAGATAGATATAGAGAGAGATATAGAGAGAAATAGATATAGATATAGAGATAATAGATATAGAGATAGATAGATATAGATATAGAGAGAGATAGATACAGAGAAAAGATATAGAGATAAATAGATAGAGAAAGATAGATATAGAGATAGAGCGATAGATATACAGAGAGATAGATATAGAGATAGAGATCTATAGATAGATAGCTATAGAGAGAGATATAGATAGATATAGAGAGAAATAGATATAGATATAGAGATAGATATAGAGATATAGATATAAAGATAGATATAGAGATAGATATAGATATAGAGATAGAGCGATAGATAGCGAGAGATATAGATATAAAGATAGATAGATACAGAGAAAAGATATAGAGATAGATAACGGATAGATAAATAGATAGATAGGTATAGAGATAGATAGATATAGATATTAGATAGAGATATATATAGATAAAGATAGATAGATATAGATGGTAGTTAGATAGATAATAAATATAGAGATAATAGATATAGAGATAGATAGAGATAGATAGATAGATAGATATAGATAGATAGACATAATAGAGATATATATAGAAAGATATAGAGATAGATATAGAGATAGATGTAGAGATAGAAAGACAGATATAAAGATAGAGCGATAGATATAGAAATAGATATAGATAATAGATAGAGATAGATATAGATAATAGATAGAGATAGAAAGATAGATAGATATAAGAGAGATAGAGAGATATATAGAGATAGATAGATAGATAGATAGATAGATAGATAGATAGATAGATAGATAGATAGAGAGAGACAAATAGAGAGAGTGAGAGAGATATAAACAAAAAAAACAAAACACAATACTCACCTCTCCTCCTCGCTCCCACGCTGATCCCGGCCTCAGTGTCAGGAGCTGCCCCCTCTGCCAGACACACAGCGGGTGCGCGATGTAGTGACGTCATCGCGCACTGGCTGTGAGCCAGGAGCAGAGAGGACTGAGGGCGGCGCCGGCCCTGATTTACAGCTGTAGTCTGCAGAGCGGCTTACTGGGCTGGGGGCGGGGCCTCTGGGGGTGGAGACCTGAAATGAGATTCACTGCTTCGCAGTGAATATTCATTTCTCTTTAGCAGCGGGGACAGGGGCTCCTGCCTCCTGACACCCGCTGCTACTCCGCTGGCAGGGGCCCCCATAGCAGCTGCATGGTGTGCGACACACCACTGGCTGGGGGCCCCTGGAGCAGCGGGGGCCCTAGGCAACTGCTGGCCCTGTATGCCAGCCGGTGCCAGGGCCCACCAGATGCCAGGGCCCACCGGAGAATCCACCAGTTCTCCGGTGGGCCAGTCCGACGCTGGACACCTATATAGATTGTCACCTCCTTATCCACACAAAATAAGTTTATAAAAGACATCTCTAATTTCTCAATACAGCAATATAGAGCAAAAAAAAAACAAACAAAAAAACATACAAAAAACCCCACCACCCGCTATTAATAAAAATGACTAAAATAGCTGCAATAATTCAGCCATATAGGGGATCTAGCTCCCAACTCTATTGTCCAGTAAACCTCACGACACCTCAAATTGCATTCACAGTCCCCACCCCAGGCCAGCTTCCTAACTCTCCCTATATCTTTAACCTTAAGGGAACTTACATCTCCATTATGATTTTCCCGAAATTGTTTGAAGAGTCCCGACAATCCCCGTCGATTGTGGATTGTCGGGACTCTCCAAACATTTTTGGAAAAATCATAATGGAGATGTAAGTTCCTTTAGGGTAAGATGTAGATGGAGAAGAATCATAATGGAGATGTAAGTTCCTTTAGGGTAAGATGTAGATGGCAAAGAGGAGGGGTCCTAGAACAGAGCCTTGGGGAACACCGACAGACGGGGCGAGGTGAGGAGGTGACGTGAGAGAGGAAGACACTGAATGTTCGGTCTGTTAGATACGACGAGATCCAGGATAGGGCCAAGTCTGTGATGCCAAGAGATGAGAGACTCTGCAGCAAGAGGGAATGGTCCACAGTGTCAAAGGCAGATGACAGGTCCAGGAGAAGGACAGAGTAGTGTCGCTTGCTTTTGGCGATTACTAGGTCATTGGTGACTTTAGTTAGGGCAGTTTCAGTTGAGTGATGTGGTCAGAAGCCAGATTGTAAGTGGTCAAAGAGGGAGCAGGAGGAGAGGTGGGAGGACAGTTCAAGATGGACATGCTGTTTCAGTAGTTTTGAGGCATAACGGAGAAGAGATATCGGGCAATAGCTAGACATAGAGGATGGGTCGAAGGAGGTTTTTTGAGGATTGGCGTGATTAAGGCATGTTTGAAAGATGAGAAGACACCATTTGTGAGGGTTGGGTTGAAGACTGTGGTGAGGTTAGGGATGAGGTGGGAAGGGAGCTGGTCAAGTGTACAAGTAGTGAGATGTGATCTTAACAGAAGGGTGGAGAGCTGATCTTCTGTCATGGCGGAGAAGCTGGTTATGGAAGAGCAGGGTTGAGCAGCTAAGAGGGGCATTGGGGGCTGCGGGCCAAAGCTTTCTCTGATCATATCAATTTTCTGCTTAAAGAAAGAGGCAAAGTCTTCAGCAGAAATGAGAGGAGAGGGAGGAGGTGCTGGGAGACGGAGTAGAGAACTGAAAGTGTTGAAAAGCTGTTTAGGGTTGTGAGACAGGGAGGATATGAGAGAAGAGAAGTAGGTTTCTTTTGCGGCAATGAGCGTGGACTCGAAGCTGGTGAAGGACTGCTTAAATGCAATGAAATGTTCAGCAGAGCATGGGATCTCTTCCATCTCTGCTCAGCGACCCTGGAAGCCCGTCTCAGTTTTTTGGCCAGGCTGGTCAGCCAGGGTTGCCTGTTGATTATTCGAGTTTTGCTATGCATGAGGGGGCGGCCGAATCAAGTGCTGCTGTCATTGTGGTGTTATAAAAAGTGGCAGCAATAGCTGTGTCATGAAAGGAAGCTATGTCTGTAAGAGGGAGAAAGGACTCAGAGTGATTGTAAGTTGAGGTGTTTGAGATTTCTGTGAGGGCCAGTGGGTTTGTGGAAGGGGGTTGTGCACTGAGAGAGGAGAGGGAAGAGAATGTCATTAGGTTGTGGTCAGACAGGGGGAGGGGTGAGTTAGTGAGATTAGTAAGGAAGCAGAGGCAGGTGAACATGAGGTCCAGCATGTGGCCGTCTTTGTGGGTGGCAGCGGAGATTAGGAACTTTGTTCGAAATGCATCAGGCATTTAGGGGCTGCGTCCCCACATGATGTTTTATTCTTGACATTGAAATAAAATATTGAAGATTATAATGAAGAGACGCCTGGTGCAGTATGTCATGATTTGCAGTCTTGCCCTGTCCTGTATTTTGTATAATATGTCATTTAACTTTCCTCTGGTTCATTTGCTGTAAATTAACCATGTCTCCTTCCCCCAATACTTGCAATGTCTTGTGATGTACCTGGACCATAATCTAATTTAGGCTTGTGTCAACAGCTAGTGGAACTTTGGCTATTGTTTTCCTAAGCAGAAGATAACCTACAATACACATCCTGTAGACTAAGTGGAGCCCTTACATTTCTAGAATCTTCTGATGGACCAAACCATTGAATAGTAGGTGTGACCCCTACCCCCCTTCAGATGGACTGATCCCAGGAGCCCTGACAATACATTCTTGCTTTAAGATCAGATGTGAGTTGGATGCTAAAAGAGAAGGACGAGGCTGTCTGAGGAAGCTTCGGCCTCTGTGTGATCGTGGTGGATTTCTGGGACTCTTAAAGGACTATGGTTTTGTGATCTGGCACAAGGATTGTCGGGAGGTGCCCCGAATCAGTTTCCTGTGGACTTATTTTGGGACTCTGCAAATTACCTTCGTGTTGTTCCTGTTTTTTGGTCAATAAATCTGTTGGATTATTCCCAGGCCTGTTGTCCCTCCTTGCTCTGGAGAATACTCCCGTCACAAACTGGTGGCAGCGGTGGGATCAGAGCAGAAGGAATGGAGGACAACGGCCCATCGACATCTGGAACCAGCACCGCAGAGTACAAGAACTGGACTGCGGTGAACCTACAAACAAAGGCCCGTGAACTGGGAGTCAGCTACAAGGGACTCTCCAAGGAGCAGCTGATTGAGGCTTTGGAAGCAGTTCACCTGCAAGATGATGCTGAGGAAGGATCCTCACAGCAAAGAGAGGAAAGGCGGCAGTCGGAGGTAAATACCCAAAAAAGTCAGTGGGTTGTGTGGTACGAGGAGGAGATGGCCTTGCTGGGAGAAGAGGCTACCATAGAAGATAAGAGGGAGGTCATGCGCACAGCCAAGGAGAGGCAGCGCAGGATGGAGGAGAGGGCAATGCTGGAGAGGGAGATCACTTTGGAGGCAGCGAGAAGCTCCAGACAGACTGTACCCACAGCATCCCCCATGAGGGAACTCCCCAGAGTGTCCCGCAAAGACTTCAAGCCGTTTAATGAGGCTTCCGGTGACATTGAGGGCTTCTTCCTGGACTTTGAGCATCAGTGTCGATTAATGGAAGTCCCGGAAAGGGAGCGCGTCCGACATCTTGTGGGGCTCTTAGAGGGTGGAGCTGCCGCAGCCTATAGAGCTATGGACCCTCGGTTGAACTGTGAGTATACGGAGATTAAACAGACTATTCTAGAACATTATGCTGTGACCCCAGACACTTACAGGACTCAGTTCCGTACTTTAGCCTGTGATGAGGAAGTGTCCTTCAAGATGTATGCTCACAAACTCAAACATATATGTCATCGCTGGCTGGAGGCAGAGGAGGCAATAACCTGGGAAACGTTCCTGCAGGTCATCCTAAAAGAGCAGTTTTATTTTAAGTGCCCCGCTGAGATCCGGGAATGGGTGCGTGAAAGGAGACCAGCAACAGTGGAGGAAGCTGCAGCTCTAGCTGATGAGGCTCTCACCATCAAGCCTCAGTGGAAAAAATTACTACTCAGGGAGAAAAACACTACCAGCCCCCCAACGCTGGCGGCCCCTGGTCCTTCTGCCTCCAATATTCACCATCCCACTAGACCATCAACTCATGGTGACCTTCGTGTGACTGTGCCTCGCATTACTCCTGCTCCACCTTTGGGACTACGACGTGGAGGAAGAATCCCAGAGCGCAGATGCTATGGATGTGGGCAGCCCGGGCATATGCAATTCCAATGTCCAGGTGTACGGAGGCAGAACACCTACAGACCGCCTTTGCCTGTTCATTATCTACAGACCCCCTCACCTGGAGAAGAGATGGATTCAGTGCCTGAGGACTTGCCAAGTGACTCTGATATCCTGGCTTCCCTACCAGGAGTCTATGGGGTGCGAGCCCCAGCCACCTGTTCTTCTGATCTTCAGCACAAACATCTACAGGAGGTCGTGCTGGATGGTCAAAAAGTTGTTGGCTTCCGTGACACTGGGGCTTTTCTCACCATAGCCGATCCCCGAGTAATTCAACCAGAAGCAATTCAAAAGGGACCAGGAATTGCCATTGATTTGGCTGGAGGTACCCAGAGATATATTCCAAGAGCGAGTGTGACCCTGGATTATGGCTTTGGGGCCAAACAATGCATGGTCGGTGTGATGAGCGGCCTCCCTGCAGACGTTCTTCTAGGAAATGATGTGGGGAATCTTCATTGCCACTTTGTCGGTGCGGTAACCCGAAGTCAAGCCAAGAGAGCAGCAAATGTGGACGTGTACAACCCATCCATGGAAATGAGGCCACCAGAACTGCCGTCACAGCCGGTGAGTGATTCTTCTTGTGGGGATAATATGAATGTTACCTGGGATAAAGTTCAGTTTAGACAAGAAGTGGAGACTGACCCCACCCTAGCTAGTTTTAGAGCTCGAGCTGAAATAGGGCAGCTAGGGGAGAATGGAGAAAGAATTATCAGAGAAAATGGACTTCTGTATCGGGTTACCAATGCCGACTCCCTAGATAAGCCCTGGACTTATAGCAAACAGCTGATTGTTCCTCAGAAATACAGAATTCCCCTATTACACCTTGCTCATGATATTCCTACTGCTGGCCATCAAGGCAAAACCCGCACCGAGAGGCGATTGACTCAATCTTTCTATTGGCCTGGGATTTCCCAAGCAGTGGCGCATTTCTGCCGAACTTGCAACATATGTCAGCGTAGAGGGCGACCCGGAGATCACCCAAAGGCACCCCTGCAACCGCTCCCTATAATAGAAGAACCCTTTCAAAGAGTAGCTGTTGATATCATTGGACCTCTGGCTAAACCAAGTAAATCTGGAAAGCAGTACATTCTCACTGTTGTGGACTATGCCACCCGATATCCAGAAGCGGTGGCCTTGTCAAGTATTTCTGCAGCCAAGGTGGCCGAGGCCCTGGTTACCATTTTCACCAGAGTAGGATTTCCCAGTGAGATCTTGTCGGACCAAGGCTCCCAGTTCATGTCAGAGCTGGTCCAGTGTCTGTGGCGCACCTGTGGAGTACGAGCGATCCGCACGACCCCGTATCATCCCCAAACAAATGGACTTTGTGAACGATTTAATGGCACTCTGAAGAATATGCTGAGGGCCTTCACTGACAGAGATTCAAACTGGGAGAAGTACCTACCCCATCTCTTGTTTGCCTATCGGGAAGTTCCCCAGGAGTCCACTGGGTTCTCCCCCTTTGAACTACTCTTTGGAAGAAAGGTCCGAGGACCCTTAACCCTGCTCAAGGAATACTGGGAGGGGCAAGTTGAAGATACAGGGGCCCCTGTTGTCCCTTATGTCCTAAAGCTGCGAGAAACCCTGGCCCAACTTGCTAGTTTTGCCCAGAGTCATGTGCGGATGGCTCAAACCAGACAGAAGACATGGTATGACCGTAAAGCACGCTACCGGGAGTTTGTAGAAGGACAACAGGTCTTAATGATTGTTCCCCATCGGCAGAATAAACTGCAGACAACATGGGAGGGTCCCTTCCGGGTTCTCAGAAAACTGAATGACACCAATTACCTTCTTGCTTTAGATGATCAGGGGCTAAGACAAAAGACTGTCCATGTGAATATGATTAAGGAGTCACATGACCGGACCCTTCCAATGATAGCAAGCTGTCGGCTAGCTTCAGAGGACGGTCAAGAGGATGAGGACTCCCTACCTGATCTCGTGGAAGCAGCGAGAGCCCCATCCACTGTGGAACAGGTTCCTCTGGGAGATCACCTGGATTCCTTACAGAAAAACCAGATGCTGGGAGTGCTTCAACAGAGACGTGCTGCTTTCTCATCCCAACCAGGCCGAACCACCGTCACCCAACATCATGTGGACACTCAGGGCATCCGTCCCATACAACAGGCTCCTTACCGGGTACCTGAATCAGTTCGAAACACCATGCAGCACGAACTGGAGGAGATGCTACAGCTTGGGGTAATCCAGGCCTCCCATAGCCCTTGGGCCTCTCCTGTGGTGTTAGTACCCAAGAAGGATGGGAGTACTCGATTTTGTGTGGACTATCGACGACTAAACGACCATACCGTCAGTGATCCTTACCCAATGCCTCGTATTGACGAACTTCTAGACCGACTGGCTGGATCCCGATATGTCACTATCTTTGATCTCAGTAAGGGATACTGGCAAATCCCTCTGACGGAGGAGGGGAGAGAACGGTCCGCTTTTATAACCCCCTTTGGTCTGTATGAATTCCTAAATATGCCCTTTGGAATGAAGAATGCCCCGGCCACCTTCCAGAGAATGGTGGACCAGATCCTCCGGGGATGTGGTGACTTTGCTTGTGCCTACTTGGATGATATCGCTATCTTCAGCCAGACGTGGGAGGAACATCTGAACCAAGTAGCCGTTATTCTTGACCTGCTTCTTGCAGCAGGCCTAACCATTCGACCAGATAAATGCCAATTGGGGATGGGTGAAGTCCAGTACCTAGGGCATAGAGTAGGAGGAGGGAAGCTCCGTCCCGAACCTGCCAAAATCCAGGCTATTAGAGACTGGCCTGTACCCCAAACTAAGAAACAAGTTATGGCTTTTTTGGGCACTGCCAGTTATTACCGAAAATTTGTTTCTCATTTCAGCACTGTGGCCAAGCCTCTTACCGACCTGACCAAGAAAACGATGCCCCGGCTGGTGATCTGGACTCCAGCCTGTGATGAGGCTTTTAACCAGCTGAAGGACGCTCTGGTCTGTGACCCTGTTCTGGCTGCTCCAGACTACAAGAGGAGATTCATTGTGCAGACGGACGCCTCTGCTTATGGACTGGGAGCTGTCCTCAGCCAGGTGAATGCAGCTGGGGACGAGCACCCCATTGCCTACCTCAGCCGGAAACTGCTGGACCGAGAAGTGGCCTATGCAACTGTTGAAAAAGAATGTCTGGCTGTAGTGTGGGCCCTTAGGAAACTAAGGCCGTATCTGTATGGACGAGAATTCACTGTCATTACTGATCACAATCCCCTCACCTGGCTGAACAGAGTCTCTGGGGACAATGGACGCTTACTACGATGGAGCCTGGCACTGCAGCCCTATAACTTTACCATACAGTATAGAAGAGGCAGCCAACACCAAAATGCAGATGGACTGTCCAGGCAAGAGGAGCCCTGAGTCCTGTCAGCCATGCCTGTGTGTACTTAACCAGTGACCTGTAGAGGTCCCTAGTACGTACACAAATTGGGAGGGGAAGGGATTGTCATGATTTGCAGTCTTGCCCTGTCCTGTATTTTGTATAATATGTCATTTAACTTTCCTCTGGTTCATTTGCTGTAAATTAACCATGTCTCCTTCCCCCAATACTTGCAATGTCTTGTGATGTACCTGGACCATAATCTAATTTAGGCTTGTGTCAACAGCTAGTGGAACTTTGGCTATTGTTTTCCTAAGCAGAAGATAACCTACAATACACATCCTGTAGACTAAGTGGAGCCCTTACATTTCTAGAATCTTCTGATGGACCAAACCATTGAATAGTAGGTGTGACCCCTACCCCCCTTCAGATGGACTGATCCCAGGAGCCCTGACAATACATTCTTGCTTTAAGATCAGATGTGAGTTGGATGCTAAAAGAGAAGGACGAGGCTGTCTGAGGAAGCTTCGGCCTCTGTGTGATCGTGGTGGATTTCTGGGACTCTTAAAGGACTATGGTTTTGTGATCTGGCACAAGGATTGTCGGGAGGTGCCCCGAATCAGTTTCCTGTGGACTTATTTTGGGACGCTGCAAATTACCTTCGTGTTGTTCCTGTTTTTTGGTCAATAAATCTGTTGGATTATTCCCAGGCCTGTTGTCCCTCCTTGCTCTGGAGAATACTCCCGTCACACAGTAACCTTTTTTCCTTCCTTTGCTATTGTTAATAAGTGGTATCCAGCCACTTGTTCCAGGCACCTGTGTTCATCTAGATTCCAGTGAGGCATCACTAATCCCTTTCCCTGCTCCCTGTATGATGTTGGATTGACATTTTACAGTCATTTCCCATAATAATAATAACTGATAAATCAACGTGTTTCGTTTTCCCCCATTTTGTCTGTATGAGCGGTAAAGAGCCGCAGCTGAAGGTCCTTTATCTCCAGAAGGCTACAGAAAAGGGAGGATTGGCATCTCCGAATGTCCTTGTCTATTTTGGGATTGGGGGTTAGGAAAAGGGGCAGGAGAACATAAATAGTTTTTTATTTGGAACAATACATGGATGTAGGGGAGCTGGAAAAATCATGGACGACGGCCGTTTCATCTCAGACACTTCAACGGGTCCAAGAAGGTTTATGTTCCACTGACCTCTGAGTGCCACATGCTCCTTTCTTCCCCTCGGGATTTTACACAACGCTATCCCACCTCAGTGAAGCATCAGGTTTGAGAAGCTGTATGAACGGACAGTACCTGTTGAAGGCTGCAAAAGGTAAAACTGCTTCTCACCCTCGCCCTACTCCCACACTACCTCCTCATCCCACCCTCTCTATTGGAGTCGCCCAAGACTGTTATAGGAATCCTACTCTTCACAAATCTATACACTTGGCCTGGGACAACTCATAGTCCCATGGATTCCAGTACCACCTTTATTCTGATGACACTCAGATCTAACTCTCTAGCCCAGACATCACCTCTCTGCTGTCCAGAATCCCAGAGTGTCTATCAGTCATATCCTCCTTCTTCTCCTCTCGCTTCCTCAAACTCAATGTGGACAAATCTGAACTCATCATCTTTCCTCCATCTCACAGATCTACCTTACCTGATCTATCTATCACAATAAATGATATCATGCTTTCCCCGTACCGGTAATCCGCTGCCTCAAAGTAACCCTTGGCTCTGCCCTGTCCTTCAAACCGCACATGCAAGCTCTTTCCACCTTTTTTCCCTCCAGCTCAAAAATATTTCCAGAATCCGTCCTTTCCTTGACCCTCAATCTACTAAAATGCTTGTACGTGCCCTCATCATCTCCCGCCTTGACTACTGTAACATCCTTTTCTATGGCCTCCCTGCTAACACTCTCTCCAGTCCATCCTTAACTCTGCTGCCCAACTAATTCATCTCTCTCCTCACTACTTCTCTGCTTCTCCCCTCTGCAAATCTCTTCACTGGCTCCCATTCTCTCAGCATATCCAGTTCAAATTACTAATACTGACCTACAAAGCCATCCATAACCTGTCTCCTCCATATATCTCTGAACTAATCTCCCGATATCTGCCCTTACATAATCTCTGGTACTCCCAAGACCGCCTTCTCTCCTCCACAATTATTCGCTCCTCACCTAATCGTCTCCAAGACTTCTCCCGAATATCCCCCATCCTCTGGAATTCTGTGCCACAACACGTCTGACTATCAGCCACATTTGGATCCTTCAGATGGAACCTGAAGACCCACCTTTTCAAGTAATCTTACAGCCTGCAAAGACCCTGCTGCCTCCTCACCACTACCAGAGCTACCGCCTCACCAGTACCAGAGCGGCTGCAACCTCCCAACCTACTGTCTCCTTCCCCACAATCCTGTAGAGTGTCCTCTCCCCTCTGTATCAGTCTGTCACTTTTAGTTTGTTTACTGTAAGCGATAACTGTAATTTGTATGTAACCCCTTCTCATGTACAGCACCATGGAATCAATGGTGCAATATAAATAAATAATAACTCTGTAAAGAACATTGGCTTTCCAACACATACCACTGCAACTCTGGATTTGGGCCCAATTCACTGCTGGAATACATGAGGTCAGGGAGCGCAGGAGGGACATACTGTTCTTGAGGGACATCACCGGAATTTGTATTGACCTGGAGAGGAGAGCAATTTTTCCTTTTTTTTGATCCAGTAGGCGACATTCCTGCTGGCATGAGTCGAGTAAAGGGCATGTCACACTAAGCGATATCGCTAGCAATATCGCTATAACTTGTGACGTTATAGCGATATTGCTAGCGATATCGCTGTGTCTCATACTTACCTACGACCGGCTCTCCCGCTGGTTATCGCTGATCGCGCGAGAACGTCCAGGAATGTTTCTCGTCGTCAGTGTAATATTGAGGGAACACTACGTAGAGAGTGGACCCTCTGGGTCACGGATCCGGAGCCCCTGGGCCGAGCACGCCAGGTGAAGACCGACCCCTATACAGGGATCGTTAGGGGCAGGACCACAGAGGACGGAGGCGCGACAGCCGGAACCAAGAGGGACGGCTCCACGGACAAAAGGACTGGGAAGGTGACGGAGCGAAAAACGAGCAAGGACCAGTGGCACAGGGGAGGAACACTACGGGAGAAAGACAAGTGGAAGACCTAGGCGGACTGGAGACAGAGGACGGCACAGGGAATGGAAGGAAGACAGCGCCCAGGCAGGCTGGGTGGAAGGGAGACACGAGACTGAGGACGACAGGGAGAAACAGGCAGAGAGAGGTTAAACTACAGGAAAACTGTAGAGGCCAGAGGGTGCAGAGAAACTACACAATCATCAGGCGTCCTCCTGACAGCGAGGACGCCTGAAATACAGCACACCCCCGGAAGTGCGTCCCCTGGACCCGCCCCTCAGCGCCGCCCACCGCTGGAGAGAGGGCGTGGGAGGCGGCGTGCGCGAACCAGGGGGCGGGAACCAGGAGCCGCCGTGAGGCCGAGAGGACGGCGGGCGCGTGACCGGACGGGAGCGCGCAGGTGAGGGGACGCTGCGGCGCGCGCCGCAGCAGCAGGGGCATCGGCGGGCACACCCGCCGATGTCACAGTACCTCTCCCCTTACGTCCTCCCTTACTGAGATTGGCCAAAAACTTTTTCAGAATGCGAGGGGCGTTGATATTCTCCCGAGGCTCCCAGGACCTCTCCTCGGGACCAAAACCCACCCAATCGATAAGAAAAAGGGTCTTACCCCGGACTCTTTTCATAGCCAAGACGTCCTTGACCTCGAAGACGTTGTCCGAGATCGCAGGTGAGGGAGGGACGATGGAAACTGGTTGAAACCGATTCAGGACTACGGGTTTCAAGAGCGAGACATGGAAAGCGTTGGGCACCCGGAGCGAAGCAGGCAACCTCAGTTTGTAAGCCACTGCATTAATACGTCCAATCACTTCAAATGGTCCAATGTACCGAGGACTCAGCTTGTAAGAGGGAACTCTCAGACGGATATGTTGAGTTGAAAGCCAGACCTTGTCACCAGGATGGTATGGGGGCACGTCCTTCCGTCTCTTGTCCGCATGTTTCTTGATTCGGTCGTTGGCACTTTTGAGCGCGTCCCTGGTCTCTCTCCAAATCTGCGAGAATTCTTTAGCAAGAGAATCGGCTGCGGGTACTCCTGTAGAGGTGGAGAAAGGCAACGGAATACCTGGGTTCTGACCGGTTACCACAAAAAAAGGTGACTTAGTGGTAGATTCACTGGGATGATTATTGTGCGAGAATTCAGCCCAAGGTAAGAGCGCAACCCAGTCGTCCTGATGAGCGTTGGTGAAGTGACGTAGAAAGGTGGTTAACCCCTGATTAATTCGCTCCACTTGCCCGTTGGTCTGAGGATGATATGCGGAGGAGAAGTCAAGAGATGTACCCATAAGCCGGCAGAGTGCCCTCCAGAAGCGGGAGGTGAACTGGACCCCCCGATCCGACAGAATCCGCTGAGGAAGACCATGCAGCCTGAAGACCTGGTGGATGAAGATCTCAGCCAACTTCGGGGCGGATGGTAGTCCCGGTAAGGGAATAAAATGGGCCATTTTGGAAAAACGATCTGCCACGACTAAGATGGTGGTACATCCGGCTGAGCGGGGTAAGTCAGTCACGAAATCCATGGCGATCTGCTGCCAGGGGGCCTCAGGAACTGGCAACGGGTGAAGAAGACCGGCGGGCAAAGTCCTAGCCACCTTATTCTGGGCACAGATTGTGCAAGAGGCCACGTAGTCCATCACATCCTGGCGAAGCGTGGGCCACCAGTAATACCGGGACAGCAGTAAGAGAGTCTTCTTTGTCCCAACGTGTCCAGCAATTTTGGAGGAATGTCCCCAACCCAACACCTCTATACGTCTGCTTGAAGGGACGAAGGTCTTACCGGGCGGAGGGATAGCAAAATTCACAGGAGCCACGGTGATCATCTTAGTCGGCTCGATAATATAGGATGGTACTTCATCCCTCTCTGAAGACTGCAACGACCTGGAAAGGGCATCGGCCTTGACGTTCCTATTACCGGGTCGGAAGCGAAGTTGGAAGTCAAAGCGGGAGAAATACAGGGCCCACCGGGCTTGCCGGGCATTGAGCCTTTGGGCAGACTGCAGATAAGCCAGGTTCTTGTGGTCCGTGAGGATGGTAAAGGGATGTACAGCCCCCTCGAGTAAATACCGCCATTCGGCCAAGGCCATCTTAATGGCCAGTAATTCTCGATCTCCAATGGAGTAGTTGCACTCCGCCGGTGAAAAGACTTTAGAAAAAAAACCGCAAGGAACCAGCCGTCCGGACGAAGCCTGCTGGGACAGGACCGCCCCCGCTCCAGTGGAGGAGGCATCCACTTCCAGGACAAAGGGTCTGCTGGTCACAGGCCGATGCAAAATGGGTGCTGACGAAAAGGAACGTTTCAGAGTTTGGAAGGCGTTTTCCGCTTCAGGGGACCAGGTATTGGGCTTCGTTCCCTTGCGGGTCAGGTCCGTGATGGGTTTGGTAACCGTAGAAAAGTGAGGCACAAACTGACGGTAATAATTTGCGAACCCAAGAAACCGCTGGATGGCCTTAATCCCCACTGGACGGGGCCACTTGAGTACCGCACCGAGTTTTTCAGGATCCATCCTTAGACCGGAGTCGGTGACGACATATCCCAAGAAGGGTAGAGACGACTGTTCAAAAAGGCATTTCTCGATCTTGGCGTAGAGTTGGTTCTCTCGAAGGCGGTGCAAGACCAAGCGTACACTTTTGCGATGAGAGGGCAGATCGGGGGAGAAAACGAGAATGTCGTCCAGATAGATGACAACACAGGAATAAAGTAGATCCCGGAATACCTCATTGATAAATTCTTGGAACACAGCGGGGGCATTGCAAAGGCCGAATGGCATGACTAGGTATTCATAATGCCCGTCACGGGTATTGAAGGCCGTCTTCCACCCGTCCCCAGCACGGATCCGGACCAAATTGTAAGCTCCCCGCAGGTCTAACTTCGTGAAGATCCGGGCTCCTCTCAGTCGGTCAAAAAGCTCCGGAATCAACGGAAGGGGGTAACGATTTTTGATGGTGATTTTGTTCAGGCCCCGGTAATCTATGCAAGGCCGCAGTGATCCATCTTTCTTCCGGACGAAGAAAAAACCCGCGCCCGCGGGAGAGGAGGACTTTCGGATAAACCCCTTGGACAGATTTTCGTGGATATATTCCGTCATGGCAGAGGTCTCGGCTGGAGAGAGAGGGTATGTTCTACCTCTGGGAGGGACCGCTCCAGGAATCAGGTCGATGGGGCAGTCATAAGGCCGGTGCGGAGGCAGGGAATCCGCCTCTTTCTTGCAGAAAACATCAGCATAAGCGTGGTATGGCACAGGAAGACCAGGGAGGTCTGCAGACTTAAACTGAGGATGGGAACGAACCAGGGTACGCAAACAGTTTACATGGCAGGCGTGCCCCCAGCGCAGGATCTCTCCGGAGCGCCAGTCGACAACTGGCTCATGCCGCCTAAGCCAAGGAAGTCCCAAGAGAATGGCGTGGGATAATTGAGGCAGCACATAAAAGGCAATCTTCTCAGAATGAAGTGCGCCAATTTGCAGGTTTACTTCAGTGGTTACCGTGGTGATGAGCCCAGGAAGAGGTTTGCCATCAACGGAGGTGATTGCTCGAGGGTTACTTAGGACGACCACGGGAATCTGGAGTCTGTCAACCTCCTCCTGGTGGATGAAGTTGCCTGCCGCGCCCGAGTCCACATACGCCTCCACAGAGCTACGCCCCCGACCTGAAATAAGTAGAGCTGAAACAGTAAGTGGAAGAGAGGGGGTAGAATCACCTAGGGGGCCCTCTCCTACCTGGCCTAGGCGGATGCGTTTCCCGGTCTCTCAGGGCAAGTGCGTATGAAGTGATTGGCCCCTCCACAATAGAGACAGAGTCCCTTGGTCATCCTCTCCTTCCGCCGTAGTTCAGACAGCTTGATGCGATCTACTTGCATAGGCTCAGGGGTAGGGTTACTAGGGGGAGCAACGGAGCGCGGAATGGGAGCTTGGTATAATCTAAAGGGCCTCTTCTCCCTGGCTGACTCTCTAGCGCGTTCCTGAAAACGCAGGTCAATACGGGTAGCCAGGGAGATGAGATCTTCCAGGGTGGTGGGAAGGTCACGCCCGGCCAACTCGTCTTTGATTTTACTAGAAAGGCCTCTCCAAAACGCACCAACCAGGGCTTCATTATTCCACCCCAGCTCTGAGGACAAGGTCCGGAAACGGATGGCGTATTGCCCTACCGTGAGGGACCCCTGGCTGAGGTTAAAAAGGGCCTCTGTAGAGGAAGCATGACGTCCAGGTTCATCAAAAACCTTACGGAATGTCTCCAAAAAACACTGAATGTTGGTCACCACAGGGTCATCCCTCTCCCATAAGGGGTTCACCCAAGCCAACGCCTCCCCCTCTAGATGGGAGATTATAAAGGCCACCTTAGCACGATCCGTGGGGTACTGTTGGGGTAACAGATCGAAGTGCAATCTGCATTGATTTAAAAATCCCCTACACAATTTAGGGTCCCCACAGTACCTGGGCGGTTTACCGAGACGGGGAGGGGGACAAGAGACGGCGTCCCGGGCTTGGGAGGAAGCGGCCGCAGAGGACTGCAAAGAAAGCAGCCGATCATCCACGGACGCCATATACCCCAAAATGTGAGACTGAGCATCGCGCTGTTGTGCGAGCTCCTGCTAGAGACTGACTAAGAGGGGTGCATGCGCTGGGTCTGCGGTTTGGAGAGCGGAGAGCCGGGAGTCCATGGACTTCATGAACGACATGATACGGGTCTGATTCTCTCTAAGGAAAAGCAGTTCCTTTTGAGTGGCAGCCGCGGCACCGGCGGGGTCCATGGCCTGATGATACTGTAATATTGAGGGAACACTACGTAGAGAGTGGACCCTCTGGGTCACGGATCCGGAGCCCCTGGGCCGAGCACGCCAGGTGAAGACCGACCCCTATACAGGGATCGTTAGGGGCAGGACCACAGAGGACGGAGGCGCGACAGCCGGAACCAAGAGGGACGGCTCCACGGACAAAAGGACTGGGAAGGTGACGGAGCGAAAAACGAGCAAGGACCAGTGGCACAGGGGAGGAACACTACGGGAGAAAGACAAGTGGAAGACCTAGGCGGACTGGAGACAGAGGACGGCACAGGGAATGGAAGGAAGACAGCGCCCAGGCAGGCTGGGTGGAAGGGAGACACGAGACTGAGGACGACAGGGAGAAACAGGCAGAGAGAGGTTAAACTACAGGAAAACTGTAGAGGCCAGAGGGTGCAGAGAAACTACACAATCATCAGGCGTCCTCCTGACAGCGAGGACGCCTGAAATACAGCACACCCCCGGAAGTGCGTCCCCTGGACCCGCCCCTCAGCGCCGCCCACCGCTGGAGAGGGCGTGGGAGGCGGCGTGCGCGAACCAGGGGGCGGGAACCAGGAGCCGCCGTGAGGCCGAGAGGACGGCGGGCGCGTGACCGGACGGGAGCGCGCAGGTGAGGGGACGCTGCGGCGCGCGCCGCAGCAGCAGGGGCATCGGCGGGCATACCCGCCGATGTCACAGTCAGCTTCCTGCGGCGCTTCCTGCTGTGACGACGAGCGACGCGTGGAGCCGGGCGGGAGGACGCAGGATCGCCTGGTGTGACAGGTAAGTAGCGACCCCCGTCCCCAGCGATGTGGCTGGTGAGATCTGCCTGTGTGGCAGCTCACTAGCGACCACTTAGCGATGTACCAGCGATCCTGACCGCGTCATATCGCTGGTCGGGATCGCTGGTACATCGCTAAGTGTGACAGTACCTTAAGAGTCCCAGAAAGATTTGTGTACTTTGTTGGTCTAACCTTGATTTTTGTAGGTTTAAACACTACCCTAAGCTCTCTAAGATTGTTGGTATGTCTCTCACTTGACTCAGGCATCCAGTTATGGGATGACCGGTCTGTTTCTTTCTTTCAGGTGGGGCATAACCTCTGCTGTTAATTACATGAACACACGAGGAGCTACTGCCAGGCCAAAGGGGAGGGCCCTGTACTGGAAGTGCCTTGTGGTGCCCCCTACTGGTACTGCTATTCTGAGATACTTACGGAATGCTACGTGTATTGCCACGTGGTAATACACATCCTTCAGGTTTAGGACGGCCACATAGCAACCAGGAAAGAGTAGTTGTATCGCTGATTTTATTGACTTGACTTCATCTTGAGCTTGGGAGTCTTCAGGAACTTGTTCAGGCCTATTAGGTTGAAAATTGTTCTGTATGAGCCATCTGGTAGGAAGTCAATTGAAGGGCTTACTACCACCTTGGGAAGGATTACTGAATAGGTACCCCTTTTTCTTCCTTGGTTGATCTACTGTGTTTTGTGGTCGGTCTCTTTTGGCTGTATTTCTTACTCCGAAAGGACTGCCTGAAGGACGAGAAGGGAGGTTTTGGGAATCCTTTCTTCTTATCAGCAACTTTTTCTAAGATGTCATCCAAAGCTGAACCGAATAAGTTTTGACCTTCACAAGGGAGAGAACACAGTTTCCGTTTTGCTTTGTACGTCCGCTGGGCAACCATTTAACCAGACTGCTTTTGGGCCTGTGATAGATAATGCAGCAGATCTCGCGGATAGTCTGGCTGAGTCAGCGGATGCATCCAATAATAATACCGCCGCCGCCTTGATTACTGGCAGCGTGGCCAAAATGTAGTATCTGGATGAATTTTCCCTCAGCTGGTCTTCCAATCTACTCAGCCAGACCATAAGGAACCTTGCTGTGCAGGTTCTTGCGATGGCTGGCCTAAGCGCCCCTGCCCATGACTACCAGGTAGATTTAAGAAACTGGTGTCAACCTTTCTATCAAGGGGGTCTTTCAGTAACTGTGCATCTTCAAAGGGAAGGAATGATCTCCTTGAGGCTTTGGATATAGCGACATCCAATTTGGGAACTTTATTCCTTTTCTTCAAAGGGGTACTTCCTTTTAAAGGAGGATGGCAGGGGGCCCTTCCTATCTGGCCTTTCCCATTCTTTATTAATGAGATCTAACAGTTTCTCATTCATAAATAAGGAACTATGTTTGTTTCTGTCCAAGGTCCCAAACATCACATATTGGACAGACTTTTTGGCCTTCTGGTCGACCAGTCCCATTGTGGACCTCACGGCCTTAACTAAATTGTCCACCTCCTCTAGGGAAAAGCAATAGCACGCTCTCGAGTCGTTTTCCGACTAGTATGATTCCAAAGTATCCTGCAGAACCCCCTCGTCCAAGTATACAGTCGGCAACGTGGGAGACACTTCAGCCCTACCCCTACTTGGTGTTTCCCCTGAGAGGGATTGGGACCTTAATGAGTTCTCTACTTCTGTCCTGATGAGGGTTCTTAGGGTGGAGGAGAAATCTGGGGTCTCATTTGCCACTGTGTAATTAATACATGCTTGGCATAATTTTTGGGCCATGTGCTAGCCAGACCCTGCTTCGATTTCCCTGTACATTTTCTAAGGGGATCCTACCAGAAAGCCAAGAGGACAGAGAAGGAGAGAGAGAGATTCGCATTATTAAAATGACATTCTCGTAGCTCACTCACCACTCAGTGGAAATTGAAGGGTACCGGAACAGGAGGAAGGATGTCTTCGAAAGGTCTTCTTTATAGACCACGTAATCTTCCATCCTGGTAGAGAAGTGCCGACTTGTCCTAGAATCTATGGACCTGCATGCCCCGCTGGAGTGTCCGGAATTCACATCCTGATGTGGTCCCATTGGACATCGGGTCGCTGCGGCTGCTCTGGCTCCAAATGCTGCTGCCGTGGCTGTAGTCATAGAATCATAGAATCGTAGAGTTGGAAGGGACCTCCTGGGCCATCTGGTCCAACCCCCTGCTCAAAGCAGGATTCGCTAAATCATCCCAGTCAGATGTCTGTCCAGCCTCTGTTTGAAGACTTCCATTGAAGGAGAACTCACCACTTCTAGTGGCAGCCTGTTCCACTCATTGATCATTCTGTCAAAAAGTTTTTTCTAATATCTAATCTGTGTCTCCTTCCATTCAGTTTCATCCCATTGCTTCTAGTCTTTCCTTGTGCAAATGAGAATAAAGTTGATCCTTCTACAATGTGACAGCCCTTTAGATATTTGTAGACAGCTATTAAGTCTCCTCTCAGTCTTCTCTTTTGCAAACTAAACATTCCCAAATCCTGCAACCTTTCCTCATAAGACAGGGTTTGCAGACCGGTCACCATTCTGGTCGCTCTTTTCTGAACTTGCTCCAGTTTGTTGATGTCTTTTTTAAAGTGTGGTGCCGAAAACTGGACACAATATTCCAGATGAGGTCTGACCAAAGAGGAGTAGAGGGAAATAATGACTTCACGTGATCTAGACTGTATGCTTCTGTTAATACATCCTAGAATTGCATTTGCCTTTTTTGCTGCTGCATCACACTGTTGACTCATATTCAGTCTGTGATCTATTAGTATACCCAAGTCTTTTTCACATGTGCTGTCACTTAGCCCTATTCCTCCCATTCTGTATATGCTTTTTTCATTTTTATTGCCCAGATGTAGTACTTTGCATTTCTCCCTGTTAAAAACCATTCTGTTAGTTGCTGCCCACTTCTCCAGTTTATTTATATCTTTTTGAATCCTCTCTCTCTCTTCTCTAGTATTAGCTATCCCTCCTAGCTTTGTGTCATCAGCAAATTTAATCAGTTTGCCCTCAATTCCTTCATCTAAATCATTGATAAAGATGTTGAACAATACAGGGCCCAGGACAGAGCCCTGTGGTACCCCACTTGAGACATTCTTCCAACTGGATGTGCAGCCATTTACGACCACTCTTTGGGTCCGATCACTAAGCCAGTTATGAATCCACCTAACAGTTGCCTTGTCCATTCCATACGTAGTCATTTTTTTAATAAGGATTGTATGAGAGACTTTGTCAAATGCTTTGCTGAAGTCAAGATATACTATATCTACAGCATTTCCTTGATCCACCCAATCAGTGATTCCGTCATAGAAGGAAATTAAGTTAGTCTGACATGACTTATTAGTTACAAACCCATGCTGACTCTGTTTAATCACTTCATTCTTATCCAGGTACTGACATACATGTTGTTTAATAAATTGTTCAAAGATCTTTCCTGGTATAGAAGTCAGACTCACCGGCCTATAGTTGCCTGGGTCCACGTTCTTCCCCTTTTTGAAGATAGGAACAACATTTGCTCTTCTCCAGTCTTCTGGCACTTCTCCTGTTCTTCAAGAATTTTCAAAGATTATGGAGAGGGGTTCAAAAATTTCTTCTGCTATCTCCTTCAGTACTCTGGGGTGTAATTCATCTGGACCTGGAGACTTGAATTCATTTAGGTTAGCTAAGTGTTTCCTCACTATCTTTCTGTTTATAGATATCCTGGATTCTTCTATTCCCTTAATAGGACAGTGATGAACAGTTGATGTTACATTTCCTTTCTGAGAGAAAACAGATGCAATATAGGAATTTAAAAGTTCAGCCTTCTCAACATCCTGTCTTACCATTTCATTATTTTCATCCTGTAAAAATCCTATAGCATCTTTAACTTTTCTTTTACTTTTGATATATCCACAAAATCCTTTATTATTGCTTTTGACATCTCTTGCAAGCCTCAATTCATTTTCAGCTTTAGATAATATGATTTGTGCCCTGCAGGTTCTGCAGACAGCATTATATTCTTCTTTAGATATGCCTCCCTCTTTCCATTTTATAAACATTTTTTTCTTCCTTTTTAGCATGTGCTTAAGTTCTGTGTTCATCCATCCTGGTTTCCTTAAATGCTTCCTATTCTTCCATCTTTTCAGAATTGTTAACAACTGTGCTTTGAGAATTTCATTTTTCAAGATTTCCCATCCTTCCTGGACATTTTTGTCTTTAAGGATATCCAGCCATTGGATCCCTCCAATTCTCTTTCTGAATCCCTTAAAATCTGCCTTTCTGAAATCTAACCTTGACGTCTGAGTCTTCACGGGTCTTCCTCCTCTAGTTATCCAAAATTCTAAAATAGCATGGTCGCTACCTCCTAGGGTCCCAGCCACTTTTACCTCCTCAACCATTTCCTCCCTGTTTATAAGGATTAGATCCAAGGTAGCAGTTCCCCTTGTTTTCTCCCCTACCTTTTGGAAGATAAAGTTGTCAGCAAGAGAGGATAAGAATTTCCTTGATCTGTTAGTTTTGCCTGAGAGAGATTCCCAACAAATGTCTGGATAGTTGAAATCTCCCATGACAACTATGTCATATTTTTTAGAGAACTTGGCCATTTGATGCATAAAGAGTTCATCCATATCTTCAGCTTGCACAGGCGGCCTGTAGTAAATGCCTACAATGGTGTCCTTTCCATTGTTCTGTCCTTGTATTCTTACCCAAACAGTTTCCACAGAACTCCCAGTCTCTGAAGCTTCAATCTCTGTGCAGATATACGCTTTTCTAACATACAATGCTACACATCCTCCTCGTTTATCAAGTCTGTTTCTTGCAAATAAGTTGTATCCTTCCAGTCTTGTATTCCAATCATGTGTATTGTCCCACCAAGTTTCAGTGATTCCAATGACATCATATTTCTTTTCCTGTGTTAGTAGTTCCAATTCTCCTTGTTTGTTGCCCATGCTTTGTGCATTAGTATAGAAACATTTTAGTTTGTGTTTGGTTTCTCTCTTTCCAATATTTTTATTAATTAGATTCTTTTGTCTTTGTTCTTCCTTTCCACTTCTAATAGCAGAGTTCTCAATAGCATTTGTCAGGTGTATGGCTTTTTCTGGTCTTTTGATTCCCTTCCCATGTTGTTCTAGTTTAAAGCTCTGCTTACAAGTGTAGCAAGGCGACTTCCAAATACATGCTTTCCAGTCTTCGTAAGGTGCACCCCATCTCTAGCAAGTAGTCTATCGTATAAGTAATTCACTCCGTGATCCAGAAATCCAGAGGGCTGCTATGCATTAATTGCTGCACTGGTGCCCCTGCCTGGCCAGCGACCTACCCTTAAGTATTGTGCTGTAGGGGATCTGCTTGCTGGCGCGCTCTTGCAGCATCCAGTACCGCCCCGGAAGTGATCCGGGTGAAAGGTCCCGGCCGTGTCATCAGAGAGCGACTTCAGGCTGCGCTCTGTGACCGCGCTTGAATGCAAGGCTGCTGGCTAACCATGCGGTGATGGCACCGCAGACTCCCGTAGGATCGACGGCCAAGGCACCCCCCCACACGGCACTTCCAGCATTCCCGGCCGTAGCAGAGACAGTGCCCTGCCTCAATCAACTGGTCCAGGTCTGAGAACTTGCTTTTTTCTTGCCCTCTTTCTTCTGACGCTGTGCAGGACTGAAGGTCCCCCCGTCAAGGACAGGAAAGAGAGGAGCAGCTTTTTTTATCAAGGTGTCCTGTCCACGAAGTGCAGGTCTCCTCTCTCGTTGGTGCTGCCATGGGTGACTGGAAAAATGAACATTTTACTTTTTTTCACAAAAATGTTTACTTTCACAACGGTATCAGGAGAAAATGGACTCCAAACTTTGCGGTGCAATTTCTCCTGAGTGCGCCAATACCCCATATGTGGGAGAAAACTACTATTTTGGCACATGGCAGGGCACTGTTTGACTTTTTCAACTCAAAAAAAGGCGGGAATCGAGAGCGGATGCCATGTTCTGTTTGGAGAGTCCCTGATATGCCTAAACCCACAAGTGACTTCGTTTTGGAAACTAGACCCCTCACCTATCTAGTACACACGTGGCTCCACTCCGTACACCTCATACACATGGCTCCGCTCCGCACACCTCGTACACACACGGCTCCGCTCCATACACCTCGTACACACGCGGCTCTGCTCCGTACACCTCGTACACACACACGGCTCCGCTCCGTACACCTCGTACACACACGGCTCCGCTCCGTACACCTCGTACACACACGGCTCCGCTCCGCACACCTCGTACACACGGCTCCGCTCCGCACACCTCATACACACGGCTCCGCTCCGTACACCTCATACACACGGCTCCGCTCCGTACACCTCGTACACACACGGCTCCGCTCCGTACACCTCATACACACGGCTCCGCTCCGCACACCTCGTACACACACGGCTCCGCTCCATACACCTCGTACACACGGCTCTGCTCCGTACACCTCGTACACACACACGGCTCCGCTCCGTACACCTCATACACACACGGCTCCGCTCCGTACACCTCGTACACACACGGCTCCGCTCCGTACACCTCGTACACACACGGCTCCGCTCCGTACACCTCGTACACACACGGCTCCGCTCCGTACACCTCATACACACGCGGCTCCGCTCCGTACACCCCGTACACATACAGCTCTGTTCCGTACACCTCGTACACACGCGGCTCTGCTCTGTACACCTCGTACACACACGGCTCCACTCCGTACACCTCATACACACGGCTCCGCTCCGCACACCTCGTACACACACGGCTCCGCTCCATACACCTCGTACACACGGCTCTGCTCCGTACACCTCGTACACACACACGGCTCCGCTCCGTACACCTCATACACACACGGCTCCGCTCCGTACACCTCGTACACACACGGCTCCGCTCCGTACACCTCGTACACACACGGCTCCGCTCCGTACACCTCGTACACACACGGCTCCGCTCCGTACACCTCATACACACGCGGCTCCGCTCCGTACACCCCGTACACATACAGCTCTGTTCCGTACACCTCGTACACACGCGGCTCTGCTCTGTACACCCCGTACACCTCGTACACACAGGGCTCTGCTACATCCACCCTGTAAACCCCTCCTGACCCCACACAGTAACTTCCCCTCATCCAGCACCATGACAACCAGCACAGCAGAGTCCTGCATACACTGAGGCCCCTGATCATGTGACCCCTGACTCCTCCCCTCCTGTGACCTCATCACAGGTCCTGTGCGCACAGAGCAGCCATATATGTGGAGTGCGGCTCTGCAGGTGGAGGTAGGTGCAGGAGATTCCCCATTACTGGGCACAGGGGGCAGTAACCCCTTCACTGCTGACACTATTTTGCTGCTTTTCTTTTGTCACTTTCTAAGAAATACAGTGTTTGTGTTATTTTCCTCTGATAGATTTATACCGACCAAATATGGAAGAGAACATGGAAACACATTTTGCCCACACAGTACACTGCCTCTTATTGGACCCCACACAGTATACTGTTCCTGCAGTACACTACATGATACCCCCCACCTCACTAATAATTACTCCCTTAGCCCCATTCTTAATGTCTGTACAGTTGATCCGGGGACATATGAGATAATCACCACACGATAGTTGTATAGGATAATAGAGTGTAATAAAGTCGTTGTGGACGGGATTTCCCCATCATTGTGCAGGAGATTGTTTTCCCCATAGTGATGTATGTTTCTTATTGCTAATATTGATATTCATGTTTTTCTTCATACAACATACAATACCCTGTAGTGCGGTGTATTATCCCTGCCTGTCAGTGTGATACTAATGGCCTCATACACATTAGGCCTGTTTCACACTTCCGTTTGTTGAAGTCAGTCAAAATCCGCCAATTTTCCCAAAAAAAACGGATCCGCCAAAAAAGGGGCGGATCCGTTTTCTCTCTCTCCCTCCTCCAGGTTGTTAAAATTCCAACTTAGGCGGATCCGTCAAAAGAACGGCCCGGTGGCACACGGTGTCACAACGGACACGGATCCGTTTTTCGCATTTTTCATGGAGTGCAACTGACGTAAAAAAAATGGAGGTGTGAAACAGGCCTTAGATAGGCCAAACAATCCTGCGGCTCACAGCGATCTCTCCTGACTCGCCCGTACACATGAACGCTCTGGTTGCCCGAACCTTCCTGTGGTCTGTATGAGAGAGCTGCTGGCAGATTCCTGTGGCAGAGGATTATCTTCAGGGAGAATAAAAAGGATCGGCCTCTGTACTTTACCATTACTCATCCGTCACTCACCTGTCATCTGTCAGGAGGCCTCCATATACATTAGGCAGCAGACGATCCTGCTCAGATCAGAGGTGTTACCTGATTTTAGTCTAATGTGTATGGGGCCTAAGACGTGTCCTCTTACACTTTTCCTCTGGCAGGGCCTAATAGACTTTCATATATTTCAGGCCTAGAGGCCGTATTTAGGCCTCCTGGTAGCGTAACAGCCCAGCCATCGTTCACGATCGAGTAGTGACGGGGGACATTGGGCCGAGCGAATGAGCCACGTAACTCTGACAATAAATGAAGAGCCGAAATGATTGTTTCAGACAAGCCCATGCCATGCATGTGACAAACATGAACATTATGGTGCCTAAAAGAGTTAATTTATTTTTAATCTAATTTGTAACCCCTTCACAATTTTTTTTTTTTTTCCTCCCTTTCTTCCCAGAGCCAAAACTCTATTTTTCTGTTAATATAGATGTGTGAGGGCTTTTTTTTTTTACGTGATAAGTTGTACTTTTGAATGACACCATTCATTTTACCAAATAATGTACGTACGGTACTGGAAAATGGGAAAAAAAATTCCAAGTGCTGTGAATTTGTGAAAAAAATGCAATTTTGACATTGTTTTAGGGAATTATTTTTACACTGTACATTTTATGGTAAAATGACCATGCAATATTTTTCTCCTCATCAATGAGATTATGGCGATACCCAACATGTCCAGTTTTTTTTTATTATTTTAGGGGTGAAAAAAAATCACAAGTTTGCAAAAAAAAATGCATTTTTTTGCATTGTGTCGGAATTTTCTGACACCCATAACATTTTTATTTTTTTCCGATGAAGCTGTATGATGGCTTATTTTTTTGCGGGACGAGACAACGCTTTTATTGGTACCGATTTGGGATAGATGTGAGTTTTTGATCGTGTCTTTCAGCCTTTTTTGTGGAAATGTGGCAACCTAAAAATGAAATTTTAGGTAATTTTTTTTTTTCATATTTTTAAAAACATTATTACTTTTCACTTTCATTGTTATTGTTAACCCTAGTAGGTGACTTGAAGCTGCAGTTGTCTGATGGCTTGTGCTGTGTACAGCGATGCCAATGCGTCACTGCATATAGCAAAAATCGGTCTCATGTGAAGCCCATCCACAAGCAGGGTTCCAAAGGAGCTCCATACTGACAGACACGGGGGTCATCAGCTGGCCTCCGACTCATGGTGACCCACGATCACAGGCACGCCGATGGGTGGAGAGAATTACGCACATGGATGCCGATGCGTGTTAAATGATGCTGTCAGAGTTTTGCAGTAACATTTAACAGGATAACAATCGTGGGTGGAACACTGCTAGATTTGTGATTGGTAGTGACAGGTCCTGGCTGTAACACACAGCCATCACCTGCTGGATATGATGCGGGCTCGCCGCGTGAGCCAGCTCCATACACCTGTTACCAAGTTGCGCCGTACATTTATGGCAGATGTCATAATAAATATTAGCACCATGGGTCTTTTTCCATGGTTTTTACAAAAATTGTTAATGCCAGTTTTATTTTGTAACATTTTAACACATTGCTTTTGTCTGGTAATTTTCTTGTAATATCGGGAAGCCTGCGGGGAAAAAGCCAGGAAAAAAAATGCCAAAACACTGTCCATGTAGAATTTATACCAGTTATTATTATTATACCAGTGTGAGAATCAGACATGACATCTGACACGATAGAAGACGGGAAACATTCATACCGGCGACTGATGGTGATGGAGTCAGTGACGGACTCTGGCCAGATATGTTTCTAGAGCCGTAGTAGGAGATAAAGATGTCGTCCTCATCATGAAGTAGTTATTTCTCATGTCACGTGTAATGAATATCTCCTGTAGTATTGCTAATGCCGATTCCAGTGTCAGTAAAAGTGATGAGAATTAGCGTTATGGAAGATGAGTCTATGCGGAACGTATTCAGCTGCCGACTCCGAGGAAGTAACTGCTTGTTGTGTGTGGCTTCAAATACAGGGTGGGCCATTTATATGGATACACCTGAATAAAATGGGAATGGTTGGTGATATCAACTTCCTGTTTGTGGCACAATAGTGTATGGGAGGAAGGAAACTTTTCAAGATGGTTGGTGACCATGGTGGCCTTTTTGAAGTCAGCCATTTTAGATCCAACTTTATTTTTTCCAATGGGAAGAGGGTCGTGTGACCCATCAAACTTATTGAGAATTTCACAAGAAAAACAATGGTGTGCTTGGTTTTAACGGAACTTTATTCTTTCATGAGTTATTTACAAGTTTATGACCACCTATAAAATGTGTTCAAAGTGCTGCCCATTGTGTTGGATTGTTAATGCAACCCTCTTCTCCAACTCTTGACACACTGATAGTCTTTTTAAGATCTTCCTTTTGGATAAGGGCTTCTTCAATCACTAATTTTCTAATACTTCCTCTTTCCAGAGAAACACCGAGTTTGCGGCCATTGCTCCATTAACAGCTGTAAAAGCTGGTCGTGCAAATAATAATGATGGTACACTGTCCTTCACAACAAGCTCGATGAGCTAAACACATCTGCTGTCATTGTTACAGTAATTTTGTCACTTACAAAATATCTTGTAACTGATGTGAGACACATATTCTTCCTCTTTGCCTGGTGGGAAGTGCTGGGCTCTGGTTTCTTGGTGCTGCTGTGATCTTTTCCAATCACAGCTTTGTAAACTTCTAGGTGGCAGCTTTGTAAATGTCTTTTTAGATTGTAATCTCTTGAAGGAGCATTTTTATCACTGCATTAGTTTGCACTTATTTTGGCATCACAGCATTTGTTTTCATCTGGGTCACTTATACACTGACACACAAAATATTTTTTATCTTGAGTGACTGTGAAATGCTCAAATACAGCTGACTTCATAAGATGCTCCTTAGACATTTTTTAATTATGTAAATTTGCTCTCAAAATTTTTTCCTGTAAAAAATAAGTTATATTGTAATTCTTACAAGAATAGAATCATGCACTGTATAATTTAGGATAGAAATAAAACAATCGTTGCATAAATCAATAGGCTAGAAGTAGAGTTGAGCGAGTTTGGTCGGATCGGGTTTCGTGAAACCCGACTGAAACAAAATTTGAGTCGGATGAAACTGGTCTGACTAGGGCAAAAAAAAGTCGGAGTTTCGTCCGAAACCCGACCCCAATGCAAGTCAATGGGGAATAAAAGTCTGCATTGAGTGGATGACATTCAGACGAAACTCCGACTTTTTTTTGCCCTAGTCAGACCAGTTTCATCCGACTCAAATTTTGTTTAAGTCGGGTTTCACAAAACCCAATCCGACCAAAGTCACTCAACTCTAGTTAGAAGATAAGTATAAATTTTGTAAAATATGTTGTTAGATAGCTTTACTCTGAACTTTCAATGTCAGGCTTGTCTCCGGGTACAGCTCACTAAATGCTTCACATCATATTTCTCCACAGTCTATGAAGAGGGGAGGAGGGAGTATGTTTGTGCTGAATTCTAGAACACACACCCACACACAAAAATATATATGTCCTCATCGATCCTGTTACTGTATTCCCGATTTTAAGATGTTAGAAAACAGTTTTTCCCCTTATATTCTATGTATAGTGTATATATGGTATGTCATCAGAGCAGCTAATTTCTCCAAACATGAGCTAAAACATCAAGCGTACAGAGACAACATATGCTGGACTATTGATTTATGCACAGTTTATTGAAAGTTTAGATATGCTTTACGACATACTTACCTTAATCCTGCTTTCCTGTTCACTCCAGAAGTATTGAGCTGAATGTAGGCATTCCTTCCCTGTGTGTTTGTTATTTTTCCCCTTATCCATAGAGGAGAAGCTTCACTACTTATCATGAACATGAACAGAAACTGCAGCACAGCTTCATCTCAGCTAAAAGTCTAGACTTTAGATCAGGAACAGGACATTTCATAACTTTCCCAAGTTCTTATGAAAAAAATATTCCCCAAAATCTGCATTGAACTACTGTACCCAATTTATTATATATTTTAGGAGTCGCTTGATTTTATACCGACTCCACCAAAATGGGCTCAGACTCTGACTCTACAGCCATTTATTTGTGAAAAAAATGGAAATTTGGCAGATTTTGAATATTTCACAATTTTCAAACATTTAATCTTTATGCTCTTAAATCAGCGAGACATATAGCACAAAATAGGTAATAAATAACTTCCCACATGTCTACTTTACATCAGCACAATTTTGGAACCATATTTTTTTTCTTAGGAAGTTATAAGGGTTAAAAATTTGACCATCGATTTCATTTTTTTTTTCAACAAATTTTACAAAACCATTTTTTTAGGGACCACCTCACATTTAAAGTGACTTTGAAGGCCTTTATAACAGAAAATACCCAAAAGTGACACCATTATAAAAACTGCCCCCCCCGAAGGTGCTCAAAACCACATTCAAGAAGTTTATTAACCCTTCCTGTGCTTCACAGGAGCTGAAGCAATGTGGAAGGGAAAAATGAACATTTAACTTTTTTTCACAACAATTTTACTTTCGCTCCAAATTTGTAATTTTCACAACGGTAACAAGAGATAATGGACTCTAAAATTTGTTGTGCAATTTCCCCTGAGTATGTCGATACCCCATATGTGGGGGAAATCCACTCTTTGGACGCATGGTAGGGATCAGAAGAGAAGGAGCACTGTTTGACTTTTTGAACGCAAAAACGTCTGGAATCGAGAGCGTACGCAATATTGCGTTTGGAGAGCCCCTGATGTGTCTAAACAGTGGAACCCCACACAAGTGACCCCATTTTGGAAACTAGACCCCTTAGGGAACTTATCTAAATGTTTCATGATCAACTTGAATCCCCAAGTGATTCACAGAAGTTTATAACGTAGAGCTGTGAAAATAAACAAAAAATTACATTTTACCCACAAAAATGTACCCTTTAGCCCCAATTTTTTTTATTTTCACAAGGGTTTCAAGAGACCAAAAAATTTGTTGTGCAATTTCTCCTGCGAAAGGCGATACCCATATGTGGAGGAAAGCCACTGTTTGGGCTCACGGCAGGGCTCGGAAGGAGAGAAGTTTTGGAACGCAGACTTTGATGGAATGGTCTGCAGGCGTCATGTTGCGTTTGGAGAGCCACTGTTGTGCCTAAACAGTGAAAGGCCCCCTCAAGTAACCCCATTTTGGAAACTACACCCCATTAGGTAGTTATATTGAAAATTTTATTTTTTTCATGAAAATGTTGTTTTAGCCCAAAATTTGTAATTTTCACAATGGATAATGAAAGAAAACGGACCCCATAAGTTGTTGCACAATTTGTCCCACACTGCTTTCCTCGTTTTGTCCCAAACGCAGCCATACCCCATATTTGGTTAAAAACTTCTGCTTGGGCACATGGCAGGACTAGGAAACGAAAGAGCTCCATTTTCCTGGGATAGATTGCAAATGCTATGTCACATTTGAAGAGCCCCTGACATGTGAAAACAGCAAAAATCTCCCACAAGTGACCCCATTTTGGAAACTAGACACCTCAATGAATTCATCTAGGAATTTAGTGAGTATTTTGAACCTCTAGGTGCCTCACAGAATTTTATGACATTGAGACTTGGAAATATGAGATTTTAGTGGTAAAAATGTAATTTTTGTATTTCTTGCAAATTTGTCACTTCCACAAGGGTTTATAGGTGAAACTAGACCCCACAATTTCTTGCGCAATTTTTTCCAAATACTGTGCTGCCCCATATGTTTTCAGAAATTACTGTTAGGCCACACGTCATGACTGAGAAGGAAGGAGCGCTATTTGGCTTCTGGAGCACAGATTTTGCTAGAATAGTTTGCGGGTGACATTTGCAGATCCCTGAAAGTGTCAGAACAGCAGAAAACACCCAAAAGTGACCCCATTGTAGAAACTACACCTCTCAATTAATTCATCTACAGCTGGAATGACCATTTTGTAAATCCACGCTTTATTCTGGAGAATTGCAAATCTACCCATACATTGTGCCCAAAACAGTGTAACGCCACATTGTGCCCAACTTATGCTTCTGGAAATACGTACCCGTAAATTAAGTGACTTCCCTCCATTACAATAATGCCAAACATGTGGCCTCTTACTGTGCTTTAGGCACAGTGGGACTCAGGAGGAGGGCATTTGGATTTGGGAGCGCAGATTTCACTGGATTCTATTTGTGGGGGAGGGAGCCATGTTACTTTTCTAGAGTTTGTTGTACCAGTAACTCCATAACCCACTATAGTTCCAGTGATAGATGATGGACCTGAGTGGGGGCTGGTTTTGTTTGGGATAAATTAGGGTTTTTATTGATAACATTTTGGAATACATAATATTATTTGATCTTCTTGTGTTCTACACTGAGCACTTGGGGGTTTCCATGTAGATCCCACAAAAATGCGATTTAGATTAAACCCCCGAGGGAACCACCATAAGGCAGATGGAGACACTTTGTACTCTGGCGTTTGCTCCAGAGGTCTCAATCCTTTTAGGCATGCACAGATCTGTGGTCGCCCACTCTTGGGCACTAAAAAGACACCTAAAATGATGGGACACGGCTGGAACATGGACCGGTCCAAAGTGACTCCATCTGCCTCACAAGCTGGTGGTTCCATCAGGGTTTTGTCTGAATCGCGGTTTTGGGGAATTTACGCTCAGCAGAGAGTGCAGGATAAATGTGAGCCGAGCCTTACGCCGATTTTGTGGAGGTAGAATCAACAAATAGCAATACAAGGATAGTTCTTATTTTTAATTTTGTGCTGTTCAACATGCAGTATAAGTGATGAGGCAGATTTATTCTTTGGGTTAGTGCAATTACAGCGATACCAGATTTATATAGTTTTTTTTTTTTTATTTTGCTGCTATCACACAATAAAAATGCTTCTTTATAAAATGTGTTTTTTTTGTGGCCATAGTCTGAGAGCTGTAACTTCTTTGTTTTTTGTCGAACAGATCTGTATGAAGGTTTTTTTATGCGGGACGAGTTGCAAATTTTTTGGGTACCAGTTTGGGGTACATAATATTTTTTGATAGCTTTTTAGGTAAAATTTTCAGACACAATAAAAAACATCCATTTAGTTTTTGCGTTTTTTTTTTTTTTTTTTTTTTTACAGAGTTTGCTAAGCGTGCCAGTTTTAAAGAGTGGGTTGTTACGGACACGGTGATACCAATTATGTGTATGTGTTTTTGTTTATTATTGGTTTTTATCGGAAAGGCTGTGTTTTGAGTGGCAAAACGGATTTTAGTGATTTTGTTCGCATTTGTGTGTTGTTATTTTACTCGTTCCATTTTATTTTACTTTTTTCACTTTTTTTTCACTGTGAGACATGTATAATTTTTGCTTTGATCGCTGGTCTCATACACTGCTGTACTCAAGTACAGCAGTACATAAAAGCAGTCAGTGTCTCAGCTTATTGCTGGATCTCACAGGCCACTGTACCCTGGGGTCATCACATGACCTCAGGATACCATGGTAACCATTGGAACCCGCGATTCTCATCGTGAGGTTACAATGGTTACTACAGGGGTCTTGACGCTCTTATAAAAACGGAAATACCGCTGTCGCAAAAAATTTTAATAGTTAGTAAAACCATATGTCGTAAATACCTTAGATATGATCTCTACCATCCCTCCTGTTGAGACATGGCTTATACCATGGCTCAATACTGTGGCATATCTTAGGAGGTTAATGGGCAGTTTATACATATAGGCCATCTTTGAAGATATTCCCTTTTGTTACCCATTTAGTTTCTTTTTTTCAACTTTTAATGCCAATAGCATGTCATCCACATATAAAGAGCATCTGGCTACCTTCTGGTAACTCACATTGAGCTAGGTTAGCTGACATTACCTGGGAAACAATAGTAGGTAGTTCACAGTACCCTTGTGGGATTCTGGTGAATGTTTAACTTTTCTCCTTATATGTCAATGCAAACCAAAACTGGCTATCTGGATGTATCAGGATACTGAAGAAGACATTACTGAGATCTATCACTGTGAAGACCTTATTTTCTGGCCTCCAGTCATTCAGCAGAGTATGGGGGTCTTGCCCTGTGGGGGCTCTTGGAATCACAGCCTCATTTACAGTTGGGGGCGCCCTCCCTACTGGAAACAAGGTTGTGTTACAAGGTGAGCTGGACAGGGTATAATAATAAACCCCTTTTATCAATCCCACATCTGCAGGTCATGTGGACCACAAAGATTCTGGGTATGTGGTCAATTCTTCCTCTAATTCTAGGAGAGGATCAGCATTTCTCACTCGTTCCCCCGCCTCGCTGCAGGTGGACACTGGGTTTAGAAAAGGTGTTCCACTTTAGTACTTGTGAATATGCCTGCAGTCTGGCATTGTAAAATGAGCCATCACTCAAATCCTCCCATCGTTACTTTCCTTACACTCTTCAACAAAATCACCAAGGAATTTCCATGATCTACCTTTACATCTGGAGAGGGAAACATGTGGCTCGGTGCCTCTAAAAAGCAAAAACAACAATTTAATTTGTTCTGACAGTTTACAACTGATATCACAGTTCCCTTTATAATTCCAGTATATGGTGTGCAAAGAACAATCTAGAGCATGAATATTCTCATATTTTACATCAGGACCCCTAAAATACCTGTAGTACATGGAGCAGTTTAGTTCTTCAGGTGTGTGAACATCTACATTTGTGTACATTTATCTATTGCTTCCTTGATGAAGGACTCAGTAACTGAGGATGGTCCTGCAGCTGTTAGATCTAGACTATAATAATATCTGGATTCCCCATACCCTTTCGGCACCATTGTCTCAGCCATGGATTTTACCTATAGTCCTGCAGCAGTAGGCAGTATTCCCAGGCTCAGGGCTTGCATCATATCCCTCCCACACAATTGATAATATAATATGTGTAACTGCACTTTTCCCTGTGCCGGAGTCCCGTATCTCCATAGACGTAGACAATGGTTCTCTGTGTCTTACCACTTGCTCCTTTTACCACTATGCAGGCAGCAGACAGTCCAATAGTAGGTATCTCTTCTGGATGTACTAAGGTTCTAGTGGCTCCTGAATCAACAAGAAAAGTGACCTCATGGCTTCCCACGAGGAGGGCTACTTCTGGAAGTGCAGTTTTATAAATTTATTTCTACTTTAGCCAAATTAAATTTTTCCTCTCATTACACTTTTCCATTTCTTTTACCAAATTTTCACATTTTATCAAAGTAAGTTTACCATCAAATGCAACCCTGTCATGCCATCTGTCATGGTACTTCACACATATGCTTAACCCCTTACTGACCACTGACAGGATACTCAACGGTCAGTATCCCCTGCTTTGAGGTGGGTTTCGGCGGTGAGTCCACCTCAAAGCCGCGACATGTCAGCTGTTATAAACAGCGCCTATTAACTAGTTAAATCCCGCTGTCAAACGCTGACAGAGGGCATTTAACTAGTACTTCCGGCGTGCGGCCGGAAATGAGCTCATTGCCGACCCCGTCATGTGAATGGGGGGTCAGTGACACATTGCCATGACAGCCAGAGGTCTCATAGAGACCTCTATGGTTGTTGCTGGCAGATTGCTATGAGCACCACCCTGTGGTCGGTGCTTATAGCAATGCTGTATTTCTGCTACATACAGGCGATCTGAGCATCGCCTATATATAGCAGAGCCGATCAAGGATGGGATGCTTCTAGCCTCCAAGGGGGCTATTGAAGCATGCCAAAAGTAAAAAAAAAGTGTTTAAAAATTAAAGAAAATAAAAAAACGTAAAAGTTTAAATCACCCACCTTTCGCCCCAATCAAAATAAAATAATAAAGATCAAACCTACACATATTTGGTATCACCGTGTTCAGAATCGCCCAATCTATATTGTGTATAACTCTTTTGTATCAATAAAAATCACTTATTTCAGTTGTCACTTTAATTGGTGCAGTGTGCGCTTTTTTTGCAGTGGTGCTTTTTCTTTTCCTTTTTCTATTGTCATCATTCCACTGCAGCGGCACCTGGCCATATCACTGATGTTGCTATTATGCACAGCTGAGTGCGCCCACAGTTGTATCTTGTATTTTGAATCGCCCAATCTATCAATAAAAAAAGATTAACCTGATTGCTAAATGGCATAGCGAGATTTTTTGTCACCGCGACAGTGCATTAAAATGCAATAACGGGCGATCAAAAGAACGTATCGGCACAAAAGTGGCATCATTAAAAACATCAGCCCAGCACGCAAAAAATAAGCCCTCACCCTACCCAAGATCACGAAAAATGGAGATGCTATGGGTCTCGGAAAATGGCGATTTTTTTTCTTTTTTTTTTAAGCAAATTTGGAATTTTTATTCACCACTTAGATAAAAGAGAACCTAGACATCTTTGGTGTCTTTTTTTTTTTTTTTGCAATTTCACCGCACTTGGCATTTTTTTTCCCGTTTTCAAGTACACTGCATGGTAAAATCAATGGTGTAGTTTAAAATTACAACTCGTCCCGCAAAAAATAAGCCCTCACATGGCCATATTGACGGAAAAATAAAAACGTTATGGCTCTGGGAAGAAGGGGAGCGAAAAATGAAAACGCAAAACCGAAAAAAGCTCCAGTCATTAAGGGGTTAATATCCCCTTCAATTTGTCCCTTCTTTTCTTAACACCACAACCACATTCCACTTGTGCCTCAAACATTTCTCATGTTCACAGCTTAGCTCACCACCTCAAGACTGTTTGCTCAGCTTGGGTGGTGCCTTCTCCTGGTTGTTCAAGATTAAAGAGACACCTGAATGGCCTATTTTCAGGGATTTACAATTTTTACCCTCTATTTACGCTTCAACAAATCCCATTGATTTTGAGATTGTTTTTTCGTGGCACATTATAATTTATGATAATGGTAAATTTAGGTTGATATGTTGTGTGTTTATTTATAAAAATATCAGAAACTTGACAAAAATGTAAAAAAATTGCAATTTTCAAACTTTGAATGGTTATCCCTTTAATCCAGATAGTCATACCACACAAAAACGTTAATACATGACATTTCCCAACATGCCTGCTTTACGTCAGCACCATTTTTAAAACGCTAATTTATTTTGTTAGCCTTTTAGATTTTAAAATGTAGCAGTAATTTATAATTTTTTCAAGGAAATTTACAAAATGTATTTTTTGAGGGACATGGCTATCCAGGTTTGAAGTGACTTTGGGGATGCTAATATTGGAAAACACCAAACGTGATACCATTTTAAAAACAGCACCCCCTGACATATTGAAAACTTCTGTCAGATAGTTTATTAACCCTTCAGGTGTCTTTCAGGAATTAATGCAAAGTGGTATAGCAGGAATGCAAAAGTGTTTGTTTACCACCTTAATGTCGCTAACTTCTGAGCTGATTCGCTATAGCCGGGAGACTCTAAGGCCGCTCGCTATATGGCCATGAACAGCTTTGGCAAACATCAGCACCACACAATCATGATCTCAGTGTGTCAATTAGTTTAAAGCGGAAGCCCCCACATTCTATTAACCATTTATTTGATGTAGTCACTTTTAATAGCAGGAACTAAGGGGTTAAAAAGATATGGTCGTTGCCAACACTGATCGTTTGTGATGCAGCAAGTTGTCAGCTATAGTGGACAGATGACAACTGTTGGATTGTCACCTGTATGGGGATGATATTCTCTTATATCTCAGGTCAGTAAAAAGACGTATTGGCGGTCATTAAGAGGTTAAAAGACAGACAAAACAGCACATTTACCAGAAAACAACATTCAACAAAGTACAGAAGACAAAACAGAATACCGGCAATACCGGGAGGAATAGGCCTAAGCAACAGCACATGTGAAAAAGATTTGGGTATACTAATAGATCACAGACTGAATATGAGTCAACAGTGTGATGCAGCAGCAAAAAGGCAAATGCAATTCTAGGATGTATTAACAGAAGCATACAGTCTAGATCACGTGAAGTCATTATTTCCCTCTACTCCTCTTTGGTCAGACCTCATCTGGAATATTGTGTCCAGTTTTGGGCACCACATTTTAAAAAAGACATCAACAAACTGGAGCAAGTTCAAAAAAGAGCAACCAGAATGGTGACCGGTCTGCAAGCCCTGTCTTATGAGGAAAGGTTGCAGGATTTGGGATTGTTTAGTTTGCAAAACAGAAGACTGAGAGGAGACTTAATAGCTGTCTACAAATACAGTGGGGAAAAAAAGTATTTAGTCAGTCAGCAATAGTGCAAGTTCCACCACTTAAAAAGATGAGAGGCGTCTGTAATTTACATCATAGGTAGACCTCAACTATGGGAGACAAACTGAGAAAAAAAAATCCAGAAAATCACATTGTCTGTTTTTTTTTCATTTTATTTGCATATTATGGTGGAAAATAAGTATTTGGTCAGAAACAAGCAATCAAGATTTCTGGCTCTCACAGACCTGTAACTTCTTCTTTAAGAGTCTCCTCTTTCCTCCACTCATTACCTGTAGTAATGGCACCTGTTTAAACTTATCAGTATAAAAAGACACCTGTGCACACCCTCAAACAGTCTGACTCCAAACTCCACTATGGTGAAGACCAAAGAGCTGTCAAAGGACACCAGAAACAAAATTGTAGCCCTGCACCAGGCTGGGAAGACTGAATCTGCAATAGCCAACCAGCTTGGAGTGAAGAAATCAACTGTGGGAGCAATAATTAGAAAATGGAAGACATACAAGACCACTGATAATCTCCCTCGATCTGGTGCTCCACGCAAAATCCCACCCCGTGGGGTCAGAATGATCACAAGAACGGTGAGCAAAAATCCCAGAACCACGCGGGGGGACCTAGTGAATGAACTGCAGAGAGCTGGGACCAATGTAACAAGGCCTACCATAAGTAACACACTACGCCACCATGGACTCAGATCCTGCAGTGCCAGACGTGTCCCACTGCTTAAGCCTGTACATGTCCGGGCCCGTCTGAAGTTTGCTAGAGAGCATCTGGATGATCCAGAGGAGTTTTGGGAGAATGTCCTATGGTCTGATGAAACCAAACTGGAACTGTTTGGTAGAAACACAACTTGTCGTGTTTGGAGGAAAAAGAATACTGAGTTGCATCCATCAAACACCATACCTACTGTAAAGCATGGTGGTGGAAACATCATGCTTTTGGGGCTGTTTCTCTGCAAAGGGGCCAGGACGACTGATCCGGGTACATGAAAGAATGAATGGGGCCATGTATCGTGAGATTTTGAGTGCAAACCTCCTTCCATCAGCAAGGGCATTGAAGATGAAACGTGGCTGGGTCTTTCAACATGACAATGATCCAAAGTACACCGCCAGGGCAACGAAGTAGTGGCTTCGTAAGAAGCATTTAAAGGTCCTGGAGTGGCCTAGCCAGTCTCCAGATCTCAACCCTATAGAAAACCTTTGGAGGGAGTTGAAAGTCCGTGTTGCCAAGCGAAAAGCCAAAAACATCACTGCTCTAGAGGAGATCTGCATGGAGCAATGGGCCAACATACCAACAACAGTGTGTGGCAACCTTGTGAAGACTTACAGAAAACGTTTGACCTCTGTCATTGCCAACAAAGGATATATCACAAAGTATTGAGATGAAATTTTGTTTCTGACCAAATACTTATTTTCCACCATAATATGCAAATAAAATGAAAAAAAAACAGACAATGTGATTTTCTGGATTTTTTTTTCTCAGTTTGTCTCCCATAGTTGAGGTCTACCTGTAAATTACAGACGCCTCTCATCTTTTTAAGTGGTGGAACTTGCACTATTGCTGACTGACTAAATACTTTTTTTCCCCACTGTATCTAAAGGGCTGTCACATTGCAGAAGGATCAACTTTATTCTCATTTGCACAAGGAAAGACTAGAAGCAATGGGATGAAACTGAATGGGAGGAGACACAGATTAGATGTTAGAAAAAACTTTTTGACAGTTAGTGATGAATGAGTGGAACAAGCTGCCACGAGAAGTGGTGAGTTCTCCTTCAATGGAAGTCTTCAAACAGAGGCTGGACAGACATCTGACTGGGATGATTTAGCGAATCCTGCTTTGAGCAGGCGGTTGGACCAGATGGCCCAGGAGGTCCCTTCCAACTCTACGATTCTATGATTCTATGAAAAATTCATCTTATACTGGGTTCTATTTTAGGTTAATCCAGCAAATTCCTCAATCCCCGAGAGTCTCCCTCGACTCTCTCATCTAGATAAATTTAACATGCACACAGAGTTTTTTATTCCACAGTAGCCTTCTCACACTGGTTTTGTACCCATTCTACGGAATATCTTACAAGAACAAACAAACCCCAATCTAATCTATGGAGTTTCGCAACTTATAAAAGTGTTACAACCCCAATTGCATGTGAACAACTTTCAACTACGAACTCCAATTGGAATTGTTCGCAATCCCAGTCCCCAAATCAATTCCTAGAATAACATTAATACTGGAATAACAAGTTTACCGAATATATTGAAAATTATTAAATGTTCTTACCTGATACAGATGATTCCCAGAGATTCTTGGACTATACAAGATCCGTCACTTCCCCTCAGTCCGGGATAACTGATTGCCTCTGTTGATGCCCAATGTTAATACGGAGGACTTACAGGAGTTCCAGACTCCCCCGTGCACGATTTACAGTCCTCAGTGTTAAGGCTGGCGGAACGCACCAAATTATAAATAATAGTAGGTGCGTTCGCAGCCCGGGGTCCACCGTGCAGAGGTGGTACACTGCTGCTAGGTAATGGCGGAAGAATAGAGCGGCGTGAAAACAGTCACACGTGGGTTACGTCACTCAGTGTGAACAAGAGCGAACTCTGTTGACTCACAGAGCCGCTGAACGCAAATACCGGAGCCTGTTTAGCTCACAGAGCCCGGCCAAAAAGCGCACAGAAAGCGGCCACAGAACTCTACCCCAAGGACACGGGGTTAGAGTTCCTCTAGGCCCTCTGAGCACACGGCGTTGCTGCCGCAAACGCCGCTATAGACGCTGGCTACGGAGTGTGGAGCACGTGTCACTGATGGGGACTAATGCCTGACTCCGACTCTGCCCTACCTACACCTAAGCCTGGGCGCTAGCAGACTAGGCTGCACAACACATGCGTACCAAGAGAAGGGGTTTCATAATGAGTCAGTCACCAGAGACATTCATACGTGCATACATGACTCACTCCTCATGGTCTGAAAATACAGAGTATCCTAGCGCATGGCCGAGAGGCCATGCGAACCTTTTATAGCCGCGAGCGTCCGGGACCTTCCTGGCTTCTCGGATGGGCCAATCCGAACAGGAGCAGGACCTGAGCAGGTGACCTTCGATCTCCAATGGGAGATTACTCCACGGGCATGCTCAGTGGCCCGACATGAGGACTTAGTCCCTGGAGAATCTCGCTGCTGAGCAGCCTGCACTGTCATAGCTGTGCCAGAGGTGGCAGCAGCAAGCAAACCCACGGAGGTGGTCTGGGCAGAGTGTCGGGACCGACGAGTTTGCTGAGCAACCTCCTCTGCGGCTGGGGAGGAATGGGAGACCGCCGGGAGCAGGGCTCGGGATTCCCACTGTGCAGCAACAGGAACCCGACGTCTAACACTGAGTCATGATGGAAAGATGTTGGATTTCCCGACCAACACACCAAATGTCAGTGGAGTTTTAGTCTTCCAATTAGAAATTGTCCAGACCTGAATAAGTAAGATGATTTGTTCTTTACTGATCATGCCGGCTTGGAGAGAGAATGACGGCCACACCAGATGTGTGCAGTCATCTGTCTCACTCCATACATATTCAAACAGTTTAAATAGGAAAAGAGGAGGGCGTTCAAAATACAAAGTTTGCAAAATAGTTCATATGTTGGAATATACTTAACTGTCAGCAATCCTTATCTATGTTACCAGAGAAGTAAAAGGGATGACACCTTTATTTGTATGTTAGATTAGGAAAGCCAGTTAGCATTCACAATACGTCAGCTAAATAGAGTTTCTTAGTCTAGAAACTTAAATGTCATACATGCAATTATATATAATATATATACCCACATCCTGGCACCCTAGGCTCATGCCCTTAAGTGCCTAGTGGCAAATACGGCCCTGTGACCCCAATTTTTGGAAAAGTCCCGCCTCCAGACCCATACTCAACGGCAAGGTCTTAATTAGATATCTCAAACTACTAGGTATCCGTCCCTCCCCTAACATCTCCCCCATCCTTTAAGGTGCTGGCATTGTGCAGATAGAAAATATATCCAGGGATTAGGGAGTGCTAACCCCCTCTTCCTTCGGCCTCTGCAGGGTTTCCTGTTTAAGTCTCGGCCTCTTCCCACCCCATGCTAACTCACCAAATAATGATTTTATCCTACAAAACCTACACAATGGAAGCCAAATAGGGGAATTAAGGAGCACATATAATAACTGCGGCATCACAATCATTTTAAGGAGATTCACTCCTTAAATTAAGTTCCTCACATCTTGTTAGTGGAAGAGCTATATGAATCCCCAAGTATTTAAATTTTTGAACCACCTTTAATTTAGTACATGTTTCCACCTCCCCATTACAATCATTATTACCATCCACAGACAAAACACACGACTTGTCCCAATTAATCTTCAATCCCGAAATCTGTCCAAAGCCCTCAATTAATTTCACTACATTTCTCAGACTCCCCAGAATCCTCTAAGAAAAGCAGGATCTCATCGGCATATAAAGCCACCTTCTCCTCCATTGTCCCATGTATAAACCCCTTTACCTCCTGAGTTCTTATTTTAACGGCCAGTGGTTCCACAGCAAGGGCAAAAAGCATTGGGGACAGCGGACACCTCTGTCTCGTACCAATGGACAGCGAAAAACTATGCGAGAATTTATTATTAACTCTAATTTTAGCAGTTGGAGAGGAGTGTAGCAATTTTACCCACAAACTAAACTCTGGCCCAAACCCAAAATGATCCAGCATCGACCACAGGTAGTTCCATTCCACACTATCAAAAGCTTTGTGTGTGTCTAGAGATACCACCACTCTTTTACCTGAGTTTACAGCTGGAATTTGCATATTTAAATATAGTCTTAAATTACAGCAGTGGTTTTATTAGGCATAAAGCCAGACTGGTCCGGATGGACCACCTTATCTATTATCCGGTTCAGCTTGTTCGCCAGAGCCTTTGCCAGAATTTTAATATCCGCCGTCAAGAGTGAAATTGGTCTATAAGACTCTGGCAACTGCGGATCTTTTTCAGCCTTGGGGATAACCACAACAATGGCCTCCATAACAGAAGCGGGCAGCATTCCCCTCTCCAATGACTCATTAAACACCCCTAGCAATTTCTTTAATAGTTCCTCATTGAGGACTTTATATACTTCAGCTGGGATGCCGCCCGTCCCCGGGGCCATGTCCCCTGCCAGATACGCCAACACCTCCCTCAGCTCTTCCTTCTGAAAGCGGTCCATCCACCCAGTCTCGCTCCTCATTATTTAGTTTAGGCAATTTAACCTCCCCCAAAAACCTATTAATTTCCCCTTCCATCTGCTGCGACTTCGATGAGTAAAGCCTACTATAGAAACCTCTAAAATTTGTTCCCCCTGAGTAACTACATTACCATTCTCTGATTTTAATGTGTATATGTGTGCAGAGTCTTGTTGCGCAGATGCCATCAATGAGAGCAGGTGACCCACCTTTTCACCCTCCGCATATAAAGTGTCATGATCCCAGTGCAGGTTTTTGAGCTGCACGTCAGGGGTTAATGTCTGGAGCTCAGTGCAGGTTTTGATCTGCACACCTGGGGTTAATGATTGTGGCCTCTTTCTGGTTCTGGGAGAGCTTCTTAAACCCCTGGGAAGCTCCAATCCCTGCCAGTTATACTTTTGCCTTTGGCCGAGTGTGGTGACCTCTGTGTGCCTGTGCCTGTTCGTTGTTATAGCTTGTGTATATGGTTCTGACCCGCTTCTGTTTCCCTTTGTGAGTTTGCCTGTTGATTCTGTACTGTGCTATCCTCTCTGTGTATGACTCATTGCCTGTGATCTGACTACTCTCTGCTCGCCTCTCTTGTACCTTGCAGCTATCTCTGTGTGTGACTCATTGGCTGCATCATGACTATCCTCCCTGTCTATGCCCCTTGGTAACTTTGTCTCGCAGTTACTCTGCTAGGAGTTCTCTTGCAGCTCCTAACTCTCTGGAGTTTAGGCCACGTCCCTAGCAGTCACATGCTTCAGGTCCTGCGGCTCTGAAGTACGCACCTACTTGGCTGCTGCCCGCTCCACAGGTATCTTTGAGCACAGTTCGCTTTACTCAGGACTTGCGCACTGGCTCAGTGAGCAAGTTCAGTGCGGTGTTTCTGACATAAAGCTTCCTTTTGGAACGCCCTCGACCTCTCCCTAAGCATATACAATTTGTTTGCCTCATCATGAGCCGCTTTCATGTGTTTTTTTGTATCACTTGAACATGGATTACTCAACGCTTCCTCCGATGCACTCAATTCCTACATCACCGCTTTATCAGTTTCTAGATTTGGTCTTATGCCTTGAAACATCTCTAAGCAAAATTCCCCTTAAGTATGCCTTTCTAATGTCCCACACTATATGCTTTTCTGCACTACCCTCATTGAGCCCTAAAAAATTCCACTGTCTCCTCCCCAATCCTTCCCATGTCCAAGATCTGCAACCAAAAGGGGTAAATTTTCCATCCCAGTCCTACCATATCCCTTTGGTCCTCAATCTGCAGCCACACCACTAACGGACTATGGTCCGACAAAACTCTTGGCAAATACTCCACTTCCTGAACTAAATTATCCATCAAATCGTTTCCCAAATCTACATCTATACGGGATAAAGAGCCATATGTTTCCAAGTAACAGGAATAGCTGTACTTATCCACATTTCGTACCCTCCATAAATCCATCCAAGCTACTTCTTGCAAATAATAACTGAATGCTGTCTCATTACCTTCATTCCTCAATAAAGCATATCTTCCCTCATCCCAGTGATCATTGGCAATATTATTCACATTTATTTATTTTACTCATTTATATAGAGCTATTAATTCCACAGCGCTTTACAGACATTATTGGCACTGTCCCCGATGGGGCTCACAATCTACCGTATATGCTCGAGTATAAGCCAAGATTTTCAGCCCATTTTTTAAGGTTGAACGTTCCCCTCTCATCTTATACTCGAGTCATATAGCAGGGGGTTGGCGGGGAGGGTGAGCGCGGCTGTCAGATCATACTCACTCAAGGGAAGCAAAAGGCCAGAAAAAGCCTGACACCTGACAAATACTATTGAGAACTCTGCTATTAGAAGTGGAAAGGAAGAACAAAGACAAAAGAATCTAAATAATAAAAATATTGGAGAAAGAGAAACCAATTGCAAACTAAAATGTTTCTATACTAATGCACAAAGCATGGGCAACAAACAAGGAGAATTGGAACTACTAACACAGGAAAAGAAATATGATGTCATTGGAATCACTGAAACTTGGTGGGACGATACACATGATTGGAATACAAGGATGGAAGGATACAACTTATTTGCTAGAAACAGACTTGATAAACGAAGAGGAGGTGTCGCATTGTATGTTAGAAACGCGTATATCTGCACAGAGATTGAAGCTTCAGAGACTGGGAGTTCTGTGGAAACTGGGTAAGAATACAAGGACAACACAATGGAAAGGACACCATTGTAGGCATTTACTACAGGCCGCCTGTGCAAGCTGAAGATATGGATGAACTCTTTATGCATCAAATGGCCAAGTTCTCCAAAAAATATGACATAGTTGTCATGGGAGATTTCAACTATCCTGACATTTGTTGGGAATCTCTCTCAGGCAAAACCAACAGGCCAAGGAAATTCTTATCCTCTCTTGCTGACAACTTTATCTTCCAAAAGGTAGGGGAGAAAACAAGGGGAACTGCTACCTTGGATCTAATCCTTATAAACAGGGAGGAAATGGTTGAGGAGGTAAAAGTTGCTGGGACCCTAGGAGGAAGCGACCATGCTATTTTAGAGTTTTGGATAACTAGAGGAGGAAGACCTGTGAAGACTCAGACGTCAAGGTTAGATTTCAGAAAGGCAGATTTTAAGGGATTCAGAAAGAGAATTGGAGGGATCCAATGGCTGGATATCCTTAAGGACAAAAATGTCGAGGAAGGATGGGAAATCTTGAAAAGTGAAATTCTCAAAGCACAGTTGTTAACAATTCCGAAAAGAGGGAAGAATAGGAAGCGTTTAAGGAAACCAGGATGGATGAACACAGAACTTAAGCACATGCTAAAAAGGAAGAAAGAAATGTTTATATAATGGAAAGAGGGAGGCATATCTAAAGAAGAATATAATGCTGTCTGCAGAAATTGCAGGGCACAAATCATATTATCTAAAGCTGACAATGAATTCAGGCTTGCAAGAGATGTCAAAAGCAATAATAAAGGATTTTGGGGATATGTCAAAGTAAAAGAAAAGTCAAAGATGCTATAGGATTTTTACAGGTTGAAAATGATGAAATGGTAAGACAGGATGTTGAGAAGGCCGAACTTTTAAATTCCTATTTTGCATCTGTTTTCTCCCAGAAAGGAAATGTAACATCAACTGTTCTTCACTGTCCTATTAAGGGAATAGAAGAATCCAGGATATCTATAAACAGAAAGTTAGTGAGGAAACACTTAGCTAACCTAAATGAATTCAAGTCTCCAGGTCCAGATGAATTACACCCTATAGTACTGAAGGAGATAGCAGAAGAAATTTTTGAACCCCTCTCCATAATCTTTGAAAATTCTTGGAGAACAGGAGAAGTCCCAGAAGACTGGAAAAGAGCAAATGTTGTTCCTATCTTCACAAGGGGAAGAAGGTGGACCCAGGGAACTATAGGCCGGTGAGTTTGACTTCTATACCAGGAAAGATCTTTGAACAAATTATTAAACAACATGTATGTAAGTACCTGGACAAGAATAAAGTGATTAAACAGAGTCAGCATGGGTTTGTAACTAATAAGTCATGTCAGACTAACTTAATTTCCTTCTATGACAGAATCACTTATTGGGTGGATCAGGGAAATGCTGTAGATATAGTATATCTTGACTTCAGCAAAGCATTTGTCAAAGTATCTCACACAATCCTTATTGAAAAAATGGCTAAGTATGGAATGGACAAGGCAACTGTTAGGTGGATTCTTAACTGGCTTAGTGATCGGACCCAAAGAGTGGTCGTAAATGGCTGCACATCCAGTTGGAAGAATGTCTCAAGTGGGGTACCACAGGGCTCTGTCCTGGGCCCTGTATTGTTCAACATCTTTATCAATTATTTAGTTGAAGGAATTGAGGGTAAACTGATTAAATTTGCTGATGACACAAAGCTAGGAGGGATAGCTAATACTAGAGAAGAGAGAGGGGATTCAAAAAGATATAAATAAACTGGAGCAGTGGACAGCAACTAACAGAATGGTTTTTAACAGGGAAAAATACAAAGTACTACATCTTGGCAATAAAAATGAAAAAGGCATATACAAAATGGGAGGAATAGGGCTAAGCAGCAGCACATGTGAAAAAGACTTGGGTATACTAATTGATCACAGACTGAATATGAGTCAACAGTGTGATGCAGCAGCAAAAAGGCAAATGCAATTCTAGGATGTATAAACAGAAGCATACAGTCTAGATCACGTGAAGTCATTATTGCCCTCTACTCCTCTTTGGTCAGACCTCATCTGGAATACTGTGTCCAGTTTTGGGCACCACATTTTAAAAAAGGCATAAGCAAACTGGAGCAAGTTCAGAAAAGAGTGACCAGAATGGTGACCGGTCTGCAAACCCTGTCTTATGAGGAAAGATTGCAGGATTTGGCAATGTTTAGCTTGCAAAAGAGAAGACTGACAGGAGACTTAATAGCTGTCTACAAATATCTCAAGGGCTGTCACATTGTAGAAGGATCATCTTTTATTCTCATTTGCACAAGGAAAGACTAGAAGCAATGGGATGAAACTGAATGGGAGGAGACACAGATTAGATATTAGAAAAAACTTTTTGACAGAGTGATCAATGAGTGGAACAGGCTGCCACAAGAGGTGGTGAGTTCTCCTTCAATAGAAGTCTTCAAACAGAGGCTGGACATACATCTGTCTGGGATGATTTAGCGAATCCTGCTTTAAGCAGGGGGTTGGACCAGATAGCCCCGCAGGTCCCTTCCAACTCTACGATTCTATGATTCTATGATTCACCCCCTCCTGGCACAGTCTCTGCAAACCCTGCTTCTCCCATGGTCTCTGGCCCTGCAGCTCTTCCTGTGTTCAGCGGTCACGTGGTACCGCTCATTAAAGTCATGAATATGCACATATTCATGACTTTAATGAGCGGTACCATGTGACCGTTGAACACTGGAAGAGCTGCGGCGCCGGAGACCATGGGAGAAGCAGGGGCTGCAGAGATGCGTCAGGAGGGGTGAGTATGACTGGGAGAGCCATGCTATATTCACCTGTCCCCATTCCACCGCCGCGCACCGCTCTATCCTCCGCGTCCTCTGGCTGTGACGTTCAGGTCAGAGGGCGCAATGAGATGTTTAGTGCGCGCCCTCTGAACAGTCACTGACAGAGGACCTGGAAGACAGCGGCGTGCGGCGGTGGAACGCGGTCAGATGAATAGAGCTAGTGGCGGGGCCCTGAGCCAGCAGCGACACCAGCACCATGCCCCCATAGCGTGCCGGTGTCCCTGCCTGCTCAGGACACCGATACCTGGCCCCCAGCGACGAGAGGTGAGTATGTCATTTTTTTATTCGCAGTAGCATATGGGGCATCTTATGGGGCCTTAACCCTTTTGGAGCATCCTATGGGGCCATAACCTTTATGGAGCAGCATATGGGGCATATTCTATGGAGCATCTTATGGGGCCATAAACTTTATGGAGCGCCATTATTATCCTTTGTGCAGCATTATATGGGGCGTATTTTGTATGGAGCATCTTATGGGGCCATCATGAACTGTATGGAGGCTCCTGATTCAATATGGATATTCAAAAACATTTACCCTACTGATGTCTCAATTAATTTTACTTTTATTGGTATCTATTTTTATTTTTTAAATTTACCAGTACCTGCTGCATTTTCCACCCTAGGCTTATACTCGAGTCAATAAGTTTTCCCAGTTTTTTGTGGCAAAATTAGGGGCCTCGGCTTATACTCAGGTCGGCTTATTCTTGAGTATATACGGTAAGTTCCCTATTAGTATGTCTTTGGAATGTGAGAGGAAACGGAGCATCCCCCACTATAATAAAAGGAACCCCTACCTATCTTTCCAATATTTCTAAGTTTTCTTGTAATTTTTTCCTAGAGTATGGCTGGGGAATATACTGTACACCGAGGCAATACACAATAATCTATTAAAGATCTTACAAACTGGAAACACATATTGGCTGTCTTTGTCAATTACCACCTCTACCTCCTCAAACGGGATGCTTGTACTGTATGTACCAGCATTGAAACCCCTCTGGCATAAGCTGAGAACGTCGAGTGATCCGCCTTCCTCACCCATCTCCTCTGTAACATTGCTACTTTTTCATTAACCAGATGCGTTTCTGGAAGGCATATCACCGAGGGCTTCTGTTTCAAAATACCGTATTTTTCAAATTATGAGACGCACTTTTTTGCCCCAAAATTTGTCCCCGGTGCTGCCGCTGCGCTGTGTCTGGCGGTACTGCGGGGCTCTGTCAACATTTTGTGAAAGGCCAGAGCCCCCGGCAGATCCATAGTTTACTGTGCGTTGGACTCCGGGAAAATGGCCACTGGGGGGGCGGCGCATTCACAGATGGAGATCTCGGCACCATGATCTCGGGAGATGAGATTTCAGCGTTGAGATCTCATCTCCTGAGATCTTGGTGCTGAGATCTGCGCATGCGGCCATTTTCCAGGAAAATGGCTGCCAGGGGCGGCACATGCGCAGATGCAGATTTTGGCAGCAAGAACTCGGGAGATGAGATCTCAGAGCTGAAATCTCATCTCCTGAGATCTCCATCTGCGCTTGTGCGGCCCCCAGTAGCCATTTTGCCGGAGTCCACCACATAGGAAACCATGCAACTGTGGGGGCTCTGGCCTTTCAGAAAATGTCGGCAGAGGCCCGCAGCACTGAACATCCGCAGCATCGAACGCCCTCAGAGGCGCGAACACCCCCTCATCCCTGACCCCGCTCCACCGCGGCTGGTAAGGTATATCCGCATTATAAGACGCACCCCCATTTTCTCCCCAAATTTGGGGGAAAAATGTGCGTCTTATAATCCGAAAAATATGGTCAATATAGCCTTAGACTCATGGGAGGAGTGCTCAGTCAGAAATGGAGGCAATAACAACCTTCAATAGTAAACTGCAAAAAACTACCCTGCACCTCCGCATAGAATAAAACATGTTAGGCATCAGGTTTCTGCGTCTGCTCTGCAGGAATCCAGAGCCTCACATTCTGCGGTCTCCTGCTGTCTATCCACTGCAGAGAAGATTACTTTGCAGCAGACTGCTCCAGAGACTAAGTCCCTCTGTGCTCCTACTGGGCATGCTCATGAGACGATCTCCCATTGGAGATCGGGAGTCATGTGCCCAGGTCCTGCTCCAGATCTCATTGGTCCATCTCGGAGATCTGGATGGTCCCACACGGCTATAAAAAGCACGCATGACCATTCGGCCATGCGCTAGTATAGACTATACTTGCTATGTGTGAATGGTGACGGATGTATGATTCTGGTGACTGACTTAATAAGAAACCCCTTCCCTCTGATATCAGGCATGTGGATAGGGAATTAGTTCAGCAGTCAGCGCCAGTCAGTGGCAAGCCTTTGGCCACTGTGCACACCGCACCTCTGCGCCTGCTTTGTAGCTGTGCCGTCCTGCGGTAGTGTCCTACGCCGCGCTGCAGTTACAGCCCTTCTTGGCGCTCGCAGTAGCGACGCCGCACACACGGTAGGTCTAGACGGGCGCAGCTCCTGTCTTAGGTCCTGCTCCTGTGACCTGATCCCGTGTGTGCATTTACCTGAGGCCTGTGATACTAACAGGCTCTGTGGTTTTGTATGTTTATGTTGCGGCGCCTCTGTGTGTGAACAGAGCCCGCTTTGCGCACTTCGGGTGAAGTCTAACCCGTGCGCATTATATCGCCATATTGCTCGTCTGTCGATACCTAGCAGCGGTTGTAACACCTACTGCATGGTGGACCCCGAGCGGCGAACGCACTTTATTATTTATTTTTATTTAGTGCGTTCTGCCGTTCCTAACAAAGGCAAGTGTGAGCAAGGTGCCATAACTGAATAATATACAAACAAGAGAATAGAGCAGCTTCTGTGAGCGCAGGTCGCATAAGGTATCTACAGCCAGTCAGCAGCTGAAGCAGTGAAAAAATACAGTGGACAAGCTGACTGTTTCCAGTTCAACTAATGTTCCAGTGTATACGAACTAACAGTACAACATCATCTACATGTTATATTGCCTCATATGTTCCGGTATTTTCTCCAGTAATTTGTATTATTACACTGACTTATCTATGATGTTACATTGTCATCCTCTCCCCATTCAGGTCCTTCGAATATCAGATCTTCTCAGTGGAGATCTTCTATTTAAGAGAATTTTCATGATTGACACATCAAGGATGGAAAGGGACAGAGACAAGATGGCGGAGAGAATATTACACCTCACCCTAGAGATCCTCTTCCAGCTTACTGGAGAGGTGAGAGATTCTGATGACGTCACATTACATCATTCTTATCTATGGGAATAACAGATGGACAGAACTGGAGAGGTGAGGACTCTGGAAATGTCTGTAGTCAGATTTATTAATGTGTCTCTCCATAACCAGGATTACACAGTGGTGAAGAAGACCTCTAGTGAGCGCTGTCAGGACCCTGTGTCTGAGGGATGGGGAAGACCCCTGAGCCCAATCACAGGGCCTCCACTCCACCCCTTGATACTTGAGAATATCAATGACCAGAAGGTCCTAGAACTCACCTACAAGATGATTGAACTGCTGACTGGAGAGGTGACACTGCTGGGAATGCTGGGACATTATACTTCAATGCTATGAAGGGATCAGGGTTATGATGGTATTATTGTATGTGTCAGGTTCCTATAAGGTGTCAGGATGTCACCGTCTATTTCTCCATGGAGGAGTGGGAGTATTTAGAAGGACACAAAGATCTCTACAATGATGTCATGATGGAGGTTCCCCAGCCCCTCACATCACCAGGTAATAGACAGGACTAAATACACATGGCCTATAATTATCTGTATGTAAAGAATGAATTCAGTCCCTTTATTTGTTTTCTCCAGACCTATCCAGTAAGAGGACAACACCAGAGAGATGTCCCTGTCCTCTTCTTCCACAGGACTGTAAACAAGAAAATCCCAATGTTCCTCATGATCATCAGGTAGATGGAGAGAAGGTGTCATGAGATCTCCCCTATGATGTGTAGACGGCTGTGAAGGTCTTGTGCTCAGTCTTGTTTTATCCACCAGTATTATATGTTTTATACTTGTGTAATGAGAACAGTGGAGATGCCAGGATTAGAGCTGATCATAGATGTGACTTGTACAATTTTTGTTTCAGGGTAAAGGACTCACCAATATTTATGCTACAGAGGCATATGTGAAGGGTGACTGGTGTAAAGAGGAGATTCCTACATATGACTACCCAGGTGAGTAGTAACCACTAAATGCAGTAAAGTCACAGAATCTTCTCAGTCACAGGATGTGGCTGTTTTATCTTCAGTGTAGTCTGGCCATATCACAATCAAGCAGTCACCATTCTTCTGCTAAACCTGATTACTTTGGGCATTGGAAGTCCTTCTGTTGGAGCGAGACCTGTTCCGGCCAGAGCTTACAGCACGGAGAAAGCTCCCTACTATCTGCAGCTAGAAGATTCTGACACTTACCTTTCCAGATCTCTAAACTGCAAAGCCAAAGCCACAGCGTATGTAGAATGTGCTGACAAAATGAAGAAAAATATAATCCGTATAGTGGACCTTGCTTTTGTGACGACACACCAGACCAAGTCCGTTTTATTTACCATATTTTTCGGATTATAAGACGCAGTTTCCCCCCCAAAATTTTGGGGGAAAATAGGGGAGTGTCTTATAATGCGGATATACCTTATCGGAGCGCCGCTGCTCTGTGTCCGATGGTGCTGCTGCCCTGTGTCTGGTGGTGCTGCCGCCGCTGCCCTGTGTCCGGTGGTGCTGTCGCCGCTGCCCTGTGTCCGGTGGTGCTGTCGCCGCTGCCCTGTGTCCGGTGGTGCTGTCGCCGCTGCCCTGTGTCCGGTGGTGCTGTCGCCGCTGCCCTGTGTCCGGTGGTGCTGTCGCCGCTGCCCTGTGTCCGGTGGTGCTGTCGCCGCTGCCCTGTGTCCGGTGGTGCTGCCGCCGCTGCCCTGTGTCCGGTGGTGCTGCCGCCGCTGCCCTGTGTCCGGTGGTGCTGCCGCCGCTGCCCTGTGTCCGGTGGTGCTGCCGCCGCTGCCCTGTGTCCGGTGGTGCTGTCGCCGCTGCCCTGTTTCCAGTGGTGCCGCCCCTTTGCATTGTGTCCGGTGGTGCTTCTGCCAGTGCCCTGTGTCCGGTGGTGCTGCTGCCCCTGCCCGGGGGCTCTGCCGACATTTTGTCAAAATCCAGGGCTTCAGGCAGTTCCATGGTTTCCTGTGCGATGGACTCCGGGAAAATGGCCGCCTGAAGGCTTCGCATGCGCAGATGGAGATCTCGGTAGCAAGATCTCAGGAGATGAGATTTCAGCGCTGAGATCTCATCTCCCGACATCATGCTGTCTGTCTATGAAGGACACACAGTGCATCACCCAGCTTTGCACATAGACTTGCCTCTGCACCTAGCATTCACATGGTATGCCTTTCAGCTAACCCCAGCTTACCCCAGTGTTATTTATGACCTTGTTTACTCTGGCTTGATCATATACATCTGGTCCACTCTTAATTGTCTGACCAAAATGAGCAGAGACCACTCCTCTCTGCTTCACACCTGACTGCACTTAGTTGTACATATATTGCAGAGCACAAGTCTGCATAGACTTCAGTCTGCATTGTGATTGCTATAAGTGTGTGCTAGAAGTGTGAAGATTAATTTAAGAATTAAAACCAGAATTGAACCAGAAGGGAACTGAAGGTAACTGGACACAGTCACTGTAAACAATGTTTCTGTTTGTTTTCACTTTCACCCCAATAATCCTTCACTTTCTGCAAATTCCCCTAATCCCTACTCCTAGTAAGGAACTGTTCATCTCTTCTTCAATCCTCCCCATCCACCTCACTTCCGCCTCAAAACTGTTCCTTAACATACAATCCTCTGTCTCCAAACACAGACAGCCCCCTCATGCCCTCTCCTGCTCCCACCTGCTAACACTTTCTCTGCTCCTTCTCACTGCTGGCGATATCTCGCCAAATCCTGGTCCTCCTCACCACATTCCCACAGTCATTTCTACCTCCCATCCACACTCTATCACAACCTTCCGTAACCTCTCCAACCTTATACCCATTCACCCAGCCCCCGCTTCCCCAGTCCCACTAACAGGAGCTCTGTGGAACGCTCGCTCTGTCTGCAACAAGCTTTCCTACATCCATGATCTTTTTGTTACTACCAAACTCTCCTTCCTCGCCATCACCGAAACCTGGCTCACCCCTTCTGACACAGCCTCTCCTGCTGCACTTTCGTATGGCGGCTTCCACCTTTCTCACACCCCCCGCCCCAGCAGCAAACATGGTGGAGGAGTTGGTTTTCTCCTGTCAGATACCTGCTCCTTCACCCCAATCCCACTGCCACCCTCTGTTACCCTCCCTTCCTTTGAGGTGCACTCTGTGCGCATCTACTCCCCCTCCAACCTCCAACTGGCTGTCATCTACCGCCCCCCAGGGCCAGCCACCACCTTCTTTGACCACTTCACCACCTGGTTACTTCATTTCCTTTCCGCGGACATCCCTACTATCATCATGGGCGACTTCAACATCCCCATCGACACTTCCCTCTCAGCTGCCACTAAACTTCTATCTCTCACTTCCTCCTTCGGCCTCACTCAATGGTCTTCTACAGCCACCCACAAAGATGGCCACACACTGGACCTCATCTTCACCCGCCTCTGCTCCCTATCTAACCTCTCTAACTCACCTCTTCCTCTCTCTGACCACAACCTGCTCACATTCTCTTCCCTCTTCACTCCATGTCTACAATCCCCACCCCACAAACTTTCACACCCTCGCAGGAATCTTAAACACCTTGACCTACACTCATTCTCTGAATCCCTCCTCCCTCTTACAGATATAAGTTCCTTACACAATGCGGATGACGCTGCCGCTCTATATAACACCACAATAGCTGTAGCTTTGGAATCCGCTGCCCCACTTACACATACCAAAACTCGCAAAATCAACAGACAGCCCTGGCACACCAGCCTGACCAAAGAGCTGAGGCGAGCTTCCAGGGCTGCTGAGCGCAGATGGAAAAGATCCCACTCCAACAAGCACTTCATCGCATTCAAACAGTCCCTCACTACTTTCAAGACCACACTCGCCACAGCTAAACAAACCTACTTCTCATCTCTCATATCCTCCCTGTCTCACAACCCGAAACAGTTATTCAACACCTTCAATTCTCTCCTCCGCCCCCCAGCACCTCCTCCCTCCCCACTCATCTCAGCTGAAGACTTTGCCTCATTTTTCAAGCAGAAAATTGATAACATCAGGGACAGTTTTGGTCAACAACCCCCAGAGCCCTTCCTCCCGACTTCCCAGCCCTCCACCTTCAAAACCAACTTCTCCACCATTACAGAAGATCGACTCTCCACTCTACTCTCAAGATCACATCTCACCACCTGTGCACTCGACCCGATCCCATCCCACTTCATCCCAAACCTCACCACAGTCTTCATCCCAACCCTAACCCATCTCTTCAACCTGTCACTAACAACTGGTGTTTTCCCCTCAAGCTTTAAACATGCCTCCATCACACCTATCCTCAAAAAGCCCTCTCTTGACCCATCCTCTGTATCTAGCTATCGCCCTATATCACTTCTCCCATACGCCTCCAAGCTACTGGAACAACACGTCTACCTTGAACTGTCCTCCCATCTCTCTTCTTGCTCCCTCTTCGACCGCTTACAATCTGGCTTCCGGTCACACCACTCCAATGAAACTGCCCTTACTAAGGTCACCAATGACCTCTTAACTGCCAAGAGCAAGCGACACTACTCTGTCCTCCTCCTCCTGGACCTGTCGGCTGCCTTTGACACAGTGGACCATTCCCTATTATTACAGACCCTCTCATCCCTCGGCATCACAGACTTGGCCCTCTCCTGGATCTCATCATACCTAACAGACCGGACATTCAGCGTCTCCCACTCACACACCACCTCCTCACCTCGCCCCCTATCTGTCGGAGTCCCACAAGGTTCAGTCCTTGGGCCCCTGCTGTTCTCTATTTACACCTTTGGCCTGGGACAGCTCATAGAATCTCATGGCTTTCAGTATCATCTTTATGCTGATGACACACAGATCTACATCTCTGGACCAGATATCACCTCCCTACTAACCAGAATCCCTCAATGTCTGTCCACTATTTCATCCTTCTTCTCCACTAGATATCTGAAACTCAACATGGACAAAACAGAATTCATCATCTTTCCCCCATCTCACGTGACCCCCCCTACGAACCTATCAATTACAGTAAATGACTGCCCACTCTCCCCAGTCCCACAAGCTCGCTGCCTCGGAGTAATCCTTGACGCTGATCTCTCCTTCAAACCACATATCCAAACCCTTTCCACTTCCTGCCGACTTCAACTCAAAAATATTTCACGCATCCGTTCATTCCTCACCCAAGAATCTGCAAAAACCCTAGTCCATGCCCTCATCATCTCTTGCCTTGACTACTGCAACCTCATGCTCTGTGGCCTCCCCTCAAACACTCTCGCACCCCTCCAATTTATTCTAAACTCTGCTGCCCGACTAATCCACCTGTCCCCCCGCTATTCCCCAGCTTCTCCCCTCTGTCAATCCCTTCACTGGCTCCCAATTGCCCAGAGACTCCATTACAAAACCCTAACCATGACATACAAAGCAATCCACAACCTGTCTCCTCCATACATCTGTGACCTCGTCTCCCGGTACTTTCCTGCACGCAACCTCCGATCCTCACAAGATCTCCTTCTTTACTCCCCTCTTATCTCCTCTTCCCACAATCGCATACAAGATTTCTCTCGCGCATCACCCCTACTCTGGAACTCTCTACCACAACATATCAGACTCTCACCTACCATCGAAACCTTCAAAAAGAGCCTGAAGACCCACCTCTTCCGACAAGCCTATAACCTGCAGTAACCACCGATCGACCAAACCGCTGCACGACCAGCTCTACCCTCGCCTACTGTATTATCACCCATCCCTTGAAGATTGTGAGCCCTCGCGGGCAGGGTCCTCTCTCCTCCTGTACCAGTTATGACTTGTATTGTTTAAGATTATTGTACTTGTTTTTATGTATACCCCACCTCACATGTAAAGCGCCATGGAATAAATGGCGCTATAACAATAAATAATAATAATAATAATAATCTGCACATGCGCCGCCATCCGGCTGCCATTTTTCCTGAGTCCACCGCACAGGAAACCATGGAACTGCCGGGGGCCCTCACCTTTCATAAAATGTCAGCAGAGCCCCCGGCAGCGGCAGCAGCACCACCAGACACAGGGCAGCAGTAGCACCGGACACCCGCAGTGGCGCGCCGCACATCGGAACACCCCCTCATCCCAGCCTGCAGCAAAGCTCCACTCTTGCCTCCTCCAGCAGCAACCCTGGGACCCCGCTTCACCGCAGCCACCACCCCCGGTAAGCAATAAGATGCATGGATTATAAGAAGCACCACCATTTTATTAAAAACCTTTTTTTTTTTCAAATTTTTCTCCTCAAAATTTGGGGTGCGATTTATAATCTGGAGCGTTTTATAATCCGAAAAATACGGTATATGTTCAAATATAAACACATATACAATTGTAATTTTTTTCCTCCTTTTTCGATTTAAACTTACCCCTGACAGCCCCCCAGTCAGACGATGGAAAAGAGAACACCCTTCAATCAATTACCCATATTTCCAAACTTTTTTGCTTCAACGTATCCTAGCAATTAATTTATTGGGATGTGTAACATGGCCCAAGCTGTTATTGGAAATTATATTTTTAGAAGTTATCCAGTCCTTAAAAATCACTCCCCTTGCAGATAACAATCATGAAGAAATTAAATCCCTAGTAGAACAATCCATCTTGACTCCTATAAATAAGATGAAATATCGAAACAATATTCAGGCTCTCAGCAACAAATGATTCCCTAATTACCCTACAGTCCCAATACATGAGATCTGCCCCCACTGAGTTACACTTGAGACATTTAGAAAATTTTTATTGAAATTAGATGTTTATTCGGACCCCATGACAGCACCACAAGAGAGGGGATCCGCCCTTCAGGAATAGGAAAGCTACAGATACAAAAAGGGCGGCATCTTTCCCACGCATCAATTGGTTTCCTGTTCCTGAGGGGACGGGATCCTACAGACATCTTAGAACTGGAATCGCAGACCGGTAGGTAGCGGGGGGGGGGGGGGTGTCTCCTACCTCGACTGGTCCGGACTCCTGGATCGCCACGGTGGTCCTTGCTGGACTTCATTTCAGTGTGCGGGCACCAGGGGGCGGAGGTCTGGATGATCAGCCATCTCCGGAAGTGACCAGACCAGGGTGAGTAGATCCTGGCTTCTGTGCCCGTGGTGTGGGCTCCAGACGCGGGGGGTCCGTCAGCATGGTGCGAGCGGCGTGACCGGGGGGCCCGGGACACGTGAGGCCTCTCTTCCGGCGTCCCTGGGCAGTTGTGTCATCAGGACACCAGGTGACGTCTGGGGGCGGGACCGACTATCGTTTCCAGGTTACCGAGGTCAGCTTCCTTCCGTGCATGCACGGGCCACCGGCAAGATGGCGGCCCCCATCAGAGAGTCGATGGTGGAGGCCTGCGCACCTGTGGGGGCGGGGTGGCCTGTGGCAAAAGGCGCGGCATCATCTGCTGAATCCGGATACCGGGAGGGAAACATTTAAGGCGACACAAGGCACAGCCTCATGCTTCTGGCCAATGTTTGGATATGGAGAGTGAGCAGCAGCAGGAGGAGCCTACGAGTCCGCATGCCACGCACAAGCCACGGACACGACCGAAAACCCGTGATGGTGCAGGTCATGGCCAGTCAAGTGATCGATCCAGCCGCCGAAGTTCTTCCAAGTGGAAGCCTGCGGCATCAGCAGGAAAATTCCCCTCTAGTATTCCGCTACCTAGTATTCATCAGCCACTGGTAAGTGATCTACGTGAATGTTCACTTAGTGATGTAGCCTTCCCCTTATGTGTTTGCCTCTAGGGGAAGAAGTGTACAGCCAAGGCAAAGCACAGGGAATGCGCCCTATGCGGATGCCCATTACCGGACTCATGTCCGAAAAATTTATGCCTGCCCCCTGTATCCAGCAGAAGGTGAGGTCTCGGGAAGGGGGAAGCAACATTAGCTACCAGGGAGACTATGTGGCCTTACTGTTCCCCCTCAGGTGGCAGAGGAGACTCCCAACTTTACCGCGAGTTTAAAAGACATCATAAGAACGGAAGTGAGGGAGTCTTTGAAGTCCCTTTCTCAGGGAGAAAGCTCTAGACAGAAAGAGCAGTACATAGATTTCCCGGTGTCAGATTCACCGGCAGATTAGAAGGAGAATGAAGATTCCCACGATTCCTCCCCATCATCATCATCTGAAGAAGACTCCGGTCGCTTCTGCCTACCCCCAGACCGTGTAGACAAGCTAGTTAAAGCAGTCAGGGGAACAATGGGGATAGCAGAGCCTGGGCCAGAGTTATTCATGCAGGACTTTATGTTTAGGGGATTGGATCAGAGGAAGCTGAGATCCTTCCCCCTGAATGAAAAAATCCGGGAGCTAATTCTCCGAGAATGGAAGAAACCGGAGAAGAGGGGCTCTGTACCTCCAGCCCTTAAGCGGAGATATCCTTTTGATGACCTGTCGGTTAACAGCTGGGACAAGGCCCCTAAACTAGATGCCGCAGTGGCCTGTTACCTGTTCTTGTTCCAGAAACCGGATAGCTCCTTCAGAACCATCATCAACCTCCGTTCTCTCAATAAGTTTTTGGTTACTCACCACTTTAAAATGGAAACTATTGGCTCGTTAATAAAAATGGTGTTTAAAAACTGTTTCATGGCAGTCTTAGATTTAAAAGTGGTGTACTACCTTGTACCCATTCATGCAGACTACCAGTGTTTCTTGAGGGTGGCGGTGTCCATGAGAGGCATTATTCAGCATTTCCAGTATAGAGCCCTCCCCTTTGGGCTCTCAGTTGCCCCACAAGTTTTCATGAAGGTAGTTGCGAAAGTCATGGCCCACTTGCGAGAGTCAGGCGTTTTGATTGTCCCCTATTTGGATGACCTTTTGATTATAGGCAATTCAGCTGATCATTGCCTTTCCCAGGTGGAAAAATCTAAGTCCTCTAGAGCACTTAGGTTGGTTGGTAAACTAAAATCCCGCTTACAGCCCCTAAAGGTTCAGCAGTTTCTCGGTCTCATTTTAGACTCAGAAGCTGAGGAATGTCGTTTACCATCTGACAAAATTATTCACATCTGTCGCCGGGTGTTGCGAGTGGTAAACAGGCCCGCTATGTCCCTTAGAAAAGCCATGTCACTATTGAGGTCACTATCTTCCTGCATTCCGGCCGTCAAGGGGGCTCTGTTCCACACCAGGATCCTGCAGAAGGAGGTTCTGCTTAATGATAGGATCCTAGGGGGGATTCCTGCAAGGGAAATTAACATTAAGTCCTTTGGCAATAAAATCCCTAAAATGGTGGCTTGACAGAGATAACTTGGTCTCGGGAGTTCCCTGAAAAAAAATCGCATATCCCATATAATAACCACGGACGCCAATCCCTCCAGGTGGGAGGGCCATATGCGGGACATTGTAGTCCAAGGTCAATGGGATCACCGAGTCGAGAGTTCTTCAAACTTGAAGGAATTGTCGGCGGTAGAACCATCAGTCAAAAAGCTCCTTGTATACCTACAGGGTCACCATGTCAGAATTCTATCGAACAACCAAGTGGCGGTGGCCTACATCAACCACCAAGGGGGATCCCGATCCGAGGCCCTGATGGAAGTAGCGGAGCGTCTTTTCCAGGTGGCAGAAAAGCATTTTCTATCTTTGACAGCGCTACATATAAAAGGAAAAGACAATTCCAAAGCTGACTTTTTAAGCCGCAACTCATTAAGGCAGGGAGAATGGTCTCTAAATCATGACATTTTCAACCAGATTGTCCACATGTGGGGTCATCCACGAGTAACAGGGCTCCACCTGACGGCGTGGAGTTTGAAAGGGCATTATTGAGGGACAGAGGTTTCTCCCCAAATCTAATAGCCACCCTTCTCCTTCTAAAAAGTAGGAAGGCAATTACAACAAAAAACTATGCCAGGACCTGGAGAAAATTTTTGACCACTTCTGAGTTTAGGGCAGAAGAAGGGCTACCTATATGCCAGATTCTAGAATTTCTGCATAAGGGTTTAGAATTAAGGCTTGCCACTAGTACCCTGAAAGTGCAGGTTTCAGCCCTTGGTGCATTATTCTACTATGATATAGCTAAGAATAACTGGATCTCCAGATTTATAAAAGCAGTTGGTAGGTCTAGACCCATACACAAAGGAAGGTGTGTACCATGGAATCTGAACTTAGTCCTTACGGCTTTAACAAAGGCTCCGTTTGAACCCATGGTATCTGCCCCAATCAAGATCTTATCCCTCAGTCGCTTTTTTAATGGCTATTACTTCAGCACGTAGAATAATTGACATCCAGGCACTCTCTAGAATCCCTCCATACACGCAGATTTTAGAGGACAAGGTAGTGCTTAGAACTGACCCCGCATACCTGCCCAAAGTTGTGTTGGACTTCCACAGGTCCCAAGAGATAATCCTTCCCTCCTTCCTCCCTAACCCTACTAATCAGAAAGAGGAGAAACTTCACACATTGGATGTTAGGAGATGTCTGCTTGAGTATCTGTCTGTCACTAACCCCTGGAGAAGGGAGAGCGCCTTATTTATATCTTTCCAGGGCCCTGGGAAAGGTTTCAGGGTGTCAAAAGGTACGCTAGCAAGGTGGATTAGGGAGACTATCTCTCTAGTTTATACGGCAGGTGGCGGTCCGGCTCCACATAAATCTGAGGGCGAATTCCACCCGAGCCATGGCGTCCTCCTGGGCAGAAAGATCTGGAGTGTCCATCGACCAAATATTTAAGCCGGCCACATGGTCATCCTCTTCCACCTTTTTTAATCATTATAGGCTGGACATGGGTGCTTCCTCAGATCTCACCTTCGGGTTAAGGGTACTGCAGGCTGTAGTCCCTCCCTAAGATAGTGTTTACATCTCTGTAATTCTCTCATGGTGCTGTCATGGGGTCCGAATAAAGCGTTTAGTTACGTAATGGTATTTTTCGGATAGCCATGACAGCACCCTTAGTTCCTTCCCTTCACACAGGGGTGTGCACTTCCTCTGCTCATAGGTAGTCACGTTTGGGAGATTAAGTTTTTTCATAAATGGGTGTATATATTCTGTACATATTCTGTATATACGGTATAGATATCGGTACATATTTTGTATATATTCTGTGCCACTAACCATGGAGGTCCTCTCAAGCTTTGTAATGCAACTGTTGAGTGGGAGAGGTGCTGCCCTTTTTGTATCTGTAGGTTTCCTGGTCCTAAAGGGCAGATCCCCTCTCTCGTGGTGCTGTCATGGGTATCCGAAAAATACCGTTACCGATACATAACTAAATGCTACTTTTGTTATTGGAAGATTTTGAATATAAACGTTAGAATACACACAAATTCCCTTACAAGTTATCGATCTCTCCCACCCCAACAAAATACAACAAGATATATTAAAGGGAATCTGTCACCTCATTTTTGCCCTATGAGATGTGGCCACTGCCCCCGGTGTGTATAATATAACTTGTTTTTCTTATCTTTCTGGTTACATCGGGGGCTTATCTATAGCATTACAGAATGCTGTAGATAAGCCCCTGATGGGGGTGGCCACATCTCATAGGGCAAAAATGAGGTGACACATTCCATTTAAAGTGCAACATACCCAGTAAAGTGGATTCATGGTTCAGTAAAGGATAGGACGGCTGGAATGGCCGCTAATATACATTTGTCAGAATGTATAATGTATTTCGTCATTTGCTAATATGGTTCAAATAACATTGATACCGCATGTGCAGTGCCATGAAAAAAGTATTCATACCCCATGAACTTTTCCACATTTTTTTCATGTTACACACGCAAATATAAATGTATTGTATTGGGATTTTATGTGATATACCAAATACCATCACAAAGTGACAAGTGTTTGTGAAGTGTAAAGTAAATGATACATGGTTTTCTAACTATTTTAAAAATATAAATAAACCTATGAAAGATCATAACTCCTTTCTGGACGGTCCTATGGTGGCAGTTTTGGCGCCACTGGATCCAGCCAGGCCCCTGCTATGCGTTAAGAGTAAACGCCACTTTGCTATCTGGTTTTTACTGACCATTCTATGTAACTCCATACCCCTGGGTGCTAGAAAGGTCAAGACCCAGTCTGGTGATCCCCATGTTCTTGGGATCTTGGAAATACACAGTGTACGGCTAGGATGTATAGTATGTATATAGCACCTTATGGAATCATAGATGACTCTACAAAGCAGTTTAGACTGCATGTTACTACATGGCAGCAAGCCTTTAATTCATCTCTGAGCTGACTCAAGGTGTAAAATCTGTGGGGCAGGTGAGTCAAGAGGGGCAGCTAAGGTAGGGGGTGCAGGTACAGGATCTGTTGCAGGCCTCTCTACCTTCTTGAAGTACTGCTGCAGGTTAGTCTGGAAGGAGACCATTTTCTTCTTCTCCAAGATCTTGTAACACCTAAGGGAATCCATGACTTCTCTGGCAACCCTAGTGTACCTCTCCATGTTGGGATCCTCAGCCTCAAACCTTGACAACCCTTCCTCTTTCAGGGCAAAACCTCCTGCCAAGCCCTGCCTTGTAAATCTCTTGGGTTCTGGGGTTGGTATGTCTTCCTCTTCCTCTATCATCTGCTTCTCCAGTTGAATAAGGTCCTCAGCAGATAACTCCTCTCCATGAGTTGCCAGTAGCTCTGTAACATCATCATCTTCCACCTCCAGATTCATTGTCTTACTCATATCAACAACGTTCTTTATGACACTAGTCACTGACTCTTGAACCCCTGTGAAATCATTCATAAGCTGGGGACACAGTTTTTTCCACACACCATTCATAATGGTCTGCCTAACCTCATCACAGGAATCAGCAATGTTCTTCACAGCAACAAGGATGTTGTATGTTTTCCAAAAGTCCTTTAGAGTCAAGACCTTATTCTTTTCAGTTGCTCCTAAAGCATTACCAATGACCCTTTGGAGGTAGTAGGCCTTGAATGTAGCAATGACTTCTTGGTCCATAGGCTGTATTAGGGCAGTGGTATTAGGTGGAAGGTAAACCACCTTGACATTAGGGTGAAAGTCATCCAGATGGGCAGGGTGTCCAGGGGCATTGTCCAGAATTAGCAACACCTTAAAGGGGATATCCTTGGAGGTACAGTACCGCTCCACGCCTGGCACAAAATGGTTGGTGAACCAGTCCTCAAACACTGCAAATGTCACCCATGCCTTCCTATTAGACTTCCAGATGACTGGTAGTTAACCCTTCGAAATGCCCTTGAGTGCCCTTGGATTCTCAGCCTGATACACCAGCATGGGCTTCAGTTTGTAGTCGCCAGCAGCATTGCCCCCAAGAATCTAAGTCAGTATCTCCTTGCTGACTTTATGACCTGGTGCTGACTTCTCCTCCTTGGCGATGCGGCCAGTGCCTGAACACTGTCCCCTGGTCCTGGAGAGGCCAGTCCTGTTCCCGAAGTGTTCTGGTCCCAGTGCGGCCAGTGCCTGAACATTATTCCAAAATTATTAGCAGGGGTATATACCAAAGATAGGATGTATATTTTGTAGCAGATTGGTACGGACCAGTTTTAAATAAAACTTAACTTTTAATGTAGCTTTAAAAACATATACCAACAAAAAGTGCCATACAAAGTGCTCGTGCTGAAGGGATTAAAAAATGATTCAATGCCGCCTGAAATCACCCATATGGAACAATGGGGCACTCATTATATCATTATAAATAGGAAGAGTGGTCTATGGCCCCACATATAAATTGTCCTTATATGGTTAATACTATTCTCTAGGCTCTATAACAGTCCATATAGGACATGAATATAAACAAAAAAGTGAGCCACTGTACATACATCAGACACCCTCAGAGAGGAAATGTATAGAGTCTCCTTTAGATTACTGACCACAAATCACCTCTCTAGAGTGTGAATAGATCATAATGTACTTATCTCAGATAACGTTGTTTTCAATGACGGTACCCAAATACTGCTCACAGCTAGGGGGCTCCACATATCAGCGCACCGCTGGGAAGCTCGATTCCCTCTATATGTCTCCCAACGCGTTTCATCTACCACAAATTCATCAGGGGAGTAGTGGCATATAGTCCAGTGGCATTGCCACATATAGAGGGAATCGAGCTTCCCAGCGGTGCGCTGATATGTGGAGCCCCCTAGCTGTGAGCAGTATTTGGGTACCGTCATTGAAAACAACGTTATCTGAGATAAGTACATTATGATCTATTCACACTCTAGAGAGGTGATTTGTGGTCAGTAATCTAAAGGAGACTCTATACATTTCCTCTCTGAGGGTGTCTGATGTATGTACAGTGGCTCACTTTTTTGTTTATATTCATGTCCTATATGGACTGTTATAGAGCCTAGAGAATAGTATTAACCATATAAGGACAATTTATATGTGGGGCCATAGACCACTCTTCCTATTTATAATGATATAATGAGTGCCCCATTGTTCCATATGGGTGATTTCAGGCGGCATTGAATCATTTTTTAATCACTTCAGCACGAGCACTTTGTATGGCACTTTTTGTTGTTATATGTTTTTAAAGCTACATTAAAAGTTAAGTTTTATTTAAAACTGGTCCGTACCAATCTGCCTGAACATTATTCCCCAGTCCATGTTCGGCTAATCCCTGATCCAGTGTCCTAGACCAGTTTGTTTCAACATAGCCATAACCCTTATCAGTGTCAGCAAACCTCACCCCTGGCGTCAGCAGCTGCAGTACTGGAATCTCCCCAGTAGTGGTACCTGCAGCCAAGTCTGTCTCCACCATCAGGAGCTCCAATGAACACCTGGTAGCTGCTTAGTTACACCCCTTCCTGGGCAGGCTCAGCCCTGTAGCACAATGGGTCCATAAATCCACATGCACCACCATTGGGGGTAACAGGAACTAATTCTGCCTTTACAGATTTCACTTGACAATAAATAATCCATGAAAGGATATGTTCCCCCAAAATGAGGTGAACACTGAATAGAATGTCTTATCTGTAAATAAGCAAAGAAATCTGAATCATCTAATCCTACTTTTATAACAAACCCCTCTATTAATATCTGTAACAATAATTATTCCCTTTTTTATCCAAAGTTCAGCACTGTTAGAAATAAAGGAGATTAGTATTATCCCACAGTGGGAATGTAAGGAGGTGTGTTATGATTGGGTCACCGAGGAGGAAAGCAAGACCAAGCTAAGCCACAGAAAACCAGAGAGGTTGGTAACTAAGCGGATTGTAGACCCCTGATCCTATCCACACAACTAGCAGTAGCCGTGGAGCGTACCTACGATGATCCTAGATGTCTCGACACAGCCAGAGAACTAAATAAGCCTAAAGCAAGAAAGGGGAAATCTAAACTGCCCCAGAGCAGACCCCAAAGGAATAGATAGCCCCCAAACATATATTGTCGGTGAGACAAGATGAAAACACAAACACAGGTAGGAAAATAGACTGAGCAAACGATGGGGCCCACACTAACTAGACAGGAAAGGAAAGACTCTGTCTGCAATCACGCAAAAAAACCTGCAAAAAATGCCCAACACGTCTGATAGAAAAATATTGAAGTCACTAGACTTCCCCCACTATATCAGCACTCTGGTATATTCTGAAAGCAGAGCAAAAAAGAGGCCAATCTAATAAGGGACAAAAAAAACTGGCACAAGCAGTAAAAGGATGGAAATTCAGCACAGCCCCAGCCGGGGCTGGCTGACCACACAAAACTGAATAGTCAAAACCAGATCAAATGTGAACAATAGCAAAAGAACACTTAGCTGAGCATGCAGGGACTGAGCTGGAAACTAAGACCTCAGGAGGCAGGAAAAAATCACCAACAGGGATAGAGGGAGTCGGTTGTCTTAAATCCCGTCAGAAACTCCAGATCTCCAATCATCCTCCTCATTATCAGGTGGCAGGCCTCTGTTAATTAGATCAGCTCCATTACCTCCAGTAACCTCCAGAGGGAGCCTGGAAAGAGAACTCGCGACCCCTCTGTCAACATAACCAGCTCCACTACCTTCACCAGCAACCAGAGGTAGGCCAGAAAGCGAATTCACAGCAGAGGTGGCAGAGTCTTTCCCCCTGTGGATACTGTACACCTGTCTTGCGTGTGGCACCTTGTCCTTTGCTAATGTTAGTGTAATGTGCTGTATTGTTTATGTACTGTATTTTGATGTATTTAACCCCTTTCTGTCATGTGACGTACTATCCCGTCCATGTGCCCTGGGACTTAATTCCCAGGGACGGGATAGTACGTCACAGCGATCAGCGGCGCCCACGTGGTGAGCGCCGCTGATCGCGGCCGGGTGTAAGGTGATTATCACAGCTGACACCCGGCACAATGTGTCTTTTACACGTTAACCCCTTGCACACTGCGATCAAACACGATCGCGATGTACCGGGTATTAAAGGGAAGCATCGTCAGGGAGGGGGCCCCCTCCGTGCTTCCCTGAGCCCCCCACAGCAGCGCAATGTGCAGCGCTGCTGCGGGGGGCTCTTTCCCTGCAGGTCCCCGGATCCAAGATGGCGACGGAGGCCTACAGGGAGCTGGCTTCCTCATGCCTACAAAGCGCAGGCAAGGAGGAAGCCTTGTGCAGTGCCTGTGACAGATCGCTGATCTGTCACAGTGATCTGTGATGTGACAGATCAGGGATCTGTCACAGGACAGTGATGTCCCACCTGGAGCAATGTAATAAAGTTAAAAAAATTAAAAGTGTAAAAATAATTTAAAAAAAAATAAATCGCTAAATAATTTAAAAAAAAATAAATAAATATTCTGTTATAACTTTATATACTCTGTGTAATGGAGGTCAGTGACGTGGATCAGAAAAGAGGCCTGAGCTCATAGGTTTTCAGTTCTGTAGTATTTATCAGAATCAAGCAGGTTTACAGATAAGACACAGCAGGGTAAAAGCAGATGAAGATAATAACGCAGTGAGCAAACGTACAGACCGTGGAGATGTATGAAGTCCAAGTTGCCAGATCCGGAGACCTGGCGAGCAGGCCAGGCCTGCTAGCAGGAAACAGTCCTTGAAGTGGAGGTGGGTGCAGAGCTGATCCTGAAGAAACAAGTCTTTACAACGAGACCAAGATTCACAGGCAGGCGGGGTATCCCAAGATAACGAAGAGATGAGCTAGGTAGCAGTCCTTCCAGCTTGATAACAAGTCCAAGAACAAGTATACTCAAGCAATGAGTAATCATACAGAGCATCCTTATATACAGAGCAGACAGGAACAAGAGAGATCAACACAGGAAATAAGATGGCCCCCGTTGAGGCTCGTGACTCCATCTTGGATGAGGGCAAAAATGAAAACTAAGGGCAAAGCAGAACCTGAGCGACAGACATAAGCAGCGTCGGACTGGAACACCTTGGGCCCACCAGAGAAAATCATTCTTGGGGCCCACTATGTAGCTGCATAGAGTTAAATACCAGACCACCAATTATGCGGTAAAACACGCTAATATCCGGGTATAATATAAGGTTGTACATGTCTTAATTATGTAGCAGGAGTTGGGGTAGCCCCCTCATAGAATATAAAGCAGCCCCCTCACATAGTATAATGCAGCCATCTCATAGAATATAATGCAGCCATCTCATAGAATATAATACTGCCCCCCTCATAGGGTATAATACTGCCCCCCTCATAGGGAATAATGCACCCCCTCATAGGGTATAATGCACCCCCTCATAGGGTATAATACTGCCCCCCTCATAGGGTATAATACTGCCCCCCTCATAGGGTATAATGCTGCCCCCTCATAGGGTATAATGCTGCCCCCTCATAGGGTATAATACTGCCCCCCTCATAGGGTATAATGCTATATAGATATATAGATATAGAGTTAGATAGATATAGATAGAAAGATAGATGTAGAAATAGATAGATATAGAGATAGATAGTAGATAATGGATAGAAAGTAGATAATGGATAGATATAGATAGAAAGATTCATAGAGATAGATATAAAGATAGATATAGAAAGAAAGATAGATAGATAGGTAGATAGATATAGAGATAGAAAATAGATAATGGATAGATAGATCTAGAGATAGATAGCTATAGATAGATATATAGATAGATAGATATATAGATAGAGATAGATAATAGATAGAGATAGATAATAGAGATATACAGATATAATAATAATATAGACATATATAGATATAGAGATAAATATATATAGATAGATGGCTATAAATAAAAATAGATATATAGAGATAGATATAGAGATAATAGATATAGAGATAGATATAGAGACAGATAGATATAGAAAGATAGATATAGAGATAGATATAGAGATAATAGCTAGATATAGAGATATGTATAGAGATAGATAGATATAGAGTTAGAAAGATAGATAGAGAGATATAGAGATAGATAGAGATAGCTAGATAGATATAGATAATAGAGATAATAGATAGATATAATAGATATAGAGATAGATGGATAGATCAATAGATAGATAAAGAGAGAGATAGAGATTGATAGATAATGAGATATAGAGATAGATATAGATATATAGTGTTAGATAGAAAGATAGATATAGAGATAGATATGGATATAGAGATAGATATGGATATAGAGATAACAGATATAGAGATAGATAGATAGATATAGAGATAATATATAGATAGATATAGAGATAATATATAGATAGCTATAGAGAGAGAGATATAGAGAGAAACAGATATATATATATATATATATATATAGAGATAGATATAGAGATAGATAGGTAGATAGATATAGAGATAATAGATATAGAGATAGATATAGATATAAAGATAGATAGAGATAGAGAGAGCGGTAGAGAGAGATAGATATAGAGAGATAGATAGATACAGAGATCGATAAATAGATAGAGAGATAGATATAGATAATAGATAGAGATAGATAAAGATAGATAATAAATATAGAGATAGAGTAAGATAGAAAGATATAGAGATAGGTAGATATAGATAATAGAGATAGCTAGATAGATAGACATAATAGATAGATATAGATAGATGTAGATAGAAAGATAGATATAGAGATAGAGCGAGAGATAGAGATAGATATAGATAATAGATAGAGATAAATAGATAGATAGAGAAAGATAGATATAGAGATAGATATAGAGATAGAAAGATAGATAGATATACAGAGAGATAGATATAGAGATATAGATAAATAGATAGATATAGAGAGAAATAGATATAGAGATAATAGATATATATATATAGAGATAGATAGATAGAGAGAGAGATACAGAGAAAAGATATAGAGATAAATAGATAAAGATAGATAGATATATAGATATATAGAGATAGAAAGATAGATATAGAGATAGAGCGATAGATAGATAGATATACAGAGATAGATATAGAGATAGATAGAGATATATAGATAGATAGCTATAGATATATAGATATAGATATAAAGATAGATATAGAGATAGATATAGAGATAGAGCGATAGATAGCGAGAGATATAGATATAGAGATAGATAGATACAGAGAAAAGATATAGAGATAGATAACGGATAGATAAATAGATAGATAGGTATAAAGATAGATAGATATAGATATATATAGATAAAGATAGATAGATATAGATGGTAGCTAGATAGATAATAAATATAGAGATAATAGATATAGAGATAGAGTAAGATAGATAGATATAGAGATAGATAGACATAATAGATAGATATAGAGATATATATAGAAAGATATAGAGATAGATAGATATAGAGATAGATGTAGAGATAGAATGATAGATATAAAGATAGAGCGATAGAGATAGATATAGAAATAGATAGATATAGAGATAGATAGATAGAGATAATAGATAGAGATAGAAAGATAGATATAAGAGAGATAGAGAGAGAGAGATATATAGAGAAATAGAGAGAGATAGAGAGAGAGAGAGACAGATAGAGAGAGCGAGAGAGATATAAAAAAAAAACAAAACACAATACTCACCTCTCCTCCTCGCTCCCACGCTGATCCCGGCTTCAGTGTCAGGAGCTGCCCCCTCTGCCAGACACACAGCGGGTGCGCGATGTAGTGACGTCATCGCGCACTGGCTGTGAGTCAGGAGGAGAGGGGCCTGAGGGCGGCACCGGCCCTGATTGACAGATGCAGAGCGGCTTACTGGGCTGGGGGCGGGGCCTCTGGGGGTGGAGACCTGAAATGATATTCACTGCTTCACAGTGAATATTCATTTCTCTTTAGCAGCGGGGACAGGGGCTCCTGCCTCCTGACACCCGCTGCTACTCCGCTGGCAGGGGCCCCCATAGCAGCTGCATGGTGTGCGACACACCACTGGCTGGGGGCCCCTGGAGCAGTGGGGGCCCTAGGCAACTGCTGGCCCTGTATGCCAGCAGGTGCCAGGGCCCACCAGATGCCAGGGCCCACCGGAGAATCCTCCGGTTCTCCGGTGGGCCAGTCCGACGCTGGACATAAGGCAAGGATTTCAGAGAAACGGATATGCAGGCCAAGTCCTTACATATTCCCTAATAAATTCATTTTTTGGAAATAAAAGAAAAACCAATAAAAGTACACATATTTAGTATCGCCGCGTCCGTAACGACCCGCCCTATAAAACTGTCCCATTAGTTAACCCCTTTAGCGAACCCCTTAAAAAATAAAAATTAAAAGCGAAGCAAAAAATGATTTATCATACCGCCGAACAAAAGGTGCAATAACGCGCGATCAAAAAGACCCATATAAATATGCATGGTACAGCTGAAAACGTTATCTTGTCCCGCAAAAAATGAGCCGCCATACAGCTTCATCAGTGAAAAAATAAAAAATTTATAGCTCGCAGAATAAAGCGATGCAAAAATAATTATTTTTTATATAAAATTGTTTTCATTGCATAAAAGCGCCAAAACATAAACCTAAATGAGGTATCGCTGTAACCGTACTGACACGAAGAATAAAACCGCTTTATCAATTTTACCGTACGCGGAACGGTGTAAACGCACCCCCCCCAAAAGATATTCATGAAACGCTGGTTTTTGTTCATTCTGCGTCCCAAAAATCGGAATAAAAAGCGATCAAAAGATGTCACGTGCCCGAACATGATACCAATAAAAGCGTCAACTCGTCCCGCAAAAAATAAGACCTCACATGACTCAGTGGGTCAAAATATGGAAAAATTATAGCTTTCACTATGTGGTGATGCAAAAACTATTTTTACAATAAAAAGCGTCTTTTAGCGTGTGACAGCTGCCAAACATAAAAACCGCCATAAATAGTAAATCAAACCCCCCGTTATCACCCCCTTAGTTAGGGAAAAATAATTAAATAAAAAAAGTATGTATTTCCATTTTCCCATTAGGGCTAGGGTTAGTGCTAGGGCTAGAGCTAGAGCTGAGATTAGGGTTAGAGGGGTGTGTTGGGGTTAGGGTTAGGGCTAGGGTTAGGGCTGAGATTAGGGTTAGGGGTGTGTTGGGGTTAGGGTTGGAGTTATAATTGGGGGGTTTCCACTGTTTGGGCACATCAGGTGCTCTCCAAATGCAACATGGCGTCTGATCTCAATTCCAGCCAATTCTGCGTTGAAAAAGTCAAATGGTGCTCCTTCCCTTCCATGCTCTGCCATGCGCCCAAACAGTGTTTTACCCCCACATATAGGGTATCCGCGTGCTCAGGACAAATTGCAAAACAACTTTTGGGGTCCAATTTCTCCTGTTACCCTTAGGAAAATAAAAAATTGGGGGCAAAAATATCATTTTTGTGGAAAATAAAATGTTTTTTTTTATTTTCACGCCCAGGCGTTATTATCTTCTGTGAAGCACTTGGGGGTTCAAAGTGCTCACCACCCATCTAGATAAGTTCCGTGGGGGGTCTAGTTTCCAAAATGGGGTCACTTGTGGGGAGTTTCAATAGTTTAGGTACATCAGGGGCTCTCCAAAAGCACATGACACCCGCAGACCATTCCATCAAAGTCTGCATTCCAAAACGTCACTACTTCCCTTCCAAGCCCCGACGTGTGACCATACAGTAGTTTTCTCCCACATATAAGGTATCAGCGTACTCAGGACAAATTGTACAACAACTTTTGGGGTCCAATTTCTCCTGTTACCCTTGGGAAAAAAAAAATTGGGGACTAAATGATCATGTTTGTGGAAAAAATACGATTTTTTTTATTTTCATGCCCGGGTATTATAAACTTCTGGGAAGCCCTTGGGGGTTCAAAGTGCTCACCACACATCTAGATCAGTTCCTTAGGGGGTCTAGTTTCCAAAATGGGGCCACTTGGGGGGTTTCCACTGTTTAGGTACATCAGGGGCTCTCCAAAAGCAACATGACACCCGCAGAGCATTCCATTAAAGTCTGCATTAAAAAACGTCACTACTTCCCTTCCGAGCCCCGACGTGTGCCCATACAGTAGTTTTCTCCCACATGTGGGGTATCAGAGTACTAAGGACAAATTGGACAACATCTTTTGGGGTCCCACTTCTCCTGGTACCCTTGGGAAAATAAAAAATTGGTGACTAAAAGATCATGTTTGTGGAAAAAATGCTATTTTTTTTATTTTCACGCCCGGGCGTTATAAACTTCTGTGAAGCACTGGGGGGTTCAAAGTGCTCACCACACATCTAGATAAGTTCCTTGGGGGGTCTAGTTTCCAAAATGGTGTCATTTGTGGGGGTTTCCACTGTTTTGGTACATCAGGGGTTTTCCAATCGCGACATGGTGTCCGATCTCAATTCCAGCCAAAAACGTCAAATGGCGCTGCTTCCCTTCTGAGCTCTGCCATGCGCCCAAATAGTCGTTTACACCCACATATGGGGTATCAGCATACTCAGGACAAATTGCACAATAACTTTTAGGGTCCTGTTACCCTTGGGAAAAAAAAAATTGGGGGTGAAAAGATCATTTTTGTGGAAAAAATATGATTTTTTAATTGTACCGCTGTACGTTATAAACTTCTGTGAAGCCCTTGTTGGTTCAAAGTTCTCACCACATATCTAGATAAGTTCCTTGTGAGGTCTAGTTTCCAAAATGGGGTCACTTGTGGGGCGTTTCCACTGTTTTGGTACATCAGGGGCTCTCCAAACGTGACATGGTGTCCGATCTGAATTCCAGCCAATTTTGCATTGAAAAAGTCAAACGGTGCTCCTTCCCTTCTGAGCTCTGCCATGCGCTGAAACAGTGGTTCCCCCCACATATCAGGTATCAGCGTACTCAGGACAAACTGCACCATAACTTTTGCAGTCCAACCTCCTGTTACCCTTGGTAAAATAAAAAAATTGAACCTGAAGTATTTTTTTTGTGAAATGTTCATTTTTTTTTAAATATTCAAAAAATTCCTGTGAAGAACCTGAAGGGTTAATAAACTTCTTAAATGTGGTTTTGAGCACCTTGAGGGGTGCAGTTTTTAGAATGGTGTCATTTTTGGGTATTTTCTATCATATAGACCCCTCAAAGTGGCTTCAAATGTGATGTGGTCCGTAAAAATAAAATGGTGTTGCAAAAATGAGAAATCGCTGGTCAACTTTTAACCCTTATAACTTCCTAAGAAAAAAAAATTTGGGTTCCAAAATTGTGCTGATGTAAAGTAAACATGTGGGAAATGTTACTTATTATGTTTTTTGTGTGCCGTATCTCTGTGATTTAAGGGCATAAAAATTCAAAGTTGGAAAATTGCGAAATTTTCAAAATTTTCGCCAAATTTCCGTTTTTTTCACAAATAAACGCAAGTTATATGAATGAAATTTTACCACTAACATGAAGTACAATATGTCACGAGAAAACTATTTCAGAATCACCAAGATCCATGGAAGCGTTCCAGAGTTATTACCTCATAAAGGGACAGTGGTCAGAATTGTAAAAATTGGCCCGGTCATGAACGTGCAAACCACCCTTGGGGGTTAAGGTGTTAATATGTGTAGGAGTAGGGATAGAATAGAAGATAGATAGGGGTGTTAGTTAGATACAGGCAGCACAGGGGTTAGGCAAATGGGAGAGGCCACAGAACAGCGCAGAGCAGGGAGATATAGGACAGGCACTTCCTGCTTAGAGGCAGAAGCTCGGGCAGGCTTGCCCAGGGTGAGGTGTATGCAGCAGTGGGGATGAACAGTTGGACAGCCGTGGGGATAGAGCTGAGAGTCGTGTAGGCAGTCTCCAGCCAGAGTAGAGGCCAACCCAATAGGATCCAGGGTCTATGACGGGACAGGAGGAGCTGAGATGGCAATCCTGGCACCTTTTCCGATTTGAAGCTGGACCTGGGACTGGTAGAAATCTGGTGGGCCTGGAGCATGAGTAGGACAGAGATTGTCCAGAAGTGGGACATAGATTGTCCAGAAGTGAGGCAGAGGCTGCAAGAATAGAAAGAAACAGCAAGAAACAGTTGTCAGGAAGGACCAAGTCTGCCCGGAAAGCAGGGTAAGAGAGGAAATGCCACTCTGTAAACCATGCTGCCTGTGTGATGAATATGCTGCTGTCTAGTAAAGTTAAGCTATTGGAAAAAGACTCCATATCTGAAGTGATTTGCAGAGCTCATGAATGCTGAGCTGACATGATAGTAACCGTGTTATGCTGCACGTGCAACCGAAGAGACTTTATTTATCCTTTCATGTACAAGGTGCCGGGGTGATCACTAATTGTTGCTTAGTGAACTCGCCCATTACTACCACCCCATGCCGCCTTGTTACAGGAACATGGAGGCCGAGCAGCCCACCCACATGAGCTTTTATAAATTCATTACAAAATGGCATTAGAAAAAAAAGACAGTAATTAATATATAAAGGTCCATTATTTTACCTTAAAGAGCCTGAAATATATCGTCTCTATTAAGAATTCAACAAATGTCCATTATGTAAGAACTTGTACTGGAGCCATCAATGGTTTAGGCCAGAAAATAAAAAAATGTTCATTATCATAACAGTAAATGAAGCTAACCCCTTAAGGACCAGATTATTTCTATTTTTGCACTTTTGTTTATTCCTTTTCTTCTTCCAAGAGCCATAACTGTTTTTTCCTGTCATCATTGACTTCTTAATGCTTGTTTTTTTGTTTACCAGAGAATATAATGAAAAACGTGAATAAAATACTAATTTTGTTATTTTTGTTTTGTTTTGTTTTTCTATTTAACCCCTTCCTGACATGAGATGTACTATCCCGTACACGGTACCCGGGCCCGTATGACCGGGGACGGGATAGTACGTCTACCGCGATCAGCGGCGCCCACGTGGTGAGCGCCGCTGATCGCGGCCGGGTGTCAGCTGATTATCACAGCTGACACCCGGCACTACGTGTCAGGGGCGGTCACGGACCGCCCCCGACACGTTAACCCCTTGCACACCGCGATCAAACATGATCGCGGTGTACCGGGGGTTAAAGGGAAGCATTGGCAGGGAGGGGTCTCCCTCCGTGCTTCCCTGAGCCCCCCACGGCAGCGCAATGTGCAGCGCTGCTGCGGGGGGCTCCTTTCCTCCAGGCCCCCGAATCCAAGATGGCGACGGGGGCCTTCGGGGGCCTGGGGAAGCTGGCTTCCTCAGTGCCTGCAAAGCGCAGGCATGAGGAAGCCTTGTGCACTGCCTGTGACAGATTGCTGATCTGTCACAGTGATCTGTGATGTGACAGATCAGCGATCTGTCACAGGACAGTGATGTCCCACCTGGGACTATGTAATAAAGTAAAAAAAAAATTAAAAAAAAGTGTAAAAATAAATTTAAAAAAATCGCCAAATAAATTAGTAAAAAAAAAAAAAAATAGTCCCCAATAAATTCATTTTTTGAAAATAATAAAAAAAAAAAACAATAAAAGTACACATATTAGGTATCGCCGCGTCCGTAACGACCTGCCCTATAAAACTGTCCCATTAGTTAACCCCTTTAGCGAACCCCTTAAAAAATAAAAATAAAAAACGAAGCAAAAAATGATTTATTATCATACCGCCAAACAAAAAGTGCAATAACGCGCGATCAAAAAGACGCATATAAATATCCATGGTACCGCTGAAAACGTCATCTTGTCCCGCAAAAAACAAGCCGCCACACAGCATCATCAGCGAAAAAATAAAAAAGTTATAACTCGCAGAATAAAGCGATGCAAAAATAATTATTTTTTATATAAAATAGTTTTCATTGCATAAAACCGACAAAAACATAAAAAAAGACCTAAATGAGGTATCGCTGTAACCATACTGACCCGAAGAATAAAACCGCTTTATCAATTTTACCGCACGCGGAACGGTGTAAACGCACCCCCCCCAAAAGAAATTCATGAAACGCTGGTTTTTGTTCATTCTGCGTCCCAAAAATCGGAATAAAAAGCGATCAAAAAATTTCACGTGCCCGAAAATGGTACCAATAAAAACGTCAACTCGTCCCGCAAAAAATAAGACCTCACATGACTCGGTGGGTCAAAATAAGGAAAAATTATAGCTCTCAATATGTGGTGATGCAAAAACTATTTTTACAATAAAAAGCGTCTTTTAGCGTGCGACAGCCGCCAAACATAAAAACCGCCATAAATCGTAAATCAAACCCCCCGTTATCACCCCCTTAGTTAGGGAAAAATAATAAAATAAAAAAAATGTATTTATTTCCATTTTTCCATTAGGGTTAGGGCTAGGGTTAGGGCTAGGGGTGTGTTGGGGTAGGGTTGGGGTAGGGTTAGGGCTAGGGTTAGGGCTAGGGTTAGGGGCGTGTTGGGGTTCGGGTTGGAGTTAGAATTGGGGGTTTCCACTGTTTGGGCACATCAGGGGCTCTCCAAATGCAACATGGCGTCTGATCTCAATTCCAGCCAATTCTGAGTTGAAAAAGTCAAATGGTGCTCCTTCCCTTCCAAGCTCTGCTATGCGCCCAAACAGTGTTTTACCCCCACATGTAGGGTAGCAGCCTACTCAGGACAAATTGCAAAACAATTTTTGGGGTCCAATTTCTCCTGTTACCATTAGGAAAATAAAAAATTGGGGGCAAAAATATCATTTTTGTGGAAAAAAATGATTTTTTTATTTTCACATCCGAGTGTTATAAACTTCTGTGAAGCACTTGGGGGTTCAAAGTGCTCACCACACATCTAGATAAGTTCCGTGGGGGGTCTAGTGTCCAAAATGGGGTCACTTGTGGGGAGTTTCAATAGTTTAGGTACATCAGGGGCTCTCCAAACGCACATGACACCCGCAGACCATTCCATCAAAGTCTGCATTCCAAAACGTCACTGCTTCCCTTCCGAGCCCCGACGTGTGTCCATACAGTAGTTTTCTCCCACATATGGGGTGTCAGCGTACTCAGGACAAATTGGACAACAACTTTTGGGGTCCAATTTCTCCTGGTACCCTTGGGAAAATAAAAAAATGGTGACTAAAAGATCATGTTTGTGGAAAAAATACAAATTTTTTATTTTCACGCCCGGGCGTTGTAAACTTCTGTGAAGCACTGGGGGGTCAAAGTGCTCACCTCACATATAGATAAGTTCCTTAGGGGGTCTAGTTTTCAAAATGGTGTCATTTGTGGGGGGTTTCCACTGTTTAGGTACATTAGGGGCTCTCCAAAGGCAACATGACACCCGCAGACCATTCCATCAAAGTCTGCATTCCAAAACGTCACTACTTCCCTTCCGAGCCCCGACGTGTGCCCATACAGTAGTTTTCTCCCACATATGGGGTAGCAGCGTACTCAGGACAAATTGGACAACAACTTTTGGGGTCCAATTTCTCCTGGTACCCTTGGGAAAATAAAAAAATGGTGACTAAAAGATCATGTTTGTGGAAAAAATACGAATTTTTTATTTTCACGCCCGGGCGTTGTAAACTTCTGTGAAGCACTGGGGGGTCAAAGTGCTCACCACACATCTAGATAAGTTCCTTGGGGGGTCTAGTTTACAAAATGGTGTCATTTGTGGGGGGTTTCCACTGTTTAGGTACATTAGGGGCTCTCCAAAGGCAACATGACACCCGCAGACCATTCCATCAAAGTCTGCATTCCAAAACGTCACTACTTCCCTTCCGAGCCCCGACGTGTGCCCATACAGTAGTTTTCTCCCACATATGGGGTAGCAGCGTACTCAGGACAAATTGGACAACAACTTTTGGGGTCCAATTTCTCCTGGTACCCTTGGGAAAATAAAAAAATGGTGACTAAAAGATCATGTTTGTGGAAAAAATACGAATTTTTTATTTTCACGCCCGGGCGTTGTAAACTTCTGTGAAGCACTGGGGGGTCAAAGTGCTCACCACACATCTAGATAAGTTCCTTGGAGGGTCTAGTTTACAAAATGGTGTCATTTGTGGGGGGTTTCCACTGTTTAGGTACATTAGGGGCTCTCCAAAGGCAACATGACACCCGCAGACCATTCCATCAAAGTCTGCATTCCAAAACGTCACTACTTCCCTTCCGAGCCCCGACGTGTGCCCATACAGTAGTTTTCTCCCACATATGGGGTATCAGCATACTCAGGACAAATTGGACAACAACTTTTGGGGTCCAATTTCTCCTGGTACCCTTGGGAAAATAAAAAAATGGTGACTAAAAGATCATGTTTGTGGAAAAAATACGAATTTTTTATTTTCACGCCCGGGCGTTGTAAACTTCTGTGAAGCACTGGGGGGGTCAAAGTGCTCACCACACATCTAGATAAGTTCCTTAGGGGGTCTAGTTTCCAAAATGGTGTCATTTGTGGGGGGGTTCCACTGTTTTGGTACATCAGGAGTTTTCCAAACGCGACATGGTGTCCGATCTCAATTCCAGCCAAAAACGTCAAATGGCGCTGCTTCCCTTCCGAGCTCTGCCATGCGCCCAAATAGTGGTTTACCCCCACATGTGGGGTATCAGCGTACTCAGGACAAATTGCACAATAACTTTTAGGGTCCTGTTACCCTTGGAAAAATAAGAATTGAGGGTGAAAAGATCATTTTTGTGGAAAAAATATGATTTTTTAATTGTATGGCTTTATGTTATAAACTTCTGTGAAGCCCATGGGGGTTCAAAGTTCTCACCACATATCTAGATAAGTTCCTTAGGGGGTCTAGTTTCCAAAATGGTGTCATTTGTGGGGGGTTTCCACTGTTTTGGTACATCAGGGGTTTTCCAAACGCGACATGGTGTCCAATCTCAATTCCAGCCAAAAACGTCAAATGGCGCTGCTTCCCTTCCGAGCTCTGCCATGCGCCCAAATAGTGGTTTACCACCACATGTGGGGTATCAGCGTACTCAGGACAAATTGCACAATAACTTTTAGGGTCCTGTTACCCTTGGAAAAATAAGAATTGAGGGTGAAAAGATCATTTTTGTTGAAAAAATATGATTTTTTAATTGTATGGCTTTATGTTATAAACTTCTGTGAAGCCCATGGGGGTTCAAAGTTCTCACCACACATCTAGATGAGTTCCTTAGGGGGTCTATTTTCCAAAATGGTGTCATTTGTTGGGGGTTTCCACTGTTTTGGTACATCAGGGGTTTTCCAAACGCGACATGGTGTCCGATCTCAATTCCAGCCAAAAACGTCAAATGGCGCTGCTTCCCTTCCGAGCTCTGCCATGCGCCCAAATAGTGGTTTACCCCCACATGTGGGGTATCAGCGTACTCAGGACAAATTGCACAATAACTTTTAGGGTCCTGCTACCCTTGGGAAAATAAAAATTGGGGTGAAAAGATCATTTTTGTGGAAAAAATATGATTTTTTAATTGTACCGCTGTACGTTATAAACTTCTGTAAAGCCCTTGTGGGTTCAAAGTTCTCACCACATATCTAGATAAGTTCCTTGGGGGGTCTAGTTTCCAAAATGGGGTCACTTGTAGGGGGTTTCCACTGTTTAGGTACATCAGGGACTCTCCAAACGTGACATGGCGTCCAATCTGAATTCCAGCCAATTTTGCATTGAAAAAGTCAAACGGCGCTCCTTCCATTCTGAGCTCTGCCATGCGCCGAAACAGTCGTTCCCCCCCACATATCAGGTATCTGCGTACTCAGGACAAATTGCACAATAACTTTTGCAGTTCAATTTCTCCTGTTACCCTTGGTAAAATAAAAAAAATTGAACCTGAAGTATTTTTTTTATGAAAAAAAGTTAGATGTTCATTTTTTTTTAAATATTCAAAAAAATTCCTGTGACGCACCTAAAGGGTTAATAAACTTCTGTGGTTTTGAGCACCTTAAGGGGTGCAGTTTTTAGAATGGTGTCACTTTTGGGTATTTTCTATCATATAGACCCCTCAAAGTGGCTTCAAATGTGATGTGGTCCTAAAAATAAAATGGTGTTGTAAAAATGAGAAATCGCTGGTCAACTTTTAACCCTTATAACTTCCTAACAAAAAAAAATTTTGGTTCCAAAATTGTGCTGATGTAAAGTAAACATGTGGGAAATGTTAGTTATCAAGTTTTTTGTGTGCCGTATCTCTGTGATTTAAGGGCATAAAAATTCAAAGTTGGAAAATTGCGAAATTTTCAAAATTTTCGCCAAATTTCCGTTTTTCTCACAAATAAACGCAAGTTATTTGAACGAAATGTTACCACAAACATGAAGTACAATATGTCACGAGAAAACAATGTCAGAATCACCGGTATCCATGGAAGCGTTCGAGAGTTATGACCTCATAAAGGTACAGTGGTCAGAATTGTAAAAATTGGCCCGGTCATGAACGTGCAAACCACCCTTGGGGGTGAAGGGGTTAAGTCATGAAAAAAATTGAATATTGCAAAAAAATGTTTTCCTTTTGTGTCCACATTTTCTGAAACCCTTTTACTGATCAAGTAAGTTTTTATTAGTATCATTTTGGCCTACATAATAATAATAATAATAATAATAATAATAATGCCAGGATCTTACAGGCAGAACGAACAAACTTAGTCGAACATCATGCTCTACTTGTTCTTGCGCAGATATCTAATGTTTGTCAACTGGTTTTATCTACATAACTTGCAATTTTTATGTATATTTTAGAAATATTATACAAATATATTTTTTAAAGATTTTTTAAAAATATTCTTTATTGTTGGCAGATGACTGTACCAGGAGATCACAGGGACAAGTGACATCTGCAATTTCTAAATCAGATGACCTTGAGATCACACAAGATATAACTGAAGTGAATGCCATTACTCCAGATATTTCATCATGCCTTCACAGCAAAGATCTATCATCTGATCCTTTTCAACTATCTTTTGATTCATCACAAACTATTAAGAAAAATAAGAGTCCTAAAAGAGGCATTAAAAATCAAACTGCTCTTACACCAAAGAATCCTTTATCAACTGCTGAAAATAGAAAATATTTTTCCACCAGAACGTCTTTTGTTAATTATAAAAAAAATCATATAAAGGAGAAAAGATTTTCTTGTGCAGAGTGTGGGAAATATTTTAACCACAAATCAGAGTTTGTTAGACATGAGAGAGTTCACACAGGAGAGAAGCCATATTCATGTTCAGACTGTGGGAAATGCTTTACAGATAAATCAAATTTTGTTAAACATTCTAGAACTCACACAAGGGAGAAACATTTTTCATGTTTAGAATGTGGGAAATGTTTTCATCAGAAATCAGATTTAGTTGTCCATCAGAGAGCTCACACAGGGGAGAAACCTTTTTTATGTTCAGAATGTGGGAAATGTTTTACAGATGCATTAACTTTTGTTAAACACCAGGGAACTCACACAGGCGAGAAACCTTTTTCTTGTGCAGAATGTGGGAAATGTTTTCAACAGAAATCAGGTTTAGTTGTCCATCAGAGAACTCACACAGGGGAGAAACCTTTTGCATGTTTAGAATGTGGGAAATGTTTTGCAGATACGTCAACTTTTGTTAAACACCAGAGAACTCACACAGGGGAGAGACCTTTTTCATGTGTGGAATGTGGGAAATGTTTTACAAGGAAATCACGTCTTGTTACACACCAGAGAGCTCACACCGGGGAGAAACCATACTCATGTTCAGAATGTGGGAAATGTTTTAATCAGAAATCTAGTTTAGTTGTCCATCAAAGAACTCACACAGGGGAGAGACCATTTTCATGCTCAGATTGTGGGAAATATTTTGCAGATAAATCAGGTCTTCTTAGACACCAGATACTTCACACAGGGAAGAAGCCATATCCCTGTTTAGAATGTGGGAAATGTTTTGCAGATAAATCATATCTTCTTAGACACCAGATACTTCACACAGGGAAGAAGCCATATTCATGTTTAGAATGTGGGAAATGTTTTACAGATAAATCAAATCTTGCTAAACACAAGAGAACTCACACAGGGAGAAGGCCATATTCTTGTTTCGAATGTGGGAAATGCTTTGCAGAGATGTCATATCTTGATAAACACCAGAGAACTCACACAGGGGAGAAACCATATATTATACAAGCAATGCAAGACAACACATAACAGAGACAATCAGTAATGACAAATAAGTGAATGACAAAGGAAAAGCAAGTTAGTACTTATAATTAAAGTGTATTAAGTTCTTGATAGACATCTCTTCATATTCTTATATATTTATATGTTCACTATATGGACAAGGGTATTGCAAACACCCCGCACACACTCCCCCCCCCCCCCCCCAAAAAAAAAAAATACCCACCATTTCTTCCTCTTCTTTTCCTGACACCCTATCTGACAATCTGTAATCTGCCATTCATTATGGTTTCTTTAAATCCACATTCTCCATGTCTGAACAAATGTCTTTAGTTTGTGTATATTACAGTAATAAACATGTTCATGTTGCAGTTAATTATTTACATCTATGATCCATTTCTTCTTTAAAAAATGGATCCCTTCGTATGCTTTTACAAAGTATAGTAGGTTTTCACCATCATTAGGAACTGATTCCCTTTTCTATATCCCAATACTCATACAGTTGCGTGACAGTGTATGCACCCTTCTTATTCTTGTGCATGTTTGTCATACTTAAATGTTTCATATCACCAAGCAAATTTAAATATTAGACTAAGATAGCACAAGTAAACACAAAATGTTTTTAAAGTGAAGGTTTTTACTATAAAGGGATAATGAATTGCAAACCTACAAGGCCCTGTATGAAAACGTTATTCCCCCTAAACCTAATAACTAGTTGGGCCGCCCTTAGTAACAACAACTGCAATCAAGCATTTGCGATAACTGATGGTGAGTCTTTTACAACGCTCTAAAGGAATTTTGGCCCACTCATATTTGCAGAATTGTAGTAATTCGGCCACATTGGAGGGTTTCCGACCATGAACCGCCTTTTTTAGGTCATTCCACAACATCTAAATTCGATTAAGGTCAGGACTTTGACTAGGCCACTCCAAACTCTTAATTTTGTTTTTCTTAAGCCATTCAGAAATGGACTTAGGGTGTTTTGATCATTGTCATGCTGTATAACGCAAGTGCGCTTCAGCTTGAGATCACAAACAGGTGGTCATACATTCTCCTTCAGGATTTTTTGTTAGCAGAATTCATGGTTCCATTTACCACAGCAAGTCTTCCAGGTCCTGAAGCAGCAGAACAACCCCGGATCATCAAACTACCATCAAAGTATTTTACTGTTGGTATGATGATACTTTTCTGAAATGCGTAGTTAATGCTATGCTAGATTGATAATAGGACATACAGGTGCAACTCACAAAATTAGAATATCATCAAAAAGTTAATTTATTTCAGTTCTTCAATACAAAAATGAAGCTCATTATATAGAGTCATTACACACAGAGTGATCTATTTCAAGTGTTTATTTCTGTTAGTGTTGATGATTATGGCTTACAGCCAATGAAAACCCAAAAGTCATTATCTCAGTAAATCATAGAATACTTTATAACACTAGCTTGAAAAAATGATTTTAAAATTTGAAATGTTGGCCTTCTGAAATGAGTTCATTTACTGAACATACAATACTTGGTCAGGGCTCCTTTTCTCATCAATTACTGCATCAATGCGGTGTGGCATGGAGACGATCAGCCTGTGGCACTGCTGAGCTGTTATGGAAGCCCAGGTTGTTTTGATAGCAGCATATAGCTCGTCTGCATTGTTGGGTCTGCTGTCTTTCATCTTCCTCTTGACAATACACCATCTAAGGGGTTTAGGTCAGTCAAGTTTGCTGGCCAATCAAGCACAGTGATACTGTTGTTTTTAACCCCTTAACCCTCCGTCAGGAACAATATTCGCAATAACTCGTAATGGAACAATGTGCTTGTCAAGCACAGGCTAGAAAAATGCCTAGAATATCTAATTTTCTCAATTTCAGTGATCTAAAAGTGATGAGAGACCTTCATAGGGATGTAATAAAAGAGACTACACATTATCAGGTGCAAAACAAACCCATTTACTCAACATAAAAGTAATAACTTTGATATACACAAATTTCAAAACTCCTGAGAAGTACACTTTCATTTGTAAGAAAATCTGCCTTATTTATATGAAATATCCACAAACCTTTCTCTATCCATTCATAAAACAAGCTAAATAAACAATAGTAATGACTAAAAACATTACATACCAACCTTATAAAGTGTGATGTGTTCGGGACCAATGAGCCTGAGAAGCCAGCACAGCTATATCTTCCTTCCTGAAGCTCTGCAGACCAACTGTGGTATCAGGTTTCACACAGCAGCTAGAGCCAGGAGACTAGAGGGAGGGGGTTTCATGAAAATCTGGTGAGAAGGGAGAAATGAAAGTAGAAGAGCTGCGCCTGTCAGATCCACTGTTCCTGACGGAGGGTTAATGACTGAAGCTTTTTTCGGTTTTGCGTTTTCGTTTTTCTCTCCCGTTATTCCCAGAGCCATAACTTTTTTTTATTTTTCCGTCAGTATGGCCATGTGAGGGCTTCTTGTTTGCGGGACGAGTTGTACTTTTGAAAAACATCATTGGTTTTAGCATGTTGTGTACTCAAAAATGGGAAAAAAATTCCAAGTGCGGTGAATTGCAAAAAAAAGTGCAATCCCACACTTGTTTTTTGTTTGGCTTTTTTTAGTAGGTCCACTAAATGCTAAAACTGACCTGCCATTAGGATTCTACAGTTCATTACGAGTTCAAAGACACCAAACATGTATAGGTTCTTTTTTATTTAAGTGGTGAAAAAAAATTTCAAAGTTTGCTAACAAAAAAAAAATTGTGCCATTTTCTGATACCCGTAGTGTCTCCATGATCTGGGGTTGGGTGAGGGCTTATTTTTTGCGTGCCGAGCTGACGTTTTTAAAGATACCACTTATGTGCAGATACAATCTTTTGATCGCCCGTTATTGCATTTTAATGCAATGTCGCAGCGACCAAAAAAATGTAATTCTGGCGTTTTGAATTTTTTTCCCGCTACACCGTTTAGCAATCGGGTTAATCCTTTTTTTTTTTTTTATTGACAGATTGGGCGATTCTGAACGCGGCGATAACTAATATGTGTATGTGATTTTTTTTTTTTTATTATTGTTTTATTTTGAATGGGGCGAAAGGGGGGTTATTTAAACTTTTATTTTTTATTTTCGTATTTTTTAAAACTTTTTTTTTTAATTTTGGCATGCTTCATTAGCCTCCATGGGAGGCTAGAAGCTGCCACAACTTGATCGGCTCTGCTACATATAGGCGATGAGCAGATCGCCTATATGTAGCAGAATTACAGCATTGCTATGAGCGCCGACCATCGGGTGGTCGGAAGCGCGTGTTAAATGCTGCTGTCAGCGTTTGACAGCGGCATTTAACTAGTTAATAGGCATGGGTGGATCACGATTCCACCTGTGCCTATTGCGAGCACATGTCAGCTGACATGTCCTGGCTTTGATGCGGGCTCACCACCGGAGCCCTCATCAAAGCGGGGGATCTGACCTTGGACGTACTATTGCATCCAAGGTCAGAAAGGGGTTAAACTAGAAATTGGTACTTTTGGCAGTGTGGACAGGTGCCAAGTCCTGCTGGTGAATGAAATTTCCATCTCCAAAAAGCTTGTCATCAGAGGAAAGCATGAAGTCCTGTAAAATTTCCTGGTAGACGGCTACGCTGATGTTGATCTTGATAAAACACAGTAGACCTACACCAGCAGATGACATGGCTCCTGAAACTATCATTGATTGTGGATACTTCACACTAGATCTTGGAAATCAAGGTCCCTGAGTCTGGAGGAAGAGTGGACAGACAGACAATCCAATTTGCTTGAGGTCTAGTGTGAAGCTTCCACAATCAATGATGGTTTGGGGAGCTATGTCATCTGCTGGTGTAGGTCCACTGTGTTTTATCAATACCAAAGTTTAGGCTTTAGAAATGGCTTTATAACTTTTTCCAGACATATCACTCAATTACTTTATTATTTGCGCAAGAATTTCTTTGGATTGCAGCATGTTGTCTAGTTTTTGAAGAAATTTTGGTCTACTTCACTTTGTCAGGCAGGTCCAATTTAAGTGATTTCTTGATTGAGAACAGGTGCGGCAGGAATCAGGCCTGGGTGTTGGTAGGGAAATTGAACTCCGCTTCCTGAAGATGTGATAAACTAAAATTAGTATACAGCTCTGGCAAAAGTTAAGAGACCACTGCACAGTTTTATAAAAATCAGCTTCTCTACATGTCTGACATCCATTCCATTTCAATGTCAGTTGAATTCCAACCACAGTACACCTCATTCTACTTAATGTGCTTCTGATTAGGTGATCACCTGAACCAAATCTTATTTAACAAAGGAAAGAATAAAAAACCCTGCTGTGGTGTTCACAATCCTCTTATAATAGGACAAGCTGGATGGCAAAACAAGTGCTAGCAATATCCCAAAAGTAATAGGAATGAAAAAATAACTTATCCATGCCAAAGGAGTTGAAAAGTCTTGAGTGAGGAAAAGGACTCAATTGACCGTGCTGTGACCTAGCTGTGTCCTGGCTGTGACCTGTCTAGGATCGGAGCTGTGAGCTCCAATCCTAGGCTGTTGACTGGCAACACCAGCATCACCAGGGACAGTTCTGCTTCGTGTGATCGATATCATCAATCGCACCAATGACAGGGCACAGCAGTGGTGTGACCTCTCTGTAACCTGTCTGTGACCGCACTGTAGGTACTCACACTAGCTGAGGATTCCTTCAGAGCGGTCACGCAACAGAATCTGCTGCTGTGCTGGGCCTTGTGGTGCCACAGAAGCCTGTGACACCACAATCCCTGCTGAAGAAATAAGAACAAAACAAGAAAAAAGACAAGACAGAAAAAGAAGAGTAAGTGTTTTGATCTCTGATCCCTCCCGATCTCTCTTCATCCACCCCAATCCCCCTCTTCCCCCACACCACGTTCCCCCTTCCTCCTCTATTTACCCCCTCCACCCCTTTTGTGGAGCACATCCAGCAGCCGCCGAGCGTTGATTGGTGACGCAGTTCACCGATCAGTACTTGTGCCTGCTGTATTCCACCCCACTTTGCGCCACCCCCGGGAGCACATCCAGCAGCCGCCGAGCTTTGATTAGTGATGCAGTTCACTCACCAGAGCTTGTACCTGCTGTTTTCCACTTTTCTTTATCACCCTCTTTTTGCGCCACCCCCGTGCGCACATATAGCAGCCGCCGAACTTTGATAAGTGACGCAGTTCACTCATCAGAGCTTGTGTCTGCTGTTTTAGATACATTTCTTCGCCACCTCCATGCACCCATCCAGCAGCCGCCGAACTTTGATAAGTGACGCAGTTCACTCATCAGAGCTCGTGTCTGCTGTTTTAGACTTTTCACTGACATTTTTTCTCCCTGGTTGTGCTTTTTTTCTTTTAGCTTTTTCTTTTCAGACAAATAAGTTTACTCTAAGCATTATCCCCCCACACACAGTTAAAGTACTGACACAATCACCAAATTCATTAAAAAAAGTCATCCTGCCTGTCCCAACAATGCTACTCAGTAGAGGGGGCATATGCTTTCCTTGCCTCTGACACTGATAGCGAGGGAGAGGCTCCCACATTTACTTATTTTTCAGATTCCTCCTCCTCATCTTCCTCAGGTCTTGCTAAACCGCCACGCAGACATCCCAGGACAGAAGATGCCTCAAATTTTTTATATGTGTTTTTTGCGCTTTAGTTTTCAGGGTGCAGTTGGGCCCATTTGGTCTTGTAAACTGTGGTGTCTGTTCACATGGGATGCACATTCATAGCGCTGGACAGCCCGCCTGATCTAATAGAATGGCGTAACTAATAGGCTGTTAACCTGGATGCTGTGCATTGCCATAGTGTGAACAGCACCACATACAAGTCTTCATTGTGCATTAATATACCAAGCAACTGCCCCCTCCATGGATTGGTAGGCTGTGAGCGGTTGTCTCATCGGTATGCTTGCACCTGTGTTGCCGCCATCTTAACTATATGGGTCCACTGCATCCTGCATCTCTGCCTTTTTTGCTGTGTTTTTTAACCTCATGGTGGGCCAAACTAATTTATATGCTCATCAGTTTTTGGAACAAAACCCCGGTTCATCTTTTTCTAACTGGTCTGTAGACAAAGTTGAAATTATGCAGTTTTGGGGCCTGTTCCTTCACATGGAGATCCTGAAAAAGCCAGAACTTCGGCAATATTGGACTGTTGATGTTTTATACAACACTCCAGTGTTCCGAATGGTCATGTGCCGGAAACGTTTTGAGGCCATACACAAATTCCTGCATTATACTGATAATGCACAGGGTCCCCATGAGATGACCCCAACTTTGACCGTCTGTTCAAAGTTTGTCTGGTCATTAAACACGTCAACAAAAAGTTTGCTGAAGTGTACAAGCCCCAAAGAGACATCTTGCATGGATGAGTCCTTAATTCATTTTAAGAGGAGGCTCAAATTCCGTCAGTACCTGCCCATCAAGAGGGCTATTTACGGAATTAAACTATAAGCTGTGTGAGAGTACCTCAGGGTACACCCACAGGTTTAGAGTTTATAAAGGGAAGGACACCCAGACTGAACCCCCTGAATGCCTCCCTGTCCTGGAAGTGAGTGGGAAAATTGTGTGGGATTTGGTCCACCCACCGCTGGATAAAGATTATCTCTACACGGATAACTTTTATACCAGCATCCCACTCTTCAAAACCCTCTCTGCGTGAGGTACCACAGCCTGCGGTACTGTCTGCAAAAATCAGAGGCCTCCCAAAAACGCTACTTGGGCAGATGCTCAGAAGGGGTGACAGCAGAGCCCAATGTAGCGACCATTTGCTGGTGCTCAAGTACAAGGACAATGGATGTCTTTTCCTTGACCACCATACACAGTGATGGCAGCGCCCTCGGCACTGTACGAGGTACCTCTGCGCAGGTCAGCAAACCGGACTGTGAACTTGGGTACAACAAGAACATGGGGAATGTTGATCTCTCTGATCAACTTATCCAGCTGTACAGTGCTTTGAGAGAGGCCAAGGTGTGGTACAAAAAGCCTGCCGTACACATAGTACAGATTTCAATGCTTTCCTCCTGTCATGTGCAGGCCACACCGATGCGTCGGACCTTTAGTTCCAGTGGGTAGTGATTAAGGCCCTGATATTTGGCACTCAGGAAGGAGCGGTCCCCAGTACTTCCGGAACTGAAGGTGCTCGTATCCTAACAGGTCAGAAATTCCCGGGGGAGGTCCCTCAAATTGGAGAAAAGGTAAGTCGCAAAAAAAGGTGCCGAGTGTGTTACAAAAGGGGAATATGCAAGGACACCAATTATCAATGCGACACCTGCCCCAATAAACCTGGTTTGTGTATGAAAGAATACCTCAAACTTTACCACACCTCCATGCATTACTAATTTACTTAAATTTCCATAACAGGCATTGACACTTTTTAGGCACATCTAGAAAAGTTCCTTGGAGGTCTAGTTTTCAACATGGGGTTACTTGTGGAGGGTTTCTACTGTTTAGGCAAATCGGGAGCTCTGCAAACGGAACATGACACTCGCAGACCATTCCATTAAAGTCTGCATTCCAAAACGTCACTACTTTCGTTCCGAGCCCCAATGTGTGCCCAAACAGTAGTTTTCTTCCATGTAAACCTGGCCTGTGTAAGAAGGATTGCTTCAAATTGTACCACACCTCCATGCAATACAAATTTACTTTACAGGAAACAGTAGATTAGTTCCAAAAAGGGGGTACATCTAGATTTGTTCCTTGGGGGTCTAGTTTCCAAAATTGTCACTTGTGGGGTTTTTTTAGGCTTTAGGCACATCGGGGGGCTCTGCAAACGGAACATGACACCCGCAGACCAATCCATCAAAGTCTGCATTCCAAAACGTCACTACTTCCGTTCCGAGCCCCAATGTGTGCCCAAACAGTAGTTTTCTTCCACATATGGGGTACCAGCATACTCAGGACAAATTGGACAACAACTTTTGGGGTCCAATTTCTCCTGTTATCCTTTGGAATATTAAAAATTGTGGGTTAAAAAATAATTTTTGTGGAAAAAAAAAGTTTCTTTTTTTTCACGGCCTGGCATTATAAACTTTAGTGAAACACTTGGGGGTTTCAAAGTTCTCACCACACATCTAGATAAGTTCCTTATGGGGTCTAGTTTCCAAAATGGGGTCATTTGTGGGAGGTTTAGGCACATCAGGCGCTCTCCAAACATGACATGGCATCTGATCAATTTTGGTTTGAAAAAGTCAAACAGTGCTCCTCTTCCGAGCTCTGTCATGTGCCTAAACAGTGATTTTTTTTTCCCCATATATTGGGTAAAGGCATGTCCAGGAGAAACTGTCTTATAAATTTTAGGGTTAATTTTTTCCTGTTAAAAACAAAGCAGAAAAAAGACAGATATGTTTACCTGTCCAAACAAAGGCACCAACAGGATGCAGTGGTCCCATTTAACACACGTGCAAAAATGCAGATGCAACAACCACTCACAGCCTGCCATTCCATGGAGGGGGTGGCTGTTTGGCATATTAATGCACAAAAAAGGTCTGTAGGAGGCGCTGTTCACACACAGGCGATGCAGAGCATCTGGCTTAAAGCCTATTGGTGATGCCCATACTATTAGATTAGGTAGGCTGCCCAGTGCTATCCAAAATGCATCCCATGTGAACAGACACCACAGTTTACAGAGCCAGATGGGCCCAACTGCACCCTGAAAAATAAAGTGCAAAAAACACATACAAAATATGTGATGTATTAGTTGATATTATTGCTAAATAATATCTGCTCATTAGCCATCGTCAAGGTGGTCTCAGTCTGATAGGTCCCTGACCTGTGTGAATATCTCTCTAAGGCCGGAGTCACACGAGAGAAATACGGACGAGTGCTATGCTATAAAAAAATCGCATAGCACTTGGACCAATGTTAATGTGTGGGGCAGCTCCCATCATGCGTTTTTTTCTCGCCCATACTATACGGGCGGAGGAAATCGCAGCATGCAATGATTTGCACCATATTACGGCCGAGAATCGCCAATGCAAGTCTATGGGGGGCGAGAAAAAATGGATTACACTTGCGACTTGCGAGAAATACGCACCGGTGTCCTTTAGAAAAGCCAACAATTCAGTACGCTATACTGTAAAATCACACTGGCAGGATAAAATAGAATAGACTACATGTATACACATAGTATAGGTATATATATACACTCACTGGCCACTTTATTAGGTACACCATGCTAGTAACGGGTTGGACCCCCTTTTGCCTTCAGAACTGCCTCAATTCTTCGTGGCAGAGATTCAACAAGGTGCTGGAAGCATTCCTCAGAGATTTTGGACCATATTGACATGATGGCATCACACAGTTGGCGCAGATTTGTCGGCTGCACATCCCTGATGCGAATCTCCCGTTCCACCACATCCCAAAGATGCTCTATTGGATTGAGATCTGGTGACTGAGGAGGCCATTTGAGTACAGTAAACTCATTGTCATGTTCAAGAAACCAATCTGAGATGATTCGAGCTTTATGACATGGCGCATTATCCTGCTGAAAGTAGCCATCAGATGTTGGGTACATTGTGGTCATAAAGGGATGGACATGGTCAGCAACAATACTCAGGTAGGCTGTGGCGTTGCAACGATGCTCAATTGGTACCAAGGGGCCCAAAGAGTGCCCAGAAAAAATTCCCCACACCATGACACCACCACCACCAGCCTGAACCGTTGATACAAGGCAGGATGGATCCATGCTTTCATGTTGTTTACGCCAAATTCTGACCCTACCATCCGAATGTCGCAGCAGAAATCGAGACTCATCAGACCAGGCAACGTTTTTCCAATCTTCTACTGTCCAATTTCGATGAGCTTGTGCAAATTTTAGCCTCAGTTTCCTGTTCTTAGCTGAGAGGAGTGGTACCCAGTGTGGTCTTCTGCTGCTGTAGCCCATCTGCCTCAAAGTTCGACGCACTGTGCGTTCAGAGATGCTCTTCTGCCTACCTTGGTTGTAACGGGTGGCAATTTGAGTCACTGTTGCCTTTCTATCAGCTCGAACCAGTCTGCCCATTCTCCTCTGACCTCTGGCATCAACATGGCATTTCCGGCCACAGAACTGCCGCTCACTGGATTTTTTTTCTTTTTCGGACCATTCTCTGTAAACCCTAGAGATGGTTGTGCGTGAAAATCCCAGTAGATCAGCAGTTTCTGAAATTCTCAGACCAGCCCTTCTGGCACCAACAATCATGCCACGTTCAAAGGCACTCAAATCACCTTTCTTCCCCATACTGATGCTCGGTTTGAACTGCAGGAGATTGTCTTGACCATGTCTACATGCCTAAATGCACTGAGTTGCCACCATGTGATTGGCTGATTAGAAATTAAGTCTTAACACACAGTTGGACAGGTGTACCTAATAAAGTGGCCAGTGAGTGTATATATATATATATATATCCAACAATGTAGACCAGCTCACTCCTGTGAACCACCTGGAACCTCAGCTGACCTTGTTAACTCCGTTGTGCCCGGATCTGGATGTAGGAGTCCATCCATACAAATGTGAACAACGACAAAGCAAAGTCCAGCAATAACGTGAGCAATCCAGGATGCTGTTAAAAAATTTTTTCTTTTTATTCATAAATCCATTAAAATGCAATGGTCCAAGCAGTTCAAAACAGCAATAACGCAGGAAAGTCGTGCAGATAGGACTACACGTTTCAGCGGTAAAACCCGCCTTCTTCACGGACCAGAATCAAATCTGCTTTCCAAACATGGAACCTTATATACATCCCACTCCCATCAGGGTAATTATAAACATATGTGAGAGACTTAAAAACATGTGCTATAAAAGCAGATCAAACATATAAACTATCCACATATTGATCAGTATACAACATGCATAAAGATTATAAGGAAAGAATTCAACATATTGGAGAAAAGTACATTAGGAATGTCCGATAACCTGACCATAAGATTTAAGGCCCTGTGCACACAGTGCAGACTCCGTGCAGTTCCGCAGCAGATTTGGCCCTGCAGAACCGCAGCAGAAAAGCAACAGAACAGCACGTGATGCACAGTACCGTTTAACCCCTTACCTACAATTGACGTAATATTCCGTCCATGTGACCATGGACCTAATTACCATGGACGGAATATTACGTCATCGCGATCAGCGGCGCCCACGTGGTGAGCGCCGCTGATCGCGGCCGAGTGTCAGCTAATTATCATAGCTGACACCCGGCACAATGTGTCAGGGGCGGTCACGGACCGCCCCCGACACGTTAACCCCTTGCACACCGCGATCAAACGCGATCGCGGTGTACCGGGGGTTAAAGGGAAGCATCGGCAGGGAGGGGGCTCCCTCCGTGCTTCCCTGAGCCCCCCACAGCAGCGCAATGTGCAGCGCTGCTGCGGGGGGCTCTTTCCCTACAGGCCCCCGGATCCAAGATGGCGACGGGGGCCTGCAGGGAGCTGACTTCCTCACTGCCTGCAAAGCGCAGGCATGAGGAAGTCTGCAGCAGTGCCTGTGACAGATCGCTGATCTGTCACAGTGATCTGTGATGTGACAGATCAGCGATCTGTCACAGGACAGTGATGTCCCACCTGGGACAAGGTAATAAAGTAAAAAAAAAAAAAAGTGTTAAAAATAATTAAAAAAAAAATCGCTAAATAAATCAGTAAAAAAAAAAAAAATTCCCCAATAAATCCATTTTTTCAAAATAAAAAAAAACAAAAACAATAAAAGTACACATATTTGGTATCGCCGCGTCCGTAATGACCTGCCCTATAAAACTTTCCCATTAGTTAACCCCTTTAGCGAACCCCTTAAAAAATAAAAATAAAAAACGAAGCAAAAAATAATGATTTATTATCATACCACCGAACAAAAAGTGCAATAACGCGCGATCAAAAAGACGCATATAAATATGCATGGTACCGCTGAAAACATCATCTTGTCCCGCAAAAAACGATCCACCATACAGCATCATCCGCAAAAAAATAAAAAAGTTATAGCTCGCAGAATAAAGCGATACAAAAATAATTATTTTTTATATAAAATAGTTTTCATTGCAAAAAACCGACAAAACATAAAAAAACGACCTAAATGCGGTATCGCTGTAACCGTACTGACCCGAAGAATAAAAACGCGTTATCAATTTTACCGCACGCGGAACGGTGTAAACGCACCCCCCAAAAGAAATTCATGAAACGCTGGTTTTTGTTCATTCTGCGTCCCAAAAATCGGAATAAAAAGCGATCAAAAAATGTCACGTGCCCGAAAATGGTACCAATAAAAACGTCAACTCGTCCCGCAAAAAATAAGACCTCACATGACTCGGTGGGTCAAAATACGGAAAAATTATAGCTCACAATATGTGGTGATGCAAAAACTATTTTTACAATAAAAAGCGTCTTTTAGCGTGCGACAGCCGCCAAGCATAAAAACCGCCATAAAAATATAATTTTGCGGAAAAAAATGTTTTTTTTATTTTCACGCCCAGGCGTTATAAACTTCTGTGAAGCACTTGGGGGTTCAAAGTGCTCTCCACACATCTAGATAAGCTCTGTGGGGGGTCTAGTTTCCAAAATGGGGTCACTTGTGGGGAGTTTCAATAGTTTAGGTACATCAGGGGCTCTCCAAACGCATATGACACCCGCATACCAATCCATCAAAGTCTGCATTCCAAAACGTCACTACTTCCCTTCCGAGCCCCGACGTGTGCCCATACAGTAGTTTTCTCCCACATATGAGGTATCAGCGTACTCAGGACAAATTGGACAACAACTTTTGGGGTCCAATTTCTCCTGTTACCCTTGGGAAAATAAAAAAAATGGGGACTAAAAGATGATGTTTGTTGAAAAAATACGATATTTTTATTTTCACGCCCGGTCGTTATAAACTTCTGTGAAGCACTGGGGGGTTCAAAGTGCTCACCACACATCTAGATAAGTTCATTAGGGGGTCTAGTTTCCAAAATGGGGTCACTTGTGGGGGGTTTCCACTGTTTAGGTACATCAGGGGCTCTCCAAACGCAACATGACACCCGCAGACCATTCCATCAAAGTCTGCATTCCAAAACGTCACTACTTCCCTTCCGAGCCCCGACGTGTGCCCATACAGTAGTTTTCTCCCACATATGAGGTATCAGCGTACTCAGGACAAATTGGACAACAACTTTTGGGGTCCAATTTCTCCTGTTACCCTTGGGAAAATAAAAAAATGGGGACTAAAAGATCATGTTTGTGGAAAAAATACGATTTTTTTATTTTCACGCCCGGACGTTATAAACTTCAGTGAAGCACTGGGGGGTTCAAAGTGCTCACCACACATCTAGATAAGTTCCTTGGGGGGTCTAGTTTCCAAAATGGTGTCATTTGTGGGGGGTTTCTACTGTTTTGGTACATCAGGGGCTTTCCTAACGCGACATGGTGTCCGATCTCAATTCCAGCCAAAAACGTCAGATGGCGCTGCTTCCCTTCCGAGCTCTGCCATACGCCCAAATAGTGGTTTACCCCCACATGTGGGGTATCAGCGTACTCAGGATAAATTGCACAATATCTTTTAGGGTCCTGTTACTTTTGGAAAAATAAGAATTGAGGGTGAAAAGATCATTTTTGTGGAAAAAATATGATTTTTTAATTGTACTGCTGTACGTTATAAACTTCTGTGAAGCCCTTGGGGGTTCAAAGTTCTCACCACACATCTAGATAAGTTCCTTGGGGGGTCTAGATTCCAAAATGGTGTCATTTGTGGGGGGTTTCCACTGTTTTGGTACATCAGGGGTTTTCCAATCGCGACATGGTGTCCGATCTCAATTCTAGCCAAAAACGTCAAATGGCGCTGCTTCCCTTCCGAGCTCTGCTATGCGCCCAAATAGTCATTTAGACCCACATATGGGGTATCAGCGTACTCAGGACAAATTGCACAATAACTTTTAGGGTCCTGTTACCCTTGGAAAAATAAAAATTGGGGGTGAAAAGATCATTTTTGTGGAAAAAATATGATTTTTTAATTGTACCGCTGTACGTTATAAACTTCTGTGAAGCCCTTGTGGGTTCAAAGTTCTCACCACATATCTAGATAAGTTCCTTGGGGGGTCTAGTTTCCAAAATGGGGTCACTTGGGGGGGTTTCCACTGTTTAGGTACATCAGGGGCTCGCCAAACGTGACATGGCGTCCGATCTGAATTCCAGCCAATTTTGCATTGAAAAAGTCAAACGGCGCTCCTTCCATTCTGAGCTCTGCCATGCGCCGAAACAGTGGTTCCCCCCCACATATAAGGTATCAGCGTACTCAGGACAAATTGCACAATAAGTCTTGCAGTCCAATTTCTCCTGTTACCCTTGGTAAAATAAAGAAAATTGAACCTGAAGTATTTTTTTTGTGAAAAAAAGTTAAATGTTCATTTTTTTTTTAATATTCAAAAAATTCCTGTGACGCACCTAAAGGCTTAATAAACTTCTTGAATGTGGTTTTAAGCACCTTAAGGGGTGCAGTTTTTAGAATGGTGTCACTTTTGGGTATTTTCTATCATATAGACCCCTCAAAGTGGCTTCAAATGTGAAGTGGTCCCTAAAAATAAAATGGTGTTGCAAAAATGAGAAATCGCTGGTCAATTTTTAACCCTTATAAGTTCCTAACAAAAAAAAATTTTGGTTCCAAAACTGTGCTGATGTAAAGTAAACATGTGGGAAATGTTATGTATTAAGTTTTTTGTGTGCCGTATCGCTGTGATTTAAGGGCATAAAAATTCAAAGTTGGAAAATTGCGAAATTTTCAAAATTTTCGCCAAATTTCCGTTTTTTTCACAAATAAACGCAAGTTATTTGAATGCAATTTTACCACTAACATGAAGTACAATATGTCACGAGAAAACAATGTCAGAATCACCGGGATCCATGAAAGCGTTCCAGAGTTATGACCTCATAAAGGTACAGTGGTCAGAATTGTAAAAATTGGCCCGGTAGTTAACGTGCAAACCACCCTTGGTAGTGAAGGGGTTAAGGCTATGTAAAACAAAAAAGGCTGTGCACATGCTGCAGATCTTTCTGCGCAGATCTGGTGCAGAATAAAAGAAGCAGCATATCGCTTCTCCTGTGCGGCTCTGCTGCAGCTCTCCACCTGCTCCATTATAGAAATCTGCAGGCGGAAACTGCAGGGGAAATCCGCACAAAAACTGCACCAAATCTGCGATAAATCTGCAGGCAAAACGCAGATCATCTTACCTAAAGATTTAGCAAAATCTACGCGGAAAATTCCACTGCAGAATCGGCACCGTGTGCACATAGCCCCAGTGGTACAAAAACATAGAACAATAATATTAATCAGCATTATATAATACAAATATATCAATAGTGCATAATGATATCCAGGCGGTTATTAAAGCCCTGTGGCATGCGAGTCCCCAACTCAAATATCCACCTACTTTCTCTTGCAAGCACTTTTTTATGAAAATCTCCCCCTCTCAATGGTTTTTTTACATGCTCTATGCCCATAAAGGAGAAACCGCGTAAATCCCCATTATGTTTTTTTGAAAAATGTCGGGATACTACTGATGCACCAACCATAGGCAAATTACTAGCGTCTGATAGGTGTTTGCGGATTCCAGTTTTAAGGGAGTTCATCGTGCAACCTACATATTGCATACGGCATATATTGCAATTAATTAGATACACTACATTCTCCGTATTACAGTTTATAAAAGAACAAACATTAAACTGTTTTTTATTGGAGATAGATGTAAATGTTTTAGATTTATTAGCAAAACCGCAGCACTTACAGATATTGGCACCGCATTTAAAAAATCCTGTTGTTTTTAACCAATTGCTAGGGGAAATTTTATCCGGATCTTTGAACATGCTGGGTGATAATAATGTAGCTAGAGTCGGGGCTCTTCTTGCCACAAAGGCAATATCATTATTTTCCACAATATTTTTCAAAATATCATTCTGAGATAACAAGGGAAGATATTTTTTGATGATTTTAACAATAGAATTAAACTGAGGACTATAATTGGTACTGAAAACCACCCTAGATTTTTTAGAGTCAAACTGTCTTTTTTTCTCAGTAGATTCCAACAGCTTAACCCTATCCATGCCTGCTACCATTTTCCTGGCTCTGTCCAAGGACCAATTAGGATACCCCCTTTTTTTTTTTAAATTATTACAGGTCATTTCAATTCCTTCCTCCAATTTGTCACTAGATGTAGTATTCCTTTTTAGTCTAATAAGCTCCCCCACAGGAATATTCTGAATGACATGTTTGGGGTGATTAGAGGAAGCCATTAAAATACTATTGCATGCAATGGATTTTTTATAGGGAGATATCAGAACCCCATCATTGTCCAGATCTGCGGTCAGTTTCAAATCCAAGAAGTTAATTGATACCTCATGACTATTACTAGTAAATTTTAGATTGAAATCATTCAAATCCAAATAAGAAAAGAAACTTTTTGCAGACGAGAGACTACCCCTCCAGGCAAATATCAGATCATCAATAAATCTCCCCAGCCAAACAATATTATCCTTGTATGGGTTATCAATATTAAAGATATAATTTTCTTCCCACACAGACATAACCAGGTTAGCTAGGGAAGGTGAGAACTTAGCGCCCATGCTCACACCCTGTGTCTGGAGGAAATATCTCTCATCAAACACAAAATAGTTGTGGCTTAAAAGAAATTGAATTGAGGAGACAATAAACCTCTGGATGGAATCCTCATAATTACTGTATCTGGACAAGTAATATGTGATGCATCGTAACGCGACGTGATGGGGGATAGAAGGATATAACCCCACCACATCGCAAGATAACCACACATAATCAGATTGCCAATGAAATTTTTCCATAATCTGTATTATACTTTTGGAATCTTTAAGATGACTTGGTGTTAATGGCACTAAAGGTTGAAGATAAAAATCAACCCACTCCCCTAGTTTCTCACTGAGGGTACGTGCACACGCTGCGGAATCCGCTGCGGATTAATCCGCACGGATTTTGCAAAAACCGCAGATAATCCGCAGGTCCAAAGACCTGCGGATTATCTGCGGTTTTGCCTGCGGTTTGGTCCTGCGGATTCACTATCTCCACAATGGTGAAGATAGGAACCTGCAGCGGTTTCCGCAGAAAGAATTGACATGCAATTCTTTCTGCGGATTCAAAACCGCAGCAAATCCGCGCGGATTTTTCCGCAGCGTCGGCACAGCGGTTTTTTTTTTCCCATTCAAATGAATGGTACTGTACACCGCAGCTAAAGCTGCTGCGTGTCCGCAGCGGCCAAAACCGCTGCGGAAACGCAGCGGAATCCGCAGCGTGTGCACACAGCCTGAATGATCCGATCCCAGACACGATAGGTCTGAGAGGGGGAGGAAAAACCTCTTTATGAACTTTAGGGAGTGAGTGGTATATTGGGACAATCGGTGTTTCACAAAAAATAATTTTTTTAATTCTGTCTGAAATAGCACCCATACTAATTCCCACCTGTAATAGATGTAACAATTCAGAGTTAAATGAATTAGTTGGATTAGATGGCAATTCAATATAGGTGCTACTGTTTTCTAAATCCAGCAAGTTCATTTTCTTATATAAACCAGCATTGAGAGCCACAATAGCGCCCCCCTTGTCTGCCTGGACAACAAGGAGATCGCCATTAGCCCTCAATTCATCAATTGCCCTATGTTCAGAAATACTCAGATTAAATTTAACCTCTTGATGTTCTACTTGATTATAAAGAGACACAAGCTCACTTTCAATTGTTTCCTGAAAAAAATCAAGGAAAGGAGGTCTCGATTTTCCGCCTGCAGATTTCTATAATGGAGCAGGTAGAGAGCTGCAGCAGAGCCGCACAGGAGAAGCGATATGCTGCTTCTTTTATTCTGCACCAGATCTGCGCAGAAAGATCTGCAGCATGTGCACAGCCTTTTTTGTTTTACATAGCCTTAAACGGTACTGTGCATCACGTGCAGTTCTGTTGCTTTTCTGCTGCGGGTCTGCAGGGCCAAATCTGCTGCGGAACTGCACGGAGTCTGCACTGTGTGCACAGGGCCTTAAATCTTATGGTCAGGTTATCGGACATTCCTAATGTACTTTTCTCCAATATGTTGAATTCTTTCCTTATAATCTTTATGCATGTTGTATACTGATCAATATGTGGATAGTTTATATGTTTGATCTGCTTTTATAGCACATGTTTTTAAGTCTCTCACATATGTTTATAATTACCCTGATGGGAGTGGGATGTATATAAGGTTCCATGTTTGGAAAGCGGATTAGATTCTGGACCGTGAAGAAGGCGGGTTTTACCGCTGAAACGCGTAGTCCTATCTGCACGACTTTCCTGCGTTATTGCTGTTTTGAACTGCTTGGACCATTGCATTTTAATGGATTTATGAATAAAAAGAAAAAATTTTTTAACAGCATCCTGGATTGCTCACATTATTGCTGGACTTTGCTTTGTCGTTGTTTATATATATATATATATATATATATATATATATATATATATATATATCATTGACACGTATTTATATTTCATAGAGATTTAGATAGAATAGGTTGAAATTCAATTGTCGGCATCTGTAAAATCTCAGAGTCCTGAGGAGAGAATTTGCATATTCCCAGTGCCTTCTGGGATAAGTGAAGAGTCTCCGCAAGCTCAACGATCACTGGATTTTGGCCATTGCAGCTGAAAAGAGGAAATCGGTAAACCAGGGGAAGAGTCCTAACGAGACAATTTGCATATTCCCAGTGCCTTCTGGGATAAGTGAAGAGTCTCCGCGAGCTCAACGATCACTGGATTTTGGCCGTTGCAGCTGAAAAGAGGAAATTTTGGCTCATTTTTCATCATTTTGATAACTCTTTAACAATAACAATATGGAAGAGGCCAGGAGCCATTTGGGGAGCTGCATTTCTTGCTACATGTTCACAGACTTACCAGTGGAAAAGCTGAACTTCACATGCCACAAATGCAAGCTTGTGTCCCTGTTGGAGGAAAAGTTGCAAAATCTCGAAGAGAGGTTAGCTACGTTGAAGATCATTAAGGAAGGTGAAGAGTTCTTGGACAGAGCAGAATTCTCTCTTCATGTTACAGAAAGAGAAGAAATTCGAAGTGCACCTGAAGAAACAGAGGAATGGAGACATGTGACCCAGAGAAGCAGGAGGATCAGGAGGCAGTCAGCACCCATACTGCTCAGGAACCAGTACCAGGCTCTCCCGCAGGAGAACGATGAAGAAATACATCAGGATAAGACTTTGCCAACAAACAGCAACCTTGTACACCTTCAGAGTCCTCCTGGATGGAGAAAGAAAAATGTTGTGAAGAAGAAACGGAGAGTGGTGGTCATGGGGGATTCCCTGTTGAGAGGAACAGAGGCCGCTATCTGCAGACCGGATATAACCTCAAGAGAAATGTGCTGTCTTCCAGGTGCAAAAATTAAAGATGTGTCTGACAGGATATCAGGACTCTTCAGACCTACAGATGACTACCCATTCCTGCTACTACATGTGGGGACAAATGACACCGCAAGAAACGACCTGGAAACCATCTGCAGAGACTTTGAAAACTTAGGCAAGAAAGTGAAAGAACTGGGAGCGCAGGTGATCTTCTCTTCCATCCTCCCAGTGGATGGCCATGGAACAAGGAGGTGGAATACGATTCCGCAGGTGAACAACTGGCTACGTCGATGGTGCCGTCAGCAACGATTTGGATTTCTGGATCATGGAGTGAATTACCTTTACGATGGACTACTTGCTAGAGATGGGGTGCACCTTACAAAGACTGGAAAACATGTATTTGGAAGTCGCCTTGCTACAGAAAAAGCCATACACCTGACAAATGCTATTGAGAACTCTGCTATTAGAAGTGGAAGGAAAGAACAAAGACAAAAAAGTCTAAATAATAAAAATATTGGAGAAAGAGAAACTAATCACAAACTAAAGTGTTTCTATACTAATGCACAAAGCATGGGCAACAAACTAGAATTGGAACTATTGACGCACGAAAAGAAATATGATGTCATTGGAATCACTGAAACTTGGTGGGACAATACACATGATTGGAATACAAGACTAGAAGGATACAACTTATTTGCAAGAAACAGACTTGATAAACGAGGAGGAGGTGTCGCATTGTATGTTAGAAACACATATATCTGCACAGAGATTGAAGCTTCAGAGACTGGGAGTTCTGTGGAAACTGTTTGGGTAAGAATACAAGGACAGAACAATGGAAAGGACACCATTGTAGGCATTTACTACAGGACGCCTGTGCAAGTTGAAGATATGGATGAATTCTTTATGCATCAAATGGCCAAGTTCTCCAAAAAATATGACATAGTTGTCATGGGAGATTTCAACTATCAAGACATTTGTTGGGAATCTCAGGCAAAACTAACAGGTCAAGGAAATTCTTATCCTCTCTTGCTGACAACTTTATCTTCCAAAAGGTAGGGGAGAAAACAAGGGGAACTGCTACCATGGATCTAATCCTTATAAACAGGGAGGAAATGGTTGAGGAGGAAAAAGTGGCTGGGACCCTAGGAGGTAGCGACCATGCTATTTTAGAGTTTTGGATAACTAGAGGAGGAAGACCTGTGAAGACTCAGACGTCAAGGTTAGATTTCAGAAAGGCAGATTTTAAGGGATTCAGAAAGAGAATTGGAGGGATCCAATGGCTGGATATCCTTAAGGACAAAAATGTCCAGGAAGGATGGGAAATCTTGAAAAATGAAATTCTCAATGCACAATTGTTAACAATTCCAAAAAGAGGGAAGAATAGGAAGCATTTAAGGAAACCAGGATGGATGAACACAGAACTTAAGCACATGCTAAAAATTAAGAAAGAAATGTTTATAAAATGGAAAGAGGGAGACATATCTAAAGAAGAATATAATGCTGTCTGCAGAACCTGCAGGGCACGAATCAGATTACTAAAGCTGACAATGAATTGAAGCTTGCAAGAGACGTCAAAAGCAATAATAAAGGATTTTGGGGATATATCAAAAGTAAACGAAAAGTCAAAGATGCTATAGAATTTTTACAGGATGAAAATGATGAAATGGTAAGACAGGATGTTGAGAAGGCCGATCTTTTAAATTCCTATTTTGCATCTGTTTTCTCTCAGAAAGGAAATGTAACATCAACTGTTCTTTACTGTCCTATTAAGGGAATAGAATCCAGGATATCTATAAACAGAAAGATAGTGTGGAAACACTTAGCTAACCTAAATGAATTCAAGTCTCCAGGTCCAGATGAATTACACCCCAGAGTACTGAAGGAGATAGCAGAAGAAATTTTTTAACCCCTCTCCATAATCTTTGAAAATTCTTGGCGAACAGGAGAAGTCCCAGAGGACTGGAGAAGAGCAAATATTCCTATATTCAAAAAGCGGAAGAAGGTGGACCAGGCAACTATAGGCCGGTGAGTCTGACTTCTATACCAGGAAAGATCTTTGAACAAATTATTAAACAACATGTATGTCAGTACCTGGATAAGAATGAAGTGTTTAAACAGAGTCAGCATGGGTTTGTAACTAACAAGTCATGTCAGACTAACTTAATTGACAGAATCACTTATTGGGTGGATCAGGGAAATGCTGTAGATATAGTATATCTTGACTTAAGCAAAGCATTTGACAAAGTATCTCACACAATCCTTATTGAAAAAATGACTAAGTATGGAATGGACAAAGCAACTGTTAGGTAGATTCATAACTGGCTTAGTGATCGGACCCAAAGAGTGGTCATAAATGGCTGCACATCCTGTTGAAAGAATGTCTCAAGTGGGGTACCACAGGGCTCTGTCCTGGGCTCTGTAGTGTTCAACATCTTTATCAATGATTTAGATGAAGGAATTGAGGGTAAACAGTATGATGCAGCAGCAAAAAAGGCAAATGCAATTCTAGGATGTATTAACAGAAGCATACAGTCTAGATCACGTGAAGTCATTATTGCCCTGTACTCCTCTTTGGTCAGACCTCATCTGGAATACTGTGTCCAGTTTTGGGCACCACATTTTAAAAAAGACATAAGCAAACTGGAGCAAGTTCAGGAAAGAGCGACCAGAATGGTGACCGGTCTGCAAACCCTGTCTTATGAGGAAAGGTTGCAGGATTTGAGAATGTTTAGCTTGCAAAAGAGAAGACTGAGAGGAGACTTAATAGCTGTCTACAAATGTCTCAAGGGCTGTCACATTGTAGAAGGATCATCTTTATTCTCATTTGCACAAGGAAAGACTAGAAGCAATGGAATGAAACTGAATGGGAGGAGACAGATTAGATATTAGAAAAAACTGTTTGACAGAGTGATCAATGAGTGGAACAGGCTGCCACGAGAGGTGGTGAGTTCTCTTTCTATAGAAGTCTTCAAACAGAGGCTGGACAGACATCTGTCTTGGATGATTTAGCAAATCCTGCTTTGAGCAGGGGGTTGGACTAGATGACCCAGGAGGTCCCTTCCAACTCTACGATTCTATGATTCTATGATTACAGAACCTGACAGGATATGAGACATGGTTTACATACAGTAAACCATTGCATATCCATTAGATTTATAAATAATTATGATATAACGTCACTTAGGCTGCACAGACTCCCCGCCTGACCCGCGGTGAACTGACAGCATGGGAAAATGTTCAGAAACTTTCGCATTAGCGCCGCTCCTGGTTGTAAACTATTTTACCCCTTGAGATGGATTGCAACGTGGGACATGACTGTACGGCGGATAGGTATGGGATATTGTTGCTTTTTTATTTTGGATTTTTTACAGGAGAACGATGGCTTCGATTGGATTGGGAGTGAAATAAAGATGGAAAAAATGTGTTTATTTCATTAAAGGTCTTTATTCTTAATGTCTGTGTTTTTTAACCCTTTCAGACTAGCGGAATAATAATGGATAGGTGTCTTATTGACAACTCTCCATTATTAACCAGGCTTAATGTCACCTTACAATAGCAAGGTCACAGGGCAATGGGAAGAGAGAGGGTAAGTGCCGGAATTGGCGCATCTCACAGATGCGCCTTTTCTGGGGTGGCTTGGGGCAGATTTTTTTAGCCAGAGGGGCCAATAACAATGGTCCCTCTCTAGGCTATTAATATCTGCCCTCAGTCAGTGGCTTGCCCTCTCTGGCAGAGAAAATTGCGCGGGAGCCCACAACAATTTTTTCCATGATTTAGTCCTTTAATTTAACACCTACAGCGCCAAAGTTTTACACACACACTACTAACATTAACAATAGTGAGGGACATATATAAATCTTACGGATATGCAATGGTTTACTGTATGTAAACTATGCCTCATATCTTGTCGAGTTCCGTAGCGATTTTACAAAAGCCGACAAATGAATTATCACCTATTCTACTATGTATCTCTCTATGTAATATAAAGATATATATATACATATGTGTGTCACTGACATGTATACAGTATATACACTGTGTGTGTATATATATATATATGTACAGTATATATATATATATATATATATATATATCCTATCTTTTGTGTTCTAACATGTCAGTGTGACTTTACTGTATAGCCGCATATGAATTGCCGGCTTTTCAAAGGACACCGGTGCGTAAAAATTGGACAGCACTCGCATGGTGATATGAGCTTTGGTCATATGAGCACCACAGTCAGAGGCACGTTCCTTAATTAGTACTGTGCCTACCAGACTGCGGAGACCCGTGTGTCTCAAACAGTGCCTTCCCCTCTCCCACAAATCCCATGATGAAACACAGCCAGGCCTTGATGGGTTGAAACAGGTCAGTCACAGTTTATTACTTACATAAGCAGAGAAAGGCAATTACGTTTCATAACGGGGTCATTGCTGAGATCCTGTCCGCAATCAACAGGCGAGCTGGCCAATGAGCGGTTACAAACCTTTGCCCTCCTTCACATCTTCCGCCACGGATGATCATGTGTATGACCTACACAGGACTCCGACCCCCACCCATCAGCATTAGAGCCTGTGTAAAGGGATAAGATTCGTTATCATACAAGGAATACTTCACGCATGGAGACGAGATCAGTAACGGCAACAACAGGATTTGTACACAAACACAATATTGGAGAAAAAGGTGTACGAAAAAGATAACTTATCGCTTGCTGTTCTTGTTGAGGAAAGGCTGGAATATCTCCCGTCAACGTCATAGATCACGGACAATGTCCCTGGCTCTGTTGCAGAGGAAAGAAAAGCACCGTTTCCCGACTGCTGATGTATCCAGTCCTGCTTGGCTTGAGTGCGCTGGAACGTAGAAACAGTCCTTTATGTGGATTCCTCTGGAATGGCGCTGAGCACAAGCCGTGATAGCATGCGACCCTCTGAACTAGTCTCTAGGAACGGAGCAAGTCAGATTGTCTTAGCGACTTGTTGCCAAATAAACTGAGGCATCAAAGAAGGCCCACATCCCCTGCTGTCCATTGCAAAGGTCCTCCCCTTTCAGAAGAACCTTCCCCCGGCAACAGTAGTGACAATCCTGATAGTTCCGGCCCTAAAGTGCACCGGAAACCTCTGACTCTGTCCCGGCTTGTCTTCTTACACCCCCCTCTCTTTTCACTCACCATTCCACGAGCAAGGCATCCTTAGAAACATTAGATTGCTGCTTGTCTGTCTAAGCAACTTGTTGCCAAATGAACTGAGGCAGCGTGCAACCCTCTGAAGTAATCTCTAGGAATGGAGCAAGTCAGATTGTCTCTCACTGAGGGTGGGAAGGAGCCATCCATCAAAGAAGGGTCCAAAGACAGCTCAGTAGGAACACAGTCAGTTTGCAAGTCAGAAAGCTGGGGATGGATGACGTGGATTTAGTAGTTGGAGAAGTGGTGATGCCCTCTGCTGTCCAGTGCAAAGGCCCTCACCTCACAGAAGAATCTTCCCCTGGCAACAGTGGTGACAGTCCCGATAGTTCCGGCCCTAAAAAGCACTGGAAACCACTGACTGTCCCTGCTCATCTTCTGACACCTGCTCAACTCCATCCTGCAAGCCGGACAAAACTATATCAAGGCCAATGTCCATAAGGTGTACTCTGTCCGGTCTCAATAGTGCCAACTTATAGCCTTCTAGCTGGTGGTGACGAACCACAATACCACATTTACCCCTCATGAATTTCTCCATCCGCCCGTTGATCTTTCTCCTTGCCCGCTCTATGGCTCTTTCATCTCTTGCGCCATGCCAGACAGCTCATGGTATTATCTCTGACCACACCAATACCATATCTGTGAATAAACAGGTCAAACGCTCAATGTCTGTTGTCATTATTGTGTAATGTTCGGCGATTTTGCGTTTGCCGAGATCATTGCCACCAGCGTGTATCACTATTTTTACCGGGTGTTTAGCCCTCCTGGAGATGTTGACAACCTCTTGGAACACCTGCTGCCATTGGAGCCCTCTGACACCTCTCTTTTACACCGCGGCAACATCTCGCTATTGCGCAGTGCACCAAAAAAAGCAATAGCGAAAGCTGCTAATACGAGGATCGCCTCGTATTGCGACTTGCAAAGCATTGGGGACATAGAAATAATGTCATGCAATAATCTAAGTGAAATGGGGCGATGACATTCCTGACTCGGTTGAAGCCTTTTCCAGCCTTTAATGGCTTGTTTGATGAAAAGGAAATTTGTTGCATCAGCCCACCCCATTAGTTGAAAGATATAGGCTATTCCCGATAAATGCTGTTGCGCCGATGTACCTGTCGCCTCTCTTTCATTGAGCCAAACCAAAATTTCCGTCGTCACTTCACCTCTTGCTCGGCCGCACTTATCGACGGGCCTACCCTGAATTAAAGAGCACCACTCCTCCCAAGCCTTACCATAAACCTGCAAGGTAGCCGGTGTAACAGAGGTACGGATTAAAGGCATCAGTGTTTGACCACTGTGTCCCATAGGGATGGCGGACACTGAATACCCGATGGTTGCGCATTGAGAAGCTGGACTCTGAAGGCCTGCCAATCAGAAGATAACAGTGAGTTAATGAGATTATTGTCTGCCTCTACCACTAATGTGGCTCAACCCCAGATGTTGTTTTTCAAACAGCAGCGCTAGCCGGCGTAAAAGAGCTAGTATGGGCAGGGATGCAGAAGACACATGGTTCAAGCTTTTTGCGGTTCTCATATTTTTCATTTCAGTGCCGTGCCTACCAATCTTGAGAGAGAGAACAAGAGCATCAACCCTTGCAATTCCAACACACCAGATACTTCCCTTAACTCACATAAAGTATGGAAGGAAAGTTGAGAGGCCCCATACCCATCACATTGTAACTGAACCTGCTTACTTTAGCCTTATGTCCATGGAAACCTTAGTGTAACCAGTAGAATAGACATTATGGTGTGCCCAGAAAGCATGAGCCTCAGAGCAGCAAGTCTGATCTAGTCATCCCAGCAGTGAGACGGCTAGAATGGAGTTGCTGTATGGAGGATGTCCTTATAGACAGTACTGTATGCACAGAAATCATGAACCTCAGGGCAGGAACTCCAATCTAGTCATCCTTATAATGAGACAGCTAAAATGGCGTTGCTGTATAGATGACATCCTTAGAGACAGTGATGTGTGCACAGAAAGCATGAGCCTCAGTGCAGGAAATCTGATCTAGTCATCTCTGTAGTGAGACAGATAGAATGGTGTGTGGCTGTATGGAATTTCATTATTTCTTGACAAACAGTTAGACAAGATTACAGCCCCAATTTATGAAGAACAAACTATTGTATGACAGTATTAACCCCTTCCTGACATCTGACATAATATCCCGTCCATGGGACCCGGGCACCTATGACTGGGGACGGGATAGTATGTCTTAGCGATCAGCGGCGCCCCCAGGGGGAGCGCCGCTGATCGCGGCCGGGTGTCAGCTGATTATCACAGCTGACACCCGACACTATGTGTCAGGGGCGGTCACGAACCGCCCCGGCATGTTAACCCCTGGCACACTGAGATCAAACATGATCGCAGTATACCGGGAAACAGGGAAGCATTGGTAGGGAGGGGGCTCCCTCCGTGCTTTCCTGAGACCCCCAGAGCAGCGCGATGTGCTGCGCTGGGGGCCTCCTTCCCTGCAGGTCACCGGATCCAATATGGCAGCAGGGACCTTCAGGGACCTGCAGGGTGGCAGCTTCCGCATTTCCTGTAAAGCGCTGGCATGAGGAAGCCTCCAGCACTGCCTGTCACATTGCTGATCTGACACAGCACTGATGTTCCCCCCTGGGACAAAGTAATAAAGTAAAAAAAAAGTGTAAAAATAATTTATAAAAAATCGCTAAGTAAATAAAAAAAAAAAAAAAAAATCCCTAATAAATTCATTTTTTGGAAATAAAAAAAACAAAACAATAAAAGTACACATATTTAGTATCGCCGCATCCATAACGACCTGCCCTATAAAACTGTCCCATTAGTTAACCCCTTTAGCGAACCTCTTAAAAAATAAAAATAAAAAAACAAGCAAAAAACAATGCTTTATTATCATACCGCCAAACAAAAAGGGCAATTACACGCGATCAAAAAGACGGATATAAATAACCATGGTACCGCTAAAAACATCATCTTGTCCCGCAAAAAATGAGCCATGATACAGCATCATCAGTGAAAAAATAAAAAAGTTATAGCTCGCAGAATACAGCGATGCAAAAATAATTATTTTTTATATAAAATAGTTTTCATTGCATAAAAGCACCAAAACATAAAAAACCGACATAAATGAGGTATTGCTGTAATTGTACTGACCCAAAGAATAAAACCGCTTTATCAATTTTACCACAGGTGGAACGGTGTAAACGCACCCCCCAAAAGAAATTCATGAAATGCTGTTTTTTGTTCATTCTGCGTCCCAAAAATCAAAACAAACAAGCGATCAAAAAAGTCACATGCCCGAAAATGATATCAATAAAAACGTCAACTCGTCCCGCAAAAAATAAGACCTCACATGACTCTGTGGGTCAAAATACGGAAAAATTATAGCTCTCAAAATGTGGTGATACAAAAACTATTTTTAGAATAAAAAGCATCTTTTAGCGTGTGACAGCTGCCAAATATAAAAACCGCCATAAATAGTAAATCAAACCCCCTTTATCACCCCCTTAGTTACGGAAAAATAAAATTAAAAAAAGTATTAATTTCCATTTTCCCATTAGGGTTAGGGTTAGGGCTGAGATTAGGGTTAGGGGTGTGTTGGGGTTAGGGTTGGAGTTAGAATTGGGGGGGTTTCCACTGTTTGGGCACATCAGGTGCTCTCCAAATGCAACGTGGTGTCTAATCTCAATTCCAGCCAATTCTGTGTTGAAAAAGTCAAACGGTGCTCCTTCCCTTCCAAGCTCTGCCATGCGCCCAAACAGTGTTTTACCCCCACATATGGGGTATCAGCCTACTAAGGACAAATTGCAAAACAACTTTTGGGGTCCAATTTCTCCTGTTACCCTTTGGAAAATAAAAAATTGGGGCAAAATTATTTTTGTGAAGCACTTGGGGTTCAAAGTGCTCACCACACATCTAGATAAATTCCTTGGGGGGTCTATTTTCCAGAATGGGGTCACTTGTTGGGAGTTTCAATAGTGTAGGCACATCAGAGGCTCTCCAAAAGCGACATGACACCCGCAGATCATTCCTTCAAAGTCTGCATTCCAAAATGTCACTACTTCCCTTCCAAGCCCTGACATGTGCCCATACAGTCGTTTTCTCCCATATATGGGGTATCAGCGTACTCGGGACAAATTGGACAACAACTTTTGGGGTCCAATTTCTCCCGTTCCCCTTGGGAAAATAAAAAAATAAGGGACTAAAAGATCATTTGTGGAAAAAATATGATTTTGTTCTTTTCACGCCCGGGCGTTATAAACTTCTGTGAAGCACTGGGGGGGTTTAAAGTGCTCACCACACATCTAGATAAGTTCCTTGGGTGGTCTAGTTTACAGAATGGGGGTCATTTGTGGGGGGTTTCCACAGTTTAGGTACATCAGGGGCTCTCCAAAGGCAACATGACACCCGCAGACCATTCCATCAAAGTCTGCATTCCAAAATGTCACTACTTCCCTTCCGAGCCCCGACGTGTACCCATACAGTAGTTTTCTCCCGCATATGGGGTATCAGCGTACTCAGGACAAATTGGACAACAACTTTTGGGGTCCGATTTCTCCTGTTATCCTTGTCAAAATAAAAAAAATTGGGGACTAAAAGATCATGTTTGTGGAAAAAATATGATTTTGTTCTTTTCACGCCCGGGCGTTATAAACTTCGGTGAAGCCCTTGGGGGTTCAAAGTGCTCACCACACATCTAGATAAGTTCTTTGGGGGTCTAGTTTCCAAATTGGTGTCATTTGTGGGGTTTTCTACTGTTTTAGTACATCAGGGGCTTTCCAAACGCGACATGGCGTCCGATCACAATTCCAGCCATAAAAGTCAAATGGAGCTGCTTCCCTTCTGAGCTCTGCCATGCGCCCAAATAGTGGTTTACCCCCACATATGGGGTATCAGCATGCTCAGGACAAATTGCACAATAACTTTTGGGGTCATGCTACCCTTGGAAAAATAAAAATTGAGGGTGAAAAGATCATTTTTGTGGAAAAAATATGATTTTTTAATTGTATGGCTATACGTTATAAACTTCTGTGAAACCCTGGAAGGTTCAAAGTTCTCACCACACATCTAGATAAGTTCCTTGGGGGGTCTAGTTTCCAAAATGTGGTCACTTGTGGGGGGTTTCCACTGTTTAGGCACATCAGGGGCTCTCCAAACGTGACATGGCGTCCGATCTGAATTCCAGCCAATTTTGCATTGAAAAAGTCAAATGGCGCTCCATCCCTTCTGAGCTCTGCCATGCGCCGAAACAGTGGTTCCCCCCACATATCAGGTATCAGCGTACTCAGGACAAATTGTACAATAACTTTGGAAGTCCAATTTCTCCTGTTACCCTTGGTAAAATAAAAAGAATTGGACCTGAAGTAATTAAGTTAAATGTTCATTTTTTTTTAAATATTCAAAAATTCCTGTGAAGCATCTAAAGGGCTAATAAACTTCTTGAATATGGTTTTGAGCACCTTGAGGGGTGCAGTTTTTAGAATGGTATCACTTTTGGGTATTTTCTATCATATAGACCCCTCAAAGTGACTTCAAATGTGATGTGGTCCGTAAAAATAAAATGGTGTTGCAAAAATGAGAAATCGCTGGTCAACTTTTAACACTTATAACTTCCTAACAAAAAAAAATTTTGGTTCCAAAATTGTGCTGATGTAAAGTAGACATAAAGGAAATGTTACTTATTAAATTTTTTGTGTGCCATATCTCTGTGATTTAAGGGCTTAAAAATTCAAATTTGGAAAATTGGGAAATTTTCACCAAATTTCCATTTTTTTCACAAATAAACGCAAGTTATATCAATGAAATTTTATCATTAGCATGAAGTACAATATGTCACGAGAAAACAATGTCAAAATCACCAGGATCCATGGAAGCATTCCAGAGTTATTACCTCATAAAAGGACAGTGGTCAGAATTGTAAAAATTGTCCCGGTCATGAACGTGCAAACCAACCTTGGGGGTAAATGGGTTAAAGGGTGTATCCGGAACTTATTTTAAAAACAAAAAATGTGCCTAAGTACTAAGAAGCAGGTAATTGCTACCTAGCTGATGGTTGTGGTCAAAGCCGTTCTTCCCCGGCACAGAGAGGTCACAGACCGCTCCTGCAGGGGATTCAGCTTCCTCATGACTTCCGACTCATTCTGATTGACAGCCAGATCCTTCAATTAGGCAGTGGAAATTCGGCAGCCACTTTGTTCATTTCTTTAATAAAGTTAGTTTTCTGATTATCGCTATTCATAATATAAAACATTACACAAATCTCTGTTTGTTCAGTTTTGATAGAAATCAAATTTTCCTGTATGTGCACAAGTCTGGGCCAGTGACGGAGCGAAGCCGACAGAATCACCAGAATCAAATCACAAAAGTGGCAAAAATTACATCAGAAATGTTCTCCAATGACCCTAGACATTCCTGTAACAATTCAGATCACCACTGTGTTGTATATTATGATGACTGTCAGTTGTGTGCTTTTATGATGACTGTTGGTTGCGCTCTGTTATGATGACTGTCGGTTGCACTCTGTTTTGATGACTGTTGGTGGTGCTCTATTATGGTGACTGTCGGTTGCACTCTGTTATGCTGACTGTTGGTTGTGCTCTTTTATGATGACTGTCAATTGCATTCTTTTATGATTGTCGGTTGTGCTCTGTTATCATGACTGTCAGTTGCGCTCTATGATGATTGTCGGTTGCGCTCATTAATGATGACTGTCAGTTGCACTCTGTTATGAGGACTGTCAGTTGCGCTCAGGGTCGGAGTGGGGTGTCTGGGGCCCACAGGGGGAATTGACCCTACGGGCCCACCCTACAGCTATATGCAAATAACAGCCATTATCCCCGGTATAGTGGAGCGTCGACTGTAAAACACAGGTGGCTGCTGCGCATCTACTGGGTGCCACCATAACTGGGATGTACAATTACGGTAGTTTGCATTAAAGGGTGCTATCCACAGGTTAGGTAGGTGATAACTTATTGATCGGTGGAATCCGACCATTGGAAACCACACCGATCGGAAGAATAGGGAACCTTTATCCATAACAGGACACTTTTATGCCCATTTTTTTTTTTTAAACATCATTTTTATTGATTTTATAATGAAGTTGCATATTACAAGTTATAAACATTGCATTGAATTGTTACAAAGAACATATTTAAACATGCTTATCACCTAAGGCCTCTTTCACACTTCAGTTTTTTTCCATCAGTCAAAATTTGAAAATGGCGGATCCGCTTTTTTTGTGGCGGATCCGCCATTTTTTCCCATTGGGATACATTAGTGGCGGATTTTGGCGGATGGTCGGCCGTTGCGTCCGCTATTCGGAGGATCCGCAAAATTCCTTGCGGATTCTGTCTGAGGGGGACGGAGCTTGCAACGGTTTTTTTGCCGTCAAAATGGCGGACGACGGCGGATCCGCAGTCATCCGCCATGCGGTAGAATGGCCGCCTATGGGTGGCGGATCCGCCGGGATCTGCTATTTTGCGGAATCCGCCGGTGGAATCGCTAAATCGCACTGAGCATGCCCAGAAAAAAATATACTTTTCCAGACAGTCCCAAAACTATATAAGGTGGGTTAATTGGGCCCAGACATGTAGTACCAGCCAGACAGAAGAGAGAAGACAGCCAGCAAGCATCTGCCAGCCAGCCAGCCAGAAAGCAAGCAAGCATCTGCCAGACAGCCAGACAGCCTGACAGCCAGCAAGCATCTGCCAGCCAGCCAGCATCAAGAGGCCTGCCACCACTGGCTCTTCTCTTTTTTTATTGCAAATTGGTTTTGTGGCTGACCACCACTGTTGCCGTGCACCCTGGGTCATGTTCGCCATCTTTTCTATGTTTATTGTGATTGATCTAGGCTGCTGTGCACACTCACGGCAGCCCCGCCCTGCCCCAGGCTTTATTTATTTTTGCATCCATGTCTGAGCCTGCATTGCCCTTCATCTGTGTTTGCTGGTCAGGCAGTGTGTGGAGGTCAAACCTGAGATGTCTGTGTTCAGACCTGGTTGGCCTTCGTCTGCACCTGCTCCATCTGGCTGCACGGGAGTGATGCAGATATGCTTCAGGTATGGATTGCATTTGATATGGTCTTGCTTTTAAAACATTTAGGAGGCCGCAATGGCACATTGAATAAATAAAAATGTAGAGTAGGACCCCCCATATGAGATTGCCTTGGCGTGGCGGGGTGGCTCAATATATTGATCAATATTTTGCTAAATGTCTCATTTTGAATGCAGTAAGATATGTGCATATGCACCTCATGTTATGCGTTCTGACCACTGGCAGTGCTGGCTTTTCTCTTTTTTTACTGCCACCACTGAGCCAGGACAGAGTGGCCTGCCAGTGACAGCACCAGCACGTCTGAAAGTGTGAATATACCTATTTGTGTGTGACATTTCTGTGTGTGTGTGTATGGCCCGCTTGTGTGTAGCCTGCCTGTGTGTGTGTGGTCTGCGAGTGTTGCATGTCTGTGTGTATTTTTTTTTTCATACTTTTTTTTTCTGTTGCATGTGTACTGCATTTTATTTTCATACTACTGTAATATTATTGTATTATTTATGCTGTGATTGTGTGGTGTAAAGCCGGTTTCACATTTGCGCTTTATAGCGCAGCGACGGCCTGTGCACGGCCGCCGCTAATCCCCGCCCCCTCCCGGCTCCCTGCCCGCCCCATCCGTTCATCGCCGCCTACTAGCGCACATGGACGCTTGCGATCTGCGCACCCTATCTTTAGCATAGGGTGCGCAGATAGTGCGCTGGCCGTGCGTTAGCAGGATTTTGCCGTGCACTGCGCACTTTTGAAGGTGCGCCGTACGCGCCGAAATGCAACATGCTGTGTTACGATTGAGTCACCGTAGGAGGCAGACACAAAAATAGAAGCTATGTCCAGAAAACCAGAGAAGTTGGCAACTATCAGATTGCAGACCCCTGAACCTATCAACACAACTAGCAGTAGCCGTGGGGGGTTCCTACGATGCCCTAGACCCCTCGATCACAGCCGGAGCGCTAAATAGCCTAAAGACAGAAAAGGAAATCTAAACTGCCCCAGAACAGACCCCAAAGTAAAAGGCAGCCCCCAACATATAATGACTGTGAAGCAAGATGAAAAAACACTCACACAGAAAGATAGGCTGAGCAAACGATGGGGCCCAAGCTAGCTAAACAGAACAGGAAAGGAAGGTTGCTGTCTGCAATCTGCCAAAACCCTATCAAAGACATAAGCCAACAAGCTGATATGAAAAAGACCCTGAAGCAGCTAGGCTTCAAAAACTAAATCAGCACTCAGGTATTTTCAGAAGACAGAGCTAAAGGAATTCAGCACACCCCAGCAGGGAATGGCAGAAATCCAGAAAAACAAAGCAAAACAAAGTCTAAGCATAAATGCAAAAAGCCGAGCAGAAAACTTAGCTTTAGAGGAGCAGGAATTCAGACTGGTCTCCAAGGATCCCACAGAGAAATCACCCGCAGGGCAGAAGGGCGTCGGCAGCCTTATATCCAGTCAGTAACTCCACTCAGCCAGTCATCATCATCAGACTCAGGTGTTTGATAATCAGGCTCACTACCTTTCTTTACCAGAAGAGGGAGTTCCTCGGGCCTCAGTAGTGAAGGGGAAAATGAACTCACAACAGTACCTCCCCCTTGAGGAGGGGTCACCGAACCCTCAACCACGCCACCAGGGCGATCAGGGTGAGCCCGATGAAAGGCACGCACCAATCTTTTGGCATGAATATCAGAGGCAGAGACCCAGGAATTATCCTCCTGACCATAACCCTTCCACTTAACCAAATACTGGAGTCTCCGTCTAGCCAGACCAGAATCCAGTACTTTCTCTACCTCATACTCCATGTTACCTTCAACCAATACAGGGTCTGGAGGTGCCACCCCCGGAACAACAGGTTCAACAAACCTCTTCAACAAAGATTTATGGAACACATTATGGATTTTAAATGTGACAGGAAGAGCCAAACGAAAAGAGATCGGATTAATAATCTCCAAAATCTTGTAAGGTCCAATAAATCTAGGCTTAAACTTAGGAGAAGCCACCTTCATAGCAATATTTTTTGATGATAACCACACCATATCACCAACCTTAAACTGGGGACCAATGGTCCTATGTCGGTTGGAAAACCGCTGTGCCTTTTCCTGGGAGAGAGATAACTTATCCACCACTTGGTCCCAGATCTGGTGCATTCTCTCCACCACAGTGTCAACACCTGGGCAGGCAGAGGGCTCCACCTGCCCTGAAGAAAATCGAGGATGAAACCCAAAGTTACAAAAAAAAGGTGACATCAAAGTGGCAGAACTAGCTCTATTATTTAAAGCAAATTCGGCCAAGGGCAAAAATGAAACCCAATCATCCTGATCAGCAGAAATAAAACATCTCAAATATGACTCCAAGGTCTGGTTTGTTCTCTCTGTCTGCCCATTGGTCTGAGGGTGAAAAGCAGAGGAGAAGGACAACTGAATTCCCAGCTTGGAACAGAAAGTTCTCCAAAATCTAGACACAAACTGGACTCCTCTGTCAGATACAATATTCTCAGGAATCCCGTGTAAGCGAACCACCTGTTGTAAAAACAGGGGCACCAACTCAGAGGAAGACGGCAACTTAGGGAGTGGTACAAGATGAACCATCTTAGAAAACCTATCACAAATCACCCAAATAACAGTCATCCTTTGAGAGACAGGCATATCAGAGATGAAATCCATTGAAATATGGGTCCATGGCCTCTTGGGGACAGGCAAAGGCATCAACAACCCACTAGAGCGAGAACACGATTTAGACCGGGAGCACGTCCCACAGGACTGCACAAAATTCCTGACATCACGAGACAAGGAGGGCCACCAAATAGACCGACTCACCAGATCTCTAGTACCAAAAATACCTGGATGACCAGCCAAAGCAGAGCAATGAACTTCAGACATCACTCTCTTCTTCCACTGGTCAGGAACATACAACTTTCCACTGGGACAACGCTCAGGTTTGCCCTCCTGGAACTCTTCCAGAGCACGTCTCAAATCGGGCGAGATGGCAGAAAGAACTACCCCTTTGCCTAAGATGGTAGCAGGCTTGGTCACCACAGGAGAATCAGCAAAGAAGCTCCTAGAGAGGGCGTCAGCCTTGACATTCTTAGTTCCAGGAAGAAAAGAAACCACAAAATCAAAACGTGTAAAAAACAAGGCCCACCTAGCCTGTCTAGGGTTCAAGCGCTTAGCCGACTCTAGGTAAATCAAATTCTTGTGGTCAGTGAGGACCACGACTTGATGCTTAGCTCCCTCCAACCAATGTCTCCACTCCTCAAATGCCCATTTCATGGCCAACAGTTCCCGATTCCCCACATCATAGTTACGTTCAGATGGAGAGAACTTTCGGGAAAAGAAAGCACAGGGATTCATTTTAGATGTTACAGGATCCTTTTGGGACAAAACAGCTCCTGCACCAATCTCAGAAGCATCCACCTCTACCTGGAACGGAAGTGAGACATCAGGTTGCCGCAAAACCGGGGCGGAGGTGAATCTTCGCTTCAGCTCCTGAAAGGAAGAAACAGCCTCCGGAGACCAATTTAACACATCAGCACCCTTCTTAGTCAAATCAGTCAATGGCTTGGCAATACTAGAAAATGTTGCTATAAATTTCCGATAAAAATTAGCAAAACCCAAAAACTTCTGGAGGGCCTTCAAAGAAGTGGGCTGAACCCAATCGTAAATGGCCTGTACCTTGGCCGGGTCCATTTCAATAGTTGACGGGGACAAAATAAATCCCAAATAAGAAATCCTCTGTACTCCAAAAAGGCATTTAGATCCTTTGACATACAGGGAATTCTCCCTCAAGATCCGGAACACAGTCCGAATATGTTCCACATGAGAATCCCAATCCTTGGAGAAGATCAAAATATCATCCAGATAGCTAATCAAAAATTTATCGACAAAATCTCGGAAAATATCGTTCATGAAGCACTGGAAGACAGAAGGGGCATTAGTGAGCCCAAAAGGCATCACCAGGTACTCAAAATGTCCCTCCGGAGTATTAAACGCTGTCTTCCATTCATCCCCATGCTTAATGCGAATAAGATTATACGCCCCCCTGAGGTCAAGCTTGGTAAACCAGCAAGCACCTTTAACTCTGGAGAATAGATCAGAAATCAGGGGTAACGGATACTGATATTTAACAGTAATTTTGTTGAGGGCACGATAATCAATACAAGGTCTTAATGATCCATCCTTTTTGGCTACAAAAAAAAAACCGGCACCTAAGGGTGACGAGGATGGTCTAATATGACCCTTCTCCAACGCCTCCTTAATATAGGATCGCATAGCCTCGTGCTCGGGTACAGATAAATTGAAGAGCCGACCCTTGGGAAATTTACACCCCGGGCTCAGTTCAATTGCACAGTCATAACTCCTATGAGGAGGCAGAGACGCAGACTCATTCTCACTAAATACATCATAAAAGTCCGCCAAATAATCAGGAACATCATGCGACTGAGGAGAGGTGGAAAACACCGGAGCCTCACTAAAGGCACACCGACAACCCCAACTCACCACAGACACAGATTTCCAATCCAAAACTGGATTATGAATTTGTAACCAGGGAAACCCCAGAACAATAGTATCATGCAGATTATGCAACACCAAAAATCTGCAATTTTCTTGATGGTCTGGGGCGACCCGCATTACCACCTGGGTCCAAAACTGAGGTTTATTGTTAGCCAAAGGAGTAGCATCAATCCCCCTCAAAGGGATAGGCGTCTGCAGAGGTGTCATCGGAAATCCACAACGTTTAGCAAAATCCAAGTCCATTAGGTTTAGGGCTGCTCCCGAATCCACAAAAGCCGTGGCGGAAAATGTGGACAGGGAGCAGATCAGAGTAATAGCCAGAAGAAACTTAGGTTGAACACCACCAACAGAAAACGTGTGTGCAAAGCGTTTCTCTCGTTTAGGACAGACAGAAATAATATGCGAGGCATCTCCACAGAAAAAACACAACTTATTACGCCTTCTGAACTCCTGACGCTGCTCTCTGGACAAAACTCTATCACATTGCATAGGTTCAGACATTTGTTCAACAGGTGGCAACACCTCTCGTGCAGCTTTGCGTTCGCGCAAACGCCGATCAACCTGAATGGCTAATGACATAGAATCGTCAAGACCAGAAGGAACAGGAAATCCCACCATAGTATCTTTTACGGCTTCTGACAACCCCTTCCGAAAGAGAGCAGCCAAGGCATTATCATTCCAGGTAGTAAGTACTGCCCACTTTCGGAATTTTTGACAGTACAATTCTGCAGAATCACGACCCTGGTTCAATGCCAGCAGGTCTTTTCAGCCTGATCAATGGTATTAGGTTCGTCATACAACAACCCCAAGGCCTGAAAAAATGTGTTCACATTAGTCAGAATAGGATCATCTGGTTTCAAAGAAAACGCCCAATCCTGGGGATCGCCACGCAGCAAAGAGATGACAATTTTAACCTGCTGCGCGGAGCTCCCTGACGAGTTAGGCTTCAAGGCAAAAAATTATTTACAATTATTTTTGAAATTCAAAAATTTAGACCGATCCCCAAAAAATACATCAGGTGTAGGAATCTTTGGTTCAGCAGCATGTGAATGAGCAAGGTAGGCGGAAATTCCCCGCACTTCCGCAGTGAGCTGCTCCACACGATCAGACAATTGCTTTATCTCCATTGAGAGAAAAAAAATTCCCCCTACGGCCTCAAAGATATAGAGGAAAAAATATACACTTTTTTTTTTTTTTTTTTTATACAATTCTTTCCTGCTATTGAGTACCCTAGGATCTGCGGTATGGCAGGTGATTCTGTTATGATTGAGTCACCGTAGGAGGCAGACACAAAAATAGAAGCTACGTCCAGAAAACCAGAGAAGTTGGCAACTATCAGATTGCAGACCCCTGAACCTATCAACACAACTAGCAGTAGCCGTGGGGGGTTCCTACGATGCCCTAGACCCCTCGATCACAGCCGGAGCGCTAAATAGCCTAAAGACAGAAAAGGAAATCTAAACTGCCCCAGAGCAGACCCCAAAGTAAAAGGCAGCCCCCAACATATAATGACGGTGAAGCAAGATGAAAAAACACTCACACAGATAGAAAGATAGGCTGAGCAAACGATGGGGCCCAAGGTAGCTAAACAGAACAGGAAAGGAAGGTTGCTGTCTGCAATCTGCCAAAACCCTATCAAAGACATAAGCCAACAAGCTGATATGAAAAAGACCCTGAAGCAGCTAGGCTTCAAAAACTAAATCAGCACTCAGGTATTTTCAGAAGACAGAGCTAAAGGAATTCAGCACACCCCAGCAGGGAATGGCAGAAGTCCAGAAAAATAAAGCAAAACAAAGTCTAAGCATAAATGCAAAAAGTTGAGCAGAAAACTTAGCTTTAGAGGAGCAGGAATTCAGACTGGTCTCCAAGGATCCCACAGAGAAATCACCCGCAGGGCAGAAGGGCGTCGGCAGCCTTATATCCAGTCAGTAACTCCACTCAGCCAGTCATCATCATCAGACTCAGGTGTTTGATAATCAGGCTCACTACCTTTCTTTACCAGAAGAGGGAGTTCCTCGGGCCTCAGTAGTGAAGGGGAAAATGAACTCACAACAATGCTGCGTTCGGCGCACACGGGCGTACCTTCAAAAGTGTGAAGCGCACGGCAAAATCCTGCTAGCGCACGGCCAGTGCACGATTTGCGCACCCTATGCTAAAGATAGGGTGCGCAGATCGCAAGCGTCCATGTGCGCTAGTAGGCGGCGATGACCGGATGGGGCGGGCAGGGAGCTGGAAGGGGGCGGGGATTAGCGGCGGCCGTGCGCAGGCCGTCGCTGCACTATAAAGCGCAAATGTGAAACCGGCCTAACTGGTATTGTATGCTGTGTAATTGGGCCCAGACATCCGGCACCATCCACACTGAAGACACCGAGCCAGACATCCGACACCAGCCCGACTGATAGAACACCGAACTAGAGCTATAAAACCTGCCTGCCCAGCTGCTAGTCTTCCACCTGCAAGACCCCTGGAGAGTGTGTGTGTGTGTGGCCTGTCTGTGTGTGTGTGTGGCCTGCCTGTGTGTCATGCGTGTTTGTGTGGGGATTTTTTTTCATATTTTAATTGTTTTTCTGTTGCATGTTTATTGTATTTTATTTTCATATTTGCAATTGTGGTGTGATTAATGTGTGTGGTGTATCTGTTGTATATCAGTGTTTTTTTATTTTTCATTTATTGTGGTATTTAAAATAAAGAGCGGAGTAGCTCCTATTTGTGGGAAAAAAAAATTATAAAGTAAAAGAAAAAAAAAAAACTGTTTTGAAAAAATCTCCGTAGTATCATTTTAAAACAAGGAGAAATTAAGTTACTATAAAGGTACATTAATTTTTTGGTATACAAGTGTGGTTATACTCTCAAGTGAGAGATTGCAACATGCAAACAAAAAATTCTGGGTATACACAGCAATTACACACCTTAAATCACTGGATAAGCTCTCGGTGAGAGTTTTTCAGGGAATTCAAAAACATGCAAACACAAAGTGTGGGTATACACAGAAAGTACACACCTTCAATCACTGTGGTTACACTCTCGGTGAGAGTTTTTGAGGGAATGCAAACACAAAGTGGGTATACACAGCAATTACACACCTTCAATCACTGTGGTTACACTTGGTTACACTTTTTCAGGGAATTCAAACACATGCAAACACAAAGTGTGGGTATACACAGAAATTACACACCTTCAATCACTGTGGTTACACTCGGTTACACTTTTTCAGGGAATTCAAACACATGCAAACACAAAGTCTGGGTATACACAGGAATTACACACCTGCAATCACTGTGGTTACACTCTCAGTGAGAGATTATAAGGGAATTTACACATGCAAACACTTAAAACTGCGTATACTTAGTTTCAGGGAATTACACAAATTACATACCAATGAAGCTTTTTTTAATGTTATTTAATTTTTTTTTCACTTTCATATCATTTCAGGAAGCACGCAGCAGCAGCAGCCACACCGCAGGACACCCTACAGGCCGCATCATATCCACATAGGAACTTCAGTTTTCCCAGTAAGTATAAAGGCCTGAAAGCTTGTGATATCCTTTGTATAGTAGCTTAACAAGTGTCTTTATACTTGCAGATCACTTCAGGAAGGACCGCAGCAGCCACCGCAGCTGACCCGCATTCCAGACCGTAGTGATGTCTTCTCCTGAAAGCTCCCCCTCACATCATCAGCGAGCTGAGGTAAATAATTTTTTTTTTTTTTAACTCTTTTTTTTTTTTTTTTGTTTAAACCCTATATCCATGTATTATGTTTTGACAGGAAGCTGATTCAGAGGAGCTTCCAGGAGGAGACGTGCAGGGTGGAGAGACACAAGGAGGGGGTGCGCAGAGTGTAAGTTTAGCACATACACACATACATAATACTACACCCAACACAAACATTCATCACAGCGCACACACAATAACTCCGCATCCATCCAAACAAAAAATTTTTTTTAATTCTACAGTCTTCAGAATCCGGTGCCCGCACTAGAGCGACTCCCAGGACACCCCAGGGTCGTCGAGGTGATGCCTCTGGTGGAAAACGGTAAGTAACCCTATTTGGATAACTGAGTAAATGAACATCATGTGTTTGAATAGAATGTAATTTTTTGTTTTTTTTGTTTTTCTATCTTCACAGGTTTCACAGCGTGCTCCCCGGAGACAACTGGAGGAGGGTGTTATCATAGACACCGATGACCTCATCCGTGAGGTTGAAAACCGGGAGCCGCTGTGGAACATGGGAAACCGTTTACATGCCGACCAACCAACCACCCGACGGCTCTGGGATGAGGTCTGTTCTGCAGTTATAGAGAACTGGGAGGAGCTCAATGCGAGGGCCAGGGATTTAGTGCGTAAGTATTACAACTTCAGTAACTTATATTCCAGCATGTGAAGTGTTGAATACTAAACCCCTTTTTTTTCTTCACAGGTGAAAGGGTTATCACACGTGGCGGTCGCTCAGGGATTGCTTCAAGAGGGACTACAACAAGGAGATGCAGACCCCAAGTGGATCGGGAGGACGCCGGGGACCCCAGTACAAGAACTACAGAGACCTGGGGTTCCTATGATCAACTATGGTGTGTCCATTTAATTTTTTTTCAGCAGAGTTAAATTAAATATCAATATATTTAATTTTTTTTTCTCCTTTTTTTTAGCACCATCTGCAGCACTCGGGAGCCTGCATCAGAGTTGCCTCCCTCTGGAGTGATCCCTTGTGAGACCGCCCCCGGTGACCACATCGAGGTATCTGACCCCTCTGTACCTACCCTCTCGTCCCTCTATCCCCTCCACCAGCACTGGAGCAGCAGGGCAGACTTCATCACATGAAGCTGCTGGTGACGACTTGTTCCCTGTTCCCCACCCCTCAGACACTGCCGCAACATCTCGACCAACTTTTGGTTCTGGCCGGCAGCGTCTGAGGAGTCAGGAAAGGATGACCTTGTCTGACTGTTTGAGTCTAAACTCATCTGTCCAGCATGGTTTCCAGAATTATGGACAACGTTTATCTTCTGGGTTGACCATGATCAATCAAAGTATCATGGAACTCAGAAGATACATGGAACAGATGAATTTAGAATCAAACCAGACGCCGAGACATATCTTTTTTCAATCCGTTGTCCGGCAAATGGAAGGTTTAAGTACTCACCAGCAGATGCGTGTGATGCAAGCCTGTCAGAATGCTCTAGTGGAGGTACTAGCAGAAGCATCCCATCCTCCCCCTGTCCATCCTTCCCCTGTCCATCCTCCCTCTGTCCATCCTTCCCCTGTCCATCCTTCCACAGTCCATCCTTCCCCCGTCCATCCTTCCACCACCATCCATCATACAACCGTCCCTCCTCCTACCACTCCCTCTCCTTTCTCTAGTTCCCCATTCCATTCTTCCCAGTACCTTCCTTCCCCATTGCATTATACCCCAATGCCCTCACCATACCCACCCCCACATACACCTTCAATGTACAAACCTCGTCTGTCCATCCACTCCCGTCCCAACCACATGTTTTAAACCCCCCTTCCACTTCTGATCCTCACCAACTCCCTCCCCAGTCCTCTACTCCCCCCCTCGATGTGGTCAACCCTGTTAACCTCTCCGATACTGTCTCTACCCAACATTATCATCATTTGTAATGTAATGTCTTTTTTCTAAAAAAAAAAAAAAAAAAGGTAATATATACCAAAAAAAAACTTTAAAAAATTTTACAAAAAAGGTTTAAAATATACCAACCAAAAAAAACAGTTTAAAAAAAAAACTTTGAAAAATTCACAAATAAACAATGTGGTTTTTTTTCAAAGAACTTTATTGTGTTGTTTCTTTTTTGTTCTTTATTTCTTGGGAAATATTCAAAGTACACCAGTGGTGTAAAAGGTAAGCAAAACACAACACTTGGTAACACAACACTGGTTAACATTTCACAGTACACCGGTGGTGTACAAGGTAAAAAAAAACCCAACACTTGGTAACAAAACATTTGGTACCCCCAACACTTGGTAACATTTCAAAGTGTAAAACAACACTTGGTACCCAACACTTGGTAAAATTTCAAAGTGTAAAACTTTACGCTTGGTATCCAACACTTGGTAACATTTCAAAGTGTAAAACAATGCTTGGTACCCAACACTTGGCTTGGTAACATTGCAAAGTGTAAAACTTTAAAAAAAAAAAAAAAAAACAACACTTGGTAAAACAAAACACATGGTAACACAATGCTTGGGAAAACCCAACGCTTGGTATCATTTCACAGTAGTTGGCTGCTGTTTTGGGAGAGGGATGTGATATAGTTGCACGTAGAGCTCCCACTTTAGGTAATATTTTATCACCAAGTTTGTTCTCTTCTAGAAACAATAGGGCTACTTGGTTGGATAATAAAGGCAATTATAAATGCGGAGGTAATAATTGCAGGACTTGTAAATATATGGTAAAAACTAAATTTTTTTATAATAATGACAAATCCACATCGTTTAAAATTAATAATTTTATTAATTGTAATACCGATTTTGTGGTGTACAAAATTGATTGCACTATTTGTAATAAATCCTATATAGGTTGTACATCTAGAAAATTGAAGACTAGGATAGCTGAACATCTATATGATGTGATTAATGTCACAAGTGGAGTCCGTAATATTTCTTCTGCAGCCAAACATTTTATTAATTTCCATTCTCGTAATGTTGCTTCTTTGCAGGTGACAGGTATTGAAAAAATCAGGAAATCTTCCAGGGGTGGTGATATTAGAAGAACTCTGCTCACCCGGGAGGCTTTTTGGATTTTTAACCTGGGGACGAGATTTCCTGATGGATTAAACAAAAAGAATGAAATCATGTTTCATTATTAGTATTTCAGAGCATGTTCATAATATGGTGTTTTTTACATTTATTTTTGCATGTATATATTTTGTGCATGATATTTTTCATGTTTTGTGATAAATATATGTGACACCGCTAATTGATTTTTGCGCTGACTAGGTCAGCTTTTGCGGTCACATGATTTATAAATTTATACTTGTAGTTTTATTGTCCTTGATAAATTTGTGAATTTTCCCTATTGATGGTGTTTTTTACATTCATATAGTGTCTTTTTTATATATTTCATATGTATTTTTGAGATATATTTCACAAATTCGTTGTTTGTTTGTATTGTATCAATGGAACAGGACCTTCCAATCATGTGATTTGTATCGGATTTTGGATTGGTCTTTGTTCCTTTTTAACCTGTGTGTGATTTTGATGTAGTAGCATTGATAAAGATCACACTCAGCGATCGAAACGCGTCGCTAAATGCCGCTCCTGTGTGAGCTATGCAACCCTGGAGCTGACTTGAACATTGTCTTCATTGGAATAAATTCCTAAATTGAATATCGTGTGGAGCTGGATAATTTTTTCCTTTTCTTCATTGAATCAACCACTGTGGGATGGAGATCCGTGCTCCTATGAAAGTCGGTGAGCTGGCTTATATACCTATTGAATGACTGTTTTCCTGCTAGCCGAGCACCCGACTGCGCTCCAAGTATTTGTACTTATATGGGACTGCATTTATTTATTTTTGCTCTCATCATATCAGGACGGCATTTTATCAATCTCACGATTGTGTCCAATTTTGAAACATGTCTGATCCATCAATGGACAGAATAAAAAAAGCCGCCCAGGTTTTTTCTCATGCACCTGTGGATGTGAATGTGCCCTCTGGTGTGTCGGCTTCTTATATACAGCTAGATAAGCTTATGACACAGGCCTGGTGGGATCTGACTATGTTGCAAAATTATGTTTCTAAAGATATGGTTCCTCGTGGATTAAGAATTAAGAAAAGATGTACCACGGTTTTTTGTGATAAATTTGTGGATGAGTGGAATGCAGTTTTAAGTAATTGCTCACTTACTTTGATGCGTTTGATCATACAATATGAGGAGACTAAATTAATTGATATACAAAAAGAAATTTCTGATATCAAACAATCCTTTAATGCACCAGATTCTTTGATTAAATATATGAAGGTTGGATCAAAAATATTCAGGACAATATGAATGTATTGGAGGATGAAATCATGCAACGGAAAAAACGTAAATTTCAGAGAGATCTAGAGGACTACTCCCAGAATAAAGTATTTGATTGGAACACCTGGGATGTATCTAAATCACCCAAATCCATTTTGAGGCGAGGTAACCACAAAAGAACGCATTCTAGACAGCGTGTTAGTTTTTCATCAGAAGGAGATTCTATTGAAAATAATTTGGATACATCAGAAGCATCTTCCAGCAGTTCAGTCAACTTTAATAGGTCAAAAAATGCAAAAGGCGCGGTGGGCGCAAACATAGAAAACAGCTTTGGTATGATGACTCGCCGCAGGAAGAATTACAGAAGGAAATAAATGATAATGTGCTTAATATTTCATCTAGAACTTTATCTATTGATCATGTTAAAGTTTTGGCATATGGCTTGAATTTTGTCCCTGATAAAGATTTTAATCTTTTTTCAACATTGCTCGATGTTAACAAATTTATCCGCAATTTGACCATTAGGAAGCATTTTTGGACTGGTTCCCCTGATGTTTTGGAAGATTCTGACGCGGTTTTTTTCAATGAATATCATGATTTGGATTTTCAGGAGCAGATTTCTCTTATATCATTGAAAGAATTGTCAAAGATTAATATTGCTGAGAATGTTTCTATTAATCAATCCGCTACGTTAAAAACGAAAAATCCATTTTTTTATCCAATTCAGTCGCGTTCAGAATGTATGGATCGTTTTCAAGATGCTATTGAACATGAATTAAAAATTCTACATAATAAGAAAAACGAGTGACACAATTATGCTCATACCTGCTAGAAGTGATGTTGTTCAGAACATCAAAATTAATGGGTAACTCCCCATAAACATGGAAACCTTCATAGAAAATCGGAGTCAATCAACCCAACAATAACCACTTTTCAAAATCACATCAGTAAAACATTCATTTTTATTAGTGCACATTTCTTACAAAAATATAAATTTAAACAAAATGAGTCAGTATCAAGGTGGAGACATGATAGAGAGACAAATAAGGTACCAGGTGGAAACACCTATCAATATTGAACCCCTCAAACAAGAAGGGGAAAACATTGTAACACCCTAATTGGGGCATAGGGGAGGGTGAAATGGGAGCAAAAAATTTTTTCTTTATGTAGACATTTTTATATGAACCACCTTCACTGGTGTGGTAACAGCACATGCCATAGTCACCAATAAATTCAAAAAAATATATATAGGGGCAAAATCATAGCCCAAGGTTGTTCACACACACAGAAAGGTGGAAAGGAGTAATAGTCTTATACCTATGCTCCCATTATGACAAACACCTCACCCACCATCCCTAGTCAGGGAACTGCTAAAGTGCTATTGATAGTGCAAAATGTACATCACCTTACCCATGAAGGGTCCTAGAGAGCCTCTCTACTGCCCGACGCGTTTCGCCCTGCTGGGCTTCCTCGGGGGGCTGTGTGGATGCATTATTAAGCCACCTGTTTGCTTTTATAGGGGAGTAGACAATTTACAAATGGCGCGTGCCATCTTTGAAAAACCGCGCATGCGCAGAAGCTCGCCTGAGTCCCGTCACGTCACTACCGGTCTTCCCGGAAACCGGCGTGCGTCATCGCAGTGGCTGTTGCCATGGCTGCGCGTTCACACAACGGAACCGTGTGGAAGACTGCAGCGACGCGACAGGACACTAATGCGCATGCGCGGGACATCAAACCAGGCTGCTCTGCACATTGATGAGACAATTGAAAACATCTATTGGCTATTTAGAAAAAAGAAATCTTTCCAGACCACATGGTGTACCAATGTAAATATGGGAAGCCACAATATAGATGCATTTCAACATAATGGTTCAACACTATCTATTTTAACACATAATGGAAAATATAAAATTCAAAATTAGTAATCATAATCCATTTAAAGTGCAATAGAATAGATATACCAGAAAGACCGATACATATACAAAAATGAATCACAGAGCTCTCTTCAATGTAACATAGATAGTTATTACAATAAGAATCAGTTAGCTCTAAAATTATGCGCACGTCCTCCATCAATTTCTTGCAGCTCTTCACTCCCCGGTGTCCATAGTTATAGAGCAATATTAACGCATGTAGAGAGATAAAGACCTCATAAAAAACAGATAAGACAAAAAATTAAAATATGAACATACAAAAAAGATACAGATAAAATAATTAAAAACGAGAAAAAGAAGAGAGAGAAGAGGACCATTTAGAGGAATGACGTAAATGACAGCTGCTCATTGAGGCCTGCTGGGAACATTGTACCTAGGGTCACAATCCACCGGCACTCAAGCTGTGCCAATGCTTTTTTGTAATCGCCCCCTCTGGCTCCACAATGGATGCGGTCTATGCCGCGAACCAAGAAGCCAGTCGGGTTTGAATTATGGCACAGCTTGAAGTGCCTAGGGACCGTTTTTAAACCAGAAACATCTTGTATTTCCTTTGCCGCCACTATGTCCCTCACATGTTCGCGTGTGCGAACACGGAGTTCGCGAGATGTTAAGCCCACATAGATGAGCTTACAAGGGCATAGTGCATAATACACCACATATCTTGTACTACACGATATATATGATAAGATTTGATATTCATTCAAACCATCTGCTGAAAAAAATGCGGTTGCTCGACAAATGTTTACACAGGCTCGACATGAGCCACAAGGAAAACACCCCCATTTTTTCTTTGGTTGCTGTGACCCAAACAGACCCCTCGAGGGGGCTGCCACATAGTGGCTACGTACCAACAGGTCTTTAAGGTTTTTACCCCTTCTAGCTGTCATTAGTGGATTGGATGGTAGAACCTTGTTCAAACACGGATCGGTCTGGAGTACAGACCAGTGTCTCTGCAAAATCTGGCGCATATTGTCCCATTGGTTATTAAACGTAGAAATGTATCTTAGGACAAAATCTTTTTTACCATGTGTGTTAATGCGGCCAGGCCCCACAAGCAATTGGTCGCGGGGTGTGGCCCAAGCTCGACGATAACCTTTTTTAATGCACCGATTACTATATCCACGCTCGCTGAATCTGGAGCTCAGGTCACGAGCCTGGTCCCTAAAAGCCCCATCAGTAGAACACACCCTTTTCATTCTTAAAAATTGCCCAATAGGCACTGCTTGAATGGTGGATGATGTATGGGCAGATGTAGCGTGTAACAATGAATTGACCAATGTCTCCTTACGGAAGACATCGGTCTGAATCCTGCCCTCATCATCCACCATTATTTTGATATCCAAAAAATCTATAACTTTAGGGTTGATCTTATAAGTTAATTTGATATTTAGATTATTTTCATTCAGCTCACCGATGAAGTTTAAGAAGCCAGACTCGCTCCCTTGCCAAATAATAAAAACATCATCAATAAATCGAAACCAGCACTGCGCATGGGCCGCGGCCTGCACCCCGCCTCCGAAAATGCCCCTCTCCCAGTGGCCCAAGAAAAGGTTGGCATAGGACGGGGCACAGGCCGCGCCCATCGCAGTGCCACGCTGCTGCAAAAAAAAACGGTCTTTAAAAATAAAAAAGTTGTGAGTCAAAATAAATTCAAGGAGCTCCAGAATCAGCGAGCATAGTGTGGATTCGTAATTGCTTGTGCTCAGAAAAAAACTGGTTGCCTCCAGACCATCCACGTGCATAATGCTCGTGTAAAGTGATTCCACATCCACTGTCGCTAAGTGCATATCAGGTTCAAGTGACAAACCGTCAATCTTCCTCAGGACGTCCGTAGTGTCCCTGACATAGGAGGGCAGCGTTTCCACCAACGGTTGAAGATAGTAATCAATGAACTTACATGCAGTGTCACACAGCCCTCCAATGCCAGAGACAATCGGACGCCCCGGGGGAATGGTTGGATTTTTGTGCACTTTCGGCAACAAGTAGAATGTTGGAATTATCGGGTTTTCCACCATAAGTCCCTCACAAATTTTCCTAAGGATAATACCCTGTGTAACTGCCTCATCCAGAATCTGGAACAATTGTGCAGAGAATTTTTGGATCGGATTATCAGGGAGTTGAATATATGCCTCCTTATCCCTCAACTGGCGGAATGCCTCCCTCTCATACATGGTAGATGGCCAAAGTACCACATTTCCCCCTTTATCGGCCTGTTTAATTACCACGTCTTTTAAACCCCTTAATTCTCTTATAGCTTCATGTTGTACTTTAGTCAAGTTAACATGGTTCATTTTGCTCGAAAGCTTTTTAAAATCCTCCAAGACTAGTTTATTAAAGATATCCACCTGCGAACAGGTGGAGAAAGGGGGAAACGTGGTTGACCTCGGAGTAAGAAAGGTTGGAAAAGTACCTGTACTTGGGGGAGGCATGCCGGTTTCCAATTCTTCAAGTATATTAATAGCTTCTTGTTCCTGAGTAAGCATATTTACATCAGTGTCTTCCGGTTTAAAGTGCAATTTGCACAAAACCACCTTCCTCAGGAAAAGTTGAAGGTCCTTCATTGCTACAAAATAATTTAATTTATTAGAAGGAACAAAAGTGAGACCCTTACTTAAAACATCCAACTGAGGCTGCGTAAGTTTATGATCTGATAAATTAATTACCTCCAGATGACCTTTAGATTTCTTTTCTTTAGATTGTGGAGGAGTCATTTTCCTCTTTGTCTGAGTTTTGCCTCTCTTCTGGCCAAATTTATTTGTTCCCAATCTTTCCCCTACAAAGGGTACTAGGGAGGAATTGGATGCTACCTCCTCATCCACAGAGGATGTTGAAGAAAATGAATTATGGTGGGTTTTACGGGTAGACCTGAATTCCCCTTGGTTCCTTCTCCACCTATATGCTCTATTGTTGGCAAAATCATTAACATCTCTCTGATATTTTTTTGTCTTTGAGGACACTATATCCTGCTCCCACTTAGTAAAATTTTCCTCTAACTCTATATTAAACTTGGCCAGAGACTGGGCATCCATCTTATCACGCAACTCCAGCTGGATGTGATTGATTTCATCCTCCAATTCACCTAAAGTTTTCTCATTGGATTTAATTAATAGTTCCATATACCCCTTTGAGCATACTGAAGAGACTTCTTCCCACTTCTGTCGAAAGATCTCATCACTAGTGGAGAAAGATGGAAACACCTGTACACGTAGTCTACGTGGAATAAGGCCCTTATCCACATAACGTTCTAAAAACGACTTGTTCCACCAGATCCTCGTCTTTTTATTACATAAATTCTTTAACCGTATTGTTAGATCCTCAGTTTCTCGTGAAGAAACAGCCACACCTTGATCTCCACCAAATACCTCATTCAATTTGTTAATCCACGCTTTCTCGCGTGCTTTTTGATCCATATACTCAGGTTGATGCGCTGTGGAAAGCCACAGAAAAAATATTAGTGACACAATTATGCTCATACCTGCTAGAAGTGATGTTGTTCAGAACATCAAAATTAATGGGTAACTCCCCATAAACATGGAAACCTTCATAGAAAATCGGAGTCAATCAACCCAGCAATAACCACTTTTCAAAATCACATCAGTAAAACATTCATTTTTATTAGTGCACATTTCTTACAAAAATATAAATTTAAACAAAATGAGTCAGTATCAAGGTGGAGACATGATAGAGAGACAAATAAGGTACCAGGTGGAAACACCTATCAATATTGAACCCCTCAAACAAGATTCCTGTGGGTGAGCTTACAAGAATCAAAAGCAATTGCAAGAATAATAACAGTCTACAGCAGGAACTTAATAGATCTTGTAATAAATTGAAAAATAGAAATTATCCTAATTGGATGTTGAACAGAGCTTTGGATTTAGTCACAAAGGATAGTTGTGATTTAGTTGATAACAAGAATAAAAAATCTGTTATGTCCAAAAATCCATTTATATGTTTTCAATTTAGTCCTCAATTTGTTGAAATTAAAAAGATTATTAATACATTTTTACCTTTATTATATGAGGATCCCATTTTGGCTGCTGTTTTGGGAGAGGGATGTGATATAGTTGCACGTAGAGCTCCCACTTTAGGTAATATTTTATCACCAAGTTTGTTCTCTTCTAGAAACAATAGGGGTACTTGGTTGGATAATAAAGGCAACTATAAATGTGGAGGTAATAATTGCAGGACTTGTAAATATATGGTAAAAACTAAATTTTTTTATAATAATGACAAATCCACATCGTTTAAAATTAATAATTTTATTAATTGTAATACCGATTTTGTGGTGTACAAAATTGATTGCACTATTTGTAATAAATCCTATATAGGTTGTACATCTAGAAAATTGAAGACTAGGATAGCTGAACATCTATATGATGTGATTAATGTCACAAGTGGAGTCCGTAATATTTCTTCTGCAGCCAAACATTTTATTAATTTCCATTCTCGTAATGTTGCTTCTTTGCAGGTGACAGGTATTGAAAAAATCAGGAAATCTTCTAGGGGTGGTGATATTAGAAGAACTCTGCTCACCCGGGAGGCTTTTTGGATTTTTAACCTGGGGACGAGATTTCCTGATGGATTAAACAAAAAGAATGAAATCATGTTTCATTATTAGTATTTCAGAGCATGTTCATAATATGGTGTTTTTTACATTTATTTTTGCATGTATATATTTTGTGCATGATATTTTTCATGTTTTGTGATAAATATATGTGACACCGCTAATTGATTTTTGCGCTGACTAGGTCAGCTTTTGCGGTCAGATGATTTATAAATTTATACTTGTAGTTTTATTGTCCTTGATAAATTTGTGAATTTTCTCTATTGATGGTGTTTTTTACATTCATATAGTGTCTTTTTTATATATTTCATATGTATTTTTGAGATATATTTCACAAATTCGTTGTTTGTTTGTATTGTATCAATGGAACAGGACCTTCCAATCATGTGATTTGTATCGGATTTTGGATTGGTCTTTGTTCCTTTTTAACCTGTGTGTGATTTTGATGTAGTAGCTTTGATAAAGATCGCACTCAGCGATCGAAACGCGTCGCTAAATGCCGCTCCTGTGTGAGCTATGCAACCCTGGAGCTGACTTGAACATTGTCTTCATTGGAATAAATTCCTAAATTGAATATCGTGTGGAGCTGGATAATTTTTTCCTTTTCTTCGTTGAATCAACCACTGTGGGATGGAGATCCGTGCTCCTATGAAAGTCGGTGAGCTGGCTTATATACCTCTTGAATGACTGTTTTCCCGACTGCGCTCCAAGTATTTGTACTTATATGGGACTGCATTTATTTATTTTTGCTCTCATCATATCAGGACGGCATTTTATCAATCTCACGATTGTGTCCAATTTTGAAACATGTCTGATCCATCAATGGACAGAATAAAAAAAGCCGCCCAGGTTTTTTCTCATGCACCTGTGGATGTGAATGTGCCCTCTGGTGTGTCGGCTTCTTATATACAGCTAGATAAGCTTATGACACAGGCCTGGTGGGATCTGACTACGTTGCAAAATTATGTTTCTAAAGATATGGTTCCTCGTGGATTAAGAATTAAGAAAAGATGTACCACGGTTTTTTGTGATAAATTTGTGGATGAGTGGAATGCAGTTTTAAGTAATTGCGCACTTACTTTGATGCGTTTGATCATACAATATGAGGAGACTAAATTAATTGATATACAAAAAGAAATTTCTGATATCAAACAATCCTTTAATGCACCAGATTCTTTGATTAAATATATGAAGGTTGGATCAAAAATATTCAGGACAATATGAATGTATTGGAGGATGAAATCATGCAACGGAAAAAACGTAAATTTCAGAGAGATCTAGAGGACTACTCCCAGAATAAAGTATTTGATTGGAACACCTGGGATGTATCTAAATCACCCAAATCCATTTTGAGGCGAGGTAACCACAAAAGAACGCATTCTAGACAGCGTGTTAGTTTTTCATCAGAAGGAGATTCTATTGAAAATAATTTGGATACATCAGAAGCATCTTCCAGCAGTTCAGTCAACTTTAATAGGTCAAAAAATGCAAAAGGCGCGGTGGGCGCAAACATAGAAAACAGCTTTGGTATGATGACTCGCCGCAGGAAGAATTACAGAAGGAAATAAATGATAATGTGCTTAATATTTCATCTAGAACTTTATCTATTGATCATGTTAAAGTTTTGGCATATGGCTTGAATTTTGTCCCTGATAAAGATTTTAATCTTTTTTCAACATTGCTCGATGTTAACAAATTTATCCGCAATTTGACCATTAGGAAGCATTTTTGGACTGGTTCCCCTGATGTTTTGGAAGATTCTGACGCGGTTTTTTTCAATGAATATCATGATTTGGATTTTCAGGAGCAGATTTCTCTTATATCATTGAAAGAATTGTCAAAGATTAATATTGCTGAGAATGTTTCTATTAATCAATCCGCTACGTTAAAAACGAAAAATCCATTTTTTTATCCAATTCAGTCGCGTTCAGAATGTATGGATCGTTTTCAAGATGCTATTGAACATGAATTAAAAATTCTACATAATAAGAAAAACGAGTGACACAATTATGCTCATACCTGCTAGAAGTGATGTTGTTCAGAACATCAAAATTAATGGGTAACTCCCCATAAACATGGAAACCTTCATAGAAAATCGGAGTCAATCAACCCAACAATAACCACTTTTCAAAATCACATCAGTAAAACATTCATTTTTATTAGTGCACATTTCTTACAAAAATATAAATTTAAACAAAATGAGTCAGTATCAAGGTGGAGACATGATAGAGAGACAAATAAGGTACCAGGTGGAAACACCTATCAATATTGAACCCCTCAAACAAGAAGGGGAAAACATTGTAACACCCTAATTGGGGCATAGGGGAGGGTGAAATGGGAGCAAAAAATTTTTTCTTTATGTAGACATTTTTATATGAACCACCTTCACTGGTGTGGTAACAGCACATGCCATAGTCACCAATAAATTCAAAAAAATATATATAGGGGCAAAATCATAGCCCAAGGTTGTTCACACACACAGAAAGGTGGAAAGGAGTAATAGTCTTATACCTATGCTCCCATTATGACAAACACCTCACCCACCATCCCTAGTCAGGGAACTGCTAAAGTGCTATTGATAGTGCAAAATGTACATCACCTTACCCATGAAGGGTCCTAGAGAGCCTCTCTACTGCCCGACGCATTTCGCCCTGCTGGGCTTCCTCGGGGGGCTGTGTGGATGCATTATTAAGCCACCTGTTTGCTTTTATAGGGGAGTAGACAATTTACAAATGGCGCGTGCCATCTTTGAAAAACCACGCATGCGCAGAAGCTCGCCTGAGTCCCGTCACGTCACTACCGGTCTTCCCGGAAACCGGCGTGCGTCATCGCAGTGGCTGTTGCCATGGCTGCGCGTTCACACAACGGAACCGTGTGGAAGACTGCAGCGACGCGACAGGACACTAATGCGCATGCGCGGGACATCAAACCAGGCTGCTCTGCACATTGATGAGACAATTGAAAACATCTATTGGCTATTTAGAAAAAAGAAATCTTTCCAGACCACATGGTGTACCAATGTAAATATGGGAAGCCACAATATAGATGCATTTCAACATAATGGTTCAACACTATCTATTTTAGCACATAATGGAAAATATAAAATTCAAAATTAGTAATCATAATCCATTTAAAGTGCAATAGAATAGATATACCAGAAAGACCGATACATATACAAAAATGAATCACAGAGCTCTCTTCAATGTAACATAGATAGTTATTACAATAAGAATCAGTTAGCTCTAAAATTATGCGCACGTCCTCCATCAATTTCTTGCAGCTCTTCACTCCCCGGTGTCCATAGTTATAGAGCAATATTAACGCATGTAGAGAGATAAAGACCTCATAAAAAACAAATAAGACAAAAAATTAAAATATGAACATACAAAAAAGATACAGATAAAATAATTAAAAACGAGAAAAAGAAGAGAGAGAAGAGGACCATTTAGAGGAATGACGTAAATGACAGCTGCTCATTGAGGCCTGCTGGGAACATTGTACCTAGGGTCACAATCCACCGGCACTCAAGCTGTGCCAATGCTTTTTTGTAATCGCCCCCTCTGGCTCCACAATGGATGCGGTCTATGCCGCGAACCAAGAAGCCAGTCGGGTTTGAATTATGGCACAGCTTGAAGTGCCTAGGGACCGTTTTTAAACCAGAAACATCTTGTATTTCCTTTGCCGCCACTATGTCCCTCACATGTTCGCGTGTGCGAACACGGAGTTCGCGAGATGTTAAGCCCACATAGATGAGCTTACAAGGGCATAGTGCATAATACACCACATATCTTGTACTACACGATATATATGATAAGATTTGATATTCATTCAAACCATCTGCTGAAAAAAATGTGGTTGCTCGACAAATGTTTACACAGGCTCGACATGAGCCACAAGGAAAACACCCCCATTTTTTCTTTGGTTGCTGTGACCCAAACAGACCCCTCGAGGGGGCTGCCACATAGTGGCTACGTACCAACAGGTCTTTAAGGTTTTTACCCCTTCTAGCTGTCATTAGTGGATTGGATGGTAGAACCTTGTTCAAACACGGATCGGTCTGGAGTACAGACCAGTGTCTCTGCAAAATCTGGCGCATATTGTCCCATTGGTTATTAAACGTAGAAATGTATCTTAGGACAAAATCTTTTTTACCATGTGTGTTAATGCGGCCAGGCCCCACAAGCAATTGGTCGCGGGGTGTGGCCCAAGCTCGACGATAACCTTTTTTAATGCACCGATTACTATATCCACGCTCGCTGAATCTGGAGCTCAGGTCACGAGCCTGGTCCCTAAAAGCCCCATCAGTAGAACACACCCTTTTCATTCTTAAAAATTGCCCAATAGGCACTGCTTGAATGGTGGATGATGTATGGGCAGATGTAGCGTGTAACAATGAATTGACCGATGTCTCCTTACAGAAGACATCGGTCTGTATCCTGCCCTCATCATCCACCATTATTTTGATATCCAAAAAATCTATAACTTTAGGGTTGATCTTATAAGTTAATTTGATATTTAGATTATTTTCATTCAGCTCACCGATGAAGTTTAAGAAGCCAGACTCGCTCCCTTGCCAAATAATAAAAACATCATCAATAAATCGAAACCAGCACTGCGCATGGGCCGCGGCCTGCACCCCGCCTCCGAAAATGCCCCTCTCCCAGTGGCCCAAGAAAAGGTTGGCATAGGACGGGGCACAGGCCGCGCCCATCGCAGTGCCACGCTGCTGCAAAAAAAACCGGTCTTTAAAAATAAAAAAGTTGTGAGTCAAAATAAATTCAAGGAGCTCCAGAATCAGCGAGCATAGTGTGGATTCGTAATTGCTTGTGCTCAGAAAAAAACTGGTTGCCTCCAGACCATCCACGTGCATAATGCTCGTGTAAAGTGATTCCACATCCACTGTCGCTAAGTGCATATCAGGTTCAAGTGACAAACCGTCAATCTTCCTCAGGACGTCCGTAGTGTCCCTGACATAGGAGGGCAGCGTTTCCACCAACGGTTGAAGATAGTAATCAATGAACTTACATGCAGTGTCACACAGCCCTCCAATGCCAGAGACAATCGGACGCCCCGGGGGAATGGTTGGATTTTTGTGCACTTTCGGCAACAAGTAGAATGTTGGAATTATCGGGTTTTCCACCATAAGTCCCTCACAAATTTTCCTAAGGATAATACCCTGTGTAACTGCCTCATCCAGAATCTGGAACAATTGTGCAGAGAATTTTTGGATCGGATTATCAGGGAGTTGAATATATGCCTCCTTATCCCTCAACTGGCGGAATGCCTCCCTCTCATACATGGTAGATGGCCAAAGTACCACATTTCCCCCTTTATCGGCCTGTTTAATTACCACGTCTTTTAAACCCCTTAATTCTCTTATAGCTTCATGTTGTACTTTAGTCAAGTTAACATGGTTCATTTTGCTCGAAAGCTTTTTAAAATCCTCCAAGACTAGTTTATTAAAGATATCCACCTGCGAACAGGTGGAGAAAGGGGGAAACGTGGTTGACCTCGGAGTAAGAAAGGTTGGAAAAGTACCTGTACTTGGGGGAGGCATGCCGGTTTCCAATTCTTCAAGTATATTAATAGCTTCTTGTTCCTGAGTAAGCATATTTACATCAGTGTCTTCCGGTTTAAAGTGCAATTTGCACAAAACCACCTTCCTCAGGAAAAGTTGAAGGTCCTTCATTGCTACAAAATAATTTAATTTATTAGAAGGAACAAAAGTGAGACCCTTACTTAAAACATCCAACTGAGGCTGCGTAAGTTTATGATCTGATAAATTAATTACCTCCAGATGACCTTTAGATTTCTTTTCTTTAGATTGTGGAGGAGTCATTTTCCTCTTTGTCTGAGTTTTGCCTCTCTTCTGGCCAAATTTATTTGTTCCCAATCTTTCCCCTACAAAGGGTACTAGGGAGGAATTGGATGCTACCTCCTCATCCACAGAGGATGTTGAAGAAAATGAATTATGGTGGGTTTTACGGGTAGACCTGAATTCCCCTTGGTTCCTTCTCCACCTATATGCTCTATTGTTGGCAAAATCATTAACATCTCTCTGATATTTTTTTGTCTTTGAGGACACTATATCCTGCTCCCACTTAGTAAAATTTTCCTCTAACTCTATATTAAACTTGGCCAGAGACTGGGCATCCATCTTATCACGCAACTCCAGCTGGATGTGATTGATTTCATCCTCCAATTCACCTAAAGTTTTCTCATTGGATTTAATTAATAGTTCCATATACCCCTTTGAGCATACTGAAGAGACTTCTTCCCACTTCTGTCGAAAGATCTCATCACTAGTGGAGAAAGATGGAAACACCTGTACACGTAGTCCACGTGGAATAAGGCCCTTATCCACATAACGTTCTAAAAACGACTTGTTCCACCAGATCCTCGTCTTTTTATTACATAAATTCTTTAACCGTATTGTTAGATCCTCAGTTTCTCGTGAAGAAACAGCCACACCTTGATCTCCACCAAATACCTCATTCAATTTGTTAATCCACGCTTTCTCGCGTGCTTTTTGATCCATATACTCAGGTTGATGCGCTGTGGAAAGCCACAGAAAAAATATTAGTGACACAATTATGCTCATACCTGCTAGAAGTGATGTTGTTCAGAACATCAAAATTAATGGGTAACTCCCCATAAACATGGTAACCTTCATTGAAAATCGGAGTCAATCAACCCAACAATAACCACTTTTCAAAATCACATCAGTAAAACATTCATTTTTATTAGTGCACATTTCTTACAAAAATATAAATTTAAACAAAATGAGTCAGTATCAAGGTGGAGACATGATAGAGAGACAAATAAGGTACCAGGTGGAAACACCTATCAATATTGAACCCCTCAAACAAGATTCCTGTGGGTGAGCTTACAAGAATCAAAAGCAATTGCAAGAATAATAACAGTCTACAGCAGGAACTTAATAGATCTTGTAATAAATTGAAAAATAGAAATTATCCTAATTGGATGTTGAACAGAGCTTTGGATTTAGTCACAGAGGATAGTTGTGATTTAGTTGATAACAAGAATAAAAAATCTGTTATGTCCAAAAATCCGTTTATATGTTTTCAATTTAGTCCTCAATTTGTTGAAATTAAAAAGATTATTAATACATTTTTACCTTTATTATATGAGGATCCCATTTTGGCTGCTGTTTTGGGAGAGGGATGTGATATAGTTGCACGTAGAGCTCCCACTTTAGGTAATATTTTATCACCAAGTTTGTTCTCTTCTAGAAACAATAGGGGTACTTGGTTGGATAATAAAGGCAACTATAAATGTGGAGGTAATAATTGCAGGACTTGTAAATATATGGTAAAAACTAAATTTTTTTATAATAATGACAAATCCACATCGTTTAAAATTAATAATTTTATTAATTGTAATACCGATTTTGTGGTGTACAAAATTGATTGCACTATTTGTAATAAATCCTATATAGGTTGTACATCTAGAAAATTGAAGACTAGGATAGCTGAACATCTATATGATGTGATTAATGTCACAAGTGGAGTCCGTAATATTTCTTCTGCAGCCAAACATTTTATTAATTTCCATTCTCGTAATGTTGCTTCTTTGCAGGTGACAGGTATTGAAAAAATCAGGAAATCTTCTAGGGGTGGTGATATTAGAAGAACTCTGCTCACCCGGGAGGCTTTTTGGATTTTTAACCTGGGGACGAGATTTCCTGATGGATTAAACAAAAAGAATGAAATCATGTTTCATTATTAGTATTTCAGAGCATGTTCATAATATGGTGTTTTTTACATTTATTTTTGCATGTATATATTTTGTGCATGATATTTTTCATGTTTTGTGATAAATATATGTGACACCGCTAATTGATTTTTGCGCTGACTAGGTCAGCTTTTGCGGTCACATGATTTCTAAATTTATACTTGTAGTTTTATTGTCCTTGATAAATTTGTGAATTTTCTCTATTGATGGTGTTTTTTACATTCATATAGTGTCTTTTTTATATATTTCATATGTATTTTTGAGATATATTTCACAAATTCGTTGTTTGTTTGTATTGTATCAATGGAACAGGACCTTCCAATCATGTGATTTGTATCGGATTTTGGATTGGTCTTTGTTCCTTTTTAACCTGTGTGTGATTTTGATGTAGTAGCTTTGATAAAGATCGCACTCAGCGATCGAAACGCGTCGCTAAATGCCGCTCCTGTGTGAGCTATGCAACCCTGGAGCTGACTTGAACATTGTCTTCATTGGAATAAATTCCTAAATTGAATATCGTGTGGAGCTGGATAATTTTTTCCTTTTCTTCATTGAATCAACCACTGTGGGATGGAGATCCGTGCTCCTATGAAAGTCGGTGAGCTGGCTTATATACCTATTGAATGACTGTTTTCCTGCTAGCCGAGCACCCGACTGCGCTCCAAGTATTTGTACTTATATGGGACTGCATTTATTTATTTTTGCTCTCATCATATCAGGACGGCATTTTATCAATCTCACGATTGTGTCCAATTTTGAAACATGTCTGATCCATCAATGGACAGAATAAAAAAAGCCGCCCAGGTTTTTTCTCATGCACCTGTGGATGTGAATGTGCCCTCTGGTGTGTCGGCTTCTTATATACAGCTAGATAAGCTTATGACACAGGAGATGAAGACCTGGTGGGATCTGACTACGTTGCAAAATTATGTTTCTAAAGATATGGTTCCTCGTGGATTAAGAATTAAGAAAAGATGTACCACGTTTTTTTGTGATAAATTTGTGGATGAGTGGAATGCAGTTTTAAGTAATTGCGCACTTACTTTGATGCGTTTGATCATACAATATGAGGAGACTAAATTAATTGATATACAAAAAGAAATTTCTGATATCAAACAATCCTTTAATGCACCAGATTCTTTGATTAAATATATGAAGGTTGGATCAAAAATATTCAGGACAATATGAATGTATTGGAGGATGAAATCATGCAACGGAAAAAACGTAAATTTCAGAGAGATCTAGAGGACTACTCCCAGAATAAAGTATTTGATTGGAACACCTGGGATGTATCTAAATCACCCAAATCCATTTTGAGGCGAGGTAACCACAAAAGAACGCATTCTAGACAGCGTGTTAGTTTTTCATCAGAAGGAGATTCTATTGAAAATAATTTGGATACATCAGAAGCATCTTCCAGCAGTTCAGTCAACTTTAATAGGTCAAAAAATGCAAAAGGCGCGGTGGGTGCAAACATAGAAAACAGCTTTGGTATGATGACTCGCCGCAGGAAGAATTACAGAAGGAAATAAATGATAATGTGCTTAATATTTCATCTAGAACTTTATCTATTGATCATGTTAAAGTTTTGGCATATGGCTTGAATTTTGTCCCTGATAAAGATTTTAATCTTTTTTCAATGGAACAGGACCTTCCAATCATGTGATTTGTATCGGATTTTGGATTGGTCTTTGTTCCTTTTTAACCTGTGTGTGATTTTGATGTAATAGCTTTGATAAAGATCACACTCAGCGATCGAAACGCGTCGCCAAATGTCGCTCCTGTGTGAGCTATGCAACCCTGGAGCTGACTTGAACATTGTCTTCATTGGAATAAATTCCTTAATTGAATATCGTGTGGAGCTGGATAATTTTTTCCTGTTTCGACACTCTCCACAACATTTTTAGTTTTTTTCTTACTGCCTTTCATGTGGCAATGGTATCTTTACATATTAGCGAATATTTAATGTTTGGCGGTATGTGTGACAGCGGCGTATGTAGCAGCGCCGTCAGGTCCCACAAAATTCTGTTTCCAATTTGTAGTCAGTATATCGCCCCTTTTTTTATCCAGTCTATTACATTCCTCATTAAACACGATATATTATATCCCCTAATATTTGGCAATCCCACTCCCCCTCCCTGCTTTGTGTGCATTAGAGTTCTTATAGCCAATCTCGCTCTTTTACCCCTCCAGATGAATTTAGAAAAGGCCCTGTTTAATCTGAGAACATCTGCGTGACGAAATAACATTGGGATAGTTTGCATTGGGTGCAGTAATCTCGCAAAGCTTGTCATCTTGATTAGGTGGCAGCGACCCAGCAGCGAGAGGGGTAGATTTCCCCACCTCTCCAACTCCTTCTCTATTTTGTCTATGATAGGCTTATAATTGAGATCATAAATCTGTTTCGGTGTTCTCCCCAAATAAATTCCCAAGTACTTTATAGATGTTGTTTTCGGGATACCCATTATATTACTCTCCTGGCCACGTTTTACCTCACTCCTCATGAACAGAATCTCACATTAAGGCCGGAGTCACACTAACCTGCGCAAAATACGATCCGTAGTTTACTTGCGTAATACGGATGAATGACCACTAAATAGTGCTCCGTAGGTCATCCGTAAGCAAGGTGAGGTCGCGTATTTTGCGCATGTGTGCATCCGTATGTAATCCGTGTGGCATCCGTATGCAATCTGTATGGCGAGATTTTCTCCCAGCCTTGCAAAATGGACATTTAACGGTTTTGAGGCCTGCAAACAATTTAAATCATTAGCCTGCACCCTATTTAGACACTCAGAAACAGGTGGATGCCTACATTCTGTACATTTGTCACCTTGCCTTCACGAGGTGTGTTGGTGTTCTTTGTGCAGCATGGCAGAGGGTCTGCGATTCAATACAACTGAGCAGGTTCTCTTTACCTTGCTTTTGTCACGGCGCTTTGGGCAACCATATCCTGTGATAGTGGATCCGCGGAGGAGGAGACGCATGTGGGTCCATCCACTTTTGAGGCAACGACTCACAAGAGGTCATTTTCACCGCTTCTATTCTTCTCTGCGGGAGCATCGGGAGAAATTTTACCAGTACTGTCGCATGAGCATTTCCACATTTGATCGACTCTTGGAGACAGTGCGCCCTGGGATAACCTTTCAGGACACAAGGATGCGCAAAGCCATATCTGCAGAGGAGCGACTTCTACTCACAATACGGTATGTACTACACAACCACATTCTCTATGTTCATAATGTGTGTGCTAATTTATGTTTTTTGGCCTTCTTGGACAAAGTTTAATGCCCTCATCTTACTCCAAATATGTTTCACCGGACACAGCAGAATGTTAGATCTAATATGTCCTGCATATCACTTAGTCATTGTGCCACCAAAAATGTGTGTGTTCTTCTCTCTCATTTCCTAACAAGTTTGGTCGGCATGTAACTGATTTTTTTTACTTTAGACATTCTAAACTTTACTATTTCTGTTGTTCTACAGCTTCCTGTCCACTGGCCTGTCTTATGCTGCCCTCCACCATGAGTTTCTCATTGGAAAGTCAACCATTTCAGGCATAGTGAGGTCTACATGTGCACAAATCTGGACAAGACTCCATCAAGTGGTCATGCCCGAGCCCAGGATGGAAGACTGGTTAAGGATATCAAGGGACTTTGAGGAGGACTGCCAGTTTCCAAATTGTATTGGGGCCCTGGATGGCAAACATATCAGGGTGCGTAAGCCACCGAACTCAGGCTCCCAATTCTTCAATTATAAACAATACTTTTCTGTTGTATTGTTGGCTCTGGTAGACCCTCAATACAAGTTTATAATTGTTGACATTGGGGCCTATGGAAGGACGGGAGACTCTAGAGTCTTCAATACTTCCATAATGGCTCGGCGGCTACGCACCAACCAGTTGGATCCACCACCACCACGCCAGCTACCAGGCTCCCCCGAACAATCAGTCCCTTATGTCCTTGTGGCAGATGAGGCCTTTCAGTTATCGCGCAATGTCATGAGGCCATATCTCCGGTGCAACCTTGACAACAGGCGCAAAATTTTTAACTTGCGCCTATCACGTGCTAGGCGACTGGTGGAGTGTTCCTTTGGGATTCTTTGTGCCAAATGGCGGGTACTCCAGTCTGCCATTCAGTTGAGTGAGCAAAATGTGAATGAAGTTGTGAAAGCCTGTGTTGTTCTGCATAACTTCACCAGGATACATGATTGCTCCTCCTCTGATGGTGTTGTGCGTAGGCCGGACAATGTGCGCAGGGTGAGACCACCTATGAACCCTCAATGTAGACCGCTCTCTGGCCTAAAAGTGCGTGATATTTTCACTAATTACTTTATCTCACCTGAGGGGGCAACTTCTTGGCAAGAGCATGCTGTGTCTATGTTATAATTTGTTGCTTTAAGTGTGTCTAAATATATACAGTATTACTCAAGCCTTTATGATTCTATGAGTGTTTCATTGCATTGGTTGGTGTCTGTTTGTATGTTGTGAGGGATTGTGAAAAATCACACAGAGATGTTAACTAGAGTAGACAAATTTTTAGTTTTGCCTTTTTTTTTCGCTTAAAGGCAAACATAATTTTGCCATAAGACAAATTTGGCAATGGCCAAAATGACCCTTTGTGCCTTCTTTAACTTGTTGTAAAATGAACATTACATAACAAAACAGCAACAAACATTAGGCAAAAACAACATTGCTGCATGACTAGATTAACCTAGATTTGCCAACAAAAGGTGAGCTCCATCACCAAAATAAAGGCAACAAGATAACACTCACATTTCCTCATAATGTTATCCAATCATAGAAAGATTCCACCATGACAGGCAAGGCTACCTCACAGCTTTCACACAGATATTACCTGTCTGTAGAACAGACAATATTTAAGCATGCTATACTGGAATGGATGAAAATACAAAACTCACTTGTTAAGACATAGAGAGAGCGTGATATTCTGAATGCTGGTCGCCTAGAAATTTTGTACTAGAGATTGCTAACAAAAAAGGTGACTACTTAACTAAGGCGAGCACGCCTTTCCTAGGCGTTAGCAAGTGAGTAGTGTATTTTCATCCTTTCATTTTACAGCATAGCGCATTTAAATATTTTCTTTTCTACACACATGTAATATCTGTCTGAAAGGCGTGAGGTAGCGTTGCCTGTCATGATGGATTGTTTCATATGTTTGGAAAACATAGTTTAAAAATGTGAATGTTAAATTATGTTCTAAATGTTGGTGAAGGAGAACACCTGTTTTTCATTTATATTAGGAGCACCAGTTACATCTCACTGGACATCTCCACCCATCAGAATCATAAATCCTCATATGTTGGGGAAGGGGAACGTGGAAGAACAGCCTGTGGGTGCTGCTGGACATTGTGGCCAACATCGCCCTGTGTGGGGCCATACTGTTGCCCATGATGCTGGAATTGTCCAGCCTCCTGGGACTTTTGGGGATACTGGCCAGAGTAATGATGATGGTGAGGGGCTTCTTGTTGGCTCTGGTATGCCCGTGGCTCATACCCACCAAGATAGCCAGATCGTCCCCAACCAGGTTGGGACCAGCCTCCAACACTGGGTGGGTACAAGTGGCCATAGGGTGGGGTTGGCTTGAGGAAGACATTTGGGGCTGCGGAATAGACGGTTGGGTAGGGGGAGGAAGGGGTTGAGGTGTTGGCCCACGTATTAGGGGCTGTTCAGACCCTGCTTGAGCAAGCATCTGTGTGGATGGTCTCATGCGCATTAAATTTCATGGTGAGAGCTGCCACCTCTCCAGAAATTCAAAACCTCATATGGGGTATTGGGGGGGTGCTTGCATCAAGCAGGATCTGAATACATCCCCTAATACGGAGCCTGACCTCACGGGTAAGGGCACGGAGATAAAGGGTGAGGCTACGTGCATAGGCCTCCTCCCCATCATCTGTAGTTAGTCTGGACAAATAATTGAGCACCCCTGGGTCCACATTGGTCCTGCTCTCTTGAATAGTGACCTGGCGCCTTCTTCTTGTTCGCCGTGATGCTAGAGCCGCCTGTGGGGAGGACCTGATCTGGGCAGTTGGGCTGCTGCTCAAGTTGCCCGGCTCTTCCAGGATGGGTGAGGTGGCAGCAGCAGACCGTCCTGGTGGTGTGGTGTGTAGGCCAGCCATTGTGTGGTCTTGTGATGCCTCATCTTCAGCCATCCTTCTTGTAGGGGGAGAAAATGGGCCAGACACCTCATCCCCTACAGGATCTATAATGGGCTCTGCCTCTGAGGCCGTTCCTCGATCCTTAAGGTTGGATTGAGTTCTGTTATGAAATAGAACAGAGGCAAAAATACATCAATATTTTTGTCCCTGTAAAGTATTTGTGTAATGTATTTGTGTAATGTGGTGTGAGGTATGTACTTATGGTCTCAGATCCAGAATTGGGGCAAGGAAGTTCAGCCGGTCATAGTATATATATTTTCTTTTCACATGTCCAGCATCCCCACTCCTGGACCGCTGCTGGCGTTCCCGGCGGAACTGGTCCCGGATGCTTCGCCAGCGTTTCATCACATCTTCCACTGCAATGTGACAGGAAAGATTGTCAAAATCACATATTTGAGAGGTCACATTTTCTAACAGTAGTCTAGGCATGGGGCCTTCTGGGGTGTGCTTTCTACCCATGGTGGCATATGTAATTGGGCTGAGACACAGGGTCTCATTAGCTACACTTAAACTAATTTTATTGGCTAGGAGGATGAGGAGCTTGTGGCCTAACCCCTAATTATGGCTGTGTGAAGCCACGTGTCACATCCAAATGTAACGGCCTCATGAGGCTAATAAAATTACATGCACAGGAAGGGGGGTGCTGAATGTAGAATCATTTTTTAGCGCGCGCTAAGGTTAATGATGTTTTTATGGTTGCACTTACGAATTTTATGCTGCTCATCACGTGGTCTGTCACCAAAGTCATGGTACATCTGGCGACAGATGCGCCTCCATGACGCCTCCTTTCTTGTCCGGTTCGCATAATTTGCATCGCGTGGGTCCCATATTTCAGGACGCTCCTGCACCAGCACAATTAGCATCTCAACATTAATGTATGTGGACGCCGTGCTGCTGCTGTACTCCGTGGAGGCGTACTTCCTGGATGTCTGGAGCGGTTTTTGAGCTCATTTGCATGTCTAGGCTTCCTGATGATGGATTGGCCCATTTCCTGTCACCAGCCAAAAGACCTGCGTATTGCTCGCAGGTCACACGTGTGTTCCGTGTGTAATCCGTATTTTTTTCGCACCCATTGACTTGCATTGGCGTACTATGGGCGTAGTACGCTGACAATCGCAGCATGCTGCGATTGGCACGGAGCGTAGGATACAGATGAGAAATATACGCCTGGTGCGAGTGACCCCATAGAAAATCATTTGTCCGTGTCTAATGCGTGCTTTTAGCGCCTCTCACTCGGCCGTATTCCTCGCCAGTGTGACCCCGGCCTTAGACTTATTTAACCCCTTAAGCACCAAGGGTGGTTTGCACATTCATGACCGGGCCAATTTTTACAATTCTGACCACTGTCCCTTTATGAGGTTATAACGCTGAAACGCTTCCATGGATCCCGGTGATTCTGACACTGTTTTCTCATTACATATTGTACTTCATGTTAGTGATAAAATTTCATTCATATAACTTGCGTTTATTTGTGAAAAAAACAGAAATTTGGCGAAAATTTTGAAAATTTCGCAATTTTCCAAATTTGAATTTCTATGCCTTTAAATCACAGAGATACGGCACACAAAAAAACTTAATAAATAACATTTCCCACATGTTTACTTTACATCAGCACAATTTTGGAACCAAATTTTTTTTTTGTTAGGAAGTTATAAGGGTTAAAAATTGACCAGCGATTTCTCATTTTTGCAACACCATTTTATTTTTACGGACCACATCACATTTTTAAGCCACTTTGAGGGGTCTATATGATAGAAAATACCCAAAAGTGACACCATTCTAAAAACTGCACCCCTTAGGCTGAGTTCACACGTGGCGTTTTTTTCGCGTTTCCGCGACTGTTTTAACCGCGCGATTTTGCCGCGAAAACGCGAAAAATAAGCATCCCATGCATTCCTATGGGATTCCGCAATGCTGTGCTAATGCTGCGGTTTTTACCGCGGCGGAATCGCTTCGCGGTAAAAACCGCAGCATGCTCATTAATTTGCGGAATCGCGGTGATCCCGCACCCATAGGAATGCATTGTTCCGCTTACTTTCCGCATGTGGCTGTGCACACCATGCGGAAAGTAAGCAGAACAATTGCGGATGGTACCCACGGACCGGAGGAGAGGAGACTGTCCTCCGGGCTGTGGGTACCATACCCCTGTAAAAAATAGAATTTAAAAATAAAAAATATTGTTATTCTCACCCTCCGACGTCCCGCGCAGTCTTTCCGCTTCTCTTCACGCTCCCGTTCCCAGTAGTCCTTTGCGAAAATGCCCGCGATGGCGTCCGTTCTCGCGGGATCGCGAAATCTCGCGGTCATTCGCGCGACGTCATCGCGAATTACCGTGAGACGTCGCGATCCCGCGAGAACGGACGTCATCGCGGGCATTTTCGCAAAGAATTACTGGGAACGGATGCGCGGGACGTCGGAGAGTAAGAATAACACTATTTTTAATTTTTTTTTACATTTTATCTTTTACTACTGATGCTGCATAGGCGGCCTCAGTAGTAGAGTTGAGCGACTTTGGTCGGATCGGGTTTCGTGAAACCCGAATGAAACAAAATAAGTTTCAGATGAAACTCGTCCGACTAGAGCAAAAAAAGTCGGAGTTTCGTCCGACTTTTATTTCCCATTGACTTGCATTGGGGTCGGGTTTCGGACGAAACTCCGACTTTGTTTTGCTCTAGTCGGACGAGTTTCATCTGAAACTTATTTTGTTTCATTCGGGTTTCACGAAACCCGATCCGACCAAAGTCGCTCAACTCTACTCAGTAGTAAAAAGTTGGTCACACTCGTCAAACACTATGTTTGACGAGTGTGACCAATCTGTCAATCAGTTCTCCCAGTGATGCTACAGATCACTTGGAAAACGCTAGCATTTTGCAAGCTAATTACGCTTGCAAAATGCTAGTTTTTCCGCGGGAAAATCGCGGGAATTTAAAAAGCGATTTTCCCGCGGAATGGAATTCCGGAATTCTCGCGGTAATTTCCGCGAGAGTTCCGGTACGTGTGCACTTAGCCTAAAGGTGCTCAAAGCCACATTCAAGAAGTTTATTAACCCTTTAGGTGCGTCACCGGAATTTTTTGAATATTTAAAAAAAATGAACATTTAACTTTTTTTCACAAAACAAATACTTCAGGTTCAATTTTTTATTTTACCAAGGGTAAGAGGAGAAATTGGACTGCAAAAGTTATTGTGCAATTTGTCCTGAATACGCTGATACCTGATATGTGGGGGGAACCACTGTTTCGGCGCATGGCAGACCTCAGAAGGGAAGGAGCGCCGTTTGACTTTTTCAATGCAAAATTGGCTGGAATTCAGATCGGACGCCATGTCGCGTTTGGAGAGCCCCTGATGTACCTAAACAGTGGAAACCCCCCACAAGTGATGCCATTTTGGAAACTAGACCCCCCAAGGAACTTATCTAGATATGTGTTGAGAACTTTGAACCCACAAGGGCATCACAGAAGTTTATAACGTACAGCGGTACAATTAAAAAAACATATTTTTTCCACAAAAATCATCTTTTCACCCCCAATTTTTATCTTTCCAAGGTTAATAGGACCCTAAAAGTTATTGTGCAATTTGTCCTGAGTACGCTGATACCCCACATGTGGGGGTAAATGACTATTTGGGCACATGGCATAGCTCGGAAGGGAAGCAGCGCCATTTGACGTTTTTGGCTGGAATTGAGATCGGACACCATGTCGCGATTGGAAAACCCCTGATGTACCAAAACAGTGGAAACCCCCCACAAATGACACCATTTTGGAAACTAGACCCCCCCAAGGAACATATCTAGATGTGTGGTGAGAACTTTGAACCCCCAAGGGCTTCACAGAAGTTTATAACATACAGCCGTACAATTAAAAAATCATGTTTTTCCACAAAAATGATCTTTTCACCCTCAATTCTTATTTTTCCAAGGGTAACAGGACCCTAAAAGATATTGTTCAATTTGTCCTGAGTGCGCTCATACCCCACATGTGGGGGTAAACCACTATTTGGGCGCATGGCAGAGCTCGGAAGGGAAGCAGCGCCATTTGACGTTTTTGGCTGGAATTGAGATCTGACACCATGTCGCGTTTGGAAAGCCCCTGATGTACCAAAACAGTAGAAACCCCCCACAAATGAAACCATTTTGGAAACTAGACCCTCCACGGAACTTATCTAGATGTGTGGTGAGCACTTTGAAACCCCCAGTGCTTCACAGAAGTTTATAACGCCCGGGCGTGAAAATAAAAAAATTGTATTTTTTCCACAAACATGATCTTTTAGTCACCAATTTTTTATTCTCCCAAAGGTACAAGAAGAAATTGGACCCCAAAAGTTGTTGTCCAATTTGTCCTGAGTACGCTGATACCTTTATATGTGGGAGAAAACTACTGTATGGGCACACGTCGGGGCTCGGAAGGGAAGTAGTGACGTTTTGGAATGCAGACTTTGATGGAATGGTCTGCGGGTTTCATGTTGCTTTTGGAGAGCCCCTGATGTACCTAAACAGTGGAAACCCCACACAAGTGACCCCATTTTGGAAACTAGACCCCCTAAGGAACTTATCTAGATGTGTGGTGAGCACTTTGAGCCCCCCAGTGCTTCACAGAAGTTTATAACGACCGGGCGTGAAAATAAAAATATCGTATTTTTTCAACAAACATCATCTTCTAGTCCCCATTTTTTTTTATTTTCCCAAGGGTAACAGGAGAAATTGGACGCCAAAAGTTGTTGTCCAATTTGTCCTGAGTACGCTGACACCCCATATGTGGGAGAAAACTACTGTATGGGCACACGTCGGGGCTCGGAAGGGAAGTAGTGACGTTTTGGAATGCAGACTTTGATGGAATGGTCTGCAGGTGTCATGTTGCCTTTGGAGAGCCCCTAATGTACCTAAACAGTGGAAACCCCCCCACAAATGACCCCATTTTGGAAACTAGACCCCCTAAGGAACTTATCTAGATGTGTGGTGAGCACTTTGAATCCCCAAGGGCTTCACAGAAGTTTATAATTCCCAGGCATGAAAATAAAAAAATCGTATTTTTTCCACAAACATGATCAATTAGTCTCCAATTTTTTTATTTTCCCAAGGGTAACAGGAGAAATTGGACTCCAAAAGTTGTTGTCCAATTTGTCCTGAGTACCCTGATACCTCATATGTGAGAAAAAACTACTGTATGGGGACACGTCGGGGCTCGGAAGGGAAGTAGTGACATTGTGGAATGCAGACTTTGATGGATTGATCTGCGGGTGTCAGGTGCGTTTGGAGAGCCCCTGATGTACCTAAACTATTGAAACTCCCCACAAGTGACCCCATTTTGGAAACTAGACCCCCCCACGGAACTTATCTAGATGTGTGGTGAGCACTTTGAACCCCCAAGTGCTTCACAGAAGTTTATAACGCCTGGGCGTGAAAATAAAAAAATCATTTTTTTCCACAAAAGTGATATTTTTGCCCTCAATTTTTTATTTTCCTAAGGGTAACAGGAGAAATTGGACCCCAAAAGTTGTTTTGCAATTTGTCCTGAGTATGCTGATACCCTATATGTGGGGGTAAAACACTGTTTGGGCGCATGGCAGAGCTTGGAAGGGAAGGAGCACCATTTTACTTTTTCAACGCAGAATTGGCTGGAATTGAGATCAGACGCCATGCTGCATTTGGAGAGCCCCTGATGTGCCCAAACAGTGGAAACCCTCCAATTATAACTCCAACCCTAACCCCAACACACCCCTAACCCTAATCTCAGCCCCAACCCTAGCCCTAACCCTAACCCTAATGGGAAAATGGAAATAAATACATTTTTTTTATTTTATTATTTTTCCCTAACTAAGGGGGTGATAACGGGGAGTTTGATTTACTATTTATGGCGGTTTTTATGTTTGGCAGCTGTCACACGCTAAAAGATGCTTTTTATTGTAAAAATAGTTTTTGCATCACCACTAGTGTTGAGCGATACCACCCGATACTGAAAAATATCGGATCGGAATGGATCGGCCGATCTAAAAAAAAGTATCGGGTATCGCCAATTCCGATCCCGGAAGTCCCATTCAAGTCAATGTAACAGAAATATCGGAATTAAAAAAAACCATTTTTTCCCTGTAGGTTAATTCTACATGAAGAAAAACAACTAATAATAATGTAGAATGTATTGTGGGAGGTGTAGGAGACATTAAAGGCATAGAGCTTTAGCCCAATCAAATGGAATAGCAGTAATTTTTTTTTTTTAAAAGACGTTCGTAGTTACAAAGATATTGACTATGTTAAAGTCTTTAATATTTTGTCAGATATGTATGTTTCACTACTTCCATGCTCTTCACCTTCTTTTTTACTTCTCCCACACTTTCTCCTTCATCATTCATCATCCTCAGCAGCATCTTTTTCATCAACTTCTTCTTCACCTTATTCATCTTCTTCACCTTCTTCCTATTATTTTTTTTTTTTTTTTACATTCTTCATATTCTTCTTATTCAACTATTATGCTTCTTCATATTCTACTTCTTCATCTTCTTCTTCTTCATCATATTCTTATTTGTGTCAGGCATTCCTGTAGTTGTAATCTATAAAAGTTTGAAGATTACACCTTCCGTTCAGCCTGTGACAACAGATTTACAACAGGATTTGTCCATGTTCAGTTTGGCCTGCAGCAGCAGGCCTTTTCCAGGGGCACCACGAGGAGGAACGGACTCACCCCCATACACTGCTTAGTCGTCTTCTGCTTATAAATTAGATAATATCATTTGCTCAGATTTTTAGTCTTATGCTTAATGTTCTTCTGCTTTTGGTTTTTATGCTTCTTGTTCTTCTGTCTCTTGTTGTTCTGCATCTTGGTGGTTGTCTTCATGTTCTTTGTCCTCTTGGTCATCTTCTTCAGGGTCATATTTTAGGTATTCTTCTGTTTGGTCTTCAGGGTCGTCGTCTTCAGGTTCATTGTCAGGGAGATCCAGAGTGAGAATCAAAAACCATTTCCACAGGCTTGAACTTGGAAAAGTAGCAGAAGGTACAAGAAGGCTGAGGAACTGCCGAGATCCAGCTGACAGTGCTGGAACCCGGATGGGTAGCAGAAGGAACAATAGCAAATGGAACTAGCGAGGACCAGCTGACGGTGCTGGAACCCAGAGGGGCAGCAGAAGGAACAAGAGCCAATGGCACAACTGTGGACCAGCTGACGGTGCTGGAACACGGTTACTAAGCAGGAGGTACCTGTGCTACAAGGCACTACCAAGGACCAGCAGACGTTGCTGGAACTCGGATACCAAGAAGGAGGCACCTATGCCAAAGGCTCTGCTGAGAACCAGCTGACGGTGCTGGAACCCGGATGGGTAGCAGAAGGAACAATAGCAAATGGAACTAGCGAGGACCAGCTGACGGTGCTGGAACCCGGAGGGGCAGCAGAAGGAACAAGAGCCAATGGCACAACTGTGGACCAGCTGACGGTGCTGGAACACGGTTACTAAGCAGGAGGTACCTGTGCTACAAAGCACTACCAAGGACCAGCAGACGTTGCTGGAACTCGGATACCAAGAAGGAGGCACCTAGGCCAAAGGCACTGCCGAGAACCAGCTGACGGTGCTGGAACCTGGATGGGTAGCAGAAGGTACCCAGGAAAAAAACAAAGTTGCAAGGCCGTGAGCCGGCCGCAGTTACCGAAACCCACAGTCCTACAGGGGGTGATTGTCCTATTGGCACTACGGAACCAGCCTTTATTACCAGAACCCGCAGCCCACATAGGAAGCAACGAAACTGCAGGCACCATAGACTTGGCTAACCCGACCACAACACGACAGGACAACGTATTGGTGGCAAAGTGACATTGACACTACCCGGAAAAAGCAGGCGCCCTGGAACCAGGCTGGGCAGGAGGGAGTACCCGTGCCAAAGACACTTCTGAGCAGCAACTGGCGATATTGGAGCCCAGGATCAATCACGGAGCAGGCTGAGGCCTACTTGGAGCAAGTTTTACATCGGTTGTACACTACAACTGATTGTAACCGTGCTCCACTTAGGCCTCTGGCTCTACTGTCTCTAGTATTTCTCCTGGCCTCCAACCCCGCAAGTTGCTGCTCTGAAGTGGCGTCTGCCCAATCCACACTTGTTCCTGGGTTACAGGGGCTCAGTCACGTCAGTGGATCCCCTGATGTGTGTCCGGCAAGGTTTCCTGCTCAGTCCTCATTCACACTACTAGTAATGGGAATGTGGACAGAGCAGGAGACATTGCCGGACACACATCAGGGGATCCACTGACGTGACAGAGCCCCTGTAACCCAGGAACAAGTGTGGATTGTGCAGATGCCACTTCAGAGCAGCAACTGGCGGGGTTGGAGGCCAGGGAAAATACTAGAGACAGTTAGCGTTGTTGGAGCCCAGGTTGAGGCATGGAGCAGGCTGAGGCCTGATGTTGTTGGCATGTGGATGGAGCTGGAGACTTTGCCGTCTACACAGCAGGGGAACAGCTGGCATTACTGAACCCCACTAACACAGGAGCTAGTGTTTTTCTCTGTGAAGACGGCACTTCTGAACACCAACTAGCGTTGTTGGAGCCCAGGTTGAGGCATGGAGCAGGCTGAGGCCTGATGTTGTTGGCATGTGGATGGAGCTGGAGACTTTGCCGTCTACACAGCAGGGGAACAGCTGGCATTACTGAACCCCACTAACACAGGAGCTAGTGTGTTTTTCTCTGTGAAGACAGCACTTCTGAACACCAACTGGCGTTGTTGGAGCCCAGGATGAGGCATGCAGCAGGCGGAGGCCAACTTGCAGCTGGTTTTATAGAGGTTGTAGACTACTACTGTTTGTAACCGTGCTCCACTTAGGCCTCTGGCTCCACTGTCTCTAGTATTTCCCCTGGCCTCCAACATCGCCAGTTACAGCTCTGAAGTGGCGTCAGCACAATCCACACTTGTTCCTGGGTTACAGGGGCTCTGTCACGTCAGTGGATGTGTGTCCGGCACGGTCTCCTGCTCTGTCCACATTCCCACTACTAGTAATGGGAATGTGGACAGAGAAGGAGACCGTGCCGGACACACATCAGGGGATCAACTGACGTGACTGAGCCCCAGTAACTCAGGAACAAGTGTGGATTGTGCAGATGCCACTTCAGAGCAGAAACAGGCGGGGTTGGAGGCCAGAGGAAATACTAGAGACAGTGGAGCCAGAGGCCTAAGTGGAGCACGGTTAAAAATCAGTAGGAGTCTGAATGTGGATGGAGCAGGAGACTTTGCCATCCACACAGCAGGGGAGCAGCTGGCGTTACTGAACCCCACTTACACAGGAGTTAGTGTATTTTTCTCTCTGCAGACGACACATCTGAGCGACAACTGGCTGTGTTGAAGCCCAGGGATTATAGTTCAGGTGGTAGAAACATGAACACAACAGTAGACCTGGATACAGTTGCCAACCAATTATTTAGTAGGGAAGAGGACTGGCAAATTCTGGAGAGATCCAGGCCTTGTTCGTTTTCAGAAAAGTAAGCCGGTCGACTTTATCGGAAGATAGTCGCGTGCGACGGTCTGCGGCACTAAAGACGCGTTCCGATAATACACTGGCAGCAGGGCAAGCCAGCACCTCCAATGCATACTGGCTAAGCTCTGGCCATGTATCCAGCTTAGAGACCCAAAACTTGAAGGGGGAAGAGCCATCTGGGAGTACACTGACAGGGCAAGACATGTAGTCTGTCACCATCTGACGGAAACGTTGCTTCCTGCTGACTGGAGCCGTCTGTGATGGTGTAGACAATTGTGGCGGACACACAAAACTTTGCCACATTTGGGCCACAGTGGTCTTGCCTTGTGCTGAGGCGCTGCCTCTGCTGCCTCTTTGTGCAGAGTTTCCTCCACTGCCTCGACGCACAGAGCTGCTTTGTAAAGCACTAGCACCACTGCTGTCGGGTGTAATGGAAAACATGATGGACTGCACCAGTGTGTCTTGGTACTCCCGCAGTTTACGCTCCCGGTTCAACGTTGGTATGAGGCTTTGTAAGTTGTCCTGGTAGCGAGGATCTAGGAGGGTGTACACCCAATAATCAGCCGTGTAGAGAATGTGGGCGATGCGGCGGTCGTTTCTCAGGCACTGCAGCATGAAATCAACCATGTGCTGCAGACTCCCAACTGCCAAAGAACCGCTGTCCCCTGCTTGAGGCGTGATCTCTGCCTGCTCTGCATCACCCCACCCTCCCTGTACATACTGACTAGAGCTTTGTGTACCTCCCTCCTCTGGAGAGATGTCTTCCTCCTCCATCGACTCCTCCTCACAAAGTGTCCCCTGCCTAGGCCTTTGTGAGGAACCACGTAGCGCAGACTGTCCAGAAGCAGATGGCATTTGGGACTCCTCATCCTCCACCTCTTCCAAAACCTCATCCCTTGGTGCTTGCAGTGTTATTTGAAGCAGGCAGATAAGGGGGACAGTCATGCTGACTAGTGCATCATCTGCACTCGCCATCCGCGTGGAATCATTGAAGGCACACAAAACGAGGCAGATGTCCTTCATAGAGGCCCACTCAGTGGTGCTGAAGTGTGACCGGCGCACAGTGCGACTTGTTTGCGCCTGATGCAGCTGGTACTCCATGACTGCTGCCTGCTGCTCACACAACCGCTCCAACATATGTAACGTTGAATTCCACCTGGTGGGTAGGTCACATATGATGCGATGTTCCGGTTGGTGTAATCGGCGCTGCAGAGCAGCAAGTCGCGATCTTGCCGTGCTGGAACGCCGCAAGTGAGCGCACTCTATGCGGACCTTGTGCAGCAGTGCATCAAGATCCGGATAGTTCCTCAGAAAGCTCTGCACGACCAAGTTCAGCACATGTGCCAGACATGGGATGTGAGTGAGGTTGCCTAGGCCAAGAGCTGCCACCAGATTTCGGCCATTGTCACACACTACCAAGCCCGGCTGGAGATTCCCTGGCACAAACCACACGTCACTCTCCTGCTTGATGGCATTCCAGAGCTCCTGCGCTGTGTGGCTTCGATTCCCCAAAGAAATTAATTTGAGTACGACCTATTGACGTTTGGCCATGGCTGTGCTCATATCGGTCGTAACAGGCTCCTGCTGCGCTGTTTCTGAGGAACTTGAATAGGAGGAGTCTATGTGTACAGACTGGATTCCTGCAATCCGTGGAGTTGACAGAACACATACAGCGCCACTCTCCAGATCTGTACCAGGCTCCACAACATTGACCCAATGGGCAGTGAGGGAAAGGTATCGTCCCTGTCCATGGTTACTGGTCCACGCATCGGTGGTCAGATGGACCTTGCTACTAACGGCGTTTAGTAGCACATGTTTTATTTTTGCTTCCACATGTTTCTGCAGGGCAGGGACGGCTCGCCTGCTGAAATAAAAGTGGCTGGGCACGGTGTATTGTGGGAGTGCCAATGCCATGAAGTCCCGGAAGGTGTCAGTCTCCACCAGCCTGAATGAGAGCATTTCAAGTGCCAGTAGTTTGGCAATGCCAGCATTCAGAGACTGTGCTCGGGGATGGTTTGCCGAGTATGGCCGCCTTTTATCCCATGCCTGTGCTACCGATGGCTGTCGAGTGGCCTGGGAGTGTGAGGATGACTGGGAACGTGGTGCTGTGGGTGGAATGTCACAGGGTCTCCGGACAACAGTGCCAGAGGTTCTTCCTTGGCGATCCTGTGAGGAAGCCGAACCAGCTGTGTGTGAGTTGGAGGAAGAGGCCCCAACAGGAACTGAAGAGGTGGTAGGTGGTGCTGTACGTTGGCCTACGTCTTCAGTGTGTCTGTGTAACTCCACCTCGTACTTGGTCCGCACATGTTTCCACATATTTGTGGTATTGAGGTTGCTGACATTTTTCCCTCTTTTGACTCTCTGATGACACAGCTTGCATTTGACAGAGCAAATGTCATCTGCAACTGTGTCAAAAAAGGACCACGCACTGCAAGTCTGGGGAGCGCCCGTTTTGCCTTTTGAAAGAGGAATGCTCCTAACGGGTGCCGAAGTGGAGGCTACAGGCAACCAAGTCTGCCCCCTCCCTCCTGTTTTGGCCGTTCGGGGAATCTCTTCCTCAGAGCTGCTCCCACCACCTTCCTGTTCCTCACGCCATGATGGGTCAAGGACCTCATCATCTACACTCCCCTCTTCAAACACCTGCTTCTCCTGGGTTGTCTCGTCAGCACCGTACGCACCAGAAAGTGGCACCTGTGTCTCGTCATCATCTGATGCGTACTGAGGTGTGCTGACCATAGGCACTGGCCCACCCGCCTCTTCAGATTCAGAGGGACAAAGAAGTTGCGTATCACTGCATACTCCCTTTTCTTCACATTCTGGAATGCTGCTTGGCTGGCCCCCTATTTCCAAGCCAACAGATTCAGAGAACAGAAGTAGAGACTGTGATGGCTCCTGTCCTGGGCTCTCTGACTGCCTGGGCACTTTGGCAGGTGGTGAAGAGACAGATGGTTGTTCTTCGGTGCTCTGGTCCTGAGAGGATGTGGAAGTCATTGAAGTCGATGCATTAGCCGCCATCCATCCGACAACGGCTTCAATTTGTTCCTCCCGCAGCAGTGGGGTACGGCGAGGTCCTACAAAGCTGCGCATAAAGAACTGTTGCCTGCTAAAACTGGGGGCTGCTGACTCACTGGTGCCCGCAGCAGGCACAGAATCCCCACGTCCTCTGCCTGCAGAATCCCCACGTCCTCTCCCTGCTGAGACTCCACGCCCACGTGCCTTACTCCCTGCCTTCTTCATCTTGCTAGACTGATAAAGATAGGCAGAAAAGTACAAAGGGGGGCTTAGTGTGCTTATTCCTGAACAGCTGGTTACAGGTAGAAGAAACACTAATTTTATGAAGTGGGTGTGGACTATACTTTAATAGGAGCTAATGTGGCCTACACAACTTTCAAATGTAGTGTTTGGTGAACTTTGTTTTTTTTTGTGAAAAAAAAACTAAAAGGATGTGACCAAAGATTTGAAACCAGGGGAAGAGTCTTGAGGAGATCATTTGCATATTCCCAGTGCCTTCTGGGATAAGTGAAGAGTCTCTGCGAGATCAACGATCACTGGGTTTTGGCAGTTGCAGCTGAGAAGAGGAAATTGGAAAACCAGGGGAAGAGTCTTGAGGAGATCATTTGCATATTCCCAGTGCCTTCTGAGATAAATGAAGAGTATCCGCGAGCTCAACGATCACTGGGTTTTGGCCGTTGCAGCTGAAAAGAGGAAATTGGAAATTTTGGCTCATCTTTCATCGTTTTTAAGAAATCTCAATATGGAAGAGGCCAGGAGCCATTTGGGGAGCTGCATTTCTTGCTGCATGTTCACAGACTTACCAGTGGAAAAGCCAAACTTCACATGCCACAAATGCAAGCTTGTGTCCCTGTTGGAGGAAAAGTTGCAAAATCTCGAAGAGAGGTTAGCTACATTGAAGATCATTAAAGAAGGTGGAGTTCTTAGACAGAACAGAATTATCTCTTCATGTTACAGAAAGAGAAGAAATTCGAAGTGCACCTGAAGAAACAGAGGAATGGAGACATGTGACCCAGAGAAGCAGGAGGATCAGGTGGCAATCAGCACCCATACTTCTCAAGAAACAGTACCAGGCTCTCACGCAGGAAAACGATGAAGAAATACATCAGGATAAAACTTTGCCCACAAACAGCAACCTTGTACGCCTTCAGAGTCCTCCTGGATGGAGAAAGAAAAATGTTGTGAAGAAGAAAAGGAGAGTGGTGGTCATAGGGGATTCCCTGTTGAGAGGAACAGAGGCCGCTATCTGCAGACCAGATATAACTTCAAGAGAAATGTGCTGTCTTCCAGGTGCAAAAATTAAAGATGTGTCTAACAGGATATCAGGACTCTTCAGACCTACAGATGACTAGCCATTCCTGCTACTACATGTGGGGACAAATGACACTGCAAGAAACGACCTCGAAACCATCTGCAGAGACTTTGAAGACTTAGGCAAGAAAGTGAAAGAACTGGGAGCCCAGGTGGTCTTTTATTCCATCCTCCCAGTGGATGGCCATGGAACAAGGAGGTGGAATAAGATTCTGCAGGTGAACAACTGGCTACGTCGATGGTGCCGTCAGCAACGATTTGGACTTATGGATCTTTGAGTGAATTACCTTTACGATGGACTACTTGCTAGAGATGGGGTGCACCTTACGAAGACTGGAAAACATGTATTTGGAAGTCGCCTTGCTACACTTGTAAGGAGAGCTTTAAACTAGAACAACATGGGAAGGGAAGCAAAAGACCAGAAAAAGCCATACACCTGACAAATGCTATTGAGAACTCTGCTATTAGAAGTGGAAAGGAAGAACAAAGACAAAAGAATCTAATTAATAAAAATATTGGAGAAAGAGAAACAAATCACAAACTAAAATGTTTCTATACTAATGCACAAAGCATGGGCAACAAACAAGGAGAATTGGAACTACTAACACAGGAAAATAAATATGATGTCATTGAAGTCACTGAAACTTGGTGGGACAATACACATGATTGGAATACAAGACTAGAAGGATACAACTTACTTGCAAGAAACAGACTTGATAAACGAGGAGGAGGTGTCGCATTGTATGTTAGAAACGCGTTTATCTGCACAGAGATTGAAGCTTCAGTGTTAGGGACGGCGGAACGCACCAAATATAAATAATAGGAGGTGCCTTCGCCGCCCGGGGTCCACCGTGCGGTAGGTGACTAGACCGCTGCTGGACAATGGCAGATGCACCAGAAGGTGCTGTAGTGCGCACGGGTTAGCGTCACCCGAACGCTAGGAGCGGCTCTGTTCAGACACAGTCGCTTGGCAAAATTAAATGCAAAGGTGCTGGCCCTGTTAACGTCACAGGAGCCGGCATGTGGCGTCGCAGCCGCGAACACCAATAGCTGCTGGTATTGCAGCGCAGCGGCAGCTAAGGCCGCAAGCATCGGCGCCGAGAACCGGGCGCCGACGGACGCTAGTGTAGGCGTGGAGCAAGTGGCATGTAGCTTGCCACAACCCTGGAGCTGACTATACACACTCAAGATATAGAGTAAACGGGCACCAACCACAATATCAGTTTAGGTGGGATCACCTGGTGCATATAAATGGATTAGAGCACATGAAAAGGGAAAAGTATATGCACACAAATAGGGATCACCACAAAGAAATGAAAAAAGTATCAATTTTATTAATGGACACAACAAACAGACACTTTGTGGTTAAAAACAATTAAAAAGTCTGAACAACCAGACATTGATAACAAAACAAAGACAATGGGTCATTTTAATAAATAGTTAAATGCTATGGGTCCCAAGACCAACCATACAGTATAATGCCAGGTATCTGCTAGTTACCATAACCTAGGGTCTATCAAATCAATTGTTATGACAATCATGACCTCAAATCAAAAAAATACCATATTATCAATAACTACTATGGTTACATAGAAATTCTACATATACCATGGACAGAAAATTGAATGCTTATGTTGCCAACACAAATAAACAGACATTAATAAGTCCCTTTCCCTAGCGTGATATCACCTGGTTTCTGAGGATGAACAAGCTACCGGGTAGGTTACATGGGACCCCCAAACCCACGCGTATCGACACAGTGATGTGTCTTTCTCAAGGTCAGTGTGATGTTCTGTTGAAGTCCTTTATATACCTATCCAATTAGTAATCACTCTTACCAGCTGAGTTTCAGAGTGGGGGAGAAAGGTAGATCAGATCTGAGTTTAATGAAACAGCGTCCTGCTCCCATCCGTGTGCAGGAGCTTATATTAAGATCATATATCACATCAATACATTCAAGCACCAAAACATAAGGTGACGCATAGTGTGAACACGGCCACAGTTTGATGTGTCAAAAAACAATCTGGACACTGGCACAACATAACAGTAATAATAAGCTTTATCTGTGCACTCAATATAATGCGCTAAAAGCGCTACCATAAGATGACGCATAATGTGAATACAGCCACAAAATATATCTGTTCACTCAATACAACGACACCCAGATTTAATAACCCTTGCTAACACCATGGCTTAATGCGCTAAAAGCGCTACCATAAGATGACGCATAGTGTGAATCCGGCCACAATGTAATGTGTCAAAAAAGTGATCTTGACACTGACGCAGCATGACAGTAAAAATATATCTGTTCACTCAAAATAACGAGCCCCAGATCTAACAGCCCTTGCTAGCACCACGGTTTAGTGTGCTAAAAGTGCTACCATAAGATGACGCATAGTGTGAATACAGCCAGAGTGTAATGTGTCAAAGAATGGTCTAAACACTGGCACAGTATGGCAGTAAAAATATATCTGTTCACTCAATATTACGACACCCAGATTTAATAGCACTTACTAGCACCACCGCTTAATGCGCTAAAAGCGCTACCATAAAATGACGCATAGTGTGAATGCAGCCGCAATATAATGTGTCAAGAAGTGGTCTATACACTGACACATCATGACAATAAAATATATCTATTCACTCAATATCCAGATTTAATAACCCTTGCTGGCACCACGGCTTAATCAATCGGGTGATATTTATAGAATTTTGAACAACAATTGGGATATTCTTTGTAGTGAGAATAAACTAAAGAATTTTATCTCTGAGAGGCCTAGGATGATAGCAAGGAGAGCAACAAACCTTAAGGACTACCTTACGAATAGCCATTTCAGACGTTCCAAAACCAAAATCAGATGTGGTAATTCCAACAAGGGATCATTCCCTTGTGGTAATTGTACAGTATGCCCACTGATGATTGCGACTAGGGGGCTTTCAATACCAGGTATACCTATACAGGTCCAGTCTAGGGCATATTTCAATTGTCGTTCGCGCAATTTGGTCTATGCACTGGTTTGTGGTTGTAATAAGGTGTATGTGGGTCAAACCACACAAGAGTTGCGCAGGAGAGTTCAACAACATCTCTCTAATATAGCCACGGCTAGAGTTGATAAAACTAAAGAAAAACAGATCACGTCTGTGGCAGCTCATTTTTTGGAATGTCATGGTGGTAGTCCAAAGTCACTTCGAGTCATGGGGCTGGAAGGAGTTCAGACAAGCATCAGGGGAGGTAAAATTACAAATGAGCTATTGAGGCGTGAAGCCAGATGGATCTTTGAACTCAAAAGCTTGGCTCCAGGGGGTTTAAATGAAGAGCTGCTGTATACAGGGTTCTACAAAGAGAGTTAACTTACTATCTTCTTATCTCCTTTGATGACCAGTCTACAGTTGGTCTAGATACACTGATTCCTCCCGTGAACCCCCAGCCCCATGACGTTTTCTCTTCTTTTGTTTTGTCCGTAGGGCTCTAGGACTGGGATCCAAATCTGGGAGAATACCTTCTGAAAGATACGTGATGATGAAGTTGATTGGGATAGAACAACCACCAATTCGTTACATCTTGGATAATATTTGGACACTTAAGACTAATTATCTTGTGATGATTATGTTTCTTATTGATGGTACACAAGTTGTGGTCTAGTCCTTGTATTATATTGGAACTTCATATGGATGGACCTTTGATACTAAAATAACTCATGTTCATGTCTGACTCAAATGCTCTGTGTCTTAATATGTTGGTCATCAACATCTGCAGGAGAATTTCGTGCAGATGGTTAGCTTCTTCAGGATTAGGTAAGTAACCCTGTTAAGTCTATATCTATATGGCATGATATCAGAGCCTGGTTTCTGAGTGACTTAAAATATAGGAGGGTGCTTGATTTCATCAAGATAAATTATGAACATATAAACACGTAGACTTCACAATTATATCTGATTTGAATAACCTGGTGACTATATATGATTTTCCCTATATTTTCGTGGAGCTTCTAGCAAGGGCTACTGGGTCTGGGTGTTATGTTGTGTGAACAGATATATTTTTACTGTCATGATGTGCCAGTGTCTAGACCACTTTTTGACACATTACATTGTGGTTGTATTCACACTATGCGTCATCTTATGGTAGCGCTTTCAGCGCATTAAGCCGTGGTGCTAGTAAGGGCCATTAAATCTGGGTGTCATTATAATGAGTGAACAGATATATATTTTTACTGTCATGCTGTGCCGGTGTCAAGACCACTTTTTGACACATTAAATTGTGGCTGTATTTACACTATGCGTCATCTTATGGTAGCGCTTTTTGCGCATTAAGCCGTGGTGCTAGCAAGGGTTACTAAATCTGGATATCGTTATATTGAGTGAACAGATATATTTTCACTGTCATGCTGTGTCAGTGTATAGACCATTTCTTGACACATTATACTGTGGCCGGATTCACACTATGCGTCATCTTATGGTAGCGCCTTTAGCGCATTAAGCCGTGGTGCCAGCAAGGGTTATTAAATCTGGATATTGAGTGAATAGATATATTTTATTGTCATGATGTGTCAGTGTATAGACCACTTCTTGACACATTATATTGCGGCTGCATTCACACTATGCGTCATTTTATGGTAGCGCTTTTAGCGCATTAAGCGGTGGTGCTAGTAAGTGCTATTAAATCTGGGTGTCGTAATATTGAGTGAACAGATATATTTTTACTGCCATACTGTGCCAGTGTTTAGACCATTCTTTGACACATTACACTCTGGCTGTATTCACACTATGCGTCATCTTATGGTAGCACTTTTAGCACACTAAACCGTGGTGCTAGCAAGGGCTGTTAGATCTGGGGCTCGTTATTTTGAGTGAACAGATATATTTTTACTGTCATGCTGCATCAGTGTCAAGATCACTTTTTTGACACATTACATTGTGGCCGGATTCACACTATGCGTCATCTTATGGTAGCGCTTTTAGCGCATTAAGCCATGGTGTTAGCAAGGGTTATTAAATCTGGGTGTCGTTGTATTGAGTGAACAGATATATTTTGTGGCTGTATTCACATTATGCGTCATCTTATGGTAGCGCTTTTAGCGCATTATATTGAGTGCACAGATAAAGCTTATTATTACTGTTATGTTGTGCCAGTGTCCAGATTATTTTTTGACACATCAAATTGTGACCTTATTCACACTATACGTCACCTTATGTTTTGGTGCTTGAATGTATTGATGTGATATATGATCTTAATATAAGCTCCTGCACACGGATGGGAGCAGGACGCTGTTTCATTAAACTCAGATCCGATCTACCTTTCTCCCCCACTCTGAAACTCAGCTGGTAAGAGTGATTACTAATTGGATAGGTATATAAAGGACATCAACAGAACATCACACTGACCTTGAGAAAGACACATCACTGTGTCGATACGCGTGGGTTTGGGGGTCCCATGTAACCTACCCGGTAGCTTGTTCATCCTCAGAAACCAGGTGATATCACGCTAGGGAAAGGGACTTATTAATGTCTGTTTATTTGTGTTGGCAACATAAGCATTCAATTTTCTGTCCATGGTATATGTAGAATTTCTATGTAACCATAGTAGTTATTGATAATATGGTATTTTTTTGATTTGAGGTCATGATTGTCATAACAATTGATTTGATAGACCCTAGGTTATGGTAACTAGCAGATACCTGGCATTATACTGTATGGTTGGTCTTGGGACCCATAGCATTTAACTATTTATCAAAATGACCCATTGTCTTTGTTTTGTTATCAATGTCTGGTTGTTCAGACTTTTTAATTGTTTTTAACCACAAAGTGTCTGTTTGTTGTGTCCATTAATAAAATTGATACTTTTTTCATATCTTTGTGGTGATCCCTATTTGTGTGCATATACTTTTCCCTTTTCATGGACTATACACACTCAGTCACCACTCGTAATATCAGAGGGTAGGGGTTTCATAATGAGTCAGACACCAGTCCATGCATCCATCACCATACACACACACACAGAATAATATGCTACACTAGCCCCGCATGGCGGCTCGGCCATGCGCTTCCGGGACCTTCCAATACTTTAGGAAGGACCAATCAGATCTGACACAGGACCTGCACATGTGACCCCTGCTCTCCACTGAGAGGGCACGCTGCGGGCATGCCCAGTAGCACGGCACGAGGACTTAGCCTCTGGAGCGGTTCCCTGCAAAGCAGGTTGCGCTACCATTGCTGCACTGGAGGTGGCAGTAACATCCAGGCTCACAGAATGCGTCTGAGAATGCCAGGCTCGCCGTGATTGCTGAGCCCGAGTCTGAGCGGTCGGAGGAGAATGGGAGACCGCAGGATGTCTGGCTCTGGATTCCCGCTGTGCATTGCCAGGAATCCGACGCCTAACATTACCCCCCTCCTAGGGCCCCCCCCGCCTCTGAGCCTCACTGTGCTCAAAGGCCGCGATCAAGAGCGGTGCATGAATGTTTTCCACCGGCTCCCAGGTCCGAGCCTCGGGACCATGACCCTTCCAGTCCACCAAATAAAATTTTTTGCCACGGACAAACCTGCGCCCCACGATGGCGTTTAACCTCAAACTCGTCAGACGATAAGTCTGATGACCCGGCAGATGACTCAGGAAACCGGATCATGTGAACTGGTTTGAGGAGGTAGACCACCGAGCTAAGTCGCTCAAGGACCTTGAATGGTCCAATGTATCGCGGTGCGAACTTGGGAGACTCGACCCGCAGTTTAATATTTCGGGTAGAGAGCCATACCATGTCACCAGGGGAGAAGCTTGGCGCGGGCCGCCGATGCGTGTCGGCGGACGCCCTCATCCTTTCTTTAGATGCCCGGATAGCATCCTGAGTGCGATCCCAAATGTCCCGGGCCTCCACTGCCCAGTCTGCCACCCTGGAGTCAGTGGAGGACACTGGCATCGGGACAGGGACGCGTGGATGTTGACCGTAGTTTAAGAGGAAGGGCGTCTGTCCAGTGGAATCAGCCACCACATTGTTTAGGGCAAATTCAGCCCAAGGTAGCAAGGATGCCCAGTCATCCTGCCTGGCAGAGACAAAATGCCGTAGATAGGTGACCAAGGTTTGATTGGCTCTCTCGACCAAGCCATTCGTCTCGGGATGGTAGGCGGAGGACAGATTTAGCTCGATGCTGAGTAGGCTGCAGAGCTCCCTCCAAAACCGAGACGCAAACTGGGGACCTCGGTCACTCACGATTTTGTCCGGCATGCCATGCAAACGGAATACGTGCTTAATAAACAAAGTGGCCAGACCTCGAGCGGAAGGCAGGCGTGCGAGTGGCACCAGATGCACCATTTTGGAAAAATGGTCGGTGACCACTCTGATGACCGTACTGCCACCAGACTTGGGCAGGCCACCTATGAAATCCATGCCAACCATCTCCCACGGTCTATCTGCCACTGGCAGGGGATACAACAGCCCCGCCGGCCTCTGTCTAGAGGGTCTGTTTCGAGCACACGAGACGCATGCTTGCACGTATTCCTTGACATCTCGAGCCATATGTGGCCACCAATATGACCTTGCCAGGAGTTCGGTGGTCCGTTTTTTGTCAAAATGACCACCCACCCTGGAGGCATGTGCCCAGGCGAGGACCTCCGGCCGTAGCTGAGGAGGCACCAAGGTCTTGCCTGGTGGCACTGACTCGAGAGCGACTGGAGCCACGGTTGTAAAACTCTCCGTCGGGAGAATTAACCGAGGCTCAGCCTCTACTTCTTCCGCCGAGACCACCGAGCGTGAGAGAGCATCCGCACGGACGTTCTTCTCTCCAGAAAGGTAGTGCAGGGTGAAGCGGAAGCGGGAAAAGAAGAGCGACCACCTAGCCTGACGGGAGTTCAGGCGCTGGGCAGTCTGTAAATAGACCAGATTTTTGTGGTCCGTATATACCTGGAAGGGAAACCGAGCCCCCTCCAGGAGATGTCTCCATTCTGAAATGGCTAACTTCATGGCTAGCAGCTCCCTGTCACCGATGGAGTCATTCTTCTCTGCCGGTGAGAAGGTCTTTGAGAAGAAGAAGCAGGGATGCTTCCGACCTTGAGCGTCCTTTTGGAAAAGAACTGCTCCTGCACCGACAGAGGAGGCATCTACCTCTAGTATAAATGGCTTGTTCACATCGGGATGATGTAGGATGGGAGCGCCAGCAAAATGAGACGTTATAGCCGAGAAGGCCTTGGAGACCTGTTCAGACCAAGCGTTGGGGTTAGCTCCTTTTTTAGTGAGAGCAACCAAAGGAGCTACCAGGGTGGAAAAGTGTGGTATAAACTGGCGGTAATAGTTCACGAACCCCAGAAAGCGCTGCACCACTTTGAGTGAATGAGGTTCTTGCCAGTCCATTACCGCTTGCAGTTTGGCAGGATCCATGGCCAGCCCCTGGGCCGAGATGATATAGCCCAGGAACGGCAAGGACTCCTGCTCAAACTGGCACTTCTCCAGCTTGGCAAAGAGAGAATGCGCCCGCAGACGGTCAAAGACCCTGCAGACGTCCCTCCGGTGGGTAGTCAAATCTGGCGAAAAGATGAGTATATCATCCAGATATACCACCACCAAGTTAGAAAGCATGTCGCGGAAGACGTCGTTGACAAAATCCTGAAAGACAGCTGGTGCATTACAAAGGCCAAAAGGCATAACCAGATATTCGTAATGGCCATCCCTGGTATTAAAAGCTGTCTTCCATTCATCTCCTTCGCGAATGCGGATCAGGTTGTATGCCCCTCGCAGATCCAACTTAGTAAAGATCTGGGCCCCTCGCAACCTGTCAAACAACTCAGAGATCAACGGTAGAGGGTATTTATTTTTAACCGTGATCGCATTGAGACCTCTGTAGTCTATGCAGGGGTGTAACTCTCCGCTCTTCTTCTGAACGAAGAAGAACCCTGCACCAGCCGGTGACACCGACTTTCTGATAAAACCTCTAGCCAGGTTCTCCCGGATGTATTGTGACATAGCTTCAGTCTCAGGGAGAGATATTGGATACACACAGCCTCTAGGAGGTTCTGTGCCTGGCATGAGGTCTATCGGGCAGTCGTAAGGACGGTGCGGCGGGAGCATCTCTGCAGAGTTTTTGGAGAAGACATCCGCGTATTGGTGGTAGGGTTTAGGTAGTGCGGAGAGATCCGCAGGCACTTCAGTGGAAGCCACCTGAAGACTACCCCTCAGACATCTTCCCTCGCAGTCCTTGCTCCAGGCCAGTATCTTCCCTGTAGCCCACTCGATATGAGGAGAGTGGCACCGAAGCCAGGGAACCCCGAGCAGCACCTGATCGATGCCGCCTGGCAGGATTAGCAGGACAGAGTCTCATGATGAGAGGGTGAGATAGTGAGCCCTAGTGGAGCTGTCTGATGGTCACCTGAGAAGGTAACGGTGCTCCGTTAACCACCCTGATGGTCAGAGGCTGAGGTAATAATACCAGGGGAATGGCGTGTTTCTGGGCGAAGGTAGAAGACATAAAGTTCCCCTCGGCCCCAGAGTCCATGGTAACCTCTGCCTCCCAGGTGGAGGACCCACTGTCTAAGATGCCCCGGAATACCGGTTTGGGTGAAAAGGGTTTCATATCGGACTGCCCACTACCTACGGCCACTGGGCATGGACACCTTTTCGCCCGCAGAGGACACGTGCTAGCCGGGTGACCAAACTGTCGGCACTGATAGCAACGTGCAGAGCTTCGCATCGGTCGTGGCTTAGAGCCGGTGCGAGACACCTCCATAGGTTCAGAGGGTGAAAGCTCCTGTGCGGGGTATATTAGTGGTTTGGTGAATGTGGGAGCCAAGTTAACCCTATGTCTGGATTGTGCCCGTTCCAGCCCGCGCTCCGTAAACCGGAGGTCAATGCGGGTGGAAACGGCAATCAAATCCTCCAGACTCGTGGGAACCTCTCTGGTAGCTAGAGCGTCCTTAACGTGCTCAGCCAACCCTCTCCAAAACACTGGGACTAAGGCTTTGTCCGGCCACTCTAACTCGGAAGCCAATGTCCGGAACCGGACGGCATAATGGCTGACCGAGAGTGACCCCTGTGTTAGGGAGAGAAATTGTAAAGAGGTGTCGTGCGTGATCCGTGGTCCCAAAAAGACCTGCTTCAGGGCCGCGAGGAACTGCGCAGCACCCTGAACCACGGGATCATCACGTTCCCACAATGGCGTGGCCCACTGTAATGCTCTGCCAGACAAAAGTGAGACAATAAACCCCACCTTAGCCCGCTCTGTAGGAAACCGTGCAGCCAGTAACTCAAGCTGAATTGAGCACTGACTGACGAATCCCCTACAGGTGGCGCTGTCACCCGAAAATTTGTCGGGAAGCGGGAGGCGAGAAAGTGTCGGCATGGGCAAAAGAGCGGGCGCACGTGAGACAGCCTCGGCGACTGTCTGGGCAGCAGCTAGCGCGGTATTCGTAGCTGAGTTGGCGCTCTCAATAGCTGCCAACCTGCTCTCCAGCTGCCGAATATAGCGCTGCAACTGCTGCACGTCTGCCATTGCCAGCCAGACCCTGGCGCTAGTGTAATGTTAGGGACGGCAGAACGCACCAAATATAAATAATAGGAGGTGCGTTCGCCGCCCGGGGTCCACCGTGCGGTAGGTGACTAGACCGCTGCTGGACAATGGCAGATGCACTAGAAGGTGCTGTAGTGCGCACGGGTTAACGTCACCCGAATGCTAGGAGCGGTTCTGTTCAGACACAGAGTCGCTTGGCAAAATTAAATGCAAAGGCACTGGCCCTGTTAACGTCACAGGAGCCGCTGGAGGTGGCAGTAACATCCAGGCTCACAGAACATTTGTTGGGAATCTCTAACAGGCAAAACTAACAGGTCAAGGAAATTCTTATCCTCTCTTGCTGACAACTTTATCTTCCAAATGGTAGGGAAGAAAACAAGGGGAACTGCTACCTTGGATCTAATCCTTATAAACAGGGAGGAAATGGTTGAGGAGGTAAAAGTGGCTGGGACCCTAGGAGGTAGCGACCATGCTATTTTAGAATTTTGGATAACTAGAGGAGGAAGACCTGTGAAGACTCAGACGTCAAGGTTAGATTTCAGAAAGGCAGATTTTAAGGGATTCAGAAAGAGAATTGGAGGGATCCAATGGCTGGATATCCTTAAAGACAAAAATGTCCAGGAAGGATGGGAAATCTTGAAAAATGAAATTCTCAAAGCACGATTGTTAACAATTCCCAAAAGAGGGAAGAATAGGAAGCATTTAAGGAAACCAGGATAGATGAACACAGAACTTAAGCACATGCTAAAAAGGAAGAAAAAAATGTTTATAAAATGGAAAGAGGGAGGCATATCTAAAGAAGAATATAATGCTATAATGCTGTCTGCAGAACCTGCAGGGCACAAATCAGATTATCTAAAGCGGACAATGAATTGAGGCTTGCAAGAGATGTCAAAAGCAATAATAAAGGATTTTGGGGATATGTGAAAAGTAAAAGAAAAATCAAAGATGCTATAGGATTTTTACAGGATGAAAATGATGAAATGGTAAGATAGGATGTTGAGAAGGCCGAACTTTTAAATTCCTATTTTGCATCTGTTTTCTTTCAGAAAGGAAATGTATCATCAACTGTTCTTCACTGTCCTATTAAGGGAATAGAAGAATCCAGGTTATCTATAAACAGAAAGATAATGAGGAAACACTTAGCTAACCTAAATGAATTCAAGTCTCCAGGTCCAGATGAATTACACCCCAGAGTACTGAAGGAGATAGCAGAAGAAATTTTTGAACCCCTCTCCATAATCTTTGAAAATTCTTGGAGAACAGGAGAAGTCCCAGAAGACTGGAGAAGAGCAAATGTTGTTCCTATCTTCAAAAAGGGGAAGAAGGTGGACCCAGGCAACTATAGGCCAGTGAGTCTGACTTCTATACCAGGAAAGATCTTTGAACAAATTATTAAACAACATGTATGTCAGTACCTGGATAAGAATGAAGTGATTAAACAGAGTCAGCATGGGTTTGTAACTAATAAGTCATGTCAGACTAACTCAATTTCCTTCTATGACGGAATCACTGATTGGGTGGATCAAGGAAATGCTGTAGATATAGTATATCTTGACTTCAGCAAAGCATTTGATAAAGTATCTCATACAATCCTTATTGAAAAAATGACTAAGTATGGAATGGACAAGGCAACTGTTAGGTGGATTCATAACTGGCTTAGTGATCGGACCCAAAGAGTGGTTGTAAATGGCTGCACATCCAGTTGGAAGAATGTCTCAAGTGGGGTACCACAGGGCTCTGTCATGGGCCCTGTATTGTTCAACATCTTTATCAACGATTTAGATAAAGGAATTGAGGGTAAACTGAATAAATTTGCTGATGACACAAAGCTAGGAGGGATAGCTAATACTAGAGAAGAGAGAGAGAGGATTCAAAAAGATATAAATAAACTGGAGAAGTGGGCAGCAACTAACAGAATGGTTTTTAACAGGGAAAAATGCAAAGTACTACATCTGGGCAATAAAAATGAAAAAAGCATATACAGAATGGGAGGAATAGGGCTAAGCAACAGCACATGTGAAAAAGACTTGGGTAGACTAATAGATCACAGACTGAATATGAGTCAACAGTGTGATGCAGCAGCAAAAAAGGCAAATGCAGTTCTAGGATGTATTAACAGAAGCATACAGTCTAGATCACGTGGAGTCATTATTTCCCTCTACTCCTCTTTGGTCAGACCTCATCTGGAATATTGTGTCCAGTTTTGGGCACCACATTTTAAAAAAGACATCAACAAACTGGAGCAAGTTCAGAAAAGAGCGACCAGAATGGTGACCGGTCTGCAAACCCTGTCTTATGAGGAAAGGTTGCAGGATTTGGGAATGTTTAGTTTGCAAAAGAGAAGACTGAGAGGAGACTTAATAGCGGTCTATAAATATCTAAAGGGCTGTCACATTGTAGAAGGATCAACTTTATTCTCATTTGCACAAGGAAAGACTAGAAGCAATGGGATGAAACTGAATGGGAGGAGACACAGATTAGATATTAGAAAAAACTTTTTGACAGTTAGAGTGATCAATGAGTGGAACAAGCTGCCACGAGAAGTGGTGAGTTCTCCTTCAATGGAAGTCTTCAAACAGAGGCTGGACAGACATCTGACTGGGATGATTTAGCGAATCCTGCTTTGAGCAGGGGGTTGGACCAGATGGCCTAGGAGGTCCCTTCCAACTCTACGATTCTATGATTCTATGAAAGTGATAGTATCACCAACTTTTTGGAGCTATTATAATGCAGGCAGGTAACCTACAATGCAAAAGATGAGGCTCCAAAAAAATTGGGTAATACTAATCTGGCTGCAGATGAAGGGCACAAGCCAGAAAAAAGGCTCCTCTATCTACTCCTATACAGTGTTTGCAACCAACCAATGTAGATGGATAGGGATGGATGCACACTAATAGGAGAAGAAAAAATGAGCTGCAATTAAAGAAAAATATGTGTGAGGCAGTGACGCACGCTGAGCGGCCTACAACCAGATGTAGCTGCAGGACACACTACTCAGCGTGAGCTGCACTCACACACAGTCAGAGACCTCTCAGACAGCCGTGAACAGTGCAGCTAAGTGGGCACTAGCACTGAAAGGCTGCAGAAAGGCTCCGCTGTCTACTACTAGTGTTTGCAACCAACGTATATGGATACGGATGGATGCACACTAGATATCATTTTTTTTAAAATAAGCAGCTCAAAAAGAGAAATATGTATGAGGCAGCAGTGAAGCACGCTGGGCAGCCTACAACCAGGCGTGGCTGCAGGACCCACTCCACAGCGTGAGCTGCACTCACACAGCCCTTGCAGACAGCTGTGAACACTGCTGCTAGGGAAAAGAAAGCTACAGTGGTGGTTTATGTAGCCTGGTTAAAGCACAATATGTTTGGTAGAATCGCTATTTCTAACTGTCCCTCACTGTCTTCAACAGCAGCCTGTCCCTAACTGAATTCACAGCAGAGTGACCAGAAATGGCGGCGGCTTTTATAGTGCATCATGACATCATTTCAGCAGCCAATCACAGCCATGCCAATAGTTAACATGCCTACATGCCTAACAGGATGTGCCCACACTTCTGAGGATTCCCATTGGCTGAATCAAAGCGAGCGGGCTCACAGCATTATGGGAACTTCCGATTCCGGTATCCGATATGAAAAAAGTATCGGAAGTCAGTATCGGAATTCCGATACAGCTAATATCGGCCGATACCCGATACTTGCGGTATCGGAATGCTCAACACTAATCACCACATATTGAGAGCTATAATTTTTCCATATTATGACCCACCGAGTCATGTGAGGGCTTATTTTTTGCGGGACGAATTGACATTTTTATTGATACCATTTTCGGGCACGTGACATTTTTTGATCGCTTTTTATTCCGATTTTTGGGATGCAGAATGAACAAAAACCAGCTTTTCATGAATTTCTTTTGGGGGGTGCGTTTACACCGTTCCGCGTGCGGTAAAATTGATAAAGCGGTTTTATTCTTCGGGTCAGTACGGTTACAGCGATACCTCATTTAGGTCTTTTTTATGTTTTGGCAGTTTTATGCAATGAAAACTATTTTATATAAAAAATAATTATTTTTGCATCGCTTTATTCTGCGAGCTATAACTTTTTTATTTTTTTGCGAATGACGCTGTATCATGGCTCGTTTTTTTGCGGGACAAGCTGACGTTTTCAGCGGTACCATGGATATTTATATGCGTCTTTTTGATCGCGCGTTATTGCACTTTTTGTTCGGTGGTATGATAATAAATCATTTTTTACCTGTTTTTTTATTATTTTTTAAGGGGTTCGCTAAAGGGGTTAACTAATGGGACAGTTTTATAGGGTGGGTCGTTACGGACGCGGCGATACCAAATATGTGTACTTTTATTGTTTTTTTATTTTAAAAAAATGAATTTATTGGGGAATATTTTTTTTTTTTTTACTAATTTAGCGATTTTTTTAAAATTATTTTTACACTGTTTTTTTTTAACTTTATTACATTGTCCCAGGTGGGACATCACTGTCCTGTGACAGATCGCTGATCTGTCACATCACAGATCACTGTGACAGATCAGCGATCTGTCACAGGCACTGAGCACTGTGTCTCTAATGACACAAATACTGATGGGAGCAGCCTGTCCAATCAGCAGCTGTAACAGTGTGAAGTGTTGGGGGGTGTATGTATGTATGTATGTATGTATGTATGTATTGTGCTGCTTTCACAAATACAGGATCACTGCTGTGTTCTTTCCAATGCTGGAATGATGATAAAGATGAGTGCTGGTGCAGTTTACTACCAGCCAATGAGTGGGCAGTGGGTGGTGCTGGTCACTGGAGCTTGCTGGGAGTTTGGTGGAGCTTCTCACATGCACTGCACCAAATCTGCTGCTGTGCGAAGAAATCAGTGACACAGAGCTGTCTCATTCACACAGCAGAGGCTTTGTCACACAACAGATTACATCAGTGACTGCCATCTCCTGTGCAGATTAGAAGCTGCAGACCCCCATCACTGGCCATCACACAGTCTGTTCTCACTGCTGCCAGCAGCCTGGGATAGTGAGGGAAGGAATTACTGATAATAAGTTATGTATTGTAATCATGGAGTGGCCCAGAATACAGGACGATTTTCCCTCCTCACTAGTTTCACTTTCCATAGATCACTGTTCAGCGTGTGTCTGGGGGAGGAGCAGCTGGGTGGTCTGCTCTCTGCAGTGAGGCTGCTAGAGGGGGAGGATTTGTTACTGTGTGAGGAGGGCTTCTTCATGTGGATGGGGAGGGCCTGTAGCTATGGAGGGTGGGGTTGTTGCTATAGAGGGCATGTTTGGGGTAGAGTAGGAGGTTACGACTAGTCCTCATTTCAATGCCATAACACCCCCCCTTGGACGTTCTGTTCAGAATATCTAGAAAACCGTGCAAACTAGTGACAGAAAGTAAATTACTTATTGTCATAATTCTGCAGCCCAGATATGTACTGAGATTATGTGAAAAGCCTGGACAACCCCTTTAAGCTCCCTTTCCTGTCCTCTTCCTCCTTAAGCACCTCATTACAATCTCCTCCAATGATTATGTTTTTACCACTATCAGCCAGTATTTTGTTCTGTAAGGACATAAAAAATTTCTTTTGATTTATGTTCGGGGCGTATATATTGTACAGGGTAATACTCTCATTATTTATCTCTAATTACCCTACCCTCCTGGTCCATTTCTACGCATGAAACTTTGTGTGCCAATGCTTTATGTATAAGTATTAGGACTCCTGCTTCTCTGTCTACCGAGCTAGAACCATAAACTTCTCCCACCCATAATTTCTTCATTCTAAAAAAGTCTTTACCCAAGTGTGTCTCCTGAAGCAAGGCTATATCTGCTTTCAATCTTTTCAGGTGACGAAGTATCATCATCCTTTTATGTGGTGAGCGCAACCCTTTTATAATCCATGTTATTTATCTAACCATTTTTAATTGCAAAATGTTTTCTTCTGCGAGGACGTGTGAAGCTTCTCCCTCTCAGGTATGGACTGCCAGTCAATGTCATCTCAGTCAGTAATAAATTAGTACAATAGTAGTGGACTCAAGAACTTTAACTTCCCTCCCTTCCTTTTTTCCCCCCCCTTCTCATCTCACCCTCTCTCCATATAACAACCTCTTTGTTGACTCCTCTTTTTTCCGACATTATCCAAACCAAGAGAGAAACAATTTCCCGCCCGCCTATTATCCCATAATTATCATGTTGTACCTATTTTATATCCATTCTCTATCTGAGCCCTGACCCTCATGTAACCTTGAAATTCTGAAATCTTAGATCAACATCTATTTCCCTTAATTTATCAAATCAATTTCCCAACATCTTAATATTCACAACCATATTATCTTAAAGTCCTTCTCCATCTCTCCTTTTTGATGTCAGAGAGGTATAAAAAAAACTTCACTCCCACCCCCTTTATCCCCCCAAGCAATATCTCCCAATGTGAACCTAGCATTTGTATGATACTGTCCCCCTGGAAGATGTCTTAATTTAACACAAAATACTCCCATCAACATTCAATGAAGATCTTGTCTTTTACCTAGTATAAACATCACATCTGGTCATCATTATCCCAACTTCATATATGTCTTTTTGTTGTGAAAACCTCACAATGTCCATAAACCTGGAAGTCGCAAATTCGCCATCAGCCAGTATGATCAGCTTGCAGACCAATTAAATCAGCACCCCAAATTCTCCATTCAGTCCAACAGAACCTGTGAAAAGAAATAAGATGGGAAAGAAAAAAAAGAAATAGGAGAAGGGGGGATCTCTCCACCAGCTGTCCTGTAGTCTTCCTTGAACATACATAGTTCCGTCTGATATTGACCCGGTCAGGTGAACATACCTGTGAATTTGTAAGTTTTGTACACCACCATGTGGTTCACAGATGATATCCCTTATTACTGTACGTCTTCCTATTTTAGGTGATTGGGAATGTAATGTAAGTAGTCTTTCTGTAGCTCAACCTGGACCACAAAAATTTCTCCCTTCCATCTTCATATTATCATGTGAGGTATTCCAGTCATACTTTTCACTTATGCTGACCCCAGGATATATCTTGACACAATCTCATAAGCATTCGATCATTTAGTATTCTGTCTTGTTTGGTTCTTTCTGAACGCCCTTGTCATTGGGGTTCTTTGTTCCTTAGCCATTGTCTCTCTTTCATTATCTCCTTCCAAATGCAAATCCGACCTCAGGCTATACGGATAGGGTCTCCCCCTCTCGTCCTCAGCATCTCCCCCTGTCTCCTCTCTCGGCGGGCTGGTGTTATCAGGTGATTGCTGGCCAGATGAAGGTTGCTGCTGGGACATAATTTTCATGGCCTCCTTGGGATCTGTAAATGACCTCATCACACCATCTCTTGTCCTAAAACGCAGCGTTGCAGGGTAGTTTAGCTGGAATCTGATGTTGCGTTTAAACAACAGTGCATGCTTCGCTGAATGCCCTTCTCCGTGTCACCTCTGCTGAATAGTCTCCAAATAAAAGGACTTTATGTCCCTGAATCATCAGCGGTCGCCTTCTTCCTTTATAAGCCCTGAGTATTTCTTATCTTTAGGGTGTGTGCACACGCTGCGGAATCCGCTGCGGATTAATCCGCACGGATTTTGCAAAAACCGCAGATAATCCGCAGGTCAAAAGACCTGCGGATTATCTGCGGTTTTGCCTGCGGTTTGGTCCTGCGGATTCACTATCTCCACAATGGTGGAGATAGGAACCCGCAGCGGTTTCCGCAGAAAGAATTGACATGCAATTCTTTCTGCGGATTCAAAACCGCAGCAAATCCGCGCGGATTTTTCCGCAGCGTCGGCACAGCGGTTTTTTTTCCCCATTCATTTGAATGGTACTGTACACCGCAGCTAAAGCTGCTGCGGGTCCGCAGCGGCCAAAACCGCTGCGGAAACGCAGCGGAATCCGCAGCGTGTGCACGTACCCTAAAAGTTCAAGTATTTCGCCACTGCCTGACGTGGTCTCTGAGCTTCCTTGTTATTCTGTTTATCCCTGCCCCTCTCAGCCTCAGAGGCCTCTCTGGGGGGGCCTATCCTGTGTGCACGCTCCACTCTGCAGTTATAGGACAGTCCCAGTGCTTTTGGCAATTCCACCTCACAGATATCATTTAGCTGCTGTGTGTTTATTGTCTCTGGGAGGCCTATCATTTTCAGATTGCTTCTGCGGGACCTATTCTCCAGATCCTCTAGTTTATCCACAGTGTAGGAGGCTTGTTTCTTTAAGTCACTGACTTGTTTTTCTAGCTGACTTTGTTCTCCACCTCAGAGATTCTCTGCTCGGCTTCCTGCAGTTTCTGCTCCTGATGAGTCATCTTGCTTTGCAGCTCTTTAGTGGTAGATTGGATCATGTCAGCCACTGCCTGCTTAAAGTCTTCAACAAGGTATGATGCCATTTCTTTTGCTAGCTGTTTAAAGTTTAATGAGCCATGGGCACGTAGCTGCATTTCCAATGTGCCTCTTGCCTCCACTGTCTCCCCCTGGCTGAAATTTCCTTCTTTCTCTGGGGCTTCCTCCTCCCGTTCTCTCTCCTCATGTGCTTGCCCTGTTTCTCCGTCGCCATTACTGTGCTCCCACTCTGCAGGCCTCCTCCGACCTTCTCCTCCCTCTGCTCCTTCCCTGCGCCTCTCGTGACAAACCGATCTATGTTGCGGACGGTCCCGGATGATCTCACGATTATCCCAGTACCTTCTGTGAGTCAGGGCTCTGTGTAAATGCAGAGTATTTGCGGCGGTCAGCAGGAGCTCCCTCACATGTGTCTGCACATGGCGGCGCAGGAACCGGAAGTCCCTTATCCCCATTTTAAAATGGAGCAGCAGATGGGATGTCTGATCGCAGCTCCATTCATCCTCTTTGGGGGCTTCCAGAAAAAGTCAAGTGCAGCCCCTTGCAGAATGAATAGATCAGTGGTCGAGTGGTATAGTGGGGAAAAAAAGTACTTAGTCAGCCACCAATTGTGCAAGTTTTCCCACTTAAAAAGATGAGAGATACCTGTAATTGACATTATAGGTAGACCACAACTATGAGAGTCAAAATGAGAATACAAATCCAGAAAATCACCTTGTCTGATTTGGCAAAATTGATTTTGCAAATTAAGGTGGAAAATTAAGTATTTGGTCACCTAAAAACATGCAAGATTTCTAGCTCTCACAGACCTATAACTTCTTCTTTAAGAGGCTCATCGGTCCTCCACTCATTACATGTAGTAATGGCACCTGTTTGAACTTATCAGTAAAAAAGACACCTGTCCACAACCTCAAAATGTCACACTTCAAACTCCACTATGGTGAAGACCAAAGAGCTGTTCAAGGACACCAGAAACAAAATTCTAGCCCTGCATCAGGCTGGGAAGACTGAATCTGCAATAGGCAAGCAGCTTGGTGTGATGAAATCAACTATAGGAGCAATAATAAGAAAATGGAAGACATACAAAACCAATGATAATCTCCTTCGATCTGGGGCTCCATGCAAGATCTCACCCTGTGGGATCAAAATGATCACAAGAACAGTGAGCAAAAATCCCAGAACCACACGGGAGGGACCTAGTGAATGAACTGCATAGGGCTGGGACCACCGTAACAAAGGCTACCATCAGCAACACACTACGCCGCCAGGGACTCAGATCCTGCAGTGTCAGACGTGTACCCCTGCTTAAGCCAGTACATGTACAGGCCCATCTGAAGTTTGCTAGAGAACATTTGGACTATCCAGAAGAGTATTGGGAGAATGTCACATAGTCTGATGAAACCAAAGTAGAACTGTTTGGTACAAAACAAAACTCATCGTGCTTGGACGAGACAGAATGCTGAGTTGCATCCAAAGAACACCATACCTACTGTGAAGCATGGGGGTGGCAACATCATGCTTTAGGGCTGTTTCTCTGCACAGGGACCAGGACGACTGATCCGTGTACATGAAAGGATGAATGGGGCCATGTATCGTGAGATTTTGAGTGCAAACCTCCTTCCATCAGCAAGGGCATTGAAAATGAAACATGGATGGGTCTTTCAGCATGATAATGATCTCAAGCACACCGCCAGGGCAACGAAGGAGTAGCTTCATAAGAAGCATATGAAGGTCCTGGAGTGGCCTAGCCAGTTTCCAGATCTCAACCCCATAGAAAATCTTTGGAGGGATTTGAAAGTCTGTGTTGCCCAGCAATAGGCATAAAACATCACTGCTCTAGAGGACATCTGCAGGGAGGAATGGGCCAACATACCACCAACAGTGTGTGGCAACCTTGTGAAGACTTACAGAAAACATTTGACCTGTGTCATTGCCAACAAAGGATATATAACAAAATATTGAGATGAACTTTTGTTAATGACCAAATACTTATTTTCCAACATAATTTGCAAGATAAATCTTGCCAAAATAGGCAATGTGATTTTCTGGATTTGTTTTCTCATTTTGACTCTCATAGTTGTGGTCCACCTATGATGCCAATTACAGGCCTCTCTCATCTTTTTAAGTGGGAAAACGTGCACAATTGGTGGCTGTCTAAATACTTTTTCCCCCACTGTACATGCCGCTCTATACTAATGGGGATAAGAATTCACATTCTGCAGATCGGTGCAGGTCCCAGCAGTCGGACCCTCACCAATCTATAACTTATCACTTATCCTTTGGCCACGTTCACAAGTTCAGTATTTGGTCAGTATTTTACATCAGTATTTGTAAGCCAAAACCAGGAGTGGAACAATCTGAGGAAAAGTATTAGAGACATGTCATCACTTCTGCATTTATCATCCACTCCTGGTTTTGGATTACAAATACTTCACCGTAGAACCACTGTAATTGCATATTTGCTACTGTGTAATAGTCACAGGACGGAGGGGGGAGGGGTTAAACGTCCAAGTATTTAATCTCTATTGGAAATGAAGAATCTTCTCTTTATTGATATCAGAGAGAACAAGTGACCTCCACACACAACACAATCCACTATACCAAGACCAATAATACCACAGGGAACAAATACTGCCACACAATGACCAAACCACATACTACCACCAGGTAGTGACCGAATAATATCACATACAGGAGACAAATACCTCCACATCATGACTAGACCACATATTACCACCACATAGTGATCGAATAATATCACAAACAGGGGACAAATACCACCACACCATAGCTGGACCACATATTATTACCACACAATGACCAAATAATATCACATACAGGGAACAAATACCGCCACACCATGAGCGGACCTGTTGTGAACTCATTTTCTGGTCTACCAGTTGTGAGTTCTCCTTCCGGGCTCCCTCTGGTGGTAACAGGAGGTAGTGAGGTTGATTTAACTAGTAGAGATCTGCCACCTGATGATGAGGATAACGATTGGATCTCTGGAATCTCAGACTGGATTTAAGACCTCCGACGCCCTATTCTGGTGCTGGTGATTCCTTCTGGCATTTCAGGTCTTGGTTTTCAGCTCTGTTCCAGTCATCTCAAGCTAAGTGTTTCTGCTGATGTTCACACTTGATTTTGTTGGTCTATTCAGTTTTTTGTGTGGTCAGCCAGCCCCAGCTGGGGCTGTGCTGAATTTCCACTCTTATTTATCTGTATTTGCCAATTTGCTTTTTGTCCCTTATTAGATTGGCCTCTTTTTTGGTCTGTCTCAGAATATTTCAGAGTGCTGATATAGTGGGAGAAGTCTAGTGACTTCAGGGTTAATTTTGTTATCAGAAGTGTTGGACATTATTTTTGTAGGGTTTTTTGGGCAGATTGCAGACAGTGTCTTTCCTTTCCTGCTCTTTCTAGTTAGTTTGGGCCCCATCGTTTGCTCAGCCTATTTTCCTGCCTGTGTTTGTGTTTTCATCTTGTTTCACCGTCAATACATGTGTGGGGGCTGTCTATTCCTTTGGGGTCTGCTCTGGGGCAGTTAGTTTTCCCCTTTTCTTGCTTTAGGCTTATTGAGTCCTCCGGCTGTGACGAGGCGTCTAGATTCATCGTAGGAACACTCCACGGCTGCTGCTAGTTGTGTGGTTAGGATCAGGGGTCTGCAATCTGCATAGTTACCAACCTCTCTGGTTTTCTGTGACTTAGCTTGTTTAGTTTGCCTCCTCGGTGACCCATTCATAACACGGACCTCATATTATTACCACATGGTAATCGAATATCACATACAGGGAACAAACACTGCCACACCATGACCAGACCACATATCACCACCACATGGTAACCGAATAATATCACATACAGGGAACAAATACCGCCACACTATGACGAGACTTCATAGTGACCAAATAATACCACATACAGGAGACAAGTACTACCACCCCAAGAACAGACCACATACTACCACCACATAGTGACTGAATAATACCACATACAGGTGGTTAATACAGTCACATCATGACCGGACCCCAGTGACCGATTAATACCGCATACAGGGGATTAATGCAGTCAGATCATGACCAGACCACATAGTGACCAAATAATACCACATACAAGAGAAATACCACCAAATCATGACCAGATCACATATTACCATCACAGAGTGACGATACTACAATACTGATCAATAATAAAAACCACAATGATAATAACACTAATATTACCACCAGTGACATTATACACAGGAGCTTTGTATATAGTGTCAGTGTACAGGTAATACAGTGATCACCAGTGACAAGATACATAGGAGCTTTGTATATAGTGTCCGTGTACAGGTAATACAGTGATCACCAGTGACAATATACACAGGAGCGCTGTATATACTGTATAGTGTACAGGTAATACAGTGATCACCCGTGACATTATACACATGAACTCTGTATATAGTGTATAGTTTACAGGTAATACAGTGAACACCAGTGATGTTATATACAGGAGCTCTGCATATAGTGTCAGTGCACAGGTATTACAGTGATCACCAGTGACATTATACACAGGAGCTCTGTATATATTGTCAGTGTACAGGTATTACAATGATCACCAGTGACATTATACAGACGAGCTCTGGACACAGTATACAGTATATAGGGTAAGTGTAGAAGTAAAACACTGACTCACCGGTGACATCTGTAGTTGAAGTGTTTTATCTTCATCCAGTGCAGACCGCCATCACTTCTTCCAGGACTCGTCTCTGCAGAAAATAACACAGTTATCCACAGCTGATTGCTTCCAGAGCACATTCCCCACTATTTTCCCTGACTTCTACACTATGTCAGATAAACAAAAAAAAAAAGACATAGTTCAGCCCTGCACAGTAACAGGACCCCTTTTTGTTCTCCCCTATGGAAGACAGTAACCTCAAAAGTAAAGTAAATTACAGCAGTAATAATGTCCCCTGAATGGCTCCTACAGTAATTATGTCCCCATTTGCCACCATAACCCAATAATGTATGTTCCTCATCCTGACCTCCATACAGTAATTATGTCACCCCTTTATTTAATAAGGTGCCAGATCCTGGGTCCCTTTATTTAATGTCCCCATCCTGGACCCCAATATCCACTTTAATAAGGTCCCCATCCTGGGCTCCTTCCAGTAAAAATGTCCCCATCCTGGGCCCCTTTATTCAATGTCCCCATCCTAGGCTCTTATGTCCACTTTAATAATGTCCCCTCCTTGGGCCCCTATGGCCACTACCTTGCCCAATCACAAGTGGGGGGATTCTCCTCACCTTCTTGCTCTCCCTGGCGTCCTCTTGTGGCTTCATATTTGACGTGGTTGTTAAAATGGCTGCTAACTGCAGCTCTGCTCTGTGACAGGCTGCATGCTGACATCACATAGCAGTAACATTATAATACACTATAGGAACAGAAAAGCGCAATAGGGTCTTATCCGAGTTAATATTGAAATAATAAAAGAAATAAACTCACCTATCATAGGAGAGATCGGGCATATATGATCAGTGTCAGCTGCTGCACGTCCAATGGTCAGACAAGTCAGGGGATGACACATATCAAGGATATTTGTCATCCCCTGAGGAAGAAGTGGTGTTCACTTCGAAACGCGTTGGGAATAAATGATTAATCTTCAATCATAATTGGAATCGTGTATTTTGTCAAGCAGCGCACAGAAAGTCCAAAAATTAATTCCGTAAGAATTGATATAGCAGTAACATTGAAAGGCCGGCGGCCTATCAAAGGCTGCAGGAGTCAATTAACGTAACTGCTATGAGACGTTGAAGCATGACCTGTCACAGATCAGAGTGCCCTGTCGTAGCTGCAGTCAGCATTCATCTTGATGTGCGTCGTTGCCAGGGTCGGCTCCAGGATTTCGTAGACGTCGGGCAAAAGAGTATCAGGCCCCTTTAACATATTCCACGATTCCTGGTGCACAGATAAAAAATACAGGTATAATACAATATAAATAGGCACCACATAGCCCTCCATACAGTATTATGGTCACCACATAGCCCTCCATACAGTATTATGGTCACCACATAGTGCTCCTTACAGTATTATTTACAACCACATAGTCCTCCAAACAGTATTATGGGCAACCACATAGTCTGACAAACAGTATTATGGGCCCCATATAATGTCCTCCATACAGTATTATGGTCACCGCATAGTGCTTCATACAGTATTATGGACAACCACATAGTCCTCCAAACAGTATTATGAACACCACATAGTCCGCCATACAGTATTATTGGCACCTCATAGTCCTCCATGCAGTATTATGGCCCCATATAATGTTCATTCATACAGTATATCACTGGCCGCATATAATGCTCCTCCATACAGTATATCATGGACCGCATATAATGTTCCTCCATAAAGTACATCTCGGGCTTCATGTTATGCTCTTCAATAGGGCTCATACCCATTTGCAAGAAAAATAACGGTCCGATTTACGGACTGAAAAAACAGACGAGTGATACGCGAATGTCATGCGAGTATAATGCGATTTCCATGCGATTTTTCCACCGAACATCCGTATGACATGCGTATGCAATCCGTATGCAATGCGATTTTAACATGAGCTTTAACATGCAGCAGTTCTATGTTAAGTCTCATGGTAAAACAGCATTGTAAAAAAACTGTACACATCGTTGTAAAACAAAATAATCTTCAAAACATATATATATACACACACAGTATATATATATATATATGTGACAGGATAGGAGGCATGGTTTGCATATAGTAAACCATTGCATATCAGGGAGATTAATATACGTCAGTGACTAATTTTATTAGTGTGTTTGTGTAAAATTTTGAATCTGTAGGTGTTAAATGAAAGAAGATAATCACAGAAAAAAATTGTGTGGGCTCCCGTGCAATTTTCTCTGCAAGAGAGGAAAAGCCAGTGACTGAGGGCAGATATTAATAGCCTAGAAAGGGACCATTGTGTTTGCCCCCCCCTGTTAGGCTGGCGGAGCGCACTAAATAATGAAGATGATGAGGTGTGTTCGCAGCCTGGGGTCCACCGTGCAGAGATGTAGAAATGCTGCTCAGTAATGGCGGAGGTTATATGGCAAATAATAAATGAACACACACGGGTTAGCATCACCCGGTGTGTACAGGAGCGAGTTCTGTTGATTCACAGAACCGCACAATGTAAATGCCGAAGCCTGTTAAGATCACAGGGCTCGGCCGGATGAGCGCTAGTATACAGACACAGGGTTAGAGTCCTTCCAGTCCACTAGCGCTTGGCGCCGCTGAAGCGGAGCCAGCAAGCGAGAAACAGAATAATAACACACTAGTGTGCACTGCACCGCTCTGGCGGACGCCACTAGCCACCCTGACTGGGTAAGGAAAGCGCTAGACCTGTGCACGGCGCCACGATGGCGTATGCAGCCACTTAGGTGCCTTGTGCTGGATGGCACATTATGGCATTGAGAAAGGTGCTGTGACTTGGAAGCACTGTGGCGCTAGGCTTAGCCACTACAAGGCGCTGACTCAGACTAAGATAACCCTACAACATGCGTATCAAAGGGAGGGGTTTCATAATGAGTCATTCACTAGTTTCATGCATCCATCATCACACACACAAGTTATAACTGTCTATACTAGCGCATGGCTGAGCGGCCATGGACTCTTTTATAGCGGCATCCTTCCAGGACCTTACCAGTGGACCAATCCGAGCAGGAACGGGACCAGCGCATGTGACCTCCAATGAGAGGTCATCCTACGGGCATGCTGAGTAAGCAAAAGACAGGACTTAGTCCCAGAAGCGTCTGCTTGCTACTGACTCAAGCATGGTATTATAGCAGAGCCAGAAGGAGCAACCAGATGCCTAGCATCAGCCTGGGCAAGCTGCTGTGACTTACGTCTCTGCTAAGCAGGAATCTCTGTGGCTGCAGAGGAATGGGAGACCACAGAAGACATGGCTTGAGATTCCCCCTGTGCAGGGGGGGGAACTCGACGCCTAACATTACCCCCCCTGAGCCTCACTACGCTCAAAGGCTGCAGCAAGTAACAGAGAGCAGATGTAGAATGGGAGCGCTGGCAAAGTGAGTTTTGATGGAGGAGAAGGCCTTGGAGACCTGTTCCGACCACACCTTAGGATTGGCTCCCTTCTTGGGGAGGGAGACCAAGGAAGCCACCAAGGTGGGGAATGAACTGGTGATTGTAATTTACGAACCCCAAAAAGCGCCGCACCGCTTTAAGGGAATGGGGTTCTTGCCAGTCCATTACCGCCTGAAATTTGGCAGGATCCATAGCCAAACCCTGGGCAGAGGTGATATAGCCCAGGAAAGGCAAGGACTCCTGCTCAAACAGGCACTTCCCCAACTTGGCATAGAGGAAGTTAGCTCGTAAGCGGGCGAAGACTTTCATCCAGATAGACAACCACCGAGGTGGAGAGCATATCCCAAAAGATATCATTGACAAAGTCCTGAAAGACGGCCGGCGCATTACAAAGATCAAAGGGCATGACCAGGTACTCATAATGGCCATCCCTGGTGTTAAATGCCGTCTTCTATTTGTCCCCCTCATGGATGCGTATCAGGTTATAGGCCCCCCGCAGATCTAATTTGGTGAAAACTCTCGCTCCCCGTAATCTATCGAACAGTTCCGATATGAGGGGTAGAGGATACGTGTTCTTAACGGTTATGGCATTAAGACCCCTGTAATCGATGCAGGGACGCAGTTCTCCATTCTTCTTCTGGACGAAGAATCCCGCCCCCGCTGGTGACACTGACTTCCTAATGAATCCCCTTGCCAGATTCTCCCTGATGTATTGAGACATGGCCTCTGTCTCCGGGAGAGAAAGGGGATATACTTGACCCCGAGGAGACTCAGCACCAGGCAAGAGGTCAATAGGACAGTCGTAGGGGCGATGAGGAGGAAGAGTCTCTGCCGCCCGCTTGGAGATCACGTCTGCATACTGTTGATAGTGTGTGGGGAGAGTGGCAAGATCTGTGGGGACTTCGGTGGAAGCAACCTGAACGCACACCTTCTGGCATCTACCCTCACAGGCTTTACTCCGAGAATCCTTCCAGAGGACCACTCTATATGGGGAGAGTGATGACGCAACAAGGGGACCCCTAGAAGGACCTGGTCGATACCCTTGGGCATGACGAGGAGGGATATCGTCTCCTGATGAGATGGAGACACCGAGAGTAACAATGGGGCGGTCTGGTGGGTTATCTGTGAGGGCAGAGTTGCACCATTCACCACTCTGACGGTGACTGGCTTAGATATCATAACCAGGGGTATTGCGTGCCGTTGGGCGAAGGCAGACGACATAAAATTGCCCTCCGCTCCGGAATCCACGAAAACCTCCACCGCCAGAGTGGAAGAAGCAAAGTCAAGAGTCCCCTAAAAGGCCAACTAGGAGGAAACCGCCACGGATTCTAGTGAGCCGCCTCCTAAGACCACTAGGCGCGAGCGTTTTCCCAGCTCCTGTGGGCACCGGTTGGCAAGGTGACCAGACTGCCATTAACCCCTTCCTTTCTGACCAGTGACGTCTGCGCCATTAACACCTTCCTGTCTGACCGGCGACGTCTGCGCCATTAACACCTTCCTGTCTGAACGGTGACGTCTTCGCCATTAACACCTTCCTGTCTGACCGGTGACATCTGCGCCATTAACACCTTCCTGTCTGAACGGTGACGTCTTCGCCATTAACACCTTCCTGTCTGACCGGTGACATCTGCGCCATTAACACCTTCCTGTCTGATCTGTGAAGTCTGCGCCATTAACCCCTTCCTGTCTGACAGGTGATCTCTGCGCCATTCTAACCTTGAGAACTTGCATAAAAAACGCATTAAAAAGCGAGAAGAGGAGGCGAAAATGGAGAGTGTGTGAGGAGCTCCAGGAATCACATCCGATGTAGTCACTTCACTACTGAACCGTCTACACCAGAGCTGATGAACTGAGAATCACAATAGCAACAATCTAATGGAGGCGACTCAGGCGAGGCTTCTCTTCCTGCCTATGCAAAGTCAGAACACGCCCCCGGAAATGACGGCATACCTGGAATTATATGTGGAGTGCGGCTCTGCAGGTGGAGGTAGGTGCTGGAGATTCCCCATTACTGGGCTGCACAGGGGGCAGTAACCCCTCCATTCCCGGAGATAGCGCCCCCTGCAGGTGGAGGTAGGTGCTGGAGATTCCCCATTACTGGGCTGCACAGGGGGCAGTAACCCCTCCATTCCCGGAGATAGCGCCCCCTGCAGGTGGAGGTAGGTGCTGGAGGTTCCCCATTACTGGGCTGCACAGGGGGCAGTAACCCCTCCATTCCCGGAGATAGCGCCCCCTGCAGGTGGAGGTAGGTGCTGGAGATTCCCCATTACTGGGCTGCACAGGGGGCAGTAACCCCTCCATTCCCGGAGATAGCGCCCCCTGCAGGTGGAGGTAGGTGCTGGAGATTCCCCATTACTGGGCTGCACAGGGGGCAGTAACCCCTCCATTCCCGGAGATAGCGCCCCCTGCAGGTGGAGGTAGGTGCTGGAGATTCCCCATTACTGGGCTGCACAGGGGGCAGTAACCCCTCCATTCCCGGAGATAGCGCCCCCTGCAGGTGGAGGTAGGTGCTGGAGATTCCCCATTACTGGGCTGCACAGGGGGCAGTAACCCCTTCACTGCTGACACTGTTAAAGTGTTATCGTTGCCACTTGATAAGAGTCATAAAGTTTTTGTTCTGTTTCCTGTAATAGATACATATGACCCAACTATGGGAGACAGGAAGTGAAGAAACGGATTGTTCTCATAGTACAGGGCCCCTTTCTTGGCCCCCACACAGTGTTAAGCCTCCCCTACACGATGCAATGTTCCCACAGTCCTGCATACACTGAGGCCCCTGATCATGTGACCCCTGACTCCTCCCCTCCTGTGACCTCATCCCAGGTCCTGTGCGCACAGAGCAGCCATATATGTGGAGTGCGGCTCTGCAGGTGGAGGTAGGTGCTGGAGATTCCCCATTACTGGGCTGCACAGGGGGCAGTAACCCCTCCATTCCCGGAGATAGCGCCCCCTGCAGGTGGAGGTAGGTGCTGGAGATTCCCCATTACTGGGCTGCACAGGGGGCAGTAACCCCTCCATTCCCGGAGATAGCGCCCCTTGCAGGTGGAGGTAGGTGCTGGAGATTCCCCATTACTGGGCTGCACAGGTGGCAGTAAAGGCCCCGTCTCACTAAGCAATCTCGGTAGCGAGATCGCTGCTGAGTCACAACTTTTGTGACGTAACAGTGATCTCACCAGCGAGATCGCTGTGCGTGACAGCGATCAGCGAGCGGCCCCCCTGCCGGTATCACTGATCGCTGGAAGAAACCTCTGGACATTTCTTTGGTCGCTGGTCTCCCGCTGGCCAGCACGCATCGCTGCGTGTGACAGGAGGGAGACCAGCGATCAGGTGTAAAAAAATAATTAAAAAAATATAGTTATTCTCACCTTCCGATGTCCCGTTCAGCCATCCCGCCTCTCTCCATGCTCCGGTCCCAGTGATCCTTTGCATGAATGACCGCGAGACTTTGTTATCCCGCGAGACCGTGACATCTCGCGGTAATTCTCGCAAAGGATCACTGGGACCGGAGCGTGGAGAGAGGCAGGATGGCTGAACGCGACGTCGGAAGGTGAGAATAACTATATTTTTTATTTTGATTCTATTTTTTACAGGATGGCCAGCGATGCCGGGCGCTCGGCATCGCTGTGCTGATCGCTGGTGAAGCTGTCTGTGTGACAGCTCACCAGCGATCACATAGCGACTTACCAGCGATCCTGACACCTTGATATCGGTGTCGGGATCGCTGGTAAGTCGCTTAGTGTGACGGGGCCTTAACCCCTTCAGCACTGAGACTGTTTTGTGTTCCTTTTCCTCTAATAACTTTATACGACCCAAATATGGAAAATAATAACATGGACACTTGTTTTTGCTCACACATTATTGCCATCCCCCCCACACACAGTATAATGTTCCCACAGTACCGCCATCCCCCACACACACAATATAATGTTCCCCCAGTACCACCATCCCCCCCACACACAGTATAATGTTCCCCCCAGTACCACCATCCCCCCCACACACAGTATAATGTTCCCCCCAGTACCACCATCCCCCCCACACACAGTATAATGTTCCCCCCCAGTACCACCATCCCCCCCACACACAGTATAATGTTCCCCCCCGTACCACCATCCCCCCACACACAGTATAATGTACCACCATCCCCCCACACACAGTATAATGTTCCCACAGTACCACCATCCCCCCACACACAGTATAATGTTCCCACAGTACCACCATCCCCCACACACAGTATAATGTTCCCACAGTACCACCATCCCCCACACACAGTATAATGTACCACCATCCCCCACACACAGTATAATGTACCACCATCCCCCCACACAGTATAATGTCCCACCATCCCCCCACACACAGTATAATGTCCCCACAGTACCGCCATCCCCCCACACACATTAAAATGTTCCCACAGTACCGCCATTCCCCACACACAGTATACACTGTGTTCCAAATTATTATGCAAATGATAATTTTCTATGATTTTCCTAAATAGTCGGTACAAATGACAGTCAGTCTAATAAAAGTCATCACCCGTTAGAGTATACATCAAATTTTATTGCAGAAACCTCCCAATGATAACATAATCTCCAAAATGAATAAAAACTCAAATTGCACTGTTCCAAATTATTAGGCACAGTAGAATTTCTAAACATTTGATATGTTTTAAAGAACTGAAAATGCTCATTTGTGGAATTTGCAGCATTAGGAGGTCACATTCACTGAACAAAAAGCTATTTAACTCCAAAACATCCTAACAGGCCAAGTTACATGCTATCATAGGAACCCTTCTGTGACATCACCTTCACAATTCTTGCATCCATTGAACTTGGGAGTTTTTGGAGAGTTTCTGCTTGGATTTCTTTGCATGAAGTCGGAATAGCCTCCCAGAGCTGCTGTTTTGATGTGAACTGCGTTCCACCCTCATAGATCTTTTGCTTGATGATACTCCAAAGGTTCTCTACAGGGTTGAGGTCAGGGGAAGATGGTGGCCACACCATGAGTTTCTCCTTTTATGCCTATAGCAGTCAGTGGCTCAGAGGTCTTCTTTGCAGCATGAGATGGTGCATTGTCATGCATGAAGAGGATTTTGCTCCTGAAGGCACATTTCTGCTTTTTATACCATGGAAGACAGCTGTCAGTCAGAAACTCTATATACAGTACTTTGCAGAGGTCGTTTTCACACCTTCCGGAACCTTAAAGAGCCCTACCAGCTGTTTCCCCATGATTCCGGCCCAAAACATGACTCCTCCTCGCTGAAGTCGCAGCCTTGTTGGGACATAGTGGCCATCCACCAACCATCCATCTGGACCATCCAGGGTTGCTCGACACTCATCAGTAAACAAGACTGTATGAAAAATAGTCTTCATGTATGTCTGGACCCACTGCTACAATTTCTGCTTGTGAACACTGTTTAGGAGTGGCCGAATAGTAGGTTTATGCACCACAGCAAGCCTTTGAAGGATCCTACACCATGAGGTTCGAGGGACTCCAGGGGCACCAGCAGCATTAAATATATCTGTTTGCTGGTTTGTAATGGCTTTTTAGCAGCTGCTCTCTTAATCCGATGAACTTGCCTGGCAGAAACCTTCCTCATTCTGCCTTTATCAGCGCAAACATGTCTGTGCTCAGAATCAACCACAAATCTCTTAACAGTACGATGGTCACGTTTAAATTTTTGGGAAATATCTAATGTTTTCATCTCTTGACCAAGGCATTGCACTATTTGATGCTTTTCAGCAGCAGAGAGGTCTTTTTCCTTTCCTAAATTCCTTGAAACCTGTGCCCTGCTTAATAATGTGGAACATCATTCTTAAGTAGTTTTCCTTTAACTGGCTCACCTGGTAAACTAATTATCACAGGAATTTGAGATTGATTTCAGTGATCCAAAGAGCCCTGATACACAATACCATCTGAGTTTATTTGAATAACAAAAAATTACATCTTTATGACACTTAAATCCTATTTGCATAATAATTTGGAACGCAGTGTAATGTTCCCCCAGTACCGCCATCCCCCCACACACAGTATAATGTTCCAACAGTACCGCCATCCCCGACACACACAGTATAATGTGCCCACAGTACTGCCATCCCCGACACACACAGTATAATGTTCCCACAGTACTGCCATCCCCCCACACACAGTATAATGTTCCCACAGTACTGCCATCCCCCCACACACAGTATAATGTTCCCACAGTACTGCCATCCCCCCACACACAGTATAATGTTCCCACAGTACTGCCATCCCCCCACACACAGTATAATGTTCCCACAGTACTGCCATCCCCCCACACACAGTATAATGTTCTCACAGTACTGCCATCCCCCCACACACAGTATAATGTTCTCACAGTACTGCCATCCCCCCACACACAGTATAATGTTCCCACAGTACTGCCATCCCCCCACACACAGTATAATGTTCCCACAGTACTGCCATCCCCCCACACACAGTATAATGTTCCCACAGTACCGCCATCCCCCACACACAGTATAATGTCCCCACAGTACCGCCATCCCCCACACACAGTATAATGCTCCCACAGTACCGCCATCCCCCACACACAGTATAATGCTCCCACAGTACCGCCATCCCCCACACACAGTATAATGCTCCCACAGTACCGCCATCCCCCCACATACAGTATAATGTTCCCACAGTACCGCCATCACCCACCACACAGTATAATGTTCCCACAGTACCGCCATCCCCCCCACACACAGTATAATGTCTCCACAGTACCGCCATCCCACAACACACAGTATAATGTTCCCACAGTACCGCCATCCCCCACACACAGTATAATGTCCCCACAGTACCGCCATCCCCCACACACAGTATAATGCTCCCACAGTACCGCCATCCCCCCACATACAGTATAATGTTCCCACAGTACCGCCATCACCCACCACACAGTATAATGTTCCCACAGTACCGCCATCCCCCCCACACACAGTATAATGTTCCCACAGTACCACCATCCCCCCCACACACAGTATAATGTCCCCACAGTACCGCCATCCCACAACACACAGTATAATGTTCCCACAGTACCGCCATCCCACAACACACAGTATAATGTTCCCACAGTACCGCCATCCCCCACACACAGTATAATGCTCCCACAGTACCGCCATCCCCCCCACATACAGTATAATGTCCCCACAGTACCGCCATCCCCCACACACAGTATAATGCTCCCACAGTACCGCCATCCCCCACACACAGTATAATGCTCCCACAGTACCGCCATCCCCCCACATACAGTATAATGTTCCCACAGTACCGCCATCCCCCCACACACAGTATAATGTCCCCACAGTACCGCCATCCCACAACACACAGTATAATATTCCCACAGTACCACAATCCTCCCACACAGTATAATGTTCCCACAGTACTGCCATCCCCCCACAAACAGTATAATGTTCTCACAATACCACCAACCCCCCCCCCACACACACACACAGTATAATGTTCCCCCAGTACCACCATCCCCCCACATAGTATAATACTACAGGCTGCCCCCCCCCCCCCACAGTCTGGTACCACCCACCTCACTACCTAATAATTACTTACTTACCTCCATTCTTAACGTCTGTACAATTGATCCCGGGACATATGAGATAATCACCACACAGTAGATGGCTGTCGGACAACCGATCATGCTGCTCACTGCGATTTCTCCGGACTCCCCCATACACAGGAACACTCTGGTTGCCCGACCCTTTCTGTGGTCTGTATGAGAAAGCTGCTGGCAGATTCCTGTGGCAGAGGATTATCTCCAGAGAGAACCAAAGGATCGGCCTCTGTAATTTACAATTACTCATCCGTCACTCACGTATCATCTGTCAGGAGGCCTCCGTATACATTAGGCAGCAGACAATCCTACTCAGAGTCAGATCAGGGGTGTTACCTGATTTTAGTCTAATGTGTATGGGGCCTAGGAGGTGTCCTCTAAGGCCGGTTTCACATTAGCGCTTTTTAAGCGCACGCACGGCCGGGGGTAGCTCCGCCCCCGAGCCGGCTCTCTGCCCGGCGTGCCCGCCCCTTGCTTGTAGCGCCGCCTACTAGCGGACAGCGGCGCCTGCGATCGGCGCACCCTATCTTTAGCATAGGGTGCGCAGGCCGTGCGCTAGTTGCGCTTTGACCTGCGCTGCGCACTTTTGACGGTGCGCCGTGCGCACCAAAATCAAACTTTTCGGATTTTGGCGCGCACGGCGCACCGTCAAAAGTGCGCAGCGCAGGTCAAAGCGCAACTAGCGCACGGCCTGCGCACGATCTGCGCACCCTATGCTAAAGATAGGGTGCGCCGATCGCAGGCGCCGCTGTCCGCTAGTAGGCGGCGCTACAAACAAGGGGCGGGCACGCCGGGCAGAGAGCCGGCTCGGGGGCGGAGCTACCCCCGGCCGTGCGTGCGCTTAAAAAGCGCTAATGTGAAACCGGCCTTACACTCTGCCTCTGGTAGGGCCGAATAGACTTTCATATATTGCAGGCCTAGAGGCCATATTTAGGCCTCCTGGTAGCGTAGCAGCCCAGCCATCATTCACGATCGAGTAGTGACGGGGGACATTGGGCCGAGCGAATGAGCCAGGTAACTCTGACAACCTTTATTTCTGTGGTTATTTTTGGAAAAAACAAATTAAAGAGCCAAATTTTTCATTTTAGACAAGCCCATACCATTCATGTGACAAACATGAACGTTATGGTGCCTGAATGGGTTCATTTATTTTTAATCTCATTTTTAACCCCTTCACAATTGGGCCAATTTCCATTTTTGTTTATTCTTCCCAGAGCCAAAAATCTATTTTTCTGTTAATATATATGTGTGAGGGTTTTTTTTTTGCGGGAGAAGTTGTACTTTTGATTGACACCATTCATTTTACCAAATAATGTACTGGAAAATGGGAAAAAAAAATTCCAAGTGCTGTGAATTTCTGAAAATAATGCAATTTTGACATTGTCCTTGGGAATTGTTTTTGTGCTGCACATTTTATGGTAAAAATGGAATGATTCTCTTCATCAATACGATTACAGCGATACCCAACGTGTCGTTTTTTTTATGTTATGTGTGAAAAAAAATCAGAAGTTTGCCAAAAAAATGCATTTTTTTGCATTGGGTTGCAATTTTCTGACACCCATAACCTTTTTATTTTTTTACGACGCTGTATGGTGGCTTTTTTTTTTTTTTTTTGCGGGACGAGACAACGCTTTTATTGGTACCGTGTTGGGATAGATGTGAGTTTTTGATCGTGTCTTTCAGCCTTTTTTGTGGAAATGTGGCAACCAAATAATGAAATTGTATTTTTTTTTTTCATATTTTTTTAAAACATTTTTATTACTTTTCACTGTTAGGTGGCTTGAAGCTGCAATTGTCTGATGGCTTGTGCTGTGTACAGCGATGCCAATGCGTCACTGCATATAGCAAAAATCTGTCTCATGTGAAGCCCAGCCACAAGCAGGGTTCCAAAGGAGCGCCATACTGACACGGGGGTCATCAGCTGGCCTCCGACTGACATGGCGACCCACGATCACAGGCGTGCCGATGGGTGGAGAGAATTACGCACATGGATGCCGATGCGTGTTAAATACCGCTGTCAGAGTTTTGCAGTAACATTTAACAGGATAACAATCGTGGGTGGAACACTGCTAGATTTGTGATTGGTAGTGGCAGGTCCTGGCTGTAACACACAGCCATCACCTGCTGGATATGATGCGGGCTCGCCGCGTGAGCCAGCTCTACACCTGTTACCAAGTTGTGCCATACATTTTCAGCAGATGTCGTGTTCAAAATTGATAAAAAGGATCACCATGGGTCTTTTTTTCCATGGTTTTTACAAAAATTGTTCATGCCAATTTTATTTTGTAACATTGTAACACACTACTTTTGTCTGGTAATTTTCTTGCAATATCGGGAAGCCTGCGGGGAAAAAGCCTGAAAAAAAAAAAAAAAAAAAAAAAGCCAAACCACTGTCCATGTAGACTTTATAACAGTTATTGCTGGAGGTTACAGATAACTCCTGTTTGTTTTTTGGAAACAAAAATGCCTCAAGCTTCTGTGTGTGAATCAGACATGAGATCTAACAGGATAGAAGATTACAGCCGGGGGAAGACGGGAAACATTCATACAGGCGGCCGGTGGTGATGGAGTCAGTGACGGACTCCGGACAGATATGTCTCTAGAGCCGTAGTAGAAGATGAAGATGCCGTCCTCATCATGAAGTAGTTATTCCTCATGTCACGTGTAATGAATATCTCCTGCAGTATTGCTAATGCCGATTCCAGTGTCGGTAAATGAGACGAGAATTAGCGTTATGGAAGATGAGTCTATGAGAAATGTATTCAGCCAGAGGCATAGCTAGGGTTTTGGATCGGGGGGGGGGTGAAACTTCTAATTGGCCCCTAACCAGATAACCTTGATTACAACTGGGTGACGCACCCTAATAGTGGATATAGGAGAACCTCAGCAGATGGCCGCGCTGTTGTTGAAATTAATCTCTATTCAAAAGTCAGCATTGATATTACCGCCATATGGTCAGTGATAAATACCAGGACTATGGAACATATAAAAGATTACAGCACAGTTGTAGATGGTGACTTACAGCTGACGTTCTTTCTGATGGAATTGTTCACTTTTGCTGTCTTTTCCATCTGGCCCAGACCAACATGACAACTTCTCCAGCCAGGACTCGTCTGCAGAGAATACAACAAAGAAACATTTAACTTCTCACATTCCAGACCCATCACCATCTATTTCCAAACTGCTCATCCTGCTGATACCGCAATGCTGAGCCGCCGCTGCTGCCATATGTGTCCATATTACTGCACCTGCTGTGTGTTTCTGTGTGCCCTCTAAATTCTAAAGCAACCTTCTAGAATATAGTGATGCTGTGTGCAAGTGCTCTAGAAAACAGAGCCCACATTTCGCCCACTAGAAACCTAGAAAGTAATAATGACCTCTTTGTGCCCTTTTGATTGTTACAGTAACCTGAGTTCCCCCAAAACAATAAGTGCCCACTTTACATTCAATAATGTCCCAAGTCTCCCCCTGTACAGCTCCACTATACACAATATAATGACCCCTCACTGTATAATATCACCCACACAGTATACTGACCCCTTAGTAGCCATCAAACTGTTTAATGGATCCAACACTATGATGGCCCCCTCAGTGTAATCTCCACACTGTATGATGACCCTTAGATAGCCTCTATATAGTATAATGCAGCAGATAGTCCTCAATATTGTATAATGCACTCCCCCTTTGGCCTCCATATAGTATAATGTACTCCCCATAGGCCTCTATAGTATAATGCATTCCCCATGGGCATACTCTGTTTAGTATAATACTGTCCCCATAGGCAGACTCTATAAAGTATAGTATAATGGACCCCCCATAGGCAGACTCTATAGTACAATGCACCACCCCATAGGCAGACTCTATAGTATAATACAGCCCCAGGTAGGCAGACTATATAGTATAATGCAGCCCTCAATGGGCAGACTCTGTAGTATAATACAGTGCCCCCACCCATAGGCAAACTCTATAGTATAGTACAGCGCCCCCTCCCCCTGTAGGCAGATTCGTGTCTCCCTGCTCTGCCTCAGTGCAACTGTCTGCGCTCTGTGCATGCCGATACAGTTACTGTAGCGTAGCTCCAGGTGGGGCCCCTGAGAGCCCTGGGCGACCGCCTCCTCTGCCCCTCGGTAGCTACAGTACTTTATTCAGCTGCAAGCTCTGAGGAAGAAACTGCTTGTTGTTTGTGTAAGACCTAAAATATATAGGATTTATTAGTAGATGGAAAGAAGAAAAAACTGAATTCTGGAAAATAGTAAAAATATTAAGGCTATGTGCCCACATTGCAGAAATGCTGCGGAATTGTCCACAGCATTTCCGCAACTCCCTGCCGCGGGTAAAATGCATGCGGAATTCGCATGCGTTTTGTATGCTAGCGCTTTTCCAAGCGATTTGAAGCGGCTCTTGGAAAAGTGATTGACAGGTTGGTCACACTTGTGACCAACTTTTTACTATTGATGGTGCCTATGCAGCATCAGTAGCAAAAGATAGGATGTTAAAAATAATTAAAAAAAATAGGGATATACTTGCCCTCTGTCGGCCCCCGGAGTTCTCCTGGTTCTCATCGGCGCTGGCGTCAACTTCCGTTCCCAGGGATTCATTGCGCGAATGACCTCTGTTGACGTAACGGTCTCACGTATATCCCTATTTTTTATTTTCATTCTATTTTTTACAGGAATATGGTACCCAGGGCATAGAGAGTCTCCTCTCCTCCAGACCCTGGGTACCATCCGCGCATGAAGTGCTCACTTCACGCATGGCGGGCATAGCCACATGCATAAAGTGAGCGTTTCAATGCAATCCTATGGCTGCGGAATCGCCGCGATTCTACAGAAATAATGGACTTGCTGCGGATTTTACTGCTGTGCGATTCCGCAGCAGAAAAATCCGTAGCATGAGCACAGCAATTGCGGAATCCCATAGGATTGCATGGGGATGCGTTTTTTAAGCGTTTCCGCAGCGGAGGAAACGCTTAAAAAAGGCACCGTGGGCACACAGCCTAATACTCCCATTAACCTCTTACTGACCGAGCCAATTTTTACCTTAATGATCAAGCCAAATTTTTGAATTCTGGTTATAACTCTGGAACGCTTCATCGGATCCCGCTGATTTTGAGACTGTTTTTTTCATTACTTATTGTACTTCATGACAGTGGTAAAAATTTTTCGATATGACTTGTGTTTATTTGTGAAAATATTGGAAATTTGATGAAAAATTAGAATATTGCCACTTTTACTTCTTATGCCCTTAAATCAGAGAGTTATGTGACACAGAATAGTTAATAAATAACATTTCCCAGATCTGCTTTACATCAGCACAATACATAATTTTTTTTGTTAGGAAGTTATAAGGGTTAAAAGTCGACCATCGATTTGTCACTTTTACAACAAAATTTACAAAACCATTTTTTAAGGACCACCGCACATTTAAAGTGACCATTATAACAACTGCACCCCCAAAGGTGCTCTAAACCACATTCAAGAAATTTATTAACCCTTCCTGTGCTTCACAGGAGCTAAAGCAATGCGGAAGGAAAAAATGAACTGTTTTTCACAAAAATTTTACTTTTGCTCCAAATTTATAATTTTCACAACAGTAAGGCCGGGGTCACACTAACCGGCGCAAAATACGGTCCGTAGTTTACAGGCGTAATACGGATGAATGGCCCCTAAATAGTGCTCCGTAGGTCATCCGTAAGCAAGGTGTGGTCGCGTATTTTGCGCATGTCAGCATCCGTATGCAATCCGTATGGCGAGATTTTCTCGCTGCCTTGCAAAATGGACATATATTGGAGCCCTATGACAGGGTTTCTAACAGAAACGAAATAATAGATATAGACACATAGAATGCATATATATATATATATATATACCCACAAGTCATTGAGATAAACATACAGTATATAAATATATATATTTATATTTCACAGAGTTCTTCATAGCAGAATAGCCGCTAATTAAATTGCCGGCTTCTATCAAATCCTTCCCCAACCCGACATGAAATGACACATGGTTTACATTCAGTAAACCATTTCATTTCATGTTTTTTTATATGTCCTTGACTAATAATTAGATGCAGGTTTGTGTGCAAATTTTGGGAGTTGTAGTTGTTATTTTAAGGGGTTAATTCGTTTTTAAAAAATGCGTGGGCTTCCCATTGCCCTGTAGCGGTGGCAAATGGGTTAATCTAACAAAGGGTTAATGTGACCTTACGATCGAATGGTGACATTAACCCTTTGTTAGATTAACCCACTCGCCACCAATATAGGGCAAAGGGAAGCACACGCATTTTTTAACAACGAATTAACCCCTTAAAATAACAACTACAACTCCCAAATTTTGCACACAAACCAGCATCTAATTATTAGTCAGGGACATATAAAAAAACATGAAATGAAATGGTTTACTGAATGTAAACCATGCGTCATTTCATGTCGGGTTGGGGAAGGATTTGATAGAAGCCGGCAATTTAATTAGCGGCTATTCTGCTATGAAGAACTCTGTGAAATATATATACTGTATAATTGCTTCACCTGTGCAATACAAAGGAAATCATGAAAACATGATCTGTTGGTGGGCCTTGAGGACTGGAGTTGGGGAACCCTGCCTTACAGAACACGCGCACTCCTGCCCTCTTAAAGCACAAGCGCGTGCGCTTGCTATTTTCTTTCCAGCCAATGGCTTTGGGGCATTAAGTATATATTGCTTCCTCCCCAATGGGGAGGTGCCTGAGCAACCTTCCTGTTCTGCAAAGTTGTGCAAAGTTGCATACCAGTCCCCTGGTGCAGATCCTGCCTGCTGCACATCCTGCCTGCTGCATCAACCAGTCTGTCCTTCTGGGTCCAGCTGCTGAACGTCCATTGGTCTGTCCTGGCGTGCATCGGGAGCCAAGTCTAACCTCACCATCAGAGGCTCTAGTGAACAGTCTGTTGCTCGCTTAAGGTACTGTCACACTAAGCGATATCACTAGCAATATCACTATAACTTGTAACGTTATAGCGTTATTGCTAGTGTTATCGCTGTGTCTGATACTTACCTACGACCGGCTCCCCCGCTGGTTATCGCTGATCGTGCGAGAACGTTCAGGACCGCTTCTCGTCGTCAGCTTCCTGCGGCGCTTCCTGTGGAGAGACGAGCGTGGAGCCGGGCGGGAGGACGCAGGATCGCCTAGTGTGACAGGTAAGTAGCGACCCCCGTCCCCAGCGATGTCGCTGGTGAGATCTGCCTGTGTGGCAGCTCACTAGCGACCACTTAGCGATGTACCAGCGATCCTGACCGCATATCGCTGGTCGGGATCTCTGGTACATCGCTAAGTGTGACAGTACCTTTAGTCACGACCCCCAGGCTCTCCGTAGTCCGAGGCACAGTGGTTCCACTAACCACATCCGTGACTATCCTCGTCCGTGATACATTGAGATGTGAAAACATGAGATTTTAGTGGTAAAAATGTAATTTTTGTATTTGCTGCAAATTTGTCACGTACACAAGGGTTAATAAGTGAAATTAGACCCCACAATTTCTTGCACAGTTTCTCCCAAACACGGTGCTGCCCCATATGTTTTCAGAAATTACAGTTAGGCCACACTTCATGAGTGAGAAGGAAGGAGCGCTATTTGGCTTTTGGAGCACATATTTTGCTAGAATAGTTTGCGGGCGACATTTGCAGATCCACGAAAGTGCCAAAACAGCAGAAAACCCCCAAAAGTGACTCCATTGTAGAAACAACACCTCTCAATTAATTCATCTACAGCTCCAATTACAAGTTTGTGTATCCACGCCGTACTTTATTCTGGAGAATTGAAAATCTGCCAGTCTAGTACGCATACATTGTGCCAAAAACAGTGTAGCGCCACATTGTGCCCAGCTTGTGCTTCTGGCGATACGCACCCGTAAATTAAGTGACCGGTCACGCCTGAGCAGTCGCAGTTATCGGCAATCTGAAAGCTGTTATTGCACAGGTGCCAGCGGCGCCATCTTGCTACAGAAAAAGAAAAAATTGACTCCACTAAGATGTTGCCGGCCGCGTCTGCGCAGTAGCATCTATCGGCGATGCTGTAGATGTTACTGTGCAGGCGCCGGAGGTGCCATCTTGCAGGAGACAATTTTTTTTTTTCTCTAGAAAGATGGCAGCGCCTGCGTAGTAGCTGCTATCTGATCTCCAATAGCGGCTACTGCGCAGGCGCGGCTGGCAGCATTTTCAACCTTTTTTTTTTTTTTTTTTTCTTTTTTTAAATTTATTTATACCATAGAACACAATTAAATACATATTATTATAACAGCGCCAACTTGACAGTTTCTGTAGATTACTGAGCACAATCGTTCAAGAACTGTCGTTAAAAGGCGCATTGGCGGCCGCACAACTTCTGTTCCACCACTAATTGGGTCTCTGGTTTTGATGGTCACATAAACCAACTGACCTGCACCTCTGAGCAGAATAAAAACCAGTGTGAACAGGTGCTGCTACCATGACTGCAATATACAAACAAGAGAATACAGCCGCCTCTATAAGCGCTGAGATGTAAGATGCAAACATTGAACATATGACATTTAACCTTTTACCTTTTTAGGTTTTGAGAATGAAATAGTTTTTTTTTTTTTTTTTTTTTTTTTTTACAATACCTGGATGGCTGTGCTCATCCACTCCTCCCTCCTTCCTTGTTGACATTTGAACTGCATTACTGCTATATAGAATATATTTATAATAATAAAGGTTCTTAGCGTTCTTTTTTTTTTCGGGACATATTGTACTTCATGATAGTAGTAAAATGTCTTGGATGTGACTTGCTTTTATTTGTGAAAAAAAAAAAAATTTGGCTAAAATTTTGAAAATTACTCAATTTTCAAACTTTTAGGCTACTTTTCCACTTACCGCATTTTTTGCCGTCCGTTATTGTGGCCCTTTTTTTCGGGCCGTATCGCCGCATTTTTTGTTGTCTGCCGCAATAACGGACCGCAAAAAGTTTGCGGATCTTCTTTTTCCAATACTATACTAAAAAAAAAAAAGTGGTGCGCCGCAAAAACAAACTTCCTATTGGAAATTGGAAATGGGGGCCGTGTCCCTAAGCCGTATAAAGGATCGAGCAAGCTTGATCTTTTATCATGGCCGCTAAAACGGCCCTGACGGCTGTACTGCACTCGGCGCACCATGGAATTTTTGCTGGCCCATTTTGCGGCCCCATAGAAATCTATTGGGGCCTCAAAATAGGCCCGAAAAAAACACGGCAAGTGTAAAACCAGCCTTACCATAATTCTTATGCCCCTAAGGCCGGGGTCACACTAACCGACGCAAAATACGGTCCGTAGTTTACATGCATAATACGGAGAAATGGCCCCTAAATAGTGCTCCGTATGTCATCCGTAATCAAGGTGTGGTCAGGTATTTTGCGCATGTAAGCATCCGTATGCTGAGATTTTCTTGCAGGCTTGCAAAATGGACTTATAATGGAGCCCAATGACAGGTTTAATCCCGAACGAAAGCGTAGATATATACACATAGAAAACACATATATATTTATATGTCAAAAGTGCGCAGCACGCTACTTTCACACTGGCAGCGCATGATCTGCGCACCCTATGCTAAAGATAGGGTGCGCCGATCGCATGCGTGCAAATGCGATAGTAGGCGGTGATCCCGGATGGGGCGGGCAGGGAGCCGGATCGGGGCGGGGCTTACCGACGCAGTGCGCAGCGTTGTTTCAACGCTAATGTAAAACCAGCCTAAAGCAGGTGAGTGAAGGCAGATTTTAATAGCCTTGAGAGGGACCATTGTTTTTGCGCCCCCCCCCGGCTATAAAAATCTGCCCCCAGACACCCCAGAAAAGGCGCATCTATAAGATGTGCCTTTTCTGGCACTTATCCTCTCTATTCCCATTGCCATGTAGTGGTGGCTAATGGGTTAATGTCACCTTTGATTGGAAGGTGACATTAAGCCGATTAATAATGGAGAGGTGTCAATAAGACACCGATCCATTATTAACCCTAGACTATGAAAGGGTTAAAAAACACACACAGACATTAATTAAAAAGTCTTTTAATGAAATAGACACCAAGTTTTTGACCAATTTTTATTACTCTGCTATTCCAAAATAAAACCATGACCTGCAAAAAAATAACATAAAAAAGCAGCAATATCCTTACCTCTCCGCTGCTGTAATCCTTCACAAGGGGTTAAATAGTTTACAATGAGGACCGGTGCTAATGCGACCAGCCCCACTGTAAACTACTTCAGAATGAATTAGTTCAGCTCTGTGCAGCCTCACTCGCTGCCTGGAGATGAACTAATTAGTGTGGGAAAGTTTCTGACTTTTTTCCCACGCTCATCAGTTCACCTCAGGTCAGCCAGTGACGTCAGTGAGGCTGCTCGGAGTCCCCTGGCTGACCTGAGGTGAACTAATGAGCGTGGGAAAAAATGCAGAAACTTTCCCACGGTAATTAGTTCATCTCAGAGCAGCCAGGGAGGCTGCGCAGAGAAGAGAGAATTCATTCTGGCAGTGGTTTACATGGGGCTGGTCGCATTAGCACCGGTCCTTGTGTAAACCACTTAACCCTTTCTGATGGATTGCAGCGGGGCTACGGAGAGGTAAGGATATGGTTGCATTTTTATTTTTTTTTTTGTTACAGGTCGATGGTTTATTTATGGATTACCAGAGCAATAAATCTTGTCAAAAACTAGGTGTCTTTATTTAATTAAAATAATTTTTAATGTCTGTGTTTTTTAACCCTTTAATAGTCATGGGTTAATAATGGATAAGTGTCTAATTGACACCTCTCCATTATTAATCAGCTTAATGTCACCTTCCAATAGCAAGATGACATTAACCCTTTAATATTAACCCATTAGCCACCGCTACAGGGCAATGGGAATAGAGAGGATAACTGCCAGAAAAGACGCATCTTATAAAAAAAAAAATCTCTTTTTCCCCCAAATATATTTTCAGCGCAAAATATTGCATTTTCATAAGGGTAACAGGAGAAAATGCACTATACAATTTGTTTTGCAATTTATCCTGAGTACGCAGATACCCAAAATGAGGGAGAAAACTTCTGTTTCGGCACGCAGTAGGGCTCAGAAGGGAAGGAGCGTCATTTGACTTTTTGAATGTAAAATTTCCCGGAATCATTAGCGCACGTCATGTCCCATTTGGAAAGCCCCTATTGTGCCTAAACAGTGGAAACCCCCAACAATTGACCCCATTTTGGAAAATCGACCCCTGAAGGAATGTATTTAGATGCATAGTAAGCACCTTGAATCCTCAGGTGCTTCACAGAAGTTTATAATGTTGAGCCGTGAAAATAATAAAATCACATTTTCCTCACAAAAATATTTTTAATTTTTCTAAGGGTTAATAGGAAAATTTTTCCTGAGTGCGCCAATACCCTACTTGTAATCGGGAAATATTTTTCAGGCACACTGCAAACCTCAGACGGTAAGGAGCGCCAGATTTTACTGTTATGGTTTGCAGGTACTGTAAGCCACTGGGCTGAGCACTTACTTTGGGGTTTCCATTTAAATCTCTGAGTGACATGATTCAGATGAAATCACCGAGGGATCCATTCACTATAATGAAGCAGCTGAGTTACTCTGGACTCCATCTGGCCTCTGTTCAGTGGTGTCCTTCTTTTCAAAAGTGCACAAAACTGTGGCCGACAGCACTTTTATGCAACCCTAAGAAGACGGAGACCGTCGGATCACAGGTCAGACAGCATCCATAGTGCCTCCATCTGCCTCATTATAGGGTATCTTCCGCCAGAGGTTCCGTCTGAATCACGCATTTCAGAGATTTACACGGAAACCAAGATGTAAGCGCTCAACGCAGAGCACAAAAGAAATGTGCGCCGAGCTTTACTACGATCTTTGGGAGGCAGAATGGAAAAAAAAACAGCAATTAAGGAATTATTTTTTTTTGGGGGGGGGGGGGGTGGTTATGCCGTTCCTTGTGTGGTAAAATTGATAAGGCAGTTTTATTCTTCCGGTCACTACGATTACAGCGATACCTCTTTTATATCTTTTTTTATGTTTTGGTGTATTTACACAATAAAACTTTTATACAAAAAAATAATTATTTTTGCATCCCTTTATTGTGAGAGCTATAACTTTTTTTTTAATTTTCTTGCGGATGGAGCTGTAAGGCAGCTTGTTTTTTGTGGGACAAGATGACGCTTTCAGCTGTATCATTTTTATTTATATCCATCTTTTTGATCGCGTTTTAGTCCACTTTTTGTTTGGCGGTATGATAAAGCATTGCTTTTTGCCTTGTTTTTTATTTATTTTTTTATAGTGCTCACTAAAGGGATTAACTAGTGGGGACAGTTTTATAGGTCGGGCCGTTGCGGATGCGGTGATACCAAATATGTGTACTTTTATTGTTTACAGTATATTTTGCATTCAAATATGTATTTGTAGATACAATATTTTTTTTTTTTTTTTTTTTAAATTTTTACAATTTAAATTTTTTTTTAACTATTGACTTTAACCCATTATGGGACAATCATTTTTTTTATAGGCTGATTGCTTCTGTGCATGATCACCATGTTTCCTAGCTCTGGTGACCCAGATGTCATGATGACATCCGGTCATCATGGCAACGATCGGGACCCCGCGTCATGCCGCGAGGTCTCCGATTCAAAGGCAGAGGGGCTGTCAGCCCTCTGCCGCCACCTGGAATGCTGTGATCATGTTCGATCGCAGCATTTCAGCGTGGGTTAAAGTGCCAGGAGCGGTCTATGACAGATCCTGACACTTAATGACGTGTGTCAGCTGTCAGAATCAGCTGCCACCCGGCGGCAATCGCCTGCACACCACCCGTGTGACCAGGTGGTCGCATAGACGTAATAATTCGTCCCTGGTCAGAAAGGGTTTAAACGAGCCTCTAGGATCTGTAGAGAGGGATCCTTTACTGATAGTGCCTGCATAACCGTTTAGCAGAGATGACTGCGACCAGAAATGCAGTTTTCATGGAGAGAAAGTTAATATTAGATTCTTCCTGGGGTTTACAGGGAGATTTGCATAGTGTCCCTAGCACTAGGTTTAGGTCTCATGCTGGAACAGTCTTTCTTATTGTGGTTTCTTAACCTAGTAACGGCTCGAGTAAACCTTGAAAACCATGGGTGGTCTGCTAGAGGGAAGTCCATAAAGGCGCTAAAGGTAAAAATCTGTACTTTTTAGCGTACTAGGCCTCAGTCCCTTCTCGAATCCTTTCTGGAGGAATTCCAGAATTTTGGGACTGTCTGGGCGGGATGACTCTAAAGTAGATTCCCCTACATAAGAGCAGAATTTCTTCCATACCTTGGATTAGATTGCCTAAGTCACTGGTTTTCTACTTGCTTACATAGTGGTTATTACCTTATCCGATAATCCCTTGGAGCTTAGGATCTGTGCCTCAGGATCCAAGACGTAGAAATTGCAAATCTTGATACCAGAGGGGACCCTGGGACAGCAGGTCACATCTGTACAGAAGGGGAACAGGATCCTCCAGGGCCATGTAGTGTAACTGGAAACCAACTTCTCTTGGGTCAGAAGGAGACTTATTACCATGGCTCGATCTTCCTCAGGACCCTTGGTATAAGGGGGGAATGTGTACAGAATATCCGTTTCCCAACTCTGAGATAGGGCTTCCACCCCTTCTTGGTTATCTCTTAGATCTATGGAGAAGAACCTTGCCACCTTTGCTTTCTTCCGGGTTGCAAACAGATCTATATGCAGAACCCCCTACCTCTGGATTAGCTGGCAGAACACTTCTAATTCAGCTCCCATTCAGAGGACCATCCCTTATCCCTGGTGAGAAAGTCTGCTACTCTATTTTCAGAGCCTTTCATGTGAGCTGCCGAGATGAACAGATTGTTCCTTTCTGCCCACTGAAATATACTATAGGAGTTGGCCTCTCAGACCTCCCTGACAACGCAGAAAGGAAACTGCGGTGGTGATGTCAGAAAACAACTCTCTTCTTCCTGTCTAGGCCAGATGAATGTCTGTTCCAGATTGAGAGGATCGCTCTTTGTAGGTGTCTTGAGTGGGCCTGACTGCACCGTACGCTTGGGACGCAGGGCGTCATTAGGCCTAGGACCCTCTTAGTTTCCCTCAGATATGCCATCTTCTTCCTCTGCAATGTCCGGATGTTGCCTCTAATCTATTCCTGCTTTATAAGGGGCAGGGAAGACATCCTGCGATGGAAATCGAGGAGGACTCCTAAGAACACTTTTTGAGTACCTGGTCGCAAGTCAGATTTTTCCTAGTTGACGCGCCATGCCAGGCCCTCTAGGATGTCAGTAGTCTGGGCCAGCTGCTGACTGAGGAGGATAGTGGAGTCTACTAATACAAGGATGTCGTCTAGGTATGGAACCACAATAATTCCCTTCTTCCTCAGAAAAGCTGCCACTAGATCTAACTTGCACATGGTGGAATCCTTCCCTATCAACTGAATGCTTGACTTTACTGTCTCCATTTTTAATTTTTTGTACCTGACCCATTGATTTAGGGGTTTAAGGTTTATAATGGTACAATATTTGCCCGAAGGCTTTTTTATGGAGAAAAGGGAGGGGTAGTGACACTGACCTATCTCTGAAATGGGTACTGGATTGACTACTCCTAATTCTAAGAGGTTCCTGACATCCACCCAGAGTCTTTTTGAAGTGAAGAGGGACTGGGGTTTGGTGGTGCAAAATTGTTGAGGGAGATGGAAGAAGTCTATCCTGTACCCTTCCCCTATGGTCTGCAGGATCCACTAATTGTCTGTAATAAACACCACCTTTCCAGAAAAAAACTGTAGTCTCCCCCCCCCCCACACCTTACTGATGTCAAGATCTCCCCTGTGGGCCAGAAGAAAACTGGGTGGATCTAACTCTGCTCGCCTTGGGGTATCTCCACCTTCCTGTCTTCCCCTTCCCTTTATAGTTTTGCCTGTGGGACTGATGGGGTCTACGAAAGGCATGGAATTTTTTAGTTTTTTTTTCTTCTGGGAACCCTTTATTGTCATCAGAGGCCCTCTCTAAAATGTCATCTAGCACTGGACCGAAGACATGTGTGCCTGAGAATGGGATGGAGCAGAGATTGTTTCAATGGCTGTCCCCCAACCACATTTTAAGCCAGAAGGCCCGACTCGCCAAATTAGATAGTAGATTACTCCTAGCTGCGAACCTTACAGATTCAGCCGAAGCCTCGTCATAAATTGTGCCGCCATTTTCAGCATAGGGAGAGACTCTAACATAACCCCTCAAGGGTTGTTGGATTTCAGTTGGGAGGTTAGCTACCAGATACACATGAACCTGGCTACCGAGGTGGCGGCCATATTAGGCCTCTTTCAGACATCCGGTGTCAGGGGTCCGGCGGCCTGCGGCGAATAGCCGGGCCGCCGGATCCGGCCTGCAGCGGTGACACCGGATGTACATGCGGCCCCTGATGCGGCTTGGAGGACATTTAAAGGAGCCGCAGCACCGGGGGTCGAGAGAGCCAGCCGGAGAGAGATCGGGAGGCGAGAGAGCAGCCAGAGAGACAGCGGGGGACGAGAGAGCAGCCGAAGAGAGAGCGGGGGGACGAGAGAGCAGCCGAAGAGAGAGCGGGGGGACGAGAGAGCAGCCGAAGAGAGAGCGGGGGGACGAGAGAGCAGCCGAAGAGAGAGCGGGGGGACGAGAGAGCAGCCGAAGAGAGAGCGGGGGACGAGAGAGCAGCCGAAGAGAGAGCGGGGGGACGAGAGAGCAGCCGAAGAGAGAGCGGGGGACGAGAGAGCAGCCGAAGAGAGAGCGGGGGACGAGAGAGCAGCCGAAGAGAGAGCGGGGGACGAGAGAGCAGCCGAAGAGAGAGCGGGGGACGAGAGAGCAGCCGAAGAGAGAGGGCGGGGGACGAGAGAGCAGCCGAAGAGAGAGAGCGGGGGACGAGAGAGCCAGCCAAAGAAAGGTATGGAGCGTATAGAGAGAGAGAGAGAGAGAGAGAAGGGGAGAGAGAGAGAGATGCGCGCCGGGCACTTGTGGGGTTAAAACTCATAGTGCCCGGGCATGCGCAGTTGAAAAAGCCGGTCCGGCGCTGCAAAAAAACGTTGCAGCCAACGTTTTTTGCAGACGCCGGACGGCGCATGTTTGCCGTATCCGGCAAAACCCGGAGGCGCCGCATGTCCATCCGGCATGATGCGGCGATCATTATATTCTATGTGAAAAAAACGGATCCAATTCCGGATCCGGTTTACACAAATTTCGCCGCATCATGCCGGATTTAAAAAAACGGATGTGTGAAAGTAGCCTAAGGCTACTTTCACACATCAGGTTTTCGGCGTCAGGCGCGATCCGGCGTCGTGCCGGAATGCCGGATCCGGCAAATGTTTTGTAAAACCTGATGTGCCGGATCCGGTTTTCTGCCGGATCCGTCTTGTTCTTGACAGACAAAACCGGATCCGTCTCATCCGGTTCATCCGTTTTTCTATCCGTTTTTTCGACGGATTACGCCGGATCCGGTTTTTAAAATTGACCCTTGTGGCCCCTCGAGGCAGAGTACACTGGCAGGATGACAGAGTGTGAAAGATTTGTGCCCTAACCAAACTTGTGTACCTTCTGGACCAACAGTATATACCTTTGCCAACCAAAGTTGGCTATCTTGTCATGGTCTTACTATTTTTAGCTTTAGGCCACAGGTGTGTACCTGGTTGTGTTTTATGCAAAGTATTTCACCTTTTAACAAAAGTTGTGTACATTGTTAGGAAATCACCAACAATAAACACAACTTTTTAGGTGAAATACTTTGCTTCAAACACAACCAGGAACACAACTGTGGCAAAAAGCTAAAATTTACCCACAGTTATATACCTGGTTTTGAATACCTTTTTACCTTTGAAATACCCTGTATTTAACCTTTTTTTAAACATAGTTCGCCGCAGAAAGAAAAGACAGACAACCATTGTGAAACGATAATTTAACTTTTATTTAAATTTTTTTTTTTTTTGTAAAATGTTTTTAAAGTGCAAAAAACTTTTTTAATAAAGGTTTTAAACCCAATGGGCATTTTTATTAAAAAACACACATTACAATTCTGTGTATTGTGGGGTGGAAATACTGCTGGAGGGGCTGCGGGACACTTCGACACTGGGTGTGTGGAGAGAGGACTGGGATCGTGGTGGGGAAGGAACAGTTAGAGGTGAAGGTGTGGAAAAAACTACAGAATGGGTGGACATGTGGGAAGCAGAAGAGGTGGTGGGTGGTGGAGTGGAGGGTTGGGCCGGGACTGTAGGAGCAGATGATGTTGATGGAAAGTTGTATGGGGAAGGAGTTTGGTACGGGGAAGGAGTTTGGTACGGGGCAGGTTGCTGGAAGTGGGGAGATGACTGGTACTGGGGAGGTTGCTGGTACTGGTGAGGTTGCTGGTACTGGGCAGGTTGCTGGTATGTAGTAGGAGGGGGAGGATGAAAAGTGGCTGGAGGGGGTGCAGATGTAATAGGAGGGGGAGGATGGAAAGTGGCTGGAGGGGGTGCAGGTGGAGGAACTACAGTGGTGGGAGGTGGAGGTTGGGAGGTAACCTGCTGTAGAGCACCGTGGCACGAATGCATTACATGCATCTGCTGGGCAGGAGAGAGCGTTTCCATGCGCTCCACAACAGACCTGAAAAAGGTGTGGTTTGGCGAAGATCTTGCTTCTGAATGCATGGTTTGCAGAAGTGTCTTCACCTCCAGAATGCTGGAGTTGATCTGCTGAAAGCCTGCGGAGATTTGCTCTGACAAGACTTTGAGACAGTTCTGGAAAGATGCATTCAGATGCAATAACTCTTGCGCATAACTCTTTTCCTGACCCCTCTGCCGCTGCCGCCCAGTACCCGCAGGTGTACTAGAGGCGGCAGGGGCAGAAGGGTGGGGTAAAGGGAAAGCGATCTCCTCACCAGCAGCTTCATGTAATGTAGGCGGCCACGATGCTCCTGTGCTGGTGGATGGGACAGATGGGTCGAATGTGTGGGAAGGCAGGGAAGGTGCAGATGTACCGGGGCGGTCGAAGTGTCCCTCGGTGCCGGTCTCCTCAGGGATCGCCTCAGAAGGGTCCAATCGTGCAGGCTCCCGAGTGCTGCTCACCGTGCTGTGGAATAAAGAGAAAAAAAAACAATTAAAATACTGACATGGTATGGCCCTGGCTGAAAAAAAAAAGTTACATCTTTTTCACATGTGGTGTGTAATATTTACCTTCTGGTGAGCATTGTTTCCCGGAGGAACGACAGGGCTTGTGCGTACTTGTACTTGCTCCTGCGTCCTCCAGATCCACTCGGGGCCCGCATCTCTTTATTGAACTCCTTCTTGAAATGATCCCTCACAGACCGCCACCGATTCACAATTCTGTTCCCTGAAACGAGAAAGGAGTGGTTAGTATACAACATCAGTGTTTCACAAACTCCAGTCCTCATGGTCCCCAGGGGTCATGTTTTCAGGATTTCAATAGTAAATAGAAATCCTGAACACATGATCCGTGGGGACCACGAGGACTGGAGTTCGGGAAACACTGGTTTACATCAAGCAACCGTTACTGTATATACTTACGCTCTTTAATCTGGTCCCGAGCTTCGAGGTCCTCCCAGCGGCCCACAAGGAGAGAACAGATTTCCTCCCAGAGTCGTCGGGTAATGATCAGGTCAGCGTGGCGGCGGTCAGCCATATTCCAGAGCGGCTCCCTTTCTCTGACGAGATCGATGAGGCGGTCCACATCAATCCCTCCATCCTCACCGTCAGAGTCGGGAGCACGCTGTGAAGGCTGTTAAAGAAAAAGACAAAAATAACATAATTAGCCTCCACAAAAGAAATGAAATAAAAAGTGCCAAAAAACAAAGCAAAAATATTTATACTTACACGCTGGTGACCGCCGCGTTGCTGTCGCCGACGACCCTGGGAGGCACTGCGAGGACCTCTTGGCCGAGCACCAGATTGGGAAGACTAGAGAAGAAAACAAAAAATGTTATGTCTTTGGATGTAGGCATTTGTTTGCTGTGTGTGGTCTGCAGAACATTGTTTTCTATGTGTTGTGTGTAGTGTGATGTTGTGTTTCTGCGTTTGATGCAAAAAACTTACGAATTGTGAGCCCACTCCAAGCGTCTGTCCACCCCTTCCTTCTTCTTCTGGGAGCTCCTCTTCATCTTGTGATTCCTGTTTTGAAATAAAAGGCAATGAATAGACATATATTACAGAGATGATGGATTTTGGAAATAAAAACTTACCATCAAACGCTGACGATGCGAGGGAGGGCTCCCAGAAGAAGATGTGCTGTCCTGTTGATGGCCAGACTCCATGGCTGTGGGTATTGCTGCTGCCAGTGATGCCATTTCTGCTGCTGCATCTCTTTGGCGGCTGTTGAATAAAGAGAAACAAAGGGCCAATGAATATCTTGATATTCCATGGCCCTAGTTTGGAGGAATGGGGGATTTGATAATTATCGTCTCTCATCTGCTTCTGGACTCCCCTCCCGTTCAGCATGCTGCTCCATTTGGGGTGGTGCTGATGGTGCTGCTGCTGCATCTCTTTGGCGGCTGTTGAATAAAGAGAAACAAAGGGCCAATGAATATCTTGATATTCCATGGCCCTAGTTTGGAGGAATGGGGGATTTGATAATTACCGTCTCTCATCTGCTTCTGGACTCCCCTCCCGTTCAGCATGCTGCTCCATTTGGGGTGTTGCTGATGGTGCTGCTGCTGCAGATGTCTGCTGCCTTCTCCTGCGCCTGGTTGCTGTCTTGGGTGGCATGTTGGGTGTGGCTGAGGGTCCCATTGTCTTCCTTTTATATATCTCCTGTGGGCAGAGCTACTGAGCATGCTCAGACCAAAAAAACCGGATCCGGCAAAGCCGGATCCGGCGCATTGCGGCGCTCATAGGCTTTCATTGTGTGAAAAGCCGGAGACAAAAAACGTTACAGTAGACGTTTTTTCCAGACGCCGGATCGCGACACATTGCCGGATCCGGCGAAAACCGGATGAAACGCATGGCCATCCGGCGCGATCCGGCGCAAATGCAAGTCAATGGGGGGGAAACCGGATCCGGCATTGCATTTCGCCGGATCCGGTTTCTGTCAAAAGCGACGGATCGCGCCTGACGGCGAAAACCTGATGTGTGAAAGAGGCCTAAGCCTTAATGACGGCTGCCGAAGACTCCTAACTCCTCTTTAATAGTCCCTCTGCCTTCCTGTCCATAGCATCCCGCTGGCAGGAAGAGTCTTCAAATGGTATTGAGGTCTTTTTTGCGACCTTGGCGATAGGGATGTATACTTTTGGGATATCTTCCTAAACCTTGACTTCTTCTGAATCAAAGGGGAGACAGGCTTTAAAATCTCTTGGAATGAAAATATTCTTCTCTGTATCTTCCCATTCTTCCAGGATCATTGCCTTAATATGTTGGTTGACCAGGAGCACTATTTCTTTGTGTCCTCAGCCCTCCAAACCTTTCATCCTGAATCGTGTGAAGCCTCTGAGCCTTATCGACCTTCATGGTGGCTCGTACAGCCCTCAACAGATCATCCGTATTTTCAGATGAGATAAAATACTTTTTCTTCTCCTCCGAAAGCATCTGGGGAATACTTTGTTCCTCCCCTTCAACGTCCTCCTCTGTATAGTGTGAGTATGGGTATGCCTTCTCTGAGTATTCCTCCTCCCATCTGGCTCTCTTATGACGGGAGGTACTCTGAGCTGGATGTGGTGGTACAAGATTAGCGACGGTGCTCTGGACCTCTTTCGAATCATAGCTCACATATCTGATAGAATGGACGCTTGCTCGTCCTTTAGGAACTTCACAATACATTCCGCGCATAACTGCTTTTTATACGATTCTGCGAGTTTCGTATTGCATGTCGGGCATTTTTTTGGTCTTTTCTGGGAAGAGGAGCCTGATCCTAAGGCAGTCCCTCTGTCCTATTTAAAAGATGGAAAATTTGTGCTCTTTTAACTAAAGTGGTTCACACCATGAAACGGATCAAAAAGGATGCTATGGAGTTTCACTTACACTGGCCAAGGACTGCTCGGCTAGTGCTTCTGAGCATTGTGATAGGAAAATTTTCCTATTGTTGCCTGGTACTGGCTGGCAGATCTCAGTGGTTGTACTGCGCATTGCGCCTGCCATTTTTTTTTCCAGGTAGATAACGCCAGGCTGGAAGACTGATCAGGAGGGACTTGGGGGATGGCGGAGGTGTCTGGCTGACTCAAGGGGCAGCATTTCTGTCTCCTCTGACATGCATATCATGTCAGAAGCGAGAGAAATCATTTAAACAGCTGGCACACTTTGTTTTTTGTGATTGGACGCCGGGAAATCCGGCCCTGATCATGTTTTCCATCTCTGGGGGGTGCTACAGCCTTATTCCCTATCGCCCTTTTAAACCAGCGATGAGGGAATAAGTACCCTTGGCGGCTGCCATTTTAATGTGTATCAGTGGTCACTAAGGAGTTAATGGGACCCTAAACTTAACATTTATAAAACATGCTCCTCTGGGGCTATTTCCTACAAATTTGAAGGGCACGTAGCATCTAGCATTAATTATAGAATTAGATTCATCGTAGGAGTGCACTGTCAGAAATGGAGGCAATAACAACCTTCAATAGTAAACGACAAAAAATTACCCTGCACCTCTGCATAGAATAAAGCAAGTGTGAGCAAGGTGCCACAACTGCATAATAAACAAGAGAATACAGAAGCTTCTGTGAGCGCTGGTCACATAAGGTATCTACAGCTAGTCAGCAGCTGAAGCAGTGAAAAAATAGCCAGTGAATTGGACAAGCTGACTGTCACCAATTCAACTAATGTCCCAGTGTATACGAACTAACAGTACAACATCTACATGTTATATCTCCTCATATGTTCCGCTATTATATGCAGTAATTGTATTATTACACTGGATCCTTTATGATGTTACATCGCCATCTTCTCCCCATTCAGGTCCCTCAAAAATCGGAACTTCTCAGTGGAGATCTTTTATTTAATACAGTTTTCCTGATTGACACAAAAAGGATGGATAGGGACAGGGACAAGATGGCTGAGAGAATATTACACCTCAACCTAGAAATCCTCTTCCAGCTTACTGGAGAGGTGAGAGATTCTGATGACGTCACATTACACCATTCTTATCTATGGGAATAACAGATGGACAGAACTGGAGAGGTGAGGACTCTGGAAATGTCTGTAGTCAGATTTATTAATGTGTCTCTCCATAACCAGGATTACACAGTAGTGAAGAAGACCTCTAGTGAGCGCTGTCAGGACCCTGTGTCTGAGGGATGGGGAAGACCCCTGAGCCCAATCACAGGGCCTCCACTCCACCCCTTGATACTTGAGAATATCAATGACCAGAAGATCCTAGAACTCGCCTACAAGATGATTGAGCTGCTGACTGGAGAGGTGACACTGCTGGGACATTATACTTCAATGCTATGAAGGGATCAGGGTTATGACGGTATCATTGTATGTGTCAGGTTCTTATAAGGTGTCAGGATGTCGCTGTGTATTTCTCAATGGAGGAGTGGGAGTATTTACAAGGACCCAAAGATCTGTACAAGGACGTCATGATGGAGGTTCCCCAGCCCCTCACATCACCAGGTAATAGACCAGACTAAATACACACGGCCTATAATTATCTGTATGTAAAGAATGAATTCAGACCCTGTATGTGTTTCCTCCAGTTCTATCCAGTAAGAGGACAACACCAGAGAGATGTCCCCGTCCTCTTCTTCCACAGGACTGTAAACAAGAATATCCTACTGTTCCTCAGGATCATCAGGTAGATGGAGAGAAGGTGTCATGAGATCTCCCCTATGATGTGTAGACGGCTGTGAAGGTCTTGTGCTCAGTCTTGTTTTATCCACCAGTATTATATGTTTTATACTTGTGTAATGAGAACGGTGGAGATGGCAGGATTAGAGCTGATCATAGGTGTGACTTCTCCATCTGTCTGTGACTTTTACAATATTTGTTTCAGGGAGAATATCTGACCAATATTAATACTATAGAGACATATGTGAGGGGTGATGAGTTGTGTAAAGAGGAGATTCCTACAAATGGCTACCCAGGTGAGTAGTAATCGCTAAATGCAGAGAAGTCACAGATTATTCTCAGTCACTGGATGTGGCTGCTTTATCTTTGTTATTGTCCACCCATATCACAATCAAGAAGCCACCATTCTCTTTCTAAACTAAAACTGTCCCGATTACTATGAGCATTGGAAGTCTTTCTGTTGGAGCAAGGCCTGTCCTGAAAGAGCTTACAGTCCGGAGAATGCGCGCTACTACCTGGAATTAGAAGGTGCTGACCCTTACCTTCCCAGATCTCTAAACTGCAAAGCCAAATGTCAGCTTACATAGAATGTGCTGATAACATAGAAAATCATGTGAAGAAAAATATAATCCATATGGTGGGCTTGCTTTTATGATGAGACACCAGACCATGTCCTTTTTATCCGTATGGTGGGCTTGCTTTTATGATAAGACACCAGACCATGTCCTTTTTATTTTTATGCTCAAATATAAACACACACATATACAATTATAATGTTTCTCCTCCTTTCTTTTTTTTTTATTTAAACGCATCCCTGACAGCCCCCCAGTCAGACGCTAGACAAGAGAACACCAATCAATTATTCGTATTTCCAAACTTATATTTTAAGAAGTTATAAAGTTCTTAAAAATTACTCCCCTTGCAGATAACAACCGTGAAGAAATTAAATCCCTAATAGAACAATCCATATTGACTCCTATAAAAAAATGAAATGCCGAAACAATATTCAGCCTCTCCGCAACAAATGGTTCCCTAATTACCCGACAGTCCCAATACGTGAGATGTGCCGCCTCTGAGTTACACTTGAGACATTTAGATTTTTTTATTTTAAATCAGATGTTTCTCTAGCAACCTTCCATGACGGCATAGGAGGATGTCGTCTCCACGCCGTAATGGGGGACAGGAAGCACGAGAGATTAAAAGGTCTCTCCCTCCTCCCTCTCACCAGTGTCTTTCCTGTCCCCCATGGAGCATGGAGAGGTCTGGTATGCTGTGTGGCCGGCTGCTGCAGCGTACCTGGAGATCCAAAAAGCCGGGCAGTGGTGGTCGGTGGCGCAGCCTTCCCTCCTCTGTTCTGCTCCCGTCTGCTCCTGCATTCGGGACCGTTTCATGGCCCTCCCGCGCTCCCCTTTGGGGAGTAAAGCGGGCCAGTGATCCCCGCCGGAGGCCTCCCGCAGCTCTCCGGCGTCTCCTCCTCCCCTGCGTGCTGTGCGACCCGGAAGTGACGTCACGCGCGCGGATCACTTCCGGGGTACGTGGAGGGCGCACTGTCATAGAATCGTAGAGTTGGAAGGGACCTCCTGGGCCATCTGGTCCAACCCCCTGCTCAAAGCAGGATTCGCTAAATCATCCCAGTCAGATGTCTGTCCAGCCTCTGTTTGAAGGCTTCCATTGAAGGAGAACTCACCACTTCTCGTGGCAGCCTGTTCCACTCATTGATCACTCTAACTGTCAAAAAGTTTTTTCTAATATCTAATGTGTCTCCTCCCATTTTGTTTCATCCCATTGCTTCTAGTCTTTCCTTGTGCAAATGAGAATAAAGTTGATCCTTCTACAATGTGACAGCCCTTTAGATATTTGTAGACAGGTATTAAGTCTCCTCTCAGTCTTCTCTTTTGCAAACTAAACATTCCCAAATCCTGCAACCTTTCCTCATAAGACAGGGTTTGCAGACCGGTCACCATTCTGGTCGCTCTTTTCTGAACTTGCTCCAGTTTGTTGATGTCTTTTTTAAAATGTGGTGCCCAAAACTGGACACAATATTCCAGATGAGGTCTGACCAAAGAGGAGTAGAGGGAAATAATGACTTCACGTGATCTAGACTGTATGCTTCTGTTAATACATCCTAGAATTGCATTTGCCTTTTTTGCTGCTGCATCACACTGTTGACTCATATTCAGTCTGTGATCTATTAGTATACCCAAGTCTTTTTCACATGTGCTGTCACTTAGCCCTATTCCTCCCATTCTATATATGCTTTTTTCATTTTTATTGCCCAGATGTAGTACTTTGCATTTCTCCCTGTTAAAAAACATTCTGTTAGTTGCTGCCTACTTCTCCAGTTTATTTAAATCTTTTTGAATCCTCTCTCTCTCTTCTCTAGTATTAGCTATCCCTCCTAGCTTTGTGTCATCAGCAAATTTAATCAGTTTACCCTCAATTCCTTCATCTAAATCGTTGATAAAGATGTTGAACAATACAGGGCCCAGGACAGAGCCCTGTGGTACCCCACTTGAGACATTCTTCCAACTGGATGTGCAGCCATTTACGACCACTCTTTGGGTCCGATCACTAAGCCAGTTATGAATCCACCTAACAGTTGCCTTGTCCATTCCATACTTAGTCATTTTTTCAATAAGGATTGTATGAGAGACTTTGTCAAATGCTTTGCTGAAGTCAAGATATACTATATCTACGGCATTTCCTTGATCCACCCAATCAGTGATACCGTCATAGAAGGAAATTAAGTTAGTCTGACATGACTTATTAGTTACAAACCCATGCTGACTCTGTTTGATCACTTCATTCTTATCCAGGTATTGACATACATGTTGTTTAATAATTTGTTCAAAGATCTTTCCTGGTATAGAAGTCAGACTCACCGGCCTATAGTTGCCTGGGTCCACCTTCTTCCCCTTTTTGAAGATAGGAACAACATTTGCTGGCAGCAAGATGGCCCCCATCTTGCTGCCAGCGCGCGGAGCTCGCCAGCACCTGCTGTGCCTGCTCCAGGACCCAGGGAGGAGGAGGGGGAATCAATCTATTGCGCTGAGGGCGGAGTTAACCCTTCATTAACCCGCCAGAAAATGCCGACAGGTAAAGCAAATCCCCTGCTGTCATGGACGCTTCCTGCACTGCATCTGCAGAGCCCAGCGCTGCCCCAGCCACGGTGAGTGTTACCTGGGGGGGTCCTAAGGGTGCGATCTGGGATAAAGGTCCTTAAAATACTTCTCCCCCTCTTTCTTATAGGGAGAAAAGTCTGCCCATAAAAGCACCAATACGTCCAGCAAAACGGCCAAATGTGCTATATGCAGTACCAAACTTCCCTCTAATTGGGAGAAAAAGTTATGTCAGGCATGCACTGATAAAGTGGTCAGGGCCGAGCACCCATCATTAATTGACGAGATCCGCAGCTTGGTCACCCGTCAGGTTCAGACCTCCTTAGCCGCCCTGTCCCCCCTCCACCCTCTTCGATTATGGGCTCACCACCTTCAAAAAAACGGAGGATTCAGGTGGAGGATTCAGAATCCGAGTCGGAGAGATCATCCAACTCGAGCTCCGAAAATTGGGAGCAACCGGGGACCTCTAGGGCACCTGACGTTAGAAGGTATTTCCTTTCCACAGAATACGTGGAGGAGTTGATTAGCGCAGTACGTGCCACTATGGGCCTACAAGATGAACCTGTCACGCAAACGGCACAGGATCGCATGTTTGGGGGACATGAAGGACCTAAACGAGCAGGCTTTCCAGTTCATAAAAGCATAGTGGACATGATCTCCCAGGAATGGGAATACCCTGAAAAACGCTACTCAGCCCCTTCAGAGCTCCGCCATAGGTTTCCTCTGGAAGGAGAGGACTTTAAATGGGACATCCTGAAAGTCGATGTCCAGGTGGCAAGGGTGGTAAAGAAAACGGTGTTACCGTTTGATGATGCGTCTCAGCTTAGAGACCCGATGGACCGTAAAGCTGAAAGCCTCCTGAGGAAAACATGGGAATCCTCCGCGGCCACCTTAAAATCAGGAGTTGCGTCCACTTGTGTCTCTAGGTCCCTCTTTCAATGGATTGAGGAGCTAGAGAACCATATTTCGCAGGGTACCTCAAGGAGTGACCTCCTTAACTCACTCCCTATCTTGCAGAGAGCTACGGGCTTCCTGGCAGACGCATCAATGGAGATGATCCATACTTCTGCCAGAGCCATGGTACAATCAAACTCTGCCAGGCGAGCCCTCTGGCTGAAGACGTGGAGCGGTGACATTACATCCAAGGTCAAGCTATGCTCTTTACCCTTTAAAGGTGAACATCTCTTTGGCCCTGCCTTAGACGAAATTCTGGAAAAAGCCACTGACAAAAAGAAGGTGCTTCCAGAGCAGAGAACCACAAGGAAACCTCTTTTTCGTGGCCCCCAGATCAGTCATCCCAACCACGAGGGAAGGGAAAGACGGGAAGATGGGGCTACGCTAAAGGGAGAGGCAGGAACATCCTGGTCCCCCAGCAACTGCAATCCCAAGAAAAACAATGACTCGATCCCGGTGGGGGGAAGGCTTTCGAGTTTCTTTCCTGCTTGGCAGTTGATTTCCAACAGCCCCTGGGTCCTCAGTGTGATCATAGAATCGTAGAGTTGGAAGGGACCTCCTGGGCCATCTGGTCCAACCCCCTGCTCAAAGCAGGATTCGCTAAATCATCCCAGTCAGATGTCTGTCCAGCCTCTGTTTGAAGACTTCCATTGAAGGAGAACTCACCACTTCTTGTGGCAGCCTGTTCCACTCATTGATCACTCTAACTGTCAAAAAGTTTTTTCTAATATCTAATCTGTGTCTCCTCCCATTTAGTTTCATCCCATTGCTTCTAGTCTTTCCTTGTGCAAATGAGAATAAAGTTGATCCTTCTACAATGTGACAGCCCTTTAGATATTTGTAGACAGCTATTAAGTCTCCTCTCAGTCTTCTCTTTTGCAAACTAAACATTCCCAAATCCTGCAACCTTTCCTCATAAGACAGGGTTTGCAGACCGGTCACCATTCTGGTCGCTCTTTTCTGAACTTGCTCCAGTTTGTTGATGTCTTTTTTAAAATGTGGTGCCCAAAACTGGACACAATATTCCAGATGAGGTCTGACCAAAGAGGAGTAGAGGGAAATAATGACTTCACGTGATCTAGACTGTATGCTTCTGTTAATACATCCTAGAATTGCATTTGCCTTTTTTGCTGCTGCATCACACTGTTGACTCATATTCAGTCTGTGATCTATTAGTATACCCAAGTCTTTTTCACATGTGCTGTCACTTAGCCCTATTCCTCCCATTCTATATATGCTTTTTTCATTTTTATTGCCCAGATGTAGTACTTTGCATTTCTCCCTGTTAAAAACCATTGTGTTAGTTGCTGCCCACTTCTCCAGTTTATTTAAATCTTTTTGAATCCTCTCTCTCTCTTCTCTAGTATTAGCTATCTCTCCTAGCTTTGTGTCATCAGCAAATTTAATCAGTTTACCCTCAATTCCTTCATCTAAATCGTTGATAAAGATGTTGAACAATACAGGGCCCAGGACAGAGCCCTGTGGTACCCCACTTGAGACATTCTTCCAACTGGATGTGCAGCCATTTACAACCACTCTTTGGGTCCGATCACTAAGCCAGTTATGAATCCACCTAACAGTTGCCTTGTCCATTCCATACTTAGTCATTTTTTCAATAAGGATTGTATGAGAGACTTTGTCAAATGCTTTGCTGAAGTCAAGATATACTATATCTACAGCATTTCCTTGATCCACCCAATCAGTGATACCGTCATAGAAGGAAATTAAGTTAGTCTTACATGACTTATTAGGTACAAACCCATGCTGACTCTGTTTAATCACTTCATTCTTATCCAGGTACTGACATACATGTTTAATTATTTGTTCAAAGATCTTTCCTGGTATAGAAGTCAGACTCACCGGCCTATAGTTGCTTGGGTCCACCTTCTTCCCCTTTTTGAAGATAGGAACAACATTTGCTCTTCTCCAGTCTTCTGGCACTTCTCCTGTTCTCCAAGAATTTTCAAAGATTATGGAGAGGGGTTCAAAAATTTCTTCTGCTATCTCCTTCAGTACTCTGGGGTGTAATTCATCTGGACCTGGAGACTTGAATTCATTTAGGTTAGCTGTTTCCTCACTATCTTTCTGTTTATAGATATCCTGGATTCTTCTATTCCCTTAATAGGACAGTGAATAACAGTTGATGTTACATTTCCTTTCTGAGAGAAAACAGATGCAAAATAGGAATTTAAAAGTTCAGCCTTCTCAACATCCTGTCTTACCATTTCATCATTTTCATCCTGCAAAAATCCTATAGCATCTTTGACTTTTCTTTTACTTTTGACATATCCCCAAAATCCTTTATAATTGCTTTTGACATCTCTTGCAAGCCTCAATTCATTTTCAGCTTTAGCTAATCTGATTTGTGCCCTGCAGGTTCTGCAGACCGCATTATATTCTTCTTTAGATATGCCTCCCTCTTTCCATTTTATAAACATTTTTTTCTTCCTTTTTAGCATGTGCTTAAGTTCTGTGTTCATCCATCCTGGTTTCCTTAAATGCTTCCTATTCTTCCCTCTTTTCGGAATTGTTAACAACTGTGCTTTGAGAATTTCATTTTTCAAGATTTCCCATCCTTCCTGGACATTTTTGTCTTTAAGGATATCCAGCCATTGGATCCCTCCAATTCTCTTTCTGAATCCCTTTAAAATCTGCCTTTCTGAAATCTAACCTTGATGTCTGAGTCTTCACAGGTCTTCCGCCTCTAGTTATCCAAAATTCTAAAATAGCATGGTCGCTACCTCCTAGGGTCCCAGCCACTTTTACCTCCTCAACCATTTCCTCCCTGTTTATAAGGATTAGATCCAAGGTAGTAGTTCCCCTTGTTTTCTCCCTTACCTTTTGGAAGATAAAGTTGTCAGCAAGAGAGGATCAGAATTTCCTTGACCTGTTAGTTTTGCCTGAGAGAGATTCCCAACAAATTTCTGGATAGTTGAAATCTCCCATGACAACTATGTCATATTTTTTGGAGAACTTGGCCATTTGATGCATAGAGGGCCTACTGCTAGAACTCGAATCCTATCCCCCGCGGGGTATAAGTCACCTCCATACCATCTTGGGAGACCCCAGCTCTAGATTCCGGCATTCTGCAGTTGCTACAGTCAAATGCCATCTCTCGAGTCCCTGTGAAGGAGCAAGGAAGACGGCATTATTCCTAGTAAGAAAGCCCACAGGAGAGTCGAGAATAATAATAAACCTAAAGGGCCTCAACCGACACATTGCATACCACAAATTCAAAATGGAGTCGGTAAAGACCGCCATTCCTCTGATAGGGCAGTCTTTATGGCAACTATAGATCTGAAGGATGCCTATTTCCACATCCCCATCCATCCTTCCCACAGAAAGTATCTGAGGTTCGCGGTCCACCAGGGTCCAGAAATAAAACACTTTCAATACAACGTACTTCCATTTGGGATATCATCTGCTCCTCGAGTATTCTCCAGGATCATTACGGAGGCTGTGTCCCACATCCGAAGTCAGGGCATATGTATTGTACCCTACCTCGAGACCTACTAATAATGGGAGCCTCCTACCGCACTCTGGAACTACAGGTGACTCAGACCCTGAGCATGCTCCAGTCGTTAGGATGGATCCCGAACATAAAGAAATCTCAGACCCAACCCTCCCAGGAGGTGAAATTCTTAGGAATCCTACTGGATTCAAAAAATCAAATGTCCTTCCTCCCGAAGGAGCACCAGAGATCCATAATATCAAGGATCTCAGAGTTCAGGGAACAGAGGTTCCCGACCCTCAGGTCAGCTATGTCCATACTAGGATCTATGACCTCCTGTATCCAGTCAGTACCTTGGGCACAGGCCCACTCCAGAGCGCTCCAGTCCCATATTTTAAGAAATTGGAATCGGGATCACACCTGTCTGAACAAAAAGGTCCAAACCCCGGGGGTAGTGAGAGCCTCGCTGGCATGGTGGATGGACCACAAGAACCTGTGCAGAGGAATCAACTGGTCTCAGACGCCTTTAGTCATGGTAACAGCAGATGCCAGCAAAAAAGGCTGGGGAGCTGTAGTGTCTCGTCACCCACTCCAGGGGTTATGGAGCCAGAAAGTGAGCGCAAGATCCTCAAACTTCAGAGAACTGAAGGAAGTGGAAGAAGCTCTACTGACAGCAAGGCACCTGGTCCGGGGCCAGCACATCAGAGTCTACTCAGACAATATAACGATGGTGGCCCATCTCAGTCACCAGGGTGGTACGAGATCCAGCAGCCTGGAGGGCATCTCAATCCGAATATTTTCCTGGGCCGAAAAGCACCTTCGCTCTTTGACGGCAATTCACCTGAAGGGTACCGCCAATCTTCAGGCAGATTTCTTAAGCAGAAAAAGCATCCAGCCTGGTGAGTGGACCCTGAACAAAATAATTTTCCAGAAACTGGTCGACAGGTGGGGCCTCCCGGAGGTGGGCCTCCCGGAGGTGGACCTGTTAGCCTCAGGAGAAAATGCTCAAGTGGGAAAATACTTTTCACTGAACCCCAGGGAAAGGCCCTGGGAGTGGATGCCTTCGCCCTCATGTGGAGGTTCCATCTAGCTTACGCCTTTCCACCAGTCCCAATCCTCGCCGCAACCCTGAAGAAGATTCGGGACGATCATACCCCAACCATCCTAGCAGCTCCGTTATGGCCAAAGAGGAGCTGGTACTCTCTGATCACGGAGCTGGTGGTAGACGGATCATTCATCCTACCCATGGAACACGACCTTCTCTCGCAGGGCCCCCTACATCACCCAAACCTTCGGGGAATGAGGTTAGCAGCCTGGCTACTGAAGCCCAGATCCTGAGGGCCAATGGCTTATCAGAGGCGGTAATAAAGACCCTACAGAAATCCCGAAAACCGGTCACTATCACCATATATAATAAGATATGGAAGAGGTTCTCTTCATGGTATCTACCAGACTTGCCTGACCCCGAGAAACCTAACATTTCTCGTATCCTGGATTTCTTGCACAAGGGGCTAGAGCTAGGTCTAAAACCTACCACTTTGAAAGTTCAAGTGTCAGCATTAGGTGCTATGTTCGACTGTGACCTGGCCAACCACAGGTGGATAAGAAGATTCATGACATCGGCCACTAGACTTCATCCAAAGAAGCTTATAGCGGTCCCAACATGAGACTTTAATGTGGTGCTTAAGGGACTCACTCAATCTCCCTTTGAGCCCTTGTCATCCTGCACGTCTCAGCTTCTCGCCTGTAAAGTCACCTTCCTGGTAGCAATAACTTCAGCAAGACGAGTAGGAGAGCTGCAGGCGCTCTTAGTTAGGGAACCCTACCTAACTATTAGAGATGATTCCATAGTTCTCTCTCTTGACCCATCTTTTCTGCCGAAGGTACTGTCTGACTTCCATAGGTCACAGAATATAGTCCTCCCGTCATTTTGTCAAAACCCAGCAAACCCCAAAGAAGAGGTGTTTCATACACTGGATGTAAGACGTGTAGTTCTCCACTACCTGGAGTGTACCAAACCCTATAGAGTCGACCACAACCTATTTATCCATACCTCTGGCCCAAACAGAGGGAAGAAGGTGGCGAAAAACACCATTGCCAATTGGATTAGAAAGGCTATCTCTGAAGCTTACCTGATGCAAAACATCACTCCTCCTGCTGGAGTCAAGGCGCATTCAACACGATCTACCTCTACGTCATGGGCTGAGAGGGCAGGCGCATCTTCAGAGCAGATTTGTAGGGCCGCAGCTTGGTCCTCCTTACATACATTTACTAGACATTATAGATTAGACCTTGTATCCAACAGAGATCTAGTCTTCGGCCGAAAAGTTCTTCAGGCCGTTGTCCCCCCCCCCCCCCCCCCCCCAGTGCAGTATAGGTTGTTATGCCTCCTATGCTGTCGTGGAAGGTTCCTAGAGAAAATAGAATTAGTTTTACCGGTAATTCGGTTTCTAGAAACCTTCCACGACACCACTATTTCCCTCCCTGCATTCTTGGACAAATTCTGAGAATCTTAAAGGTAACCGGTGCTATGGTAATCAGTTGTAAGTCACTGGTGAGAGGGAGGAGGGAGGGACCTTTTAACCTCTAGTGCTTCCTGTCCCCCATTAGGGCGTGGAGACTACCTCCTCCTATGCTGTCGTGGAAGGTTTCTAGAAACCGAATTACCGGTAAGTCTAATTCTATTTCTTTATTGAAAGATTTTGAATATAAACATTAGAATACACAAAAGTACACACGCAAGTTCCCGATCTCTCCCTCTCCAACAAAATACAAGATACAGTATATTAAAGTTCATCATGGCCAGTAAAGTGGATTCATGGTTCAGGAAAGGAAAGGAAGGTTGGAATGGCCGCTAATATGCCATTTGTTAGAATGTATTTTGTCATTTACTAATATGGTTCAAACAACATTGATACCGCATATACAATGCCTTGAAAAGTATTCGTACCCCATGACCTTTTCCACATTTTTTCATGTTACACACGCAAATATAAATGTAAATATAAATGTATTGTCTTGCGATTTTGTGTGCTATACCAATTGCCTTATGGCATCGTAGATGACTAAACAAAGCAGTTTAGACTGCATGTTACTGCATGGCAGCAAGCCTTTTATTCAGCTCTGAGCTGACTCAAGTTGTTAGATCTGTCATTCATAGGCCTTTGAGGCTTGACCCTCATGGTGAGAGAGCTGCACAGTGAATGGGGTGTTATTCGCTCATCTCTAATTATATGTTCGGAAAACGATCGCCAAACATAAATTCGGCACGAATATGGTACATTTGGATTTGTGATTGGTAACATGCGCGTTTTTCTTAAAATCGGAATAAGTCGGTAACATGCTCAGTAACTAGCGGTGACGTCACAGAACCTGTGCGCGCTGCTTCCATTCATTCCCCAGTAGTTCACAGTCGGAGCGGTCACATTAGCAGCACTCCGGCTGTAAACTGATTAACCCTCTAGATGGTTTACGCAGTGGGTCTTGACTGAGCACCGGACAGGTATGGATATTAATAGTTTATTATTTTTTTATTTTTTACAGGAAATCAATGGCTTCGATATGTGATTAGGAGTCTAATAAAGATTTTAAAATTGTGTAGTGTATTCTTTCCTTAAAATACTTTGTTCATATTGTGTGTGTTTATTTAACCCTTGAGTAACTCTAGGATTAGTAAAGGATAGGTGTCTTATTGACACCTCTCCATTACTAAGCCGGGCTTAATGTCACCTTACAATAGCAAGGTGACTTTAACCCCTTATTAACTCCACTTGCCACCACTACAGGGCAAGTGGAAAGAACCCGACAAAGCTCCAGAATAGGCGCATCTAATAGGATGCGCCTTCTCTGGGCAGCTGCAGGCTGCTGTTTTTAGGCTGGGAGGAGCCAAGATCAATGGCCCCTTATCAGCCTGAGAATAGCAGCCCCCAGCTGTGAGTTTTGCCTGGATGTTCCACAAACAGAGGGGGACCCCACGTCGGGTTTTATTTCATTCATTCTCTCCTGCTCGCTGTTGCCGGCAGAGCAGGAGAGAAGAATGACAGCCGGGTTCAGCACCAGCCGCAGGGGAACAGCGCTTACTGTAGCGCTGTCCGTGTGGTCCTGATGCGGCACACGGTTGCCACACGTGTGCCAAACTGATGTACCACATATAAACACGGACAGCTCCGATACCGTTTTTTCCAGTTCCAGAATTATCTGGACGTGTGAGACTGCCCTGAAGCTGAGAGGCATATAGTATAATATAAGCATCTACAAGATGGATCCAAGCCAATTGCTGGGAATCATCCTGTGTTAAAGACTCCCTCTCCCTTAGGGAGTCGACAAGCAACAAGTTCTACCAGTGCAGTTGTGAAGTCCCCTGGTTTCGGTGCGGCCAGTGCCTGAACTTTATTCCCCGGTCCATGTGCGGCCAATCCCTGATCCAGTATCTTAGACCGATGTGCTTGAACACAGCCCTAGCCCTAATCACCCCTGGCTTCAGCAGCTGCAGTACTGGAATCTCCCCAGGAGTGGTACCTGCAGCCCAGTCTTTCTCCACCATCAGGAGCTCCAGTGAACACCTGGTAGCTGCTTATTTAAGCCCCTCCCTGAGCAGGCTCGGCCCTGTAGCACATGGGTCCATAAATCCACGTGCAACACCGTTGAGTGTAACAGAAACTAATTCTGCCTTTACAGATTTCACTTGACAATAAATAATTCATGAAAGCATGTTACCCCAAAATGGGGTGAAGACTGAATAAAACGTATTGTGTCCATCTAAAGAGAGAAATCTGAATCCTCTAATCCTATTTGTATAACAAATCCCTGTATTAATATCTGTGACAGTAATTTTTCCCTTTTTTATCCAAAGTTCGGCACTGTAAGAAATAAAGGAGATTGGTTTTATCCCACAGTGGGCACATGCATGCCAGGCAACCCACCCACATGAGCTTTTATAAATTCCTTACAAAATGGCGTTAGAAAAAAAAAAAGACAATAATTACTATATAAAGGTCCGTTAATTTACCGTCAAGAGCCTAAAATATATCTTCTCTATTAAGAATTCTACAAATGTCCATTATGCAATAACTTGTACTGGAGCCATCCATGGATGAGGCCAGAAAATAAAAAAATGTTCATTATCAGAATAGTAAATGAACCTAACCCCTTAAGGACCAAAGTATTTCTCTTTTTTTACACTTTTGTTGATTCCTTGTCTTCTTCCAAGAGCCATAACTGTGTTTTTTTTCTGTCATCATTGACTTCTTAGTGCTTGTTTTTTTTTCTAGGACAAGTTGTAGTTTTGAATGAAACCATTCTGTTTACCAGAGAATATAATGAAAAACGGGAATAAAGTACTGATTGGGACGAAATTGTGAAAAAATTCAATTTTTTTTGTTTTTCTTTCCTATTTAAGTGATGAAAAAAGAATCTGAATATTGCAAAATATTTTTTTCCCTTTTGTGTTCACATTTTCCGAGACCCTTTTACTGTTGAAGTAAGCTTTATTAGTATAATTTTGGCCTACATAATATTTTTGCTGGTGTATTATTCCAGGATCTTACAGGCAGAACAAACAAACTGAGTTGAACATCATGCTCTACTTAAAAAATGTATAGTTTAGAACTTGCGCTATGATAATAAAAAGCTTAGTAATAAAAATAAGTGCCAATAAAGAGTTACCTTGGTATGAGTTCTGAAACTGAATAGATGAGTAGTAGCCTGTAGAGGAAAGTCCTCTTGGGAAAGCTGGATAGTCCTCTTTTTAGCGCTCCGTTCACAGTTGAAACTCTCCAGATGGTGAAGTGCTGCAGGAGATACAAATAGGACGCTGACCCGGCCGGTGACAGACGCCCGTGATATAAGATACCAGCGCCTGCTTGTGTTCAGTCCAAGCGCTGCATTCAGTTTCACATTAAGCTCTGAAAAGCGGATCATCCAGCTTTTTCAGAACTCATACCAAGGTAACTCTTTATTGGCACTTATTTTTATTACTAAGCTTTTTATTATCAAGTTTTTTTGTTTTTTTTTTTAATTATTACATAGCTGATAGTATTTATCTATTTATTATTTTATTTTAGGGTAAATTCATAGCGCAAGTTCTAAACTATGCAATTTTTAATTGTTTTTATTGGACAAACTAGGTGGTTTTGTCTTGTAACCTGCAGCTTTGTACCTTTAATTGCGCTTAGCGCCCTTGACTCTTTATTTTATCGTGCTCTACTTGTTCGTGCGCAGAGGTCTAATATTTGATCGTCAACTGGTTTTGTCTACATAACTTGCAATTTTTATGTATATTTTAGAAATATACAAATATATTTTTTAAAGATATTTTATTTTAAAATATTCTTTATTGGCAGATGACTGTACCAGGAGATCACAGGGACAAGTGACATCTGCAATTTCTAAATCAGATGACCTTGATATTACACAAGATATAACTGAAGTGAATGCCATTACTCCAGATATTACATCATCTCTTGACAGCAAAGATCTATCATCTGATCCTTTTCATCTGGTCCTATCTTCTGATTTATCACAAACTATTAAGAAAAATAAAAGTCCTGAAAGAGGCATGAAAAATCAAACTGCTCTTACACCAAATAATCCATTATCAACTGCAGAAAACATAAATTATTTTTCCCTCAAAAATCATATGAAAGAGAAAAGATTTTCTTGTGCAGAGTGTGGAAAATATTTTGACAACAGATCAGAGCTTGCTAGACATGAGAGAATTCACACAGGGGAGAAACCTTTTTCCTGTTCAGAATGTGGAAAATGTTTTGCAGTTAACTCAACTCTCCTTAGACACCAGAAAATTCACACAGGGGAGAAGCCTTTTTCATGTGTAGAATGTGGGAAATGTTTTACAAGGAAATCACTTCTTGTTATACACCAGAGAGCTCACACCGGGGAGAAGCCTTTTTTATGTTCAGAATGTGGGAAATGTTTTAATCAGAAAGCAAATTTAATTGTCCATCAGAGAACTCACACAGGGGAGAAACCATTTTCATGCTCAGAATGTGGGAAATATTTTGCAGATAAATCAGGTCTTCTTAGACACCAGATAGTTCACACGGGGGAGAAGCCATATTCCTGTTTAGAATGTGGGAAATGTTTTGCAGATCATTCAAGTCTTCTTAGACACCGGATACTTCACACAGGGAAGAAGCCATATTCATGTTTAGAATGTGGGAAATGTTTTGCAGATCATTCAAGTCGTCATAGACACCGGATAACTCACACAGAGGAGAATCCATTTATTTATACAAACACTGCAAGACAACACATAAGAGACAATCAGTAACGACAAATAAGGAAAAGCAACTTGGTACTTACATTACAATTAAAGTGTATGCAGTTCCTAATAGACCTCTCTTATCAAAAAAGCAATATAACATTAGCATTATATATTTCATATATATTATGTATATTTATATATTCACTATATGCATAAGAGTATCACGAACACCCCCCTCCCAAAAAAAAAATACCCAACATTTCTTCCTTTTTTTTTTTTACTAACACCCTAACTGGCAATCTGTGATCTGCCTTTCATTGTGGTTTCTTTAAATCCACAATCTCCATGTCTGAACAAATGTTTTTATATTGTGTAAATTACAGTAATAAACATATTGCAATTAATTATTTACATCTATGATCCATTTCTTCTTTGTAGAAACATTTGACGGGAGCCATTTTTTTTTTTTTTGAGTATAGTAGGCTTACATCATCATTAGGAACTGATTCCCTTTTCTATACCCCAATACTCATACAGTTGTGTGACAGTGTTTGCCCCTTCCTGATTTCCTATTCTTTTGCATATTTGTCACACTTAAATGTTTCATATCACCAAGCAAATTTAAATATTAGACCAAGATAAAACAAGTAAACACAAGATGTCATTTTAAAATGAAGCTATTTATTATAAAGGGAAAAAGAATTCCAAGCCTTCAAGGCCCTGTATGAAAAAGTTCTGCCCCTCTAAACCTAATAACTGGTTGGGCTGCCCTTAGCAGCAACAACTGCAATCAACCGTTTGCGATAACTGGCGATGGATCTTTTACAACGCTCTGGAGGAATTTTGGCTCACTCCTCTTTCCAGAATTGTAGTAATTCGGCCACATTGGAGGGTTTCCAAGCATGAACCGCCTTTTTTAGGTCATCCCACAGCATCCTAATTGTACTAAGGTCAGGACTTTGACTAGGCCACTCCAAAGTCTTAATTTTGTTTTTCTTAAGCCATTTAGAGGTGGACTTGGTGCGTTTTGATCATTGTCCTACTGCATAACCCAAGTGCGCTTCAGCTTGAGGTCTCAAACAGATGGCCATACATTCTCCTTCAGGATTTTTTGTTAGGCAGCAGAATTCATGGTTCCATTTACCACAGCAGGTCTTCCAGATCCTGAAGCAGCAGAACAACCCCAGACCATCAACTACCACCAACATATTTTACTTTTGGTATGATATCTTCTGAAATGCTGTGTTACTTCTTAACCATATGGATAATGGGACATACACCTTCCAAAAATTTCAACTTTTGTCCAGCTGCTTCCTGGCAAAACTGAGACAAGCCTTTATGTTCTTATTGCTCAGCAGTGGTTTTTATCTTAGAACTCTGCCATGCAGGCCATTTTTGCCCAGTCTATTTATTGTGATGGAGTCATGAAAACTGACCTTAACTTGAAGCAAGTGAGGCCTGTAGTTCTTTGAAAGTTGTTGTGGGGTCTTTGTGACCTTGGATGATGTGTGGCGGCGCTCTTGGGGTAATTTTGGTCAACCGGCAACTGGGAAGGTTCACCACTGTTACAGGTTTTCGCAATTTGTGGATAATGGCTCTTACTGTGGTTTGCTGGAGTCCCAAAGCTTTAGAAATGACTTTATAACTTTTTCCAGACACATAGCTCTCAATTACTTTGTTATTCGTTCCCGAATTTCTTTTGATTGCAGCATGATGTCTAGCTTTTGAAGAAATTTTGGTCTTCACTTTGTCAGGCAGGTCCCATTTAAGTGATTTCTTGATTGAGAACACGGGCAGTAGGGAAATTGAACTTAGCTTCCTGAAGATGTGATAAACCACAGATAATGTGTTTTAACCCCTTCACGAACTGTGACACAGCGTATGCGTCATGAAAGTCGGTGCCAATCCAACCCATGACGCATACCCTGTGTCATGACTTCAAAGCCCCCCTGCGGATCGGGTGACCGGGGTCAATGAAAGGTCACCCAACCCGCAGATACAGGGGGCTTTGTTCTTCGCCCCCACGTGGCTACGATCGCTCTGATTGGCTGTTAAAAGTGAAACAGAATCAGAGCGATAGTAATATTTTATCAATGAAAATTGATGAAATATTACAAGCCAGCCATGGCCGATGCTGAAATAGCATCGGACATGGCTGGAAACACTAAATTAACCCCCCCGCCGACTGACGGCGCCGATCGGCCACCGCTGTCACAATCTGCCCCCTCCCTCTTCCCTCTGCTCCCCCCCACCTTCCAATCCCCCCCACGATACTCACTAACCCCCTCTGGCTGTCCCGGTCCATGGGCGCCACCATCCTGGAAAATAGCGGGCGCATGCGCATTTCTCGGCAGCAGATTCATTTTTTTTTATTTTGATCACTGTGATAAACTCTCACAGTGATCAAAATAAAAAAAAGTAAATCACCGCCCCCCTTATCACCCCCCATAGGGACAAATAATAAAATATTTTTATTTTTCAATTGGGGATAGAAATAGGGATAGGGTTAGAAATAGGGCTAGGGTGGGTTGGGATTAGGGTTAGGTTTGTGATTAGGGTTAGAGTTGGGATTAGGGTTAGAGGTGTGTTGGGGGTTATGATTAGGGTTAGGGGTGTGTTGGGGTTAGGGTTGGAGATAGAATTGAGGGATTTCCACTGTTCAGGCACATCAGGGGGTCTCCAAACACGACATGGCGCCACCATTCCAGCCAATTTTGCGTTCAAAAGTCTAGCAGTGCTGCCTCCATTCCGAGCCCCGACGTGTGCCCAAACAGTGGTTTACCCCCACATATGGGGTATCAGTGTACTCAGGAAAAATTGCACAAGAACTTTGGGAGTCTAATTTCTCCTGTTACCCTTGGGAAAATTAAAAATTGGGGGTTAAATTTTTGTGGAGAAAAAAATTATTTTTTATTTTCACGGTTCTGCGTTATAAACTTCTGTGAAGCACTTGGGGGTTCAGAGTGCTCACCACACATTTAGATAAGCTCCTTAGGGGGGTCTAGTTTCCAAAATGGGGTCAAATGTGGGGGGTTTCCACTGTTTCGGTACATCAGGGGCTCTGCAAACGTAACATGACGCCCGCAGACCATTCCATCATGTCGACATTTCAAAACGTCACTACTTCCCTTCCGAGCCCCAATGTGTGCCCAAACAGTGGTCCCCCCCCACTTATGGGGTACCAGCGTACTCAGGACAAACTGGACAACTTTTGAGGTCCAATTTATCTTATTACCTTTGTGAAAATAAAAATTAGTGGGCTAAAAATCATTTTTTGAGGGGAAAAAATATATTTTTTTATTTTCACGGTTCTGCGTTATAAACTTCTGTGAAGCACTTGGGGGTTCAAATTCTTCAGTAACACATCAACATCAATTGATAGTTGGAATAAATAGACTGCATTCACCACCACATCTTCTTATGGTGCAGGCTTTATTTTCAAGTGTAGGGGTGTGAAGTATGAGGTTCTGCAGCAGCTGAGGTGTGCAGTATGAAATTCTGCGGAACAGTATGAGGTTCTGCCCCCCCCCCCCCCCCAGGTTTGATCCTGGCTACGCCCATAGTGTGAATGTAGCCTGAGGATCTAGGCTCTATCTTAGCCGAGATAAGTCACAGTGTGTGTTTATATGTGTGTGTGTGTGTGTGTGTGTGTGTGTGTGTATATATATATATACACACTCACTGGCCACTTTATTAGGTACACCTGTCCAACTGTGTGTTAAGACTTAATTTCTAATCAGCCAATCACATGGCGGCAACTCAGTGCATTTAGGCATGTAGACATGGTCAAGACAATCTCCTGCAGTTCAAACCGAGCATCAGTATGGGGAAGAAAGGTGATTTGAGTGCCTTTGAACGTGGCATGATTGTTGGTGCCAGAAGGGCTGGTCTGAGTATTTCAGAAACTGCTGATCTACTGGGATTTTCACGCACAACCATCTCTAGGGTTTACAGAGAATGGTCCGAAAAAGAAAAAAAAAACAGTGAGCGGCAGTTCTGTGGCCGGAAATGCCTTGTTGATGCCAGAGGTCAGAGGAGAATGGGCATACTGGTTCGAGCTGATAGAAAGGCAACAGTGACTCAAATTGCCACCCGTTACAACCAAGGTAGGCAGAAGAGCATCTCTGAACGCACAGTGCGTCGAACTTTGAGGCAGATGGGCTACAGCAGCAGAAGACCACACTGGGTACCACTCCTCTCAGCTAAGAACAGGAAACTGAGGCTAAAATTTGCACAAGCTCATCGAAATTGGACAGTAGAAGATTGGAAAAACGTTGCCTGGTCTGATGAGTCTCGATTTCTGCTGCGACATTCGGATGGTAGGGTCAGAATTTGGCGTAAACAACATGAAAGCATGGATCCATCCTGCCTTGTATCAACGGTTCAGGCTGGTGGTGGTGGTGTCATGGTGTGGGGAATTTTTTTCTTGGCACTCTTTGGGCCCCTTGGTACCAATTGAGCATCGTTGCAACGCCACAGCCTACCTGAGTATTGTTGCTGACCATGTCCATCCCTTTATGACCACAATGTAGCCAACATCTGATGGCTACTTTCAGCAGGATAATGCGCCATGTCATAAAGCTCGAATCATCTCAGATTGGTTTCTTGAACATGACAATGAGTTCACTGTACTCAAATGGCCTCCTCAGTCACCAGATCTCAATCCAATAGAGCATCTTTGGGATGTGGTGGAACGGGAGATTCGCATCAGGGATGTGCAGCCGACAAATCTGCGCCAACTGTGTGATGCCATCATGTCAATATGGTCCAAAATCTCTGAGGAATGCTTCCAGCACCTTGTTGAATCTCTGCCACGAAGAATTGAGGCAGTTCTGAAGGCAAAAGGGGTCCAACCCCTTACTAGCATGGTGTACCTAATAAAGTGGCCAGTGAGTGTATGTGTGTATATATATATATATATATATCAGTACAGACCAAATGTTTGGACGCACCTTCTCAATCAAAGCGTTTTCTTCACTCTGAAGGCATAAAAACTTATTTTTTTGCCATAATACAAATTCTAACAGTCTATTTAGTAGGACTATCACCTGTGTATCCACCAGACCTCTGCGCAACACAACTGATGGTCCCAACCTCATTTATAAGTCAAGAAATCCCACTTATTAAACCTGACAGGGCACACCTGTGAAGTGAAAACCATTTCAGGTGACTACCTCTTGAAGCTCATTAGGAGAATGCCGAGAGTGTGCAAAGCAGTAATCAAAGCAAAAGGTGGCTACTTTGAAGAACCTAGAATATAAGACGTTGTTTCATACTTTTTTGCTAATTATATAATTCCACATGTTAATTCATTGTTTTGATGCCTTCAGAGTGAATCTACAATTTTCATAGTTATGAAAATAAAGAAAACTCTTTGAATGAGGTGTGTCCAAACTTTGGTCTGTACCGTATGTATGTAATCGATATTACATCGTGTATTACATATTTACAATTTATTACAGTTTTTTGTGTTCTATAGTTGTATTCCAATAAATATATATTATGTTCTATCTAAATATCTTGATTATCGGATCATAGAAACGATTAAATGTCTGATGTTCACATTGTACTACAATAAATTTTTCACTTAAATATAAGCAATATATGTGGGAGTCGTGAAGTTGGAGTCGGTGTAAGGGAAATTGAGGAGTCGGAGTCGCAGGTTTGGCTTACCGACTCCACAGCCCTGCTCCAAACACGACATGGTGTCCGCTAATGGAGCTAATTTTCCATTCAAAAAGTCAAATGGTGCTCCTTCCCTTCCGGGCCCTGCCGTGTGCCCAAACAGTGGTTTATGACCACATATGAGGTATCGGTGTACTCAGGAGAAATTGACCAACAAATTTTAGGATCCATTTTATCCTGTTGCCCATGTGAAAATGAAAAAACAGGCTAAAAGAACATTTTTGTGAAAAAAGTACTTTTTTTTTTTTTTTTTTTTTTACGGATCAATTTGTGAAGCACCTGGGGGTTCAAATTGCTCATTATGCATCTAGATAAGTTCCTTGGAGGGTCTAGTTTCCAAAATGGGGTCACTTCTGGGGGTGCTCCAATGTTTCGGCACGCAGGGACTCTCCAAACACAACATGGCAACTGCTAAATATTCCAGCATATTTTCCATTTAAAAAGTCAAATGACGCTCCTTCCCTTCTGAGCCCTGCCGTGTGCCCAAACAGTGGTTTATGACCACATATGAGGTATCCGTGTACTCAGGAGAAATTGCCCAACAAATTTTATGATCCATTTTATCCTGTTACCCACGTAAAAATGAAAAAATTGATGCTAAAAGAAAATTTTTGTTGGAAAAATTAAAATGTCCATTTTTTCCTTCCACGTTGCTTTAGTTCCTGTGAAGCACCTGAAGAGTTAATAATCTTCTTGAATGTAGTTTTGAGTAGCTTGAGGGGTGCAGTTTTTAGAATGGTGTCACTTTTGGGTATTTTCTGCCATATAGACCCCTCAAAGTGACTTCAAATGCGAGGTGGTCCCTAAAAAAAAAATGGTTTTGTAAATTTTGTTGTAAAAATGAGAAATCGCTGGTCAACTTTTAACCCTTATAACTCCTTAACAAAAAAAAAATTTTGTTTCCAAAATTGTGCTGATGTTAAGTAAACATGTGGGAAATGTTATTTACTAACTATTTTGTGTCACATGCCTCCCTTGTTTAACAGAATAAAAATTTGAAATTTGAAAATTGCGAAATTTTCAAAATTTTCGCTAAATTTCCATTTTTTTCACAAACGCAAAAATTATCGACCTAAATTTATCACTAACATGAAGCCCAATATGTCACGAAAAAACATTCTCAGAATCGCTAGGATGCGTTGAAGCGTTCCTGAGTTATTACCTCATAAAGGGACACTGGTCAGAATTGCAAAAAATTGCCAGGTCTTTAAGGTCAAAATAGGCTGGGGTTAAGAGAGGGTGGTCACACAGTGAAACAGGTTTGGATTTCTTTTTCCAATAATAAAGACCTTCATTTAGAAACTGCACTTTGTGTTTACTTAAACATTTAAGTGTGACAAACTTGCAAAAGAATAAAAATCACGAAGCGGGGCAAACGCTGTTTCACACAACTGTATTAATGAGTTTAAGATGACCCCAATTCACTAAACGGAATCTGTCAGCAGGATTGTGCACAGTAACCTACAGGCAATGTCAGATTGGCGCCATTATACTGACTAAAATGATACCTTGGTTGATGAAATCCATATTTGTTGTTTAATCTTTATTTTCAGTTTTAAGTTAATGATATGCTCGTGCTTCGGGGGGCCTTCATCGGATCACCGGTGCCGTTTTTAAACTTTTTTTTTTTTTATTTCCATGAATTAAATTATTACATCAAGAAATTATATTCATTATATAAAATAGGGGGCAGGTCACTGAGGGATCAATGACCTGTCAGCAGTCTTCATTATGAATACCTAATCTGAGCACCACATGAAGATCCCCCCCACAGGCCGCACCTAAGCACGAACTTATTAACGCAAAACTGCAACTAAAGATTAAACAACAACCACAAGACGGATTTAATAAACCAAGCTATCATTTTAATCAGTATAACAGCACAGACCTGACAGTGTTTGTAAGTTACTGTTCACAATCCTGCTGACAGGTTACCTTTAAGACTGATGTTTCAAAATACACCGGTCATAATGAGGAAGATGGAGAAATAAGATGTGCCAAATTCATTAAGAGACGTTGTTTAATTAATTTGGTGCATCTTCTTAGTGGTTTGCGCCTCACCTGAAATAGTACTTCAGTTAGGCATTGGAGTAATATTTCTGGTGTAAGAAACAAGAAGCAATCAGATATATTTCATTACAGATTTTTCTAAAACCAAAATGACGACAAATTGTCCGCGCCTCTCTCCTTTTCCAATCCAAAATTATGTTGTAAGGTTATCGCTACAGCGTAAAAAAGAGAGTAATGCGCACCGGCACTGCAAGCTCCAGATAACAGCTACTTAGTAGGACCGAGAGGGAAACACCCATCCACACATATTAACCCCTTACTGCCAGCTGACGGAATAGTACGTTAACTGACAGTATCACCCCGCTTTGAGGTGGGCTCTGGCGGTGAGCCCAACTCAAAGCCGTGACATGTCGGCTGTTTTTAACAGCTGACATGTGCCCGCAATAGGCATGAGTGGAATCACGATCCACCAGCGCCTATTAAGTAGTTAAATGCCGTTGTCAAAATCTGAATGCGGGCATTTAAATGCACTTCTGGATGCTTGTCAGGAAATACGTGCAGCGACGACCCCCGTCACGTGATCGGGGGTCATCGCTGCGTTGCCATCAGAACCAGAGGTCTCCTCGAGACCTTTATGGTTGTTGATGGCAGATTGCTATGAACGTCACCCTGTGGTCGGCGCTCATAACAATGATGTCATTCTGCTACATAGATGTGATCTGAGCATCACCTCTATGTAGCAGAGGCGATTGCGCTATGGCAGCTTCTAGCCTCTTATGGAGGCTATTGAAGCATGCCAAAAGTAAAAAAAAAAAAAAGTGTTTAAAAAATATGAAGAAAAATAAAAGTTCAAATCACCCCCCCTGTCGCCCTAATCAAAATAAAACAATAAAAAAAAATCAAACCTACACATATTTGGTATCGCCATGTTGAGAATCGCCCGATCTATCAATAAAAAAAAGAATTAACCTGATCGCTAAACGACGTAGCGATAAAAAAGTCACAATTAAGTTTTTTTTGGTCGCCGCGACATTGCATTAACCCCTTAGTGACAGCCAATTTGCAGCTTAATGATCAGGCCAATTTTTGCAATTCTTACCACTGTCACTTTATGAAGAGAAAAAAAAAAAAACAGCGAGTAGATCACAGACTAAAATATAACCTTTAATCCATTAGGTTAAAACATGAATGGCACAGGATTGCCGGGCATGTAGGAAAACACTTCAGAAACAGATGACGCGTTTCGACGTAACAGTCTTCATCAAGATCTGTGTTCTGGTTACAAAGCATGTGAACATATACTTGGAAGTCAAACATAATTGGTCAGACAATTAACATCATTTAAATAATGAGTGTACCATAGTAATTAAAACCAAAGGAAAAAAGAAAAAAACAGAATTTTTTTTTTTTTTTTTTTTTTAAAACCTCTGAAGGAAAACAGTATATATACATGAGAAAAATTATCAAGCAATTTTAATTCAGGGTGGATAAAAATCTTGATTTTTTTTTAAAAAAATCAGATTTTTTTGATTTAAATCAGATTTTTTTGATTTAAATCATTTGATTTAAATCAGATTTTTTAATCAAGTTGTACACAAGCAAAACTTTGTCTTTTTGCAAATCTAATTGTTTTACACAAATAAAAATATTAAAACAGTTGATTATGAAACCTAATAATTTTTATTTGCACTATTAAACACTCAGAATTGAACTACAGAGAGTAAGTACTTTTTAACAATAGCCTATCTCTAACGTTTGAAGTAAGCAAACATCTTCAGTGAATACATCAGTCCTTTAAGCCTACTGTTTATTTAGGACTTTTAATAGGAAAACCAGTTGTCCTGCTTTAGCAGTTCCTAAGCGGTTTCGGACTGTTGTGTGCACAAAACCAAATGAAGAAAACAATCTCTCTACTCCTGCGGATGAAGCCGATGCAGTCAGTAGCTGAGTAGCTAGATTTATTATCTTTGCTGGAAGAACAAGTGATTGCGACTTCCACCAGTCCAGTGGTTTTAGTTCATTAACGACGTTATCTGCAAACATGTATTTTTGAAATGGTGCAGATTCACACTTCAATTTCAGCACAGTTGCCACAATGTCATGGTTAGTATTGGCGAGCCACTCCATTGCAGAGTTGATTTCCGCCTCAGATAATTTTTTCCCTCTGTAGATGGGATGCAAGATATTGGCTAAATAGTGTTCTTCTTTTAATGCTTGGTCCTTGCGGTGCTGTATTGCAACCTTTACATTGTTTGAGAGGTTCAAGAGATCTAGAGAACCTTCTAAATCTTTCCAAACTTCTGTGGCATCAGCTATGGTTGCAGTATCTTTCTGCATTTTATCCAACGCAATCGATATTGGCTTTAACCTTTCCAAAAGGTCCTCGGCATTTCTCTTCACACCAAGATTTAATACTTTGCTTCGTATATTAGCATCAATTTTATCCCGATGTGTTTCGCAAATGGACAGTAATTTTGACCAGTTGTTAATAAACAGTTCCAAGCAGTCAGCCGAGGTATTCCATCTAACATCTTGTGGTAGAACCAACTTCAGTCCTCCCATTTCCTTGTAGGTTGCATGTGCAAAATGATTATTGCGGAAATATTTAACAATTTCTACAACATGTTCCTTGACACCCAAAATATGCAGGTCTTTTGCCAAAAGATGCAACAAATGGGCAGAACAACCGTATGTAATGACATTTGTGTCATCCTGTGCCAGTTCCGCACAGGATGATTTAATCATGATTAATCATGATTTAAATCGATCCGATTTAAATAGAAAAAAATCTTTTGATTTAAATCATGATTTAAATCATGATTTAAATCGGCGTGATTTAAATCAATCCACCCTGTTTTAATCAATTGTAACATTTTATCAAGTCCTGTTTATAATTCAAACCTGACGGTGTCCTGGTGTTCAGTGTGAAAATCCAAAAGGATTCTCTATTAAACAGCTTGCGTTTGTGATTGCCTCTTCTCAAAGGTCTGTGAACTTTTTCTATAGCGTTAAATCTAAAGGAGTCAACACAACCTTTATGGTGTTTTAAAAAATGCTTTGAAGCTGCAGATGGAGCGATAGAATTCGGATTAACCGCATAATTTAAATGTCTCCTGATAGGAACTTTGAGAGGGCATGTGGTGCAACCTATATATTGTAGCTTGCAAGTAAGGCACTCTATTTGGTAAATGACAAATGAGGTGTTACAATTAGCATAATCTTTTACATAAACTGAGGGATCCTGCGCTGAACAAAATTCACATTCACCACTGTTTGGGCGCGCGTCTGGCCTCGGAAGGGAGGGAGCACCATTTGACGTTTTGAACGCAAAATTGGCTGGAATCAATGGTGACGCCATGTCGCGTTTGGAGACCCCCCTGATGAGCCTAAATAGTGGAAACCCCTCAATTCTAGCTACAACCCTAACCCCAACACACCCCTAATCCCAAACCTAATCCTAACCCTAGTTCCAACCCTAACCCTAATGGAAAAATGAAAATATATTTTCTTTATTTCATTATATTTCCCTAACTAAGGTGGTGATAAAGGGGGGAGTTATTTACTATTTTTTTCATTTTGATCACTGTGATAGTATATAATAATAATAATAATTTTATTTCTATAGTGCCGACTTATTCCGCAGCACTTTGCATTTCAGAGGGGACTTATACAGACAATAGACATTACAGCATAACAATAATCACATAGATCATAACAGATACCAAGAGGAATGAGGGCCATGCTCGCAAGCTTACAATCTAAGAGGAAAAAAGGTAGACACGAAAGGTGGGTGGTAACAATTGCCCTGATTGTTTGGACCAGCCATAATGTTAAGTGTGTAACAGTACAGACACAGAGGGCTAATAGATGCATAAAGCATGTGGGAACATGATGCGGGGAACCTGGTTATGGTAAAACGTTTGACTGTGCCGCACAGGGATCGTTAGGTTAATGTGTGGAGGCGGTAGGCCAGTCTGAATAAATGCGTTTTTATCGCACGCTTAAAATTGTGGGGATTGGGGACTAATCGTAATGACCTGGGAAGTGCATTCCAAAGAATTGGCTCAACACGTGTATAGTCTTGAAAACGGGAGTGGGAGGTTCTGATTATTGAGGATTAGTGTTGAGCATTCCGATACCGCAAATATCGGGTATCAGCCGATATTCGCGGTATCGGAATTCCGATACTGAGTTCCGATACTTTTTGCATATCGAATACCGGAATCGGAAGTTCCCATAATGCTATGAGCCAGTTTGATTTGATTCAGCCAATGAGGAATCCTCAGACGTGTGGGCACATCCTGTTAGGCATGTTATCTAATGGCATGGCTGTGATTGGCTGCTGAAATGATGTCATGATGCACTATAAAAGCCGCTGCCGCCATTTTGGGTTCACTCTGCTGTGAATTCAGTTAAGGACAGGCTGCTGTTCAAGACTCTGAGGGACAGTTAGAGATAACGATTTGCTATATAATATTGTGCTTTACCCAGACTTCATTATCAACCACTGTAGCTTTCTAATCTGGGTCTGTGGTGAGTTGGGATTGTCAGTGTGTTCTTAGGGACGCTTCTGTTTTCTCCACCTCTCCTCAGTCTCATGATATTCCTGATTATCTAGCCGATTTTTCTGATGTATTTAGTGAGAGCAAGTCTGCGTCTTTGCCTCCTCATAGGAGTTATGACTGTGCAATTGAGTTGATGCCTGAGTGTAAATTTCCCAAGGCTCGGCTTTTCAACTTATCAGTACCCGAACATGATGCTATGCGATCCTACATTAAGAAGTCATTGGAGAAGGGTCATATTAGACCATCCTCGTCACCTTTAGGTGCTGGGTTTTTTTTGTGGCCAAGAAAGATGGTTCATTAAGACCGTGTATTGATTATCGTTCCCTTAACAAGATGACGGTTAAATATCAGTACCCGTTACCTCTGATGTCTGATTTATTCTCCAGAGTTAAGAGTGCCTGCTGGTTTACTAAGCTTGACCTCAGGGGGGGTGTATAAACTTATTCGCATCAAGCACGGGGATGAATGGAAGACGGCGTTTAATACTCCGGAGGGACATTTTTGAGTACCTGGTGATGCCTTTTGGGCTCACTAATGCCCCTTCTGTCTTCCAGTCCTTTATGAATGATATTTTCCGTGACTTTGTGGATAAGTTTTTGATCATTTATCTGGATGATATTTTGATCTTTTCTAGTGATTGGAATTCTCATGTGGAACACGTCCGGACTGTGTTCCGGATTTTGAGGGAGAATTCCCTGTTTGTTAAGAGATCGAAATGCCTCTTTGGTGTACAGAGGATTTCATTTTTGGGATTTATCTTATCTCCATCGACTATTGAAATGGACCCGGCCAAGGTACAAGCCATTTATGATTGGGTTCAGCCTACTTCTATGAAGGCCCTCCAGAAGTTTTTGGGTTTTGCTAATTTCTATCGTAAATTTATAGGTAATTTTTCTGGTATTGTCAAACCACTGACTGATCTGACCAAGAAGGGCGCTGATGTGCTGAATTGGTCTCCTGAGGCTATCTCAGCATTTCAGGAGCTTAAGCAGAGATTTACTTCAGCTCCAGTTTTACGGCAACCTGATGTCTCACTTCCATTTCAGGTGGAGGTAGATGCTTCTGAGATAGGAGCAGGATGTCATGATCCAGGACGGGATTTCGCTTTGACCCGTTAGACTATGGGTTAATTGTGCTGCCTCTCTCTGGCAGCAGGAGGCTATTTAGTGCTCACTGGACCTGGGTCCGGTGTCAGTTATACTCCTGCCCTCGGCTGAGTTAAGTGACCTCTTGTATACGTGTGCCTTGTGCGTGATATCTTGCTTGCTTGTTCGGTTGTGATCTGGTTCTGTCCCTGTTACGAGTTCTGCCTGACCCTCTTGTACTGCGCTACCTCTCGTGTATGACTCTCTGCTTGTGACCCGACTCTTCTCTGCTTGTCCCCTTGGTACCACGTCGCCCTCTTGTGTATGACCTTTGGCTCTGTCTGACTACCCGTCTGTTTGTCCCTCCTGTACCTCGTTTGCCCGTACTGCTGTGACCTCTGTTTTGCCTGACTCTGAGTTGTTGTATGGTGTCCTGTCCTATGTGAATACAGGACGCTAAGCCCCGCCCCCTTGCAGTCACATGACCATAGGTCCCGTGCAGAGTATTCATTTTCAGTGTCCGCAGATCCTATGCCTCTTTACTTTCCAGTGCTGACTGGACCCTAACACTATTAGCCTGAAGCACGCATGGTCACCTCTGCTGCCCGCCTCTACAGGTATCTTTTAGCACTGCTTCTGTTCTCAGGACACACGCACTGGCTCTATGAGCAAGTGCAGTGCGGTGTCGCTGACATTATAACTGACCCATACCATTTTTTTTTCTCTGCTCCCATTCACCTGTGTATGTGATGGATCCTATGCACGCTCTTTCTGAACAGGTTAAGCATCTGACACAGATGTCTCAGAAACTCTTTGGAGAACAAAGAGTCCTGGCTCAGTCTCAGCAGCTGATCGCCGACACTGTGCAGGGGGTTCTTTCATTGGGGGCTCGGGATGTTACATTAATTTCCCCTGAGTCTCCAGTGAAGTTACCAGATACCTTTTCTGGAGATAAAAATGACTTCAGAGTTTTCAAGGAGGGCTGTAAGCTTTTTTTTTCCTTAAGACCACACTCTTCTGGGGATGAAAGTCAGTGGGGGTCATTATGTCTCTGTTAAGGGGAGCCCCCTAAGCTTGGGCTTTCTCCCTTCCTACCTCGGCCCCTGAGCGTATGACTGTGGATGCATTTTTTGAGGCCCTGGGGCATATTTATGATGAGCCTGATCGGGTGCGTATGGCTGAGGACAGGCTGATGAATGTTTGCCAGGGGAAACACTCAGCCGAGTGGTTTTGCTCAGAGTTCAGACGCTGGGCTGCTGAGGTCTGCTGGAACGATGCCGCTCTCCGGGGGTTGTTCTGTAGAGGCCTGTCTGAGCATCTGAAAGACGCCTTGGCTCTCCACCCCCCACCTGATGCCCTGGAGGAAGCTATGACACAGGCCGTCCGAATGGATCGCAGGTTACGGGCAAGGGGAGTGATACAAACCGAGACATCATTATTCTCCCAAGGAAGGGGAGCCAGTTCTTCATTGAAAATCACGGAGATGGGAACCATCAACCTTAAGGAGGAAGAAAGACAACGGCACGTGAGAAAAAGCTGTGTTCACAGTGGCGAGTCTGGACATGGGAAAAAGGATTGCCCCTCCCGGCCACTAACCAACAAGCGACTGAGCCCGGGTGATTATCGTGGTGGTCACCCAGGCTCTCAGGTACCCTTTTCTGCATTTTCTAAAATGTCATTTCAAGTGGAACTTTGTTGTGGGGGTGTCTCCACATCCACTTCTGCCTTCGTGGATTGCGGTTCATCATTGAACTTTATTGACTCTGACTTGGTGGCCAGGTGTAAGTTAGGGACAGTTAGGTTGGAAACTCCGATTCACCTTGTTGCTATTGACAAAACACCACTGGTTAAGAATGACATTGTGTTTTGTACTGAAGAGTTTCTCCTTAAAGTGAGTTCCTTACATCAGGAACGTATTTCATGTTTTGTAATGAACAACCTGCCTGCGGGACTGGTGTTGGGGTTCCCCTGGTTACAGCTGCATAATCCTGTGATTAATTGGGAATCTCGGGATATTGTTAAATGGGGTCCCTATTGCTCTGAGAAATGTCTTGTTTCTGTGTCTGTGTCGTCCGTGGGTCTAGAAGGCATTCCGGAGTGCCTGATAGATTATACTGACGTTTTCTCCGAAAAAGAGGCTGAGGTTTTACCACCACACCGCCCATTTCATTGTGCCATTGACCTGGTTCCAGGTGCTAAATTGCCCAAAGCCCGCCTGTATAACCTCTCGGGTCCGGAACGGGCTGCGATGAAGGAATATATTTCCGAGAGCCTCCGTAAGGGACATATTCGTCCTTCTGTTTCTCCTGTGGCGGCAGGGTTCTTTTTTTGTAAAAATAAAAGACGGTGGTTTGCGCCCATGCCTCGATTTTCGTGAGTTAAATAAAATAACTGTGAGGAATACTTATCCCCTTCCACTTATTCCTGATTTATACAATCAGTTGTCCGGAGCTAAGTGGTTTTCGAAATTAGATCTACGGGGAGCGTATAACCTTATCCGAGTCCGGTACGGAGATGAATGGAAGACCGCTTTTCTCACTACTGAAGGGTTGTTTGAAAATTTGGTCATGCCCTTCGGCCTGACCAACGCTCCAGCGGTCTTCCAAAATTTCATAAATCATGTGTTCTCCGATTTGATTGGACGTTTTATGGTGGTGTATTTGGATGACATTTTAATCTACTCGCCTGATAAACAGACTCACATTGGTCATGTTCGGGCAGTTCTCCAAAGGCTCAGGGAGAACTGTCTGTTTGCTAAACTTGAAAAATGTTTATTTTTTGTTCAGGAACTGTCCTTTCTGGGGTTCATCGTGTCTGCTGAAGGGTATCGCATGGATCCTAATAAGGTGCAGGCCATTCTCGAGTGGGTTCAACCGTGTGATTTGAAGGGTCTGCAACGTTTCCTAGGGTTCGCTAATTATTATCGGAAATTTATAAGGGGGTTCTCACAGGTGGTTAAACCCCTCACAGACATGACTCAAAAGGGGGCCGATATCAAGAATTGGTCAACCGCAGCGGTAGCGGCATTTCAGTTTTTGAAAAAATGTTTCATGTCGGCCCCGGTTCTTATCCAACCGGACCCCTCTGAACCATTTATTGTTGAGGTAGACGCCTCAGAGGTGGGGGTGGGGGCGGTATTGTCCCAGGGACCCGCCACTTTGACCAATTTAAGACGTTGCGCCTTTTTCTCAAAGAAGTTCTCCCCTGCGGAGAGAAACTATGATGTGGGGAATCGGGAACTTCTGGCCGTAAAATTGGCTTTTGCAGAATGGAGGCATTTTTTGGAGGGGGCTGTTCATCCTATAACGGTAATCACGGACCACAAAAATCTAGCTTACATTGAGTCAGCTAAAAGGTTGATTCCCAGACAGGCTAGATGGTCACTTTTTTTTTCCCGATTCAACTTCTCGATCACTTTTCGACCAGGATCCAAGAATATCAGAGCGGATGCGTTGTCACGCAGTCTTGATCCGGTGTCCCCCCCCCCCCGGAACCTCCATCCTCCATTCTTCAGCGTGGGGTGGTGGTGGCAGAGGTTTCTAATGTGTTGGAACGGGAGATTTGAGAAGCCCAGGCTCTTGCACCTTCAGCTAAGCCGGTGGATAAACTTTTTGTGCCAGCTCAGTTTCGTCTCAAGGACCTCCAGGAGTTCCATGACTCTGTTCTGGGTGGACATCCAGGGATCTCAGCGACCCGGAAGGCCATTGCTAGAATATTCTGGTGGTCTTCTTTAGCCACTGATGTTGGGGAGTATGTGTCTGCGTGTGAGGTTTGTGCCCGTGCGAAAACTCCCCATAACCGGCCGGCCGGGGAATTGGTACCACTGCCAATTCCTGAGAGACCATGGACTCATCTGTCCATGGATTTCATCACCAACCTTCCCCCTTCCAAGGGTAATACAGTGGTCTGGGTCGTAGTGGACAGGTTTAGTAAGCAGGCACATTTTGTACCTTTGGCAGCTCTACCTAATGCGGAAACATTGTCCAGATTGTTTGTGGAGCATGTGGTGCGGTTGCATGGGGTACCCCTGAATGTCGGTGGTGTCTGATAGGGGAGTGCAATTTGTGTCCAGATTTTGGAGAGCTTTTTGTAGGAGGTTGGGTATTGGTCTGTCCTTTTCATCCGCCTACCATCCAAAGACTAATGGGCGGACTGAGCGGACCAATCAGTCTCTGGAGCAAATTCTGCTTTGTTTGACCACAGCCCGACAGGATGATTGGTGTTCTGTGTTACCATTGGCTGAGTTTGCATTTAACAACCGCACTAACCAGTCTACGGGTACATCTCCTTTTTTTTGCAATTATGGGTTTCATCCTCATTTTGGAGAATTTTCCCGCTTGAATTCTGGGTGTCCTGGGGCGGACGAGACGATCCAGCTGTTGGGGGAGGTATGGCGGGAGGTCCAGAATAACATTACGAAGGCACAGGACAAATTTAAATTTTTTGCGGACAAAAAACGATCCGTGGGTCCAGTGTTTCAGGTCGGAGATAAGGTATGGTTAGCCACCAAAAATATAAGGCTCAAGGTCCCCTCTGCGAAGCTTGGACCCAAGTTTATAGGTCCCTATGTAATTACTGAAGCAGTTAACCCGGTGGCTTTTCGGTTGAGTCTCCTGCCATCTCTAAGGATCCCTAATGTTTTCCATAAGGCCCTTTTGAAACCTGTGAGGTCCAGTGGGGAGGGATCATCATCTTCCCCGACACCGGTTCTGGTAGATGGGCAGGCTGAGTACGAGGTGGAACGAATTGTCGACTCCAGGTTGGTCCGTCGCTCCCTTCAGTATCTGATACATTGGAAGGGCTACGGTCCTGAGGAACGCTCGTGGGTTCCTGCTCGATCAGTTCATGCGGATCGGTTGATCCGAGCCTTTCACGCCAAGTACCCTGAGAGACCTGGGGGTCCGGTGGCCCCCCATTGAGAGGAGGGTACTGTCATGATCCAGGACGGGATTTCGCTTTGACCCGTCCTGGTTAGACTATGGGTTAATTGTGCTGCCTCTCTCTGGCAGCAGGAGGCTATTTAGTGCTCACTGGACCTGGGTCCGGTGTCAGTTATACTCCTGCCCTCGGCTGAGTTAAGTGACCTCTTGTATACGTGTGCCTTTTGCCTGATATCTTGCTTGCTTGTTCGGTTGTGATCTGGTTCTGTCCCTGTTACGAGTTCTGCCTGACCCTCTTGTACTGCGCTACCTCTCGTGTATGACTCTCTGCTTGTGACCCGACTCTTCTCTGCTTGTCCCCTTGGTACCACGTCGCCCTCTTGTGTATGACCTTTGGCTCTGTCTGACTACCCGTCTGTTTGTCCCTCCTGTACCTCGTTTGCCCGTACTGCTGTGACCTCTGTTTTGCCTGACTCTGAGTTGTTGTATGGTGTCCTGTCCTATGTGAATACAGGACGCTAAGCCCCGCCCCCTTGCAGTCACATGACCATAGGTCCCGTGCAGAGTATTCATTTTCAGTGTCCTCAGGTCCTATGCCTCTTTACTTTCCAGCGCTGACTGGACCCTAACACTATTAGCCTGAAGCACGCATGGTCACCTCTGCTGCCCGCCTCTACAGGTATCTTTTAGCACTGCTTCTGTTCTCAGGACACACGCACTGGCTCTATGAGCAAGTGCAGTGCGGTGTCTCTGACACAGGAGCTGTATTGTCCCAAAAAGACCCTGTGGCTTCTAAGATGAATCCCTGTGCCTTCATTTCTCGAAAGTTCTCCCCATCTGAACGCAACTATGACGTGGGGAATCGGGAATTGTTGGCCATGAAGTGGGCATTTGAGGAGTGGAGACATTGGTTGGAGGGAGCTAGACATCAAGTTGTGGTCCTCACCGATCACAAGTATTTGATTTATCTGGAGTCGGCCAAACGCTTGAATCCTAGACAGGCTAGATGGGCCTTGTTTTTCACGCGTTTTAATTTTGTGGTCTCTTTTCTTCCAGGCACTAAGAGTGTTAAGGCAGACGCCCTTTCTAGGAGTTTCTTTGCCGATTCTCTTAGTGTGACCGAGCCTACTACCATCCTAGTTGAGGGGGTAGTTCTTTCTGCCATTTCGCCCGATTTGAGACGCGCCCTGGAGAAATTTCAGGAGGATAAACCTGAGCGTTGCCCTATGGGAAAATTGTATGTTCCTGACCAGTGGAGAGAGTGATGTCTGAAATTCATTGCTCCGCATTGGCTGGTCATCCAGGTATTTTTGGTACCAGAGATTTGGTGAGTCGGTCCTTTTGGTGGCCTGCCTTATCTCGTGATATCAGGAATTTTGTACAGTCCTGTGGGACTTGTTCTCGGTCTAAACCCTGTTCTCGTTCTAGTGGGTTGCTGATGCCCTTGCCGGTGCCCAAGAAGCCATGGACCCATATCTCAATGGATTTTATTTCTGATCTTCCTGTCTCTCAGAGAATGCCTGTTATCTGGGTGATTTGTGATAGATTTTCGAAGATGGTCCATCTTGTACCACTCCCAAAGTTGCCATCTTCCGCTGACTTGGTGCCCTTGTTTTTACAACAGGTGGTTCGGTTACATGGGATTCCTGAGAATATTGTGTCCGACAGAGGAGTCCAGTTTGTTTCCAGATTCTGGAAAGCCTTTTGTTCCAATCTGGGAATTCAGTTATCCTTCTCCTCCACGTTTCATCCCCAGACCAACGGACAGACTGAGAGAACAAACCAGACCTTGGAGTATTATTTGAGATGTTTTATATCTGCTGATCAGGATGATTGGGTCTCATTTTTGCCCTTGGCCGAATTCACACTGAACAATAGAGCTAGCTCTGCTACTTTGATGTCACCCTTTTTCTGTAATTTTGGGTTTCATCCTCAATTCTCTTCAGGGCAAGTGGAATCTTCGTCCTGCCCAGGTGTGGACACTGTGGTTGAGAGAATGCAGCAGATATGGGACCAAGTGGTGGATAAGTTGTCACTCTCTCAGGAAAAGGCCCAGCGTTTTTCCAACCGGCATAGGACCATTGGTCCCCGGTTTAAAGTGGGTGATATGGTTTGGTTGTCGTCTAAGAATATTCCTATGTTATGAATGAGTCACCGTAGGAGGCAAAAACAGAAATGCTAGCTAAGTCCAGAAAACCAGAGAAGTTGGCAGCTATCGGATTGCAGACCCCTGAACCTATCAACACAACTAGCAGTTGCCGTGGGGGGTTCCTACGATGCCCTAGACCCCTCGATCACAGCCGGAGAAATAGCTAGGCCTAAAGAAAGAAATGGGAAAACTAAACTGCCCCAGAGCAGACCCCAAAGCAATAGGCAGCCCCCAACATATAATGACGGTGAAGCAAGATGAAAACACTAACACAGGCAGAAAGATAGACTGAGCAAAGACGGGGCCCAATCTAGCTAGATAGAAAAGGACAGGAAGGCTACTGTCTGCAATCCGTGAAAAACCCTATGAAAATAAGAGCCAACAGACTGACAGTGAAAAAGGCCCTGAAGACGCTAGGCTTCAAAAAAGCTATGTCAGTACTCAGGAATATTCTGAAGACAGAGCTACAGGCAAAAGGAAATTCGGCTCACCCCAGCAGGGAATGGCAGAATCCAGAAAAGCAAGGAAAACAAAAACAAAACACTAATGCAAACAGGCAAAGCAGAAAAACTTAGCTTAGAGGAGCAGGAATCAGACTGGTGTCCTAGAAGTCCACAGAGAAATCACCCGCAGGGCAGAAGGGCGTCGGCAGCCTTATATCCAGTCCGTGACTCCACTCAGCCAGTCATCCTCATCAGGTTCAGGTGCCTGATAATCAGGCTCATTACCTTCTTTCACCAGAATAGGGAGTTCACCAGACCTCAGTGACTAAGGGGAAAATGAACTCACAACAGTACCTCCCCCTTGAGGAGGGGTCACCGAACCCTCAACCACGCCACCAGGGCGATCAGGGTGAGCCCGATGAAAGGCACGCACCAATCTTTTGACATGAATGTCAGAGGCAGAGACCCAGGAATTATCCTCCTGACCATAACCCTTCCACTTAACCAAATACTGGAGTCTCCGTCTAGCCAGACGGGAATCCAGTATTTTCTCTACCTCATATTCCATGTTACCTTCAACCAATACAGGGTCCGGAGGTGCCACCCCAGGAACAACTGGTTCAACAAACCTCTTCAACAAGGACTTATGGAACACATTATGGATTTTAAATGTGACAGGAAGAGCCAAACGGAAAGAGACCGGATTAATAATCTCCAAAATCTTGTAAGGTCTAATAAATTTAGGCTTAAACTTAGGAGAAGCCACCTTCATAGCAATATTTTTTGATGATAACCACACCATATCACCAATCTTAAACTGGGGACCAATGGTCCTATGTCGATTGGAAAACCGCTGGGCCTTTTCCTGGGAGAGAGATAACTTATCCACCACTTGGTCCCAGATCTGGTGCATTCTCTCCACCACAGTGTCAACACCTGGGCAGGCAGAAGGCTCCACCTGCCCTGAAGAAAATCGAGGATGAAACCCAAAGTTACAAAAAAAAGTGACATCAAAGTGGCAGAACTAGCTCTATTATTTAAAGCAAATTCGGCCAAGGGCAAAAATGAAACCCAATCATCCTGATCAGCGGAAATAAAACATCTCAAATACGACTCCAAGGTCTGGTTTGTTCTCTCTGTCTGCCCATTGGTCTGAGGGTGAAAAGCAGAGGAGAAGGACAACTGAATTCCCAGCTTGGAACAGAAAGTCCTCCAAAATCTAGACACAAACTGAACTCCTCTGTCAGATACAATGTTCTCAGGAATCCCGTGTAAGCGATCCACCTGTTGCAAAAACAGGGGCACCAACTCAGAGGAAGATGGCAACTTAGGGAGTGGTACAAGATGAACCATCTTAGAGAACCTATCACAAATCACCCAAATAACAGTCATTCTTTGAGAGACCGGCATATCAGAGATGAAATCCATTGAAATATGGGTCCATGGCCTCCTGGGGACAGGCAAAGGCATCAACAACCCACTAGAACGAGAACAAGATTTAGACCGGGAGCAAGTCCCACAGGACTGCACAAAATTCCTGACATCATGAGACAAGGTGGGCCACCAAAAAGAGCGACTCATCAGATCTCTAGTACCAAAAATACCTGGATGACCAGCCAATGCAGAGCAATGAACTTCAGACATCACTCTCTTCTTCCACTGGTCAGGAACATACAACTTTCCACTGGGACAACGCTCAGGTTTGTCCTCCTGGAACTCTTGCAGAGCAAGTCTCAAATCGGGCGAGATGACAGAAAGAACTACCCCTTCGCCTAAGATGGTAGCAGGCTTGGTCACCACAGGAGAATCAGCAAAGAAACTCCTAGAGAGGGCGTCTGCCTTGACATTCTTAGTTCCAGGAAGAAAAGAGACCACAAAATCAAAACGTGTAAAAAACAAGGCCCACCTAGCTTGTCTAGGGTTCAAGCGTTTAGCCGACTCTAGATAAATCAAATTCTTGTGGTCAGTGAGGACCACAACTTGATGTTTAGCTCCCTCCAACCAATGTCTCCACTCCTCAAATGCCCATTTCATGGCTAACAGTTCCCGATTCCCCACATCATAGTTACGTTCAGATGGAGAGAACTTTCGGGAAAAGAAAGCACAGGGATTCATTTTAGCTGTTACAGGATCCTTTTGGGACAAAACAGCTCCTGCACCAATCTCAGAAGCATCCACCTCTACCTGGAACGGGAGTGAGACATCAGGTTGCCGCAAAACCGGGGCGGAGGTAAATCTTTGCTTCAGCTCCTGAAAGGAAGCAACAGCCTCCGGAGACCAATTCAACACATCAGCACCCTTCTTAGTCAGATCAGTCAATGGCTTGGCAATACTCGAAAATTTTGCTATAAATTTCCGATAAAAGTTAGCAAAACCCAAAAACTTCTGGAGGGTCTTCAAAGAAGTGGGCTGAACTCAATCATAAATGGCCTGTACCTTGGCCGGGTCCATTTCAATAGTTGACGGAGACAAAATAAATCCCAAAAATGAAATCCTCTGTACTCCAAAAAGGCATTTCGATCCTTTGACATACAGGGAATTCTCCCTCAAGATCCGGAACACAGTCCGAATATGTTCCACATGAGAATCCCAATCCTTGGAGAAGATCAAAATATCATCCAGATAGATAATCAAAAATTTATCGACAAAATCTCGGAAAATATCGTTCATGTAGCACTGGAAGACAGAAGGGGCATTCGTGAGCCCAAAAGGCATAACCAGGTACTCAAAATGTCCCTCCGGAGTATTAAACGCCGTCATCCATTCATCCCCCTGCTTAATGCGGATAAGATTATACGCCCCCTGAGGTCAAGCTTGGTAAACCAGCAAGCACCTCTAACTCTAGAGAATAGATCCGAAATCAGGGGTAACGGATACTGATATTTAATAGCAATTTTATTGAGGGCACGATAATCAATACAAGGCCTGAAAGAACCATCCTTTTTGGCCACAAAAAAAACCCGGCACCTAAGGGTGAAGAGGATGGTCTAATATGACCCTTCTCCAACGCCTCCTTAATATAGGACCGCATAGCCTCATGCTCGGGTACAGATAAATTGAAGAGCCGACCCTTGGGAAATTTACACCCCGGGCTTAGTTCAAGTGCACAGTCATATCTCCTATGAGGAGGCAAGGACGCAGACTCATTCTCACTAAATACATCATAAAAGTCCGCCAAATAGTCAGGAACATCATGCGACTGAGGAGAGGTGGAAAAAAACGGAGCCTCACTAAAGGTACACCGACAACCCCAACTCACCACAGACACAGATTTCCAATCCAAAACTGGATTATGAATTTGCAACCAGGGAAACCCCAGAACAACGGCATCATGCAGACCATGCAACACCAAAAATCTGCAATTTTCTTGATGGTCTGGGGCGACCCGCATGACCACCTGGGTCCAAAACTGAGGTTTATTTTTAGCCAAAGGAGTAGCATCAATCCCCCTCAAAGGGATAGGCGTCTGCAGAGGTGTCATCGGAAATCCAAAACGTTTAGCAAAATCCAAGTCCATTAGGTTTAGCGCTGCTCCCGAATCCACAAAAGCCTTGGCGGAAAATGTGGACAGGGAGCAGATCAGAGTAATTGCCAGAAGAAACTTAGGTTGAACACCACCAACAGAAAACGTGTGTGCAAAGCGTTTCTCTCGTTTAGGACAAACAGAAATAATATGCGAGGCATCTCCACAGAAAAAACACAGCTTATTACGCCTTCTGAACTCCTGACGTTGCGCCTTAGGCAAAACTCTATCACATTGCATAGGTTCAGACGTCTGTTCAACCGGTGGCAACACCTCTCGTGCAATCATGCGTTCACGTAAACGCCGATCAACCTGAATGGCTAATGACATAGAATCGTCCAGACCAGAAGGAACAGGAAATCCCACCATAGTATCTTTTACGGCTTCTGACAAACCCTTCCGAAAGAGAGCAGCCAAGGCATTATCATTCCAGGTAGTAAGGACCGCCCACTTTCGGAACTTTTGACCGTACAACTCTGCAGAATCTCGACCCTGGTTCAATGCCAACAGGGTCTTTTCAGCCTGATCAATAGCATTAGGTTCGTCATACAGCAACCCCAAAGCTTGAAAGAATGCGTTCACATTAGTCAAAATAGGATCATCTGGTTTCAAAGAAAATGCCCAATCCTGGGGATCGCCACGCAGCAAAGAGATGACAATTTTAACCTGCTGCGCGGAGCTCCCTGACGAGTTAGGCTTCAAGGCAAAAAATAATTTACAATTATTTTTGAAACTCAAAAATTTAGATCGATCCCCAAAAAATACATCAGGTGTAGGGATCTTTGGTTCCACAGCATGCGAATGAGCAAGGTAGGCGGAAATTCCCCGCACTTCCGCAGCGAGCTGCTCCACATGATCAGACAATTGCTTTATCTCCATTGAGAGAAAAAAAATTCCCCCTACGGCCTCAGAGATATAGAGGAAAAAATATACAAACTTTTATTTTTTTTTTTATTTTTTTTTTTTTTAAATTCTTTCCTGCAATTGAGTACCCTAGGATCTGCGGTATGGCGGGTGATTCTGTTATGATTGAGTCACCGTAGGAGGCAAAAACAGAAATGCTAGCTAAGTCCAGAAAACCAGAGAAGTTGGCAGCTATCGGATTGCAGACCCCTGAACCTATCAACACAACTAGCAGTAGCCGTGGGGGGTTCCTACGATGCCCTAGACCCCTCGATCACAGCTGGAGAAATAGCTATGCCTAAAGAAAGAAAGGGGAAAACTAAACTGCCCCAGAGCAGACCCCAAAGCAGTAGGCAGCCCCCAACATATAATGATGGTGAAGCAAGATGAAAACACTAACACAGGCAGAAAGATAGACTGAGCAAAGACGGGGCCCAATCTAGCTAGATAGAAAAGGACAGGAAGGCTACTGTCTGCAATCCGTGAAAAACCCTATGAAAATAAGAGCCAGCAGACTGACAGTGAAAAAGGCCCTGAAGACGCTAGGCTTCAAAAAAGCTATGTCAGTACTCAGGAATATTCTGAAGACAGAGCTACAGGCAAAAGGAAATTCGGCTCACCCCAGCAGGGAATGGCAGAATCCAGAAAAGCAAGGAAAATAAAAACAAAACACTAATGCAAACAGGCAAAGCAGAAAAACTTGGCTTAGAGGAGCAGGAATCAGACTGGTGTCCTAGAAGTCCACAGAGAAATCACCCGCAGGGCAGAAGGGCGTCGGCAGCCTTATATCCAGTCCGTGACTCCACTCAGCCAATCATCCTCATCAGGTTCAGGTGCCTGATAATTAGGCTCATTACCTTCCTTCACCAGAATAGGGAGTTCACCAGACCTCAGTGACGAAGGGGAAAATGAACTCACAACATTCCTATGAAGGTCGCATCTCCTAAATTTAAGCCAAGATTTATTGGTCCTTATAAGATTTTGGAAATTCTTAATCCTGTTTTCATTTCGATTGGCTCTTCCAGTTACGTTCAAGATCCATAACGTATTTCACAAATCTCTGTTGAAGAGGTTTGTTGAGCCAGTGGTTCCTATGGCAGCACCTCCTGACCCTGTGTTGGTTGAAGGCAATGTGGAATATGAGGTAGAGAAAATATTGGATTCTCGTTTGGTTAGACGGAGACTCCAGTATTTGGTCAAATGGAAGGGTTATGGTCAGGAGGATAATTCTTGGGTCTCTGCCTCCGATATTCATGCCAATAGATTGGTTCGTGCTTTTCACCGGGCCCATCCTGATCGGCCTGGTGGCATGGATGAGGGTTCGGTGACCCCTCCTCAAGGGGGGGTACTGTTGTGAGTTCATTCTCTGGTTCACCAGTTGTGAGTTCTCCTTCCCGACTCCCTCTGGTGGTAACAGGAGGTAGAGAGGCTGATTTGATCGGTGGAGATCTGCCACCTGAGAATGAGGAAGATGATTGGATCTCAGGAGTCTCAGATTGGATTTAAGATGGCCAACGCCCTATTCTGGTGCTGGTGATTCCTTCTGGCTTGTCAGCTCTTGTTTTTCAGCTCTGTTCCAGTCATCTAAAGCTAAGTTTTTCTGCTAATGTTCACACTTGATTTTGTTGGTCTATTCAGTTTTTTTTGGTGTGGTCAGCCAGCCCCTGCTGGGGACTGTGCTGAATTTCCACTCTTATTTATCAGTATTTTGCCAATTGGCTTTTTGTCCCTTACTAGTTAAGTCTCTTTTTGCTCTATCTCAGAATATTTCAGAGTGCTGATATAGAGGGAGAAGTCTAGTGACTTCAGGGTTAATTTTGCTATCAGAAGTGTTTGGACATGATTTTTGTAGGGTTTTTTGCAGGTTGCAGACAGTGTCTCTCCTTTCCTTTCCTGTATAGTTAGTTTGGGCCCCATCATTTGCTCAGCCTATTTTCCTGCCTGTGTTTGTGCCTTCAGCTTGTTTCACCGTCAATACATGTGTGGGGGCTATCTATTCCTTTGGGGTCTGCTCTGGGGCAGTTAGTTTTCCCTTTTCTTGCTTTAGGCTTATTTAGTCCTCCGGCCGTGACGAGGCATCTAGGAACATCGTAGGCACGCTCCACGGCTACTGCTAGTTGTGTGGTAAGATCAGGGATCTGCAATCTGCATAGTTACCAACCTCTCTGGTTTTCTGTGACTTAGCTTGTTTTGCCTTTTTCTCCTCGGTGACCCATTCATAACACCCTGGGCTCCAACACCGCCAGTTGTTGCTCAGAAGTGCCGTCTGCACAGAGAAAAACATGCTCCAGTGTTAGTGGGGTTCAGTAACGTCAGCTGATCCCCTGCTGTGTGTCCGGCAATTTCGCCTGCTCTGTCCACACTCACACTACTCCAGATTTTAAACTTGTTCCAATTAGGCCTCTGCCTACACTCTGTTTCTACTGTAATCCCTGGGCTCCAACACCGCCAGTTGTTGCTCAGAAGTGTCTTTGGCACAGGTACTCCCTCCTGCCCAGCCTGGTTCCAGCACGCCAGCTGTTTCCGGGTAGTGTCAACGTCACTTTGCCACCAATACGTTGTCCTGTCGTGTTGCGGTCGGGTTAGCCGACTCTATTCTGCCTGCAGTTTAGGTGGGCTGCGGGATCTGGCAATAAAGGCTGGTTCCGTAGTGCCAATAGGACAAGCACCCCCTGTAGGATTGTGGGTTTTGGTAACTGCGGACGCTCACGGCCTTGCAACTTTGTTTTTCATGGGTACCTTCTGCTACCCATCCGGGTTCCAGCACCGTCAGCTGTTTCTCGGCAGTGCCTTTGGCTTAGGTGCCTCCTTCTCAGTATCCGAGTTCCAGCAACGTCTGCTGGTCATTGGTAGTGCTTTCTAGCACAGGTACCTCCTGCTTAGTCACCGGGTTCCAGCACCGTCAGCTGTTTCAGGGAAGTGTCAACTCCACTTTGGCACCAATACATAGTCCTGTCGTGTTGCGGTCGGGTTAGCGGACTCTATGGTGCCTGCAGTTTAGGTGCTTCCTATGTGGGCTGTGGGTTCTGGCAATAAAGGCTGGTTCCGTAGTGCCAATAGGACAAGCACCCCCTGTAGGACTGTGGGTTTCGGTAACTGCGGCCGGCTCGCGGCCTTGCAACTTTGTTTTTCATGGGTATCTTCTGCTATCCATCCGGGTTCCAGCACCGCCAGCTGGTTCTCGGCAGTGCCTTTGGCTTAGGTGCCTCCTTCTCGGTATCTGAGTTCCAGCAACGTCTGCTGGTCCTTTGTAGTGCTTTCTAGCACAGGTACCTCCTGCTTAGTCACCGGGTTCCAGTACCGTCAGCTGGTCCTCGGTAATGCCATTGGCTCTTGTTCCTTCTGCTACCCAACCGGGTTCCAGCACCGTCACCTGTTCCTCGGTAGTTCCATTGCCTCTTGTTCCTTCTGCTGCCCCTCCGGGTTCCAGCACCGTCAGCTGGTTCTCGGCAGTGCCTTTGGCTTAGGTGCCTCCATCTCGGTATCCGAGTTCCATCAACGTCTGCTGGTCCTTGGTAGTGCTTTCTAGCACAGGTACCTCCTGCTTAGTCACCGGGTTCCAGTAACGTCAGCTGGTCCTCGGTAGTGCCATTGGCTCTTGTTCCTTCTGCTACCCATCCGGGTTCCGGCACCGTCAGCTGGTCCTCAGCAGTTCCTCAGCCTTCTTGTACCTTCTGCTACATTTCCATTTTCAAACTTTTTGAAATGGTCTTTGGTAATCACTCTGGATCTCCCTGACGACGACCCTGAAGACCACCCCAAGAAGACCAAAAAGATGACCCTGAAGATGACCAAGAGGACAAAACATGAAGACAGCCACCAAGATACAGAACAACAAGAGACAAAAGAACAAAAAGCAGAAGAACATTAAGCAGAAGACTAAAAATCAGAGCAAAAGATATTATCTAAATTATAAGCAGAAGAAGACAAAACAGTGTATGGGGGTGAGTCCGTTCCTCTTCGTGGTGCCCCAGGAAAATGCCTGCTGCTGCAGGCCAAACTGAACGCGGACAAATCCTGTTGTAAATCTTTTGTGACAGGCAGAACGGCTGGTGTAATCTTCAAACTTTTATAGATAACTACAGGAATGCCTGTCACAAATAAGAATATGATGAAGAAGAAGAATAGTAAGAAGATGAAGAAGTAGAATATGAAGAAGAATAATAGTTGAATAAGAAGAATATGAAGAATGTAAAAAAAAAAAAGAAGAAGAAGAAGAATCTGCCAAAATATAAAAAAGGTTAACATAGTCAATATCTTTGTAACTCCGAACGTCTTAAAAAAAAAAAAAAAATATTTCCTGCTATTCCATTTGATTGGGCTAACCCTCTATGCCTTTAATGTCTCCTCCAGCTCCCCCAATACATTCTACATTATTATTAGTTGTTTTTCTTCATGTAGAATTAACCTACAAAGAAAGAAAGGGTTTATTTTAATTCCGATATTTCTGTCCCATTGACTTGCATTGGTTTGCAGTATCGGAATCAGCGATATCCGATACTTTTTGGGTATCGGTCCGATCCAATATTTCACGATATCGGATGGTATCGCTCAACACTATTGAGGATGCTAGCCTCAGGTCATCAGCAGAACGGGGGGCACGGGTAGGGTGGTAGACTGAGATGAGGGAGGAGATGTAGGGTGGTGCTGAGCTATGGAGTGTTTTGTGGGTGAGGGTAATAAGTTTGTACTGGATTCTGGAGTGGATGGGTAGCCAGTGTAATGACTGGCACAAGGTAGAGACATTGGTGTAACGATTGGCGAGGAATATAATCCTGGCTGCAGAATTCAGGACAGATTGGAGCCGGGAGAGTTTGTTAAGAGGGAGACTGATTAGTAGAGAGTTACAATAGTCCAGACGAGTATTAATAAGAGAAACAGTAAGAGTTTTTGCGGAGTCAAAAGTAAGAAAAGGTCGAATTCTAGAAATGTTTTTGAGGTGCAGATAACAAGAGCGAGCCAGTGATCGGATGTGGGGGGTGAATGAAAGCTCGGAGTCAAGTATGACCCCAAGACAGCGGACATGTTGCTGGGGAGTAATAGTGGAACCACACACAGAAATGGCAATGTCGGGTATAGGTACATTAGTAGAGGGAGGAAACACAAGGAGTTCAGTCTTTGACAGGTTCAGGTTCAGATATTGTGAGGACTTGATGTTAGACATAGCGTTTAGACAATCGCTGGTGTTTTCTAAAAAGGTAGGCATGATGTCAGGAGAGGAAGCATATAATTGGGTGTCATCAGCATAGAGATAGTACTGGCTTATCACAGTCATCAAAATGTACGTTCAATGAATGAATGGAATGTGCCGGCAGGAAGAAGATGTCGGCGCCCACAGGAGGAGGCAGGAGGGCCGAGGACCACCGGGAGGTACCAGGCGGGGATAGGGGACCCCATTTCTCTCTCTTCTGATGTGCAATCACATCAGAGGAGAATCGTAGAATCATAGAATCGTAGAGTTGGAAGGGACCTCCTGGGCCATCTGGTCCAACCCCCTGCTCAAAGCAGGATTCGCTAAATCATCCCAGTCAGATGTCTGTCCAGCCTCTGTTTGAAGACTTCCATTGAAGGAGAACTCACCACTTCTCGTGGCAGCTTGTTCCACTCATTGATCACTCTAACTGTCAAAAAGTTTTTTCTAATATCTAATCTGTGTCTCCTCCCATTTAGTTTCATCCCATTGCTTCTAGTCTTTCCTTGTTCAAATGAGAATAAAGTTGATCCTTCTACAATGTGACAGCCCTTTAGATATTTGTAGACAGCTATTAAGTCTCCTCTCAGTCTTCTCTTTTGCAAACTAAACATTCCCAAATCCTGCAACCTTTCCTCATAAGACAGGGTTTGCAGACCGGTCACCATTCTGGTCGCTCTTTTCTGAACTTGCTCCAGTTTGTTGATGTCTTTTTTAAAATGTGGTGCCCAAAACTGGACACAATATTTCAGATGAGGTCTGACCAACGAGGAATAGAGGGAAATAATGACTTCACGTGATCTAGACTGTATGCTTCTGTTAATACATCCTAGAATTGCATTTGCCTTTTTTGCTGCTGCATCACACTGTTGACTCATATTCAGTCTGTGATCTATTAGTATAACCAAGTCTTTTTCACATGTGCTGTCACTTAGCCCTATTCCTCCCATTCTATATATGCTTTTTTCATTTTTATTGCCCAGATGTAGTACTTTGCATTTCTCCCTGTTAAAAACCATTCTGTTAGTTGCTGCCCACTTCTCCAGTTTATTTAAATCTTTTTGAATCCTCTCTCTCTCTTCTCTAGTATTAGCTATCCCTCCTAGCTTTGTGTCATCAGCAAATTTAATCAGTTTACCCTCAATTCCTTCATCTAAATCGTTGATAAAGATGTTGAACAATACAGGGCCCAGGACAGAGCCCTGTGGTACCCCACTTGAGACATTCTTCCAACTGGATGTGCAGCTATTTACGACCACTCTTTGGGTCCGATCACTAAGCCAGTTATTAATCCACCTAACAGTTGCCTTGTCCATTCCATACTTAGTCATTTTTTCAATAAGGATTGTATGAGATACTTTGTCAAATGCTTTGCTGAAGTCAAGATATACTATATCTACAGCATTTCCTTGATCCACCCAATCAGTGATACCGTCATAGAAGGAAATTAAGTTAGTCTGACATGACTTATTAGTTACAAACCCATGCTGACTGTTTAATCACTTCATTCTTATCCAGGTATTGACATACATGTTGTTTAATAATTTGTTCAAAGATCTTTCCTGGTATAGAAGTCAGACTCACCGGCCTATAGTTGCCTGGGTCCACCTTCTTCCCCTTTTTGTAGATAGGAACAACATTTGCTCTTCTCCAGTCTTCTGACACTTCTCCTGTTCTCCAAGAATTTTCAAAGATTATGGAGAGGGGTTCAAAAATTTTTTCTGCTATCTCCTTCAGTACTCTGGGGTGTAATTCATCTGGACCTGGAGACTTGAATTCATTTAAGTTAGCTAAGTGTTTCCTCACTATCTTTCTGTTTATAGATATCCTGGATTCTTCTATTCTCTTAATAGGACAGTGAATAACAGTTGATGTTACATTTCCTTTCTGAGAGAAAACAGATGCAAAATAGGAATTTAAAAGTTCAGCCTTCTCAACATCCTGTCTTACCATTTCATCATTTTCATCCTGTAAAAATCCTATAGCATCTTTGACTTTTCTTTTACTTTTGACATATCCCCAAAATCCTTTATTATTGCTTTTGACATCTCTTGCAAGCCTCAATTCATTTTCAGCTTTAGATAATCTGATTTGTGCCCTGCAGGTTCTGCAGACAGCATTATATTCTTCTTTAGATATGCCTCCCTCTTTCCATTTTATAAACATTTTTTTCTTCCTTTTTAGCATGTGCTTAAGTTCTGTGTTCATCCATCCTGGTTTCCTTAAATGCTTCCTATTCTTCCCTCTTTTCGGAATTGTTAACAACTGTGCTTCGAGAATTTCATTTTTCAAGATTTCCCATCCTTCCTGGACATTTTTGTCCTTAAGGATATCCAGCCATTGGATCCCTCCAATTCTCTTTCTGAATCCCTTAAAATCTGCCTTTCTGAAATCTAACCTTGACGTCTGAGTCTTCACAGGTCTTCACAGGTCAGGTGGTGTTAGGTTGAACAATAAGAAATGTTCACCAGTTGCCTGCTCCTGGCCCAATGGATATTGATCAGTGCGCACTAAAGAAATAACACCAGAGACAGTCATGCTCCGAGTAGCTTACGGCTACTCGCCAGCGCGTATGCCACTATGACAATTCCTTCCTGTTGGGATAGGACCACCCGGATTCCTCTATGGGTGCGTACTTCCCACTTTTCTCACGTTCAGCATCTCAGCGCAATGACCAAGGCCTTTTAACCTTCTAAGTCACAGTTCGTTGCCCTTTTTCCCTTTTTGGAGTGCAATGACCGAGGACTTTTAACTTTCCATGTCATAGTCCGCTTCCCTCTCTCTTTTGGGGTGTTCGTGGTACTCAGGACCTGATCTATGGACCGCTGTCTGTTTCAATTCCACCTGTTTCCTTGTCCCTTCAAGTTAAATCAGTCATGGTCGGCGTTTTTCTCTTCACTTAGTACCCGGGACCTGTTGAACATTATTTTTATGCAAATAACATTTCAAACTATCTTATACATACTATACGTAATTTCAACCAGATTACATTTAATACTGTTATTTTAAACTTTTTCCTCTCTTTTCGCTCTTACTTTTCTCTTTTTTTCATTTTTAAGTAAAGCATAACATTTTAACTTTCTTATTTCTAATCAAAAACGTAAACATTAGTGCTCCCCCTTCCTTTGAGGAAAGCACTCCCCCACATGCATCCCCACCACATCAGGAGTGGGCATATGTTACCCCATTTGAGGACGTAGAACTGTCCCCACGCCGTGCAACGGCGCACAGCAGTCCCAGCAGTCCATTTTTTAAGGATACTTCAGGCCATCTCCTGACGGCCGATGTTTCCGCCAACAGCAGGGAACTCCACAGCCGTGAAGTCCACGGAATGCTTTTAACTGCCCTAGGCCCCGATTGTCCCTGTTGCCTGGGACCCAGGAGTCCTATTCTCCTTTATGGGGGTGCATACCCCTCGGGGTGAGCGATGACTGCCACAGCATAGTAGCCGCGGGGGCAATACTCCTTGTAGTAGGAGACCAGGTCTTCCTCCCGCAAAGCCCGCTTGTGCTTGATGGAAGCCACATTGAGGTATACTTTGTGGCTGGTTGCAAGGTCCCGAATAAAGCCATAGCCCTTTGCCGGGTTGGTGTGCACGAGCCACCCGGTAGACCGGGGGACGGTCATGGCTGCTTCCCCCTTGGCATGCAGCAGCGCCCAGACCTTCTGCTCCTTGGCCTTCTTCTGTTCAATGACTTAAGCAACCCCGGCAGAAGGCCCGGTGTAGGCCTCGGAGCTAGACAAGTGGGGGATGCGGCCGGGGCCGAGAGCGGAGCAGAGACAGCCGCAAGTGCTGGCAGACCAGCCGCAGCTGGGGCCGGACGTGGGACAGGGGCAGCAGCGGGTCCCGGTAAGTAGGCCACGACCGGAGCCTGGAGCGGAGTAGAGGTGGCTGGGGGTACCCCGGGTAGGCCGGAACAGAGACCACAAGTGGAGTAGAGGCAGCAGCAGGTATCGGCGAGCAGGCCGCAACCGGAGTCGCGGATGGGGCAGAGGCGGCCGCAGGCATCGGTGAGTAGGCCAAGGCGCCTGACAAGTAGGCTGCAGCCGGCACCGGGAGTGAAGTGGAAGCAGCCGCGGAGTAGGCCGCAGCCGGGACCAAAGCGGCCGCGGGCACCAGCGAGTAGGCCGCAGCCAAGGCCGAGGATGGAGCGGCGGCCGCGGATGCCGGTGAGTAGGCCGCGGCAACTGGCGGCCCGGCCACCGCGGCGATCTGGAGCGGGGCCGAAGCGGCGGCAGGCTTCAATGGATAAGCCGCCGCAGGAAGGTCGACTGCGGCAGGGGCGGCCGCGGGTCGATTCCGCGCCAGGGACGTGGTGCCGCTGGGCGGCTTGGGTTCATTGGCGAGAGCATCGGTCGGCCTTGCAGGGGCCACGGAATTTTCTGGATCCGGGGTCGCTGGAGAGCGAGAGGTCGGGCGGGGAGGCCGAGGGCCGGTGTTGGGGCCCCGGGGCCTGTCTCATGCATGGGGTGTGAGGGCGGGAACTGCCTGTGGTGCCGCTGGCTGGGCCAGGGGAACGCTCACCTTCCCCGGCGCCGCGGCTCCCGACAAGCCATCCCGCAGCTCCTTCAGCAACCGATGGTCTTCGCCCCGCCGTCCTACAGGGCCAACCTACAGGCCTGATGGCTCCGGGGGGAGACTCCGTGAAGATTCCTCCAGCGGGTGTTCCAGCAGGGTCCGGGGTCGTTCCTCTTCTCGGGCAGGTCTCCCGACGGGACTCGGTCTCCTGGCGCCACCTCCATTCCAGGCGTCCGAGGCCACGGCAGCTGCAGCGTCGCATCTCGTCTGATGTCCAGCAGCTCAATGGCGTCAAGCAGCCGCACCCAGCTTTTCCACCTAGGCCACTCCCGTCCTTGGGTGGGGCATTGGTTGGCCCCTCCACCCATCTTTCAGGGTCCAGCATGAGGGGGCGGGTTCGGCTCAGCCCCTGATGATTCAATCTAGCAGCAAACTCCTGTGATTCCTTCTGGCGCTGGTATGCCACGGCCATCCTGCAAAGTCCTTTTCTGTTCCAGAACCGCCTGATGGAAGCCAACAATCCCGAACACAGTCCACGTTTGTAATCCACAAGGGGAAATCTTCAACCCATTCAGCTTGGTTCCTTTGGATCTTCGGTGCAGGCTTTCCGCTGAAGATGGGGTGTTAGCGGTGATGGTCCTGCCGACTGTGCCAAATGTAGGTACATGTGCCGACTGGGGGGTGGTCCCTCTCCACCGTGAACAGACTGAGACAGAGACTGAAGTGTGTCCAACAGGTCTTCTTTATTGGCCGTCCTCTCGACGACCCGCAGCACCACACAGCAGCTGCACGACAACTTCCGCACACAGACCCGGGTACTTTCACTTCTCTTCCTTTTCCTAATTGACATCCCTCCCGGCTCTTTCACTGTGGCTGCCCTAGGCCTACCATCACAGCGCTTCACCCATCCAAGTCCGTCCATCTCTGGTACCCCCGGGCCTCCTCTGTTCTGCGGCTTCTCCTGTCAGGGCCACCCCCCTGACCGTCTTTGTTATCAGTCCCTCCTGGAGCTTCTTCTCGGTCTTTCTCTCCTTTCAGTCTTCTCCTCTCCTGAGCTCCTCTCCCTGGACTGACTCCTTCTGGAACTCTCTACACCTTCTTAGGCCTGTTTCACACTTCCGTTTTTGTGTCCGCCAAACGGATCCGTTTCCGTTTTTTTGACGGAAACTGATGCAAACGGATCCGTTTTTAAAAAAACGGATCCGTTTTTTTGACGGATCCGCGGTAACCACTAATGGAAGTCTATGGGACAAAAAACGGATCCTGCAAAAAAATGGCGGATCCGTTTTTTTACGGAAACCAACGGATTTTGACGGATTTGAAAAAACGGAAGTGTGAAACAGGCCTTATATTCCCTCTCTATGGAAATTCCCCTCTAGAGCTCCTGTAACCCCGCCCCCCATGACTCTGTGGTTTCATAGCCTACGCTGATGTAAAGCCCTTTTCTCACTACTCTCTGCTGCCATCCTGTGGCCAAACTACAGCACTACACCTCCTTCTGTTTCTGCTGTCTTTAGTCTCCCCCAGTGGTCAAACCCAGTACTTCACCATCCTTCTCCTATTTCTAGCTGTCTCCCAACTTCATATCCAGCAGTCCAAGTCAAGCACACTGTACATTACCCTCCTGCTGGAGACAAGTCCATAGGTCAGTCCACTTCCCCTACACCATCATGCTTAAGCTGATGCGGATAAAAAACACGGCGTAAACATGCGCTTGTATGTGTTTGCGCATGCAGACGAAATGCTGCGCACACAAACGCTAGTGTGAACCTTCCTCAGTCCTCAATCTACTAAAACTCTTGTACATGCCCTCATCATCTCCCACCTTGACTACTGCAACACCCTCCTCTGTGGCCTCCCTGCTAACTCTCTTGCATCACTCCAGTCTGTCCTCAATCCTGCTGCCCGACTAATCCACCTCTCTCTTCGCTACTCCCCTGTCTCTCCCCTCTGCAAATCCCTCCATTGACTCCCAATTCCGCAACGAATCCAGTTCAAACTACTAACACTGACCTACAAAGCCATCCACAACCTTTCCCCTCCCTATATCTCTGAACTAATCTCCCAATATCTTCCCTCACGTACTCTTCGATCCTCCCAAGACCTCCTACTCTCCTCCACACTTATTCGTTCCTCACACAACCGCCTCCAAGATTTCTCCCGAATATCCCCTATCCTCTGGAATGCCATGTCTCAACACGCCCGATTATCCACCACCCTCGGATCCTTGAAACGGAACCTGAAAACCCATCTTTTCAGGAAAGCTTACAGACTGCAATAATCATGCTGCCGCCTCATCACCACCCGAGCTGCTGCACCCCCGACCTTCTGTCTTTTCCCCGCTATCCCGTAGAATTTAAGTCCGCAAGGACAGGGTCCTCTCCCCTCTGTACCAGTCTGTCATTGTAAATTTGTTGTGGAATCTTGTTTACTGTTAACAATATCTATAACTTTGTATGTAACCCCCTTGTCATGTACAGCACCATGGAATTAATGGCGCTATATAAATAAATAATAATAATAATATAACAGATAAAACAGCCATTTCTCTGCCTATCATAAAATCATAGGCTCATTCAAGTAAGCAGTAGAGCAATAGGAATCGGCAATCCCCAAGGACAAATATAGGTGCCTATATACTGTCTCAGACAGAAAAACAGCTGTTTAGTCATATTCTCATAAGCTTAATATAGCAAGCATGCAGTAGAGCAATAAAGTAGACATTAACAGTCACAGATAACAAATATAGGTGCCTATATACTGTCTCAGATGGAAAAACGACTGTTTTAACATATATTCATAGGCTGTCCATAAACTGATGTGGCCGGAGGAGCATGGGCTACGGCACACTCTGAGCCCGACATGGCCCGGCAGACATACCCTGGTGAATAGGGGCCCAGATGACAGTCCTGCACCCGATCTCTCTCTGGCAGCACATATGCAGTACTCAATAGCCTGGAATGTTCAACACCTCACTCCTTGGTGACCAACAGTCACACTGCACGTTTCTTCTCACAGTCTGTCAGTGGTGGCGGTGCTTGGGTGCGGACTTGCTGTACAGATGCTCCAGGGCCAGAGCACTCACTGGTCCCTGGGTCAAGAGGTTGATATGGCTCCTTCTTTCTTCATCCAGGCAACGGGATGTAGGGGATGCAGCCTCAACAGTTCTGGACACTGGCACGCAGGTACCTGCGGTCCGGTCTTCCTCCTCATAAGTACGTGGGACATGCATGCTCACTCAGACACACACACACACAGACCAGCCACCAGAGTAAATGGGACACACACACTCACGGACACACACACATGCACAGACACTGACCAGCCACCAGAGTACATGGGGCACACACACATACAGACCAGCCACCAAAGTACATGGATCACACACACACATGCTCACAGACACACACGCACAAATGTAGTAAGATGGTCCGGGCCAGTGGTGCCTCTTCTGTGCCGGTCCCGGAACCAAAGGGACTGTCACCATTGTTGCAGGGGGAAAGACATTCAGACCTGGACCAACCTCTGCACTGGACTGAAGGGGGTGTGACGGAGATAAAAGGGGCTGTGCGCGGGAGCCGGGGAGACTTGGCGGGAAGACAGAGTACGCAGCAGGAGACAGTTAACTCTCTCTCCGTGAGACGACTCCTGGATGCCGTTCCTCACTGCCGTACTCTGCCGGACACCTCCCTTGACTGTGCTGTTCCACAAATCAGCGTGGGCGGATGGCCAACCTTGAACAGCGTTGTCCCGCCTCCAACACTGAACTATGCGTAACTCCAGTGGAGTTAGACTGCTCCCCGATCCGCACATTGCTCCGTCTCCGCAGGACCTCACCCAAGGATGCCCGGACACACTGCTTTTATTAGGTGATAGTGCCTCGACTCTCTTCAAGACCAAGCCAGAGACTTCACGCACTTCCTTCGGTGCCACTGTGGAAGCACCAACCGGTATCGCCCTGAAAACTTCAGACTGATAAGTTTGCCAGTTACTTAGCCAGCTTTATTATTTCCCCTGTGTTTTATGCGGTCTACGTCCACCCCATTCATTACCAATAAGCTCCCTGTGTGGAGTATCCTCTGTAATAAATCTCCTTTAACTCTTGATCTGCCTCTTGCTCATCACTGCATCCCGCGTTCCTGTGGTTTCCTACACTTGGCGTAGTCGGCAGGATGCAGTCTAGCAGCATTGAAGCGGCAGATCAAGCAGTTGGGGTGAGCCCAAGTACCAGCATTTCACTGGGGGCAATGTTGAATAATTTGCCCAAATTCACAGGGAGTAATTCTATGTTATGGAGCTGGACTGAATGCATGAGGGGGATGCTTAGAATGCACCACATGGCCCCTGGTCTGGAGGCTGAGGTGGCCATGATGGCTTTGGATGGGGAGGCTAGAGAGTCCGTTATGTTCAGGGCTGCCACTAGGAATTTCGGGGCCCCATACTGGCAAAATTTATGGGGCCCCCTTGAGACTCCGCCCAGGCTCCACCCCCAGTTCCGCCTCCACCCTAGCTCCTCCTTCACCATGCGAACCTTCCAAAATCCCTCCGCGCTTTCATCGAAAAACTTCACCATGCCCTCAATCAGACCAAATATATCGGGGATCCAACCGCTGTATGTCAAAAAGTAGATCCAAATAGAAAAAAAGAAAGCATAGTAGACATACACACATGCAGGGATCACCCTTATAAAGTTAATTTTTAGTACATATAGATGTGCAGAAAAACACCACAAATGATAAAAACATTTAAAATATATGCAGGTGTCACCAAACGTGACCTGTATATAAGGGAGCGGCTAGACGGTCCTGGGCAATATATAAATGTACAACAATATTCAATAAAAGTTCCGTATTCTATGTAGCATGCCAGAGCTACAAGTACATAATAAACACATATATTCAGTGTATTAGTTGTGGCCAATGAAATCCTCCGAATTTCAAATAACTCTACAATCAAAAAAGTCTTATGCTTAAACAAGAAATATTGATGATATTACAACAAGCCACCTTATAAATAACAAACAGCCATGTTAGCAATAGGATTGGCACCTAATAAAAACCAGATACAAGCGGATAGTATGTTAATCAAAAGCCCAAGACAATAGAAAAGGCCACTTTGTAATACCCTTTTCTTATGATAAGCCACCCTTGCTACTAGCAGAACAAAGACATGCTCACTGAACATGACGAGCCATAATGAATGCCCTGGTCCCAGGAACGGGATGCCACTCTTGTTACTCGACGCGTTTCGTCACTAACGTGACTTCATCAGGAGTGGAAGAAGTCACTTTTCATAAGAAAAGGGTATTATCATTGACCCTAGTATTTCTAGTAACCCCTTTTTTTCTACTCTAACTTTAACCCTGTTTACAAAGCGGCCTTTTCTATTGTCTTGGGCTTTTGATTAACATACTAACCGCTTGTATTTGGTTTTTATTAGGCGCCAATCTAAAATCTAATTTTATTTTCACAAAAATGATCTTTTCACACCCAATGTTTGTTTTTCCCCAAGTGTAACATGAGAAATTGGACCCTAACAGTAGTTGTGCAATTTGTCCTGAGTAGGCTGATACCCCATATAGGACCACAGGCTGAGCTACAGATGGAGACAGTCAACATGCTGGTACTGGTAAGCACAGTCTATGCTGACTAAAAGGATAGGACTACAGGCTGAGCTGCAGGTGGAGACAGTCAACATGCTGGTACTGTGCATGTGCAGCACAGTCTGTGCTGACGGAAAGGATAGGACTACGGGCTGAGCTGCAGGTGGAGACAGTCAACATGCTGGTACTGTGCATGTGCAGCACAGTCTGCTGACGAAAAGGATAGGACTACGGGCTGAGCTGCAGGTGGACACAGTCAACATGCTGGTACTAGTAAGCACAGTCTATGCTGACTAAAAGAATAGGACTACAGGCTGAGATGCAGGTGGAGACAGTCAACATGCTGGTACTGTGCATGTGCAGCACAGTCTGTGCTGACGGAAAGGATAGGACTATGGGCTGAGCTGCAGGAGGAGACAGTCAACATGCTGGTACTGGTCAGCACAGTCTGTGATAACTAAAAGGATAGGACTACGGGCTGAGCTGCAGGTGGAGACAATGTGCCTACTAATCTTGGCACTGGAGATCTGTCCCCCTGGGCCCTGGCTCACCCCATCAGCCGGGCCTCCTGAGCCCCCCCATCAGCTGGGCCACTCAGACCCCCCCATCAGCCAGGCCCCTCAGACCCCCCCGTGAACAGCCAGGCCCCCCCATCATCAGCTGGGCCCCTGGCTCCCCCAGACCCCCCCACGGACAGCTGTGCGGGCCCCTGGGTGACCCCCCACGGACAGCTGTGCGGGCCCCTGGGTGACCCCCCACGGACAGCCGGGCGGGCCCCTGGGTGACCCCCCCACGGACAGCCGGGCGGGCCCCTGGGTGACCCCCCACGGACAGCTGGGTGGGCCCCTGGGTGATCCCCCACGGACAGCCGGGCGGGCCCCTGGGTGACCCCCCACGGACAGCTGGGGGGGCCCCTGGGTCCCCCACATCATCAGCTGGGCCCCTGGGTCCCCCCATGGACAGCCAGGTGGGCCCCTGGGTGATCCCACACGAACAGCCGGGCGGGCCCCTGGGTGACCACCCACGGACAGCCGGGCCCCTGGGTCCCCCCATCATCAGTTGGGCCCCTGGGTCCCCCAGGCCCCCCAATGTCCCCATGATAAGACACAACCAGCCCCCCCGGGCCCCCAGACTCCCCCCTGTGATCAACCAGCCTACGGCGCCGGGGCCCCCAGACTTCCCCCCCATGTTGAGACAGCAACCAGCCCCAGGCGCCGGGGCCCCCAGAGACTCACCCCCATGATCAGACTGAGACAACAGGCCCTCGGCCCAATGTCCCCATCCCCATGATCAGCAGGCTGCAGCCAGACATACAGACATAAAAAGAATTCACTTACCTCCACAGCACCGTCAGACTGCCACCCAGCCCAGGGGCCCAACGTCTTCTGCTCTGCTGCAGGCCTGCAGCCGCTCCCACACCGATGCCACGTGCACACCGCTCTTCAGCTTTCTCAGGAATGAGGAAGTGAAGAGGCAATGTGTGACGTCACATCACGTGAGCCGGGGCGGTGCTGCAGTGACCATCCGACACAGGCAGAGCAGGCTGAGGGGGAGAATGGGGGCCCGAACCGCTGAAATAATTGTAGGGGGGGCCCGGCCAGGACCTGAGCGGCGAGCGCAAACCAGGCTGCAGCGCCCAGCTTGCTCAGGCGCCGCCGTGGCCGCCGGGCCCGGGCGGGCCCCCCTGATCACCGGGGCCCCATACAGGTGTAATGCCTGTCATGCCCTGATGGCGGCCCTGGTTATGTTACGACCCCCGGGAGACTGAAATACATTTAACAAGGTGCTGCAAATATTAGAGGAGACTCATGGGGACCCCACGGACGTAGGGAAGTTAAGGTCACATCTATTCAGCCGAATGCAAAGGGCGGGGGAGATGGTTACACAATACGTGAATGCCCTCCAAGAGATTCATACTGCTATCATTAGAAAAGAGGGAATGGGCGTAGGACCAACTGACGTAGTGCTGCGCGATCAAATGGTGACGGGCTTGCAGGACGTGCTGACAAAGCAGGCTCTGCGGGAACGTTTGTGGGTTAACCCTCACATGACCTTGTCTGAAGTGGGTAGCGAGGCACACACACTCGAGCAGGAACAGGGTGTGACAGTCTTGGTGGGAAAGGTCCGGAGTGAAGAAGTATCAGTTAATCTGACCAGTGAACCCCAAATGATGGAAGAATTACGGTGGGAAAACCAAGAAATTCGGGGAGAGCTGGCTGAAGTAAAGGAAACCAGTAGGAGCTGCCAAAACAACCAGGGGTAGAGGGGGCCCCAAACCTCATCCAGAAGTCAGGATGTTCTGTAGAGGGAGACCTCTCACTTGTTACAATTGTGGAGAAGTTGGACATTTGGCTCGGGAATGCCCACGGCAGGGTAGGCCCTGACGTCCATTAAACTAGAGGGCTCTGAATCCGGGGGAAGCCGCCCGGGGCCTGAATTGTCACGAAGGACTAACAAAAGTCCCATAAATTTAGTTTCCACATGCCCCCTCGTGTGGGTCGAACTGGATGGCCGAGTAGTACTTTGCCTGATGTATATGGGCTCACAGGTCACTACAATGTCTGAAACCTATTAACGAAGACATTTCACTTGAAGCGAAGCAGCCTGAGTGGGGCCCCGTGATTAAATTAATAGCTGCCAACCACTTGCCTATCCCGGTCGCAGGGGTGGTCTGGATGCAGGTAACCATCTGTGGCAAAGATCTGGGGCATAAGGGGGTAGTGCTGACTCGGGGAGAAACCGGGAACGGACAAGCTGTCACCCTGGAATGAACATTCTGACAGAGTTGGGGAATCTTCTTCTTAACGAGCCTCCAGAAGTAACACTGAAACAGTGGAGCCCACACACCCCCCAACGAAGAGTGTTCCAGCAACTGATATGTATGGCGCAGGCCCAAGAAACAGCCAGTGATGGAGGAACGTTGGGGAAGGTCATTGTACCGACCTCTGCCAAACATCTTGCCACCAGGACAGACTGTGCTTACCTTACCTGTGCGGGCTTGCACCCCATTGGAAGGGGTTGAGATTCAAATTTAACCAGCTACTACTGAACAACTGCCCTCGGGCCTCCTTGTGGTGCGAACACTGGCCATTGTATGTGAGGGGACAGTACCAGTACATTGTGTAAACTTAGGAGAAGATAACATCACCCTAACACCCAGGAATGAGGTAGCCCGAATCACTGGGACGCCAGAAGAGGTGATACCATCCCAGGCTGTGCAATTGACTGTGAAACAGAGTGACCCCAGGGTTGTAACGGTAGATACATCCCTAACCAAGGATCCTCAGCATGTCTGTGAAGGGCGGTGTATATTAGACCAAGTGTTGGCCGAGTTGACCGACCTTACCGTTGCAAATTCAATCAGTGGAGTCCCTGTTGGGACGATATCAGGACGTATTTGCCCATCATGAGGATGAGTTTGGCTGTACTACAGCAATCACTCATGAAATTCAGACTGGGGACGCTGCACCCATCAGGGAGCCGTACCGACAGATTCCGCCACAACTATCAGGAGGTGAAGGGTATGCTAACTCATATGCTTCAGAGGGGTGTTATACGGGAAAGCCAAAGTCCGTGGGCCACCCCCATTGTGCTTTTGTGGAAGAAAGACGGCACTCTGCGGTTCTGTGTACACTATTGGAGGCTCAATGCTTGCAACGTGTGGGCTTCTTACCCACTATCTCGGATTGAAGAATCACTGTCTGCTCTGGGAAAGGCCAAATTTGAGGATCATCTGCAGAGATTGGAACAGGTTTTGAGTTGTCTCCAGAGACATGAGCTAAAAGTAAAGGCACAGAAGTGTCATTGATTCCGTCCCCAAATAGAGTATCTGGGTTATGTCATTTCCGCGAGAGGGGTGAAGCCATCTCAGGACAAGATCGCTGCAGTACGGGATTGGCCCACGCCAACGACAGTAAAAGGTGTCCGAGCATTCCTGGGGTTGACCGGATATTATCGACACTGCGTGAAAAATTTTGCCCGCATAGTGAGTCCCCTGCTGCAGCTTCTGAGGGGTGTGCCCTCTGGTGCCAAGCATCAGAAAATTTGATGGGAAGAACATCAGGAAAAAGCATTTCAGGACCTGAAGAAGGCATTAATGGAGGCACCTGTGTTGACTTACGCGGTCTTCTCTCTGCCATTCATTCTCTACACCGAAGGTAGCTTACATGGATTGGGGGCTGTGTTGTCACAGATGCAGTACAGGAGAAGGTGATCACTTATGCAAGTCGGACCCTTCATGATTCCGAACAAAATCCCAACAACTACAGTTCCTTCAAGCTAGAGTTGATGGCGTTGGTGTGGGCTATGACAGAGAAGTTTGCGGAATATATGTCCAGGTCTGAAGTGCTTGTTCGTACCGATAACAGTCCTCTGGCCCATCAGGAGAATGCGAAATTAGGAGCTCTGGAACAGTGGTGGGTGGCTAGGATGGCAAAGTTTCAGCATAAAATTGCCCACAAGAGAGGAGGTGAGAACACTCATGCAGATGCCTTGTCCCGGGCAGAACATGCACAACCATGGCAGAACAGGGATGAAGAATTGGAAAATGAAGAAATCCCCAGATTCCAAAACTCTACCAGGATGGTGGTAGCTACGCAGGAACAGATGCAAGTGTTGACCCGTCAGGGAGTTTTGAGTCGCTCTCGTGATGAACGGGTTCAATTTCAACAGGAAGATAAAGACCTGGTCCAACTCCGGTGGTGGGTGATGTTCAAACAGCCTCCCAGTCAGGCAAGAAAGAGATGCTTTATCTCCAGAGACACTGAAGATTCTTCAGCAATGGGAAAGACTTCAGATGCGGAATGGACTGCTGTATCGAAAGGTTCAGTTACGGCAGGAGCTTGGCACCACCTGGCAAATATTGATCCCGGAGATGCTGTTATACGATGTGGCCATAGAAGCACATGAACAGGGGCACACTTCGGCCAGGAAAAGACCTTCCAATGGTTACAATGACTCGTATACCATCCCCTGTTAAGAACAGTAGTGAAGGAGACTTGTGGATTGTGCAGGAACTGCGAGTTGGCGAAAACACCTGAGCAGAGAGCGCCCATACAAACCGTCGTGACCTCGGCTCCCTGGAGGTGCTAATGATTGACTACCTGATGATTGGGCCTGCCCATCAAGGATATGAACACTGTTTAGTGTTGGTGGACGAGTTTGCAAAGTTTTCTGTTGTAACTACTACCCAAGATCAGATGGCCGAATCCACCCTGTATGCCATATGTAAATACTTCATTCAAGTATACGGCTGCCCAAAACGAATCCATTGTGACCAGGGGGCCTTTTCTTGGGAAAAGTGATGGGAGAGTTACACCGGTTATATCAGATCGAAAAGTCTACACCCTACCATCCACAAGGAAATGGAGCCTGCGAGCGATTCAATTGTACTTCCATTCGGATGCTGAGAACACTGGAAGATCGGAAGGCTCGATGGCCCGAGTACGTGGCTGAATTGGTATGGGTGGACAACAACCGGGTCAACCGAGTCACGGGCTATGCCCCGTACACCTTGCTGTTTGGGTGTCCCGAGAAAGACATCGCTGAACTGGAGCTGGAGACTGAGTACAATCCCCGGGTGGGGGTGTCTACCTGGGTTCGAGAGCATCGTTATCTGTTGCAGACCTTGCATCGCCTGGTGCAGACCAAACTACAAGAATTGGAGCATGCAGAGAGAAGCCCGTTTCAGGGAACAGATCTTCAAGTAGGCGATCATGTGCTAATACGGGAGAAATGCCCTCGAGATAACAGAGGTCCACCCGGGTGGACCTCTGTTACACACCAGTAAAAAGGTAATACTATATATTGAATTTACTCTGTCTCATTAATACATCATTTGTATACTATGTGTGGTGGTATGCCCTACCATTTGGTATTATGATACTTATGCCTTGATTTTGCATACCATGACTGGTCATATTATAGCAATACGGGATAATGTAAAACTTTCAAATCTTGCTATTATGTTCTGATGAAACTATATCCCTTTGGTCCTTTTACCCTTTTGTGTGCCCCATTTTTTGCCCATGTGCTTTCTATGTTCAAATTGACTCTCATCCCATTATTTTCCTGTATTCCTGATATACTTTAATAAAATTATTTTTGTATTTTATTGTCTTGGACCCTGTTTTTTGCTTCTTTTTTTCATATATTATATATTTTTTGCGATTGTCCTATCATGTCTATTTACACACCCATTTCGTAGCATTATACATTAGTATATTTGCTTATTAATCTCAAATGGGTATTGTTTCCATGAAATTATTATGAAAAACCTCACCCGTGGAAGGGCGAGCACAAAGAGAGGGTGAATGTAGGAAGATGGATCGGGCCACTGGTGCCTCTCCTGTGCCGCTCCCGGAACCACATGGACTGTCACCATTTTTGCATTGACTTGGACCAACCTTTGCACTGGACTGAAGGGGGCGTGATGGAGATAAAAGGGGATGTGCGTGGGAAACGGGGAGACTTGGCGGGAAGACAGAGTAAGCAGCAGGAGACAGTTAACTCTCTCTCCATGAGACGACTCCTGGTTAACGTTCCTTACTGTCGTACTCTGCCGGACACCTCCCTTGATCGTCAAGGCATTGACTGCGTGCCTACAACTAACTCTGAAACAGAATTGACCGTGTGTGCCGTTCCGCAAACCAGCATGAGCACGCGGCCTACCCTTGAACAGTGTTGTCAGCCGGAGCCGGCTAGCTCACATCCCACCTCCAACACTGAACTATGCATAACTCTGGTGGCGTTAGAGACTGCTCCAAGATCCGCACATTGCTCCGTCTCCGCAGGACCTCACCCAAGGGAACCCGGACACACCACTTTCGTCAGGAGACAGTGCCTCGACTCTCTTCAGGACCAAGCCAGAGACTTCACACACTTCCTTCGGTGCCACTGTGGAAGCACCAACCGGCATCTGTTGTGAATTCTCTTTCAGGGCTCCCTCTGGTGGTTACTGGAGGTAGTGGAGCTGGCCAGATTGACAGAGGTCTGCCACCTGATGATGATGACTATTGGAGATCTTGGGTTACTGATTGGAGTATTTAAGTCAGCAGACTTCCTTCAATCCCTGCTGGTGATTTCTTTCCTGTGCATTCTGAGGTCTTATGTCTCCTGCTCTGATCCTGCATTGTTCAGCTAAGGCCTCTTTCACACTTCAGTTTTTTGCATCAGTCAAAATCCGCCAAAAGGACGGATGCTGGATCTGTTTTAGAACTGATGACAACGGATGCCACCCATCCGTTTTTTTTTGACGGATCCGCAAAATGAAGAATTTTTAAAGGAATCGCAGGAGAGAGAGAGAGAGAGAGAGAGAGAGATTTTTTTTTTTTTTTTGTCCGGCACCCAGAAAAAATTTCGGGTTAAATTAGTGTCTGGAGGATCCGCCAGAAAAAAAAAACGTTGCAAGCTCCGTTTTGAAATCTTTGAGGATGGTGACGGACAGCAACTTTTGGCGGATCCTCAAAAAAAACGGATGCAACGGACAGCAATCCGTCACAATCCGCCATTAATGAAAGTCAATGGAGAAAAAAAAATTGAGGATCCGTTTTTTTTCAAAACCTGGCGGATTGTGACTGATTGTAAAAAACTGAAGTGTGAAAGAGGCCTAAGTGGTTCATTTGCTAATCCTTTGCATCTGATCTGGTTTTGTCTATCTCTGCTTGTTGTGCGGGTTCAGCTTGCTCCTGCTGGGGACTGTGCTGGACCACAGCTCCATATAAGGAGTGACTCTGTAAGAAGAATTTAAAGGTCCTGGAGTGGCCTAGCCAGTTTGCAGACCTGACCACAATAGAAAATCTTTGGAGGAAGTGTTGCCCAACAACAGCCCTGAAACCTGAAAGATCTGGAGATCTGTATGAAGGAGTGGGCCAACATCCCTGCTGCACCTTGTACACACACGGCTCCGCTCCGTACACCTCATACACACACGGCTCCGCTCCATACACCTCGTGCACACACGGCTCCGCTCCGTACACCTCGTGCACACACGGCTCCGCTCCGTACACCTCGTGCACACACGGCTCCGCTCCGTACACCTCGTACACACACGGCTCCGCTCCGTACACCTCGTACACACACGGCTCCGCTCCGTACACCTCGTACACACACGGCTCCGCTCCGTACACCTCGTACACACACGGCTCCGCTCCGTACACCTCGTACACACACAGCTTCACTCCGTACACCTCATACACACACGGCTCCACTCAGTACACCTCGTACACACACGGCTTCGCTCCGTACACCTCATACACACGCGGCTCCGCTCAGTAACACGGCTCCGCTCCGTACACCTCGTACACACACAGCTCCACTCCGTACACCTCGTACACACGCTGCTCCGCTCAGTACACGTCGTACACACGAGGCTCCACTCCGTACACGTCGTACACAGGCGGCTCTGCTCTGTACACCTCGTACACACACGGCTCTGCTCCGTACACCTCGTACACAGGCGGCTCTGCTCCGTACACCTCGTACACAGGCGGCTCCGCTCCGTACACCTCGCACACACGCGGCTCTGCTCTGTACACATGCAGCTCCCCTCCGTACACACGTGGCTTCCCTCCGTACACCTCGTACACACACGGGTCCGCTCTGTACACCTCGTACACACGCGGCTCCGCTCTGTACACCTCGTACACACGTGGCTTCCCTCTGTACACCTCGTACACACGCGGCTCCGCGCAGTACACGTCGTACACACGAGGCTCCGCTCCGTACACGTCGTACACAGGCGGCTCTGCTCTGTACACCTCGTACACACACAGCTCCGCTCCGTACACCTCGTACACACACGGCTCCGCTCCGTACACCTCGTACACACACGGCTCCGCTCCGTACACCTCATACACACGCGGCTCCGCTCAGTACACCTCGTACACACACGGCTTCGCTCCGTACACCTCATACACAGGCGGCTCCGCTCAGTACACCTCGTACACACACGGCTTCCCTCTGTACACCTCGTACACACGCGGCTCCGCTCAGTACACGTCGTACACACGAGGCTCCGCTCCGTACACGTCGTACACAGGCGGCTCCGCTCCGTACACCTCGTACACACACGGCTCCGCTCCGTACACCTCGTACACACACGGCTCCGCTCCGTACACCTCGTACACACACGGCTCCGCTCCGTACACCTCGTACACACACGGCTCCGCTCCGTACACCTCGTACACACGCGGCTCCGCTCAGTACACCTCGTACACACGCGGCTTCGCTCCGTACACCTCATACACAGGCGGCTCCGCTCAGTACACCTCGTACACACACGGCTTCGCTCCATACACCTCGTACACAGGCGGCTCCGCTCCGTACACCTCGCACACACGCGGCTCTGCTCTGTACACATGCAGCTCCCCTCCGTACACACGTGGCTTCCCTCCGTACACCTCGTACACACACGGGTCCGCTCTGTACACCTCGTACACACGCGGCTCCGCTCTGTACACCTCGTACACACGTGGCTTCCCTCCGTACACCTCGTACACACGCGGCTCCGCTCCGTACACGTCGTACACACGAGGCTCCGCTCCGTACACGTCGTACACAGGCGGCTCTGCTCCGTACACCTCGTACACACACAGCTCCGCTCCGTACACCTCGTACACATACGGCTCCGCTCCGTACACCTCGTACACACACGGCTCCGCTCCGTACACCTCGTACACACGCGGCTCCGCTCCGTACACCTCGTACACAAGCGGCTTCGCTCCGTACACCTCATACACACGCGGCTCCGCTCAGTACACCTCGTATACACACGGCTCCGCTCCGTACACCTCGTACACACACAGCTCCACTCCGTACACCTCGTACACACGCGGCTCCGCTCAGTACACGTCGTACACACGAGGCTCCACTCCGTACACGTCGTACACAGGCGGCTCTGCTCTGTACACCTCGTACACACACAGCTCCGCTCCGTACACCTCGTGCACAGGCGGCTCTGCTCCGTACACCTCGTACACAGGCGGCTCCGCTCCGTACACCTCGCACACACGCGGCTCTGCTCTGTACACATGCAGCTCCCCTCCGTACACACGTGGCTTCCCTCCGTACACCTCGTACACACACGGGTCCGCTCCGTACACCTCGTACACACGTGGCTTCCCTCTGTACACCTCGTACACACGCGGCTCCGCTCAGTACACGTCGTACACACGAGGCTCCACTCCGTACACGTCGTACACAGGCGGCTCTGCTCTTTACACCTCGTACACACACAGCTCCGCTCCGTACACCTCGTACACAGGCGGCTCTGCTCCGTACACCTCGTACACAGGCGGCTCTGCTCCGTACACCTCGTACACAGGCGGCTCTGCTCCGTACACCTCGTACACAGGCGGCTCTGCTCCGTACACCTCGTACACAGGCGGCTCTGCTCCGTACACCTCGTACACACGCGGCTCTGCTCCGTACACCTCGTACACAGGCGGCTCTGCTCCGTACACCTCGTACACAGGCGGCTCTGCTCCGTACACCTCGTACACAGGCGGCTCTGCTCCGTACACCTCGTACACAGGCGGCTCCGCTCCGTACACCTCGCACACACGCGGCTCTGCTCTGTACACATGCAGCTTCCCTCCGTACACACGTGGCTTCCCTCCGTACACCTCGTACACACACGGGTCCGCTCCGTACACCTCGTACACACGCGGCTCCGCTCCGCACACCTCGTACACACGCGGCTTCCCTCCGCACACCTCGTACACACGCGGCTCCGCTCCGTACACCTCGTACACACGCGGCTCCGCTCCGTACACCTCGTACACACGCGGCTCCGCTCCGTACACCTCGTACACACGCGGCTCCGCTCCGTACACCTCGTACACACGCGGCTCCGCTCCGTACACCTCGTACACACGCGGCTCCGCTCCGTACACCTCGTACACACGCGGCTCCGCTCCGTACACCTCGTACACACGCGGCTCCGCTCCGTACACCTCGTACACACGCGGCTCCGCTCCGTACACCTCGTACACACGCGGCTCCGCTCCGTACACCTCGTACACACGCGGCTCCGCTCCGTACACCTCGTACACACGCGGCTCCGCTCCGTACACCTCGTACACACGCGGCTCCGCTCCGTACACCTCGTACACACGCGGCTCCGCTCCGTACACCTCGTACACACGCGGCTCCGCTCCGTACACCTCGTACACACGCGGCTCCGCTCCGTACACCTCGTACACACGCGGCTCCGCTCCGTACACCTCGTACACACGCGGCTCCGCTCCGTACACCTCGTACACACGCGGCTCCGCTCCGTACACCTCGTACACACGCGGCTCCGCTCCGTACACCTCGTACACACGCGGCTCCGCTCCGTACACCTCGTACACACGCGGCTCCGCTCCGTACACCTCGTACACACGCGGCTCCGCTCCGTACACCTCGTACACACGCGGCTCCGCTCCGTACACCTCGTACACACGCGGCTCCGCTCCGTACACCTCGTACACACGCGGCTCCGCTCCGTACACCTCGTACACACGCGGCTCCGCTCCGTACACCTCGTACACACGCGGCTCCGCTCCGTACACCTCGTACACACGCGGCTCCGCTCCGTACACCTCGTACACACGCGGCTCCGCTCCGTACACCTCGTACACACGCGGCTCCGCTCCGTACACCCTGTAAACCCCTCCTGACCCCACACAGAAACTTCCCCTCATCCAGCACCATGACAACCAGCACAGCACAGTCCTGCATACACTGAGACCCCTGATCATGTGACCCCCTGACTCCTCCCCTCCTGTGACCTCATCCCAGGTCCTGTGCGCACAGAGCAGCCATATATGTGGAGTGCGGCTCTGCAGGTGGAGGTAGGTGCTGGAGATTCCCCATTACTGGGCTGCACAGGGGGCAGTAACCCCTCCATTCCCGGAGATAGCGCCCCCTGCAGGTGGAGGTAGGTGCTGGAGATTCCCCATTACTGGGCTGCACAGGGGGCAGTAACCCCTCCATTCCCGGAGATAGTGCCCCCTGCAGGTGGAGGTAGGTGCTGGAGATTCCCCATTACTGGGCGCAGGGGGCAGTAACCCCTTCAGTACTAATACTGGGTGGTCCGGCTCTGCTGGACCCCTATGTAATGTGTGTTCTCCCTCAGGTGATCTCATGTGTTTGGTAAAATCCCCATGTTCTGATGCAGTCGGCCTCCCATCCCCCCTCAGGCCTCTTTCACACATCAGTTTTCTATAATCAGTCACAATCCGTCAAAGTGTGAAAAAAACGGATCCTGTGCACATTGTAAAAAACTGTTGCTCTAGATCCGTCTCAGCAGCATCCGTAGGAATTTTAAAGGAATCAAATTCTGGAGGGAGAGAATTTTTGTGATGTGCCAGAATGGAAAATGCAGCTGTGAGGGTTAAATGAATAACTTAAAAAAACGGAATCCGTTGCCAGAGTCTGTCTTTTGACGGACAGCAACGGATCCTGCGCCCATAGGCTTCCACTATAAACAACGACGGACGGTGCTGGATCTGTCGCTGTCCGACTTTTTGACATACACAAAAAACGTTCTGTGGTCTCCGGCCGACGGACAAAGGTTTTCCAACTTGTGGCCATCTGTCACAATCCGTCGCTAATGCAAGTCTATGAGAAAAAACGGATCCAGCGCTGGATCCGGTTTTTTCAAAAAGCGACTGATTGTGACTGATGGCAAAAAAAACTGATGTGTGAAAGAGGCCTCAGGCAGCCATTGCTGAGCATTCTCCTTAGGGTGGGCTTTCTGCTCCATGTGAATATGGCCATGTCATCCCCAGTGAGAGGCCAGGGTTACATCGGCTGGTAACAGACAAAGCTCCGCCAGATTGGGCCCCAGTTTCAGAAGCTGCTCCCCTTGCCTTTAACCCCTTACCTACAATGGATGTAATATTCCGTCCATGTGACCCTGGACCTAATTACCATGGACGTAATATTACGTCACAGCGATCAGCGGCGCCCACGTGGTGAGCGCCGCTGATCGCGGCCGGGTGTCAGCTGATTATCACAGCTGACACCCGGCACAATGTGTCAGGGGCGGTCACGGACCGCCCCCGACACGTTTAACCCCTTGCACACCGCGATCAAACACGATCGCGGTGTACCGGGGGTTAAAGGGAAGCATCGGCAGGGAGGGGGCTCCCTCCGTGCTTCCCTGAGCCCCCCACGGCAGCGCAATGTGCAGCACTGCTGCGGGGGGCTCCTTTCCTGCAGGTCCCCGGATCCAATATGGCGGCGGGGACCTCCGGGGGCCTGCAGGGAGCTGACTTCCTCAGTGCCTGCAAAGCACAGGCATGAGGAAAGCCTGTCCAGTGCCTGTGACAGATCAGCGATCTGTCAAAGGACAGTTATGTCCCCCCTGGGACATTGTAATAAAGTGTAAAAATAATTTTTTAAAAATCGCTAAATAAATTAAAAAAAAAAAAAATATTCCCCAATAAATTCATTTTTTGGAAATAAAAAAAAAACAATAAGTACACATATTTGGTATCGCCGCGTCCGAAACAACCTGCCCTATAAAATTGTCCCAATAGTTAACCCCTTAAGCGAACCCCTTAAAAAATAAAAATAAAAAACGAAGCAAAAAATAATGATTTATTATCATACCGCCGAACAAAAAGTGCAATAACGCGCGATCAAAAAGACGCATATAAATATCCATGGTACCGCTGAAAACGTCATCTTGTCCCGCAAAAAACGAGCTGCCACACAGCATAATCAGCGAAAAAATAAAAAAGTTATAGCTCGCAGGATAAAGTGATGCAAAAATAATTATTTTTTATATAAAATTGTTTTCATAGCATAAAAGCGCCAAAACATAAAAAAAATCTAAATGAGGTATCGCTGTAACCATACTGACCAGAAGAATAAAACAGCCTTATAAATTTTACCGCACCCGGAACGGCGTAAACGCACCCCCCCAAAAGAAATTCATGAAACGCTGTTTTTTGTAAATTCTGCGTCCCAAAAAACAAAATAAAAAGCGATCAAAAAATGTCACGTGCCGATTGAGCCTTGGGGGCCACTGAGCCAATTTCTTCAAACTATCTAAGGTCATAATTATAACAGATGTGCATGAGAGAGCGTTATATCGGCTGAGGCGACATTCTGGTGGGGGCGGTTCATCGGGCCTCTTCACTAATATTTTTATCGGAGAACCTCAAGAGCTTGTTTTTCTTTGTAAAGTATGCCCTAGAGCATCAAGGATACCTGCCTATGTAATGGTTTAGTTTTAGTTAGGTTATTTACCTCGTTAAGTGTTATATCGTTTGAAAAGAGTAAAACTGTATAATTTAATGCTCTGTAATTCTACATACAGACTTGTACCTCATAATTTGAACATGTCTTGCTTCTGTATTGCTGTAATCTCTCTTTATTAATAAAATAAAGAATTACAAAAAAAAAAAATGTCACGTGCCCGAAAATGGTACCAATAAAAACGTCAACTCGTCCTGCAAAAAATAAGACCTCACATGACTCTGTGGGTCAAAATCTGGAAAAATTATAGCTCTCAATATGTGGTGATGCAAAAACTATTTTTACAATAAAAAGCGTCTTTTATCGTGTGACAGCTGCCAAATATAAAAACCGCCATAAATAGTAAAGCAAACCCCCCGTTATCACCCCCTTAGTTAGGGAAAAATAATAAAATTAAAAGAAAATGTATTTATTTCCATTTTCCCATTAGGGCTAGGGGTGTGTTGGGGTTAGGGTTAGGGCTAGGGTTAGGGCAGAGATTAGGGTTAGGGGTGTGTTGGGGTTAACGTTGGAGTTAGAATTGGGGGTTTCCACTGTTTGGGTACATCAGGTGCTCTCCAAATGCAACATGGTGTCTGATCTCAATTCCGGCCAATTCTGCGTTGAAAAAGTCAAATGGTGCTCCTTCCCTTCCAAACTCTGCCATGCGCCCAAACAGTGTTTTACCCCCACATATATGGGGTATCAGCCTACTCGGGACAAATTGCAAAACAACTTTTGTGGTCCAATTTCTCCTGTTGCCCTTAGGAAAATAAAAAATTGGGGGCAAAAATATCATTTTTGTGGAAAAAAAATGATTTTTTTATTTTCACGCCCGGGCATTATAAACTTCTGTGAAGCCCTTGGGGTTTCAAAGTGCTCACCACACATCTAGATAAGTTCCTTAAGGGGTATAGTTTCCAAAATGGGGTCACTTGTGGGGAGTTTCCACTATTTAGGTACATCAAGGGCTCTCCAAAAGCAACATGACACCCGCAGACCATTCCATCAAAGTCTGCATTCCAAAACGTCACTACTTCCCTTCCGAGCCCCGACATGTGCCCATACAGTAGTTTTCTCCCACATATGGGGTGTCAGCGTACTCAGGACAAATTGGACAACAACTTTTGGGGTCCAATTTCTCCTGGTACCATTGGGAAAATGAAAAAGTTGGTGACTAAAAGATCATGTTTGTGGAAAAAATACGATTTTTTTATTTTCACGCCCAGGCATTTTAAACTTCTGTGAAGCACTGGGGGGTTCAAAGTTCTCACCACACATCTAGATAAGTTCCTTGGGGGGTCTAGTTTCCAAAATGGGGTCACTTGTGGGGGGTTTCCACTGTTTTGGTACATCAGGGGTTTTCCAATCGCGACATGGTGTCCAATCTCAATTCCAGCCAAAAACGTCAAATGGCGCTCCTTCCCTTCCGACCTCTGCCTTGCGCCCAAATAGTGGTTTACCCAAACATGTGGGGTATCAGCGTACTCAGGACATATTGCACAATAACTTTTAGGGTCCTGTTACCCTTGGTAAAATGAAAATTGGGGGTGAAAAGATCATTTTTGTGGAAAAAATATGATTTTTTAATTGTACCGCTGTACGTTATAAACTTCTGTGAAGCCCTTGTGGGTTCAAAGTTCTCACCACATATCTAGATAAGTTCCTTGGGGGGTCTAGTTTCCAAAATGGGGTCACTTGTGGGGGGTTTCCACTGTTTAGGCACATCAGGGGCTCTCCAAACGCGACATGGCGTCCGATCTGAATTCCAGCCACTTTTGCATTGAAAAAGTCAAACGGCGCTCCTTCCCTTCTGAGCTCTGCCATGCGCCGAAATAGTGATACCCCCCCACATATCAGGTATCAGCGTACTCAGGACAAATTGCACAATAACTTTTGCAGTCCAATTTCTCCTGTTACCCTTGGTAAAATAAAAAAAATTGAACTTGAAGTATTTTTTTGTGAAAAAAAGTTAAATGTTAATTTTTTTAAATATTCAAAAAATTCCTGTGACGCACCTAAAGGATTAATAAACTTCTTGTATGTGGTTTTGAGCACCTTAAGGGGTGCAGTTTTTAGAATGGTGTCACTTTTGGGTATTTTCTATCATATAGACCCCGCAAAGTGGCTTCAAATAAAATGGTGTTGCAAAAATGAGAAATCGCTTGTCAATTTTTAACCCTTATAACTTCCTAACAAAAAAAAATTTAGGTTCCAAAATTGTGCTGATGTAAAGTAAACATGTGGGAAATGTTACTTATCAAGTTTTTTGTGTGCCGTATCTCTGTGATTTAAGGGCATAAAAATTCAAATTTGGAATATTACGAAATTTTAAGAATTTTCGCCAAATTTCCGTTTTTTTTCACAAATAAACGCAAGTTATTTGAATGAAATTTTACCACTAACATGAAGTACAATATGTCACGAGAAAACAATGTCAGAATCACCGGGATCCATGGAAGCGTTTCAGAGTTATTACCTCATAAAGTGACAGTGGCCAGAATTGTAAAAATTGGCCCGGGAGTTAACGTGCAAACCACCCTTGGTAGTGAAGGGGTTAAAAGTGGAAAAAAATAACGCTAGCAGTTATTTTTCATATTTTATACATAAAAAAAATTGCTATTTTCTTTTTTTAACCCCTTCACTCCCGTTTTCACTTTCCTGACCAGGACAAATGTTAGGCTGGGTTCACACGCTGCGTTTTTTAACGCGCGATTTTGCCGCGAAAACGCAAAAAAAACAGCATCCCATGCAATCCTATTGGATTCCGCAATGCTGTGCTAATGCTGCGGATTTTCCCACGGCGGAATCACATCGCGGAAAAATGCGCAGTATGCTCATTAATATGCGGAATCGCGGCGATTCCGCCCACATAGGAATGTGGCTGTGCCCACCATGTGAAGAGTAAGCAGAATATTTGCGGATGGTACCCACGGTCTGGAGGAGAGGAGACTGTCCTCCGGGCTGGGGGTACCATATCCCTGTAAAAAATAGAATTAAAATAAAAAAATTGGGTTGTATTCATCTTCCGATGTCCCGTGCAGCGTCCCCAGGCTTCAGCGATACACACGGCAGCTCCCGTTCCCAGTGATGCATTACGATGACCTTTGCTGACGTCGCGTCTCGCGAGACTGCAACGTCATCAAAGGTCATTGCCGCTATGCATCACTGGGAATGGGACCTGCCGGAGCATCGTGAGGATCGGGGACGCTGCGCGGGACGTCGGAAGGTGAGAAAAACACCATTTTTTTTTTTTTTTTTTACTTTTTTAAAATTATTTTTAACATTAGATCTTTTTACTACTGATGCCGCATAGGCAGCCTCAATAGTAAAAAGTTGGTCACACTTGTCAAACACTATGTATGACGAGTGTGACCAACCTGTCAATCAGTTCTCCAAGCGATGCTACAGATTGCTTGGAATATGCTAGAATTCTGCAAGCTAATTACGCTTGCAAATTGCTAGCTTTTCCGCAGGAAAATTGCGGGAATTTAAAATGCGGTTTTCCCGCGGAATGGAATTCCAGAATTCTCACGGTAACTTCCGCTAGAGTTCCGCGACGTGTGAACCCAGCCTTACAGTTCTGACCAGTGTCACGTTGTGGTAATAACTTAAACGCCTCACTGTATCCCAACTATGCTGAGTGTTTTTCTGTGACACATTGTACTTTATGTTAGGGGTTGGTGAAAAACTTGAAAATGTAGCAGTTTTCAAACTTTTAATTTTTAGGCCCTTAATCCAGAGAGTTATACCACACAACATAGTTAATAAATAACATTTCCCATATGTCTACTTTACATCAGCACAGTTTTGGAAACATAATGTTTTTTTTGTTTGTTTTTTTTGTTAGGAAGTTGTAAGGATTAAAAGTTAATCAACAATTTCTCATTTTTCCAACAAAATTTACCAAACCATTTTTTTAGGGACCACCTCACATTTGATATCACTTTCAGGGGCCTATATGATAGAAAATAGTCAAAGGTGACACCATTCTAAAAACTACACCCATCAAGGTGCTCAAAGCCATATTCAATGAGTTTATTAACCCTTCACGTGCTTCACATGAATTAAAGCAATGAAATGAAGGAAGGAAAAAATTACAGTTTTACTTATTCACACAGAAATGTTGATTCAGCCCTAAAGTTTTCATTTTCACAAGGGTAACAGGAGAAAATGGACCTTGTAATTTGTGGTGCAAGTTCTCCTGAGTGTGCCAATACACCGTATATGATTGGAAACTACTGTTTGGGAACACGGCGATGTTGTGTTTTCAGAGCCCTGATGTGCATAAACAGTGTAAACCCCCAACACGTGACCCCATTTTGGAAATTATATCCCTTTAGAAACTTATTTAAAGGGAATCTGTCACCTATTTTTTCGCATATAAGCTGTAGCCACCGCCATCAGGGGCTTATCTACAGCTTTCTGTAATGCTGTAGGTAAGCCCCCGATGTAACCTGAAAGATAAGAAAAACAAGTTATATTATACTCACCGGGGGGGGGGGCGGTCCATTCCCGGTCCGATGTTGAGGGCAGAGCAGAGTACTGCAGTGTGCAGGCACCGGGAAAGGTCTGAGCCGCGACGGGGAGCAGAGAAGAGGACGCCATCGCTAGAAGATGGGAGGACCCGGACCGGACCGCCCCTGGGTGAGTATAATATAACTAGTTTTTCTTATCTTTCATGTTACATTGGGGGCTTATCTACAGCATTACAGAAAGCTGTAGATAAGCCCCTGATGGCGGTGGCCGCATCTTATATGCGAAAAAATAGGTGACAGATTCCCTTTAAATGTGTGGTGAGCACCTTGAACCCAGAGGTGCTTCACATAATTTTATAACTCTGACCAGTGAAAATAAAAAAATACATTTTTCCCTCAAAATTTTTAAAGAGAAAATGGACCATACAATTTTTGGTGCAATTTCTCCTGAATCCACCGATACCCCATATGTGGTGGAAAACTACTTTTGAGGCACAGTGTAAAGCTCAAAAAGGAAGAAGCGCCATTTTGGGAGTTCAGATTTTGCTGGATTTGTTTGAGGGTGCCATATCACATTGGCAGAGCCCCTGAGGTGCCGTAGAACCCCATATGTGACCCCATTTTACAAACTACACTCCCCATTGAATTCGTCTAGGGGTGCAAGTGAGTATGTTGACACCACATATGCCTCACAGGATTTTATACCATTGGGCGGTGAAGAAATAATAAAAAATTTTTAACACTAAAATGTTGTTTTCGCCCCAAGTTTTTAACTTTTATAAGGGCTTATAGGAAAAAATAGACCTCATAGATTGTGGTGTAATTTCTACTGAGCGCGGCAATACCCTACGTGTAATCGGAAAAAAGCTCAGAAGGGAAGCAAGTGCCATATTATAGTGCAGATTTTACTATTATCATTTGCCGGTGCCATGACTTAAATTGTGAGACAGTTTTATAAATCAGGTCTTTACGGATGTGACGAAACCATGTTTTGTTTTGTTTTTGGTTTTTTTTTAGTAAATTTACCTATTTGTTAGTTTCATTTTTTCTATGGCACTTTAACTTTTATTATTCTGACAGCGTGGACCTGGCTGCCAACATGCTCGGGCCCCCTTAATCACCGGGCCCCATACACTTGTAAGGGCTGTAATGCCCTTGTAATGAGAGTGGCTGTGGTGTATCGTCCTCCCGGCCCCTCCCATCAGTACCTGGATCATTTTGCCACTTGGCTTCCACATTTTCTCTTCTGTGACATCCCTACCCTCATCATGCGAGATTTCAACATCCCCATTGCTCTTCCCCTCTCCCCATCTGCTACTCACCTTTTATCTCTAATTTCCTCGTTTGGCCTTTCGCAGCTTACTAATTCTCCAACGCATGAAGACGGAAACTCTCTCGGCTTTGTACAGTGGATGATTTTGCAAACTCCCCTCTCCCGCTCTCTGACCACAATCTTCTTTCATTCTCTATCAAGAACTGCCAGGCTGCTCAGGTCACCCCCACTGTCCATATTTATAGAAACATACAGGCCATTAACACCCAGAAACTTATGAAGAACTTGCAGTCTTCATTGGCCCCTATCTCCTCCCTCATGTCCTGATTCTGCATTGAAGCATTACAATGAAACACTTCAAAGTGCCCTGGATTAATTTGCACCCCCTATAAATAGAACACCACAACAGACGGCGACAACCCTGGCACACCCTGCAAACACGTTTCCTGCAGCGGTGCTCCAGGTGCGCCGAACATCTGTGGAGTAAATCCAATCTACACAAAGATTTCATCCATTTTAAGTTTATGTTTAGAACATACAACATTGCCCTTCACCTCTCCAAACAAACCTATTTCAACACCCTCATCACCTCACTATCCAATAACCCGAAACGTCTCTTTGACACTTTTCATTCTCTACTCAACCCAAGAGTACAGGCCCCAACCACGGAGCTCCATGCTGACGATCTGGCCAATTACTTCAAAGAAAAAATTGACCAGATTCGACAGGAAATGATCTCCCAATCACCTCATACCATGCACTGTCCTCCCTCCCCCACTGCATCTAGCTCACTCTCTGATTTTGAACCTGTCACAGAAGAAGAAGTAAGCAGGCTCCTTGCATCTTCTCGCCCAACCACTTGCACCAGTGACCCATTTCCATCACATCTCCTCCAGTCCCTTTCCCCTGCTGTCACCGCTCATGTAACTAAAATATTTAACCTCTCTCTCTCTTCTGGTATCTTTCCCTCATTTAAGCATGCCATCATACATCCACTACTTTAAAAAACCATCTCTCGACCAAAACTGTGCCTATAGACCTGTCTCTAATCTTCCCTTCATCTCTAAACTCCTGGAACGCCTGGTCCACTCCTGTCTTATCTGCCATCTCTTTGATAACTCTCTTGTCGACCCTCTCCAATCCGGTTTCCGCTCTTTACACTCTACTGAAACTGCCCTCACTAAAGTCTCTAATGATCTACTAACAGCTAAATCAAATGGTCATTACTCCATGCTAATTCTATTGGATCTCTCTGCAGCATTCAACACTGTGGATCATCAGCTCCTCCTCACTATGCTCCGTTCCATTGGCCTCAAGGACACCGTTCTCTCCTGGTTCTCCTCCTATCTCTCTGACCGCTCCTTTACTGTATCTTTTGCTGGTTCCTCCTCCTCTCACCTTCCCCTTACTGTTGGGGTGCCTCAAGGATCGGTTCTAGGCCCCCTCATCTTCTCCTTGTACACTGCCCCTATTGGTCAAACAATCAGTAGATTTGGTTTCCAGTACCATCTCTATGCTGATGACACCCAATTATATGCTTCTTCTCCTGACATCACGCCAGCCTTTCTAGAAAACACCGGCAATTGTCTAAACGCTGTGTCCAACATCATGTCCTCACTACATCTGAAACTGAACCTGTCAAAGACTGAACTCCTTGTGTTTCCTCCCTCTACAAATGTACCTATACCCGACATTGCCATTTCTGTGTGTGGTTCCACTATTACTCCCCAGCAACATGCCCGCTGTCTTGGGGTCATACTTGACTCCGAGCTTTCCTTCACCCCCCACATTCGATCACTGGCTCGCTCTTGTCATCTGCACCTCAAAAACATATCTAGAATTTGACCTTTTCTTACTTTTGACTCTGCAAAAACTCTTACTGTTTCTCTTATTCGTTCTCGTCTCGACTATTGTAACTCTCTTCTAATTGGTCTCCCTCTTACCAAACTCTCCCCTCTCCAATCTGTCTTGAATGCTGCAGCCAATCGTTACACCGATGCCTCTACCTTGTGCCAGTCATTACACTGGCTACCCATCCACTCCAGAATTCAGTATAAACTTATTACCCTCACCCACAAAGCCCTCCATGGCTCAGCACCACCCTACATCTCCTCCCTTGTTTCTGTATACCACCCTACCCGCGCCCTCCGTTCTGCTGATGACATGAGGTTAGCATCCTCAATAATCAGAAGCTCCCACTCCCGTCTCCAAGACTTTACATGTGCTGTGCCAATTCTTTGGAATGCACTTCCCAGGTCAATACGATTAGTCCCCAATCCCCACAATTTTAAGCGTGCCCTGAAAACACATTTATTCAGACTGGCCTATCGCCTCAACACATTAACCTAATCTATCCCTGTGTGGCACAGCCAAAAGTTTTACAATAACCAGGTTCCCCGCATCATGTTCCCACATGCTTTATGCATCCTTTAGCCCTCTTTGTCTGCACTGTTACACACTTAACATTATGGCTGGTCCACACAATCAGGGCAACTGTTACCACCCACCTTTCGTGTCTACCTCTTTCCTCATAGATTGTAAGCTTGCGAGCAGGGCCCTCATTCCTCTTGGTATTTGTTATGATCTATGTGATTATTGTTATGCTGTAATGTCTATTGTCTGTAGAAATCCCCTCTGAAATGTAAAGTGCTGCGGAATATGTCGGCACTATAGAAATAAATTTATTATTATTTTATATTATGCCCTGATGGCGGCCCTGATGTAGGATATTAACCCTTTAGTGACAGCCAATTTGCAGCTTAACCCCTTTACACCCAAGGGTGGCTTGCACGTTAATGACCGGGCCAATTTTTACAATTCTGAGCACTGTCCCTTTATGAGGTCATAACTTTTGAATGCTTCAACAGATCCTGGTGATTCTGAGATTGTTTTTTTCCTGACATTTTGTACTTCACGTTAGTTGTAAAATTTCTTTGATATAACTTGCTTTTATTTGTGTAAAAAAGGAAATTGTACGAAAATTTTGCAATTTTCAAACTTTTAATTTTTATGCCCTTAAAGCTTCACACAAAACTGTTAATAAATAATATTTCACACATGTCTACTTTACGTCAGCACAATTTTGGAAACAAAATTTTTTTGTTAAGAACTTATAAGCATTAAAAGTTGACCAGCGATTTCTCATTTTTACAACAAAATTTACAAAACCATCTTTTTAGGGACCACCTCACATTTGAAGTCACTTTGAGGGGTCTATATGGCAGAAAATACCCAAAAGTGACACCATTCTAAAAACTGCACCCCTTCACAGTAGAAACCCCCAAGTGACCCCATTTTGGAAACTAGACCCCCTAAGGAACTTATCTAGAAGTGTGGTGAGCACTTTGAACCCTCAAGTGTTTTGCTAAAGTTTATAATACCCGGGTGTGAAATTTTTTTTTTTTTTTTTTCCACAAAAATGATTTTTTAGTCCTCAATTTTTTATTTTCCCAAGGGTAACAGGAGAAAGTGGACCCCAAAACTTGTTGTCCAATTTGTCCTGAGTACGCTGATACCTCATATGTGGGAAAAAACTTTTTAGGCACACGTCGGGGCTCGAAAGGGAGGTAGTGATGTTTTGGAATGCAGACTTTGATGGAATAGTTTGCAGGTGTCATGTTCCGTATGCAGAGCCCCTGATGTGCCTAAACAGTAAAAAAAAAAACAACCCACAAGTGACATAATTTTGGAAACTAGACTCCCAAGGAACAAATCTAGATGTGCCCCCATTTTGGAACTAATCTACTGTTTCAGGTAAAGTAAATTAGTAGTGCACGGAGGTGTGGTACAATTTAAAGCAATCCTTCATACACAGGCCAGGTTTTTGGGGGCTGGTGTCGCATTGATAAATGGTGTCCTTGCGTATTCCCCTTTTGTAACACACTAGGCACCTTTTTTGCGGCTTACCTTTTCTTCCAGTTGGCGGTACCACCCACGGAAAATGCTAACCTGGTACGATACGAGCTCCTTCAGTTCCAGAAGTACTGGGTCCTGCTCCTTCTGGAGTGCCAAATATCAGGGCCTTAACCACTACCCCCTGGAACTGAAGGTACGACGTATCGGTGTGGTGTGCACAGCGTGACAGCAGGAAAGCGTTGAGCATTGCCATTTGTGCGATGTGCACAGACAGCTTTTTGTACCACACCTTGGCCTTTCTCAAAGCACTCTACGGTTGGAGGAGTTGATCGGAGAGATCATTGCCCCCCATGTTTTTGTTGTACCCCAGTACACAGTCCGGTTTGCAGACCTGTGTAGAGGTACCCCGTACAGTGCTGAGGGCGCTGCCATCACCGTGTATGGTGGTCAAGAGAAGGACATCCCTCTTGTACTTGACCACCAGCAGGTGGTCGCTACATTCGGCTCTGCTATCACCCCTTCTGAGCATCTGCCCAAGTAGCGTTTTTGGGAGGCCACTCTGATTTTTACGGAAAGTACCGCAGGCTGCGGTACCTTGTGCAGAGAGGGATTTGTAGACTGGGATGCTGGTATAAAAGTTATTGGTGTAGAGGTGATAACTTTTATCCAGCAGTGGGTGCACCAAATCCCACACAAGTTTCCCACTCCCAAAACAGGGGGACACTCGAGGGGGGGGGGGGGGGGGGGGAGTTCAATCCTGGTGTCCTTCCCTTCCCTTCCCTGAGGTACTCTCACACAGTTTGTAGAGTTTGATTCTGTACCTGACAATCTTGCTGGACAGGTACTGATGGAATCTGAGGACTCATCCACGCAGATGTCCTTTGAGGCACGTACACTTCAGCAAACTTTTTGTTGAAGTGTTCGATGACCGGCCAAACTTTGACCAGTTGGGGTCATCTCGTGCGGGACACTGTGCATTATCCGTAAAATGCAGGAATTTGTGGATGGCCTCAAAACGCGTCCGGGCCATGACCATTCGGAACACTGGAGTTTTATATAAAATATCAACACTCCAATGTTGCCGAAGTTCTGACTTCTTCAGGATCCCCATATGAAGGACCAGGCCCCAAAACTGCGTGATTTCAACTGCGTCTACAGGAGACAAGTTAGAAAATGATGAACGCGGGTTTTGTTCCAAAAATTGACGAGCATACAAATTTGTTTGCTCCACCATGAGGTTAACAAAATCCTCAGAGAAAAAGACTTTGAAAAAGTCTATTTCTGTGAGGCCGATGGTGTGAAACTTGATTCCTGATTCTGCCACAAAATCAGGAATCAGTGGCTCGTAATTTTCAGGGGGCTAGGTCCATACGGGGTCCGCAATGGGGTGCACTGGTTCAGCTGCGGGAATGGTGGGTGCTGCCTCATCTTCTGTCCTGTGATGTCTGCATGGCAGTTCTGCAGGACCCGAGGAGGAAGAGCATGAGGACTAAGAATCGGGAAAAGTATAGAAATGTGGGATCCTCTCCCTCGCTATCAGTGGCGGAGGCAAGGAAAGCATATGCCTCCTCCAGTGAATAGCGCTGTTGGGACGAATGTGATGAGTGGGACATTTTTTTTTTAGCATGGTGCTTGTGTGTACTTTATTTTTAGCTATGTGTTTGTGTGGGGGGGGGATGGTGATTGGTGTAAACTATTGTGAAAAGAAAAAAGGCAAATAGGGAGAAAAAAATGCCTGTGAAAAAAGGCCCTAGCTCTGTTTCAGTTATTAAAGTTCGGCGGCAGCTGTATGTGCGCACGGGGGTGGCGCAGGGGGGGGAGGAAAATGGCAGGCACGAGCCTGATAAATGAACTGCATCACTTACCAAAGTTTGGTGGCTGCGGGATGTGTGTACGGAGTTGACGCAAAGGGGGCTGAGAAAAAAAAGCGAGCACGAGTGCTGATCTGATCGGTGAACTGCGTCATCAATCAACGCTCGGCGGCTGCACCAAGGGGGTAGAGGGGGGTAAAATAGGGGGAAGAGGGGATGGGGGATTGGGGTGGATGAAGAGAGATCGGGCAGGTATCAAAACTTGTGGTTGTAGTCAGGTGGCACAAAGGGGGTGAAAAAAATGGAAAGCGGCAGGCTTCAAGCTCTGATAAATGAACTGCGTCACTTATCAAAGTTTGGTTGCGGGATGTGCGTACGGAGTTGGCGCAAAAGGGGCTGAGGAGAAAAAAGGAGCGTGAGTGTTGATCGGTAAACTGTGCCACTAATCAACGCTTGGCGGCTGCACAGAGGGGGGGTAAAAAGAGGGGGAAGGGGAGAATGGGGAGATTGGGGTGGATGAAGAGAGATCGAGCAGGGATCAACAGTTAGAGTTGTAGTCATGTGGCGCAAAGGGGGGTGAAAAAAAAAGGAAAACGGCAGGCACAAGCTCTGATAAGTGAACTGCACCACTTATCAAAGTTTGCCGGCTGTGGGATGTGTGTAAAGGGGGCTGAGGAAAAAAGCGAGCACGAGTGTTGATCGGTGAACTGCGTCACCAATCAACGCTCGGCGGCTGCTAAATGTGCGCAAAGACGGGTAAAGGGGATAAAAAGTGGGGCGACGGGGAAGGGGGGGATTGGTTTGGATGAAGAGAGATCAGGCAGGGATCAGGGATCAACACTTACAGATGTAGTCTCTCTTTTTTTATTTTCTTTCTTCTGTCTTCTTTCTTTTTTCTTCAGCAGGGATTGTGGTGTCACAGGCTGCTGTGGCACCACAAAGCCCAGCACAGCAGGAGGTCCAGCAGTATGACCACTCTGTAGGAATCCAGAGCGGTCATACACAGGTTAGAGACAGGTCACAGTGCGGTCACACCGCTGCTGTGACCTGTCATTGGTGGGATCGCATGATCACATCGATCCTACCAATCACTGCTGGCCCTGGTGACCATGGCAACTGCCTAGGATCACTCCAAACCTAGGCAGGTCACAGCCAGGTCACCAACAGGGCACAAAGCGGTCATCACCTTTCTTCCACCTGTAAAGCAATCTTCAATATGGCTGCAATGAAGCAAAGAGTGACAAATTTAAATGGGTCTGAATACTTTCCATACCCACTGTAGACATCAGAGAAAGCCAGGTAGGATTGCATCCAAATTGTTTATTAAATATGAACAATAGATTAGGGCCATACAACAAACAGGCACAAATTCATCCCAGGTAGGGCCGGGGTCAACGGCGATACGGAAGGCGGGCCCCGATGGGAGGGGGCTTTATCCGGTATTTATCCAAGCATGTGAAGGCAAGCGCCGTTGTAAAAAAGCAGTAATCAATGCGTAGCGTTGACCTCCAGAAATAACGGATAAAAGTTCACATCAGTAGCCGGCCATGTATTTGAAGATAGAATTTAAGGTCAAATCGACAGAAGCATGTAACATGCAGCAGAGATCACCAGATAGCACTAAAGGAATGCAGGATGTTATATGCTACGTACTGAAGGGCCTACAGTTGTTTTGGATTAATAAACTGTTTTCAGCTGTTCATCTATTCCAGCCAGTCCTGGCCTGTCAGTGCTGCTTCTATAAGGAAATTATAGTCTATTTCTGTGATACAGCTCTGTGAATGTGTGAGATATGTCTGGCTGCATTGATGACATGTTATCTGTGAATATGCTTGCTGGGTAGATAACACTCCTAGGAGATAAGACCTGTCACATCTGTGTGAGCACACACTACAGTATCTCTCCGGCTCACTGCAGTTCTGATGTACACTGGCCTTCAGCTTACCAGGATACAGGGTCACTGGCTGCAATTGATTACCCGGACCTCCTGCATGCCCAGATGCAGCTTGCACTAACAGCTGGTCTCTGTCTTCTTCTCCACCTCAGACTTCCTGGACTGCAAGGCTGGGTAGGTGTAGCTAGGGGAAGCCATGGTTACAGATCCTTATGAAGGCCGCAAAAAATCCTCCTCCAGGGCACAATAGTGGTCTCATAAAGGCCCCGTCTCACATAGCGAGATCGCTGAAGCGTCACCGATTTTGTGACGCAACAGCGACCTCTCCAGCGATCTCGTTACGTGTGACACTTAGCAGCGACCAGGCCCCCGCTGTGATGTCGCTGATCGTGCTCGAATGTCCTGGGCCATTTTTTGATCGCTGTTGTCTCGCTGGCCAGCATGCATCGCTGTGTTTGACACTGACGAGTGACCTTGTTAGCGACTCAGAAATCATTTACGCAGGCGGGAGTCGTCAGAATCGCTGCTGTGTGACAAGGTCCTAACGACCGCCAAGGTCTTTATACGGATTGCTGGATTATTGCGTCGTTGGGTAAATCTTACTGTTTGACAGCTTACTAGCGACCATTTAGCGACGCACCAGCAATTCTTACCAGGTTGTATCGTTGTCGGGATCGCTGGTGCGTCGCTTAGTGTAACGGTACCCTAAAGGGGGCTTTACACATGGCGATATCGCTAAAGCATCACCGATTTTGTGACGCAGCAGCGATATTGCTAGCGATATCGCTACATGTGATACTCACCTCCGACCGGCTCCCCAGCTGGCTATCGCTGATTGCGCGAGATCGGCCTGGTCCATTTCTCGACGGCGGCTTCCTGCTGGGCTTCCTGCTGACGACGATGAGCAACGGGTGGACGCGGGCGGAGGACGTCATCATCGCCGCGTCTGACAGGTAAGTAACGACCGCTGCTGAGATCTGCCTGTTTGGCAGCTCACTAACGACAATTTAGCGATGCACTAGCGATCCTGACCGGGTCACATCGTGGTCGGGATCGCTGGTGGATCGCTAAATGTAACAGGGCCCTAAGAGACCACTCTGTTTCCCTAGGTGTTAGCAGGCCTGGAGAGCGGCTGGCCCTTGTAATCTTTGACTTGAACTATTTTGAAGCAATTGAGTCTGGAGCTCACATCAGAGGCATCCGGCTAGCCCAACTTCCGGTCCTTCCCCCCCATCTAAGTTATTTTTCATTTAAGTGGTGAAAAAAATCCAAAGTTTGTTAAAGAAGAAAACTTGCGTCATTTTCCGAGACCCGTAGCGTCTCCATTTTTCGTGATCTCGGTTTGAGTGAGAGCTTATTTTGTGCATGCCGAGCTGACATTTTTAATGATGCCATTTTGGTGTGGATATGATCTTTTGATCGCTCGTTATTGCATTTTAATGCAATGTTGCGGCGACGGAAAAAAAAGTAATTCTGGCGTTTTTTTACTTTTTTTCTCGTTATGCTATTTAGCGATCGGGTTAAGTCTTTTTTTTGATAGATCGGGCGATTCTGAATGCAGCGGTAACAAATATGTGTATGTTTGTTTTTTTATTGTTTTACTTTTGACATTCTTAATAGTCTCCATGGGAGACTAGAAGCTGCCATAACCTGATTGGCTCTGCTACATACAGGCGATGATCAGAGCGCCTGTATGTAGCAGACTTGCTGAAAGCATCGACCACCGGGCGAAGCTCTTAGCCATCCGGCAGTGACATCCATAGAGATCTGCTGAAGGCCTCTGGTTGTTATGCCGACCATCGCTCTCAGCGTTTGACAGCGGCATTTAATGGGTTAATAGCCGCAGGTGGATCGCGATTCCACCCACCGCTGTGCGGGCACATGTCAGCTGTTCAAAACACCGCCGGAGCCCACATAAAAGGGGGAGACACGACATGTGCCGTACTAGTACGGCGCATATCGTGAAGGCGTTAACAGAAATAAACACTTGAAATAGATCACTCTGTTTGAAATGACTCTATATAATATACGAGTTTCACTTTTTGTATTCAAGATCTGAAATAAATTAACTTTTTGATGATATTCTCATTTAGTTAGAAGCACTTGTATATAATGAATATCATTCTTCTGGCTGCATAGTTAGATAGGGAAAGGGTGAGATAGGTAGTCTATGTACAGTGGGTACGGAAAGTATTGAGACCCCCTTAAATTTTTTTCTGTTTTATTGCAGCCATTTGGTAAATTCAAAAACGTTCTTTTTTTTTCTCATTAATGTACACTCTGCACCCCATCTTGATGGAAAAAAAGCAGAAATGTAGAAATTTTTGCAAATTTATTAAAAAAGAAACACTGAAATATCACATGGTCATAAATATTCAGACCGTTTGCTCAGTATTGAGTAGAAGCACCCTTTTGAGCTAGTACAGCCGTGAGTCTTCTTGGGAATGATGCAACAAGTTTTTCATACCTGGATTTGAGGATCCTCTGCCATTCTTCCTTGCAGATCCTCTCCAGTTCCGTCAGGTTGGATGGTGAACGTTGCTGGACAGCCATTTTCAGGTCTCTCCAGAAATGCTCAATTGGGTTAGGTCAGGGCTCTGACTGGGCCAGTCAAGAATGGTTACTGAGTTATTCTGAAGCCACTCCTTTATTATTGTAGCTGTGTGTTTAGGGTCATTGTCTTGTTGGAAGGTGAACCTTTCACCAAGTCTGAGGTCCAGAGCATTCTGGAAGAGGTTGTCATCCAGGATATCTCTGTACTTGGCCGCATTCATGTTTCCTTCAATAACCAGTCCTCCTGTCCCTGCAGCTGAAAAACGCCACCATAGCATGATACTGCCACCAGCAGGTTTCACTGTTGGGATTGTATTGGGCACGTCATGAGCAGTGCCTGTTTTTCTCCACGCATACCGCTTAGAATTATCGTCAAAGAGTTTTATCTTCGTCTCATCAGACTAGACTATCTTATTTCTCATAGTCTGGGAGCCCTTCATGTGTTTTTTAGCAAGCTCTATGCGGGTTTTCATGTGTCTTGAACTGAGGAGAGGTTTCCTTTGGGCCACTCTGCCATAAAGGCCCGACTGGTGGAGAGCTGCACTGATAGTTGACTTTGTGAACTTTCTCCCATCTCCCTACTGCATCTGTGGAGCTCAGCCACAGTGATCTTGGGGTTCTTCTTTACCTCTCTCACCAAGGCTCTTCTCCCACAATTGCTCAGTCTGGCTGGACGGCCAGGTCTAGGAAGACTTCTGGTGGTCCCAAACTTCTTCCATTTAAGAATTATGGAGGCCACTGTGCTCTTAGGAACATTGAGTACTGCAGAAGTTCTTTTGTAACCTTGGTCAGATCTGTGCCTTGCCACAATTCTGTCTCTGACCTCCTTGGCCAATTCCTTTGACCTCATGATTTTCATTTGGTCTGGCATGCACTGTGAGCTGTGAGGTGTTATATAGACATGTGTGTGCCTTTACAAATCAAGTCCTAGCAGTTTATTTACACACAGCTTGACTCCAATGAAGGAGTAGAACCATCTCATGGAGGATCACAAGGAAATGGACAGCATGTGACTTAAATATGAGTGTCTAAGGAAAGGTGATACTTATGACCAAGTTTTTGTTTTTTTTAATAAATTTGCAAAAATTTCTACATTTCTGCTTTTTTCCATCAAGATGGGGTGCAGAGTGTACATTAATGAGGAAAAAATTAACTTTTTTGAATATACCAAATGGCTGCAATGAAACAGAGTGAAAAATTTAAAGGGGTCTGAATACTTTCCGTGCCCACTGTAAATCTATTATATAGACTATGTAAGCTACTTCAGCTAAATCTCAGCTGTAGTATCCCCCTCACTTTTTACATGCATACCTTATGACTACATACTCCTCTCCATCCCCATTGATAAATTTGTGAACTCTGGTAGCTCTAAATCTATTCAAACCAGAGCTCAGGTTGCCAAATCACCTCCTAAAATAATGGACTCTAATGCTGCCATGTCTGAGGAATCGCTGCAAGCCATTGTCGCTTCTATTACGATAAAACTCATGCCGGCGATTGACACCAGACTTCAGTCTTTCCAATCCTTGCTAAAAACAATCACATCCCAGTTGACTGAACACACCAGTAAAATCTCAGCAGCAGAGCAGCTGATTTCCGATTTGGAAGATGCTAAACATTCCTACGCTGCTCAAGTAATGGACAGAGACCATGTAATAGAGCAGCTCGAGGAAAAATTCGATGAATTGGAGAATCGGAGTCGTCGAAACAATTTCCGGATCATTGGCGTCCCTGAGTCAGTGGAAGACTTGCATTACTTTACTTCATCTTGGCTCCCTTGGGCACTCAATTTGCCTGACCTGCCTGGCTCCATGGTAGTGGAACAAGCCCACAGGACTGGACCTGAGCGGTCCGATCCAAAAACCTGCCAACGCTCTGTTATTTTTAAGTTGCTCAGCTACCAGGACAAAATGCAACTGCTCTTGGCATTTCAAGCTGCCTCCTCGTTGAAGTATGAGGTCACTCCCTTCTCATTTTTCAGGACCTCTGCGCTTTGGTTGCGACCAACGCTGTGCTTTTTCATCAGTTTGTAGACTGTTACATGACGCTGGCATACGTTTTGCCCTTCTATACCATGCACACCTTCAGCTGGTGCTTCATGTTTTTTGACAATCCTGATACAGCCTTGGAGGAAACAGAGCGTTCCTCCCGGGCATCCTCTCCAGTTGCTTGAGTTTGGTTTGTGGTCATATGTTCTATTACCTTTGGGTACTGGGATCTGGGTGGTGATGTGATCTTATTACACAATTATTACCTATAATTTTTTTTTTTTTAGTTTGCACAATATTTGTTCTTATCTTGTAAATTTCCTTTCTAAGGGTTGCTATTAGTCAGGATAATGTAACCTGATGTTCAGTATTTTGGTTTATATGTTGTTTTTCAGTTTGTTTGGGGGTGGGTTCCCCTTCCTTGGGCACACTCTGTACTCAGTCTTTTTGGTTAATTTGGGTATTAAGGTTTCTACGCTCGGATGGACATTTGTCCTTTTTTTTTTAAAATTTCTACTTTTTGACCTCCATGTGGGATAGGCTAACTTAGCTACCTTCGATGATAAAGGTTCTCATATTAATATAGACTCTCTCAAGCTTTTATCCTGGAATTTGCCGGTAAAGCGCAGAAAGGTATTAGACCATATTACCCCCTTATGCCCGCATATCATCTTTTTACAAAAAACAAAACAATGAAAAGCAGTCAATACATGAGAAGATAGTATTCTGCTACAAGATGGATCTGGATAAGTTGGAAATTTTGGCTGAAAGGTGGCAGATGCGGTTTAACAATGATAAATGTAAGGTTATTCACATGGGAAGAAGGAATTAATATCACCATTACACACTGAATGGGAAACTACTAGGAAAATCTGACATGGAGAAGGACTTGGGGATCTTAGTTAATGATAAACTTACCTGGGGCAGCCAATGCCAGGCAGCGGCTGCCAAGGCAAACAGGATCATTGGGTGCATTAAAAGAGGTCTGGATATACATGATGAAAGCATGATACTGCCTCTGTACAAATCCCTGGTTAGAATGCACATGGAGTACTGCGTGCAGTTTTTGGCATCGATGCTCAGGAAGGAAAGAAAGGAACTAGAGTGAGTACAAAGGAGGGCAACAAAGTTAATAAAGGATAGGGAACTACAATACCCAGAGAGATTAGCAAAATTAGGATTATTTAGTCTAGAAAAAAGACGACTGAGGGGCGATCTAATAACCATGTATAAGTATGTAAGGGGAAATACAAATGTCTCCGAGGATCTGTTTATACCAAGGAATGTGATGGTCACAAGGGGGCATTCTCTGCATCTGGAGGAGAGAAGGTTTTTCCACCAATATAAAAGAGGATTCGTTACTGTTATAGCAGTGAGAATCTGGAATTCCTTGCCTGAGGAGGTGGTGATGGCGAACTCAGTCTAGGGGTTCAAGAGAGGCCTGGATGTATTCCTGGAGCGTAACAGTATTGTATCTTACAGTTATTAGGTTCTTTAGAAAGACGTAGATCTGGGGATTTATTCTGATGGAATATAGGCTGAACTGGATGGACAAATGCCTTTTTTCGGCCTTGCTAAGTGTTACTAAGTTACAAGAAACTCACTGGCTTTGCAGAGGTCACCCAGCGCTCTGTAGTAGACATTATTTGGAGTGCTTGGAGGCTTCCTTTTCATGGAAGAAGCGTGGGGTGGCCATTTTGTTTCATAAGGACCTCAAATACTCTATTCAGGATGTAGTGAGAGATAAGGCAGGACGATATTTACTAGTCAGAGTCCATATTGAACAGCGGGAATATTGCCTCATTAATGTTTATGCGCCTTAGGGTGGTTTCACATTAGCGCTTTTTAAGCGCACGCACGGCCGGGGGTAGCTCCGCCCCCGAGCCGGCTCTCTGCCCGGCGTGCCCGCCCCTTGCTTGTAGCGCCGCCTCCTAGCGGACAGCGGCGCCTGCGATCGGCGCACCCTATCTTTAGCATAGGGTGCGCAGATCGTGCGCAGGCCGTGCGCTAGTTGCGCTTTGACCTGCGCTGCGCACTTTTGACGGTGCGCCGTGCGCGCCAAAATCCGAAAAGTTCGATTTTGGCGCGCACGGCGCACCGTCAAAAGTGCGCAGCGCAGGTCAAAGCGCAACTAGCGCACGGCCTGCGCACCCTATGCTAAAGATAGGGTGCGCCGATCGCAGGCGCAGCTGTCCGCTAGGAGGCGGCGCTACAAGCAAGGGGCGGGCACGCCGGGCAGAGAGCCGGCTCGGGGGCGGAGCTACCCCCGGCCGTGCGTGCGCTTAAAAAGCGCTAATGTGAAACCACCCTAACACTGCCAATCCTTCCTTTTTTGTTAGACTGTTGGAAGTTGTTCATGGCTGGCATCCCACTAATATATTAGTAGATGGAGATTTAAATACCCTTCATGATATCTTCCTTGATAGATCTACACCTCTGCCTTCATCTCTGCCTTCATCTCCTTCTTCAACTGGAGCGATTTCTACCCTACTAGGTAGGCTTGATCAAGTTGATGCTTGGAGATGCTGCCACCTTACGAAGAGAGAATACACTTTTTATTCTAGAGTACTTGACGTTCATACTCGTATTGATTATTGGTTAATCTCTGTCCCTCTTCTTTCCTTCTTAAAAACAGTTGATATCCTCCCATTGGTTATTTTGGACCACTCTCCGGTTTTACTTACTTTGGATCTTCCCACTAGTAGAACTGTATCTTTCGTTGCCATTTTCCCTCATATCTTTACACTCCGGATGACTTCAAATGCTATATGACTGGTTGGTGGGAGACTTTCATGGAGCATAATCTGGAACACCTAGATGATATAAACTTATTCTGGGCCACTCCTAAGACGGTGCTTAGGGGATATCTTATCTCCTTTTGGGTCCCAGAAAAAAAAGAAATTGTTGTCCTCCTTGAGGCCTCTTAGACCGGCTTATTCAATCATGTAGAGATTTTAAATGTCATAATACTCCCTCCTTCAGAGAGGCTTACCTTACAGCTAAACAAAACTTAAAACCGTATTGCATGTACGGGCACTCAATCAGTTAGCTCATCAACGCAAACGATATTTTCGGTGGGGTAATAAACAAGGCCGTCTTTTGGCATCCCTAACGAAGTCATTCAAAGCGGCTACTAGAGTGTCTAATATTGCATTACCCGATGGCTTTATTACCTGTGATCCGACTCAGATTTCTGCGTTTTTTAGAGATTTTTACGCAGACCTTTATGGCCCATCCCTAGACTCCCAGGAGGATGGATACAAATTTTTACATAAGGTTGATCCACCAAAATTTTCCACTTCCTAAAGGGAAGTTTTAAATCAGCTGTTTTCTCCTGGGGAGGTGAGATCAGTCAGGAAGTATTCAAAGTTGCATAAAGCACCTGGCCCGGATGAGTTTTCGGTTGAATTTTATAAAATGTTACAACCTTAACTCACTCCCCACTTTTCTTCTCTTTTTAGTCAAATTATTGATTTGAGTTCTATGCCTGACCGA